>NC_089395.1:127065-1592038 GCF_003171515.1 Pyrenophora tritici-repentis
CTCTTCTGCGGCGGTACGTATAGTCAATGCGATCCTCGTCGCGTAAGTGTTTCTGTCGTTGGCGTGTCGCTCGCAGCGACAAGAAAATACAATTCGCGAACGAGCTTCCAGGGCCCGTCTTGAAAGGGAGCTTGTATAATGTGAGGGATCGATCAAGAAAGATTGGATTTGACAAGATACAAGCTATCGAGCTATCTACGTTGTGAGCCCGAACTTATGCTGTGGGCGCCAAGGCGCTAGTCCGATAAGATAAGGATCTTATCGATATGGGGGCCATGGGCCGAGCGAGTCTATGGATCCGTAACACTTAGCGTAATTTCTGCGGTTAGTAGCTTTTTCTGCGTTTAAAAGCTGCTTCTTTCTAGCTAGAGATTTTGAGTATTTCTCTGCTTTCAATAAGCGTTGTAGGCTTCTAGTAGAGAAATCTAGATTATTCTCTACTAGAATACGCCTATTTGTCTTCTTAGGACTTCTTTCTAGGTCTCTATTAACTACTCGAGTAGTTCGTTTAGAGACCTTAGTAGGGCGGCCTAGTTTAGGCGTAGAAAGCGGTAGAATAGGACTTTTCTTCTTCTTAATACGTTGTAAAGTATTATATATGTTGAGAATATTCCGGTCACCTGTCACGAGGACGCTAAGTCACATGACCCACACCGCTCTATATTAGCCGAGCTTTGTATAGTTAGCAATTGACACACTTACATGCCATGACTGAGAGAGTCATTCTTTCTCAACAGGTTATGAGCCCGGCTTACGCGCTTGCGTGTGCATTGTGAGTGTCCGGAGTGTCGTTTCTTCGATATGGGCAGCAAGCTGGTATATGCGTGTCTACGCCAGAACAACCCAGGAGGTCGTCGCCTTCTATATTCTAAGACACTGGGTCGTCGCCCTGGCTGCCGCGAAGGGTATTAAGTCCTGAAGACACTGGGCCGTCGCCCTGGCTACCGCGAAGGGTATTAAGTCCGAAGAAAAATGGACTATCGTCCGGAGAAGCTGGGAGCGTCTCGAAGATACCTTGGGCGAGTTATACCCAATTCCGACGCGCGAGTCGAAGAGAGCAATGGTTGCTCTATCCCTTTTCAACCAACCTTTTGACAACGATTCGAATACCTACCTACCGACGGTAACCATCGATTCTTCCGAAAACAACTCGAATTGCCTGCCTATCGATAGTAACCTTTCGAGACCTTCTTTTTAAACTAGTAGCTACAGTTCGACAGCTGTGATGGTTTTGGGCCGTTGCCCCGCACAGGCCACCTGCCAGATGCCTTAGCTTGTAAGAAGCTCTGCGCGGAATATATCTAAGTGGGGGTGTGCATGGGCCACCAAACAGGTGGCTCGTGCGCGAACATCAAAACAACGCTAAGGCATCTGGCAGGTGGCCTGTGCGGGGCAACGGCCCAAAACCATCACAACAGCTACTTTCAATTCCTTAAACTCGAAAACCTACCGTTTGACGGTGCTCGAAGTTTTTTTACTCTCTCGAACGCTACCCACCTACCCCCACCCGATTTCTCGATCGATTTTTATCTTCTTTCCAAAGGATTTCGTTAAATAAACGCAAAGAAGCAAAGGCTTATATAACGATGGGGGAGAATAAGGGTGTTAGGGTCTGGAGCCCTGAATAGGACACAGACAAGGAGGCAGGAGCGGAGGAACGGAGCGGGGACAACAAGAGAGGAGAGCGTACATAGCTAGAGTACTGGGAGTACTAAGCTAGGGGAGCGCTAGGATAGAGGAGAGCGTACACAGCTAGAGTACTGGGAGTACCAAGCTGGGGGAGCGCTGGGACAGAGGAGAGCGTACACAGCTAGAGTACTGGGAGTACCAAGCTGAGGGAGCGCTGACTCTCACGTAGGAGTCGAGGGAGAGTCGGTATGTTGGTGATATCGATTCTACCTTGATTTTCAAACGCGAAAATTCTCTCGACCTTCTTTCTCGACCTTCTCTCTCGACCTTCTTTCTCGACCTTCTTTCCTCAACTCTTCACTCGGCCGATACCTCACTTTACTTGAGGGACTCGCAACGTAACGGCCACTATAGGGTGACAGGGAGGTTTCATTCTTGTTGACAAGGCACTTCTGGGGGAGTGTTGGAAAGTGCATGCAAGGCGTTCAGTGGAAGCATATAAAGGGAGAAGAAGCTTCGACTGCAAGACCTATACAAAGTAGTGGGTACAGCTGATCGGCTTATGGGGGAGTGTTGAGAATATTCCGGTCACCTGTCACGAGGACGCTAAGTCACATGACCCACACCGCTCTATATTAGCCGAGCTTTGTATAGTTAGCAATTGACACACTTACATGCCATGACTGAGAGAGTCATTCTTTCTCAACAATATATAGACTTATTAGGCTTTTCTAGTATAGTACTAATAGTACTAGTAGATTTTTTTGCAAAGATAGAGTATAAACTTCTTTTTCGAATTTAGAAAGCTCTCGAGACATAGAGAGATAATAGAGATAAGAAAATTTGGAAGTAGAAAGAGAAAGATATATAGAATAACACTAGTAGATTATTACGTAATTCTAGCGTAATTTTTTAGCGTACTTTTCTTTATTCTTCGTTTTTGAAATTAACTAGATAAGAAAGCTTAGAAAGAGATTTGCTTATGTAATGCTTATATAAGCTGATATCTTAGGAACTTTTTTTAGAAATTTTCATACGCTCAGTAAAAAGTTATACCTAACTCTCTTCTAGCTCTTTTTGAACTCTACTTTTACTGCCTTAGATTAGCTTTATTTTGCCTACTAAGTATATTTATAGTAACTTTACCAAACAAAAAGGTTCTTAACTTTATAAAAAAACTAAAATGTATTAGTCTAGCTAGTCGAGTTCTTTAGATATAGAGCTTAGAAAAAGTTAACTTTTAAAAAGTCTCTTTCTTTTTGTCACCCGACTGTATATACGTGTGCTTAAAATCGCTCTATAGGCTATCTATACCTTGGGGATCTACTGTGAGGGACGTCAATAGTTGAGATGACCGTATCTGTATTAAGTACTAAGTGAGATATTGCGTGCAGGTTCGAAGACCTGCGCGGGTCGAACTTTGGTGTTCGGCTGTGGCCTTCGCTTAAAGCGCACGGGCCACCTCGCTTACTAGAGGTCGCGGGTTTGATCCATGACACTACCCCCCAAAAAAGAGAGCAAGTTCCAACGCTCGAACTGCCTTTTTTTTTTTTTTTTTTTTTTTTTTTGCCTAAAATTGTATACAAAGGAGATACCTATATCGCAAAACTGCTGCATACCAAGCGTGTCGCTTGCAGTGTCCATTCCATTACTACATTCTATTCCCGTTGTCTGTGCACAGTAATTATGGATCATCATCGTGGCGTGGTGACCTTAGCATCTTGTCTTAACAATAGTAACTTTGACAGTCTAGTCCTTGCCACGAGCACAGCGTCTATAAGTCCTATTTCTAGCACAACTTATCGACGCCCTCGATTATAGCAAGCACAACTATATTATCCCAGTCTTATTGTTGGTCTTGTCTGCTGTTGTCACCACTGGCTAGACACGACTAAGAGCGTGAAGTCGCATAACCAGCATATCTTGTTTGCCTGTGAGAGACTTAAACTTCCTGTGCATAGGCGGCTTGTTTGGGTGATCAAGGTGATAGCGCGTCACAGTGTCAGCGGAGTCCGCGAGGTTCATGTATGGTTCCCATGAAGGATTGTCGGGGCCGTCGGGATAGTTTGCCCATCGTACCAAGTATTGGAGCAGGCCTTGGGTAGTCTTGCCCTTGCGACCGCGGGCGGCAGGATCCTTAAGCTTCTTATTAATGCGGCAGTCTTCGATTGCTTCGACAGTGTATTCAGTGTCGTCTTCCACTTCTGGGTCGAACTCCGCAGGGACCTCAGGATCTTGTGTTTGTCCAGTAAGTGGGTTGTCGTCAACCAAGTGTAAGAGCCATGGGTGGAAGACATTGTGGATGCGCTTCATGTTAGCGGGAAGATCTAGCTCGTATGCGGTGTTGTTGATGGCGCGAACGATAGTAAAGGGACCGCGGTTCTTTAGGTCTAATGACGCGGAGGGTCTTTTCGTCCGTAGGTTGCGAGTGTCCAGCATCACTTGGTCGCCGACTTTGAAAGCTGGTGCGGGTAGCCTTCCTTCATTGGCGTATTCTGCTTGTTTTGCTTGCGCCCATTGCATTGAAGCTCGCAGCTCGTCCTGCAGCGTTTTCATGCGATCCGCGAAAGCGTCAGCGTTGAGACGTTCTTGTTGCGCAGGCGCAGTCAAGGTCGCAGCGCCTGGCGCTGGCGCAGGGGGTTCAATGCCACTCCGTGGGTTGTATCCTTTAGTCGCGAAGAAAGGCGACTTGCCAGTTGTGCTGCTGGTGCTGGAGTTGGCTTCGAATTCAGCTATTGGCAGAAAAAGCGCCCAGTTATCCTGCTCGTAGTTGACATAGGCGCGTAGGTATTGCTTGAGGTAGGAGTTCGCGTTCTCGGTTTGTCCGTCAGTCTGGGGATGGTGAGCGGTCGAGAACTTCGGGCGTACACCCAGACGCTGGCATAGTCGCTTCCAAAAGTAAGAGACAAACTGCGCTCCACGGTCTGAGATAATCTCCTCAGGAAAGCCCTCTTCTCGCCAGATGTATTCGATAAAGGCTACCACAAGGGCGTCGGTGGTCATACTAGCCATTGGGATGAACTTCTTCTTCTTGGTGAGTCGGTCGACTACCACGAGGATGTCAGTGAACGTTTGACCGTTATGCCTGCAGGGCGGCAGGTGAGTGATGAAGTCTATAGAGATGCTGGACCAGTATTTGCTGGGGATTGGTAGCGGATGCAGCAGCCCATGCTTGCCTTCTCGGTATGCTTTGCTCCTCTTGCAAGTCAGACACGCGCGTACATATTGCGCGACGTCCGTGGTCATCCTAGGCCAGTAATACCATCGCGACAGCTTGGAGTATAACTCATGTTTGCCGCTGTGGCCACCGCAGACGCTCTTGTGGGCTTGTTCAATAACTTGGGTGCGAACGGCGCCGGCGGGGACGTAGACCTTGTTGCGCACATAGAGTAGTTCGTCGGTGATCTCGCAATCGCCAAGTTCCAGCCTGAGGTGCTCTTCTCCATGTATGAGTTTGAACGGCAGGCGTCGTAGGCCGTCCTTCTTGGCTTTGACGATCGCCTGCAACACCTTATCATCCTTGTATGCTGCCTTGATATTGTCAAGCAGAGCATCAATAGTCAGCTCGTTGTTCGGTGGCGCGGGCACATTAATTGCGGCGGGCGTCTCGTTTGGTATCGCGGGCGCACTAGTTGCGGCGATTGGCGTTGTAATAGGCGAGATTGTAACGTTATCGGCTGCACAGAGCGATCTTTTGCTCGTGAGGTCATGGGAGACGCCGTTTTCTCCCCCTCAGGCTCGATGCCAGGCAGTGCGGCGAGGACGGCGTACCGTTCAGAGATGTTGTCTTCCTCGCTAAGTTGATACAGCATTTGCGCGACTGCGGGGATAGAGTCAGGAAGGGTGCGCTGTGTGATGAGATTTGCGAGGTAGACTGCATGGCGAGAACCTCCATCCTTGGCGATGTTGATGGTGCAGACGCGCGCTTCAGGATCGACTTGGTCAGGCTTGATGACTACCTGGAGTTGATGCCGACGGCGGATGTCGTCGGGTGACTCGGGTAGGTCGCCAGGACGCCTTGTCAAAGCGTCTGGCTTCGTGCCCTGCTTGCCTGGCCTGTACTTGATAATGAAGTTGAACTCTGCCATGAATTCCGCCCAACGGGCTTGGCGTCTGTTGAGGCGCTTTGTGGTCATAAAGGTCTGAAGGGCTTGATGGTCAGACAACACCATAATAGGATCATCAGTACCAGACAGCTCAAAGCGCCATTGCTCAAAGGCGTTGACAATAGCTAGGAGTTCCTTGTCGTATATCTCATAATTGCATTCCGCAGGGTTCATCTTGTGCGATAGGAAAGCAACTGGGCGGAGGACTCCTGTCGCGTCCTTCTGAGAGAGGATAGCTGCAGTAACGAAATCTGAGGCATCGGTTTCCAACCAAGTCTCTAGGTCAGGATCGAAGTGTGCAAGGACTCCTGCAGTCTTAAAGGCGTCCTTAAGTCGATGGAAAGCTTGTATAGCTTTGCTATCAGCGATGAGCGGGAACTGATGTCTCTGGTCCTTGCCTTCGCCATCCTTGCGCGTGAGTTCTGTCAAGGCTTTTGCGATGTAGGAGAAGCCTTTGATGAAGCGACGGTAGAAGTTGGCGAAACCAAGGAAAGACTGGACGTCTTTGACTGAGCGCGGTATTTGCCAGTCTAGTATAGTGGAGACCTTTTTTGGATCCATTTCGATGCCCTCTGTAGTGAGGATGAGGCCTAGGTACTTCACTTTCTTGACCTTGAATTTGCACTTCGTGGGATCAAGATGGAGGCCAGCGTCGCGTATCTTAGAGAGGACCTTGATGACGTCGGCTTCATGAACTGACTCGTCATCGTCGCAGGTGTATATAAGGACGTCGTCGAGGTAAGCTGTACAGATATCGTCAAGGTACTCGCGGAGTGTCTCATTGATAAAGGTCTGGAAAGTGCCAGGCGCATTGCAGAGGCCGAAGGGCATGACAACGTATTCGTATAGCCCATACCGAGTGAGAAAGGCTGTCTTTTCTTCATCGCCTTCTTTGATCCGAACAGTGTTGAATGCAGCCACAACGTCGACAATCGTCATCCATCGTACCTTGGCCATGCGGGCCAGCGTTTCCTTGATGGAGGGTGGAGCGTTGCGGTTCTTCTTGGTGATGGCGTTGAGCTGACGGTAGTCAACGCAGATGCGAAGTCCGCCACCTGGTTTCTTGACAACTAAGACAGGTGACGCGTACGGAGATGTGGACGGTCGGATGAATCCGCGTCCGAGCATGTCGTCGATGTAGGCCTTGATGGCCCTGGTCTCCGTTCGTGTGAGCCCATAGATCTTAGGCTTGTGAATGCGTCCGTCGGTGTCAATCTCATGGTCAACGCCTTCGCGATGAGGTGCCAACTTCCCTGCTTGTATAGGACTGAACAAGTCTGGCATCTTGCTGTACAACCAGTCTGGCACCAGTTTGCGGATCTCCGCTTCCGTCATATGTGGACTCTCCATCTTGTTCATATAGTGGTCGTAGTCCTCTTGTGTGACGGCGGCGAGGCGGGCGATGTTGCGTTTGAAGGAGTCTAAATCGCAATCGTTATTGTCGTCTGGAGGGTCAGCAAGCTTCTCCCAGTCTTGTGGTTCGACCCAGATGGCTTCGTCTGGGTTGTGCGCAGCCATGAGGTAGGCGGCCTTGGCGGTGATAATGCAGATCTCGCCCACGGGCGTGGTTTGCCGAGATTCTGAAAGTGATGGAGTCTTGCCGTCGCCGTATACTGTCTCAGGGAGACCGTGGTCGAGACAACATGAAGTACAATGTGAAGAAGAGAACTTCATGCTCCGCGGTGAGAAGGTGAGACCGGGGTCGTGGTCTTCCAGCCAAGTCATACCAAGGATAAGATCAAAGTCTCCTACGTCAGCGACGAAGCACACGACTGGTGATAAGTGGCTGCCGTGTTTGACTTGGATTTCCACGGCTTCATTCAATGTATCAACAACCTTCCCATCCGCGAGAGAAAGCTGGATAGGTGAAGAGGTAGACATTATGGGCAGGCCCATGGCTTTAGCCCATCGCCTGTTCACAAAGGAAGCGCTAGCGCCTGTGTCGATAAGAGTAGTTGTCTTTTTCCATTCCTTAGAAGAAGTGAGGGTGTAGGAGTCGTAACGTAGTTGTTTAGTAGATCGAAGATGGCCCTTAACGGCGATCGCAGAGATGTAGTGGTCTTGGACGTCTTGTGAGTTGTCCTGATCTCCGACTTCTGGAGATAGTATCCTGGCGGCAGCGACCTTGAGACGGTTATGGTTTTCTCGCGTCTCGCGGTTCTGTTGTATGTCCTTGCGCCAGTCTAGCTCCTGAATGCGACTGTTATCAGGAGCGTCTAGTTTTCCGAAACTGGCTCGCCCATGTCGTCCAACTCAGGCTCCTCTTCAGTGGAAGCATTAGAGTCGTCGTCTTCGGCGTCGAAGTCCGCTCCCATAGCATAGAGATGCATACTACTAAGCTTAGGCTTGATTTGGTCCCAGTCTAAGATTGCGCAACCCTTCTTATCGCGCGCCTGGTGACCAGTCTCGCCACAACGGAAGCAGACCTTAGCCTTAGCCATTGCGTCCTTCTGCCACTCTGTGCGCGTCGTAGTAGCTTCGCGATGTTGTCCTCGGCCAGAGCGAGCCTTTCGTGCAGGATTACGATCATTTGGGGAGCGCGTGCGCGGCTTGGTGCGAGGTTTGTCAGCAGCGGTCTTGCCTTGATTAATCTGTTTCTGTGTTAGATCAGACTTGCGGGCGGCGTCAAGGAACTTGACAAGAGCATTCTCTTGCTCATCGTCAAAGGCGTGTGAGGCGGCGGCGGCGAGGCCAGGTCGCAGGAAAGCGCGAGCGTAGCCAATCATGGCGCTGTCTGGAAGCTTCACTAGGCGACACACGCTCATAAAGCGCCCACGCCAATCTGCAAAGGATTCAGACGATCCCATCTTGAGAGAGCCATCAGCGAGTTGCGACTGTGCTTCTGAGACCTTCTCGTAGGTAGAGCGCGCGTAGTATGGGTCCAGTCCTTCAAGAAGGTCCAAGTAGTGTTCGAACTTGAGATCGTCAATATATTGCCATGCTGCGCCGTCCACCTTCATCTCCAAGTAGGCCAATTGCTTGTCTTCAGGCAGAGATTCGCACTTCTGGATGGCTGACCGACGCCACTTGTCGTAGTTCTTGGTATCATCGTTGCCTTTCCAGACTTCAATGTCGGGGAGCTTAAAGGAAAGGCTTAGACCTCCAACTGTGGACGCTGCCTGTTGTACTGATTGCTGGCCGTTGTATGGAGGAGGGATATATCGGTGAGGATCTTGGTTCAACGGATTCGCGCGATCTCGGCGGGAGCGGGAGCGCGATCTTGAGTGAGAGTCGCCGCGAGGGCGAGGCGCAGGCCGAGTAACAACAGGAGTGGCTTGTCGGCTAGGATACGGGTTAGGTGATGCAGTGCGGCGATCTGTACGGCGCTCAGGTGACTCGTGTCGTCGGTTGCGCTGAGTAGATAGATGACTGTTACGACCGCGGTCCTCGCGACGCTGCAAGGTGTACGGGCGGAAGTTATGATCATATCGCTGAAGGCGCGCAACAACGTCATTGTACTCACGCTGTTGCTGAGTTAGAGAGGTCTCTAGCTTGCGGGTATTCTCAGTAGCTTGGACAAGTTGTTCTTCAAGTGCGCAGTTCTGGGCGACCACATCTTCGTAGTCGGCGTCGCGTTCTGCGCGCTGCTGGTGATAGCGGTCTGCGCGGGCGCGCTCTTCCTGGTGCTTCCTGAAGAACTCCTCGTACAGGCCGTGGAACTTAATGGACTGCGCTTCTTCGTGTTTCCAGTCCTCATACCAGTCTTGGTGAGTAGGGTTAGTGCAACCGGCGGTCTTGGAGGATGAAGGACGATAAAAGCGCTCGACCTCTAGCTTAAGCTCATTACGCTCTCGGTTGGTGTGTTCCAACTCAGCATTAGTAGTCTCAATAGTCTCAGTCAGCTTTGAGACTTCCTTCTCGTACCAGCTAAGCTTAGCTTCAGCCTTAGTGATGCGAAGGCGTAAGCGGTTAACAGCGGCTTCGTGAGCTTCCTTGGTTATTGCATCGATGTTCGCGTCCAGGATAGGAGCGCAAGCAGCGGCGAACTTCATGAGCTCAATAGCTAGAGAGCGCAGGAACGCGGTGTTTGAAGTGGCTAGCTCCAATAAGTCGTCGTCAGTGCAGACGGGGACTTGGAATTCTTCCAGGGGAGATTCTCGGCCTAGGTACAGCTCAAATTCATCCTCAGTCTCGTTTTGTACAATAGTGATGAACGTGAACTCAGAGTGAGTAATCTTGGCAGACAAGACGTTCTTGTTTCTGAGGGATTGGAGTCGACAACTGCCAACTATAACATCGTAGATGTCGGCAGGGTCGTGTGGTACCATTGTGGGCTCTTGGCTGTCTCCTTCTGTAACTGGAAGTGCGGGGTAGCCGAAGGTGCTTCGACGGCCTGGTTCGGATCGACGAACAGGCTCATGCTTAGGAGCGGGGCCTTGGCTAATAGTTTGTTGGGTGTCGGATGCAGTATCCTTAGGTCGCTCGCGGCTGGAGTCTTGGCTGCGGGGGTCGCGGGCGCTTTGTCTTTGCGCTTCTTGCGGCCAATAGGGAAGTCAGTCACGCTGGGCTGTGGAGGAGGCTGCATGTCGCTAGATCGGCGGGGGTGGCGGCCGCCGGTAGAGACGTTGTCGCTAATGGCGTTGATAGTTCTAAACATTTAAGGTGTTGGGTGTGGTTAATGTAGGTGGAGAAAGAGAGTGGTTATGATTGTGAGAGAGTGCGTCAAATGTGGGCGGGGAGCACAGCTGATTATTTGCTGTCACACTCCTGACTCCTTGCTCGAAGTAAAGCGGTGAGCCAAACCGTCTACCAGTCACCAAGGTGATGCGATACCGTCGCAATCGTTCCAGTGCAATCGCGATACTCTCAATCGCGACGCGGTACTGGCAACGTCCTTCGATGATGGGCTTCTAGCACAACACGCCTTCCGCTGTCAGCACAATAGCTTGTATCGCGCGCGTACAAGGGCCAATGACAATTGAGTTCCACTCCGCAGTCGTATAACAGAGCCTCAAAGTCCCAGTTGGCGGCGCGCGAGCTATCCTGATGCGGGTCTGTGACCGAAGATGGGGGACGAGTTGTCGCCGTCTCAGCCGCGGGGTTGCGGGGTTGCTGTCACGAGCAATACTGATTGCGCGCTGAGTTCTTCGGTGCGGTCACTTTCCGCGCGTGTCCTAGGTACCGTATGGTAGACGCAATATAGTGTGAGGGACGTCAATAGTTGAGATGACCGTATCTGTATTAAGTACTAAGTGAGATATTGCGTGCAGGTTCGAAGACCTGCGCGGGTCGAACTTTGGTGTTCGGCTGTGGCCTTCGCTTAAGGCGCACGGGCCACCTCGCTTACTAGAGGTCGCGGGTTTGATCCATGACATTTTGTGATGAATGAGGTAACCTTTTCCTTCATTCCTGGGAACTCGTAGTTGCGTCTGATGAGTTCCATTGTTCTGGTAATGCCCGGGTGACCGTGTACAGGGTCGTCGTGGTGTTGTTGAATAATTGCCTCTTGCAATTCTTCCGGTACATTGTTTCCGATGTGGAGGATGGCGTTCAGCGTTTTTGTTGGTCCTAGCGATCCGTCCTTGTTAACCTTGAGTATCGCGGTGTCGATGACTTCCTTGGTGCCTGCGATATCTGGTCTTCGGCTGAGAGCGTCTGCTCTGCCGTTCTCTTTTCCTGGTGTATACACAATCTTGAACTTGTATTGTCCGAGTAGTTCTGACCATCTTACTTGTCTGCGGTTGAGTACTTTGGTGGTCGTAAAGTTCACTAGATTTTTGTGATCTGTGTATATCGTAAGTTCCGAGCAGCTTTCTGCGTATACTCTCCAGTGTTGTAAGCATGCGACAATAGCTAGTAGCTCCTTGTCGTGAACGTCGTATCGTTCTTCTGGTCCTGAGAATTTGCGAGAGTAGTAGGCGATGGGGTGCCATTTGCCTTCGTGCAATTGACTTGCGCATCCGCCTAGCGCGAGATCCGATGCGTCGGTCTCAAAGCGTAATGGGTGTCCTGCTTGGAATATTCGAAAGCATGGTGGTTCTATGCTTGCTTTCTTAAGCGTTTGGAATGCGTTTTCTGCTTCCTTGCTCCACTTAAAGGATACGTCCTTTCTTGTGAGTTTTGTCAAAGGGATGGCGATGTCTGAGAAGTCCTTGATGAACTGTCGGTTGAAGTTCAAGAATCCTAAGAAGGACTGTATCTGTACAACTGTTGTCGGTGTTGGCCAATCCTTGATAACCTGAATCTTTTCTTCGCTCATTTGTACTCCGTCCGCTCCTACTACATAGCCTAAGAAGTTGACCTTAGTCTTGTGAAATTCACACTTCTCTGGTTTGAGTCGGAGGTTGAACTGCTCAAGGGCCCTTAGTACCGTCTTGACATGTTCAACATGGTCCTCTAAAGTCTCGGAGTAGACGAGAATGTCGTCTAGGTAAGCTATGACAAAGATGTCTAGATGTGCTCTCAACACGTTGTTGATGAGTTCCTGAAATGTGGCTGGGGCATTCGTGAGCCCAAACGGCATAACTGTGTATTCGTAGTGTCCGTATCTTGATCGGAACGCCGTTTTCCACTCCTCACCTTTCGCTATGCGAATCAGGTGGTATCCATCTCGAAGATCTAATGCTGTAAAGATCTTTGCGCGAGATAATCGATCCCGTAGTTCTGTAATGTTCGGTAAGGGGTATCGATTCTTGATTGTGATGTCGTTGAGCTTGCGATAGTCTACACATAGTCGTAGTTTTCCGTCTTTCTTCGGGACAAACATGATTGGATATCCTGCTGGTGACTGCGATGGTCGGATATATTTTTTTGCTAGACTTGTCTTGATGTAGTCGCGTAACGTGCTCAATTCTTTTTCCGATAGTCCGTATATTGGGCCGAAAGTCGGTTTCTTTCCTTCCTGTAGGACAATCTTGTGGTCCCAGCACAGTCCGCAACAATCAATTAAGTGGGTCCTAGAAGGTTCAGATTGGATTGATTGATTACCGCTTTAAGCCTAGTAGTTACCTATAGGAGTTTAAGCCCTACCTAGATAGGTAAGTGGGTCTAGGAGAGTGACCGGATTGAATTGATTGTTGCGGAGTCTAGGTCCCAGGGTTGGTGCTTTGGCAATGCTTGTTCATCTGCCACTTCCCGGAATAGATGTTCGAATTCTTTGTATTCTTCGGGAATCTCAGGAGTTGCGCGTTTCTCCAAAACTCTAGTCTGTCGACCCGGTGGCTCCGTTCCGGCGTCTGCTGAGTCGGACCCTTGTTTCTTAAGGCCGTCCTTTGTCGAGGCTCGCTTTTTCTTTGCGATGTTATTCAGTTTCCTCTCATCTACCATCGTACTCTGACAATGCGTAGGCTGGCTTGTGGTTGCGTCCGTTCCACAGCACTCAAATGAGAACGTCTTCGACTTCCAGTCGATCCGTGGGTTGTGTTCTCGTAACCAGGGAAGTCCTAATATGATGTCGTGGGTAGCTAGTCCGAAGACATCTAGGTCTATCTTCTCTTGGTGTCCTTGGATGTTGAGCGTCACTTGTCTGACCTCATGGGTGACAGAGATGTCAACAAGCAAGTCAAGCTGGCTTGATTCTTATCGATTGCAGATCACAGACAATATAGAGGCTCGTGCACAGTGGCACGTCCCAGAGAATGGTCTGTGATCTGCAATCGATAAGAATCAAGCCAGCTTGACTTGCTTGTTGACATCTCTGATGGGTGATCTCTTGTTCACCTGGCATTGGCTCTCCGTTGGCCACATGTAGTGGGTAAGCTTCTTGTTTCCGTAGTGGCTTCAGTCCGGCTGAAGACGCTGCGTGCGCTGAAACGTAGTTGGCTTGTGATCCCGAATCTACTAATGCCTTCATCCACCTCCCTTCAAGCTTCACCTGGAGCTTGATGAGGTCTAAGGAGTTTACTGAGTTAATCTCCTTGCCGGGCCGTTCTGGGCCGGGCGCTGGTCTAAAAAAGCCTGATTTCCAAATCCATGGAATCCTTTGGCTATCGCATGAAGGTCGCATTCTTTGCTAAGGCACGTTTGCCAGTTGGGTTGTTGACATCAGACTCCGCAACAATCAATCGGATCGGCATGATTGATTCCTATCTAGGTTAAAGGCTGCCTAATGAAGTAATTCTTTAACCTATATAGGAATCAATCATGTCAATCGATTGATTGTTGCGGAGTCTGGTTGACATTCCCAAGCGTCTCCTTCATCGTATTCTTTTAGCCATACTGTTTGCATCTGATCAATTTCTTCGGGGTTGTCGTGACCTGGGAAGTATGTTTTTTCCCTTTTGTCCCATAGGTGTATTGGGCATAGGTCGTTTTTGCAGTCGAAGAATTGCCACTTGCAGCGGTACGATCGTTTGGTTTCTTCTGGGAACCATCCTGATCCGGACTTATCCGAGTAGTGTACTCTGCAATGGTCGTGAATGCATGTGACCCATGATAACTTCTCATGTTCTGGGTTCCTAGGGTCCATCCAGTAGTCGTATTCCTTTGATCTACTGATGTCCTTGGCCTTTCTCTTGTGGCCAGACTTGCTATCAGTCAGGTAACTCAGTTCGAACTGACTGAACTGACTGCCAAGACTCAGTTCAGTCAGTCAGTTCTTGAGGCAGCTGGACGTCAGTCCAGTCAGTTCAGAAGCCTCCAGACTGACTGAACTGACTGACGTTAGACTGACGTTAGCTGTTTTTAAAGCAGTATTTTAGAGTTGTGAAAGCCACATTTAGTGCGGCTTCGAAGCCGCGCTAGTCCTAGATATAAAGACACTAATCCTATATAAGTTAAAGCATCTAGCTTTAAGCTAATTAGAGTTTGCGGAAATGCGCTACCCGGTGCGCACCTAGTAAGCCTTTCGCGTCGCGTCGCGTCGCGTCTGCTATACACACGACGCTAGACTACTGTTGCCATAATACTTCTTGGTGTACTTCATGTCTACTCCCTCTAATTCAGGCCTTCGCCGCCTTGTAGAATGCGACAAGCGCAATTCTCCTCTACCATCGCTATCAAACGCGCCTACTGTTGGCGATACTGCGAGCGAGGCCCAGGCTGATGAGCCCTTGGCAGTACAGGCGGACTTCCCCAACGACGGCGACGACGACGACGACGACAATTACGACGGGCTTGATTTTAAGCGTGTGCCGTATCTTGAGCGGCGCCAGGTTGAGCGTAATAGTCGCGGTGGGCCAAAAAGCTGGATCTACCGCCACGGCTGGGCCGTCTGGCACCGCAAGTACAAGAAAAACTACTGGCTTTGCCGGTACTGCCATCAACGACGGAAGCAGGAGGCTTGCTACGAGGCTGACAGCACTACAAACGCCGGCCGACACCTCTCAAGCAACAAGCCTGGACACTCACACGGACCTAACGGACCTGTACCAATTGCTAGCCGGGAGGGCAATATTATGGGCGCGCTCGCAAAGTCCCAAGTATATATTATGAGGTCTAAAGGGATAGAAGTATCGCAAGAGGTAGCAAACGAGATAGCAGCAAGCTTTTCAACCTCTCGATTTCAGGACGCGCTGAAGGACTGGGTAGTCGCGGACAACCAGAGCCTTCGCGTAATAGAAACGCCGCAGTTTCGAGCCATGATTGCGGCCGTGAGCCCGCTAGCCGAAGCTCTCCTTTGGCGTAGCCACTAAACGCTCCACGATCATATTATTACTGAGTACAATACATACATACTAGCTGTTGCCAACTACCTTCGCGAAGCCCGGTCGCTTATACACGTGTCATTCGACAACTGGACTTCAACTGGTGGGCAGTATGCTTTTACTGGCCTCTGCGTACATTACCTTAACAGCGAGGGCAAGCTAGTTGACCACCTGCTTGGGTTGCCTGAGCTACACGGGGCGCACACTGGCAATAATATTGCCGCTGCAGCAACAACAATACTTCGGCTATTTGGCGTTGACAACGCGAGGGTTGGGTACTTTGTGCTTGACAACGCAAGTAACAATGATACTGCAGTTGAGTCCTTAGCAGAGGAGTTTGGCTTTATCGCAAGCGAGCGGCGGCTGCGGTGCTGCTGCCATATACTCAACCTAAGCGCACAATTAGTAATTTGGGGCAAAGACCGTAGCGCGTACGAGAATGAAGCCGCACACCTTGAGGAAGAGGAGAAGTACATGGATGAGTGGCGCAAATACGGTCCTGTTGGCGTCCTCTTTGACGTGATTGCGTCTATCTGTACGCCTCAAACTCGACAACTACTAGAGCGCCTACAGTGCGAGGAGGCAGAGTCTCTAGGTGTTACACCCCACATCCGGCAGCACAGTCCGCAACAATCAATTAAGTGGGTCCTAGAAGGTTCAGATTGGATTGATTGATTACCGCTTTAAGCCTAGTAGTTACCTATAGGAGTTTAAGCCCTACCTAGATAGGTAAGTGGGTCTAGGAGAGTGACCGGATTGAATTGATTGTTGCGGAGTCTATCCGGCAGCTTGTGAAGCCTGTTAAGACACGCTGGAATAGCTATTTCAACACGTTTGTCCGTGCAGCTGAGCTACACGGCCCTATCGATGGCTATATTGAGTGTAAACTTGAGGAGCATAGTGCTGCAACAGCAACCTCACGACGCCGGAAGAATCGTGAGCAGCTCCCTGCTGCCCAGCCACGGTTATATATACGCGAAGGGGGTCTAAGCGGCAAGGACTGGGCGACAATAACAGAATACATTCGACTCCTTGAGCCATTTGCCGAAGCTACACGGCTACTTGAAGGTCGCGGCCGACACGGCCGACACGGCGCTATATGGGAAGTTCTAGTAACGTTTGAGTGGCTTCTTGACCAGCTTGAGGCTCTCAAAGACCGCCTTAAGGATGTAAATTACGAAGATCTAGATGCGCCTGAAGATCATCTTATTACAAACGTTAACCTTGCGCATTGTAAGCTTGCTGAGTACTACGCAAAATTCGATAACGCGCCTGTCTACTACACTGCTACAATACTACACCCGCACTACAAACACCACCTCTCAGCGCTCTGGAAGGTGCCTGACACCCATGTCACTGCCCGTGACGGTGTCCACTATCGCGACGGCTGGCTTGACAATAACCACCGGGCATTCCTGCGTATGTGGCAGGGGCGGAAGGACTCTGCAGCCACTTCAGCTCACACTGTAACGCCGCCGCGTAAGAAGCCCCGGCTAGGGATTTCAACGTCGCGATCAGCTTTTCTACAGTCGTCAATTGAGCAAAGCACACGGCAGTTAGAGGCAAGCCTTGCTGAGGATGAGTATGAGATATGGAAGCGGCAACCAGCGTTAGCTGAGGAGGATTGGCTGTCTCTTAATCCGCTTCTATACTGGGAGTCAGTTGCTGGGCAGTTCCCTATACTCTCAAAGTTCGCTATTGACGTCCTAACAATACCAGCAGCAGCGGCAGACTGTGAGCGGACTTTCAGCGAGCTTGGCGACATGTTAGGCACCCGGAGACTCCATATGAAGCCAGAGCTTATTTCAGCTTTGCAGAGCTTGAAGAGCTGGAAGAGGCTTGGTATACAGCCAACAACTACCTCAGCTTCTGGGCTAGCGCGCACACTATCAGAGGAAGAAATCTCAAAAGTACAGGAGCATTTATCTCAGTTCGACGTCAGGTAACTCAGTTCAGTCAGTCCAGCATACTTGTCAACGAGCGAGCCGGCTCGCTCAGCTCGCTCGGCTTGGACGTTTTGACCAAGCCGAATGAGCTGAGCGCGCAGTGCGCGCTTGCAAGCCGAGCGAGCTTAGGGATAGGCGCTCGCTCAGTCAGCTTGCTTAGCTTGGTTGGATGGGGCGGTTGGAAACTTGGGGCTGAAGGACTTGGTGGAGGGGCAATCTCACGATGATTTTTAGGTGTAGTGCGTAAGTTCGAAACCTAGTTATAACCTAAAATACACTCTTTTTTGCTATATTTCTAGCAAATAAGCTACTAAATTTCCGGCTAACGGCCTGGCAACAATATTCTCCTTCTGCGACACTTCACTTACTACTTATCACCCACCACACTCACCTATACTCCATCAACGCGTCTCTATTTGCAGCTATTATCTACCTCGCCGTTGCTATAATGCCAGCAAAAAGAACACGCGTTAATGCTCTAGAAATCGCGACAACTTCGAAGCGCCCTAGAGTCGCAGCGCGTCATCGCGGGACTGCCAGCCAACCTGTGCTAGTCGATACTCGGCCATTCTCACCATCTCCACCTCCTCCACCGCTGTCGCCGCGTCAAGCTCTCGTCGCCGCGCCACAAGCACCAAATTTTGAAGCGACCCTCCGAGAGTCGCGCGCCGAAGAGACAATCATCCCACCACCTGAGGGCAGCGAGCATGCCACTGTTGCAGCTTCAGGAGCAGCTAGCGAGGCTGTCGACGAGGGTTTCGTATGGGTAGAGGACAAATACGACGGCTTTAATTGGAGTCGCTACCCAAAGCACTGCAAGCCGCCCACATCACTTTCGAACCGAGCAAGCTGGGTATACAGCCATAGCTATCGCATCGCCTTGCGCAGCAACGTCGCAAAAGTCACGTGGATCTGCCACTATTGCTATAAGCACAAGTTCACTACTGTTGGCCGTGGCATACATGACGTCTCGCAGTCTCCATCAGCGCCAGCACGTCATCTCGGAGAAGACAAGAAAGGTCATGGCTTGAAGCCTCCAAGTAAGCGCACTACCGTCGCTCCTCGGAAAGAAACTCTCCTCGAACGCGCCCTTCAGAAGGGCTGCTCTCAGGCTGTTGCCAACGAGCTTACCAACTTCAATATACAAGAGTTTAGGCTTGCGGCCGTCACCTGGCTCGTCGAAAACAACCTCCCACTCTCACAATTCGAATCATCGTCTTTTCGCAATATGATACAATTAGCTAGCGTAGAGGCAGAACGAGCCCTGTGGGCATCTCATAACAGCGTCTCACGATACGTTATACGCCTGTACAACTACCTGTTACCAAAGGTTGTCGCAAGCCTTTCAGAATCAATGAGCAAAGTCCATATAAGCTTTGACGGATGGACGACAAAAGGTGGCAAGCGCGGTTACTTAGGTATCGTCGCCCACTACGTTGATAGCTCTGGCGAGCTCAGGGACTTGCCTATTGCGCTCCCACAACTGACAGGTGCCCACACCGGCGAGGCCATGGCTGAGGTCGTGATGGCAATATTCAAGCAGTTCGAAATCACTGTGGGCAAGCTCGGTTACTTCGTCCTCGACAACGCACATAACAACAACACCACGATCAACACTCTCGCCTTGCAGATGGGCTTCAGCGCTACCGAGCGTCGCCTTCGCTGCGGTCCTCATACGCTTAATCTCATTGGCCAGATGCTACTCTGGGGTGAGGAGAAAGAGTCCTACGACAACGAGGAGACTGAGCGCGTGAACGAAGCTGAGAACATGGCTACTTGGCGAGGCGATGGACCATTAGGAGTGCTTCTCGCGGTTATCAACTACATCAAAACACCACAACAGTACGCTCTTTTTGAGAAGTATCAGAAGCTCGCTATTAGGGACCAGCCTGTCAACGCGCCAACAGAACAGCACAAAATCAAGGAGCCCGTCAAGCCAGTTGTTACTCGCTGGAACTCTTACGTTTCGTGTTTTGAGCGCGCTGTTGAGTTGCAATTAGCGGTTAATGGGTACGCCAACTACCATATTCAGAAGATTGAAACTGAAGACGCGTACGCCCGAAGTCGTAACAACAAGCTGCCTGCAGCGTCGGATTGGATGAGGTCTGATGGGATCAATGCCCATGACTGGCAGGTGATTGCTGAGTATATTGATGTGCTCAGGCCACTGAAACAAGCTACAAAACGGCTTGAAGGCCGCGGCAAAAGCGGTGCTTTTGGAGCAATCGCTGAGGTTATTCCAGTATTTGAATACTTACTTGGAGTCTATGAGGACCGCTTGCAAAGCTATGAAGACGTCATTCACGATGAGCATACAGAGTCACCCGAAGACCACCTTGCTATCAACCTCCGCGCTGCCCTAGTTAAAGCCCGCGAGTACTACAACAAGCTCGACCTCTCGCCAGCTTACTATGCTGCTACAATCCTTCATCCTCGCTACAAAAGCTACCTTGACGCAGCGTGGGCGGATAAGCCTGATTGGCTAGAGAGCAGCAACCGCAAGTTTCAACATTTGTGGGCGGAGTACAAAAGCTTACCGAAGCCGCGCTTACGCCCCAAAGTCAGGCACAATGATATAGACGACGCTATCAACAGCTTTATTGAGCCTGCAGGGCTTACGGAGAACGAGGAGGATGAATATGAGGCTTGGAAACGCAGCGAACCGATCGCTAGCGAGGGCGTCGACCCTATAAAATACTGGGTAGGACTCCGCGATCGCTACCCCAGCCTTAGCAAATTTGCTATCGACATGCTATCAATCCCAGGCTCAAGCTGTGAGTGTGAGCGCTTATTCAGCGAGCTGGGTGACCTCCTCGAGCCCCGTCGGCGCAGCATTTCTCCGCAACTTCTAGCAGCAATACAGTGCGATCGACGATGGATAAGAGCTGGATTTGGCAGTGGTGAGGTGCCTGTAAAGGAGGCTATCAGCGATGAGGAGATGGACGCGAAATACGGTGTACATAAGTGGGATATTAGCTGAGAAACTCAACACCAAGGTTTCTATATAACTTTCCTAATCGGGACTGAGCCCATCAAGCCGAGCGAGCTGACAGCCCTGTTTCAGCCAATCCGAGCGAGCCGAGCGAGCTGCTGGCCTCCGCTCAATTGGCTGAGCAAGCCAATTGGCTGAGCTCGCTCAGCTTGCTCATTGACATCTGTGCAGTCCAGTCAGTCCGCAGGCCGCGGCGACGTCAGTTCAGTCAGTCAGTTTTAGTTTAATTGAAAAGTCTTGGCAGTCAGTCCAGTCCAGTTCAGTGACCTCAGGACGTCAGTTCAGTCAGTCCAGAGAGCTCCGGACTGACTGAACTGACTGATAGCAACTCTGCTTGTGGCCGTGTTGGAAGGTCTTCCAATCGTTCCTGGTCTGGCAGAGTTCGTCGTAGATCTCTTGCTTCTCTTCTTCCGAGATTGGCAACGTTGGTTCTTCCCATGATCGGATTGCGTCTTCGATCCAGCTTAGTTCCCATGTTGTTGGTAGGAACTCCAATATTTCGGTTGAAACGTTTTCCTTGTTTCGTTGTACTTCTAGTGACAATCGGTAGAAGTCCTGTCGCATAGCAGCCATGATGCTAGGTTCCTCGTAGGCGTACTCGATATCAGCCTTGTTGAGGTGTCGTAGTAGCTGGTTGATCTGTCCTGCGAGCTTGTAGAACTCTTCTTCCTGTACATAAGGTGTGGATGGCCTGTTGACTTCTTCGAATGTGGCCATCTTGCCGAATTTGGTCTGGTCGATTTCCGTAGCCTCTAAGTTCTTGGACTCATCTTCGAGCATATCGTACTCCGAAGTGGGCTCTTCTTCTGAGTCTGATTCCACGAGTGTGAGGTTATCCAATCCCAAAACGCTTTCCTGCGTGTTGATTTCGATGGTTGGTTTGGATATGACATTCCATGTCTCGTGTCGCTCAGTGGGTACTGCTTTGTGGATAACGTTGAGTTGTCTAACCACTTTGTTCTTGCTGTGGCAGTCCCTAGCCATGTG
Organism: Pyrenophora tritici-repentis; assembly: GCF_003171515.1. Lineage (NCBI taxonomy): Eukaryota > Fungi > Ascomycota > Dothideomycetes > Pleosporales > Pleosporaceae > Pyrenophora > Pyrenophora tritici-repentis. The sequence goes on from NC_089395.1 coordinate 148,310, forward strand.
ACCTTTCTTGTCACAATTATAACAAGTGATCTCCTTCTTGTTATATGGCTTCTTCTTGTCATTCCTTCCGAAACTCTTGCCTTTGTTGATGTTGTCCAGTTGCATTGCATCAGGGTCATGCCAGTAGACTCCGCAACAATCAATTCAATCCGGTCACTCTCCTAGACCCACTTACCTATCTAGGTAGGGCTTAAACTCCTATAGGTAACTACTAGGCTTAAAGCGGTAATCAATCAATCCAATCTGAACCTTCTAGGACCCACTTAATTGATTGTTGCGGACTGTGCATGCCAGTTGTTACCGGCGGAGGGTACAACACCTCCGGGTGTCGTCCGATATCCTGGTTTCTTCTTGAAGAATCGTCCCTTTGTGCGTTGCACTGACTGGTTGGCTCTAACCGGTCGGATTTCCTGCTGCAATTCGTAGAGTGCGTTGTCGATACGAATTGATTCTCGGATGAGATCCTGTAGGTTGTTGATTGCGACGCCGCTTCGCATAAGCTCTTCTTTGACTCTTTCCTTGAGTCCTTGTCTGTACATAACCCTTAATGCCTTGTCGTCCCAGTCGGTCTTCAGGGCGTGTCCCTGGAAGACACTGGCGTAGTCGGCGACTGATTGGGTTTGTTTGAGCTGTTGGATTGCACGATCTGCCTTGGATTCTTCGTTGATGACTCCGAATTGCTGTCTAAGCTTGTCTTTGAAGGTTGGGTGGTCTTCAAACATTCGTTCAATATCGTCGTCGTCATCGTTGTCGTCCATGTATTTGTTGAGGTAAGGCTTGATCCAGGTGGCGGCAGTTCCTCGCATGTAACTTGCCATGAGCAGTCCACGATCAGTAGGGTCGACCTTCTCATCTTCAAACCTGAAGAAGAGATCGAACTGGAGAATCCAGTCTTCGAGCTTGTGTCGATCGCCGTGAAATAGATCGGGTCTGGCCACCTTGGTGCGGCTTGACGAAGTTTCGTTAGGTGTGTTCATCGGGGTGTCACTCATCTTGAGGGTGTTCAAAGTGTGAAGGTCGTCCGAAGATGATCTTGGGTTGGTTCTCGGGGATGGAGTGATGCGATGGACACGAGGTTGTATAGCACGATTGGTAGATCGATGTAATATACGGGGAGTTGAGAATCAAGTACTAATCCTTAGATTTCGAAGTTGAACACAATGAACCGTAAGGGCTCATTGCCTACTGTTATATAATAAGCGTGCCCTCCATTGTGGCCTTTCCCTCCATGGAGGTCGCACCCTCCGTGGAGGTCGTGCCCTCCGTGGCGGTCATGCCAAGGTTGGAGGGCAGGTCACGTGACTGCGCGGCACAAGCTTACCCGCTGTGCCCCGCCTTCAACGTTGTCCTGCCGTTGTTGCTTGTCCTCCTCCTTGCAATCGTAACACTTTGATGCCTGTCTTTGTTTGGAGGAGAAGTGGGAGGGTGATGGGTCTGTGTGGTATTGCTTCTTTGAGTGTATTTCGATGTGTTTTGTACTGTTTGCAATCTAGAAGTAGATGCTGTGGTGTTTGTGGTTTGTAGCATATACATAGATTGCAGTCTCTCTGTAAGGGGCTAGACCCCAGCTGCCGTATCGATGACGATACACAGATGACTGATCAAGAGATGCCAGACTCCGCAACAATCAATCGGATCGGCATGATTGATTCCTATCTAGGTTAAAGGCTGCCTAATGAAGTAATTCTTTAACCTATATAGGAATCAATCATGTCAATCGATTGATTGTTGCGGAGTCTGAGAGATGCCTTGTAACAGAGTGGATTTGACAAAGAGCTACAAAAGGATGCTAGCTGTACATAAATACAGGAGCGGACCGAAGATGGGCCGAAGTAGAATTAGATGGATGATGACAGAAACCTATAGATGTATCTCGAAGGAATCGCATGACGACAGCTACGCACACAGCGTAGCGCATGTAATAGGCTCAGCCTGTTACAGTGGCCAGCTTACTTATGTGGCCAGCTTGCTTGTAGAATAGGTTAGCTTTAAAACTCTAGAACTAAAATCTTCATATAGATGTAGCTGAGCTATAAGAAAAATTAGAGGATTCTATTTAGTAGGGAAAAAGTTATATGTAGGTGAACTCAGGGTTTTTCTTAGTAAATTCGGCTGACTAGCTTCCTTGTGTGACCAGCTTGCTTATGGAATAGGTTATATTACTTAGAGAGTCTACTTAAATAAGTTTAGTATACGCTTAAATGCTACTTACTTATTCGCGTATATTTATTATATACGTACTATACTTAACTATATTCTTTACGTTAGATACGACGCCTCTATTAATTATCTATAGTATTGTTACTATACTGCGTTGTGATGACCCGCCCCTACGGCATCACTACTACCCTCTAATAAGTCTAATTTGTAAGGGGCTACGCTTAGGGAGCAATTGCATAGGTTTACTGAAGTTGTATTTAATGGAGAACTACAGATCTATCTACTAGAGGGCTTATATCCACGCGGCGTTCGGATAAATAAGCTCCCCGCTATCCTAAGTGCTATGGCAATGCACCGAGGTCTCACCAAGGATATAGCCAAAGGGCTCTAGCCCATCACATTTGTAACGGCGCAGGCAAGACTACTTGGATCAGTATCGGCGGTAGTGTCACTCAGAGGCATATAGGAGTGCGTGGGACATCAAACGAGCCTTGATTCGAATAGACACCTATAGGCCTTATACAAAAGGATATCAAAAGTCTACAGAACTAGCTACAGGAAGTGTCTCCCTATATACCTGTCCAGGTCGGGTCCGAGTCAGGTCCGACCCTAGGACAACGGACTGAGGAGTGGGCGGCAGATTGTCAGAATATGGGCATATCTTGGGTGGTGGACAGAATCCGGGTGTGGATCGGAGCACCCGGATTCTATGGATCAGTCAGATTAGTCAGCGCGGAGATCCACCGCGATCCATCTAATCCAACCCCTTTGGATCAGCGTGGATCAGGGCAGACACAAGAACAACTCAGATCAGATCAAGCAATACGATCAATAATTCATCATTATTCACCCATCTTTGATAATCCATCTCAATCTGACACAAATACTCCCTCCAATCCCGTTCCGGAATGGGTCTGAAGCTTGGCATTATTATAACAGCGTTACACTAAACCCATGTCTCCTAGACCTAAGGAATTGTTTATGTAAATCAGTGACCGATATTTACCCAGCAATCAGAGTCGAAGCCATTACTGCAGGCAAGCTTGAAATCGCAATTATTGAGCCCAGTGGTAAAAAATCCATCGATCTTGCAGTATTTGTGCCCGTCTTCGAAGGTCTCTACCGAGGTTTTGCCGCTGAACCAGTTTTGGCAGACAGATACGGTTTTAGTGTCGTCGATATTACCACAGCGGCAATAACGGTACCCAGCGCAGGCATTGACCATGGCCGGCGCGACGGCAAGGATAGCAAGAGTAGGAACCTAGTTATTATTAGCTAAGTAAAAATAAAGGAAGATGAGATATGGTAGTTATACCTTCATTATAAGGTGAAGGAGTAGCGATAATGTGCGTATTTGTTTGTTCGGAGATGGAAGGAAGTTCTAATGTATTTTGTTGACTGATGTGCCAAACAAAAAGCTAATGGAATAGAGGCAATATATACCTGTGACGATGAAGAGATACAATTCGTAAGTCTAACAGCTCAACGAGGTAGCGCCGAAAGTCTGTGTATCCCTAGGTGATCTAACACGAGAGAAGGCGCTCGGGCGAGAGTACCCCAACACGAGGACGGCGGTAATCCCTAGGCGATCCAACACGAGAGAAGGCGCTCGGGCGAGAGTACCCCAACACGAGGACGGCGGTAATCCCTAGGCGATCCAACACGAGAGAAGGCGCTCGGGCGAGAGTACCCCAACACGAGGACGGCGGTAATCCCTAGGCGATCTAACACGAGAGAAGGCGCTCGGGCGAGAGTACCCTAACACGCTTACTAGCACAGAAGGCAACAATCAAATAAGTGGGGCTTAGGATTCAATATTTGATTTGTTTGATTACCGCTTTAGGTTTAACGGCTTCCTATAAAGGCTTAACTCTTACCCTGTTGGGTTAGCGCCTAGATTTGAGCTATTATTTGATTTGATTGTTGCCTTCTGTGCTTACTAGCGTTAGCTAGCTTAGGTTAGTACTAGAGAGCTAGAGAAAGAAGCTATTATGCACGCTAGGAGCGTTCCTTACATATAAATAATAGCTACCTTCGCATAAAGATAAGATTCTATACCTACTATCAGACTACTCCTTTCTTAGACCTTCCTCTATTGCGAATTCTATCTGCCAGAGCATTACAGTTCAAGCAACGACCTGTATCCTTATCATCATGAAGTTCCTAGTAAGTAGAAAAAGTTTATAGTTTACTTTAAATAACTAGTCTAATATGCATTCAGACTGCCGCCACCCTCTTTACCTTACTTCCTGCCTTGAGTATGGCTTGCGCCGTCTATGATAATTGTCTTTGCCAAAACAGCGATGGCAGTTTCAACGATGACGCTACCCAGAAAGCATGTGCCAACTTCAGTGGAAATTATGACGTGTTTGATGACGGCCGTCACTACTGCGCTGCCGCGGCTATCCATGCTGGAGCAGCTGGAGGAGCGATTTTGTCCTTCAACAACTGTCGCTTCAGGGAAACCTGTAACAATCATGGGGCCACTGGAGACTCTAACTGCTGGGCTAAAGAGTGGGCTTAGGGCTTAGGGCTTAACGTAGGTGATAAGCGAGTGGAACCTTCAAGCGAGTGGAACCTGTAAGCTCGTGTTGGTGGATTGGCTGTTGTCAGATAATAGCACTGTTGAAGAGAAGAGCGTACAGACGCTGGGTTAGACTAGCGCGACCCGGCATCTGTGAGAGCCAATCGGATCAGAGGAAGGCTTGGCACCCCCAAGGTATGCCCACAACCGTAGACAGAACCACAACACAATTAATCATCAATATCATCACTATTATTACCTATTTCATCAGTATTCCAGATGAGACTGAATATCTGACAGCTGTAAGCTCGTATTAGTGGATCGGCTGTAAGCTCGTATTGTAATGGGCTGAGCCCTAAGTCACATGACTAGGCCGCTGGCCTAGTCGCTTCCTTCCTTCTATCACTCCTTCCCCCAGCAGCCCGTGCACCGTGCGCCGTGCGCCAACCCAAACAAAGCGGGATGGCCGCCCACTTCCTCTTCTTCTCTTCATCTCGACTGTAAATAGCATCTGGATTGGGTAGCTGGAATACAGTACCTACAGACCGTTCACACCTAGAAAGGATCGATAGCTTACCTAACATTCGGTCTTACTGCATCTATGTCTGTGACACCCTAGAAAAGATCGACGGCTCAACTAATATTCGGTCTCACTGTGTCATAGTTTAGAACCTTGGTGTTCCTGCACAGACTACGCCGGCGACCTGGGTGCCGATGTGATGGGCTCTCTCTAGTTAGAGTTGCGCCGCCGCCGAAGTTTGTCCTTCTAAGACGGACATTAGATGAGTCAGCATCGAACACAATCGCGGTGTATCCTGGTGATAGCTCCCTAAGCACACAGGCCCTCAAAGTATCGCCGGCTCCGTCACGGAGAATCAGAGATTTGGCTTATTATGTATAAACATCTTGTCCCCTTCTTACTAGGTTCCTTCTACACCTTCCTCGTTGCTTCACTCACAATATGAAACTGAGCCTGATTTTGTTATCTACACCTCTTCTAATCGCATCTGCGTTAGCATTCGATTGGGCCTGTGCCAGTTCTTTAGATGCACCGGCATTGAATAAGTACTGTGAAGGCGGTTCACATGTCAACTGCGTAATGTCCCTACCTATCTTAACGTGTCTCACCACTCCTCGGCCCAAACCACTCCTCGGCCCGCCCCACCAAAATCGCGACGCGTCTTCTTGCAGTAGCTCTACAACCACGCAATAAAAGATATAGAAAATAGATCTATTAGATGCGCGCTATCTATTAGTACACTAAGTCCGTTTATGGCCTTTTTCGTGGCAATTGGTGCAGGTTGGTGGTGCCCGAGGCCTGCTTGGCTGCCCTGCCTGCTCTACCTTCTGGAGCACTCTTTCAGCCTCTGCAGCAAGCAATTGACCTTCCTCTACCCGCAGAGCTCCTCCACAGGCTATATACTGTCGGCGCTGTTGCTTCTTACGCTGCTGGCGCTGACTAGCCTGTCGAAGCTTACTAACTTCAGCTGTAAGGATCGTTGCTGTAACGGGCTAGAGCCCAGATGCTATGGTGATCCTCGGTGGAACCTTCGGAGCTTCCTCGGCACTTTATTATTATTATTATTATTATTATTGTTGAGAATATCTGGGTTCAGTCCAGGTAGAAGGTGCTTGGGGATCACATGATGTGCTGGTGTGGCAGGCACTGCCTGGTGGGCAATAGCACCCACCACAATAGAGTGAGATCTTGATAGATAACACGATAGTCAATACAATACGTTGTAGCCACCCCGCCTTGTCCCTCCTCCCACTCGGTTATCCATAGTAGTCATACTACTAGAGGGACCTTGTTCCAATAGGTTATGAGCTCCGGTTGCCAAAACTGACGTCATTGTTTTGATCCCACCAGAGTCGCGCAGGACTCAGATTCAAGGAGGAATCAAATCACTACTAAGGTCGCGAAGGACCTAGCTACGATTCGCGGAAGGAATCGAACACCAACTAGAGTCGCGCAGGGCTCAGATTGGCGAGACAATCACCTATCCAAGTCGCGCAGGACTCAGATTCAACCTACATCTTCTCCACGCTTGAGAATCGACAACGACTGCCTGCACCGCCTGCACCGGCAGCATCATTGCCAGCATCACCTGCACCGCCTACACCAGCTGCATCGACTGCACCGCCTGCACGCCTGCAGTATACTACCTATACGTCCGAGCTCCTCTTACCACTGATACACAATGGCTGAAGCAAAGGAGGAATGGAAGATCCCCAAACTTACGGCTGAGAATCACGATGCTTGGTTCCGCCGGAACAAAGTCAAGCTAAAAGGGAAGAGAGTCTTCTACGTATGCGAGAAGAGTCTAGAGAAGCACTGCCAGCTTCCTACTCCTGGGGACCTATCAGACGCTGTGAAAGAATTGGACATTACAGACAACAAGACTGTCAAGGTCTGCATCAATGTCGACATGAGAAACAAGTACCTAGAGGACGAAGCAACTGCAATCGACCTCCTGTTCAGATCCCTTAGCGATGATGACCAGGCCCTCATTGACGAGTACGACACTGCCTTCCAATTCTGGGCTTACTTGCGCAAGAAGTACACCCAAACCGACGCTACCGCCGCCAACATGTACATGACTAGGATCCAGACATTTACATTCGATTCTGAGAGCACAATTATTGGGTCATGGGAAAAGCTGAAGGATTACCGACGCAAGCTTGTGGCAGCAGATGCTGACACCAACGGAGCCTACAAAGACTCTGCACTGCTACTCATCCTTATTAGATCACTCCCAACGAGATTCAGGACTACAGTTGACGCCGTAAATGCACAGCTCAACCTCACTGTCGAACAGAAGCTCAAGTTCCTGGAAGAGAAGGAGGTCCGAGACCAGCAAGACGCCAACGAGCAAGCACTTCCAGCATTCAGGAAAGCCTATAAGTACGTTCCGCCGCACAAGCGAGGCGACAAAGACTTGCTGTCGTTGTCATCTGACTCTGAACCCGGTGCTACGTCTGGCATCCAGTGCTATCTTTGCGACCAGCCTCACTACATGCGAGACTGTTCAAAGCTTGGGAAGGCTCGACAGCTCTTGAAGGAATATGAAGTTGAGAAGAAGCAAAGGAAGAAGAAGTCGCTCCCTCCTAAGTCGTCTAAGCCTCCTCCTACATCGAACACCAACTTTTCGAGATGACAAAAAGGTCCTGGATTACCCTTTTTTCATCTCAATTCCATTGAAATGCCTTCCTAGAATCAGTTTCCAACGTCTGCTTTTGCGTGCAGGCGTTGTGGCGGGCGCGCTGGCCGCTGCAACTTTGACAGAGTTGTTACCTGGCCTTAGTTGAGAGAAATCTCTGCAAGTGGCCCGTGCGCCAACTGATTTTAGATGTTCGATCGAAGGCACCCTCTACGAAACCGACAGAGCAACGGCTCTTCCTTAGGTATATAGCTCTATTGCTGCAAAGTAATAGGCCTATATATCTAGATGCTACCTATACCCGAACGCCCTAAACCAACTCGATATACCGACCCCATATACCGAACCGCTCCAGCACCTGCTGTCACCAGCACACTCACGAGCAAAACACCGACCAGGCACTAGATGTATAGATCTATTCTCTCTCTTGTAGATCCCTATATACAGACGCCTACACCAAAAACGCCCTCTCCACCGAACGCCCTAAACCGACTCGATATACCGACCCCATATACCGAACCGCTCTAGCACCTGCTTTCACTAGCACACGCACGAGCAAAACATCGACTAGGCAATAGCTGTATAGGTCTATTATTGTTAGGTTATAATAGATCCCTGTATACAGACGCCTACACCAAAACGCCCAAAACATCGACTATTATTATTATTATTATTATTATTCCATTAGAGTCCTTTTTCAGTCAGAGACTATGTAGGACTTTGGCCGAAGGCCGTTCTATCTTGGTTTTTCTAATTTACATGGTTTTCTGGTATGGTTCGCTAATATGGTTTTTGGCTTTTCTACAAAAGATAGCTTGTATCTGTTTGTTGCCAGGTGCTAAAGAGCAGTTTGATAAGTAGAAAGAGATGTAGCAGCGGGCTCTTGTGGCAAAGGAGAGGGTTGTGGTTTTAGTTTTATACAGTGTCTCTCTGTAGGTCTTCTGCTGGCTGTCCTAGGTACCATTTTCTTGTTCCTATTCTGGTGCTAGTGATAAAAGCTAGGGTTGCTTCTATACCTATACTAGTGTGGAGTAGTAGTGGTAGTGTGACTGGGCGATGTTTGATTGTTTGTAGGAGCGTTTTTCGATGGTCTTTGTATAGATGGCAGTACAGTAGTAGGTGTTCTGGCGTTTGGATGTTTTGGCAGGTGCAGCGATTAGAGTCTCGTTTCTTAAATCTCTTTAGGTAGGAGTTGAAATATCCGTGTCCTAGCTTAAGAGAGTAGAAAGCGCTAGAGGTTACTCTTTTCGTGTTCTGTGGCATTTGGATGGTTTTGCTGATTTTAAGAGGGTATTTTGCTGAGTAGGTAGCTTTGTTTAGAGCGGTTGCTCTTGCTTTGTATTTCTCGTACTCTTGGCGTTGCTCAGTTTGTTGTATCTTATTGGTTATCGTGCCTAGGTAGGCAATGCTCTTTGTTGTTGATCTGGGGTCCTCTTTGGTTGCTTCTTTTGCTAGGTAGTCTGCTCTTTCGTTTCCAACTATATCTGTGTGTCCAGGTGCCCAGAGTAGGTGGATGTTTGCTTGTTTTCGTCGGATCGTATTTGCCGCTTTTAGACATCGGAGTTGCCAATGCTGTCCTGGTGTCAGATTAGATGAGATATTGCACAAAAGTGATGGATGTTCATGATTGATTGTATTGTTCTCTGTTCTAAGGTGCGCGCTGAGAGTTTTGTTCTGCTAAGACGCTAACCCATTATTAGCTAGCGGTGTCGGCACTTTCGGCTCGACACGCCTGCTATCTGACAGCAGGATAAAAGCTAAGGGGAGATAATTCCTCATTGTCTGAACGAAGTACGGTGTAGTATATAATTGATGTGGTAGGGTAACTGCTGTTGCGGTCCTTGATATTGCAAAGGGTTGTCCTGCTCATATTTATACCTAAGGACCCGGCATAATTATTATGTATTACTTAGATTAGCAAACGGGTAGATCAAGTAATCCGGATAAAGGCGGATGTTTCGGCTGAAATACCCTCTGCAATAGGGTAAGGTTGGGGTTAGACACGATTATTCCTATTCTTAGCATGACTAAGCAGCTAACTTACACCAGTAGGTGGAGCGACTAAAAGCAGTCCACAGGGTAATGATATTCCAAATCTATATATACTTTGAGAAAAAATGGTAATTAATGCGAGAAGATCATGTCTTACAGGGCTTGAAGGAACACGTTGTCCTAGCGACCGGCATAATATTAAAAACGATGCCGCTAACTAGGATGAGCAGATCGACATTCCGAGGTTACACACGTGGCTTGAAACACTAAAAAGAGCAGCAGAGTATTGTCCCACACAAAGAGACCCTAGCCAAGGCACGTAAGCCTGCTTTGCATACATAGACAGCCAGCTGCTGCTCATTGCACTAAGCTCCTCGGCTTCGAGATGAAGAACTGGGCTCAGGATTGCTTTTTCTCCAACGTTGTGGCGAGCGGGGTTGCCAAGCAGCTTATCTCACGTCATCCCTAGGATTGTTGTTGGTTGGGATAGATCTTCATAACATGCTCTCGAGCGCTGTCAAGCGGTGAGACCGCGGGAACTAGGGCTACAGGGAGGGGGTGTTTAGCTTATAGCATTACCTGTCGGATCGTGAGTATCGGTCGGTAAGTCGGCTGCTCACCGCTGCGGCGCTGCCTAACAGCCGACTCGATCCTACTTTGGCTCTACTCGTCTCAGATTAGATATACCTCTGTAGCATCCCCACGTAGCGAGGGAGAATAAGAATACCAATACTAGTTACTAGAAGAACCTCGTTGTTGTTATTCACCCGTACGATCGTACAAGGCCTACCAACATTACCTACTGTGCTGAAGCAAAGATTGTTATGTCGAAACTCAGCTTTCACGAGAGACACTCCAGTGGATACATCCTAACAGGTTGAACCAGCTTCCTCATTTATTGCGTACTCAAAGAGCTCTTGGCCTCTCTAGCAATATCCCGCATTTACTGCGTTATAATTAGTCTGACCTCTAGGCCCGCAGAGATGTCAACAATCAGTTCAAGCCGGCTTGATTGTTATCTGTTGCAGTACAATGCAGTCAATTAAAGTGTAACCGCGCGAGGCAGTCATCAGAGTATATTGTGTTCTGTTGTTGTTGATGAAGGTGGAGAAACGTGCGTGAACTTGTTGTATTGGAGCTACGGGAGAAGGGAGAATATCTATGGTGCGCGCACGGAGCAGCTGACTAATCAGTGCCTGGCCAATCAGAGCACGGGAAGCCTGATTCACCGTGAATACTAGTGAAGGCTCTCACCGCGTCTCAACAGTAATTACTGTATAGTATTGTAACTTCTAGACCCACATTGCACAACAAAATCCGAGCAAGCATCTCTTAAGCGCCGCGTGTACTGTTGTCAGATATTCACTCTCATCTGGAATACTGATGAAATAGGTAATGATGGTGATGATATTGATGATTTATTGTGTTGTGGTTCTGTCTACGGTTGTGGGCACACCTAGGGGGTGCCAAGCCTTCCTGTGTTCTGATTGGCTCTTACAGATGCCGGGTCGCACTAGTCAGACCCGGCGTCTGTACGCTCTCATCTTCAACAGTGCTATTATCTGACAACTGTACACAAGCTGAGACGCCTTTGCGACGAGCTCTTGCGCAAGGCTGTGAGCCGTACGCGGACGTACACGCAGATGGGTCGCTGTACTAGAGTTCTCACGCGGTGGGTCCTGTCTTACAAGAATGTCCGGGTGCGTCAGGTGTCAGAGCACGGACGGCCGCGCAGGTGCGTTTTCTGGCGAGCATTAGTCGGGCAGTGGCGATGCATAGCAAGAAGCTACCTTATCTAGAGACAGCATTCTCCTCTTCAGCTATATTTACATAACATCGCCTCCTACGCTACGGGGGCGCGTTGGCCACCCTCCCTGTTACCTAATAGTTAAATAGCTAACCTTATCTTGCTGTTATCTAGAACATTTGTTATTATTATAGCAAATTCATAGAAGACGAAACAGCAATCTTCTTATTCGTAAAACTAACGAACACAGTTAATACACTTCTAACTACAATCTGCACTATAATCTACACTTTATAGCTCTCTTGTTCACGATCAGACTCCGCAACAATCAATCGATTGACATGATTGATTCCTATATAGGTTAAAGAATTACTTCATTAGGCAGCCTTTAACCTAGATAGGAATCAATCATGCCGATCCGATTGATTGTTGCGGAGTCTGTTCACGATGTTATAAACATTTATAGGTCTTCCTATCCTACAACTACGCTGTCTAGAATGCGATAGAGGAAGACGTATTCGTGCTTCGAGTTGTTCCATACATCGAAGGGAATATAATAGCCTAGGTTCTTAGCAAGAAGTCGGATGTTACGATACTCTGTGCGCTCGTTTCTAGCATCTATATTAATCTTGTAGATCTTCACGTCCCTCTTTCCTGCAGTCACTCGCCGTTCTACTTCTCCCTACGCTACCTCCTTGTCACAATACGTTGAAATGAATAGCGTAGGATATCTATTGCTCTAATCGAGATGTTGCGCAATCTAGTCTAGCAAAGCAGCTCCCTTCTTTCTAAAATTAACCAAGGTATCTCTGTACTCTGCAATTATACCCTGTCTATCGATGTAGCGGGCTGTCATGGTTTGGAACCTTGGTGTTCTGAGCACGGACCACGCCGGCGCCTCGGGTGCCGAGGCCCCGCTGCCCCACACATGTATTTAATTCTACCGAAGTTTCTTAGAAACTCGGTACTGCAAAAACTTTGTAATTCAACACAGTTTTAAATATCTGATCCTGTGAGACCCTAACACGTTTTTGCAGTCCATTAAACGCCTCTGACAGCAACCTGGCGTCCTTGGCCAGTTGCTCCTAACCTGACAGCGCCTTAACTGCGCTCTGACAGCGCTCTAACAGCGCTCTAATAGCAACCCAGCGCGTGCGGCTAGTTGCAGATCCCCACAGTTCCCGCGACACGGTAGACCAACGCCATGTCCACCCAGTTCCCAGACGGCAATGCCGCCGACGCGCCCCATGTGGGAGACGCCTCGGGCAGCGACGCCAACCCTACCGCCGGTGCAACGATCAGCCCCGGTAAGAGCGCGAGGTCTTTCGCTAGACCTACCGTGGCTTCCACCGCCCGCAGCAGCGCCTTGCCACGCGCTACCGGGTCCGCCAACTTACGCCAAATCAGCAACCCAGCTGTACCTGGCGCCTTCGGAAACGAGCAGCTAGAGCAGCAGGGCTATGACGCCGACTCAGATAACGACGAGGCCGACATTACCCAAATCCACCATCTAGTACCATCGCGCCCGTTATCACCTGTCGTAGACGCTCAAGACTCTAGCGACTCCTTTCAACCGTCCCCGCCTAACGTCACTACAACCCGCGGCCGCGCAGGCTTTCAGTACCCCGCTCTCCGACAGCGGTCGGACGCCCAGCGCACTGATAACCCTTTACGTACCAAACAGAAGACGGCAACCATACTAGCTACGCCCTCTCTCCGCCTACATGGGACCCGCTACCCTCGCCTACGCCACGCACAGAGGGGACTACCTCAAAGCCCGTCCGCAAAGTCATTGGCTACGTAATCCCCAAAACTGACTTGCCTCAAGGCAGTCAGCCAACTCTAGCCGCCTATGAGTACGACGCCAACGGCGAGCCCAGGCTAGTAGGAGAACTTGACGAAGCTTTTGTTAAAGGCTCAACCACGGAAGCTGGAGAGAAACTCTACCAGTTCTGCTTTGACACCGTCCACACCCTACATAACGACCTCGCCAATCTTCAAGAGCGCCTGACGGACGCTCAGGAAGACCTCATCGACGAGCGCGTCGCCAAACTCAACTCCGAAAAGCAGGTAAAGTTCCTTACAAACCAGCTTCAAGAGGTGAGAGGCAGCCTCCACGTAGCCAACCAAGACCTCCAGTCGAAACTCGACACCGCTGAGCGACGAGCCGAACGCTACCTCCAGCGCAAGGAGGAGTACAAGACCGCCCTTAACCAAGAGTCTACCGCGCACGGCGAAACCAAAGAAAAGCTTAAAGCCTATGCTAGCACCGCGCGCCCATCTCTACGCGGCAAACCGCATGACTCCATCTCTGACGAATCAGATGGACCCGTTAGCGTACGCCGCCACCGCTCAGCTACCAAACTTAGCCCTGACGCTCCGCTGCCCGCCACAACGCAGCGACGATCTAAACAACCTGAACCCGCGGTCTTTGAGGGCCCTACAGGCACAAAGGCCTCTACCTACCAGAAATGGAAACTCGACATGCAGAGCTGGTTCCGTGCCCATCCGTACCCTTTCGCCAACAACGAGGAGGAGCAACTAGACTACATCCGCATGAAAACCACCGGCGTAGCCTGGGATAATATCTCGAGCGGATGGTTTGTCGAAGGAGACGAGTTCCATACTGCACAAGAAGCGTGGGATATCCTCGACGCCTGCTACGGCCGTTTGAATACCCGCCTAGATGCCCACAACTTCTACGAAAAGGAAGGCTTCATGAAGCCTGGTGAGACTATCACCTCCTACCTGGCCCGCTTCAAAGCCGGCGTCGCTCCCTTGAAATGGGACGACGAGGAAAAGACTCTGCAAGCCTACAAGAAGTTGCCAGACCAGTGGCGCAGCCGAGCGGAGCACCTCATGAGCGACGACACCTTCACCAAGGACTTTGCCAAGTTCAGCCACAAGCTCCGACACCTCGAACAACTTCACTCCGCCCTCCAGCCCTCTCACAACCCTAGCAAGGGTAATAGTGGAGGTAGCGGTCGTGGCGGCGGCGGCAATAACCGCAACCGCAATCGCAACGCCGACAACGCGCAGCCCAAAGGCAGCGGAGCCAACCAATTTATTATCAACAAACCCTACAGGGAGCGCACTGTCATGGAGACCCAGGTCCTAGCTGAATTGGAACGCTGCTTCAAGTGCACCCGTGCAGGCCACAAGTCTAACTCCGACGACGCGCCCTGCAAGGACATGGACAAGCTCACTTCAATGGGCCGCTACCCCGAAGTCCTCACCGCCTTGAACGAAGCCCGCAAGGCCGCCGGCGTCCCTATCCCTAAGGCCGCCGTACGCATTAACGCCGTCCGAGCCCCTACTCCTCCAGCGGCCGCCTCTGACGCCCGCTCGGAAAACGAGTAGTCCCTGGCGAAAGTCGCCCCCAGGGACCCCAAGAGCCTGAGAAACTCAATAAAGAACCCTTGAATACACCTGAACCTACAACGCCCCCTTCTCCTACTGCCGAAGACTGCGACGACAACGACACTGAACCTGACCCCACACTGCAAGCAATCCTGGACCGGATCAAGAACCTGGAACGCCCTGCTGCCCCACGGGTTCGCGTCTCCGCCATCGCAGCCGCCGCTATTCGTGGCAATACTTATCTCCCTATGGTAGGTCAGCAATTAGTATTCAAAGGGATGATATCTCCCTCTCAACAACCATCCTCACACGTAGAACTCATGGGTGACTCTGGTTGTGCTTCTCTCTTCATTGATGAATCTCATGCTCGCGCACACAAATACGAATTAATTCCGCTCCAAGACCCAGCTGTCCTGGAGCTCGCAGACGGCACCCAAGTTGCCAACGTTACCCATATGACACGGGTACACGTAACTTTCGACACCCACCATGAACAAGTCCTTGCCTATGTGACCAAAGTTAGCGGAGTGCAAATGATCCTTGGCACTCCCTGGTTTCAAATCCACAACCCCCAGGTAAACTGGGACACTATGTCAATAGTATTCAACTCAGACCATTGCATTCGCAACTGCCTAGAAAACCACAAGCCATGCATGGCTGCTAGTAGCCGACACCGCAAACACCCAGCGCCCCCAGCCTATGAGCTTAAAAAAGCTCGCCATCCTAAGGCTCCTCAACATCCCCCGCCTATCGACATCGCTTTTATCTCAAGCCGGGTGGCCGCCATTTCAGTGACAAGAGGAGAACAGGTCTGCCTAACCTCTATGGAAGAGGTTGAAAGACTTTGCAATATGACCGACCAAGAATGGACGGATACCCAACTGCTGCGTGCGGCAGGAGCCAAAGTCCTCCCTGAAGACTTTGAAAAGTTTCGCGATCGAATGGAGCGCCCCCACATGAGTAAAGAGGAAATCCTGGCTAAGCTGCCAGAGGTCCTCCATCCCCTCTACCATGGCTTCGACCCACGAGAGGCCGATGAGATCCCTCCGCAGCGAGACAAGCTGGACCACGCTATTGAAATCCAGTTAGACCCGAAACCGGAAAACCGCCTCGCCCTTCATCACAGCGGCTAAGGCCGCTATCCCGCGACGAAGCCCGAGCTGTGAAGCTCTACATTGACGATATGATCCGGAAAGGCCACATTGAACGTAGCACCTCTGAATGGGCTGCCCCCCTCCTAGTAGTCAAGAAACCTGGAGGAGGTATCCGAATTTGCGTGGACTATCGAGGACTTAATGCCCATACCATCAAGAACCGTAACACCCCTCCGTTGATACGCGACATGCTCACCAAGCTATCCAAGGCCAAATTCTTCTCTAAGGTAGACGTTATCGCCGCCTTCAATAAAA
This sequence comes from Pyrenophora tritici-repentis, assembly GCF_003171515.1. Classification (NCBI taxonomy): domain Eukaryota; kingdom Fungi; phylum Ascomycota; class Dothideomycetes; order Pleosporales; family Pleosporaceae; genus Pyrenophora; species Pyrenophora tritici-repentis. The sequence goes on from NC_089395.1 coordinate 164,663, forward strand.
TCCGGATTAAAGAAGAGCATAAACACCTCTCAGCGTTCATTACGCCATACGGCCTGTACCAGTACACCGTAATGCCCTTTGGAATGTGCAACAGCCCTGGAACATTTCAAGCCTACATCAACGACGTCCTCCATGAGTACCTGGACGAATTTTGCATGGCCTACCTAGACGACGTCATCATATTCAGCGAAACAAGGGAAGAGCATGATGACCATCTACTCCGAGTGGTCACACGCCTGTCCAACGCTGGGCTCCCCATGGACATCCTGAAATCTGAATTCTTCCAAGAAGAAGTCAAGTTTCTTGGGCTTATTATCACACCGAACGGTATAAAGATGGACCCAGAAAAGGTCAGTGCTATACAGGACTGGCTTCTACCCAAGTCCCTCAAGGATGTCCAAGCCTTCCTTGGCTTTGCCAATTTCTATCGCCGTTTTATATATGGCTTCTCTGATATCGCCAAACCTCTCACCCATCTCACCCGCGGAGATCCAAAGCTGTTTCAAATGACCCCCGAAGCTTCGCGAGCCTTTGACCTGCTCAAGCAGGCATTCTGTAGCGAGGTGGTCCTCGCCCATTTTAACCCAGACCTCAAATGCATCCTGGAAACCGACGCCTCTGACTACGTCTACGCTGCAGTGCTCTCCCAAATTCAAAGCGACGACACTATACGCCCTGTCGCGTACCTCTCCAAAAAGATGACTCCTACGGAGTGCAACTATGAGATCTACGACAAGGAACTGCTGGCAATAGTCCGCGCCTTCGAGGAATGGCGCCCGGAGCTCGCAGGCGCCGCCGACACAGTAGAAGTACTTACTGACCATCGAGGCCTCGAATACTTCCGCTCTAAACGCCACCTTAACCGCCGACAAGCCCGCTGGGCCGAGTTCTTAGAGGAATTCGACTTTAAAGTCAAGTATCGGCCTGGAAAACAAGGCACGAAGCCAGACAGCCTCACCAGAAGGACAGGTGACCTGCCTGAGAGTGTCACCGACGACCGCGTCCAGCACCAGTGTCAGACCATCCTTGGCGACCACCGGTGGGATGGAGGCAGCCATGAAGCTATCCGCCTTGCTGGCCTCTGCTTAGGAGAAGCCGAGTGCGACCTGCCCTCTATCTTATCCCTCATGCATGAATCCGGAGAAGGCATGTCACGCGTGGGCACCGCCATGGTTAGGCTAGCCCGCCTCACTCTCCAAGGACAACATGACCCTTACGACGACCTTGTAGCAGCCGATGAAATGACTACCCAAGAAATTGTCGATGCCCTCTACCCTACAGACGCCCGCCTTACCGCTATCCGCGACGCACTCAACAACGGCCATCGACGTATCCCTCACCACCTTATTGCTGAAGGTGTGCGGTTGGAACTGGGCGATCTTGAAACCAACGCTGAGAGAAAGCTTTTTATGCGCTATAACCGCCTTCTTGTCCCATTCAGCGAGAAACTGAGGACCCGCATTATAAAAGATATCCATGACTCCCTGCCAGGAGGGCACGGGGGTCGCACCACAACATACCAGCAGGTGAGCCAATGGTACTATTGGCAAGGCATGACCGACACTATCGCAAGGTTCACTAACAACTGCACCACCTGCCGGCGCTCCAAAGTCAACCGCCACGCTAAGCATGGCCTCCTGCACCCATTCCCTGTGCCAGAGAAATACTGGACGGACATCTCTATCGATTTCATTACGCCGCTGCCACCCTCAAAGTGGTGCGGCCACTCATACCGACACATCATGGTGGTCGTGGATAGGCTGTCGAAGAAGAAGAAGTTTATCGCCATTGAGAACATGGAGGTACTAACTATCGTCGACAAGTTTCTCGAATACATCTGGAGAGAAGAGGGCTACCCAAAGACCCTAGTTTCAGACCGAGGCCGCCAATTCACATCCCACTTTTGGCGCCGCCTTTGCGACCGCGTCGGCACAGCACCAAAGCTCTCAACTGCCTATCATCCTGAGACAGATGGCCAAACAGAAAACGCCAACGCGGACTTGAAGCAGTACCTGCGCTCGTACGTGAACTACCTGCAGGATGACTGGGCCCAGCTCCTACCTTTAGCTGAATTCGAAGCCAACTCCGCTATAAGCTCCGCTACTGGAGTTTCCCCATTTCAAGCAACAAAGGGCTACCAACCTCGCTCCGGCCTAGAACCAGCCCACGCCATCACTAACGCCACCCCAGCTGCAGCACAGCGGCGCGCTGCTGACTCCCTCACAAACCGCATTGACGCAACCCGTCGGTACCTCCGCGATGAGATCGCCTGGACCCAGGAACGCATGAAAGACTTCGCTGATGTCCACCGCCATCCAGCCCCCGCTTCGCTGTTGGCGACTGGGTGCTCCTCAACGCTAAACATATTAAGACCGAAAGGCCAGTCAAGTCGCTAGACCACAAGAATATGGGTCCCTACCAGATTACCCGTGTTATTGACAACATGGCCTATGAGCTAGACCTGCCAGATAGCCTTAAGAACATTTTTCCCGCTTTTCATCCGTGGCTGCTCCAACCATATGAGGATGACGCTCTACCTGGACAGCCCAGAGCTAACGACAACGCTCCCCCGAAGTCCATTTGAACGATGAGGGCGACACAGAGTATGTTATCGCTCAAGTCTTAGACTCCCGCATACGAAATACAATGAACGACCCCTATACTGGCCGCCGTGGTTGCCTCCAGTACAAAGTTGAATGGGTCGGCAACGACCAGTCTGAAGGCTGGCAACCCTACTTCAACCTGCGCGGCAGCAAGGAGTCAGTCCAGGACTTTCACGACCGCAACCCTGGGCGCCCTGGGCCTCACGCCACCTTTCATGATTATGACGACAACGGGCAGCTTGCCGTTGCCCTGCTTTGTGTTTTCAATGGAAGTTTGAACGCTCAGTCGGGACTTTGAGCATTTTGGAGGGGGGACGTGTCATGGTTTGGAACCTTGGTGTTCTGAGCACGGACCACGCCGGCGCCTCGGGTGCCGAGGCCCCGCTGCCCCACACATGTATTTAATTCTACCGAAGTTTCTTAGAAACTCGGTACTGCAAAAACTTTGTAATTCAACACAGTTTTAAATATCTGATCCTGTGAGACCCTAACACCTTGTTGTAGGTGTTTCGTGCACGTAGGAAGTCTCTTTTCTCTAGGTAGGCGTCGTGTATCGCAGTAGTTTCGAGCTTTTCTTTAAAAATCCTTCTATAGTGGGAAGTGTCTTGTCGTAGCTTTGTCAGCTCTTTGTTCCACCAAGCTTTTGGTTTTGGACCAAGTCTAGTGATAGGGATAGCTTTGTTTGCTGCAGTTTGGATTGCTTGAGTTATTGCTTTACCAATCTCTTCTAGCTGTTGCTCTAGCTCTGTATTGTTGCCGAGGAGGAGGTCCATTAAGTCTGCCTTTCTTGGATCACTGATCTGGTCCATATCTTGCAAGGTTTGACTGTTTTGGATTGCCGTTTCTAGTTCTTTGTTGAAGGTGTCCCAGTTAGCCTTTGCAGTATTAAATCTGGGTTGGTTTGTCGGGTTTTCTACAAGGTCTGCGTTTGTTTGGATGGAGAATAGGAGGCCGTAGTGATCTGATCCAGTTTCAGGTATAGTCTGCCAGTCCGTAGCTTTGCTAGCCAAGTCTGGAGTGACAAGTGAGAGGTCTAGGACTGTTTCTCTAGATAGGTGTGGTCTGAAGAATGTGCCTACTCCTGGTGTGTTTAGGAGCTCTAGATCTTGTTCTTCAATCCAGTCAATAAATGGCTGTGCTCCTTGGCTCGTCGTTGGGCATAGCGGGTCCACAATGGATGGTGCTCGTTGCTATCTAGTACTAAAATAGAACTTGGCGGAAGCTTAGTGTTAAGTATAGCTCTGGGCAGTGTTTTTTCCCCTTCGGCGTTTGTTTGGTTGTATACGTTAAATAGGTTAAATTGGAAATTAGAACCTTTTATTGTAATAGCCATTGCGTCTGGGTCTATTTTGAAGTCGTTTTGGGTGAATGTCTCTGCTTCTAGTGTTCTAGATATATAAAATAGAACCCTAGGGCGGACGGGTAGGTTTGTTACTGGTAAGATCTGGATAAACGCAGTGTGATTTATGGATCTTGCTGTTGCGTAGTTGTCGTTGGTAGTTAGCCATGGCTCTTGAATTGCAATTATATCAGCTTTAAGTTCAACTGCAAGTTGCAGTGTAGACTCAGTCGCTGTAATGCTCTTGTTGAGATTGACTTGGAGGATCCTAATGTTGTTCAACATTAAAATCCTGCGGGGATGCTCTTTGTTACTGCTTGGTAGAGTTCGCACTCTTTGCTGTTTGCAAAGTGGGGCTCTTTGCAGTTACTACAGTGGGGGAGTGTATGGTTGCAGGGTTTTCCTTTTGTATTACACACTGAGCATTTGTGTGTTGTAGTTGCATGTTCTTCTCCGCACAAATTGCATGCTGGTTGGTTTCGGCATCTAGTGGCTGGGTGGCCAAATTGTTGGCAGTTTAGGCATTGGGTAGATGCTGCTATAGGCTTAAACTTTTCGGTGAAGAGAGTTTGTCCAAGGATTGTAATTCTACCACCAAGTCTGGCTGCGTCTTCGGCTGTTTTGAATGCTATTACAATAGAGCTGTTCTTCTTGTTTTGCCATTCTCTTGATATCCAGTATGGGTTGCCAGTAATTTGTAGTCCGTTGTTGTATGCTGGGATTTCTGTGTGGAGTATCTCTAGTGTCTCTGCTCCCTCCCATTCTGTTGGCACATTATGTACTACTACTTTCGTCCATGATTCTAGTAGTTGTACATTCTTTAGCTCAAACTTTTGATGCCATATATGCTTGTGTTGGACTAGGTATTCTCCTGAGTAGGTTGGAGTGGTTGTTAGAATAATATTGTTCTTTCTACTTGTTGTTACTTCCTTCACTACTGGGTCTTTGATGCCGCCCTTTGTGAACTCTTCGTTGATTAGGTCTCTAATCTGGAGTGGTGTGTGAGACGTAGGCTGGGTAAGCGTAAGGACTGCTTGGTAGTAGCTTGCTGGCTTTTTGTTTGTCTTCTTTTTTGTAGACACTGTAGTCCATGTGTTTCCGTTGTTCTGGGCGGCTACGCTAGCGTATGATGTCTTGTTTTGTTGGGTGTTTTGGGTGTTTTGGGTGTTTTGGATGTTCTGGGTGTTCTGGTTGTTTGGTTTTTCTTGGTTGTTTGGGTTTTGTGGTCCAGTTGCGGCATTAACAGCTTTCTTTAGTGTCTTTGTAGCTTGTTGGGAGGCGCTTGTAAGCGTTGCAGTCTGGTACGCAAGCTGTGCTGTAAACTTCTCAGTCATTTGCTGCGTAACCCTGCCTAGTTCCGTAAAGTCTCTAAAGACGTCCAGTAGTTGTAGTAGTTTGTTTTGGGATAGATGGGATTCGGCCATAGTAGATGCTTGTAGAATTAGGTCCCTTGCCCAGAAGATTGCTTGGGTTGAGTCCTTTGCTCTTGGTTTCTTTTCTTGGCTGTTCTGGAATGGGTTTCTCTCTCTTGTAGTTATCTCTGGGGAGAATGCCGCTGGTCTTTTATTTAGTGGTGGCTGAATAATTAACCTTGGTGTTTCTTGGGTGGTCTGCTCGATGGGTGTTGTTGGGTTGTCTTGGTGCCTTTCGTCGGTCTCCATTTCGTCGTCCAGTGTGCTTGAGGTCCGGAGGTCTTCTGGTAGCTGGACTACGATAGTGTCGCTATCTGGGGCCATTTTAGCCTCTCTGTTGTCTTGTTGTTGTTGTTTCTTGGCTTGGTCTGTGCGTTTGCTTCTGAAAGTTCGGACGCGTCGCGTTTGGGGTACTAGACTCCTTGTATCTCCACAACCACGCGGCTGCACGGCTTGGGAGTAGTCGGAATCTATTTCTTTCGATGGATATAGTTGGTTTCTGATGGAGTTTCACGTGTTCGGAAAAAACTCGAAGTTGTGTGTTCGCGCTAGTCTAACCCAGCGTCTGTACGCTCTCATCTTCAGCAGTGCTATTATCTGACACGGATTCTCTTTTCTTGAATCTCTTTAAATAGGACCCAAAGTATCCGTGTCCTATTTTGAGAGCATAGAAGGCGCTAGAAATTTCTCGATTAGTGCTGTTGGGAATCGAACCTGCGGTAGATAAGGCAGCTAGTTGCTGCATGCACGAGCTTGGATTATTCATACTACTGTAACGTGTCTGTGCGCGTGATGCCCATAATCGCGTGCCGCACACCCCGCAACATCAACACCAATCCACCCTTACCACTTCAACCACCCATAACTCCACAACCATGAGTTGTATCAACGCTGCGATTGAAGCTATTGAATCGCGTGATCCCGGAGATAAATTTACATACTCTGAGGTTGCGCGCCGCTTTGGTGTTGATCGCTCTACGTTGTCGCGACGCCATCAACAGATCCGGGGCTCAAATGAAGCCAAATCACGTAATCAGCAACTCCTTCACCCACACCAGGAGCTACAGCTTCTAGAGCACATTGACGAGCTTACTGAGGCTGGCTTACCACCGACGAGGACTATGATCCAGAACTTTGCTAGTGCTATAGCCGGAAGGGCTACCTCCCAAAGCTGGGTGACGCGCTTCTTTCACCGTCATCCCGACGCGATTATATCACGTTGGTCAACTGGTTTGGACCGCAATCGCCACCGGGCTGATTCTGTATACAAGTACGAGTCGTACTTTGATCTACTATCTACTAAAATGGCTCAGCACCATATTCGGGCGCAGGATGTATATAATATGGATGAGAAGGGATTCCTTATTGGAGTGACGGGGAGGAGTAAGAGAGTGTTTAGTAAGCAGAAATATGAGACTGGGGGCTTTAAGAAAGTGATACAGGACGGCAACAGAGATTGGATCACTGTTATCGCTGCTATATGTGCTGATGGGAGTACGTTACCGCCCGCGATTATATACGAAGCTACTTCGGGCAACATGTACGCCAGATGGGTTGATGATATCGCAATTGACGATCCAGTCTACGTTACCTCAAGTCCCTCAGGGTGGACCAATGATCAGGTAGGCCTGGCATGGCTCGAACAGGTGTTTGATCGCCATACGAAGGAGAAGGCCGGCAATCACACACGCTTACTCATCCTTGACGGCCATGGGAGTCACGTTACTATGGAGTTTATTGACTATGCGATCGCCCACAATATTATGTTACTCATACTACCCCCCATAGTACCCATACGCTGCAGCCACTCGATGTGGTAATGTTCAAACCTCTGGCAGCCGCGTACTCACTCAGCTTGCAGCACTACCTCCAGGCGAGCCACGGTCTCTTAGCTGTGAGGAAGGATGACTTCTACCGTCTTTTCAAGCCTGCCTGGGACTCCTCTTTCATTAAGAAGCACGCGTTGAAGGCATTTAAAGCCACTGGGATAGCTCCTATAGATCCCGAAGTAGTACTTAAAAAGTTCCGAAAGTCAACACTAACAGCACCGCCGCCACTAGTGAACGTGAGTAGAGCTACTATCACGAACCTCATTAATCAGGCCTACGATCCGAGCTCTATTGCGGCCAACAACCTCTCAGAAATACTCCTCCGCCTCCAGGCTGCCAAAGAGATCGCCGAGTACGAGAAGGACGCACTGCGCGCGGCGCTACACGTTCACCAGAAGCCCCGCAATCGGCACGAACCTCCCCTAGATCTACAGCAGCGAAAAGCGTTCCATTCAGGGGCAGTTTGGTGGTCGCCGTGCAAGCTTCGAGAGGCCCGCTTCAGGCAGCTAGTGAAGGAGAAGGAGAAGGAGAAAGAGCTACTTGATAAGATAGAGTTGAAAGAGGCAAAGGAGAACAACAGGATCTATCAACTTAAGATCAAAGAGGCAGCGCGGGCGGCGCGTGAGGAGGCAAAGAAGGTGCGGGATGAAGCCAAGGCTGTAAAGGCTGCCGAACTTGACGCCAAACGACGCGATCGCGACGCTGCAAAGGCTATACAACAACCCCAATCGGGCAAGCGTAAGGCTTCAAAGCCCGCTGCAAAGCAACAGCCAAAAAAACGACGCGTGGGTGGTGCTGGCGGTGGTACTCTGGCTGAGGTGGCTGCACCGGCTCCCCACCAACAACCACCCGACGCGGCCGGGCCGTCAATACTCCGGCAAAATATAGATAGACAAAGTTGTAGAGCTACGTCTATAGATCAATACACCGGAAAATCTCGCGATAATAGTTATTGTACGTGGCTGCACAGCCTCAACTTTGCCGTCGTCGCGATATTGGTGGGGTGTGCGGCACGCGATTATGGGCATCACGCGCACAGACACGTTAACGTGTCCGTGCACCTTGTGCCCGGATTCATCTCATGCCCCGCGAACACCATCTTAGCGATCTCAAATTTGAAGCTGTACAACACCACACAATAGCTTAATATTAATAAAAACATAGCATTGCAGTAATTAGATACTTGCGATTAACTTGTACTATCTGAATTTTTGTGGGAGGTTGACGTTGCGGCCACGTGATGTGGTCTTTGGTGGTGGAGGCGATGGAGGAGATGCAACTCTATCGCGAGCTCTATCCTCCATCGCTCGTTTTTGACGCTTGTTCTTAGAAGAGGGCGCTCTTGAGGCTTTACGCTTGCGTTGTTGAGCTTGTTGGGTGGCTTTTTTCTGGTGTTGAGCTTCAACTTTGCGCGCGCGTTCAGCTGCTTTCTCAGCTCGCTCAAGCTCCCTTATCTCCTTGAGCCTCTGCCTCTCTACACGCTTCTCCTCGAGCTTAACTTGACGCTGCAGTTGAACCTCCTCACGCTGCTTCTTGGCCTGTGCTTTTTGGAGTTTCTCCTCTATCTTATCTCGCTCCCGTACTACTTCTCTAGCTCGAGCCTCGCGTATCTTGCGAGGAGACCAGAAGACAGAGCCACCGTGATACTCCTGGCGCTGTTGAAGGTCAAGAGCTTTGCCCTTCTTCTTATGCTTCTTTTTATGTTGAAGAGCCTCCTTTAAGCCCTCGTTCTCATGCTGTAAAAGCTTATACTGCACAGAGAGATGGTGAACGCTTGAGCGCAGCTTTCTTGCCTCATACTGATGGCTATCATTGACAGCAGCTCGTACTAACCGATCGAGCTTTCTCCAGTCATGATCAGAGAGCCCTGAAGATGAGCTTCTCTCAGCTTCTGGCGTGCTGGCAAATCTACGAAGGATAACGTTGGGATCTATTGGCCATATACCAGTAGCTTCAAACGCTTTTAATATAGTTGATTGCTTAAACGAGGCCTGCCAAGCTCTCCAGAAGAGTGGGAAGAAGTCTCCTTTCTTAATTGGAATGAGGCCTTGAGCCTTGTAGAGATGGTTAGTGAGCTCGTTGGAGTAGGCTTGAGAGAGTGGCTTGAACAGCACTACATCGAGCGGCTGGAGCGTATGAGTCGAATGGGGAGGAAGGATCATGAGGAGGATCCTATGGCGATCGCAGTACTTGATAAACTCCATCGTGAGGTGAGATCCATGGCCATCAAGGATGAGCAATCGCCATCTCCCTGATCGCTGCTTTGTATAGCGATCAAACACCTGCTCTAGCCAAGCTAGGCCTACGTCATTGTTTGACCAGCCTGTTAGAGATGATGAGACAAAGACCTCATGTTCTCCTGCCTTAATATCCTCCACCCAACTCGATCGTATGGCTCCATTTTTAGCTGCGTAGATAAGGGCTGGAGGCAGCGAGCTCCCATCGGCGCAGCAGCAGGCCAGGAGTGTCAGAAACTCGCGTGATCCATCCTGGAGAGATGCTCGAACCTCTTTCTTATCCCATTGACGCCTGCTAAATATCCTCTTACTCCTGCCTATCATACCAATAAGGAAGCCCTTTTCATCCATATTGTATATATCTCGAGCCTCTAGGTGGTATTCGGTGATCTTCTGGTGCAGCAGCTCGAAGTAGAGTCTATACTTTGACTCAGAATCAGCCAGGTGGCGCGTACGATCCATGGCGGTGGTCCACTTTGAGATAAGATAGATCTCGTGTCGGTTAATGAAGCGAGTAACCCAGCTCTCGCTGAGCTGCTGATGGGCTACTTCTGATGAGAAATTCCTGATCATCTCTCTTGTAGGAGGTAGGCCTTGCTTAGTGAGCTTAGTGATATATCGTACAAGCTCTAACTTTTGTTGTGGGCCGATAGCTTGCTGCTGAGCGTATCCATCGCTCCTAGGCCCTGTCACGCGCCTCCATCTTCGCCCTAGCGTTGAGCGGTTAACCCCCCATTTTTCAGCAACTTCTTTTAATGTGAATTTCTCTCCTGGATCGCGCGATTCTAAATCTGCAATCGCTTCATCAATCGGAGCCATAGTTGTGGAGTTATTGCGCGTCAAAGTTGTAGTATTGAGACACGCGTCGGTGTTCGGCGGGGCATGAGATGAATCCGGGCATGAGGTGCACGGACACGTTACAGTCCGTGCGCACCCAACGAGCCAGTTCAGCCAACGAGCCACCCCAACAAGATCAGACGACAAAAAAGATGAGGTTATTGAGCCACCCACAAAAGCTATTATCGTGAGATTTTGGGGGATATTAATATATTGACGCTACTAAAGCGTTTGCACTACTTGTATCTCGCTGGTGTCTTAAGTTGGCGCTCGCGCAGGCCAAATCTGGGTGGGGAGGGCGCCTCAGGCCGACCAGCGTCAACCCGACTTAATGGAGCAACAACACGACGACGCTTTGTCGGTTTTTTTGCTAGTTTATGTAAGGCTTCTCGCTTACGCTTATTTGCTGTATCGCGACTTTTTTAAGCGGTTGCAGCTTGTTGTTGTTGCTTTTTAAGTGCCCGTTCGGCAGCTTTCTCCTCACGCTGCCGTAACTGCTTGGCATCCCTCTCAATTTTGGCTTGTTGTCGAGCCACCTTTGCAGCTTCTTGAGAGCGCTTTTTCTTAGCAGCTTCTGCTGCTTTTCTCTCTCTATCGCGAGCTTTTTGGAGTTGTAGCTCCGCGGCTTCGTCCAGTTCTGCGGCCTTGCGCGCGCGGACGCTGGCAAGCTTCCTAGGACTGTAGAATACAGCTCCGCCGTGCCAATTGTCGCCCTCTTGAGTAGTCAGTGTTGTTGATTTAGACGGGCGGGACCTTATAAGGTTGAGTTCAGCGCGTAGCTCCGCGTTTTGGAGGCGGAAAAGCTCGTTGTTAACCTGCAGCGAGTGTAGGCCTTAGGACAGCCGTTTAGCTTTAAATTTGGCCTTGTCAGCCACCGCAGCGTTAAAAATTTTGCGCAGTTAAGGCTAGGTATCGCTATCGCCTTGCTCTCCAATTCCTGGCTCGTCATCTTATTGTTGTGGTTGGTTGTTGAAGCGTTGAAGTACCGGGTCTGCGTCCATCAGCTATACGCCTGTAGCTTTAAAAACTCTTTAATATAAGATCGTGAGTTATTATAGAGCTCTAAGCCGGCCAAAAGTTGCTGTAGAAGTCGCGTTTAGTAATCCTTAAGAGGCCTTAGGTTCGCTAGAGGCGTTAGGTAAGCTCCTCGGTGTAGTGCTTCGAAAGCGGCGAAAAGAGCACGACATCCAACGGCTGCAAACTGTGTGTAGAATGTAGTGGATACACTATAACTATAATGCGTTTGGCTTCACAATACTCCAAAAAATCGGGCGTGAGGTGGCTGGCGTGGCCGTCAAGGATTAGAAGGCGCTATTGCCGGCGAGCTTTGGCTGCTGTATAGCGTTCGAAGACCTGTTAAAGCTAGGCAAGTCTTAAATTATTATTTAACCATCCCAAAGCTGAGTGGGATACGAAAACCTAGTATTTTTCGGCCAACAGGTCGTCAACCTAGCTTAATTGAACCCTAGAGATGCCCTAGTAGATGAGAGCGGGCGGCAATGCCTCTCCAGAAGCGCATACGCAAGCCAGCAGCGTTACCTATTCTCTGTTACTATCTCTCATCGCCGCGGTACGCTCCTTTGACTCATAAACTGCCTTAGAGAAGATCCTCTTCCTGCGGTGGGCGATACCAACAAAGAAGCCCTTCTGATGAAGGTGGAGAAAACGTGCGTGAACTTGTTGTATTGGAGCTACGGGAGAAGGGAGAATATCTATGGTGCGCGCACGGAGCAGCTGACTAATCAGTGCCTGGCCAATCAGAGCACGGGAAGCCTGATTCACCGTGAATACTAGTGAAGGCTCTCACCGCGTCTCGACACACCCCCACAGGACCTGATAGTCCTGCTCTATCCACCTTTGTTGTAGTCCTTTGTTTCGATAGTTGGAGTCGTAAGGCCTAGCTGTTGTAGATACCTGCTGTGGGCTTGTCGTTCAAGAGGTTTCGTGAGGCCGTCAGCAGCCATCTCATGAGTTCGTACATGCTCTACGTAGAGGTTGCCGTCGCGGACTTGATCCTTGATGTAATGGTAGTAGATATCGACGTGCTTTGTACGCTCGTGATGACCCTCTGAGTGTAGTAGCTGTATAGATGGAGCGTTGTCTCCGTAGATAAGGATAGGATGGGTATCTGTACCGTTGTAACCGAGCTGGTGTAGCAGACGGTACAGCCAGGTAGCCTCCTTAGCGGCGTAGGTAAGAGCAACGTACTCAGCTTCAGTTGTTGAGGTTGTAACTAGCTTTTGCTTGACTGACTTGTGACAGATAGTACCTCCAGCAAGTTTGAACAAGTATCCGGAGGTTGATTTGCGGTCCTCGCCGTCAGCAAATGAGGCGTCGCTGTAGCCATGTAGGTGTAGCGTAGGATTAGTGTTGTTCTTGTTGTCATCGTATGATGTCGCATACATGGTGATAGGCATGCGTGCGTGTGGAGATGTAGCTCGATAGCTCATTACAAGAGATTTGAAGGTCTTGAGATAGTCGATGATCTGGATTGCGTACTCGTAGTGTTGTTGAGTTGGATTGCTCATAGCGCGGGCGAGATAGGCGACGTGGAAGGATATATCGGCTCGCAGTTGGGTTGCTGGATACAGCAGCTTGCCAATAACCTTTTGGTAGTTCTGAATTTGTTGTTGAGTTGCAAGATCAGTTGGAGATCGCAGCTTCAACTTGAGTACTGAGGTATCAAGCGGCGTGTAGCGAGGGAGCGCGTGTTGACGACTATACTCCTCTACAAGCTTGTCGACATATGACTCCATTGAGATCTCGATGAGTCGGGATGGTCGTGAGCGTCGGATCCGGAGACCTAGGTAGTGAGAGATTGGTCCTAGATCTCGACACTTGTACTTCTTGTATACAGCCTCTTTGATCTCCTTCATGCGTTGCTTCGTAGCTGTGATGAAGATGATATCATCAACATACGCAAGGATAAGACTGCCGTCTAGGTGTTTGAAGACACATGGATCTGACTCTAAAGGATCTAAGCCGATACCCTTGAGATAGCTCGATAGCTCATTGTACCAGAGGCGTGGTGAGCGGCGCAGGCCGTACAAAGCTTTGATAAGCTTGGCTTTGCGTCCGTCTGGCAGGCGGACATAGACTACTTCGTCTTTGTCTAGTTTACCGTTGAGAAAGGCGGTAACAACGTCTGCTTGCTCGCATTCTAAGTCTTCGGTTGCGACAAGGGCGAGAAGGACTTTCAGTGTAGTTGCGCGAGCTACTGCAACGTAGGTTTCGCGCCAGAAGTCGGTCTCCTGCCTATTGCCACAGACAACCAGTCGAGCCTTGAAGCGCTCGAGTTGTCCATCGTCCTTGACTTTGTATTTGTATACCCACTTAGTAGGCAGGGCGTATACGTCGGGAGGGATCGTGGTTGTGGTCTCCCATGTGCCATTCTGGTCGAGTGATACAAGCTCTTCATCTTCAGCAGCGATCAATTGCTTGCTGTATGGATGAAGGCGTGCTGCCTTGCGTGTGGCAGGCTCAGGCGGTAAGTCTGTTGTTGTTGCCTCTGTAATTGCCGTAGCAAAGCAACGAGAGACTGCCGCGTATCGGTTGGGCGGTCGAGTGATGCGACGACGTCCATCGAGTATGTTACGGGCATCAAATGATGCACTGATCTCGTCGTGACGTGGAGCGTTTTGGGATGTATCCCGACGCTGAGGTGTTGCTCGAGCATTAGCAACCTCGGTAAGACTGTTATAGTTGTCAATGTCCGCGTCAAAGTCAAAGCTAGACTGCGCTTCAGCCTCTAGTCCGTCAAATACATAACCACTACCTTGCTCCGGGAGAGAGACTTCATGGTGTGGAAATGAAGAGGGATCTAGTGCTGGCGGTGGATCTTGGATATAGAAGCATTGATCCGGTTTGGTTGTAGCTGTGTCTTCTTGGACTACAGCTTTGACGTCGTGTTTAGGCCAAGCAACACTGCTCGTACGGTGTATGGACTGTGTGACTGGATCCCACATAAGGTAGATCCGTGATCCTTCTCGACCGACGAAGTACATCTTGACCGATTGTGGTTCGAACTTGGCGCTCTGAACTCGTCGCTGTACTGGTTGATGGACGTACCCAGCTTCTCCGAAGGTGCGGAAGGAGCATAGGTTAGGCACAGGGTTTGCAACCTTCATGTGCTCAAATAGCAGCTGTCTTGGTGTCTTACTGTCTAGTACAGCAGAGCTGACGCTATGGTTAAGGACGTCGATAGAGTACTGGGCTGCGTATGGCCAGTATGACTTAGATATGTGAGGCGCCGCCAAAATCATTGTGCGTGCTCGGACCTCCACTACGTAGTTGCTGGCTTCAGCGACTCCATTCTGGTGGGGTGTATAGGCGGTGGAAGGCTCGGAGATGATGCCTTTGTCCTTGAAGTAACGCCCAGTCGTCTGGTTGAGGAACATGTTGTCGTTGTCCATGTGAACGATCGACACTCGAACGTGGTGTTGAGTTTCCATCTTGTCCAGGTGTTGTATAAGCTTAGATGTGATTGCTGCTTTGCAGTCTGTGAAATCAATCCAGCGGTATCGTGAGTAGTCGTCGGTGTACAGTATCCAGTAGCGCTCACCGTTGACACCTTCGGGCGTCACTGGTCCAACGATATCGATATGAATACGATGGAGGAACGTGGTTGAGCGGGCTGGAGACCGTCGTGAGATCTGCTTCTTCGATTTGGATAACATGCAGGCCTCGCATGAGAATGCCTGTGTTGTAGTGAGACGTAGGCCGGTGGTGTTGGCGACAAGAAGCTTAAGAGCTTTGGGGTCGGCATGGCCAAACAGCTCATGGAGCTCTTGGAGAGTAATCTCGCGATAGGGAGCGAGTACACCTGTTGGGTTGGTGGTTGCGGCGGTTGCAAAGGCAAACGCGCGAGCTGCCTCAAGCTCTGTGTTGGCGAGGAGGAGCGTAGGGATCTTGTCGATCTCAGGTGTGAAGGCGATCTCTTGTTGTGATGGCATGAGGTACAGCTTGCTGTCCCAGCCGTGGTAATAGAGATTTTTCGCTCGTAGTTTAGAGTGGGAGAGGACTGATACAAACATGTCCGGAGCGTATAGCACGTTAGTGAAGGAGACCTTGTTGAGTACACCTTCTGACGTGACGACAGTGATCTGAATGGTACCTACCTGCTTAGCAGTAATAGGTCCGGCTCCAGTATTAATTGTAGCAGGAGCAGTGTCGTGTAGAATTTGGAACTTGCTGCGATCATTGCAGATGTGATCGCTGCTTCCAGTATCGATAATGAATCGTTGTTTGAAGTTAGAGGTCTCCTTGGTGAGACTCTGTACCTTCTCTGACAAATGAACCGTTGTAAAGGCAAAGCCTTCAGCATTAATAGCTGCGGCGTTGGTGCTAGTAGGCTGTTGTTTGCCTTGTTGTTGAGCTTGGCGCTGACGCCAGGCTTCAGTGGCGAGGTGAGGAAAGGTGTACCAGCAGTTATCACCTCCTCCAGTATGGTTGCAGTCGCAGTGCTTGCAGTATGGGGAGGTATTTGTAGGTCTCTGAGTCGCACCCTCAGAACCTCTACCTCGTCCGCGCTGGGCTCGCCCATTGCCTCGATTGCCGCGGCCACGGGTGGCGCTTCTGTTGGCGTCGTTGTTATCACCAAGAGGCTGACTGCGGTTGTTGTCACCCCCAGAAGCTCGGATAGACGTGTTAATGGTCTTGATTGGGTCGTCGCGGCGGGCCTCGTCAATGAGCTCGCTGCACATGCGATCGACGTTCAGAGTAACGTTGCGGCGCAGATCAGCGCGGCGATCGCGTCCGTAGTCCGGGTAGGCGTTGTTGATAGCAAGAATGAACTGATACACTCGAGCTTTGTTAGATAGCTTACAGTCTGCGATGACGTCAAGCTTTGCAAGTCCTGCTTTAAACTTGTCGGTGAAGTTGGCTGTAGAGGGGCAGTCTTGAGCTCTCAGCTTGAAAAAATCTGCCCAGATAGTACACTCTTCAGTGACGCCTTGTTCACGATAACGAGCTGTAATAGCTTCGTACTTCTGCCTCACTGTGGGCAGGTTCATGACGTTGTCCCATACTGATCTTGGTACTGTATTGAGTATAGCCAAGGTGAGAGACGATTCTCGGGAGTTGTAAATACGATAGAGCTCATAGTCTTTGTCGTACTGTGTAGTAACTTCTTTGTTGTGGGCTCGTACGCGTTGCTGAGCGTCAAGCAGAAGTTGTGGCGTGTTGAATGCCGATGACGTAGTTGTCGGTTCAGTTTGATAGTGAGGTGTTTCTGGGTATGTGACCATGTAGCTGCCGTCGAGTAGACCTCCGATAGAGTGAATATTTGCGTACAGCTTCAATGCTGCTTCCCAGTGGTAAGCGTTGCTACCATCTGCTTGTAGCTTTGGGATCGCGTCCATCGCTGTGGATGGCGCCATCGTGACTTTATCGTCGTCGTCGTCGCGCGAGTGACTGATGTTGTGTTCAACTGATCGGTTCTGCTGCTGCGGAAATCGCACCTCTAGAGCACTTTATCGTGATAGAGGAGGGCTCATAACCTGATGAAGGTGGAGAAAACGTGCGTGAACTTGTTGTATTGGAGCTACGGGAGAAGGGAGAATATCTATGGTGCGCGCACGGAGCAGCTGACTAATCAGTGCCTGGCCAATCAGAGCACGGGAAGCCTGATTCACCGTGAATACTAGTGAAGGCTCTCACCGCGTCTCGACACCTTCTCATCCCTATTGTACGTGTTGCGCTCTTCAATCCCATGTTCTCGCATCTTAGAGTGCAGCAAGTTGAAGTACAACTCGTATTTACGCTTGTTGTCAGCTAAGTGACGCTCACGATCCATACCGGTGTCCTATTTGGTGATAAGCTCGTCGGGATGACGTTGTTAAAACCGGGTAACCTAGCTATCCGAAACCTCATGCTGCGCAACCGCGCTGCCGAAATTTCTCAAAATACTCCTTGTAGGTGGTACGCCGTCTCTTGTAGTCCCTTCTATGTATCCGATAAGCTCATCCTCTTGTTGTGGGTTAAGGTTTCGTCGATGTTCGGCCGCCTCTGTGCCCCGGGGTTGCTGTGCGCCCCAGTGCCTTCGCGACAGCGTCGTTCGATCAACTCCGAATATTTTTGCAACTTGGCGGTACGAGAATTTATCTCCAGCCCCACGCGATTCGATATATTCAATCGCTTCTTGAATCGGGTCCATGGTTGTAGAGTTATGACGCGTCGCAGTTGGGTGGGTTCATGAGGCAGCGGGGGTTGGGGTGGCTCGTTGGCTGAACTGGCTCGTTGGGTGCGCACGGACTGTAAGCTACGTTTAACGTGTCCGTGCACCTCGTGCACGGATTCATCTCGTGCACGCCGAACACTATCTTAGCGATCTCAAAAATGAGGCTGTACAACGCCACATAATAGCTTAATATTAATAAAAACGTAGTATAGCAGTAATCAGATGCTTGCGATCAACTTGTACTATCTATATTTTTGTGGGAGGTTGACGTTGCGGCCACGTGATGTGACTTTGGCTGGAGTAGCAGATAGCTCATCTCCAGCTTGAACACCAGCGTGAGCAGCGCCAGCGCGTTTTTGACGCTTGTTACTTGGTGAGAGTACTTGTGAGGCTTTACGCTTGCGTTGTTGAGCTTGTTGGATAGATTTCTTCTGGTGTTGAGCCTCAACTTTGCGCGCGCGTTCAGCTGCTTTCTCAGCTCGCTCAACCTCCCTCATCTCTTTGAGCCTCTGCCTCTCTACACGCTTCTCCTCGAGCTCAACTTGACGCTGCAGTTGAGCCTCCTTACGCTGCTTCTTGGCCCATGCTTTTTGGAGTTTCTCCTCCGTCTCATCTCGCTCCCGTACTGCTTCTCTAGCTCGAGCCTCACGCAACTTGCGAGGAGACCAGAAGACAGAGCCACCGTGATACTCCTGGCGCTGTTGAAGGTCAAGAGCTTTGCCCTTCTTCCTGTGCTTCTTTTTGTGTTGAAGAGCCTCCTTTAAGCCCTCATTCTCATGCTTTAAAAGCTCATTCTGAACAGAGAGATGGTGGACGCTTGAACGCAGCTTTCTTGCCTCATACTGATGGCTATCAGTGACAGCAGCTCGAACTAATCGATCTATCTTTCTCCAATCATGATCAGAGAGCCCTGACGATGAGCTTCTCTCAGCTTCTGGCGTGCTAGCAAATCTACGAAGGATAACGTTGGCATCTATCGGCCAGATCCCAGTGGCTTCGAAGGCCTTTAATATGAGGCTCTCTGTGAAGGAGGATATCCATGCGCTCCAGAAGAGTGGGAAGAAGTCTCCTTTCTTGATTGGGACGAGGCCTTGAGCCTTATGGAGATGATTGGTGAGCTCGTTGGAGTAGGCTTGAGAGAGTGGCTTAAATAGCACTACATCGAGCGGCTGGAGCGTGTGAGTCGAATGGGGAGGAAGGATCATGAGGAGAATCCTATGGCGATCGCAGTATTTGATAAACTCCATCGTGACATGAGATCCATGGCCATCAAGGATAAGTAATCTCCATCTCCCTGATCGCTGCTTTGTACAGCGATCAAACACCTGCTCAAGCCAAGCTAGACCAATGTTATTGTTTGACCAGCCTGTCGGAGATGATGAGACAAAGATATTATGTTCTCCTGCCTTGATATCCTCTACCCAACTTGATCGTATAGCTCCTTTCGCAGATGCGTAGATAAGGCTTGGGGGCAGCGAGCTCCCATCGGCGCAGCAGCAGGCCAGGACTGTCAGAAACTCGCGTGATCCATCCTGGAAAGATGCTCGAACCTCCTTCTTCTCCCATTGACGCCTGCTGAATATTCTCTTGCTTCTGCCTATCAAGCCAATTAAGAAGCCCTTCTCATCCATATTGTATATATCTCGAGCCTCAAGGTGGTATTCGGTGATCTTTCGATGCAGCAGCTCGAAGTAGAGTCTATACTTTGACTCAGAATCAGCCAGGTGGCGCGTACGATCCATGGCGCTGGTCCACTTTGAGATGAGATGGATCTTGTGTCTGTTGATGAAGCGAGTAACCCAGCTCTCGCTGAGCTGCTGATGGGCTACTTTTGATGAGAAATTCCTGATCATCTCTCTTGTAGGAGGAAGGCCTCTCTCTGTGAGCGTTTTGATATATCTCACAAGCTCTAGCTCTTGTTGTGGGCTGATAGCTTGCTGCTGAGCGTATCCATTACTCCTAGGCCCTGTCACGCGCCTCCACCTCCGCGATAGAGTTGCGCGGCTGACACCCCATTTCCTCGCAAACTCTGCTAATACAATTTTTTCTCCGGGTTCTTGCGACTCTAAATCTGCAATCGCATCATCAATTGGAGCCATGGTTGTTGAGTTATAGCGCGTTGAAGTTATGACGCTGAGACGCGCGTTTGGTGTTCAGCGTGCACGAGATGAATCCGTGCACGAGGTGCACGGACACGTTACAACACTAAAAAACTATCACGAGATCGCTCCTACTGCAAAACCAGCAGCCTCACCAGCAGCTAGCTGCTGCCTCTTCCCCGCTCAAGCTGACCAAGCTACTCAAGCCGGCTTCCTCCTCAGCTTGACTTGGCTTGTTAATTACTATGAGGCAGCTTGACTTGAGGGAACAATCAAGCTTCAAGCCGGTCAAGTCAAGCGCTTGATCTGGCTCGCTTGTTGGAATGCCTGCACAACACTCAGCAAAATAGGGTGGTTACACAACTTACTCTATTTCCAGTTCATGTGGATCTCGAAATGAGCCCAGGAAATGGCCTCTAATATGTGCTGGCCCACCTTCACATTGAGCATGTAGCATGTTAGCTACTATCGACCATTTACTGCCTCAGCCGCGATTTATCCAGTTTTGAACGCCGACCGCCTCTTCATCTCGTATCTGTCTTACATATGACGTCTTATATATGCCTGGGTGTCAATTAATGTTACATGAGGCTATTCTGGTTCGCGAGCACGTGAAAGAAAATATCTATGTTATGAGTAGTAGCACCTGCATCTGCACCGGCAGCCAGCGGTATTCCATCTCTCCACCAAATTCGACCATCTAAGATCGTCACGCCACTTCAGGCACAAAAACGACACACTATCGCTTGGGACTAAGACCGAACAACCACTCTTGTCTACAACGGCAAAGCTTACTTTTATTGCCACTGTGGCTGTACTCCTCTCGACCGTAGTAGCGCGCCAGGCGGTAGTTCCGGACAAGCAATGCTGTGCCGGTTCATTGCAGTATTGTAAGCTCCAACAACGCCCAATACTGTGTGAACCAATACGACGGTCAGGACTGTAAATGTTGCCATTCAGGACTACCCTTCTTGGAATCGGCCCGATGCTTCTTGGCCGAATGTTCTACAACCTTCACTTTCACTCCTTTGCCGTTATGTGCTTACGCATATCTTATGTATATAACCTTGTGTATCTACTCCGTAGGACAATCGACGCAGTTCTCATATGCAGTTGTTGACGTCTTGTCTACTGCGATAGTAAAGCCGCGTGCCCATCGAACACCAACTTTTCGAGATGACAAAAAGGTCCTGGATTACCCTTTTTTCATCTCAAATCTATTGAAATGCCTTCCTAGAATCAGTTTCCAACGTCTGTTTCTGAGTGCAGGCGTTGTGGCGGGCGCGCTGGCCGCTGCAACTTTGACAGAGTTGTGACCTGGCCTTAGTTGAGAGAAATCTCTGCAAGTGGTCCGTGCGCCAACTGATTTTAGATGTTCGATCGAAGGCACCCTCTACGAAACCGACAGAGCAACGGCTCTTCCTTAGGTATATAGCTCTATTGCTGCAAAGTAATAGGCCTATATATCTAGATGCTACCTATACCCGAACGCCCTAAACCAACTCGATATACCGACCCCATATACCGAACCGCTCCAGCACCTGCTGTCACCAGCACACTCACGAGCAAAACACCGACCAGGCACTAGATGTATAGATCTATTATCTCTCTTGTAGATCCCTATATACAGACGCCTACACCAAATACCCTCTCCACCGAACGCCCTAAACCGACCCGATATACCGACCCCATATACCGAACCGCTCTAGCACCTGCTTTCACTAGCACACGCACGAGCAAAACACCGACCAGGCAATAGCTGTATAGATCTATTCTCTCTCTTGTAGATCCCTATATACAGACGCCTACACCAAATACCCTCTCCACCGAACGCCCTAAACCGACTCGATATACCGACCCCATATACCGAACCGCTCTAGCACCTGCTTTCACTAGCACACGCACGAGCAAAACATCGACCAGGCAATAGCTGTATAGATCTATTCTCTCTCTTGTAGATCCCTATATACAGACGCCTACACCAAAAACGCCCTCTCCACCGAACGCCCTAAACCGACTCGATATACCGACCCCATATACCGAACCGCTCTAGCACCTGCTTTCACTAGCACACGCACGAGCAAAACATCGACTAGGCAATAGCTGTATAGGTCTATTATTGTTAGGTTATAATAGATCCCTGTATACAGACGCCTACACCAAAACGCCCAAAACATCGACTAGGTAATAGCTGTATAGATCTATTCTGTCTTGTAGATCCCTATATACAGACGCCTACACCAAATACCCTCTCTACCGAACGCCCTAAACCGACTCGATATACCGACCCCATATACCGAACCGCTCCAGCACCTGCTTTCACTAGCACACGCACGAGCAAAACATCGACCAGGCAATAGCTGTATAGATCTATTCTCTCTCTTGTAGATCCCTATATACAGACGCCTACACAAAACAACAGACAGACACTGTATAAAACTACAAACAATATTTCTTTTCGCAAAGAGCTCGCTGTTACATCTCTTTCTGTTCACCACACTGCTCTTTAGCACCCGCGCCAATGGAAGACTAGCTCGGAAATTGGACTACGCAACTATCCTCCAAATTGTACAAGACCTATAGAAACTCCATATTGAACAACATACATAGAACGGCTTAGCCAAAGTCCTACATAGTCACCGACTGATACAGGACTCTAATGGAAATATAATAATAATAATAATAATAAAGCCGCGTGCCGAAAGCTCCTTCACCAGTCTGCCAAAAGCGATAACTTCTTCCTTTACACAGCCAACCGAGGGTAAGTCGTGGGAAGAATCTCACTAATATCATATTGTTGGACGTTTAGGGCTGACAATCTCGTGTAGAGTCGTGCCTACTTGTTTTTGCTCTCAGCTCAATGCAGCGGTACCCGATGACTGCTAGTATTCATCTCTGTCACAACCGAACGAAGACCGGATAGCATAGCATTGTAGAAGAAGGCAATCATTGTACCGGCTGGAGGAACTTCTTTGAATAAGCGTACAATCGTACAATGACAAGCAATAACGCGTTCTCTCTGTGTTCGACTTCGCTCAGCACTCGACTTTGTTCTGCGCCTTTTCTTTCAGGTTCAGGCACGCTGAGACTTGGCCATCAACTCCGATTCTAGCAACTTGTATAGACTGTGCGAACGTAGATCTTGCTAGTAGCATGGACGAGTGGATCATGCACGATTGATTTGTGGCCCCTACCTTCATCCTTGGTACTGCATTTCTCGTCAACGTGAATTTGCTTTCTCCGCCTTGTGATAGAATTCTATTTGAATACTCCACAGTCTGATGTCGGCTTTTCGATCTCTGTTCCTCGACAGATTGTGCCCTTGCGGGGTACGTAAATCTATATGATGTGATGAGGGCATAAAAGCGATAGGCCAGAAGGGAGTCAGCTAGATAGCGAACTGTTCAACTTCGTACTGAGATTCAAAAAACATTGCTTGTTTTCGTGTGGCGTATCTTGGGCGCATTGGGAACATGCGGGATGTTCAGCTGAAAACTACGGCTGAACAGTTGATAACGTTCGTCGACAACAAGCTGTCCACGGGTATCCCCACTTTGGGAAACAGATGATCCCAGGGAATTCAGAGCTATATCGCGATTTTACTTGTTCAATAAAGCTATTAGGAGATCCCACGTGCATAATCTTAGCATTTTTATGCATGTGTATGCGTGTATGCGTAAGTCGCTGACGGCCCGGTCGGGTATGTATGTATGTATGTATGTAATCCATTAACGTCCTTTATCAGTCAGAGACTATGTAGGACGGTGGCAGATGCCATTCTAGCTATTTTTATCTCTCCTTTGACGTTCGTTGGTTGTGTTTTGATATTGGCAATAAGTCGATCTTCCCCTGAGAGATAATGTAACTTTCCAATAGGAACCCCAGCATTCCGCATGATTGCATACGCCGTCACGTTATGAAAGAAGCTGTCAAGCATTGACGCTATATCAGTAAAGTTCACACAGGCAAGAATACATTCATGTTACTTACAAATTTGGCATGACAAACTCCTGCAGATAGGTCAAGCCGTTCAAGTCGAAATGCCACATGTTGGGCACGTCGATCGTGACAGGCATCTTGTCCTTTCCGCCGAAACACTCCGGACGTGCTTCCTCAAAACATTGCAAGGCCTCTTCGATCTGTGTGTACAGGTCCTGGAAAGAGGCCGCGCCAAAGTTGAATGTGGGCACTTCCATGTTAGCGAGGCGCTGGAGGGCTCGTGTGGCAGTGGTGACCTGGAAGAAGATCTGAAGGGAGAGTGGCTATAGTTGAAGTATCTTTAGATAAAGTTCTCTGTTCCCATTACAAGGGAGGTGACGTACGTGCATGTCAGGGGAGAGTCTAGCGTCGAGGAGCTTCGAGTGCGGGTACCCGTTCTCCTCGCACCACTCCTCGCCTTTCTTCAAAACCACCAAGTGATTCTGCATGGCCTTCCGGAGGACCGGTACGCATAGTTCGTAGAGAGTTACAGTGGGCGTCATCTTTGGTTGTAACTAAGATCGTGACAAAGACGTTACGTATCTATTTACGTAGACGTTTAGCGCCAAGGGAGAGGACAGAGTACGAGAAACGTGAGGAACGAAAATTGATTGGTAGTTTAACCCACTTCCCCCGACCATAAGGCCCGAGTTTCATCGCTGCCAAGTGCCATATATCCCGAAGACTGACGATCAATAACCCTGCTGTATGCCATGCTCTGCTCTTCTGCCTTTTGCTAAGCTCTACCGGAACTTTCAACAAAGGTTATCATGCATTCGTGATATGTACAATGATGTATTCGTTCATTACAGTACAGCCGGGCTATCATAAACATCCGTACGCGGAAGCCTCCCAGACTTTGGAAAGTATTCCCCGCACTTTCACCTCAATCGCATTTTGCGCTGTGCCAGCCTCGGCACGCTTTTGTTCTGCTTGTATCATTTGCAGTTTCTTCTGAAGACTGTCCAGCCCCTCCTTTACCACAACACGGCCGACGACTTTGCATTCCTCGCTATCCAACACGAATCTACCCATCTGAAACGTGCTATTGCCTAGCTCAGTGCGGTCAACACCGGTGCTTTTGCTGATGTGATGATCCGTTGTGGCGAACTTTGCTTGTCCTGCTACATAGAGAGAGCAAAGAGTGTCCAGTTTATCCAGCAAAACCATTGTGCGCAACGGGTCGGAAGAGCATGCGCTGCAGTCTATCATAGCCTGGTGTAAGTTGGATAGCCTTTGGTCGAGTTCTAGCACACTCTCTAATGTGTTATATTCTGCGACAGAATCTTGTAACGCGATGCCGCCGTGATTGTAGGAAATGCCTTCAGTATTCGCCAGAAATTTTTGACACATGCACTGCCTTGTTTGGTCGCTTGACAAAGGGCCCTATGCATGTAGTCAGTAACCATAAAGCATTATGGTTGGCTAGCAATGATTATTCTCCGGTTCCGAATATCGTACCCGGATGGCCATTTCCCATATAAACTGTGGGGTTGCTTGGTAAAAGGATGAAAGGGCGGAGAAATTGCAAGCGAGTACGTCGTATGACTATGGCAGTCTTATATGCGTGCTGTGCCGCATTGCCTAATGGGGTGAGTAAAGGCGAAATTGAAAGTTATGTTGAGAAGATGTAAGGTTCAGTCCAGGTCGGCGGGGATGAGGCTCGTGGAAGTAAGCCCGAGCAGAAGGACCGACGCGGAATGATGATCTGTCATGTAAATCCCCAGATCATCATGATAATAAGAAGACAGAACAACAGCTCTTAGTGTAGTTCAATCCAATACGTGGTGACCTAACATACCTCTACTCGGTTCCCTATGGTAGTCATACCACCAGAGGAGACCTTGTTCCAATAGGTTATGAGCCCGGTTGCCTAACCCAACGTTATTGGTTTTAAACACCTAACCAAGTCACGAAGGACTTAGATTCGAGAAGGAATCAAAAACACTCACCCAAGTCACGAAGGACTTAGATTCAAGCAGGAATCGGAAAAGAGAAAAAGTCGTGTACAACGCGGTTGACACGCAACCATACTTACACACACCGTCTCCACGCTCGAGAACCGATAACGACTGCACCACCCGCAGAACATCGCCCGCATCGCCCGCATCGCCCGCATCGCCCGCATCGCCCGCATCGCCCGCATCGCCCGCATCGCCCGCATCGCCCGAATCAACCGCATCACCCGCACAAGATGGCTGCAGAGAAGGAAGAATGGAAGATCCCCCAGCTCACAGCCGAAAACCACGATACTTGGTTTCGCCGAAACAAGGTCAAGCTTAAGGGGAAGAAAGTCTTCTATGTCTGCGAGAAAAATCTGGTACAGCACTGTCAAATAGCAACAGCTAGTAGACTAACGGAGGCTATGGAAGAGTTGGAAATTGCTGAAACAGACAAGCATACCAAGATCCGCGTCAACATTGAAAAAAGAGACAAGTACCTAGAAGATGAAGCCACTGCAATCGATCTCTTGTTTCGGTCGCTTAGCGAGGATGACCAAGCCCTCATTGACGAATACGATACTGCCTTCCAATTCTGGGCCTACCTACAAAAGAAGTACACCCAAACTGACGCCACAACTGCCAACATATACATGACTAGAATTCAAACGTTCACATTTAATCCCGGGAACACGATTGTTGGATCATGGGAGAAGCTAAAGGACTACCGACGTAAACTTGTAGCAGCAGACGCCGACACCAACGGAGCTTACAAGGACTCTGCACTACTACTCGTTCTTATCAGATCACTTCCGAAAGAATTCAAGACTACGATTGACACCTTAAACGCCCAACTTAACCTCACGGTTGAACAGAAACTTAAGTTTCTGGAAGAGAAGGAGGTTCGAGACCAGCAAGACGCCAACGAAAAAGCTCTTCCAGCATTCCGAAAGACGGAGAAGTATGTTCCGCCTTACAGGCGTCGAAATCATAAGAACTCGCCACTATCGTCTGACTCCGAATCTGGTGCCAAATTCACGGTCCAATGCTTCCTTTGTGATGGAGCCCATGGCGTACGAGACTGCCCAAGACGTGAGAGAGCTCGAAAGCTCCTTAAGGAATACGACGCTAAGAAATCATCTAAGCTGCTCGTTAAGACACCTAAGCAAAGGAATTCCCACAAAAGGACTGGCAAAGCATATGGAGCCGAAGAAGTCAATTCAGAGTCAGATGAATTATCTGAGACCTCAGACTCCGAACCCGAGGAAATTGAGACATGCCGTCTCTCAAAAGACATCGTCGGTAAGGCCTCTCCATCTACCTGGGCTGCCGACACTGGCGCATCCTCTCACATGTCTGACCAACCCTCATTATTTAGACGAATGATTAAGATCAAACGAAGAGTCGTTCGGGTTGGAGGGGAGAATTATATGCGGACTGGAAAGGAGAAGCTCAAGTGGTGTGTAAGGATGGATCGTCGACATGGCTGTCAGAAGTACTGCTTGTACCTAACCTTGGAGTCAATTTGTTATCAGGAAGAAGAATTTGCGCAGCAAGCCTGAAGGGTCGTTTCAATTCACACGCACTATACTTCAAACTAGGAAAGAAGGTTATTATTGAAGCAACTATGGACGACGGCCTCTACGTAGTGTCACACATTGCCGATGGATACCAAGAAACAGCATTTCTAGGCACGGAACTCCATGCACCAGTTAAGAGCGAGCTTAAGGTTAATGAAAAGGAGAGATACTTGCTGTATCACAGACGCTTCGCACACCTAGGACCTGCAAAGATTGCTAAACTCCACGAAGTTACAACTCTCCAGAAGAAGATTCAAGTTCCAGAGAAGATAGAAATCTGCGAAGTGTGTTCTCTGACGAAAATGAAGAACAGCATCCCTAAGCAGCTGAGAGAGCATAAGGCCACGAAGCTAGCCTTAGTACAGTTTGACATTGCAGGACCCTTTCCAACATCTCTGCGAGGAAACAGGTGGTTCCTCCTTATTATTGACAGTTACACGCGAAAAAACTGGGTTATCCCGCTGAAGAAAAAGGGAGACGCACAAAGGGAACTCCAAATCTGGAAGACCTTTGTAGAACATCAAACTGGCGAAAAGGTTAAAGCTGCTGGAACTGACAACGCACCAGAACTTCTACAGCAAGCCGAGGAATGGAGAGTTACACAGGGCGTGGAAATTCAGCCTACAACAATTGCTTCCTCACACCAGAATGGACCAGCTGAGCGAAACATCCAAACCGCTGAAGCTGATATGAGAGCAATGCTGAAAGACGCTGGTTTACCAATTGAGTTTTGGGATGAAGCTGTCGAAGCAGACGCATACCTGCGAAACCGCACAAACACAGGACCCACGATCAATGGAAAGCAAGTCAGTCCTGAAGAGGCATTCACAGGAACGAAACCATCCATTGACCACATCCGTGTATGGGGGAGCAAATGCTATTCTTACATCAACCCCAAAACGATTCCAGCAGACCAACGACATGACAAGCTCGTGGACCGTGGCAGAGTTGGAGTATTCATGGGATATTCTGAGACAACAAACAAGCAGTTCAAGTTCTATTCGCCAGAGCTTGGATACACCTCAAGGACAAGCCGATTATCAGTGGACGAATACACCCCTGGAGGAAAAGTTGAACTACGACTGCGAAACATACCAGCTGGACCACAAGGGACGCAGAATACGATGCCAGACCGAAAACCAAGAGGAAGACCTAGGAAGGATCTGGAATCATCTCCTGCAGAACCAATGGAACCACCTCCTGCCAAATCAATGGAACTATCTCCTGCAGAACCAATAGAACCATCTCCTGTCGAACTAATGGAACCATCTCCTGTCGAACTAATGGAACCATCTCCTGTCGAACCAATGGAACCATCTCCTGCAGAAATAGTGGAGCCAGTTCCCGAGAACCCAATAGAACTGTCGTCGGCAGAGCTAACTCCCGAACCAGTTAAGCGTCACAGAGGAAGACCAGGGAAGCTAACGACTATTCCCCCTACTGCACCATCTGATGAGCGGGTTCCTAATCTTGTGGACGAAGAGGGACCCGAAGAACCGTATACCCAGTCTGTACGAGAAGAGGAGGCTCCACGATACTTCACCAGACAAGCCAAACGAAAGAGGTCTAACGAAGAGGTTGTTGAGGACGAGAGATTTAGCAAGATCGTTAAAGCTATGCTAGCCCAAGCTGGCCTTATAGAAGAGCAAACACGACTATCTGAGAAGGCTTTTGCAGCAACCGAGATCGCAGGAATCCAGATCCCCAGACACACGAGCAAGCTATCAACGACCCAAAGTATGGAAAGCAATGGAAAGCAGCAATACTTGAAGAGATAATCGCGTTAATGGAGAATCGAACCTGGGAGGAAGTTCCAAAGCCAAAAGACGCGAACATGGTTGATTCAAAGTGGGTTTTTACAGTCAAAACAAATCTCGACGGGACTGTTGAGAGGTTTAAGGCACGCCTTGTGGCAAGAGGTTTTACGCAAGTACACGGAACAGACTACAACGAGACTTTCGCCCCGACAGTTCGCATGGACACCTTACGTCTGTTTATGGCCACTGTCGCAGCGGAAAACCTAGAATGTTTTCACTTTGACATCAAGAATGCTTTCACAGAGTCGCATTTGAAGGAAGAGATCTTTCTTAAGCAACCCCAGGGAGTAGAAGTTAAGAAAGGATACGTCCTTAAAGTTCTCCGCAGCCTATATGGACTCAAACAAGCTGCTCGTGACTGGAACTTGTTAATAAAGAAAGAACTTCTGGCATGGGGATTCGTGCAAAGCCTTGCCGACCCGTGCATGTTTATCCACGAAGAAAAACAACTCCGTATCCTCGTCTACGTTGACGACATTGCTGTTGCCGCAAAAGATCGAGCTCAAATTGATTGGTTCTACAAGAAGCTTTCTGGAAGATTCAACACCAAGAACCTAGGGGAGATTCATAAGATCCTTGGAGTACGAGTTACGCGAGACAGAAAGCGCCGCACAATCTACCTCGATCAAGAACAGTACATACACGCAGTACTTGACAAGTTTGGAATGTCTAGCAAACAACACAGAGACAAGAAGATTCCATCCGCAGATTACACGTCATTTAGGCCAGCCACTAACAACGACACCCGAATCGACATCACTGAATACCAGCAAGTGATAGGGAGCCTTATGTTTGCTATGGTTCTTACACGCCCAGACATTGCATTCACCCTCGGAAAGCTAAGCCAATACATGAGCGATCCAGCAGAACATCATGGCCATGCGTTGAAGAACCTGCTACGATATCTAAGGTCGACAGTAACAATGAAGCTACGCTACGGACCAGGGGGAGTACACTCGCAATTTGTCATCTACTCTGATGCTGACTGGGCAAGCGACATGGTAGACCGAAAGAGCGTTTCAGGGAGCACTGCAATGTTCTACGGAGGTCCAATATCATGGTCTAGCAAGAAGCAACGGTCTGTTGCAACGTCAAGCTGCGAATCTGAATACATCGCACTATCAACATGCTGTAAGCAAGGCCAGTGGATTGCTCAAATGTTCAGAGATCTTGGGTTCCCAAAGTACATTGGAAAAGACACCAACAAGGTCCAGATGCTAGGAGATAACCAGGGTGCCATTGCACTTACAAAGAACCCTCACCTTCACGAAAGATCAAAGCACATCGACGTCTGTTATCATTTTATCAGAGACCTAGCAGAACAAGGTAAACTCGACGTGGCCTACGTGCCAACTGTAGATATGGTGGCTGATGGAATGACAAAGCCGTTGCAGCGAGTCGCATTCGAGAAATTCAAGAACCAATTAGGAGTTGTCCTTAGACCGGACCTGCCCTGAGGGGGAGTGTTGAGAAGATGTAAGGTTCAGTCCAGGTCGGCGGGGATGAGGCTCGTGGAAGTAAGCCCGAGCAGAAGGACCGACGCGGAATGATGATCTGTCATGTAAATCCCCAGATCATCATGATAATAAGAAGACAGAACAACAGCTCTTAGTGTAGTTCAATCCAATACGTGGTGACCTAACATACCTCTACTCGGTTCCCTATGGTAGTCATACCACCAGAGGAGACCTTGTTCCAATAGGTTATGAGCCCGGTTGCCTAACCCAACGTTATTGGTTTTAAACACCTAACCAAGTCACGAAGGACTTAGATTCGAGAAGGAATCAAAAACACTCACCCAAGTCACGAAGGACTTAGATTCAAGCAGGAATCGGAAAAGAGAAAAAGTCGTGTACAACGCGGTTGACACGCAACCATACTTACACACACCGTCTCCACGCTCGAGAACCGATAACGACTGCACCACCCGCAGAACATCGCCCGCATCGCCCGCATCGCCCGCATCGCCCGCATCGCCCGCATCGCCCGCATCGCCCGCATCGCCCGCATCGCCCGAATCAACCGCATCACCCGCACAAGATGGCTGCAGAGAAGGAAGAATGGAAGATCCCCCAGCTCACAGCCGAAAACCACGATACTTGGTTTCGCCGAAACAAGGTCAAGCTTAAGGGGAAGAAAGTCTTCTATGTCTGCGAGAAAAATCTGGTACAGCACTGTCAAATAGCAACAGCTAGTAGACTAACGGAGGCTATGGAAGAGTTGGAAATTGCTGAAACAGACAAGCATACCAAGATCCGCGTCAACATTGAAAAAAGAGACAAGTACCTAGAAGATGAAGCCACTGCAATCGATCTCTTGTTTCGGTCGCTTAGCGAGGATGACCAAGCCCTCATTGACGAATACGATACTGCCTTCCAATTCTGGGCCTACCTACAAAAGAAGTACACCCAAACTGACGCCACAACTGCCAACATATACATGACTAGAATTCAAACGTTCACATTTAATCCCGGGAACACGATTGTTGGATCATGGGAGAAGCTAAAGGACTACCGACGTAAACTTGTAGCAGCAGACGCCGACACCAACGGAGCTTACAAGGACTCTGCACTACTACTCGTTCTTATCAGATCACTTCCGAAAGAATTCAAGACTACGATTGACACCTTAAACGCCCAACTTAACCTCACGGTTGAACAGAAACTTAAGTTTCTGGAAGAGAAGGAGGTTCGAGACCAGCAAGACGCCAACGAAAAAGCTCTTCCAGCATTCCGAAAGACGGAGAAGTATGTTCCGCCTTACAGGCGTCGAAATCATAAGAACTCGCCACTATCGTCTGACTCCGAATCTGGTGCCAAATTCACGGTCCAATGCTTCCTTTGTGATGGAGCCCATGGCGTACGAGACTGCCCAAGACGTGAGAGAGCTCGAAAGCTCCTTAAGGAATACGACGCTAAGAAATCATCTAAGCTGCTCGTTAAGACACCTAAGCAAAGGAATTCCCACAAAAGGACTGGCAAAGCATATGGAGCCGAAGAAGTCAATTCAGAGTCAGATGAATTATCTGAGACCTCAGACTCCGAACCCGAGGAAATTGAGACATGCCGTCTCTCAAAAGACATCGTCGGTAAGGCCTCTCCATCTACCTGGGCTGCCGACACTGGCGCATCCTCTCACATGTCTGACCAACCCTCATTATTTAGACGAATGATTAAGATCAAACGAAGAGTCGTTCGGGTTGGAGGGGGAGAATTATATGCGGACTGGAAAGGAGAAGCTCAAGTGGTGTGTAAGGATGGATCGTCGACATGGCTGTCAGAAGTACTGCTTGTACCTAACCTTGGAGTCAATTTGTTATCAGGAAGAAGAATTTGCGCAGCAAGCCTGAAGGGTCGTTTCAATTCACACGCACTATACTTCAAACTAGGAAAGAAGGTTATTATTGAAGCAACTATGGACGACGGCCTCTACGTAGTGTCACACATTGCCGATGGATACCAAGAAACAGCATTTCTAGGCACGGAACTCCATGCACCAGTTAAGAGCGAGCTTAAGGTTAATGAAAAGGAGAGATACTTGCTGTATCACAGACGCTTCGCACACCTAGGACCTGCAAAGATTGCTAAACTCCACGAAGTTACAACTCTCCAGAAGAAGATTCAAGTTCCAGAGAAGATAGAAATCTGCGAAGTGTGTTCTCTGACGAAAATGAAGAACAGCATCCCTAAGCAGCTGAGAGAGCATAAGGCCACGAAGCTAGCCTTAGTACAGTTTGACATTGCAGGACCCTTTCCAACATCTCTGCGAGGAAACAGGTGGTTCCTCCTTATTATTGACAGTTACACGCGAAAAAACTGGGTTATCCCGCTGAAGAAAAAGGGAGACGCACAAAGGGAACTCCAAATCTGGAAGACCTTTGTAGAACATCAAACTGGCGAAAAGGTTAAAGCTGCTGGAACTGACAACGCACCAGAACTTCTACAGCAAGCCGAGGAATGGAGAGTTACACAGGGCGTGGAAATTCAGCCTACAACAATTGCTTCCTCACACCAGAATGGACCAGCTGAGCGAAACATCCAAACCGCTGAAGCTGATATGAGAGCAATGCTGAAAGACGCTGGTTTACCAATTGAGTTTTGGGATGAAGCTGTCGAAGCAGACGCATACCTGCGAAACCGCACAAACACAGGACCCACGATCAATGGAAAGCAAGTCAGTCCTGAAGAGGCATTCACAGGAACGAAACCATCCATTGACCACATCCGTGTATGGGGGAGCAAATGCTATTCTTACATCAACCCCAAAACGATTCCAGCAGACCAACGACATGACAAGCTCGTGGACCGTGGCAGAGTTGGAGTATTC
The DNA here is from genome assembly GCF_003171515.1 of Pyrenophora tritici-repentis. Lineage (NCBI taxonomy): Eukaryota > Fungi > Ascomycota > Dothideomycetes > Pleosporales > Pleosporaceae > Pyrenophora > Pyrenophora tritici-repentis. The sequence continues at coordinate 197,837 of NC_089395.1, forward strand.
ATGGGATATTCTGAGACAACAAACAAGCAGTTCAAGTTCTATTCGCCAGAGCTTGGATACACCTCAAGGACAAGCCGATTATCAGTGGACGAATACACCCCTGGAGGAAAAGTTGAACTACGACTGCGAAACATACCAGCTGGACCACAAGGGACGCAGAATACGATGCCAGACCGAAAACCAAGAGGAAGACCTAGGAAGGATCTGGAATCATCTCCTGCAGAACCAATGGAACCACCTCCTGCCAAATCAATGGAACTATCTCCTGCAGAACCAATAGAACCATCTCCTGTCGAACTAATGGAACCATCTCCTGTCGAACTAATGGAACCATCTCCTGTCGAACCAATGGAACCATCTCCTGCAGAAATAGTGGAGCCAGTTCCCGAGAACCCAATAGAACTGTCGTCGGCAGAGCTAACTCCCGAACCAGTTAAGCGTCACAGAGGAAGACCAGGGAAGCTAACGACTATTCCCCCTACTGCACCATCTGATGAGCGGGTTCCTAATCTTGTGGACGAAGAGGGACCCGAAGAACCGTATACCCAGTCTGTACGAGAAGAGGAGGCTCCACGATACTTCACCAGACAAGCCAAACGAAAGAGGTCTAACGAAGAGGTTGTTGAGGACGAGAGATTTAGCAAGATCGTTAAAGCTATGCTAGCCCAAGCTGGCCTTATAGAAGAGCAAACACGACTATCTGAGAAGGCTTTTGCAGCAACCGAGATCGCAGGAATCCAGATCCCCCAGACACACGAGCAAGCTATCAACGACCCAAAGTATGGAAAGCAATGGAAAGCAGCAATACTTGAAGAGATAATCGCGTTAATGGAGAATCGAACCTGGGAGGAAGTTCCAAAGCCAAAAGACGCGAACATGGTTGATTCAAAGTGGGTTTTTACAGTCAAAACAAATCTCGACGGGACTGTTGAGAGGTTTAAGGCACGCCTTGTGGCAAGAGGTTTTACGCAAGTACACGGAACAGACTACAACGAGACTTTCGCCCCGACAGTTCGCATGGACACCTTACGTCTGTTTATGGCCACTGTCGCAGCGGAAAACCTAGAATGTTTTCACTTTGACATCAAGAATGCTTTCACAGAGTCGCATTTGAAGGAAGAGATCTTTCTTAAGCAACCCCAGGGAGTAGAAGTTAAGAAAGGATACGTCCTTAAAGTTCTCCGCAGCCTATATGGACTCAAACAAGCTGCTCGTGACTGGAACTTGTTAATAAAGAAAGAACTTCTGGCATGGGGATTCGTGCAAAGCCTTGCCGACCCGTGCATGTTTATCCACGAAGAAAAACAACTCCGTATCCTCGTCTACGTTGACGACATTGCTGTTGCCGCAAAAGATCGAGCTCAAATTGATTGGTTCTACAAGAAGCTTTCTGGAAGATTCAACACCAAGAACCTAGGGGAGATTCATAAGATCCTTGGAGTACGAGTTACGCGAGACAGAAAGCGCCGCACAATCTACCTCGATCAAGAACAGTACATACACGCAGTACTTGACAAGTTTGGAATGTCTAGCAAACAACACAGAGACAAGAAGATTCCATCCGCAGATTACACGTCATTTAGGCCAGCCACTAACAACGACACCCGAATCGACATCACTGAATACCAGCAAGTGATAGGGAGCCTTATGTTTGCTATGGTTCTTACACGCCCAGACATTGCATTCACCCTCGGAAAGCTAAGCCAATACATGAGCGATCCAGCAGAACATCATGGCCATGCGTTGAAGAACCTGCTACGATATCTAAGGTCGACAGTAACAATGAAGCTACGCTACGGACCAGGGGGAGTACACTCGCAATTTGTCATCTACTCTGATGCTGACTGGGCAAGCGACATGGTAGACCGAAAGAGCGTTTCAGGGAGCACTGCAATGTTCTACGGAGGTCCAATATCATGGTCTAGCAAGAAGCAACGGTCTGTTGCAACGTCAAGCTGCGAATCTGAATACATCGCACTATCAACATGCTGTAAGCAAGGCCAGTGGATTGCTCAAATGTTCAGAGATCTTGGGTTCCCAAAGTACATTGGAAAAGACACCAACAAGGTCCAGATGCTAGGAGATAACCAGGGTGCCATTGCACTTACAAAGAACCCTCACCTTCACGAAAGATCAAAGCACATCGACGTCTGTTATCATTTTATCAGAGACCTAGCAGAACAAGGTAAACTCGACGTGGCCTACGTGCCAACTGTAGATATGGTGGCTGATGGAATGACAAAGCCGTTGCAGCGAGTCGCATTCGAGAAATTCAAGAACCAATTAGGAGTTGTCCTTAGACCGGACCTGCCCTGAGGGGGAGTGTTGAGAAGATGTAAGGTTCAGTCCAGGTCGGCGGGGATGAGGCTCGTGGAAGTAAGCCCGAGCAGAAGGACCGACGCGGAATGATGATCTGTCATGTAAATCCCCAGATCATCATGATAATAAGAAGACAGAACAACAGCTCTTAGTGTAGTTCAATCCAATACGTGGTGACCTAACATACCTCTACTCGGTTCCCTATGGTAGTCATACCACCAGAGGAGACCTTGTTCCAATAAGTTACTGAAATCCATGCAAGCCTTATCGGTTCCACACTCATCGTACGGAGTGCAGTGCGGCCGAAACTAAGATCTATTCGAAGATCCTACGGGAACACCGATAACAGGTCTCGACCAATGTATGAAACTAGGTAGAATACCTTCTCGCCTGTGCATTAGTAGAACTATCATTTAATTACCCGAATATCTAGGTAGCTAATCGAGCGCTTTTCACTAACTTGGTATTGCATGATAGGTATGCTTTAAAGTGGGAGTTGTAGCACATCTTCTGGGATATAGTTGTGATGGACAGTCATGCCCGCGGTGAGATGGGCATGGTTCCTCATGCAGATCATGGCTAGCGTGCTGCGTTGCAAGCATTTCGCGCCGCCTACCACGTCGTGGACCCTTGTGTTTTCGGGGTCCAATTCCGAGTCTTGTGGTCCAGGCCATAACAATTACTAGAGAACCGTGACTATAATACCGACCCTCCGGCCTTCCGCTGTCAAGCGCTGCCTACCTAGTGCGGTATTTGACGCTAACTTTGCGATAACCGGATAGGGCATAGTGCACCAATAGTAGACGTTCCGTCACAGGGAACTGCTCGCGCTATGGATCGTTAGTTTCCGACTGACGTTTCACGTAGGGCTGTTGCATCTTGTTTGAACTTGGTAGTAAACCCCCATCGTTTGACGACAAAGCCTTCCGGCTGATGATGGCGACAACGGACTGAATATCAAAGAGTTTGAATCTCTCCTTGATAACCACAATCGGCGTACTCACGAGAAGGCTGGCGCTTTATAGGTATCGGAGCCTACTAACCTCAAGAACTAGCATATTCGGGCAGCCTCAGGGCAAGTTGGGCATATACTGGAATCGGTCCGATTCCGCTGACGTTCAATATGTAGATTGGTTCGCGCATATCAGCAAAGCGACAGCATACATGGAGCCCTGGAGCTGTTCATGTCACGACGGCTTCCCGGTTAATAGACTTTGCGTTACTCGCCATTCCAAGGATGCTAGATACCATATGTAAGCTGACGTCTCGGCCATTTTGACTGTCACTATCAGACTCCGCAACAATCAATCGGATCGGCATGATTGATTCCTATCTAGGTTAAAGGCTGCCTAATGAAGTAATTCTTTAACCTATATAGGAATCAATCATGTCAATCGATTGATTGTTGCGGAGTCTGGTCACTATGCTTGGCACTCAAGTTCGAAAGGCCTCAGAGTGGTATGTATGTATGTATGTATGTAATCCATTAACGTCCTTTATCAGTCAGAGACTATGTAGGACGGTGGCAGATGCCATTCTAGCTATTTTTATCTCTCCTTTGACGTTCGTTGGTTGTGTTTTGACTATTGTGGTTTAGGCATGTCCCAGCTATTACAGGGGAGGAGAGAAAGTAAAACCCTATTATAGCTGCCTGTTTTTCCTTCTCTTCAACCTATCTCTTTTTGCAACGCTTTCCTCGTGTTCCTAAGTCTGAAAAAAACCTCGAAGGGGAAAAAGCCATGGGATCTTGAACGAGGCGTAGGGTTGTAACAAGCTTAGCGTAGTGTTGTAGTCGTAGCAGTACGTGGCTCGGGTGTACTGCGGCTATAAACTGTCGCTAAGTTTTTTGCAGGGGTAGGTGAAAATTTGCGAGTTGGAGTAAGCCGTTCGATATTTTTTTGGTAAAACCACAAGTGGCGGTGAGAGGAGAAGGATCTCAGAGTGGTAGCGATCTAGAAATACCACCTTAAATTCATCGTGCCGCGGGTATCAGCACAGTATCATTTCATCGTCCCTCATTCTGATTTGTTTCATATCAGCTTCCAGTATTCACAAAAGACACCGGAAACAGGTTTCGCCAAGCAGCTAATATGAAGACCTCGCGCCCTGGACTTCGCCGGCTACGTAATTCTTGCGATATCTGCACCCTTTCCAAGCTCAAATGCAGTCGCGAGAAGCCAGTCTGTCAAAGGTGCGTTGATCGCGGCTGCGAGCGGGACTGCAGTTACAGCGTAGCACGTCGCCCAGGAAGGCGGCGTCATACATCCGTGAGCCCCGACCATGGCGGATCCTACGGTCCGGACGCCACCGGAAGTGAAATAATGGGACAAGAAACGGCACCGCTAACACGGTCACCACTCCGTACAGATATGGTGCTTTCGGTAGAGAAGCGTCAAGATTCGACTCGGGGTACGCCACAATACAGAAGGTCGACGGATCGGGATGATGAGATGGTAGCTACAAGACTTCCCGGAACAGAAATGTTGGATTCATTCACGCATGCACCACTAGATATAAGCCGCGGTGGTAGTGCGGCTGATCTTGAATCGATTGAGAACTTCGCAGTATGGGAGTGGGACGAGCCCGAGATCGACATGGATGCCCCATATTGTCACTTAGCCTCCGCAGCACAGATGTGGGACCTCTCGTCACGCCACGATATCCTCAGTGGCACTATCCTTGGCGTCAACAACAGTACCGGGGAGCCGTTACAGCAGCCATCACCGCAGCTAAGTGACATCCACCAGCGAGCCCAATCACAGAACGACCAACCCTTGTTTGCACCTGCGACAGATGTTCCGAAGAATCCGAATCCTTCCGGCTCACCGGTGTCCGATATTCTCTCGGATATATCCAGAAACGTGGATTGCAAATGCTCTTCTCAACTTGGCCAGCTCATGGGCTGGGTTAGCCTGCGGCCCACGACACTTCTTCCGCTGGATGTCGTGTTTGCTCTGGAGCAACTATTGAACCAGACCAAGAACACGATATCCGCATGTAAAAATTGCTCACTCAGCTCACCATACATGAGCATGATGTTCTGTACATCGATGTGCTGGGTGATTGAGCATCTAGAGACCTATATACGAGGGACAACTGGCGTTAGTGCCCATAGCGGTCAGATCACACATCTGACAGTTGGCGGCTTGAGACTGAGTAAAGAGATGTCACAAACATGCTTCGAGGCACTGGTAAAGCTCCGTCTCAGACGAGTCGTCCAGACAGCACGAGAGTTGGCGGGTTTTAACAGTGAGGTGAAGAGTACACTGTTAGATGGAGTGCGGTCTGCGGCAGCCGAGACTGGAGCCGCAGCACAGCAGATGTTTGGGATGTTGGAGATGAGGGCTGCCTTCTGAAAGAGAATGGGTAATCGGGTCTACATACACCATGATGCAAGAACATGGTATACGATTTTTATGACAAAGCTCTCGGTTTGACTTTTGCCAGTGTAGCGTCCGATCGATCTTCAATCTTCAATCACAATCTCCCGACATATTTGAACTTTAGTGACTCGATCATATTCTGGACGACAATCATTTCAGGTGGCTGACTAGGGAGATCATGTCAGCTCGTAGATGGTATGCATATTACTACCATTATCCCGATGCCTACATCACGTGATTAAGCCTCGGGTCATTTCAATGTTGTCACCCTTTCTGTTCTGACTGTAAGAATTCCACATATTTCTGAAAACGTCATATTGGCCCAAATCGAGTTGTAACCCTTTGAGGTACTGTCGACCCAACCAAGCGGTTATCCAAAGCTACCGCACCTAAAGAACTTCAAACAATCACAGCAGCGCACCAACTTCGCGATCGCAAGAAGACCCAAAACTTGCCATTTATTCAAATATATAGCCTAGAGTTCTTAAAAGGCTCATAGATAAAGGATATGAGTTTCCAACTGGAGGCGTCACATAATTCCAACTAAGAACAATGGCAGCGACACTCACTGAGGTATCTCGAAATTCCTTCACCAACCCTACAAGAGAAACAACACTAACAAGCCCCTGAAGCCCCCCACTCCCCACCATCATCCAAACTGCACACCCAATCTTCTACATCGCCCTCACCCTCCTCATCCTTCTCTGGGCAACAAAATCCCTCCTCCTCCCATACCTCCGTCTCCGCCACATTCCCGCCGCTCATCCCACAACGCCCTTCTCCTACCTCTGGCTAGGCCGTACAACCTACAGCGGCCGCCAATACCAAGTCCTCCGCGACCTCCACACCCAACACGGCCCCCCTCGTACGCATCGGCCCCAACGAAGTCCTCACCGACGACCCTGTCGTCCTGCGCACCGTTTCAGCTACACGCAGCAACTATGCCCGCAGCGACTGGTACCAAGCTGGTCGCTTCAATCCGTACCATGATAACCTGTTTACGATCCTCGAACCCGGAGCGCATAAACGGGCAAAGGCGAGATCCATGGCTGCATACAATGGACGCGAGACTTTAGGTTTGGAAGTTTCCATCGACGAACAAGTTAGAGTGCTGGTTGACATTGTGAGGGGGCGGTATGCAGTAGCTGCTGAGTCGCCGGAGGGTGGAAGAGGAAAGCCGCTTTTGGACCTGGGCAAGATCACGTGCTACTTTACCATGGACGTTATTACGAGGCTTGGATTTGGGAAGGCGGTGGGGTATTTGATCGAGGAGATGGATCACTATGATTTTCTGAAGACGGTGGATGAGCTATGGCCGAGGATGTCGACCGTGGCTGATGTACCGTGGATCCGCAAGTTTTTGTTCTCGAAGTTTGTGCTAGGATTGGTGGGGCCGAAGAATAGTGATAGGACGGGTTTTGGGGCGTTGATGGGGTATGTTTTGCGTCCCGACTCATCCTTGTTTTCCCTGTGAAGTAACTTCGCTGACTTTTTGGGCAGATTTGCGGCCGATCAGGTACACCACCGCTTCGCAGCGCCTGATAGTGGTAAAAAGGATTTCCTGGCCTCATTGATCGCCCGCGGCTTCACAGAAGAAGAATGCCAATCCGAAGGGCTGTTTCTCCTACTAGCAGGCAGCGAGAGCACCGCCAACGCCCTACGTTCCATCCTCGTACACACCATGAGCTCACCTGTGGCATACAACCGCCTCATTGCTGAGATTGAGGATGCGGTGCGGACGGAAAAGGTTTCGTACCCTATAACATTGGAGCAGGCGCAGAAACTGCCGTATTTACAGGTATGGTACGCATCCTGTGATTCTTTGACCCGTTCACTAAGTCCTGGCTCTCCTTGTATAGGCTGTCATCTACGAAGGCATTCGCATGCGGCCACCTCTTCTTGGTCTGTTCCCGAAGATTGTGCCGGCAAATGAATCACCTATTTTCAACGGCAAGTTGCTGCCCCCGGGCACCGCCGTATGCATGAACATGTCGTCTATGCTGCAATCAACTGCTCTATTTGGCGTCGACGCCGCCGTGTTCCGCCCGGAGCGCTTCAGCGAAGCAGATAGCGAGAGACGCAGACAGATGGAGCAAGACGTTGAGATGGTGTTTGGATATGGAGGCTGGGTATGTGCTGGGAAGACGATTGCAATGATGGATATGGTGAAGGTAGTTTTTGAGGTATGTTCCTCCCTTTTTCAATTGCGTTAGTGGTGTGAGTGTTTGCTGATGGAGAACAGTTGTTTCGCGTGTTTGAATTGCAGCTTGTGCGCCCCCTTGAGCCATGCAATACGCTCAGCTATGGCGTCTTTCTTGAGAAGGGACTTATGGTGAAGGTATCGGAGAGGGCTTGAGAAGGCTTGAGAAGACTGGAAGCGCTTTGCGTTGGGCACGGTCGAAGGGAGGGAGACAGGACGATCAAAGCGAATGATGAAGGAGGACCTAAGATGTTAATGTAGTTTTGCCACTTCTCAGCTCATCCGTCCACCAATCAAAAATGCTTTCTATAAAATCCAAGTGCGGATGCAATGATGTTGTGAATGTGTAAAAGATACAGCGACGAACGACTTCGTGGAAGCCGCCGATGAAGAGGCCATGACCAATAGACACACATCATTCTACTGCATGCAACGAGTACTATCCTACCATCCCAACCAGAAGCCTCCGAAAACCTCCTCACGAAAACCTTAGTTTGCTGGACTGGCTTGTGGATCCTTCATACTAATCATGACGGTCTTTGACTGCAAGTATTCCTCCAAACCAGCCATTCCACCTTCGCGGCCATAGCCACTTTCTTTGCATCCGCCCCAAGGCAACTGGGTCAAGGGCATGACGGGGCTGTTGACGCCAACCATGCCGACCTGCAGGGCGCGGGTTAGGCGTAGGGCACGCGGCATGCTAGAGGTGAAGACGGCAGCGGCGAGCCCGTAGGATGAATCATTGGCTAGCGCAATGGCTTCTTCCTCGGTGGAAAAGGTCTTGAGAGCCAGAACAGGGCCGAAGATTTCCTCTCGATATGCGCGACTGTTGGTAGGGGGGTCGATGAGGAGCGTGGGCGGGATGAACGGGGCTGAGGCCGGGTGGTGCGGGGGCACCTCGCCTGCAACCACGCTGACACCGCCGTCACGGGCGGCATCTACAAACGCCTGGACTCTCTGACGATGCGGCTCGTCAACCAGAGGACCGAAAAATGCTTCCGAGGGCGCGCCGTGGGCTGCCGCCAACTGTTTGAAAGCAATACTGATGCCTGCAATGAAGGCGTCGGCCATGTCGCGGTGGACCAGCACTCGCGAGGCTGCCGAGCACACCTGGCCGCCATTGAAGGCAAATGTCTGCGAACAGTGCGCAATTGCGCTCTCCACGTGGGCATCATCGAAGACGATTGCGGCCGACTTGCCTCCCAGTTCCAGTGTGACGGCCTTGAGATTACTCTTCGCAGCTGCGACCTGCACCGCGCGGCCACCGCTGACGGAGCCCGTGTAGGCGATCTTACGAATGGCCATGTGCGAGGCTAGAAGAGCGCCTGTCGCTGGCCCGCCCGACACCAAATTTACCACGCCGGGCGGAAATCCAGCCTCCCTGAAGAGCTGGCCTAAATATAACGTACCCAACGGCGACTTCTCGGACGACTTGAATACGAACGTATTTCCTGCTGCTACCGCCGGCGCTATCTGGTACTCGTTAGTCGACTGATCAGCATGCAGAGAGCATCATTCCTCACCTTCCACCCAGCAAAAATAGGCGTTGCATTCCAAGCCCCAATCCCTGCGCATACACCAATCGCCTCCTGTAGCACCATCTTGAAAAAGCCATCGCCGTCTTCCGTGTACGTTGTGCCTGCAATCTTGTCCGTCAACCCAGCATAGTATCGGAAAACTGCCACGTGACTTCCCACCACCCTCCGCGCCAACATCATGGGACATCCCATGCACTGCGACTCCAACTGGGCGATTTCTTCCGCGTGTTTCTCGACCAGGTCAGCGTATTTGACCATCACCCCACTGCGTTGTGCGCCCGTCATTGCCTGCCATACTGGCAACGCTGCCTGCGCTGCTGATACGGCCAAGTCGACGTCTTCTTCCAGCGCTACTTCGATTTTGTCCGAAACAAGGCTTCCATCGTAGGGGTTGTGTACCGTCAGTCTCTCGCTAGAATGCGATGTCACATACTACGGTCAATTACATTAGCACTTGTCTTGCGATATATCTTGATCGGCTTTTGCTCACCTCGTTGTTGATAAACAGTTTTTCCTGTATCTTCATCATTTCTGATCTTCAAAACTCTTGGATGCGATTACGAGATATCCCAGGTAGATTTGTAATTGGTTTATCACCAGATGAGAAGGTTCAGTCTACAAAGAAGTGGAAACTTGCCGGCTCATGCTGAGTGACTTCAACTTCGCCTTGGCCTATTCACGTCATGATACCAAAATCAACATGCGCTACGATACGCCAGTGCGTAGCTAGCAAAGGTATCATTAGAAACCATTGACCCGATACATCGATGCAGTAATTCGATGTTTCTCGGGACATTGCCCTTCAACCCGTTGAAGCTTCCAGACCAATATGATGTAGTCTTTAGTAACCTGGTACTGTATTATACCTCCGGTAGTAACTCAAGACTTCTACTCATGCACTCTACCGAGCTTCTTTTTTTCCTCATACTTCTATTCATCATCGCACGCTTTCACGGTTCCTATCGGGTCTTTGGTATGGGTACTTCGGGTGGATAGCCTATCACCCGCATTTGACCCGACTAGCGTCGTTAGCTGTCGACCGCCCGCCCGACCACCAACAACTGTTCCTTGGCCGTTGGAAGAACCATGTGAGTATGGAACAATGTTCTCAGTTAGCAGGAATACGGAGACGCCAAACTTAGGCCAAGTCGACTGTATCCCAGTTCAAGCGAACTGTCACCCAGATCTTAGCCACAAGCCAGATGTATGAGCATATCCTACACATCGTTCAAGTTTCCTGCAAGATTATCTGTATCCGATATGCATACTGGAGTAGTTTACTTCCGCACCGCGTTGAGCTCGTGGTCCTGGCCAGCTCTCTGCGCGGCGCTGACCGGGGTCTTCATCATCTACCTGGTGTACAGAATTGAGGTTCACCCACGCCTTTTCAACCCTTTTCGACATCTTCCCACAGCAAAGGTAAGAAGTTTTCATGGGATATTCGAGGCACAGCTAACCCAGCTGCTCAGAATGGACTACCATTCCTTGGTCATGGACTCCTTCAATTCACCAACCCTCGCGGGGAAGCTTATCTGGAAATGGCCAACTCCATTCCCAATCAGGGGTTGATCCACTTCCACGGGTTCATGAATGTTCATCACCTTCTGTTAGTCAGCAACGAGGCCCTCTCCGAGGTTCTGGTCCGTCGTGCATATGCCTTCACCAAGCCAGCGGTAGCTCGACGTCTGCTCAGCCAGATCCTGGGGCAATCTCTTCTCATCCTCGAAGGCGACGAGCATAGATACCTCCGAAAACGCATTCAACCTGCCTTCAATTATCGGAATGTCCAAGATCTTTGCCCAATCTTCTGGTCGAAAGCCGTTGACATGGTGGAAACAATAGAGCAGTCTGCTGCCTCGGCCGACGCACCGGATTTTGTAGTGGATGTGTTGCCTTGGGGTAACAAAGGCACCCTTGATGCAATCGGCTTGGCTGCACTTGGTAAAGACCTTGATACGCTGCGGAAACCAAATGAGCTTATTGATCTCTATGAGCTTGTGACTGGCAGCAAAGAAAGCGTGCGTCTCTTGTTTATTGCCAACGCTTTCCTTCCGGCCTGGCTACTACGATTTCTGCCGCGCAAGTTCAATGACGATATTAACGATGCTCGTATAAGGCTGCGACAGCTTTGCAGCACTTTTGTAGCGGAGAGGAAGAAGGAAGCTTTGGAAGACGACAGCTCAAAGGCGATCTTGTTGCAGCTTATACAGAGCGGAACGCTGACGGATGACGAACTTATCGACCAACTTCTGACCATTATAGGCGCAGGGTAAACCAAAACTCAAGTTGATAAACATTGACCCACCTTTACTAACCACTAACCAGCTACGAGCCCACCTCAGCAACCTTCACCTGGACCCTCTGGCTCCTAGCCACCCAACCCATCTGGCAAGCCCGTCTCCGCGCCGAACTCCGTGCCCACATCCCCCACCGCTTCTTTCTCAACGATGCACAAAGATTCAGCGACTCCGCCACCCTCGACACTCTCCCCGTCCTCAACGCCATCATCAACGAAACACTCCGCTTTATGCCCACATCCCCCATCACCTCACGCATCGCCACACAAGACACTACCATCCTCGGCAACCACATCCCCGCTGGAACGCGTCTCTGGATCGCCCCTGCTGCCATGAACCGCTTCACATCCTTCTACGGCGCGACGGCTGATGCTTTCGACCCTGGTCGCTGGATTGATGCCGACAGCGGTCGAGCAAATAACCACGGTGATGCGCAGACTAATTACGCATTTCTTACATTTTTGCATGGCCCGAGGAAATGTATAGGTGCCGGGTATGCGAAGGTTAAGTTACGCGCTTTTGTGGCGGCGTTTGTGGGGAGCTTTGAGTTTGAGTTGGCAGATGCAGAGTATGTGCCAGTGCCTGGGGGCATTACTGCTATTAAGCCGAGGGATGGTTTGCCGTTGAGATTGAGAAGGGCGAAGATGTGGTAGTACATGTAAGAAGTACATAGCCTGTAGCAGCATGTCACTTGATGCACAACGCATAATACCGCATACATACTACATCTGTTACCTCCCATCCTCAGCTTGGACAAATTTTGTCGGCACCATTGTATCGAGGAAAGCAGAATATTCATCTACATTCACTGACCTACAACCCCCTCCGCTCAACCGCTCCAACAGAGGAACATGGCCGCAGCTCTACCAAAAACCGCTCCACTATTTCCAACTGACCACATCTTAGATCAACTCCCGTTCCTTGAACCTCACATACAAACCTGGCCTATTCAACGTCTGATACGACCTCAGCAGCTCCGTATCAGGATCTAAACTCCACCTTCTATTCTGCGCGCCCTCAGCGCCCTCAGTCTCGAGTTCAAAATCAAAGACCCACAGCAAATGCGCCACGATCAGCCGAATCTCATAGTACGATAAGCTCTGACCCATGCACTGTTTTGGGCCAGCTCCAAACGGCGTTGACGCGGACAAGTGGTCATTTTCAAAAGCCGGGTCCCAGCCTTGTTCGGTATGGTTGCGCAACCATCGCTCAGGGTGGTACTCATTGGATAGGTGGAAATTGCGCGCAGACCGCACCGCCGCCCATGGAGCTACGGATACCAGCGATCCTCCGGGTAATGTATGCGGTCCGATCTGTGCGCCCTTTGCGGGCACTGCACGTGGCAGGTTGGAACTGACTGGCGGGAAGATGCGCAGTGCCTCTTTGATGCAGGCATCGAGGTAAACCAGATCTTCCAGCTTTTGTAGGGTAATTTCACTTGGGTCGGCGAAAGTGGTGCGGATCGTAGTAGCGAGACGGTGGTAGACGTTGCGATGGGTGCAGAGGTTGTATATGAAAGTGACGAGGAGGGTGGAAATGGTTTCTGAACCGGCGGTCACGAGGAGCGTCATGTTGAGGAGGAGTTCGGTGGGCTCAAGCGTCTTGCGGGCATCTTTGTTGCGTTGGATGTGGTATATGACATCTTTGTGAGACGATGTTTCGTCGGCGAGACCTTGGGATAAGTTAGCTGACTGCATTCTCATACAGTTCGCGTCAACTTACGTTCAAAGGTCTTCTTGCTGGTGTTTTTGAAGGAGATTTGTCGCCATTTCATTGCTTCAGCTGGCATGAGCTTGACTGCCATACGATTGAGCCAAGTGCCCACGCCCGTCACTCTCCGAACGGCCATGTCCAAGGTTGAGGAAATGAGGACGTTGGTTGTTGCTAGCGCCCACTCAGTCGCGACGCCTCCATCAAGACAGTGAAACGATTCACCAAAACATAGATCGCCGATGATGTCGAATGTCGTAAACGATACTGCATCTCGTTAGAAGCCTATCCCAAGTTTAATGGCAAGTCGAAGAATAGTCATACACCAGTCGCTCATATTTAGAGCTTTCCCACCCTTTGCTCGTGTCTTGATTGCGTGAATCAGTTTGTACGTCTGAACCTCCAGTATCTCCTGCTGCGCCATGAGGGCAGATTTTGTAAACCCGACTGCCATTGCACGACGCTGCCGGGTATGCTCTGAACCTTTTGCAAGGCCGATTCCGACACATCCGTTGATTGGCTTTACAACACCAATGAAAAGTGGCGCTTTTTCCATCACGTCGCCGTGCTAACATGTAATTGTTAGTTGATTATGCGGCTGATATATCGATGCTAGTGACTGTACATACGCGATTGCCGTAAATATGTTCCCAAGCGTATGGTTCCGCAAAGCTGAGTTCATTGGGAGAGATGCGCACAACTGGTCCGTATCTCTCGTGTAGTTTGTAATTGTACAAGTGTTGGACGCCTCGGAAAGCTGCAACTGCGCTTGGGATGTTTGACACACTGTTGAGCCATGGCCCTGGGTATCTGCTCAGACGGTGCATCCATCGGAGATGAACAGTTTGCGCTATGATGGAAAACAATATCTTGAGTGAGGTTCAGCGTGGGTCTTGTCTTGAGTCACGTGACATACCAGTAACAAAATGGTCCATCCTGCAATGGGGATATGTGACGATGTGACCTCCATTCTAGCAGCCAAGGCAATTGCACGATGAACCCAAAAAGCGTCTAGTAGATTCACAAGGTAGGATGATGAATCAGAGGAACCGCATTTGCCAATACCACGTTAATGTGTTTACTCACAAAGTCGATAATTCGCCATGGAATACCGTCGGCACATATACCTGTCAAATCGAGGCATTCATTATGTGACCCTGTCAGTCTGCAAAAACAATCAACCGAACTGAGCCGAAGAACAAAACAAATGCAACGCTTCATGCCGCGTCCGCGGCAATGGAATACATGATGGCCCCATTCTGTCTACGTGCTCATTACAAGTACACTCGATTGTCAAAAGGACCGGAGGCGCTATTGACTAAGAATGTCGGGTTCTGCGGTAGTGATTCAGATGAACCATGGTACGCCAGCCAGCGAAGGCTGACGTAATAACCCGTTGGTTTTGTTTAGAAGGCCCTGGTTTTCGGGTCATTTAATACGTCCTCCGCTTCCGCGCCTGAAATTAGACTCCGCAACAATCAATTCAATCCGGTCACTCTCCTAGACCCACTTACCTATCTAGGTAGGGCTTAAACTCCTATAGGTAACTACTAGGCTTAAAGCGGTAATCAATCAATCCAATCTGAACCTTCTAGGACCCACTTAATTGATTGTTGCGGACTGTGCCTGAAATAGTAGACGATGGTAAGATGAAGCCCCGGATTCAGGCTCCATTTGTTTCGAAAGGGAGACATACACTGCCAAGATATCAGCATGCCAAGTTGTACTCTACCATAAAGATGGTGACCTATGGCGTTGCTATGTTCACTACCATTAGAGACTCTTCCGAGGTTTCTGGATTCTTCATTTTATAATTCCTTTTCAACACCATGTCCAGCTTTCTAACCACAGTCCTGGCAAATGCCATTGGCACCGGAACTGCTTGGACCGCGCTTTTGCTGCTCAAAGCTCAAATGCCACATCCCAAAGATGACCAGAAATCCATAACACCGCCACAGGAGCCACTTGATGACAAGTCCTTCGTTGTCCGCGAACGCTGGTACTACCCGCCAGATATCGCGGACGACCTGAAGGACATAGATCTTCCTTTCCGGGTCAAGCAGGAGATCTTTGCGACTGCATGGGAGTATACCCGCTGTGTTATCCCTGAATATACCAATTGGTCACGATATGTCGCCTTCATGCGCATCATCGTCATGGGTATCATTGCAGAGTTCCGTGGTAGCCTCATGGACGTGGCCAATGACGACAATGTCGTGGGTTACAGTCTCACCGAAGTGCTGAACACCTTGTGCGCCGGAACAAAGGGCCAGTACGTTCAACCCTATCAATTCCCATCAAGTTCCTTCGTGTCTGCAGCTGACATGACCCTCTTCTCAGTGACGAAATGTGCCGCGAATACCGCTGTTTTCTCCTAATGTCATCCCAAAAATCCCGCCACCAGACAAACACCACGCTATTCCGCCGATACAGTGTCGCTCTCTCCAAAAGCCCGTGGCAATTCTTCCGCATGCGCGACACCGACGCTCTCGCCCGCTTTACCATCGGCGTCGCCCTCGCCTGCAACGACCTCGACGACATCTGGTTCACCTCGGCCCAATTTGACATCATGGCCGAAATTGGCAACACAATGTACGACGGCATATCCTACTGGAAGCACCGTTCCGAAGGCGAGATCAACAGCACTTTCGCATACGTCTCAGAAGACAAGCGCGTGCTGGCGTATCATAAATGCCGTGAGGCGCTCTGGGCACTGGACGTGGCTTGGGCGAGGAAACCGGAGTTGAAATGCGTCATCAATTTTCTCCGCTACTTCGGGGGACCAATTCATATGATTATGCGACGGTACCGGTTTGTGGAGGAGGGGCTTACGCTGGGGAAGCCGGAGACTAAGCGGGTTATTGCGCAGACTCGCAGCAATGTTAAGCTGTGGAATCGGCTTGATGAGCAGAAGAAGACGGAGAAGCAGAAACTGGAGAGCCTTGAGCAGTATCGTCATGTTCTATCTCAAGAGGATGTCTTGTTGTTTGATGGGTTGGCTCCGATGTTAGAACGGGCTGATGAAGGTTTGTGCTCTGAGTGCAGTTATCGGGAGACGTATGGTGCACCGCAGCCTCATACCTTTGGTGGAGTCGTCCTTTGTGAAGGGTGTAAGCACAGATGGGGGGTGTATACTGAGAGTGTGCTCGAGCGTATGGTCAAGTGCTTTCCAGAGGCTGCTGAGACAGTTCGTTTGAGTGAGGCGCGCGCGGCCTGAATGCTGCCGTCGCAGCCAATGAGTGGGGTTCGTAGAGTATAGGCAGTATGTATAGTTTCGAGCGATTCTGCGTCTTTTTATCGTCGTCCAAAGTTTACTCACGTCTTTGTGGAGCCGTTGTTTTCACGAACAGGTTTTATTGTACATAGAATAGAACCCCGAACATCAAATTTGAATATAGAACAAAATATCTTTGACCTTGAGGGAAGTTTACACAGTGCAGAGTGACTCACTTTGGTATGTGTCTCAGTTATTTCCAGACTCCGCAACAATCAATCGGATCGGCATGATTGATTCCTATCTAGGTTAAAGGCTGCCTAATGAAGTAATTCTTTAACCTATATAGGAATCAATCATGTCAATCGATTGATTGTTGCGGAGTCTGGTTATTTCAAACGCCATCGTAAAGTGACATCTTCGAATCTGCCGCTACAAAGTTCCACCGCGATCATGAAGGCCTCTCCGAACCTTATGTCAAGCACATCGCAATCACTAAAAGCTGCGACACTACCTACCCACTTTCCGAGGTCACTGTGCTTCTCCACTTCTATACGTTTCTCACACCATGCGTTTGTCAGATTGGTGGAACAGCATTGTCCTGCAACTTTATTTTTATCCCAGTACATATTGCACAAACTTTATCAACTAGATTAATGGTCGTGCTCCTTCTCTTCACAAATCCTGATACACTTCGCATTGCGCCAACGCTGGATCGGAGGCAAATGATTCAAACACGTCTTCCGTTACGTTGAAAAACAAATTCAGCCCATTCCTGTACCAGGTATTGCCGGATACTCCACCGCTTGGCACAGCCTCTGTCAAGACAAAAAGATTCGGTATGGATGACGACGGAAAGTAAAAGGAGGGGCGAAGAGATCCCAGACTGAACTTGTCGTATCCCAAGTGCGCCACGGAGCTGAACTCCATATGTTCATCACCCCTTTTTGGCATAAGGGTACGTGAAGGACTATCGGTGAAGGACGCGTCATAGGCAATTGCGTGGATTGCGGTGTCGTCATACTGGTTTAGGGTGTTGGTAACTCTAACAGCCAGGTTGATTGGATCAGTGGAATTTGTGGGGGCGCTATCTGCATCGGGGGAAATCATGACTACTACGAACGGCGATCCTAGTAGCCCATCGCGGACTCCTAGAAGCCAACGCAAGCTGGTGGCTAAGTGAAGATCAATGGGCAGACATTTTGAATAACCACGAGCTCGATTGAGACATGCCCAGAAGAAACCGATCAGCGCTGCTTGGTCAGTCAAGCGCATTGAGCTTTTTGACTGTAGCTCTGCCAGCTTGTGTCCTACTTCTTTGGCAGGTATGTGTAATAGATAGTTGTACATCTTCTTCGGTCCAAAGTTCGATACGATGTCGGAGCCATTCGAATGTAGAGTACGGCGATATGGGCCTCGTGTAGGAAGTGTGCGAGCTCGTTCAAGAAGCGATGGTCCTTGTTCGTGCAGATCGATATCAGCAAGTTGGTCGTTGAAGATGTCTGGCTGCCATGACGGTGGGTTCTTGAGCACTCCATTTCCGCTATGAAACAGCTGTCCATGGATCAACGACCAGTGCTCCAGAAACCTTCCCGCAGTATAACCGTCAGCCAAGCCGTGCTCAAAGTCGATGCCGAGACTGAAGCCGCCGCATGCGAACGTCGTAGTCTGGATGCGAATTCCGGGAGGCTGAGAGCAGGGCGTGGGAAACAGTGCGCGGAGAGATATAGGGGAATAGTCCCACATGAATGACGATTTGTTTAGGGTGGCAGGTGGAAGCAGGCTCTGGATGCGCGCCTTGGTGCGGGCCTCGGTGAATTCTACAGCTCTGTCGCTAGAAGTTCCCCATTTCACGATCGTTCTCTGAACTTGTTGTTTCTGATCTTTTGGATCTGGGTGTGTGGTGCCCTCCAAGACCCCAACAAAGCGCGGAAAGACATCAAGTGTTCGGGAAAGGCTTTCGATGATTTGCGCAACGAGTTCTCGCTGCTCATTTGTTTGTTTGAAAAGGTATATTGTAGGAACAGTACGATGGTAGGCATACCAAGCGTCCACGACGGGCAGGTTCGCAGACTGTGGCGATAGATTCTGGTGGCTCCGAGGCCAGACCTCATGTACTTTGACAATGTCAACTTTCATTTTGGGTGTCGTGAATGTCGGTAGTACTTCGAATTGGTCACTGGATATGGGGAAACTGCAATCGAACACCCCAGTAATGATCAAAGACATCGAGGTCACCTACGTGGTTGGGGATTGCGCTCGCGCGAGACCAGCCGCAAATCACCCGTTTGTCCCGATATGGTCGGAACTACTTCATGGTTGACTTTCATTATCCCGAATGTCCCAGGGTGCACTATCGGGACAGTAAGCGAGCTAAGATTGAGCGGCACTACGCATTGAGGCTCGTTCTGAGATGGTGTGCCACAATACCTGGGTACCCTGCGCGAGAGATTACAGGCACCCGCGACTGCCCCGAATGTTCAGTCGATCGATTAAACCACCGTCATTCAGCAACAGCGTTCCGTTTCCCTCGGGGAGGCGAGCGCATAAATGCGGCCGTGCATTCAGGTATCGACTGCAATTGACGCCGTCCATAGTTGTGGATTCAGATGGGAGCGTCCACACATACATAGCTAGTTATCCCACATCGGACACGCTCATATAAAGACCAATCGTTCATAGCCAAGCTTGCTGCACGGAAGCTGTTTCTCAGTTTCATTGAAACCAACCGCCGAATCACGCACCACATCTTCACTATGCAGCGGCATTCTACCAATGGCATCAACGGTCGACGATCTAGTGACGTCCCGCAGACAGGTTCAGATGACCTTTCGAATTCCATAGCCATAGTTGGCATCAGCTGCAAGTTTGGAGGTGCAGCTGCCAGCATGGATGGGTTATGGCACACTTTGACCAGCGGTGCAAGTTGTTGGTCCCCAATACCCAAGAGCCGCTTCGACATTGCCCACACGTACCATCCCGACCCGCTGCGAACAGATAGTGTACGTACAATCTTAAACTCTCTTTTTTTATCCAGTAATTAGCGATTGACTGTGTACAGCTCCATGTAAAGGGCGGATTTTTTATTGAGGAGGATCTGACGAAATTTGATGCGCCGTTCTTCAACCTCACAGCGGAGGCTGCCAAGGCCATGGACCCTCAGCTTAGGCTGCTTTTGGAAGGGGTATATCAGGCGACTGAAAATGGTAAGCTACACATTCTTCCAGCAAAAAGCTATAGAGTCAAATCTAATGTAAATATAGCGGGAATCCCCACTGAGAAGCTTGCTGGGTCCAACACTTCTGTATTCTCTGCAACCTTTGGCAGAGATTACACAGAAATGCTCATGAAAGACGCGG
Organism: Pyrenophora tritici-repentis; assembly: GCF_003171515.1. Taxonomy (NCBI): domain Eukaryota; kingdom Fungi; phylum Ascomycota; class Dothideomycetes; order Pleosporales; family Pleosporaceae; genus Pyrenophora; species Pyrenophora tritici-repentis. The sequence goes on from NC_089395.1 coordinate 217,857, forward strand.
ATGCACTTCCCACGTCGTTAGTCACTGGAAATGGCCCGGCGATGTTCGCAAACAGAGTCTCCCATTTCTACAACCTACAGGGTCCAAGTATCACCGTTGATACGGGATGTTCAGGTGGCCTTGTGGCCCTTCACATGGGCGTCAATAGCATTCGGAACCGAGAATCAGATGTCTCTATTGTTGGGACTTCCAATGCAATATTGAACCAAGACTTCTTCATTGCCATTTCGAATCTCGGCCTCCTGCATGAAGATGGAAAATGTTACTCTATGGATCATCGCTGGGGAGGCTACGGGAGGGGCGAGGGTATGGCAGTGTTGGTGTTGAAGAAGCTCTCTGCAGCGGTCGAAGACGGGGACCACATTCACGCTGTGATACGCGAATCAGCTGTCAATCAGGACGGTAAAACAGGGACCATAACTTCACCATCCATGGAGGCGCAGCGTTCCCTCATTCAGCAATGCTACAGCCGGGCGGGAATAGACCTATCGTCCACCGGGTACGTGGAGGCTCATCTCACAGGAACCGGGGGTGATGCAATCGAAGCTGAAGCCTTGGCGAGAACTTTTGGAAAATCGAGAGAATCAGGTGACCCAATTTGGGTCGGATCTGTCAAAAGCAACATCGGACACACCGAACCTGTTAGCGGGCTGGCGGCCGTTATCAAAGCGGCTCTTATGCTACGACACAAGCAAATTCCTGCCAATATCACTTTCGAAAAGGTAAATCCAAACATTCCATTAGATGAGTGGAACTTACAGGTACCGACATCTTTGATACCATGGCCTCAAAACAAGCCATTGAGGATATCTGTCAACAATTTTGGCTACGGTGGGACTAATGCACACCTCATCCTGGACGCGCCCCCAATCATAGACATGCAGAATCATCACGAACCCCAAGATATCACTAAACCTTTGTCTTTGGTCTACATCTTGACCGCAAAAGAAGAGGTTGGCACGATTCAAAGAAGCAGAGACTTGGCAAAGTACATTCAAAACGCGCTGCAAGATGAAAGCGTACCAGCGCCAAAAGACCTTGCCTACACACTTGTTGAGCGTAGATCGCGGTTTCCATGGTCAATCGCTGTCAGAGCTCGCAGTTTAGGGCAACTAGCAGAGATTCTCGAAGACCCGCGCCGGCAGCCAATTCGCGCATCGTCTTCCCCAGTCCGGATAGGCTACGTTTTCAATGGCCAAGGGGCGCAATGGTATGCCATGGGCCGCGAACTAATGAGCGCATCGGAGGTGTTCAGTACATCGATCGACCGCGCAGAAGCTCACCTGCAGGGATTTGGCGCGCTTTGGTCATTGAGGGAAGAGCTATCACGAGATGCGAGAAGTACGCGAGTCCATGATGTTGAGTTGAGCCAGCCACTCAGTGTCGTTGTTCAAATTTGCTTAGTGGACTTGCTGCGATCTTGGAAAATCACTCCATCGGCTGTAGTCAGTCACTCAAGTGGCGAGATTGCGGCAGCCTACGCAGCGAATGTACTTTCATTCAGAGAAGCTGTCGGGGTCGTATACCATCGCGGACGACTTGCCAAGAAGTACCAAAAACTTGCAGCACTCTCAGGTGGGATGATGGCTGTTGGTTTAGGCGCAGAAGATGTCCAGGAGTATATCACTAATCTCCCTTCTGTGGGCCGAGTGGTGGTCGCTTGCATCAACAGCCCAGCTAGCGTCACAATCTCCGGTGACCTGGACGCTCTCGATGTAGTGGCAGATCGTTTGGACGCAGATGATGTTTTCGCGCGAAGACTAAAAGTCCCATTAGCGTACCACTCACACCATATGGAATTCATGGCTGAGGAGTACCAAAGTTGTCTGGAAGAGCTTCTCGGACCCTCCAAAGAGGGCGACTTGGACATCGTTTTTGCATCTCCAGTGACTGGTGGCATTGTCACTTCACGCTCAACCTTTGGTGCTACACATTGGGTACGCAATCTCACAAGTCCCGTTTTGTTTTCTACCGCCTTGAAATCGATGATCTTTGGATCATATGGGCCTCATGACGAAGCGAGTGTACCGCCAGCGTCAAATCAGCAGATTTCCATCTGCCTGGAGATTGGAGCGCATGATACGTTGTCAGGTCCTGTCAGACAGACCCTGCGCGATACGCGCATGCCATATATCTCATGTCTGAAACGACCCCTGAATGCGGTGGACACAATGCAAGATGTCGCTTGCGTTCTGGTGGCCCGAGGCTACCCTGTTGATCTAACAGCAGTCAATAACCCATCTTCGAAATCCTCGTGCCAATTTACCTATATCCACGACCTTCCGGAGTATCCTTGGAATCACCAGAATTCCTATATGCTTGAACCACGAGCTTCTGAAGAGCACCGACTCAAACGTTTCAAGCCCCATGAATTACTTGGCAGACTTGTTCCCGGCACAAACCCTCTCTCTCCTACTTGGCGCAACTTCCTCCGCGCCAACGATATTCCTTGGCTTATTGACCACCAACTGGAGTCCAGTGTGGTTCTACCGGGTGCGGGATATGTTTCAATGGCTGTTGAAGCAATGCGTCTCTTCAAAGACAACTCCGATGAAGATGCGCCTGGTTTGCAGTATCAATTGCGCGATGTGGATATTGTGAACGCTCTCATAATACCGCATACGACGAGTTCGTCTAACAGAGGGACGGAAATCCATTTCTCACTGCGTCCCTGCAGTGAGAAGGACTTGGACAATGCAGACTGGTACGAATTCGAGCTGTGGTCAGTCAGCGCCAGACATTCTTGGATACGCCACTGCAAAGGCTGTATCACTGCTAGAACAGATCACAAGTCAACCCTACCGGAGATTCCGGTATTTTCGTCTGCTTCTGAAATTCTCAATAAGAAGCAGGCTAAGGAGGTAGAGCCTGAAACTCTGTATCGGAAGTTGCGAGACTCCGGGTTCCATCATGGGCCAACATTCCAGAATATCATTCAGACTCGAGTACTTGGCGAAAGATCGGAGACAAAATTCGCCATAGCTCCAGTGGCATTCGAGTACGAACAGCAATATGTGATACATCCAACGACACTGGACTCAATTTTCCAATGCTGCTACGCTTCCCTGCCAAGAGATCTTACAATGGACGCAATGTTCATTCCTCGCTCTATAGGAAATGTGACCATTCCTTCTCAGCTTGGCACTCATGTTAATCAAACATTACTCGCAAGCTTGGATTGCTTATCATCAGACTCAAAAGGCTCGCTATTTAAAGGGATAGTATGCGCTACCGGAGATGATGACTGTTTAGTCAACGGTGTGCGCCAGAAAGGAGCATTCGAGATTCAGAACCTTCGTCTTCAGCGTGTCACTCAGACGGCAACTGCTACTCAGAACACCAAGCCTTCAAACCTACCCATTCACTCCAAAAGTCGCTGGGAACTCAACATCCAATATGCTATTCCCGATGGTATCAAAGAATCAATGAGGATCGCGTTGAGCCAGCCTGAACTAGAGTTTGCAAGAAACGTTCGCGAAGTTTCCTACCACCATCTCGCTAGGGCTCTTCAGCAGCTGGGACCAACGGCCAATGAAAAATGGACATGGTATCACAAGCGCTTCTTCGAATGGATGGGTATGGTTGTCCAAGCAGCCGATGAAAATACTTTGATGTCTGGAAGCGGCTTGTGGCGCACTAGAAACGAAGCTTCCATCCAAAATCTTTGTAAAGAGGTGGCCCAAGCCAACGCCTCTGGGGAGATGGTACATCGCATCGGAAGACGTCTGTTTGACATTGTGGAGGGTAAGCTGACACCTCTGGAGTTGATGATGGAAGACGGACTTTTGAACCGGTACTATGAAGAACTGCCGCAACTTTGCAACGGCTCCTACAAGCATCTCCGAAAGGTTGTCGAGCTCTACTCTGTCATCGAACCTGGATCACGAGTCTTGGAAATCGGCGCCGGGACTGGTGGAGCTACCTCTGTTGTTTTAGAAGCTTTCGCTGCGCGATCAGAAGTTGAATCGGGCGCTTCACTACTGGGTCATTACGAGTTTACGGATATTTCTTCCGGCTTCTTCGGGGCAGCAAAGACCAAGTTCACTACTTGGGAAGATATGATGGCTTACTCCAAGCTCGATATAGAGCAGGATCCGGTGGAGCAGGGTTTCGCAGCCCACAGTTACGACCTTGTAGTTGCATCACATGTGCTGCACGCGACAACTAGTCTAAAGCGTACCTTATCTAACGTCAGGAGATTATTGCGACCAGGAGGCCAGCTCGTTCTGCTTGAAGGAAGCCAAGATTCCCTCGATGTCCAACTGATCTTCGGCACGGTTGAAAAGTGGTGGTTGAGCGAGGAGCCTGAACGTCAAACATGCCCCTATGTCAATTTGAAGGTATGGGACGATGCTTTGAAGGCATCAGGCTTCACTGGCATCGAATTCGAGATTGGAGACTGCGAGGATCCTGAGGTTCAGTTCACGAGCACCATCGTGACGCACGCCAAAGTTCAGGATCCTGTATATCCATCGTCAGTCTCCATCGTCGCACCAACTTGTTCGAAACCAGAAGCCTGGGTAGATCAACTATCTGACGCCGTGCAACATATTACTGGATCTGCGCCTATAATGCAGAGTTTTGGTGAGGCCGAAGCCAAAAACGACTGCTTGCTCATCATGGTGCTCGACCATTCTACACCCTTCATTGATACCATGGATCGCGAAGCATTTGAAAAGCTTCGGCACCTCTTGCTTCATTCCAGAGACATTCTTTGGCTGAGCTTTGGTGGTGCCATTGACACTGAGAATCCTCACTTTGCGCAAATGACTGGACTTTTCAGGACTCTGCGACGCGAGGATCCAAGTAAGCGGTACGTTCATCTGGCATGTGAACGATCTGAGAAATCACTGCCGACAGAAACCATGCAAATGCTTGCATATGTGTTTGAAAAGAGTTTTGACGACAGTATATCGGAGACTACCAACATGGATTGGGAGTATTCTGTCAAAGACAGGAATCTGTACGTTCCTCGCCTCTATCCGGATTTCGAACAAGATAGGGCTGCCAGTGGAGACGACCAACCTTTGCAGCTGCAAGCGTTCAGCTGCTCCGGCAAAACACTGGTCTTCCAGCCAACACGCAGCGGTGTATCGGGCACTGGGTTTTGCTTCATGGAGACTACCAACACAGTGGACGACTTACCGAACGGATTTGTCGAGGTCGAAGCGAAGGCTTTTGGTCTCAACATCGTAGGAGCAAATGAAGAAAACCGGTCGATTGCACATGAAGGTAGTGGTCTCGTCAGACAGCTTGGTCCAGGCACACAAGACTCTGGACTCCGTGTCGGCGATCGAGTCTGCGGCATCTTCAAAGGTCCTATCAGCAACAACGGTCGCGCTCACTGGACGAGCATCTCCAAAGTTCCCGACAACTTCACTTGGAGTGAAGCTGCATCTATACCATATGCACATGCAACCGCCTGGTTGGCCCTTTGTCACATAGCAAGGCTGCAAAAGCACGAGCGAGTGTTGTTACACTTCGCGACCGCTGGTGTTGGCCAAGCTGCTCTCGCATTGGCAGAGAACATCGGTGCTGAGATTTTTGTCGTTTGCGGGACAGATGAGGAGCGTCGAGTCCTGCTTGGGTATCACAACATCCCTTCTACCCACATCTTGCCTAGTGGAGCGGCCTCTCTCGTCGCTGCCATAATGTCTCACACCAATGGCCAAGGCGTCGACGTTACGCTAAGCCCCGTCACTGGACCATTGCTCAAGGCAACCTGGGAGTGCACTGCTCCGTTCGGTCGATTTGTACAGATCGGTAAGGCCGATGCAGAACGATCGAAGCATCTTGATATGTGGCCTTTTGGCCGCGGCGTATCTATGACTGGCCTGGACGTTCTTCAGTACAGCGAAATGAAGGGTGCGATGGTACACACTGCGTTGGCAAAATCCATCGAATTGCTTCAACACAAGCGAACCAGACTTACAGCCCATCTCAACATCTTCAAACTCGCCGAAGTTGACAAAGCGCTTCAGTATGTCCGGGGTAAGAGCTATGTTGGCAGTGCTATCATCCTTCCACAGCCAGGCGAAAAGGTTCATGTCATTCCCAAGACTGTGATTTCACTCGGTGTAGACTCTCCGGGTTCTACCTACTTAATCGTTGGTGGTCTGGGGGGTATTGGGCTAGCCACCGCTTATTGGATGATGGAACATGGGGCCAAGAACTTGCTGATAGTCTCCCGCAATGCCTTGGCACATCCGAAGGGGTTGGCGTTGGCTCAAAAGGGAACAGAGTGTGGCTGCAATGTCCATATACGCAATTGCGACATATCCGATGAGGCCAATGTGCGTCATCTTCTCGCAAAGGCAAAGGAAGACATGCCTCCGATCCGTGGCGTGCTTCAGATCGCTGCAATACTCGACGTAAGTAGCGAAGAAAATCGTAGCAAGACGGCATGTGCTAACTAGTCGCAGGACACAATCTTCGAACGTATGACGTTTGAGCAATGGCAGAAAGCCATCGGTCCCAAGGTTAGCGGTACCTGGGCCCTGCACAACAACCTGTCTGACCTCGAGTTTTTCATAACAACCTCATCCGCCACGGGAGTGCTGGGCAATGTGTCACAGAGCAATTACACCGCCGGTGGCACCTTCCAGGATGCGTTTGCACGATACCGCACTTCTCTTGGCCTGCCTGCCGTGACCATCGATCTTGGCCCAATCGATGATGTCGGATATGTTGCGGAAGGCGGAGACGTAGTCAAGAATCGCGTGGAGAAGGCTCTCGGAATGAAGTGTCTTCCCATCGCACATGTCCTCCGACTTTTCGAGGATGCGATCAGAAATCCAAAGCGGCGCTACGCAGAGAACAGCCAGGTAATTACCTGTATTTCTGGATACCGTAGCTTGGTCGACGATCCAGCTGTAAAGCGTGACCGTCGATTGGGAACTCTCCGACTAGGCGATATCATGGCGACAGAAGTCTCGGCTCACGGGCAGTCCGACTCCGCCAGAGATATCGAGGGTTTGTTGTCCCGGTTGTCGGCAATGTCGGCTTCTGTTGGGGGCAACTTGAAAGACATCATCACGGACCTCTTGGTGGCCAAGCTCGCGGAGCTTTTCAATCTGGAAAAGATCGACATTGACACTGGTGATGCTCTGACAAGTATCGGTGTCGACTCTTTAGTTGCTGTGGACTTCAGGAATTGGCTGGGCAGCGTTGTCAAAGCCAAGGTCAGCATCTTCGAGATTCTTCAGACGCCGGCAGTGAGGGAATTCGCCGGATTGATTGCGGAGAGAATTGGAAACTGTAACGGGCTGAGCCTCGAGTCACATGACTAGGCTGCTAGCCTAGTCGCTTCCCCGGCAACGTGAGGGCCGTGCGCCAACCCAAACAAAGCAGGCTCGCCGCTTGCGTCTTACCTTCTTTCTTCATCTTGACTGTAAATAGCATCTGGACTAGGTAGCTGGAATACAGTCCCTACAGACCGTTCACAGAAACGTTGGAAAAGGCACTTTTCCTGAAAAGATGTAACATGATCCATGGGCGAGCGGCGCACACGGGCGAGCGGCGCACCCCACCAACTTTACTCACCTTACTGATCTTAATCTACAATGGCTCAACGCAGCGCTACTCAATTACTATCAAATGAAGCAGATATTCAGCTTGCTATCTCATCTATTAATGCGCACCAGATCCAAGGTACCCGTACTGCTGCAGTAGTCTACAACGTAGCCGAAACAACGCTCCGCCGCCGACGCGCTGGTATACCTGCCCGACGCGATTGCCCGCCCAACTCAAGGAAGCTTACCCAGAGAGAAGAGGAGGTGATTATCAGCTATATACTTCAGCTAGATCTGCGTGGATTTGCGCCTACCTACACAGCTGTACGTGATATGGCTGATAAGCTGCTGGCTGCGCGTGGTGGAGAGCAGGTTGGAGTCAACTGGCCATCTACCTTTGTTAAGCGTACAGACAGTCTTCGGACGTGTTTCAACCAAGCGTACGATAGGCAGAGAGCTCTTTGTGAGGATGCAACATTAATAAAGAGGTGGTTTAAGCTTATAGAAGAGACAAAGGCTGAGCTAGGTATCTGCGATGAGGACGTCTACAACTTTGATGAAGCTGGCTTTATGATGGGCAAGATTACAACGCAGCTAGTTATAACAGGAGCAGAGAGGAGAGGCAGGCCGAAGAGTATTCAGCCAGGCAATCGCGAGTGGGTAACGCTGATCGCTGCTATCAGCGCTGCTGGCTGGTCAGTCCCACCGTTCCTCATCTTCGCTGGCCAGTACCACCTATCAGCCTGGTATAAGGAAGCTGAGATCCCACGCGACTGGGCGATCGCAGTCAGCGATAATGGCTGGACGAATAATGAGCTTGGAGTTGAGTGGCTAAAGCACTTCAACGCTCACACGCAGGCTCGTAGTGTAGGCGCGCGTCGCCTGCTTATTATTGATGGCCATAAGAGCCACCAATCTCTAGAGTTCCAGGAGCTCTGCAAGGAGAACAATATCCATACGCTCTGTATGCCTCCTCACTCATCTCACCTACTCCAGCCACTTGATGTTGGCTGCTTCTCGCCATTGAAGCGCGCGTACAGCCGTGAGGTGGAGAGCCTCATGCGCAACCACATCAACCACATCACCAAGCTAGAGTTTCTGCCAGCGTTCAAGGCAGCATTTGATCAAGCGTTCACGCCAGCCAATATCTGCTCAGCCTTCCGCGGCGCAGGCCTTGTTCCTCTACAACCAGAGGCTGTTCTATCAAAGGTAGATGTACAACTGCGTACACCTACTCCTCCAGCAGCTCTGCCAGAGGCTCCCTGGGTAGCTCAAACGCCGAGCAACGTACGTGAGCTTGAGGCTCAGTCAAGCCTAATACGTGAGCGCGTGCGCCAGCACAAGAGCTCATCACCAGCTTCAATTATTATGGCGATTGACCAGCTAAAGAAGGGCGCCGAGGTGATGATGCTCTCTGCTGAGCTGATGCGCGATCGGATCTCTAGTCTTGAGAAGGCCAACAGCGCAGCCTCAGAGCGTAGGCGGCGCTCTAAAAGGCGTATACAGAAGCATGGAGTACTCACAAAGGGAGCTGGAGAGGATATACTGGCTCAAAATGAGGCTGACCAGCAGATTGCTCATGAAGAGCGTCAAGGAGGAGCGCGATCAGGCCTTAGCCAGCGGGCTCAAAGGCGCTGCACTAGGTGCAAGGAGACTGGGCACAACTCGCGCACATGCAAGACTGATACTATTAATATAGAGTAATCTACTGTATTAATATCTAGCAATAATATTATCGCGTTGTTGAGATGCATCGCTTTAAAGTTGCAAAAGTTGGTGGGGTGCGCCGCTCGCCCGTGTGCGCCGCTCGCCCATGGATCATGTTAGGCTATATATGGAATTCACCTCAAAACAACGGTGGCTAGTTCATATCAGTCGCGCATCATACTACGTACAATAGTACATTGCTTGGCCTTATCGGTCAAGGTGCGGCTGTGCATGTCTCGTGCCATGATTCCGATAAAAGAGGCACGAATGTTTGCCCGCCGAGCTTCACAAAGCATGCATACAAGTGCACACAGACGGTAGCCAGCGTCATTGTACCTCCTTCTGACAAGAATCAGAGGTGATCATATGAGATACATGAGAGGCGCAAAGGAGTAAATTCTCAAAATTGGAAAGGGGAGGCTATATATGAGTAGCAGAAATAGATATGCGGCTATTGGGTACTAAATGATGGCATCGTGAAAGGCTTCATCCACCTCCAGATTACTGTAACTGCTCTCAGTCCCCTCGAATCTGTTCCTTAGATATACACAGACTCCGCAACAATCAATCGGATCGGCATGATTGATTCCTATCTAGGTTAAAGGCTGCCTAATGAAGTAATTCTTTAACCTATATAGGAATCAATCATGTCAATCGATTGATTGTTGCGGAGTCTGGATATACACTTCTAAACTTTCCGATGCGCTCGTCTTCCGCTTCGAAGACCAAGTCTTGAGGATCATGTATCTCAATCTTCTGATCTACGTGCACACCTTGATCTTAAGCGTGGATGTTGATCAGACCTGGTATGGCCATAGTGTGCATCATACGTTCCTGAACCGATGCGGTGTCGGGCGAGTGAAAGATGAAGTAGAGTATCTGTTGCAGTTAATGCAGTCAATCAAAGTGTGTCCGCGCGAGGCAGTCATCAGTGTATTGTGTTCTGTTGTTGGTGTGCTGTCATAGCCACCTTATATGTAGCCATAATCAGGGTCTATTTACATGACGTATCTCTGATGCTGGTGAGGGGAGAAGGTGCTCATGGAGGGGAGGGAGGAGCGCCAGGACAACGCACGTGACATGCGCAATACCCTTGCCTCACAAACCGCAACAGTATCCGTGTGATGGCGTGGCGGTAGAGAGTAAAACTAGGTGTTTCGGCGGGCAGTGTTGCTGCCACGTCTGCAATTGCTAGGTTTTTGATGTACCTTAGCTCAAGGGTTTCTGTGGACGTATTGACGGACTTGAACAGGTTAGTATTTGACTGTATAAGGTAAGATTGAGAGTATAGTACAATCTGAACAGCCGTGCTAGGAGTATGGAGCTGTGCGAGCGCCTCCAAAGCTTCAGGCGATATATTGTTCTTCATTCGACGGTCGCACAGACGGCACTTGTTCCTCTTGTATCCTGCATCTATCAGACTTTTCTGACCATTTCGAGCACTCCCATCTACTCTCTGCTCGCCTGCATCATTAGCGACGGCATCTTTCGATCTCTGCTCAGCATCCCGCTCTTCCCATGATCGTTCATCCGTCACTTCTCCAATCTCCTTACAAATCATAGACCTGACGAAGTATTTTTCTCCCAATTGCAGCAGGAATTCATGTCTATTCTTGAGGACTAGATCTCGCTCATTCTTATCCCCACGATATGGTACATATGTAAGAAAGACAAGTGATCCATCCCAGCGTAAGATGATGTAACATGACTTCAGTGGAGTTAACATGCCGTCAAGTTCGTTGAGAGTAGTTTGAAAGGAATTATCTCGTCGGAATAAGGGTGGCAGAGGTTGGAGCTCAGATTCGCCTGATAGGTTCAGTAGTAATGCGTAGAGAGATTCATCTTCGACGAAAGCCGCGAACGCTGTACGGATATTCTCCAACAATTCTTATCGCAGATAGTTAGCGACACGGAAATAGATTATAGAATAATAGAATAACGTACTTAAAGTCATTCGACTCATTTTTGAAATGTTTATCACTGTCTTGGCGCCTGTCTGTCCAACACTATTGCAGCAATACTGGGCTGTAAACTGGTAGCATATACCAGGTATACAAGAGAGTCGGATTTCTGCGAACTCGCCACTTGTTCCACCACTTGGTTTGATTATTTGGTGAGCCGGTATGCGTTCTCATGCATCTTGTATGCCCAAGTGTCTAGCTTCAAAGGAAGGCGAGAAGAAGTGCGGAATTCCACCAAGGTGCGGACTTCCCCCCACACCGGTACTGCCGCCGGCTATCCTCTGAGTGGTCACGAATATGCCGAAAACTACCCTTGCTTATCTTGTTGCGAATATAAGCTGTCCAATCAAGCTTCAGAAAAGCTCAAGACGAGGGACAGTGATGTCCGCACTACATATCGAGCATTGCTTCGCTTGCATTTTTCGGATCAACAGTATCATGGCTCATGTTAAATTCACAGAAGACTTATTTTTTGGTTCCTTCGATATTATGGCAAGTTCTCCGTCGTTTCACTTGCCTTGTAATATGTTCGAAGTATGTGTTTCTGTTGCGGTGGAGTGAACAGTGCGCATGTGCGGAGAATTGAAGGATTGAACTGAGGTTGTATTGTACAAGCTATGGAAAGTTTATGTAGATGGGTGACGTCAACCGTGCTAGTCCCAAATAGGCATCGTTCCATTACAAATGTGAGTTGCGACTGCAGGAGAGACCCCAAACCGTGACAGTTTCTGTTCTCAACCACTGTATGGTAAGCAAGTCTGAATTCGAAAGTGAGTGTTCAATGACAGCGAGATTACGAACCGTTGGAGCTGTTCGTAACTGAGGGTGCATAATGGACAGAGGTAGTACTTGGAGGTTTTTGGTATGGGCATACTTGTCAACGAGCGAGCCGGCTCGCTCAGCTCGCTCGGCTTGGACGTTTTGACCAAGCCGAATGAGCTGAGCGCGCAGTGCGCGCTTGCAAGCCGAGCGAGCTTAGGGATAGGCGCTCGCTCAGTCAGCTTGCTTAGCTTGGTTGGATGGGGCGGTTGGAAACTTGGGGCTGAAGGACTTGGTGGAGGGGCAATCTCACGATGATTTTTAGGTGTAGTGCGTAAGTTCGAAACCTAGTTATAACCTAAAATACACTCTTTTTTGCTATATTTCTAGCAAATAAGCTACTAAATTTCCGGCTAACGGCCTGGCAACAATATTCTCCTTCTGCGACACTTCACTTACTACTTATCACCCACCACACTCACCTATACTCCATCAACGCGTCTCTATTTGCAGCTATTATCTACCTCGCCGTTGCTATAATGCCAGCAAAAAGAACACGCGTTAATGCTCTAGAAATCGCGACAACTTCGAAGCGCCCTAGAGTCGCAGCGCGTCATCGCGGGACTGCCAGCCAACCTGTGCTAGTCGATACTCGGCCATTCTCACCATCTCCACCTCCTCCACCGCTGTCGCCGCGTCAAGCTCTCGTCGCCGCGCCACAAGCACCAAATTTTGAAGCGACCCTCCGAGAGTCGCGCGCCGAAGAGACAATCATCCCACCACCTGAGGGCAGCGAGCATGCCACTGTTGCAGCTTCAGGAGCAGCTAGCGAGGCTGTCGACGAGGGTTTCGTATGGGTAGAGGACAAATACGACGGCTTTAATTGGAGTCGCTACCCAAAGCACTGCAAGCCGCCCACATCACTTTCGAACCGAGCAAGCTGGGTATACAGCCATGGCTATCGCATCGCCTTGCGCAGCAACGTCGCAAAAGTCACGTGGATCTGCCACTATTGCTATAAGCACAAGTTCACTACTGTTGGCCGTGGCATACATGACGTCTCGCAGTCTCCATCAGCGCCAGCACGTCATCTCGGAGAAGACAAGAAAGGTCATGGCTTGAAGCCTCCAAGTAAGCGCACTACCGTCGCTCCTCGGAAAGAAACTCTCCTCGAACGCGCCCTTCAGAAGGGCTGCTCTCAGGCTGTTGCCAACGAGCTTACCAACTTCAATATACAAGAGTTTAGGCTTGCGGCCGTCACCTGGCTCGTCGAAAACAACCTCCCACTCTCACAATTCGAATCATCGTCTTTTCGCAATATGATACAATTAGCTAGCGTAGAGGCAGAACGAGCCCTGTGGGCATCTTATAACAGCGTCTCACGATACGTTATACGCCTGTACAACTACCTGTTACTAAAGGTTGTCGCAAGCCTTTCAGAATCAATGAGCAAAGTCCATATAAGCTTTGACGGATGGACGACAAAAGGTGGCAAGCGCGGTTACTTAGGTATCGTCGCCCACTACGTTGATAGCTCTGGCGAGCTCAGGGACTTGCCTATTGCGCTCCCACAACTGACAGGTGCCCACACCGGCGAGGCTATGGCTGAGGTCGTGATGGCAATATTCAAGCAGTTCGAAATCACTGTGGGCAAGCTCGGTTACTTCGTCCTCGACAACGCACATAACAACAACACCACGATCAACACTCTCGCCTTGCAGATGGGCTTCAGCGCTACTGAGCGTCGCCTTCGCTGCGGTCCTCATACGCTTAATCTCATTGGCCAGATGCTACTCTGGGGTGAGGAGAAAGAGTCCTACGACAACGAGGAGACTGAGCGCGTGAACGAAGCTGAGAACATGGCTACTTGGCGAGGCGATGGACCATTAGGAGTGCTTCTCGCGGTTATCAACTACATCAAAACACCACAACAGTACGCTCTTTTTGAGAAGTATCAGAAGCTCGCTATTAGGGACCAGCCTGTCAACGCGCCAACAGAACAGCACAAAATCAAGGAGCCCGTCAAGCCAGTTGTTACTCGCTGGAACTCTTACGTTTCGTGTTTTGAGCGCGCTGTTGAGTTGCAATTAGCGGTTAATGGGTACGCCAACTACCATATTCAGAAGATTGAAACTGAAGACGCGTACGCCCGAAGTCGTAACAACAAGCTGCCTGCAGCGCCGGATTGGATGAGGTCTGATGGGATCAATGCCCATGACTGGCAGGTGATTGCTGAGTATATTGATGTGCTCAGGCCACTGAAACAAGCTACAAAACGGCTTGAAGGCCGCGGCAAAAGCGGTGCTTTTGGAGCAATCGCTGAGGTTATTCCAGTATTTGAATACTTACTTGGAGTCTATGAGGACCGCTTGCAAAGCTATGAAGACGTCATTCACGATGAGCATACAGAGTCACCCGAAGACCACCTTGCTATCAACCTCCGCGCTGCCCTAGTTAAAGCCCGCGAGTACTACAACAAGCTCGACCTCTCGCCAGCTTACTATGCTGCTACAATCCTTCATCCTCGCTACAAAAGCTACCTTGACGCAGCGTGGGCGGATAAGCCTGATTGGCTAGAGAGCAACAACCGCAAGTTTCAACATTTGTGGGCGGAGTACAAAAGCTTACCGAAGCCGCGCTTACGCCCCAAAGTCAGGCACAATGATATAGACGACGCTATCAACAGCTTTATTGAGCCTGCAGGGCTTACGGAGAACGAGGAGGATGAATATGAGGCTTGGAAACGCAGCGAACCGATCGCTAGCGAGGGCGTCGACCCTATAAAATACTGGGTAGGACTCCGCGATCGCTACCCCAGCCTTAGCAAATTTGCTATCGACATGCTATCAATCCCAGGCTCAAGCTGTGAGTGTGAGCGCTTATTCAGCGAGCTGGGTGACCTCCTCGAGCCCCGTCGGCGCAGCATTTCTCCGCAACTTCTAGCAGCAATACAGTGCGATCGACGATGGATAAGAGCTGGATTTGGCAGTGGTGAGGTGCCTGTAAAGGAGGCTATCAGCGATGAGGAGATGGACGCGAAATACGGTGTACATAAGTGGGATATTAGCTGAGAAACTCAACACCAAGGTTTCTATATAACTTTCCTAATCGGGACTGAGCCCATCAAGCCGAGCGAGCTGACAGCCCTGTTTCAGCCAATCCGAGCGAGCCGAGCGAGCTGCTGGCCTCCGCTCAATTGGCTGAGCAAGCCAATTGGCTGAGCTCGCTCAGCTTGCTCATTGACATCTGTGAACACCATAACCCCCTGTATACTACTTCTTAGCATCAATCAGCCAATCAACCAATCAATCGCAATCAATCTGCTCAAAAACCCTAACAATCAATCCGCAATCAATCAGCAGCGTCGCCGCAAGCTAATCAAACCAATCGACAACCTTAAGATTGATTGATTTGATTGTTGCGGAGTCTGCTAAGAAAAGACCGGAGATGACTAGCTCGAAGAACGGTACTGCATCTTCTTCAACTTCGACTCCGACTCCTATTCGCTTTGACGACGATCAACTAGCCACGAGTCCTATTCAGACAAACGCCTTAATACAGACTTTCAATACTGCAACGACTAAAGTACCACACCTTATGAACCGATGGGTGTTGGATCCTGGATCGAACGCACATGTTTGCAACACTAGACAATTTGGCTGGTCCTTTGTAAGGAAAGCTAAACCTGGAGAAGTGATCTATGCTGGTGGCCAGGTTGTTCAGATCGCTGAATGGGGCACTGTTGTACTCAATGTACGAACACCATCTGGCAAGGCACCTATTAAGCTCACTCACGTTGCATTGGTAGAAGGGTTCTTTGCCAATGTTCTTGGTCTATCGCGCTGTCGACCGCTAGGAATCCATTTCGATTCAGGACGCGACTTGCTATACCAGAACAACCCGAGCAATGTGGTCGCAATGCTGGAGTACAGCAATGGGCACTGGCTTATCGATGCTGAGGAGAATGACAGACCCGAGCTAAGTACGTTATCAACATTTGCTGCTCGGTTTCAGCCCCAAAGAACATCTCAGAAACCAAGACCAGCGATCGTTGCTACGGCCAACGAAGCGCATCAGTTGTGGGGACATGCGAGCAAGCAGGCAATTGATCATCTGCCTGAAAGCGTTACAGGTTTTGAACTTGTTGGAGACAACAAAGCGCCGAAATGGAAGGACTGCGATGTGTGTATCCAGTCGAGAATGACGCAACAAATCTCTCGAAGGACCCCTGAAGATACGAATACCACAGTCCGCAACAATCAATTAAGTGGGTCCTAGAAGGTTCAGATTGGATTGATTGATTACCGCTTTAAGCCTAGTAGTTACCTATAGGAGTTTAAGCCCTACCTAGATAGGTAAGTGGGTCTAGGAGAGTGACCGGATTGAATTGATTGTTGCGGAGTCTAACGAATACAACGCCTTTCTATCGCGTTGGCATTGATCTGGTTCAATTACTTCCTCAAGGAGAAGCTTGTTACAATGGTGACAAGTATGCCTTTCACGCGATCTGCCATTCGATTAAGTGGCATGAAGTCACAACGATACCAAACCGACAAAAGAGCACCCTTGTGAATGTGATTAAGGCTCTAATTGCAAAGATTCAACGACAATTCGAATACACTGTGGTTGTATTTCGTATCGACAGCGAGCCTGGTTACCGCGAGCTATTGTACGATGTCTGCAAAGAGCTTGGTATCAAGATTGAAGCGCGAGCCGCTGATACTCCTGCGCAAAATCCAAATGCTGAAAGAGCTGGAAGAGTCATAGTCGAACGTGGAAGAGCATTGAGAATCTCATCAGGACTTCCAAAGGAATTAGCAAACGAGCTTGTTATCACCAGTGATCGGAATGGTCTGGTCTGGTCTGGTCTGAGGGTACAGACCAGACCAGACCAGGTGCTTACATAAGGACCGGTCCGACCAGACCGGTCCGACCAACAAGACCGCCAAGAATGAGGCTGAAGCAAAGAAGGAAGCCGAGGAAATGTGTTTTACTACTGACTGTCAATCTAGTCGTCTTCGTTCTCACTATCCTCGATATCGCTGTTCCCCTCAGCTTGGGGCTTTCCATACCAGGCCCGGAGACACTCGCACGCTTCTATAATATCTGCCTTCAGCCTACCACGGCGATCGACGATAGTAAGCTTCGCGCTACTAAAAAGACGTTCGCATTCATCCGACATAGGCGAGATCGCAAACATGTCTAGAGCGAAGCGAGCGAGATCTCGTTGGGAGTCGTAGCGAGATAGCCAGTACGCAATAGCCTCATTGCAACCTGCCTCTTCGTTATGAAGCCGGTCAGTAGAGATGTATTGTTCATACAAATCAGTTGTAGAAACTGGAGCGTCTATTCGAATGCGCTTATGTTCCCGCTGGCGATCAAATGCTGGGTCAGGATCTCTCTCCTTCCTGGCTGGTGGTGGCAGCATCTCGACAGGGTACCTTCCCTTATACTCTGTCTCCCAGAGATGCTTCACCGCTAATTGTGCGTTTTCAAACCACCTCTTCTTCTCTTCGTCGCCATGAAGAACCCACTCTTGCCTGAACCATCCCCACTTGCGATATGGATCAAGGATTTGAGCCGCATAATATGCCGGTGGAAGGTCAGTATCTTCAGGGAATCGATTTTGCCAATTCAGCTGCTGATTGTTATAGTACTCAACGCACTTTAACCAAGCAGCATCAGCGCAGCCTTGAAGGTACTTCCATGTAAAGTTGTTATCGTCCTCAGTGTGGATGTCGTGGTAGTGATCCTTCGTCTCGCTTATCTCCCGGAGAAGGCAGTCCAAAGTTGAAAACCAGTCCGCAAGTGACGTCTTCTTACCTTCAGAAAGCAAAGTTGCAGCATAGAAGTCTTTGAGAGCGAGTTCAATCTTTTCAAGCTCAAACCAGTGCTGTCCATCAAGCTTAAAGTTCGCGATCCCTACGGAGCCCTTTCCAGGTACATGACGAGCCGAGAAGAGCTCTAAACGTTCTCGAACATTTAATGCACGTGTAATCGAATAAAACCATGAGTTCCAGCGGGTCGAGTTGTTCTGGATAAGCTCAAGCCCGTCGAATTGCGAAAGATCTCCGCCGATAATAATTGTAGCAAACTCCTCACGCCGTTGTGGAGTAAGCCTGATGTATCGCACCAGGTTGTGAAGACGACCCAAACATCCGAACTTCTTCCAGAGCTCTTCCACCTTCGTATAGTCGCCACGTTGATGATGCTTCTCCAGCTTCGCAAGATACTTCTCACAGTTTCGCCCCATAAGGAACGCCTGGCAACAGAGGTTGATGACATGGCCCAAGCAACGCAGCCGGCGATGACGACGTTGTTTTGACTTCATCCATGGGCAGAGATCCTTGAGTATAAACTCAACAGCGGTATCATTTGCCGAGGCATTATCCAGCATAAAGTATCCAATCTGATCTCCGCTAATGTCGTATTCTTCCAGCAATTCAAGGACCACCGATCCAAGATTCTCTCCAGTATGTTCGCCGTATATACGTCGCATACCTAAAGCGGTAACACGTCGCATGCCGGTAGTATCAATCCACATAGCGACGACGCCTAGGATAGCGTAAGGGTTTGGTGAAGTCCAGAGATCAAAGGAGATAGAGATCCTACTCCGTGAATGGTGTAGGTCCTCCCTAAGCTGTTGCTTCTTCGATATGAATGCATTCATTACCCAGCTTCGGATAGTCTTCGCAGCCTTCGGGAGGTGGTTGAGTAGTGCCGGATTTAAAAAGAGGAGTAGTTCACGAAAGTACTGGTTCTCTAATTGAAAGAAGGCGATATGGCAGTACACAATCCAACGAATTAGAAGCTCTTTAAACTTCTCTACTGACTCCTTCCAGAAAAAGATGCTGGAAGCAGCCCCATCCTTTTGCTGGTCGATTATAGACTTCCGTACAGAACCCTTTCGCTTGATGCCACTCTGGGGATCAATCTGGTGCTTCTGTTCCAGGTGATTCCGGATCCTAGAAGTGCCATTGATGACAAACAACTCTTGCTTGCTCTTCCCAACCCTGCACTCATGGCAGTAATACACCTCTTTCTTATCGCTATCTCGAATGTATTGGAGTCCGTACTTCCAGATGTGCAGAGTTGCCAACAAGCAAGTAAGTGGGGCTCAGAAGGTCCAACTTGACTTGCTTGATTACCTATTGTAGCCTAGTAGTTACTTTGTTAGGTATAACTCCTACTCCTAGCGGTTAGCGTCCAGTTTTGACGAGCAACTTGACTTGCTTGTTGGCAACTCTGCAGATGTGTGATGTACCTTGACGGAAATCCTTCCTTGCAATTATTGCACGTTTCACGTACGTGATACCGCCCTGCACGAACTCATCTGGAGATTCGTGATATTGAATAGGAGTGGGTGATAGTATAGGGGTGGGTGATGACGTGGGGATAGGAGATGGAGTAAGAGACGTTAAATCTAGTCTTATAATATTCGATGGGGACGGTGAGGTTGGTGTTGAAGGCTCCATAACAATAGTATATAAGTAGGTTGTTAAGGACTTGATTGTTCTATGTAAGTAGAAGACTTACCTTGATCTTAATGACTCATATTGTGCTAAATTTTCTGGCTAGATTAGTCTAAGATCTAGTCACGTGGACCTATTTATAGCCGGACCGGTCCGATCATCTAGACCGGTCCGACCACGGTCTCAAAAAATCGCCAGACCAGACCAAGTCTTGGCGGTCTAGACCAGACCAAGACCAAGTCAGACCAGACCATTCCGATCACTGGTTATCACTGCCGCTATGTTGCTTAACATCACGCCAACAGAGAGCCTCGATTGGGAGACGCCTTACCAAAGAGTGTTTGGTAGAAAACCATCAGTAGCGCATATGGCTCCAATTGGATGTCGTGCTCACGTGCTCGACAGAAAGGTCAAGCGTGGAGACAAGCTTGAATCCCGAACGATGATTGGATATTTGGTTGGTTACGATTCGACAAACATCTTCCGTATCTGGATACCATCTAAGGGACGTGTTATACGAACACGCGATGTGGTCTTTGCACGACAGCACCTCATGAAGAACGACGATGAGCCTGAGAAGCTCTCAGAAGAAGCTGAGCGATTAATTGAGATCTTGGATATACCCACACCTCAAGCGCTCATAGACATTGAGGACCTTCTGTCTCCATTACAGAAACAGACTTATGAGGAAAACAACTCTTTAACCCAGAATGACCGAAACGATGCTGAAACAGCAACCGAGAAAGATATTCAGTTCGAACTAGGGAATCTAGACAAGGAATTCGATAATTCTGCAACACCAGAATCTACGATTAGGGTCAGACATCCCGATGATAGCCCTACAACACCAGAATCAATGGTTTCCCGTCGACAAAACGTACCAGGCGGTTGGGGAGATCAATACCAAGACTACGTGCCAGACCGATACCAGAACAACGCTCCAAGACGTTTGAATCCAGAGGTTGGCAGTCAAGAGAATGTGATTGAAGGACACCGAAGACGACACCGAGCCAACTACTCTGATCATAATCACCTGAGTACGAATATGACCTACTATAGTACATTTTTGGCCGCAATCAGTCAACCAGAAACGACGAAACTGTTCGGAGAATTACCGAAAGTTCGACTCTATAGAGATCAGCTGCCACCACCTCCAAAACGCTATCGAGACGTTGCTACGCACCCATTTGCCAATGAGTTTCAGAAGGCAATGAATGTCGAATTTGACAACTGTTGGAAGAAAGGTTGCTTTGCTCAAACACCTGCAACCTCATCAACTGCTGATGCTGAGGTTTTACCCCTAATGTGGGTGTACACATACAAGTTCGATCAAGATGGATACTTGTATAAGTTCAAGGCTCGACTTGTCGTACGCGGAGATCTTCAAGCAGAATGGGGAGACACCTACGCGGCCACGCTGGCTGCCCGAGTCTTTCGAGGATTAATCGCGCTAGCTGCTGCGTTCGACCTCTTAATGTTTCAGTACGATGCACTAAACGCGTTTCTAAACGCACGAGTAAACAGAAAGCTTTTCTGTTATACACCTGAAGGCTTTGCAAAACAGTATGGAGAACTACTCCTAATTCGTCGAGCATTGTACGGTCTTAAGGAAGCTCCATTGCTTTGGTATGCAGAACTTCAGAAGACCCTAAAGAAGCTGGGGTTAAAAGCAGTTCCTGGAGTTCCTTGCTTGTTTGCCAACAACAATCTAATCGTTTTCTTCTACGTTGATGATATCGTCGTCTTGGTAACGTGTCTGTGCGCGTGATGCCCATAATCGCGTGCCGCACACCCCGCAACATCAACACCAATCCACCCTTACCACTTCAACCACCCATAACTCCACAACTATGAGTTGTATCAACGCTGCGATTGAAGCTATTGAATCGCGTGATCCCGGAGATAAATTTACATACTCTGAGGTTGCGCGCCGCTTTGGTGTTGATCGCTCTACGTTGTCGCGACGCCATCAACAGATCCGGGGCTCAAATGAAGCCAAATCACGTAATCAGCAACTCCTTCACCCACACCAGGAGCTACAGCTTCTAGAGCACATTGACGAGCTTACTGAGGCTGGCTTACCACCGACGAGGACTATGATCCAGAACTTTGCTAGTGCTATAGCCGGAAGGGCTGCCTCCCAAAGCTGGGTGACGCGCTTCTTTCACCGTCATCCCGACGCGATTATATCACGTTGGTCAACTGGTTTGGACCGCAATCGCCACCGGGCTGATTCTGTATACAAGTACGAGTCGTACTTTGATCTACTATCTACTAAAATGGCTCAGCACCATATTCGGGCGCAGGATGTATATAATATGGATGAGAAGGGATTCCTTATTGGAGTGACGGGGAGGAGTAAGAGAGTGTTTAGTAAGCAGAAATATGAGACTGGGGGCTTTAAGAAAGTGATACAGGACGGCAACAGAGATTGGATCACTGTTATCGCTGCTATATGTGCTGATGGGAGTACGTTACCGCCCGCGATTATATACGAAGCTACTTCGGGCAACATGTACGCCAGATGGGTTGATGATATCGCAATTGACGATCCAGTCTACGTTACCTCAAGTCCCTCAGGGTGGACCAATGATCAGGTAGGCCTGGCATGGCTCGAACAGGTGTTTGATCGCCATACGAAGGAGAAGGCCGGCAATCACACACGCTTACTCATCCTTGACGGCCATGGGAGTCACGTTACTATGGAGTTTATTGACTACGCGATCGCCCACAATATTATGTTACTCGTACTACCCCCCATAGTACCCATACGCTGCAGCCACTCGATGTGGTAATGTTCAAACCTCTGGCAGCCGCGTACTCACTCAGCTTGCAGCACTACCTCCAGGCGAGCCACGGTCTCTTAGCTGTGAGGAAGGATGACTTCTACCGTCTTTTCAAGCCTGCCTGGGACTCCTCTTTCATTAAGAAGCACGCGTTGAAGGCATTTAAAGCCACTGGGATAGCTCCTATAGATCCCGAAGTAGTACTTAAAAAGTTCCGAAAGTCAACACTAACAGCACCGCCGCCACTAGTGAACGTGAGTAGAGCTACTATCACGAACCTCATTAATCAGGCCTACGATCCGAGCTCTATTGCGGCCAACAACCTCTCAGAAATACTCCTCCGCCTCCAGGCTGCCAAAGAGATCGCCGAGTACGAGAAGGACGCACTGCGCGCGGCGCTACACGTTCACCAGAAGCCCCGCAATCGGCACGAACCTCCCTAGATCTACAGCAGCGAAAAGCGTTCCATTCAGGGGCAGTTTGGTGGTCGCCGTGCAAGCTTCGAGAGGCCCGCTTCAGGCAGCTAGTGAAGGAGAAGGAGAAGGAGAAAGAGCTACTTGATAAGATAGAGTTGAAAGAGGCAAAGGAGAACAACAGGATCTATCAACTTAAGATCAAAGAGGCAGCGCGGGCGGCGCGTGAGGAGGCAAAGAAGGTGCGGGATGAAGCCAAGGCTGTAAAGGCTGCCGAACTTGACGCCAAACGACGCGATCGCGACGCTGCAAAGGCTATACAACAACCCCAATCGGGCAAGCGTAAGGCTTCAAAGCCCGCTGCAAAGCAACAGCCAAAAAAACGACGCGTGGGTGGTGCTGGCGGTGGCACTCTGGCTGAGGTGGCTGCACCGGCTCCCCACCAACAACCACCCGACGCGGCCGGGCCGTCAATACTCCGGCAAAATATAGATAGACAAAGTTGTAGAGCTACGTCTATAGATCAATACACCGGAAAATCTCGCGATAATAGTTATTGTACGTGGCTGCACAGCCTCAACTTTGCCGTCGTCGCGATATTGGTGGGGTGTGCGGCACGCGATTATGGGCATCACGCGCACAGACACGTTACATCCTTCAAACACACACCTCAAATCGAAAACTGATCAAAACGCGTCGTTTTTCATCGGAATATAGTCGAAACCATCAGAAGAAAAACATTCCAGCTACTCTAAGCCTCTGCAGCCAGCTGGTTGTAAAGCTAGAGCCAGTAGAACGAGATTCTTCAGACGCGTTCAATCTTCCAAAACGGAAGACTAGCGAACATTGAACTCGGCCTATCAACACACGCTATTAGACAACTATACTTAGCATGTGTAACCAGCGTGTCAGACTACGGAGCACAAATATACTGGCAAAACCAACCCTACGCTACAAAGAAACTACAGTCACTACACAACCTGGCTTGTCGAAAAACACTAGGAGTGTTTAGAACAGCACCAACAGTCCCTACAAGCCTCGAAGCGAGCCTACTACCACCAGCAATTAGGCTTAACTCAACTATCCGGAACTACGCAAGCAGAGCAAACCTGCTAGCCAACACCCATCCAATTGCAAAGGCAATAACTCGGATCCAATCAACTAATCTCCAACGCTCAAAGAAACCAAACCAGCACAGACAGCTACAAACTATTACTAACGCAATTCCTAAAAACAACAAAAGGGACACAGAGCAGACTATCCCATACCGGTTTAGGCCATGGGATACTCTAAACTATACCGTAACAGTCTCTCAAAAATCCAAAGAAGAGGAGGCAAATGCGCACCAAGCCTACATTAAAACAAGGCTAGACAATTACACGACAATATACTCAGACGCCTCGCAAACACAAGAAGGAAAAGGAATAGGAGTTGGGATAGCAGTCTACAACTCAACTCAGCAAGAGATCTACTCAGAAACAGTTAATATCGGACAATACCAGCTAGTCTACAACGGCGAACTAGAAGGGATCACACGAGCATTCGAATACGCAGCAAAGAACGCTACAACCGACCAGGAATTTGAGGTCTACGCAGATAACCAAGCAGCAATCTACAGGCTTAAAAACCTATCAGATAACCCAGGACAGCATTGGCAACTCCGATGTCTAAAAGCGGCAAATACGATCCGACGAAAACAAGCAAACATCCACCTACTCTGGGCACCTGGACACACAGATATAGTTGGAAACGAAAGAGCAGACTACCTAGCAAAAGAAGCAACCAAAGAGGACCCCAGATCAACAACAAAGAGCATTGCCTACCTGGGCACGACAATCAAAAGGATACAACAAACGGAACAACGCCAAGAGTATGAGAAATACAAAGCAAGAGCAACCGCTCTAAACAAAGCTACCTACTCAGCCAAATACCCTCTTAAAATCAGCAAAACCATCCAAATGCCACAGAACACGAAAAGAGTAACCTCTAGCGCCTTCTACTCTCTTAAGCTAGGACACGGATACTTCAACTCCTACCTAAAGAGATTTAAGAAACGAGACTCGAATCGCTGCACCTGCCAAAACATCCAAACGCCAGAACACCTACTACTGTACTGTCATCTATACAAAGACCATCGAAAAACGCTCCTACAAACAATCAAACATCGCCCAGTCACACTACCACTACTACTCCACACTAGTATAGGTATAGAAGCAACCCTAGCTTTTATCACTAGCACCAGAATAGGAACAAGAAAATGGTACCTAGGACAGCCAACAGAAGACCTACAGAGAGACACTGTATAAAACTAAAACCACAACCCTCTCCTTTGCCACAAGAGCCCGCTGCTACATCTCTTTCTACTTATCAAACTGCTCTTTAGCACCTGGCAACAAACAGATACAAGCTATCTTTTGTAGAAAAGCCAAAAACCATATTAGCGAACCATACCAGAAAACCATGTAAATTAGAAAAACCAAGATAGAACGGCCTTCGGCCAAAGTCCTACATAGTCTCTGACTGAAAAAGGACTCTAATGGAATAATAATAATAATAATAATAATAATAATAATCTTCCAAAACAAAAACGCACAGACCAGTCCTTATCGATAAGATAACCAAAAACACCAACAATTGACTCTTTCGCTGTTTTCTAGTCTCCCAAATCGATTCCTATCCTAGAGATCTACTCGATAGATCAGTAAGATAGAGAAAAGAGAGTAAGAAGAGTAAAATAGCAAGGCTTTCACTACTTTCACACCGGTACGGCTAGAAGAACTAGGTATCCTTCTAGTGTAAAGTAGCAACAACAGAACAAAAATGCCGCCAGACAGCGACAATATCATAGTGCAGATCCCAGAGGCAAGCGGAAACAGCACTAATACCGCAATCTATCTCGAAAATGATATCCAAATGGGTATAGAAGAGGACCAGACACCAGCGACCCCAACCCAAACTCAACCTAACCCACCCGAACGACTAGTCCCAATCATGAACAAACGACCAGCCCTCTTCTCTCCTGTATACGACAGAACTGGAAGAAATCCATTCCAAAAGAATGACTCTGATAAACCAACCGCAAAAGATCCAGAACAGGCAATCCAATGGGCTAGAAACCTGATCCTCCAAGCCTCTATTATGACCAACTCATATGAAGAGCAAAACAAGCTACTCGAACTACTAGACGTATTTAGAGACTACACGGAAAAAGGGAGAGTTACAAACCAGATCTCGGACAAACTATCTGCCAAGCTCGCCTTCCACTCAGCTACTCTAGCAAACGCTTCAGAAAAAGCAGCAAAGACATTAAAGAAGGCAACAGCCACAGTAGCTGGTCAAAACAACCAAACAGTAGCAGTAGCAACAACGACAACAAACACAAATGCTCCCCAATCATACGCAACAATTGCAGCTCAACCATCAAAGAACGCCACTTGGACGACTGTAGCCCCAAAGAAAAAGCCAACGCCTAAGAAACTAATTACGCACTATCAAATAGTTGCAACACTAGAGGAAACCAAACCATCAACCCGCTCCAAGCACGAAACAAAATCAACGAGGCATTCCAAAAAGCTGGCATTGCAGGACCTGTTATCCAACTAGCAGCTCTTAGTAAGAGAAACAATCTCATACTTACTACTACAAGCGGATACTCTGGAGAATTCCTTCTCCAGCAATCCAACATCTGGATGGATCTCTTTAACATCAAACACGCTCAACCACTAGAATCTTGGACAAAAGTCATAGTCCACAACGTCCCTACAACCTTTGAAGGAGCAGACACGCTAGAAATCCTTCAAACTGAAATCCCTACATACAACAAAGGACTACAAATAGTTGGTAACTCCTACTGGCTTACAAAAGACTGGAAGAACAAGCAAAACAGCTCTATTGTTATTGCTTTTAAAACAGAAGCTGAAGCAAAGAAACTAGGAGCGAGGATCATCATCCTTGGAGAGAGCCTCCGTACTGAAAAGTATAGAAGTATTCCAGCTACTACCCAATGCGACAACTGCCAAGGCTTTGGCCATACAAAGCTTAAATGCCGGAACCAAACAGCATGCCAGCTATGTGCGGGGACCCACCCTACATCGCAGCATAAATGCTCCACCTGCACGACAAGTGGGAAGCCTTGTATCCATACACTCCCAAAATGCTCAAACTGCAAAGAACCTCACTTTGCTAATAGCAGAGACTGTGAAGTCCTCGCAGCTATAACAAACAAGGAGAACCAATATACAACAGAATGTTAGACAGCATTAAGATTCTCCAAGCGAATCTGAATAAGAGTATCCAGGCTACAGAGTCTACTCTTCAACTAGCTGTCGAACTAAGGGTTGATATAATTGCAGTCCAAGAGCCTTGGCTCACACCAACAAGAAACAACGACTACGCTGATACTAGGTCCACTAGCCACGCAGCATACCTCCAAATTCTCCCACAATCCGAACCAAAACTCCGCCTAGAGTGCTATTCTATATCTCTAGAACGCTATTAGCAGAACCCACCTACTAGAAGGTTTTACGTCAGATCCAGACGCTATAGCACTAGTAGTACAGAAAGGAAACCATAAGTTTAATATCTTCAACCTATACAACGAGAGAGGTATAGGAGATATAAAGACTATCCAAGAGTTCTTCTAAACACAAACACAAGACTACCAGAGTCATCTATTCTACTCCTAGACGCAAATGAGCACCACCCGTGGTGGGACCCACTATGCACATCGACGAGCCCAGGAGCACCCCCATTTGTAGAATGGATAGAAAGCCAAAACCTTAGCCTTCTAAACACACCAGGAACGGGCACTTTCTTTAGGCCACACCTATCAAGAGAATCAGTTTTAGACCTATCCCTAGTTACCCCAGACCTAGCTGACAAAGCTATTGACTGGCAAGTCACTACGGAGACTGGATCTGACCACTACGGCCTACTCTTCTCAATTCGATCAGACACCGACCAAGTAGACAATCCAATAAACCAACGCAAGTTTAACACAAAAAAGGCGGATTGGCCACTTTTTCAAAAAACCCTAAACGAGGCTATTCAAAACAACATCACGCTACAGCACATAAGCGAGATAAACGACCCTAGGAAACAAGATTGCAAGAATCTAATTCTAGAAGAGGACCAGGAGCTTCAAAGCAAACTAGAGGAGATAGGGGAAGCAATTACGCAAGTTATCCAACTAGCAGCTGACAAAGCAATCCCAAAAGTCAAACTAGGTCCTAAACCAAAACCCTGGTGGAACCAGGAGCTTACTAAGCTAAGAAGAGAGCTTACTCACTGCCAAAGAGTCTACACACAACAATTGCAACAGTTGTCCATCCAAGAGGCATATCTATTCAAGAAAGACTTCTTAATAGCGCGGAACACCTACGCAAGAGCAATCAAGGATGCCAAGAAGAGACATTGGAATAGCTTTCTAGAACAAGAAACCCCACAGTCTATCTACAAAGCTATGGCATACACAAAGGATCAAAAGGTCGAAAAGATTCCACCTATCCATGGAGAGATACTAGAGAAAACATTCAAAGGAAAGTGCAAGGCCTTTAGAAAAGCACTGTTCCCTCCTCCTCCAACAGCAGAACTACCAAGCTTTCTAAACTATCAAGAGAGCATTTGGGACTGGCCGCAACTATCAATTTCTGAACTAGAACAAGCCTGTTCTAGTAAAGTTAAAAGTAGTACACCAGGGCCTGACGCCATTACTCAAGATATTATAACCGCTACGTTTAAGTTCAACCCAGAGATCCTCTTCATCGCCTACTCAATCTTGTTCAATTACGGATACCACCCTCGGTGCTGGAAAGCAGCTACAGGAGCAATTCTCAAAAAACCATCTAAACTAGACTACTCTCTCCCGAAAGCTTATAGAGTAATTACTCTCTTAAACAGCCTAGGGAAGGTACTAGAGAGAATTATCGCCAAAAGACTAGCTAGTCTAGCAGAAACCACAAACCTCCTACACCCCTCACAAATTGGAGGTAGAAACAAGAAATCTGCAATAGACGCCGCTCTCCTCCTAGTAGACCAGATTCAACACAAAAAACAGCAAGGCCAAATTACTTCCACAGTGTTCGTGGACGTCAAAGGAGCTTTTGACCACGTCATACACAACCGATTTCTAGACCGACTTAAGAAACTTGGACTCCCAATTAGCTTAATTTGCTGGGCGAAATCCTTTCTCTCCAACAGGACCCTAAGACTAGCATTCGATAATAAGATTGAAGAATTTAGCAAGATTAGAGCAGGCATCCCACAAGGCAGCCCAGTATCACCAATCTTCTTCCTTATCTATATCCGAGACCTATTCCCAGCCTTACAAAGCTTTCAACTATCGTATATCGACGACCTATCTCTTACTACCTCATCAACCTCTCTAAAGAAAAACATAAGAGCACTGCAAAAAGAGATAGCTACACTCTTTGCCAAGGGAGAGCAGCTAGACATTATCTTCGACACATCCAAAACAGAGCTAATCCACTTCACCGCTAAGAAGGAGAGGATAGAAAGAGCCCTCATACTCCCAAACAACGACCGGATAGAACACAAAGACACTGTCAAGTGGCTAGGTATCTATCTAGACAACCGACTATCATTCAAATCACATGTGTCTATACGTGTAAGCCAAGCCAGACAAGCTTTCTACAGGCTAGGAAGACTAGCGAACATTGAACTCGGCCTATCAACACACGCTATTAGACAACTATACTTAGCATGTGTAACCAGCGTGTCAGACTACGGAGCACAAATATACTGGCAAAACCAACCCTACGCTACAAAGAAACTACAGTCACTACACAACCTGGCTTGTCGAAAAACACTAGGAGTGTTTAGAACAGCACCAACAGTCCCTACAAGCCTCGAAGCGAGCCTACTACCACCAGCAATTAGGCTTAACTCAACTATCCGGAACTACGCAAGCAGAGCAAACCTGCTAGCCAACACCCATCCAATTGCAAAGGCAATAACTCGGATCCAATCAACTAATCTCCAACGCTCAAAGAAACCAAACCAGCACAGACAGCTACAAACTATTACTAACGCAATTCCTAAAAACAACAAAAGGGACACAGAGCAGACTATCCCATACCGGTTTAGGCCATGGGATACTCTAAACTATACCGTAACAGTCTCTCAAAAATCCAAAGAAGAGGAGGCAAATGCGCACCAAGCCTACATTAAAACAAGGCTAGACAATTACACGACAATATACTCAGACGCCTCGCAAACACAAGAAGGAAAAGGAATAGGAGTTGGGATAGCAGTCTACAACTCAACTCAGCAAGAGATCTACTCAGAAACAGTTAATATCGGACAATACCAGCTAGTCTACAACGGCGAACTAGAAGGGATCACACGAGCATTCGAATACGCAGCAAAGAACGCTACAACCGACCAGGAATTTGAGGTCTACGCAGATAACCAAGCAGCAATCTACAGGCTTAAAAACCTATCAGATAACCCAGGACAGCATTGGCAACTCCGATGTCTAAAAGCGGCAAATACGATCCGACGAAAACAAGCAAACATCCACCTACTCTGGGCACCTGGACACACAGATATAGTTGGAAACGAAAGAGCAGACTACCTAGCAAAAGAAGCAACCAAAGAGGACCCCAGATCAACAACAAAGAGCATTGCCTACCTGGGCACGACAATCAAAAGGATACAACAAACGGAACAACGCCAAGAGTATGAGAAATACAAAGCAAGAGCAACCGCTCTAAACAAAGCTACCTACTCAGCCAAATACCCTCTTAAAATCAGCAAAACCATCCAAATGCCACAGAACACGAAAAGAGTAACCTCTAGCGCCTTCTACTCTCTTAAGCTAGGACACGGATACTTCAACTCCTACCTAAAGAGATTTAAGAAACGAGACTCGAATCGCTGCACCTGCCAAAACATCCAAACGCCAGAACACCTACTACTGTACTGTCATCTATACAAAGACCATCGAAAAACGCTCCTACAAACAATCAAACATCGCCCAGTCACACTACCACTACTACTCCACACTAGTATAGGTATAGAAGCAACCCTAGCTTTTATCACTAGCACCAGAATAGGAACAAGAAAATGGTACCTAGGACAGCCAACAGAAGACCTACAGAGAGACACTGTATAAAACTAAAACCACAACCCTCTCCTTTGCCACAAGAGCCCGCTGCTACATCTCTTTCTACTTATCAAACTGCTCTTTAGCACCTGGCAACAAACAGATACAAGCTATCTTTTGTAGAAAAGCCAAAAACCATATTAGCGAACCATACCAGAAAACCATGTAAATTAGAAAAACTGTTAGAACAAGGTCTCCTCTGGTGGTATGACTACCATAGGCGACCGAGTAGAGGTACGAAAGGTAACCCTGTATTGGATTGAACTTCACTAAGAGCTATTGTTCTATCTACTTGTTGTTATGATGATCTTAGGACGTACATGACAGATCATCATTCCGCGTCGGTCCTTCTGCTCGGGCTTACTCCACGAACCTCACCTCGCCGACCTGGACTGAACCTAACATATTCTTAACACTCCCCCTCAGGGCAGGTCCGGTCCAAGGACAACTCCTAATTGGTTCTTGAATCTCTCGAATGCGACTCGCTGCAATGGCTTTGTCATTCCATCAGCCACCATGTCTGCAGTTGGAACGTAGGCCACATCGAGTTTGCCTTGTTCTGCTAGGTCTCGGATAAAATGATAACAGACGTCGATGTGCTTTGATCTTTCGTGAAGGTGAGGGTTCTTTGTAAGTGCAATGGCACCCTGGTTGTCTCCTAGCATCTGGACCTTGTTGGTGTCTTTTCCAATGTACTTTGGGAACCCAAGATCTCTAAACATTTGAGCAATCCACTGGCCTTGCTTGCAGCATGTTGATAGTGCGATGTATTCAGATTCGCAGCTTGACGTTGCAACAGACCGTTGCTTCTTGCTAGACCATGATATTGGACCTCCGTAGAACATTGCAGTGCTCCCTGAAACGCTCTTTCGGTCTACCATGTCGCTTGCCCAGTCAGCATCAGAGTAGATGACAAATTGCGAGTGTACTCCCCCTGGTCCGTAGCGTAGCTTCAATGTCACTGTCGACCTTAGATATCGTAGCAGGTTCTTCAACGCATGGCCATGGTGTTCTGCTGGATCGCTCATGTATTGGCTTAGCTTTCCGAGGGTGAATGCAATGTCTGGACGTGTAAGAACCATAGCAAACATAAGGCTCCCTATCACTTGCTGGTATTCAGTGATGTCGATTCGGGTGTCGTTGTCAGTGGCTGGCCTAAATGAAGTGTAATCTGCAGATGGAATCTTCTTGTCTCTGTGTTGTTTGCTAGACATTCCAAACTTGTCAAGTACTGCGTGTAGGTACTGCTCTTGATCGAGGTAGATTGTGCGGCGCTTTCTGTCTCGCGTAACTCGTACTCCAAGGATCTTATGAATCTCCCCCAGGTTCTTGGTGTTGAATCTTCCAGAAAGCTTCTCGTAGAACCAATCAATTTGAGCTCGATCTTTTGCAGCAGCAGCAATGTCATCAACGTAGACGAGGATACGGAGTTGTTTTTCTTTGTGGATAAACATGCACGGGTCTGCGAGGCTTTGTACGAATCCCCATGCCAGAAGTTCTTTCTTTATCAACAAGTTCCAGTCGCGAGCAGCCTGTTTGAGTCCGTATAAGCTGCGGAGAACTCTAAGGACGTATCCTTTTTTGACTTCTACTCCTTGGGGTTGCTTAAGAAAGATCTCTTCCTTCAAGTGCGACTCTGTGAATGCATTCTTAATGTCAAAGTGGAAACATTCCAGGTTTTCCGCTGCGACAGTGGCCATAAACAGACGTAAGGTGTCCATGCGGACTGTCGGGGCAAAAGTCTCGTTGTAGTCTGTTCCGTGTGCTTGCGTAAAACCTCTTGCCACAAGGCGTGCCTTAAACCTCTCAACAGTCCCGTCGAGATTCGTTTTGACTGTAAAAACCCACTTTGAATCAACCATGTTCGCGTCTTTTGGCTTTGGAACTTCCTCCCAGGTTCGATTCTCTATTAACGCGATTATCTCTTCAAGTATTGCTGCTTTCCATTGCTTTCCATACTTTGGGTCGTTGATAGCTTGCTCGTGTGTCTGGGGGATCTGGATTCCTGCGATCTCGGTTGCTGCGAAAGCCTTCTCAGATAGTCGTGTTTGCTCTTCTGTAAGGCCAACTTGGGCTAGCATAGCTTTAACGATCTTGCTAAATCTCTCGTCCTCAACAATCTCTTCGTTAGACCTCTTCCGTTTGGCTTGTCTAGTGAAGTATCGTGGAATCTCCTTTTCTCGTACAGACTGGGTACACGGTTCTTCGGGCCCCTCTTCGTTCACAAGATTAGGAACCCGCTCATCAGATGGTGCAGTAGGAGGAATAGTAGTTAGCCTCCTTGGTCTTCCTCTGTGACGCTTCACTGGTTCATGAGTTAGCTCTGCCGAAGATGGTTCCATTAGGTTCTCGGAAACTGGTTCTATTGGTTCTGCAGGAGATGGTTCCATTGGTTCGGTAGGAGATGGTTCCATTGGTTCTGCAGGAGATGGTTCCATTCGTTCGGTAGGAGTTGGTTCCATTCGTTCGGCAGGAGATAATTCTAGATCCTTCCTAGGTCTTCCTCTTGGTTTTCGGTCTGGCATCGTATTCTGCGTTCCTTGTGGTCCAGCTGGTATGTTTCGCAGTCGTAGTTCAACTTTCCCTCCAGGGGTGTATTCGTCCACTGACAATCGGCTTGTCCTTGAGGTGTATCCAAGCTCTGGCGAATAGAACTTGAACTGCTTATTTGTTGTCTCAGAATATCCCATAAATACTCCAATTCTGCCACGGTCCACGAGCTTGTCATGTCGTTGGTCTGCTGGAATCGTTTTAGGGTTGATGTACGAATAGCATTTGCTCCCCCATACACGGATGTGGTCAATGGATGGTTTCGTTCCTGTGAATGCCTCTTCAGGACTGACTTGCTTTCCATTGATCATAGGTCCTGTGTTTGTACGGTTGCGTAGGTATGCGTCTGCTTCGACAGCTTCATCCCAAAACTCAATTGGTAAACCAGCGTCTTTCAACATTGCTCTCATATCAGCTTCAGCAGTTTGGATGTTTCGCTCGGCTGGTCCATTCTGGTGTGAGGAAGCAATTGTTGTAGGCTGAATTTCCACGCCTTGTGTAACTCTCCATTCCTCAGCTTGCTGTAGAAGTTCTGGTGCATTGTCGGTTCCAGCAGCTTTGACTTTCTCGCCAGTTTGATGTTCTACAAAGGTCTTCCAGATTCGGAGTTCCCGTTGTGCGTCTCCCTTTTTCTTCAGCGGGATAACCCAGTTTTTCCGCGTGTAGCTATCAATAATTTGGAGGAACCACCTGTTTCCTCGTAGAGATGTTGGAAAGGGTCCAGCAATGTCAAACTGTACTAAGGCTAGCTTCGTGGCCTTGTGCTCTCTTAGCTGCTTAGGGATGCTGTTCTTCATCTTTGTCAGGGAACACACTTCGCAGATTTCAATCTTCTCTGGAACTTGAATCTTCTTCTGGAGAGTTGTAACTTCGTGGAGTTTGGCAATCTTTGTAGGTCCTAGGTGTGCGAAACGTCTGTGATACAGCAGGTATCTCTCCTTTTCATTAACCTTAAGCTCGCTCTTAACTGGTGTATGGGGTTCCGTGCCTAGGAATGCTGTCTCGTGGTATCCATCGGCAATGTGTGACACTACGTAGAGGCCGTCGTCCATAGTTGCTTTAATAATGATCTCCTTTCCTAGTTTGAAGCATAGTACGTGTGAATTGAAACGACCCTTCAGGCCTGCTGCGCAAATTCTTCTCCCTGATAACAAATTGACTCCAAGGTTAGGTACAAGCAGTACTTCTGACAACCATGTCGACGATCCGTCTTTACACACCACTTGAGCTTCTCCTTTCCAGTCTGCATATAATTCTCCCCTCCAACCCGAACTAGTCTTCGCTTGATCTTGATCATTCGTCTAAACAATGAGGGTTGGTCAGACATGTGGGAGGAGGCGCCAGTGTCGGCAGCCCAAGTAGATGGAGAGGCCTTACCGACAATGTCTTTTGAGAGACGGCATGTCTCAATTTCCTCGGGTTCAGAGTCTGAGGTCTCGGATAATTCATCTGACTCTGAATTGACTTCTTCGGCTCCATATGCTTTGCCAGTCTTTTTGTGAGAATTCCTTTGCTTGAGTGTCTTAATAGGCGGCTTAGATGATTTCTTAGCGTCGTATTCCTTAAGGAGCTTTCGAGCTCTCTCACGTCTTGGACAGTCTCGTACGCCATGGGCTCCGTCACAAAGGAAGCATTGGACCATAAACTTAGTACCAGATTCGGAGTCAGACGATAGTGGTGAGCTCTTGTGATTTCGGCGCTTGTAAGGCGGAACATACTTCTCCGTCTTCCGGAATGCTGGGAGAGCTTTTTCGTCGGCGTCTTGCTGGTCTCGAACCTCCTTCTCTTCCAGAAACTTAAGTTTCTGTTCAACCGTAAGGTTAAGTTGGGCGTTTAAGGTGTCAATCGTAGTCTTAAATTCTTTCGGGAGTGATCTAATAAGAACGAGTAGTAGTGCAGAGTCCTTGTAAGCTCCGTTGGTGTCAGCGTCTGCTGCTACGAGTTTGCGTCGGTATTCCTTTAGCTTTTCCCATGATCCAACAATTGTGTTCCCAGGATTGAATGTGAACGTTTGAATTCTGGTCATGTAAATGTTGGCGGTTGTGGCGTCAGTTTGGGTGTACTTCTTTTGTAGGTAGGCCCAGAACTGGAAGGCAGTGTCGTATTCGTCAATAAGGGCTTGGTCATCTTCAGTAAGCGACCGAAACAAGAGATCGATTGCAGTGGCTTCATCTTCTAGGTACTTGTCTCTTTTTTCAATGTTGACGCGGATCTTAGTATGCTTGTCTGCTTCAGCAATTTCCAACTCTTCCATAGCCTCCGTTAGTTCACCGGCTATTGCTATTTGGCAGTGCTGTACCAGGTTTTTCTCGCAGACATAGAAGACTTTCTTCCCCTTAAGCTTGACCTTGTTTCGGCGGAACCAAGTATCGTGGTTTTCAGCTGTAAGTTGGGGAATCTTCCATTCTTCCTTCTCTACAGCCATCTTGTGTGTTTTGAGTTGGTGAGACTATTATGCGAGCAAGGTACGTGGTATGATGCTAAGAGTGTAGGTGATGCGGGCGATGCGGGCGATACAGGCGATGCGGGCGATCCGGGCGATCCGGGTGATATTCTGCGGGCGGTGCAGTCGTTATCGGTTCTCGGGTGTAGAGACGGTGTATTTAAGTGTGATTGCGTGTTAACCGCGTTGTACACGACTTCTTTTCTTTTCTGATTCCTTCTTGAATCTAAGTCCTTCGTGACTTGGGTGGATGTTTTGATTCCTTCTTGAATCTGAGTCCTTCGTGACTCGGGTAGGTGTTTGAAAACAATAACGTTGGGTTAGGCAACCGGGCTCATAACCTGTTAGAACAAGGTCTCCTCTGGTGGTATGACTACCATAGGCGACCGAGTAGAGGTACGAAAGGTAACCCTGTATTGGATTGAACTTCACTAAGAGCTATTGTTCTATCTACTTGTTGTTATGATGATCTTAGGACGTACATGACAGATCATCATTCCGCGTCGGTCCTTCTGCTCGGGCTTACTCCACGAACCTCACCTCGCCGACCTGGACTGAACCTAACATATTCTTAACAAAAACCAAGATAGAACGGCCTTCGGCCAAAGTCCTACATAGTCTCTGACTGAAAAAGGACTCTAATGGAATAATAATAATAATAATAATAATACATCCTTCAAAGACAAGTGTTACGAACCTAAGGAGAGGACACAGTGCAAGATATGAAGGGCAGAAGGATGGAGACCTTGTCGGAATCCCTTCTCAGACAAAGGCGTACAAAGGTGTACAAGGACCAATGACGTAAGCCTGCCCCGCATCCCACAAAGCTTGGCGGAACGCCACCATGGGACATGTCACGTGTGTCCCAAGGAATCCCACGATGTACCACGATGTCCCACGCATGGGACAGTGTAGGACAACGTAGGACGTATAGGACATAGGACATTCGTTAGTATATAACAATAGGCAATGAGCCCTTACGGTTCATTGTGTTCAACTTCGAAATCTAAGGATTAGTACTTGATTCTCAACTCCCCGTATATTACATCGATCTACCAATCGTGCTATACACCCTCGTGTCCATCGCATCACTCTATCCCCGAGAACCAACCCAAGATCATCTTCGGACGACCTTCACACTTTGAACACCCTCAAGATGAGTGACACCCCGATGAACACACCTAACGAAACTTCGTCAAGCCGCACCAAGGTGGCCAGACCCGATCTATTTCACGGCGATCGACACAAGCTCGAAGACTGGATTCTCCAGTTCGATCTCTTCTTCAGGTTTGAAGATGAGAAGGTCGACCCTACTGATCGTGGACTGCTCATGGCAAGTTACATGCGAGGAACTGCCGCCACCTGGATCAAGCCTTACCTCAACAAATACATGGACGACAACGATGACGACGACGATATTGAACGAATGTTTGAAGACCATCCAACCTTCAAAGACAAGCTTAGACAGCAATTCGGAGTCATCAACGAAGAATCTAAGGCAGATCGTGCAATCCAACAGCTCAAACAAACCCAATCAGTCGCCGACTACGCCAGTATCTTCCAGGGACATGCCCTGAAGACCGACTGGGACGACAAAGCATTAAGGGTTATGTACAGACAAGGACTTAAGGAAAGAGTCAAAGAAGAGCTTATGCGAAGCGGCGTCGCAATCAACAACCTACAGGATCTTATCCGAGAATCAATTCGTATCGACAATGCACTCTACGAATTGCAGCAGGAAATCCGACCGGTTAGAGCCAACCAGTCAGTGCAACGCACAAAGGGACGATTCTTCAAGAAGAAACCAGGATATCGGACGACACCCGGAGGTATTGTACCCTCCGCCGGTAACAACTGGCACGACCCTGATGCAATGCAACTGGACAACATCAACAAAGGCAAGAGTTTCGGAAGGAATGACAAGAAGAAGCCATATAACAAAAAGGAGATCACTTGTTATAATTGTGACAAGAAAGGTCACATGGCTAGGGACTGCCACAGCAAGAACAAGGTGGTTAGACAACTCAACGTTATCCACAAAGCAGTACCCACTGAGCAACACGAGACATGGAATGTCATATCTAAGCCAACCATCGAAATCAACACGCAGGAAAGCGTTTTAGGATTAGATAACCTCGCACTCGTGGAATCAGACTCAGAAGAAGAACAGCCCACTTCGGAGTACGACATGCTCGAAGATGAGTCCAAGGACTTAGAGGCTACGGAAATCGACCAGACCAAATTCGGCAAGATGGCCATGTTTGAAGGAATCAACAGGCCACCCACACCTTATATACAGGAAGAAGAGTTCTACAAGCTCGCAAGACAAATCAACCAGCTACTACGACACCTCAACAAGGCTAAAATCGAGTACGCCTGCGAGGAACCCAACATTATGGCTGCTATGCGACAGGACTTCTACCGATTGTCACTAGAAGTACAACAAAATAAGGAAAACATTTCAACCGAAATATTGGAGTTCCTACCAACAACATGGGAACTAAGCTGGATCGAAGACGCAATTCGATCATGGGAAGAACCAACGTTGCCAATCTCGGAAGAAGAGAAGCAGGAGATCTACGACGAACTCTGCCAGACCAGGAACGATTGGAAGACCTTCCAACACGGCCACAAGAGAAAGGCCAAGGACATCAGTAGATCAAAGAAATACGACTACTGGATGAACCCTAGGAACCCAGAACATGAGAAGTTATCATGGGTTACATGCATTCACGACCATTGCAGAGTACACTACTCGGATAAGTCCGGATCAGGATGGTTCCCGGAAGAAACCAAACGATCGTACCGCTGCAAGTGGCAATTCTTCGACTGCAAAAACGACCTATGCCCAATACATTTATGGGACAAAAGGGAAAAGACATACTTCCCAGGTCACGACAACCCCGAAGAAATTGATCAGATGCAAACAGTATGGCTAAAAGAATACGATGAAGGAGACGCTTGGGAATGTCAACAACCCAACTGGCAAACATGCCTTAGCAAAGAATGCGACCTTCATGCGATAGCCAAAGGATTCCATGGATTTGGAAATCAGGCTTTTTTAGGCCAGCACCCGGCCCAGAGCGGCCCGGCAAGGAGATTAACTCAGTAAACTCCTTAGACCTCATCAAGCTTCAGGTGAAGCTTGAAGGGAGGTGGATGAAGGCATTAGTAGACTCGGGATCACAAGCCAACTACGTTTCAGCGCACGCAGCATCTTCAGCCGGACTGAAGCCACTACGGAAACAAGAAGCTTACCCACTACACGTAGCCAACGGAGAGCCAATGCCAGGTGAACAAGAAATCACCCATGAGGTCAGACAAGTGACGCTCAACATCCAAGGACACCAAGAGAAGATAGACCTAGATGTCTTCGGACTAGCTACCCACGACATCATATTAGGACTTCCATGGTTACGAGAACACAACCCACGGATCGACTGGAAGTCGAAGACGTTCTCATTCGAGTGCTGTGGAACGGACGCAACCACAAGCCAGCCTACGCATTGTCAGAGTACGATGGTAGATGAGAGGAAACTGAATAACATCGCAAAGAAAAAGCGAGCCTCGACAAAGGACGGCCTTAAGAAACAAGGGTCCGACTCAGCAGACGCCGGAACGGAGCCACCGGGTCGACAGACTAGAGTTTTGGAGAAACGCGCAACTCCTAAGATCCCCGCAGAATACAAAGAATTCGAACATCTATTCCGGGAAGTGGCAGATGAACAAGCATTGCCAAAGCACCAACCCTGGGACCACAAGATTGTCTTACAGGAAGGAAAGAAACCGACTTTCGGCCCAATATACGGACTATCGGAAAAAGAATTGAGCACGTTACGCGACTACATCAAGACAAGCCTAGCAAAGAAATATATCCGACCATCGAAGTCACCAGCAGGATATCCAATCATGTTTGTCCCGAAAAAAGACGGAAAACTACGACTATGTGTAGATTATCGCAAGCTCAACGACATCACAATCAAGAATCGATACCCCTTACCGAACATTACAGAATTACGGGATCGATTATCTCGCGCAAAGATCTTTACAGCATTAGATCTTCGAGATGGATACCACCTGATTCGCATAGCGAAAGGTGAGGAATGGAAAACGGCGTTCCGATCAAGATACGGACACTACGAATACACAGTTATGCCGTTTGGGCTCACGAACGCCCCAGCAACATTCCAAGAACTCATCAACAACGTGTTGAGAGCACATCTAGACATCTTTGTCATAGCTTATCTAGACGACATTCTCGTCTACTCCGAGACTTTAGAGGACCATGTTGAACATGTCAAGACAGTACTAAGGGCCCTTGAGCAGTTCAACCTCCGACTCAAACCAGAGAAGTGTGAATTTCACAAGACTAAGGTCAACTTCTTAGGCTATGTAGTAGGAGCGGACGGAGTACAAATGAGCGAAGAAAAAATTCAGGTTATCAAGGATTGGCCAACACCGACAACAGTTGTACAGATACAGTCCTTCTTAGGATTCTTGAACTTCAACCGACAGTTCATCAAGGACTTCTCAAACATCGCCATCCCTTTGACAAAACTCACAAGAAAGGACGTACCCTTTAAGTGGAGCAAGGAAGCAGAGAACGCATTCCAAACGCTTAAGAAAGCAAGCATAGAACCACCATGCTTTCGAATATTCCAAGCAGGACACCCATTACGCTTTGAGACCGACGCATCGGATCTCGCGCTAGGCGGATGCGCAAGCCAATTGCACGAAGGCAAATGGCACCCCATCGCCTACTACTCTCGCAAATTCTCAGGACCAGAAGAACGATACGACGTTCACGACAAGGAGCTACTAGCTATTGTTGCATGCTTACAACACTGGAGAGTATACGCAGAAAGCTGCTCGGAACTTACGATATACACAGATCACAAAAATCTAGTGAACTTTACGACCACCAAAGTACTCAACCGCAGACAAGTAAGATGGTCAGAACTACTCGGACAATACAAGTTCAAGATTGTGTACACACCAGGAAAAGAGAACGGCAGAGCAGACGCTCTCAGCCGAAGACCAGATATCGCAGGCACCAAGGAAGTCATCGACACCGCGATACTTAAGGTTAACAAGGACGGATCGCTAGGACCAGCAAAGACACTGAACGCTATCCTCCACATCGGAAACAATGTACCGGAAGAACTGCAAGAAGCAATTATTCAACAACACCACGACGACCCTGTACACGGTCACCCGGGCATTACCAGAACAATGGAACTCATCAGACGCAACTACGAGTTCCCAGGAATGAAGGAAAAGGTTACCTTATTCATCGCAAAATGTGCAGAATGTCAGAAGAACAAACACGACACACACGCACCTTACGGCGAGATGCAAGCATTAGAGCTACCCACAGAACCTTGGGCAGACATCTCTATGGACTTTGTCACAGGTTTACCAGTCTCAAGAGACCCAGCGACAAACATAGGATACAACGCAATACTCGTTGTAATCGATCGATTCACCAAGCAAGCAGAGTACATCCCGTTTAGAAACGATTTCACGGCAGTACATCTGGCTCACATCATCAACGATCGAATCATCAGACATCACGGCATCCCAAAGTCAATTATAAGCGACAGAGACAAGCTCTTCACTTCAAACTTTTGGACGACACTTTTGGCCGCGATCGGTACAAAACGCAAGCTATCAACAGCGTTTCATCCGCAGACAGACGGACAGACAGAAAGAACGAACAGAACCATGAAAGCATATCTCAGGATATACGTCAATTATCAGCAAACCAACTGGGTTTCGCTTCTGCCTATGGCACAAATGGCATACAATAACAAGCTTTCAGAGTCTACAGGACAAACTCCGTTCTATGCAAACCACGGGAGACACCCAAATCTCTTTACACGCACACTTCCAAGCCAGAAAACGGAAGCAGCTATCGCCACAGCCGAGGAGCTGAAGGCAGTACATGAGTTGCTACAGAGCAAACTCGAGACAGCACAACGACAAAGCATTTCATATGTCAACAAGAAACGAAAAATGGCACCTCAGCTAAAGAGGGGGGATAAAGTTTATCTACGTACGAAGAATCTTCGCACGAAACGACCAAGCAAAGGACTCGACAACGTCAAAGTCGGACCATTTTTGATTCTCAATCGGAAAGGACCAGTTACGTACACACTCGACCTTCCACCAGACGCTAAAATACATCCCAGGTTCCATGTAAGCCTCTTAGAACCAGCACACCCAGATACGCCATTACAGAAAACCTTCCACTACGAAACGGAAGAAGAAAACGAATTTGAAGTCGAGAACATTGTCACACACAGAGTTGTGGACAACGGCACAGAATACCTAGTCAAATGGTTAGGATACCCAGACAGCGAGAACACTTGGGAACCGGACACAAACCTTACGAACTGCCGCCAGCTACTTGCGCAGTACCACCGTAATCAAGACCGGCGAACTCGGAATCATCCCCAGAGAAAGTAGGCATGAAGACGCCCCAATCCAATGCCAAAGTACCAGGCATAAGACCGTCTTCCAGATGCGCTACCTCTCGATTCAACGCCTCGACCGCTTCCAACGCCTCGATATCCTCAACAAACTTTCCCGACTCATCAACCCATTCTTGCTCACGACGCTTTAACTGCTTACGCTGCTTGCGAAGACGATCCTTCTTCGCACGCGCAGCCATCAAAGCATCCAATGCCGCAGACTCTGCAGCATCCGCTTCGGCCTCTTGTTGTTCAAGACGCGCCATCTCCTTGTCCAACTTTTCAAAGTTCGGGACAGGAACTTCCACAGGAACGCACGACTTCACACCGTTGCGATAACAATTTCCACATTCTTTCTTTAACGACGACATCCGACACTCGAGCCCCCGCTTCGCACAATATTGACAAGACACCATCGCGATTGTACCGACTAGGTTGATTCGGTCACCAAGGGTATGACGATGGGCGGTACTTCTGGAAACCATGACACGTCAGCTCATGAGGACATGAGATTAGGAGAGGGAGGATAGTGTTACGAACCTAAGGAGAGGACACAGTGCAAGATATGAAGGGCAGAAGGATGGAGACCTTGTCGGAATCCCTTCTCAGACAAAGGCGTACAAAGGTGTACAAGGACCAATGACGTAAGCCTGCCCCGCATCCCACAAAGCTTGGCGGAACGCCACCATGGGACATGTCACGTGTGTCCCAAGGAATCCCACGATGTACCACGATGTCCCACGCATGGGACAGTGTAGGACAACGTAGGACGTATAGGACATAGGACATTCGTTAGTATATAACAATAGGCAATGAGCCCTTACGGTTCATTGTGTTCAACTTCGAAATCTAAGGATTAGTACTTGATTCTCAACTCCCCGTATATTACATCGATCTACCAATCGTGCTATACACCCTCGTGTCCATCGCATCACTCTATCCCCGAGAACCAACCCAAGATCATCTTCGGACGACCTTCACAACAAGTTACAAGGAGGAATTCGAAAAGCGCTTGCTACAGATCTACGATCTCCGAATACTTGGCGAATTAAGTTGGTTCCTTGGGATTCGTGTGATACGCGATCGACCTTCGAAGAGCATTTGGTTAATTCAAGACTCCTTTATTAACAAGGTTGCAAGCAAGTTCAACCTAACAAGCGACAAGGGATACCCCGATTTTCCGATAAAGGAGAACGTACTACCACCGTCAACGGAAGAACCAAACTCTAAGCGCACGAAAATCTATCAACAACTAGTTGGATCACTAGCTTACATTGCCACGTTTACACGACCTGATGTCGCACGAGCGCACTCAGTACTGGCCCGACATCTTGCAAACCCTGGCCAAAAGCATTTATACGCAGCAATCCATTGCTGGCGTTATCTTATTGGCAAGAGAAATCTGGCGCTCAAG
Source organism: Pyrenophora tritici-repentis (assembly GCF_003171515.1). Taxonomy (NCBI): domain Eukaryota; kingdom Fungi; phylum Ascomycota; class Dothideomycetes; order Pleosporales; family Pleosporaceae; genus Pyrenophora; species Pyrenophora tritici-repentis. Next base: position 261,471 of record NC_089395.1, read on the forward strand.
GCCTCAGGAACTCAAAATGAGAAAGACCTGTTCGTAATCCCCGTAGAGAACGCGGACAAGTATACAGACACGGTTGAACCAATATTTTATGGCGCATCTGATGCTGCCTATGCGGACGAACCTGACACGAGAAGAAGCTCTGAAGGATACTTGTTCAAGCTATACGGCCTGTCTGTTGACTGGAAGGCTGCTATCCAGAAGCACAGTCCGCAACAATCAATTAAGTGGGTCCTAGAAGGTTCAGATTGGATTGATTGATTACCGCTTTAAGCCTAGTAGTTACCTATAGGAGTTTAAGCCCTACCTAGATAGGTAAGTGGGTCTAGGAGAGTGACCGGATTGAATTGATTGTTGCGGAGTCTACCTGCCAGTCATGGGCATTGATCCCATCAGACCTCATCCAATCCGGCGCTGCAGGCAGCTTGTTGTTACGACTTCGGGCGTACGCGTCTTCAGTTTCAATCTTCTGAATATGGTAGTTGGCGTACCCATTAACCGCTAATTGCAACTCAACAGCGCGCTCAAAACACGAAACGTAAGAGTTCCAGCGAGTAACAACTGGCTTGACGGGCTCCTTGATTTTGTGCTGTTCTGTTGGCGCGTTGACAGGCTGGTCCCTAATAGCGAGCTTCTGATACTTCTCAAAAAGAGCGTACTGTTGTGGTGTTTTGATGTAGTTGATAACCGCGAGAAGCACTCCTAATGGTCAGACTTTCCAAAAAGCAAGTTGACTTGGATTACTTGCTTGACTTGCTTGGTTTAAACCAAGCAAGCAAGTCAAGTAAGAGCTGGGCAGCTAAGCAAGCAAGTCAAGTCAAGATACTTTGCTTGCTTGGCTTACTTGGTTTACTTGGTTGTTTTAGCGTTACTGTGATGAGGGTGCTAAAACTGCTGTACGGTAGATGTCGCGATGGTTTTGAAGTGTTGCAGTTGCCTCGGTTGAGTCCCAAACAGGCTAAGCGGCTATCAAATAACGTTAGCCTTAGTCTAGCGCATTGCTCCAATCTCGACGTACGCCTGTCTAGAAGCCTATCGCAATGCAGTATCCCCTATAGCAACGCGTTTTCCAGTGATTTATACTGCCCTGATACCCCCAATATGGCCAAACGTCGCCTACCACAAACTTCTGCTCGGAGCAAACGTACGAAAGTAGCCGCTGCCACCAACAACGTCGCCTCAACTCCTGAGGCTTCACCTGAGCCTGCATCTAAGCCTGCATCTAAGCCTAGACCTCAGCGTCGATCACCTCGCAAAACCCTAGCTGCCGCAAGCCAGGCTAACGCCTCGCCGCCAATACCTACCTTCGAGTTGCAGTTCTTAGAGTCGCAGGCGGAGGCTGAGATTGTCGCGCCCACCGAGGGCAGCCGAGCTGGCACGGTGGCTACAACTGAGGCTGGAGAGGGTGGTCAGGATGAGACAAACAGCGCACTAGTTGAGAACTTTGACGGCATTGACTGGGCACGTTTACCTGATTTTATCAAGCCATTGGCGCGTTCTAAGCGCCCAAAAAGTTGGATCTTTCAGTATGGCTACCGCGTTGTTGAGCGCCATGCTACATCTCGAATCTGGTTTGTGTGCAAGTACTGCCATGTACACAAAACTATCGACGCTGGCCGTGGTGGTTTGTTTAACATTACTCAGGCTACAACCTCAGCAGCCACCCATCTCAGCCAACCAAAGCCTGGCCACAACCTTACGAAAGATGGCCCAAAGTTAGCGCAGAGAGCTCGAGGCCAGCTGTCGTTGCGGCAAGCTTTTGACGCTGGTTTAGACGTACAACAAAACACTGCTAACGCGTTTGGAAACTTCGACGTAGAGGGCTTTCGAACAGCCACTGTCATGTGGCTTGTTAACCGAAACCACCCGCTCAGCGAACTTACGACGCCTGATTTTAGAGAGATGATGAGATTTGCCAACCCAGAGGCAGAGGCAGCGTTGTGGGTAAGTAATACCAGCGTTTCTACCTTTGTGATGAGGTTGTTCCGGTCTATACGACCGCAAGTTATCGACACCCTGTCAGGCTCAGTAAGCAAAATACACGTAAGCTTTGATGGCTGGACAACAAAGGGTGGTAAACGTGGCTTCTTTGGAGTAGTCGCTCACTTTGCCGACGCAGCTGGAATAATACGAGACTTACCAATCGATCTGCCTGAGCTCGCTGGCGCCCACACCGGTGAGGCTATTGCCAAAGCTATCTCGACGACGCTCTCAGCATACGGAATAACAAGCGACCGATTAGGCTATTTTGTACTCGACAACGCTACCAACAACGACACTGCGATCGCCGCGCTCGCGCGCGAGTACGAATTTGAGTCCGCTCACCGGCGCCTCCGCTGCAGTTGTCACACGCTTAACCTCATCGGCCAGGCTATTATATTTGGCACCAACAAAGACGCCTACGGCAACACTCAAGAGCAGTACAATACCGAGGAGCAGTATATGCGAGAGTGGCGGAAAGATGGCCCTATTGGAGTGCTAGTTGACGTCATCAACTATATCAAAACGCCGCAACAGTACGAGCTTTTTCGTGGCTACCAGCGCCTTGCCAACAACAACCTGCCTGCTGAAGGGCGTCTCAAAGTACTCGAGCCAGTCAAGCCTGTCGTCACTCGCTGGAACTCATACTATGCTGCTTTTGAGCGCGCTACCAAGCTTCAAGCCGCGTATAACTTGTACGCTGAGCATCATATCAATAGGGTTATCCTTGAAGATGCGCACGCTGCGCAGCGGAATAATAAGCGGCCCGACGCCCCAAACTGGATGAGATCAACTGGGCTCCGAGCTGCTGACTGGGCGGTGATTGCAGAGTACCAGGACTGCTTAGAGCCGCTCAAGTACGCCACAAAACGCCTCGAGGGACGCTCTAAGGATGGCAAATACGGCGCAATCTATGAGGTTATACCCGTTTTTGAGTACGTACTCAGCAAGCTTGAGGCCCGGGCGCGCCCGTTCGAGCACGTCGACTTCAACGCTCATGCCGAGGCTCCAGAGGATCACCTCAACGTCAACCTCCGCGCCGCGTGGAGCAAAGCCAACGACTACTACAACAAGCTCGACGACTCGCCCGCTTACTACGCCGCTGTTTGCCTACACCCGTACTACAAGAACTACTGCGATGTGGCGTGGGCAGACAAAGCTGATTGGCTTACTAGTGCCAACGCGTCGTTCCAACAGCTTTGGGCGGCATACAAACCTCAACGAGCACGCCAGCGGTATACAACTGCGCCGAGTAGCAACAACATAGACGAGGCAATTATTGCTATACTTAGCCGCAACAATGACCGAGAGGCTCCACTTGACGAGTTTGAGCGCTGGAAAACACAAGAGCCGCAGTGGACGCAGGAGCAGTACAACGCAGATGGAAATCCTGTCCAATACTGGATACAACTACTGCCGAAATACCCGCATTTAGCGCAGTTTGCAATCGATATCATGACTATCCCAGCATCAAGCAGCGACTGTGAGCCACAGTCCGCAACAATCAATTAAGTGGGTCCTAGAAGGTTCAGATTGGATTGATTGATTACCGCTTTAAGCCTAGTAGTTACCTATAGGAGTTTAAGCCCTACCTAGATAGGTAAGTGGGTCTAGGAGAGTGACCGGATTGAATTGATTGTTGCGGAGTCTACTGTGAGCGCCTCTTCAGTGAGCTTGGCGACCTTCTTGAACCTAAACGACGTGCTCTGGGCAGTGAGCTACTCGCAGCTCTTCAATTAGTAAGGTCATGGGTGCGAGCTGGTTATAAACCGTACAACTGTAGCGAGGCTAAGCTTTCAGATGAGCAGCTTGTAGGAGATTACAACATACTAGAGTGGAACACTGAGTTTTGGTAATTTGTATGTAGCTTAATCTCTTTGTAGTAGTCAAGTAATCCAAGTACTTGCAAGTAATACAAGCAAGTCAAGCAAGTAAAAAAATCACCCCAAGCAAGTCAAGTAAAGCCTATGTTTGAACCAAGCAAGTCAAGTTTAGAGCGGTGACTTGCTTTACTTGCTTGTTGGAAAGTCTGCTAATGGTCCATCGCCTCGCCAAGTAGCCATGTTCTCAGCTTCGTTCACGCGCTCAGTCTCCTCGTTGTCGTAGGACTCTTTCTCCTCACCCCAGAGTAGCATCTGGCCAATGAGATTAAGCGTATGAGGACCGCAGCGAAGGCGACGCTCGGTAGCGCTGAAGCCCATCTGCAAGGCGAGAGTGTTGATCGTGGTGTTGTTGTTATGTGCGTTGTCGAGGACGAAGTAACCGAGCTTGCCCACAGTGATTTCGAACTGCTTGAATATTGCCATCACGACCTCAGCCATGGCCTCGCCGGTGTGGGCACCTGTCAGTTGTGGGAGCGCAATAGGCAAGTTGATGAAGGTGGAGAAACGTGCGTGAACTTGTTGTATTGGAGCTACGGGAGAAGAGAGAATATCTATGGTGCGCGCACGGAGCAGCTGACTAATCAGTGCCTGGCCAATCAGAGCACGGGAAGCCTGATTCACCGTGAATACTAGTGAAGGCTCTCACCGCGTCTCGACACACCCCCACAGGACCTGATAGTCCTGCTCTATCCACCTTTGTTGTAGTCCTTTGTTTCGATAGTTGGAGTCGTAAGGCCTAGCTGTTGTAGATACCTGCTGTGGGCTTGTCGTTCAAGAGGTTTCGTGAGGCCGTCAGCAGCCATCTCATGAGTTCGTACATGCTCTACGTAGAGGTTGCCGTCGCGGACTTGATCCTTGATGTAATGGTAGTAGATATCGACGTGCTTTGTACGCTCGTGATGACCCTCTGAGTGTAGTAGCTGTATAGATGGAGCGTTGTCTCCGTAGATAAGGATAGGATGGGTATCTGTACCGTTGTAACCGAGCTGGTGTAGCAGACGGTACAGCCAGGTAGCCTCCTTAGCGGCGTAGGTAAGAGCAACGTACTCAGCTTCAGTTGTTGAGGTTGTAACTAGCTTTTGCTTGACTGACTTGTGACAGATAGTACCTCCAGCAAGTTTGAACAAGTATCCGGAGGTTGATTTGCGGTCCTCGCCGTCAGCAAATGAGGCGTCGCTGTAGCCATGTAGGTGTAGCGTAGGATTAGTGTTGTTCTTGTTGTCATCGTATGATGTCGCATACATGGTGATAGGCATGCGTGCGTGTGGAGATGTAGCTCGATAGCTCATTACAAGAGATTTGAAGGTCTTGAGATAGTCGATGATCTGGATTGCGTACTCGTAGTGTTGTTGAGTTGGATTGCTCATAGCGCGGGCGAGATAGGCGACGTGGAAGGATATATCAGCTCGCAGTTGGGTTGCTGGATACAGCAGCTTGCCAATAACCTTTTGGTAGTTCTGAATTTGTTGTTGAGTTGCAAGATCAGTTGGAGATCGCAGCTTCAACTTGAGTACTGAGGTATCAAGCGGCGTGTAGCGAGGGAGCGCGTGTTGACGACTATACTCCTCTACAAGCTTGTCGACATACAGACTCCGCAACAATCAATCGATTGACATGATTGATTCCTATATAGGTTAAAGAATTACTTCATTAGGCAGCCTTTAACCTAGATAGGAATCAATCATGCCGATCCGATTGATTGTTGCGGAGTCTGTCGACATATGACTCCATTGAGATCTCGATGAGTCGGGATGGTCGTGAGCGTCGAATCCGGAGACCTAGGTAGTGAGAGATTGGTCCTAGATCTCGACACTTGTACTTCTTGTATACAGCCTCTTTGATCTCCTTCATGCGTTGCTTCGTAGCTGTGATGAAGATGATATCATCAACATACGCAAGGATAAGACTGCCGTCTAGGTGTTTGAAGACACATGGATCTGACTCTAAAGGATCGAAGCCGATACCCTTAAGATAGCTCGATAGCTCATTGTACCAGAGGCGTGGTGAGCGGCGCAGGCCGTACAAAGCTTTGATAAGCTTGGCTTTGCGTCCGTCTGGTAGGCGGACATAGACTACTTCGTCTTTGTCTAGTTTACCGTTGAGAAAGGCGGTAACAACGTCTGCTTGCTCGCATTCTAAGTCTTTGGTTGCGACAAGGGCGAGAAGGACTTTTAGTGTAGTTGCGCGAGCTACTGCAGCGTAGGTTTCGCGCCAGAAGTCGGTCTCCTGCCTATTGCCACAGACAACCAGTCGAGCCTTGAAGCGCTCGAGTTGTCCATCGTCCTTGACTTTGTATTTGTATACCCACTTAGTAGGCAGGGCGTATACGCCAGGAGGGATCGTGGTTGTGGTCTCCCATGTGCCATTCTGGTCGAGTGATACGAGCTCTTCATCTTCAGCAGCGATCCATTGCTTGCTGTATGGATGAAGGCGTGCTGCCTTGCGTGTGGCAGGCTCAGGCGGTAAGTCTGTTGTTGTTGCCTCTGTAATTGCCGTAGCAAAGCAACGAGAGACTGCCGCGTATCGGTTGGGCGGTCGAGTGATGCGACGACGTCCATCGAGTATGTTACGGGCATCAAATGATGCACTGATCTCGTCGTGACGTGGAGCATTTTGGGATGTATCCCGACGCTGAGGTGTTGCTCGAGCATTAGCAACCTCGGTAAGACTATTGTAGTTGTCAATGTCCGCGTCAAAGTCAAAGGTAGACTGCGCTTCAGTCTCTAGTCCGTCAAATACATAACCACTACCTTGCTCCGGGAGAGAGACTTCATGGTGTGGAAATGAAGAGGGATCTGGTGCTGGCGGTGGATCTTGGATATAGAAGCATTGATCCGGTTCGGTTGTAGCTGTGTCTTCTTGGACTACAGCTTTGACGTCGTGTTTAGGCCAAGCAACACTGCTCGTACGGTGTATGGACTGTGTGACTGGATCCCACATAAGGTAGATCCGTGATCCTTCTCGACCGACGAAGTACATCTTGACCGATCGTGGTTCAAACTTGGCGCTCTGAACTCGTCGCTGTACTGGTTGATGGACGTACCCAGCTTCTCCGAAGGTGCGGAAGGAGCATAGATTAGGCACAGGGTTTGCAACCTTCATGTGCTCAAATAGCAGCTGTCTTGGTGTCTTACTGTCTGGTACAGCAGAGCTGACGCTATGGTTAAGGACGTCGATGGAGTACTGGGCTGCGTATGGCCAGTATGTCTTAGATATGTGAGGCGCTGCCAAAATCATTGTGCGCGCTCGGACCTCCACTACGTAGTTGCTGGCTTCAGCGACTCCATTCTGGTGGGGTGTATAGGCGGTGGAAGGCTCAGAGATAATGCCTTTGTCCTTGAAGTAACGCCTAGTCGTCTGGTTAAGGAACATATTGTCGTTGTCCATGTGAACGATCGACACTCGAACGTGGTGTTGAGTTTCCATCTTGTCCAGGTGTTGTATAAGCTTAGATGTGATTGCTGCTTTGCAGTCTGTGAAATCAATCCAGCGGTATCGTGAGTAGTCGTCGGTGTACAGTATCCAGTAGCGCTCACCGTTGACACCTTCGGGCGTCACTGGTCCAACAATATCGATATGAATACGATGGAGGAACGTCGTTGAGCGGGCTGGAGACCGTCGTGAGATCTGTTTCTTCGATTTGGATAACATGCAGGCCTCGCATGAGAATGCCTGTGTTGTAGTGAGACGTAGGCCGGTGGTGTTAGCGACAAGAAGCTTAAGAGCTTTAGGGTCGGCATGGCCAAACAGCTCATGGAGCTCTTGGAGAGTAATCTCGCGATAGGGAGCGAGTACACCTGTTGGGTTGGTGGTCGCGGCGGTTGCAAAGGCAAACGCGCGAGCTGCCTCAAGCTCTGTGTTGGCGAGGAGGAGCGTAGGGATCTTGTCGACCTCAGGTGTGAAGGCGATCTCTTGTTGTGATGGCATGAGGTACAGCTTGCTGTCCCAGCCGTGGTAATAGAGATTTTTCGCTCGTAGTTTAGAGTGGGAGAGGACTGATACAAACATGTCCGGAGCGTATAGCACGTTAGTGAAGGAGACCTTGTTGAGTACACCTTCTGACGTGACGACAGTGATCTGAATGGTACCTACCTGCTTAGCAGTAATAGGTCCGGCTCCAGTATTAATTGTAGCAGGAGCAGTGTCGTGTAGAATTTGGAACTTGCTGCGATCATTGCAGATGTGATCGCTGCTTCCAGTATCGATAATGAATCGTTGTTTGAAGTTAGAGGTCTCCTTGGTGAGACTCTGTACCTTCTCTGACAAATGAACCGTTGTAAAGGCAAAGCCTTCAGCATTAATAGCTGCGGCGTTGGTGCTAGTAGGCTGTTGTTTGCCTTGTTGTTGAGCTTGGCGCTGACGCCAGGCTTCAGTGGCGAGGTGAGGAAAGGTGTACCAGCAGTTATCACCTCCTCCAGTATGGTTGCAGTCGCAGTGCTTGCAGTATGGGGAGGTATTTGTAGGTCTCTGAGTCGCACCCTCAGAACCTCTACCTCGTCCGCGCTGGGCTCGCCCATTGCCTCGATTGCCGCGGCCACGGGTGGCGCTTCTGTTGGCGTCGTTGTTATCACTAAGAGGCTGACTGCGGTTGTTGTCACCCCAGAAGCTCGGATAGACGTGTTAATGGTCTTGATTGGGTCGTCGCGGCGGGCCTCGTCAATAAGCTCGCTACACATGCGATCGACGTTCAGAGTAACGTTGCGGCGCAGATCAGCGCGGCGATCGCGTCCGTAGTCCGGGTAGGCGTTGTTGATAGCAAGAATGAACTGATACACTCGAGCTTTGTTAGATAGCTTACAGTCTGCGATGACGTCAAGCTTTGCAAGTCCTGTTTTAAACTTGTCGGTGAAGTTGGCTGTAGAGGGGCAGTCTTGAGCTCTCAGCTTGAAGAAATCTGCCCAGATAGTACACTCTTCAGTGACGCCTTGTTCACGATAACGAGCTGTAATAGCTTCGTACTTCTGCCTCACTGTGGGCAGGTTCATGACGTTGTCCCATACTGATCTTGGTACTGTATTGAGTATAGCCAAGGTGAGAGACGATTCTCGGGAGTTGTAAATACGATAGAGCTCATAGTCTTTGTCGTACTGTGTAGTAACTTCTTTGTTGTGGGCTCGTACGCGTTGCTGAGCGTCAAGCAGAAGTTGTGGCGTGTTGAATGCCGATGACGTAGTTGTCGGTTCAGTTTGATAGTGAGGTGTTTCTGGGTATGTGACCATGTAGCTGCCGTCGAGTAGACCTCCGATAGAGTGAATATTTGCGTACAGCTTCAATGCTGCTTCCCAGTGGTAAGCGTTGCTACCATCTGCTTGTAGCTTTGGGATCGCGTCCATCGCTGTGGATGGCGCCATCGTGACTTTATCGTCGTCGTCGTCGCGCGAGTGACTGATGTTGTGTTCAACTGATCGGTTCTGCTGCTGCGGAAATCGCACCTCTAGAGCACTTTATCGTGTTAGAGGAGGGCTCATAACCTGATGAAGGTGGAGAAACGTGCGTGAACTTGTTGTATTGGAGCTACGGGAGAAGAGAGAATATCTATGGTGCGCGCACGGAGCAGCTGACTAATCAGTGCCTGGCCAATCAGAGCACGGGAAGCCTGATTCACCGTGAATACTAGTGAAGGCTCTCACCGCGTCTCGACACAAGTCCCTGAGCTCGCCAGAGCTATCAACGTAGTGGGCGACGATACCTAAGTAACCGCGCTTGCCACCTTTTGTCGTCCATCCGTCAAAGCTTATATGGACTTTGCTCATTGATTCTGAAAGGCTTGCGACAACCTTTGGTAACAGGTAGTTGTACAGGCGTATAACGTATCGTGAGACGCTGTTATGAGATGCCCACAGGGCTCGTTCTGCCTCTACGCTAGCTAATTGTATCATATTGCGAAAAGACGATGATTCGAATTGTGAGAGTGGGAGGTTGTTTTCGACGAGCCAGGTGACGGCCGCAAGCCTAAACTCTTGTATATTGAAGTTGGTAAGCTCGTTGGCAACAGCCTGAGAGCAGCCCTTCTGAAGGGCGCGTTCGAGGAGAGTTTCTTTCCGAGGAGCGACGGTAGTGCGCTTACTTGGAGGCTTCAAGCCATGACCTTTCTTGTCTTCTCCGAGATGACGTGCTGGCGCTGATGGAGACTGCGAGACGTCATGTATGCCACGGCCAACAGTAGTGAACTTGTGCTTATAGCAATAGTGGCAGATCCACGTGACTTTTGCGACGTTGCTGCGCAAGGCGATGCGATAGCCATGGCTGTATACCCAGCTTGCTCGGTTCGAAAGTGATGTGGGCGGCTTGCAGTGCTTTGGGTAGCGACTCCAATTAAAGCCGTCGTATTTGTCCTCTACCCATACGAAACCCTCGTCGACAGCCTCGCTAGCTGCTCCTGAAGCTGCAACAGTGGCATGCTCGCTGCCCTCAGGTGGTGGGATGATTGTCTCTTCGGCGCGCGACTCTCGGAGGGTCGCTTCAAAATTTGGTGCTTGTGGCGCGGCGACGAGAGCTTGACGCGGCGACAGCGGTGGAGGAGGTGGAGATGGTGAGAATGGCCGAGTATCGACTAGCACAGGTTGGCTGGCAGTCCCGCGATGACGCGCTGCGACTCTAGGGCGCTTCGAAGTTGTCGCGATTTCTAGAGCATTAACGCGTGTTCTTTTTGCTGGCATTATAGCAACGGCGAGGTAGATAATAGCTGCAAATAGAGACGCGTTGATGGAGTATAGGTGAGTGTGGTGGGTGATAAGTAGTAAGTGAAGTGTCGCAGAAGGAGAATATTGTTGCCAGGCCGTTAGCCGGAAATTTAGTAGCTTATTTGCTAGAAATATAGCAAAAAAGAGTGTATTTTAGGTTATAACTAGGTTTCGAACTTACGCACTACACCTAAAAATCATCGTGAGATTGCCCCTCCACCAAGTCCTTCAGCCCCAAGTTTCCAACCGCCCCATCCAACCAAGCTAAGCAAGCTGACTGAGCGAGCGCCTATCCCTAAGCTCGCTCGGCTTGCAAGCGCGCACTGCGCGCTCAGCTCATTCGGCTTGGTCAAAACGTCCAAGCCGAGCGAGCTGAGCGAGCCGGCTCGCTCGTTGACAAGTATGGGAGACATGAGTTGAATCCGTATCGCAACGAATGAAGCGGGCGGGTGGCGTAGACAACGGAGATGTGACTGGGCTGGCTAGGGCTAGTTGTTTTTGGAAAGAAGCATGTTATTGGTGGTTATATGTTCTTTTTGAAATTTCTGGGCTTAGAAAGGGGGGTGTTGGATAAGTTAAGACATGCAACGTTCCGGACGGCGCGGATATGTGTAGGGCATCTTCGTACGCAAAGTGTTTATTGGGAAATGCGGGCAAGCGATTATGATGACGAGGGAGCAATCGCTAGACCTTCATATACTTTGGGGAGTGAGCTAAATATGCAGGGAAGAAGTTGCAAGTAGAGGGCCAGATCAATGTACGCCTCATTCGATATTTCACCGTGCGCCAATCACGCATATGTCAGACTACAGATATTATACAGGAGATTCTTTTCAGAAAGCGAGTTGCCACAAGTCGGCTAGTCGCTCGTTGTTCTCACCAAGACCACCATGGATGACGATGCTGTCGTTGCCGCTGTCCGCCTTGACCACATCGGCGTCGAACCAACCACGCGGATCAGGAATACCGTCACTACTGCCTTCAGGCTGGATTTCCGTCCACCACTTCTCGCCGACATCGTAGATCCAAACGTCGCTTAGCATTTTGCCCGCCCCGGCATGGCCGAGGGATGAGGGATCGTGTTCACCGAAGAGGGTGAGGAGCTTGTCTTTGCCGGCGAGCTTGACGGGGAGAAGAACACAAACACTGCGCGGTTTGGGTCCATTGAAACCATCGGCTGCAAAGTTTTCGGTAGTCCATGTGTCGCTGGCGATGTCGAAGATGTCAATGCTGCCGCCTTGCTCGGTGGTTCCGTCAAATCCGTTCATCCTGTAAAGCTTACCGCCGCTGAAAGCGATGGAAGCGCCTCCACGGTGGGGGGCGGGAGCATCGGGAGCCTGTGTCCACGTACGCTCATGGATGTTGAATTTCCACAAATCTGAAAGGCGGCCATTTGCGGGGCAGCCGGCGTGGATGAACAGAGTATCTTTCCCATCGCTAGTAGAGCAGTGGTAGCTGCGTGCTGGTGGATATGGCTTTGAAGAGTCGACAGGCGATATCTTTGACCACGATGAGCTTTTAGGGTTGAAACACCACACTGCACCGTCTTCCTCTACTGGGGCCATGTCGACGCCGCCACGGCCAGAGAAGATGTACATTTTGCCATCTATTGCGGCTGATGCACTTCCCACTCGCGGACTTGGTGCTGGGGATGCTGACTTTGTCTCGATGTTTGTCGCATCTGTGGCGCTTTTAGCGTGGTACCTTAATGGCGTGTAAAACGAGGGGTACATACCAGACGTCAGAGAGAAGATGTCGACTTTGTTATCGATGGGCTCTCGGGGCTTCACTTCTCCGCCAAAGATGCATACTTTCTGTTGGACGACGGAAACAACTTGGGAGGAACGTTGCAGTCGTTCCTCGCTCGCAAGACGTTTCCAAGTGCCATTGAGAGTGCTGATTGGCATACTGAAGGTATCGTAAGTTAGTCGTAAATTGGTTATGGAGCTTGATATGGAAGTGAGACTGGTGGGAGATATGGGGTGAGAGAACTGATGAAACTATTTAAAGAGTAATGGTAAGAAGTCGAATATTGCGTCATTTGCGGGTGGTGATACAGTGAAGGTCGGGTATATGCTCCACCTTCCAACTCGGGCGGCACATGGAAACGCGCTAGCTTAGACAGGCTAGTGCGCATGCATGGATCGTCATCGGCGTAGCGTCCAGGACCCAAAAGTTCGCGACCCAACTGTCACCATCTTCTTTGCACGCACGCGATTCACAAGCCAACAATGAGGTTGCGATTAACGGTACAGAGGAATGGCCTGCCTGCTGCCAATGTACTGTGGAACGTGCCCGAGACCAACAGCACGCAGGCTTACACAATCACGCGCCTGCTGGAAGACGTTAACCTCATCATCCCGCTAGAGGCAGAGCATTGGGGCCTGGAGCATTATGTTGTCGAAGTGGCCGGATTCGAGTGTTTGCACTTCATGCCCGTCATCAATGCCCTCAAGGAGGATGATCACGTTTCGTACGTAACTGTTCGGCTTCTACGCTGGTACCTGCTAATGAGCTACTAGTATTCGACCGCTCATGACTGCCGAAGTGCGCGCGCGAACCCTTACCGGACGTCATCAGATATCAGATGGAGGCCAACACCTGGTTGACGGCGTTCCCTTTGGTCGACCCTACCTACGCCAGCCAAACCGACCCGCCGTTCGCATACCTCCGCGCAAACGACGCCGATTAGAAGACAGGGAAGCAGAAGAGGCGACTGAAGCTATCAATTTGCTTACAGAGAACGGAGAGGTTTCCGAAGAGGATGAGGTCATGCCACCCCTGAATGGCCATTCTGTCTCAAGAAGCAAAGCAAAGGAGTCGCACAAGGCAGCCAAATCGGTACAATTTGCGCATCCCGAGATGGACGCATCTGATGATAGCGACGAGGACGACGATGACTTTGCACCCGGAGAAACAAACGAAGAGGAGGCTGCTTCTGAGGAGGATTCCGACGATACAGATTCAGACTCTGACGCAAAGTCAGGCGCAACTTCTAGCGCCTCAGACAGCTCGGGATCAGACTCTAGCTCTGATAGCGACTCTGGCGATAGCGATAGCGATAGCGACGCTGCCTCCCCACCCGATGTTCTATCTTCCAAGGACGGTAACGAGGCTGAAGCGCCAACCACGCAGCCCCCAAAGCATACACCTCCAGGCCAAGGACTCACAGCCACCCAGATTAGGAATGCACGGCGAACTCGAGTCAATCATCTACGCCGTCTGAAGGGATTGGGCGAGCTTCCTGAAAATGCCACATTGAACGATCTGCGAGACTACGAAGCAAGGAAACAAGGACAGCCCGAGGAAGAGCCCAGACAAACAGAACCATTCTCAACATCTCAAGGAAAGAGGAAGCGTTTAGATGAGGATGAGCCGGTTGAGGATGGCGCGACAGAGCTCGAGCGACGGAAACGCGAACTCATGGCAAAGTTGAGAGAAAGTCCAGATATCACAGCACCAGCCGAAAAGCCCGCAGAGCCGTCGACTCCTGTCATAGAACGAGCAGAAGAAGAGCCACCCACAAAGAAGCAAACGCCTCAAAGAAGGCTGCGTCCTGACACAGGTGCCATCGGTCGGATACTTGCCCGACAGGCTGCTCCTTTTGTCAGGAAAGGCAAGGCGAAAGCAGTTGAAGAACCACCAGAGCCAGAAGGAGCATCGGAACCAGACTTCTGGAAGTCGCGGATCAATCTTTCCGCATTCGAATGCTGGGAGGAAGACTATGACCTCAGTGCCCCGCCATTTCCATTTCAACAGCACTGGGATCCAGCGAGTAAGCTCATGCGCGACAAAGCTTCCAAGAAGAAGAACAAGAAGCGCGGTCATGTACTACAGGAGACAGTCTTAAAAGTGGATGAGGAGGAAGAGGACGATGTGAAGATGGTCTTGAACTATGACGATGCTCCTGCAACCATTCCCAGCTCAGAGAACACCGACGCAGCCATCGAGGATCAGTTGCGCAATGATGTTGCGACGGCTGCTCAAGCAGACTTACCGCCGTTGCCCGAGGACATGCAGACGTTGCCGGACCTTGCTTCTTCTGACGTCAAGGTAGGCGCCATCATAGCGTGCAAGTTCTTCACTGTAAACCCCATTACCATCACACCAGAGATTAGCGACTACAAAACGGCTACAGTTGAACACGAAGGCGACTCGGGTCCCGGTGCTGGCACGATTCAACTGAGGATTGCTGCGCGCGATCTTCCAAAGAGAGAGATCAAATTCGACAGCAAAGGAAACCGTATATACAACGCCGCCGACGCTCTTTTGATGGAGGAAGACGACGAAGATGAGGGTTTGTGGGAGGGCATGTTTGGTGAGCTTTTGGAAGCAAAGCTGTTGAAGGCTGCTTGAAGAGCGCATGGCTCGTTGTGTATGTGTGGTTAGAGATATCGCTGTCATTGATTACTCCAGTTTTTCCCAGCAAACACTAGCCTCTTGTCTATTTACCTTGATTAGATAATTCCCAATATACCCAATCATTTTCGCCCGGGAGCATATCATGTGCATCGCGTGATCAGTGTGATACAGAAACTCCGATCGGTCTTCGGTCTCGGGCCAGGGTCTCGGCGCATCTACCCCGCCAAACGTCACTGACCCCTCCATGAGTTCACGAGCTGCATGAGCTGATAGCCACCGGGCTATGCAAAGTACAAACCTGTACAAACACTGTACTTCATCCACACGCAGTGCATATACTCTCTTCTCGCATTTCGAACTTGGTTATACAAGACGCCACGAAGCCGGTGAAATTACTCTTCACAGCTTATCGTCCATGCAGGCTTTTCTTCGGGAAACATGAACCCATGCCTCTAGTTTGCCCCTAACAACTGCCGTGGTGGGGTAGCTTCACGATTAGGATGAAGAGGTACATTATGCGATCCGTTTCTGGCGCGGTTCGTGTACTTATAAATTCTCGGTAATTCGGTAAATATCTCGCGGCTCCTCATTCCCATCGGCCAGTTTTCTACTTTAGCAGACATATAAACAGTGTAAACGACGTAGTTCTTTGGGAAAGATCAAGCTGAAAAGTACAGAATGTGAGTGTTGATACAGCTAGATGCGATAGTAAAACATAAAACACGAAGCTGACTGTTACAGAACCACACACGATGCCTCTTCCTACTGGTGTATACCGTGCCGACCACGTCGGTTCCTTCCTCCGCCCCAAAGCTGTCCTTGAGGCACGCACAAAAGCTGCAAACGAAGAAATCTCCGCAGAAGATCTCCGCAAGATTGAGGATGAAAACGTCACGTACGTTGCCAACAAGCAGATAGAAAATGGGTTACGGTCCATAACCGACGGCGAGTTCCGCCGCGCCTACTTCCATCTCGACTTCCTCAAGCACCTCGCGGGCATTGAAGAAAAGGGCCAAGTGGGAAACATCAGGCACAAGGATGGTTTCTCGCCGCCAACACTCATCGTCAAGGGCAAGCTTGGTCATCCCGAGGCTATCCAGGTCAAGGACTTCCAGTTCCTTGAGCAAGCCATCGCCGACAATGGCGGAAAGGCAAGCACCAAAGTCTGCATCCCTTCTCCAACAATGGTGCACTTCCGCGGCGGACGCGCCTCCATCGACGTGTCCGCATACCCCGACCTAGACGTCTTCTTCGACGACCTCGCTCGCGTATACCAGGAGGAGCTCGACTCGCTCTACAAGGCCGGCTGCCGCTTCGTCCAGCTCGACGACACTAACCTGGCCTACCTCTGCGACCCCGACATGCGCAAGGCGGCGGAACAAGAACGCAACGAAGACCTCAGCACTCTGCCGCGAAAGTACGCCGAGCTGATCAACAAGGCCATTGAGAAGAGGCCAGCCGACATGAAGATTGGTATCCATCTCTGCCGCGGCAACTACCGCTCCAAGTGGTTCGCCTCAGGCGGCTACGAGCCCGTCGCCGAGGTCCTGTTCAAGGAACTCAACGTTGATGCTTACTTCCTCGAATACGACGACGCTCGCTCCGGCGACTTTTCGCCTCTTCGTCATCTCCCGGAGCACAAGGTCGTCGTGTTGGGTGTCATGTCGAGCAAGAAGAACACGTTGGACGACAAGGAGGAGATTATTAAGCGTCTTCATGAGGCGGCTAAGATTACGCCCAAGGGTCTCGATCAGCTGTGTGTGAGCCACCAGTGTGGTTTTAGCTCGACTGCTGAGGGCAATGAATTGACTGAGGAGGAGCAGTGGGCCAAGGTCAGGTTGAGCGTGGAAATCGCAAAGCAAGTTTGGGGCGAGGACATTAGCAAGTAAAGAGTGTATCGTCTTTGTGTATTTGGAGTCGGTGGGATGGTGTAAATACTAGTATTTGAACGGCTAATGCTGCCGATTGCTCGACGTGGGCGGATATGAGAGTGGCATGGGATCGGGGCATGAGAAAGGTGTTACGGAGAGAAAGAAGTTGACCAGGTCTCAACGACCGGTCCATTTATGTATTATGAAATCACGGTTCAACCCCAAGAATAGTATAAGAATATAGTAACATTCAATTAGTCAGCTACAATGGATGGGCTATCAAACAGCGTATAACTACTCGTCTCCCGACGAGATTATTAACATCTGTAAGTACGGTTGAAGGGGACTTGCGTCCGTCGACAAGACGGATGAATATTTGCCCCGAACCTCTTGTTGCGGATCTGCGTGTATTACCATGAATAAGACGGATGGATAGTTGCCCCGAGTCTCTTGTCACGGCCCTTTTCGGAACGACTAGGTTTGTATACAGCGACATGCCCAGAACTTTGTCCTTCAATCCCTTGTACCATGTTCACCATCCCACAGGTATCTCAATGGGATTCCTACATAACCTCGGCAAGGTCTCCATTGCCAAATTAGCAGTGCGAATTGTTAACCTTGAAGGCTCTTTCCCGCGGTGATCCAGGTTCAGTATGTTATATGCAGCATGCTTAGGTACAGCATCGGCTTGACAAATTTGTAGCCATGGACAGCTCACCCCGCATTTGGCAATTTGGCATCCGGGAATAATAGCGGAATGCTCTCCGCGCGATCTCCTCCCGGCAGTCACGTCCATACATAGCCATGGATATATAAGTTAGCGAAGCCCTACAAGATGGGTTGCGTAGTCCTGTGAGAACAGTTGGATTATTAAACACTCACGTTCAAGATGCACTTTTCAGCCATCCTAGGTACAGTTGCTGTAGCAGTGATATCGCGCCTCTTGTTCAAAACCTACTTTTCCCCCTTGCGAAACGTACCAGGACCGACGGCTGCGCGCTTTACAAATCTGTGGTATTTGTTCCGAGTAAATAAGGGGGACTTCCAATGGGAGAATATAGAATTACACCGGAGATACGGTAAGCCTATCTGCCTTGATCTTCACTCGCACCAAAACACCTCACACCACACACCAACACTACAGGCCCCATAGTGCGATACGGTCCAAACCGATACTCCCTGTCCTCGCCCTCTGCGCAGAAAATCATCTACGGCCACGGCGCCAAATTCCCAAAATCAGCCTGGTACGCCACATCCCAGAACCCTTCGCCGCAACAATGGAGTCTCTTCGCCGACCGCTCGATACAACGGCACGGCGAAAACAGACGGCAATACCAAAGCACCTACAGCATGTCATCGCTCGTGACGTACGAGCCGTACGTAGACGAGTGTACGGCGCTGTTCAGCCAGCGGCTGCGGGAAATAGCTAGCGCAGGCGCGTACGCCGCCGATATGGGGCATTGGCTGCAGTGCTACGCGTTCGATGTCATAGGTTTGATTACGTATGCGAAGAGATTGGGGTTTCTGGACAAGGGCGAGGATGTGCAAGGTGTGATTGCGGCGCTGGAGGATTTTCTGTGGTATGCGGCTTGTGTAGGCATCTTCTCGTGGTTGCATGAATATCTTTTTCCGGTGAGGAATTGGCTTGCGGGACCGCAGGGGACGGGGAGGGCGTATGTGGGGAGGTTTACGCAGGAGAGGATCAAGGAGCATGAGGTTGAACGGAAGAAAAAGGGGATGTTGCCGGGTGATGGTGACGCGGCGGAAGAAGAGAGCAGGACGAGCATATGTTTTTTGAGCAAGTTCTTTGCGAAGAATAAGGAGGATCCGGCGGGTTTTACCATGTATCATTTGGCGGCGGGGTGTGTGTCGAATATGGTGGCTGGGTCGGATACTACGGCTATCAGTTTGTCGGCCATTCTATACTACTTGCTCAAGAACCCGGGGACGTTTGACAAACTACGGCAAGAGGTCGATGAGAGGAAGCATGGCGGGTTTTTCACTTTAAAGGAGAGCCAGGAGATGCCGTATCTACAGGCGGTTATGAAGGAAGCACTGAGGTTACATCCGGCTGTTGGTCTGCCGCTCGAGCGCGTGGTTCCACCTGGCGGAGCAACGATATGTGAGCAGTATTTTCCAGAAGGAGTAAGTACTTTGTCTTGATACTGAAAACTGTACGACGGAGAACTGATAGGTTCTAGACTATTGTCGGAATCAACTCTTGGGTCGCGCATCGTGACACGTCAGTGTTTGGGCCGGACGCGCACCTATTCAAGCCAGAGCGCTGGCTCAGCTCCGACAAAGAGAGACTGAGTTTGATGGAGCGAAGCTGGATGCCGGTAAGTCAAGTTTCGTTTGTCCTCGGCCCTTACCCCATGTTTAGCACTGTCCATTTTGGACGCCACGCACTTTCCACCTCGTATCTGTCACATGCGCTTTCAGCCAGCCTCTCACACAAACTCCGTCTACCGTATCTTACGCGCTTTGTTGTCGCCTCAGTGGCTAACTTGGAATGTGCTCTCACCGCAGTTTGGCCTAGGCTCCAGAACCTGCATTGGGCGGCACATATCGCTTTTGGAAATGTCAAAGCTGGTTCCTGCGCTAATTCGCGATTTCGACTTTACCCTCGACAGCCAGTTGCAGGAGGGAGAGTGGAAGACGGTAGACTATTGGTTCGTAAAGCCAAAGGGCTTCAAGGTCAAGGTTGCGCTTCGGCAACCAGTAACAACTTGACGGGCCGACCGCGTAGTCGAGGTCCCGGTGCGGATCGGTTGGACTATACACAGACAAAGGAATCTGGCATCTCTTATGGCCCTGTCGTCTCGTGCAGTAGTTGCGTGGATTGTAACAGGGCAGGGCAATATGCAAGTATGAGTCCATGTAAGATAACAGCCCGCTTTTTGCCCATTGAGTAAGGATGCGAGAGAGAGAGAGAAATGCTGCATAAGCGACTATGTAAGCTGCAAGTTATTGGAAAGAAAAATCTCAGCCCGTGTCGGTCCTCCACTTGTAATCCTTCGAGAACGGTTCTGTAGGATTCCTTTGCAGGACGGGATTTCAAGGCGTCCTACCACCGGCGGTGTCCGCTCCAGGCCATGTCGCCGCCACGGCACGTTTGTTGCAGGCGCCGATGCCCATTTGCACCGCGCATGTGCATGCATAATCGGTGCAATTATCCGAGATGCGAAATATTGGCTCCTCCTCAGTTTCGTATCGAAGATGCCATTCACGGACGAGGAAGGAGGGGACATTGCTGATGCCATGTAGTATGCAGAGTCCAGTGTAGCATGTCTCACTAACTAACCCCCATGGTAATCTCCATGTCTTACTAGAATCCCAGTATGTATAACATTACGATGACCAGCGTATACCAAAAAAAAACAAGTAACCGCACCCACACCCATCACGTGGCCGCCTCGACGGCGCACCACTACCACCCTAGCGGACCCTGAAACTCGCAACTTTGGCATGCTGGCTATCACACATGGCGCGGACAGGCGGTAAACGCCACTAGAAAGCAAGGCCTTATTCCCACGCACCCACCCCAAGGGAAAAAAAGTGCCGAAAGACAAAAAGGAAAAAAAAACACACCGACCGACAGCTGAAAGCACGGGGGGGGGGGCAAGGCTAGAAGGCTACTATCTAACCTAGATATCGCTGAAACGGCGGGAAAAGACGCCCCAAAAACAGTTTACGCACCTCCGCTTAGGCATGCACATGCAGACACAGGACGAAAAAAACGGGGCGGGTCCTCCTTTTTTGCTTCTGGCTTCTGGCTTCTGGCTTCTATCTTTCGGAAGCAGCTTTCCCACTTTACGGTCGCAGTCGCAGCGAGGTTGCCAAGGCACATTCTATTTACATACCAGATACGCGGAAGACGCTCCGGCCCCCAAGTCCTTCGTTTGGTCGGCTCCACTCACTCGCGATAGTTACCACCCACCCTTTACTTAGCATAGTAACTTGCCTCACCCAACCCCCTGCGTTTGCGTGCGAGCGAGCGAGCAAGAAAAACAGGTGTTGCGCGCGCCTACTTGCAAGCGGCGGCGGCTCGTGTGTTTTTTTCCTTGTCGTGGGAGCAGAGAAGAGTCAGTCCCACTGCCCACGCTACTTGGTACGATTCAACCTCTAATCGGCGCCAGAGGATACCAGATACAGGTTAGTGCAATCACGTTAAGATTTTTAGGCGAGTCGTATTCAACAGAAAAGGTTATCTTTGATCTTTTTTGCGAAGATTGCTTAGGCCCGCGATGATGGGAAGTGGGGGGGGGGTTAATCTGGTGCAGGGTGTTGGTGTGGTATGTAGACTGGGAAACTGGGAAACGTTGAGGCTGAGAGTTGAGGATGTGAACAGGGTTGTTTGTTTATTGTTGTTGTGAGGCGTGCATGCAGCGTGGGTGTGTGGATGTGGATGTGGATGTGGGTGGGTGGGATGAGATACTAGTTAATGTCGGACCGGTGCATGTTTGTTGGCGTGGTTTGTCGATTAGAGGCTCTGCGTGCGAGCTGCGAGCGAGAAAAAGCGCCACAAAAGCCTCGGAGGAAACGGACGAACGAACGAACGCACGCAGGCGGGAAGAGCAGATGAAAGTGCTGACCACCCCCGTTGCGGGATGGCGTGGCTAGTGGTCATCATTAGCTTGATCTCGATGCTTCTGTTCGCTTGTCCCCTTGCCAAATCTTATTTCGCGCTGCGCGCAAAGTAGATGATGCGCGCATGTTGCCGGAGCAAATAAACACCCCAAATCCTCATGATACGATGTCCCATACCATGTGTGCGGCGAAGTGTAACGCTGCACGAGCGCCGGTTGAGCCGTCCGTTCTGACAATGTCGCACTGCATTTCCGATAGATTTCTGCATGACGGATACGAGGCGTCATGTAACCACACACCACCTGCCACCGTGTAATACTGCATGTATGTGTGCCGTGTGTGATTGAAGTTATTGATTATGTAATCTCATCTCTATTGGAAAAATGTTACATGCTTGCGCTGCATGTGAGTTTTGTTTACTCGGATGGCGCTCCCATGCGCCTCTACCAATGCCGATATGCGGATACAAAACATGTGTCTAATGTGCCGTGTGTGTGGGCGGAAAAGAAATAATGAGCCGTGCTGACTTCATCGTCCGGCAAGCAAAAAGTAGGAAGAAAGAAACAAGGAGTTCAGGGCTGAACTATAATCGGAACTAGCATTTGCCGGCCTGCCACATCTTGACAGACTTGACAGTCATACCGCGCTCGGTCCCCTCACCCCAGGTGGGAAGCCATTGGTCCTTGGCTAGTGCAAATGTTAGCTGTTGCTGTTATAACTTGGTGGAATTAAACATACCATTCCAGAAGTCGCGGGCAGCAAAGTCACTGCCATCGACCCAGGGCTTGTTGCCCTCGCCATCAAAGAACCAGCCGTTCTGAGCACCAACCGCGACGTTGAGAATGAGGTAAAACTTCTCGTCGAAAGGCGCGTTGTTACCGCCAAGCCTCCATGGGTCGTCGATAAGGGTTCCGTTGCTAGTAGTGACGCCGTTGAAGCCACCCTTCTTCCATAGGTTGTTCCTGTCGTTGAACTTGTAGTACATGACCTGCTTGAGACGACCGTCCAAGTACATCATGATGTAATTCTCGGTCCACTCAAGACCGAATGTGTGCCAGCTCGAGGCAAAGTCTGTGCGGCGGAAGAAGGATTGGCCGTGGGTGTGGATGTAGCCGTCGTGCTTGTAGTCGGGGCCCCAATGAAGGGTGGAAGAGACAAAGTCACGGCCTTCGGGGTAGGTGTAGTTGTTACCGCGGAATTCAGCGATATCAATTTCTCCGCTGCGGGGCCATTCGCCGTATGCATTGTCTTGGGGCATCATCCCTAGATTCTACTGTCAGTCTTTGATCGGTAATTGTGCACGTTAACTTGGCAACATACAAATGGCGGGCCATAGCCAGTCACCCTTGGCTGTCTTGGCAACAACTTCGACACGACCGTACTTGATAGCCTTCTTACCCTTGGTTGTCATACGTGCAGACCGGACCGGGGGAATAATCGTTCCGAGAGTAGCGTTGGACCGGACACCGCAAGACTTGTAGTCGTCAGATGTGCAGGAGCCATCACCGGACGTCTTGGTAATGTTCAATGTGTATCCGTTCATGAGTTGGTCTTGAGTGATGCCGGTGGATTCGGTGGTAAGGGTTGGGACAATGTGGAGACCATCAGCATCGACAAAGCTGTTCTTTGGGTCGTCGGTGGTCCAGTCAAACTCGCCGTTACCATAGTTGCCAGTCTGAAAGAATTGGTCAGTATGGGACCTGTGTGATGTTGACACTTGACGCATACCTGAATCTCGTAGCCCCAGTTGGCAGGGTCAATCTTTTCAAAGTGATCATCCATGATAAGACATTGCTACTCAGTGTCAGCACAGACTATCAGTGAGTATCTAGATGACGTACATCAGGTATTTGCGCCTCTTGTACACCAGTGTACATGATGTATCCACTGACACAGACACCAATCATGATGAAACCAAAGGTGATCCAGTTGCCGACCTTGGTCTTCTTCATTCTTGGATCATTGACCCATGGCTGCTCACGTCTACATCTCTAGTTAGTTCTGTGATATCATATAGTTTATACGATGCAAGACATACTCTCCGCGTAGCCGGTAACTCTTGAATGGTCGGGGTTGTTTCCGCAAGTCAGCAGCACCTATTTGATTTTGATAGACTGGGCCAGCGAATGCTAGGTTAGAAGGAGTCCTGGGGACGTAGGGCATAGACGCCGTATCGGGACGTCTTTGTGACATGCCAGCAGGCAGGTCAGGGACATCTTGGGAGTGTGCTGTTGTAGGTGGGGCTTCCTCGGGAGCCTTCTTGTTACGCTTGAAGAAGGAAGGCATCTTTGAATGTGTAACAGCAAAAGATGTCAAACGCGGAATGGAGAAATTCCCAAAGGCTCAGCGATGGCAAGGCAGTATATTGCCGCAGTGAGCTCGCTTAAAGAAGTTGACAAACAAACACACAGGGTCAAAGCGAAAGACGTTGTGGAGAGCTGAAGTATACAATGCTCAAGCGAGTTTTGCGGCGTAAAGAATCGATAGTAGAGTGAGCCGTCTTCGGGAAGAGCGATGGTTGACGGCTTCTCAAGTCTAGATTTAGAAGACTCTATACGCTCCCAAGCATCAATGCCGTACTCGACGGAAAGGCAGCTGCACGAGCAGGGGGCAGATTGTGCACCTTGATTACAGACCAGTCGCCGGATGGAGCTTTTGGAATAGTGCACAGTAGTGTCGAAGCCACCAGCGCTCGCTTAGATGCAGGTACCTGGAGGGTTGCGAGATAAGCACGCGGCTAGTGTGACAGCCTTGCAGTTGTTGTTCCAAGTTGCGAGGCCACAAGCCGCTAGGCGATACGGCAGTGGTGCGCCGAGCTTCGACACTTGACGTCGTTGATGAGGCTTGGATGTCGGCCGCCACGGCACATCATCTCATGGCTCGTGCCTGTTCCTGGCTCAAGTTAGCGCCCGGCCGATCTGTTCCAAATTGCCAGCGCCCATGCGAATCCGACCGACCTTTTTCCCATGCGTGGACGCTTGTGTCGATGAAAAGAGCCCGACTTGCACCCGGTTCTGGAGCGAGGCCTGGGACCGTAAAGGCTCGGCGTATCAGTCTGAATGGGGAGTGGCAAGATGCACGATTTTGATAGCCGTATTCTCCCACCCTCGGCCATGTCTTATCTGCACCTTTGTGGCTAAATCCTACACCTCAGTGCCCTGCTGCCGACTTATCGGTAGATCAATTACACGCGCCACTTGCCATGGCCGATACTGGGCAGTGCATTGCACTTTCCGAGCTCCACTGCCTGCGAGCTCTCGAACTCTGTCGCCTAACCCACTGACTCGACACGTCCAGTCTGAGCATCGCGTCATGCAGCAGAGTGCAAAACTTGCGACGTGTGGCTGCACAGTGGCTAGCTGCCCTCTGTGTTGTTCAATGAGCGGGCGTAGTAGAATCAACAAATACGGCAAGCGGTCCTAATCTTAACATCACCTGGGACAGTGACACTGACGCAGGGATGCTTATCGTGACTGGTAGGATTTGGCTGCAACGGTGGTGATTGGTCGTACTGCCGACGTTGGATCCAAACGCAGGGCTCGTAAACGTCCAAAAGCAATTCGCATTGCCGCCGTGTACCCTTTTCCGAAAAGTCTGGTGACGGCACGTCGTGTTGTTGTCCCCTCGTAAGGGCCCAAGCGTGACCGTGTCTGCACGACGTCAAGGAACTCCGGTCTCCAGCACTCCAGATGC
This sequence comes from Pyrenophora tritici-repentis, assembly GCF_003171515.1. Classification (NCBI taxonomy): domain Eukaryota; kingdom Fungi; phylum Ascomycota; class Dothideomycetes; order Pleosporales; family Pleosporaceae; genus Pyrenophora; species Pyrenophora tritici-repentis. The sequence goes on from NC_089395.1 coordinate 286,530, forward strand.
TTGGGCCGAGGGCTAGGATATAGATTGGATCCACTTTCCAGGCTTTTTCTAATCGCAGCAACGTGGGATGCCGGCAGCACGCTGGCACTGGCACTGGCGCCATGTGAAGCCGAGGAGATCCACAAGCTTGCTGACCTCGCCAAAACGACAAAGTCCTTGTCAGGCCATTTGCGTATCAAGCCAAAACGTCAGGTGTGGCGCTCTCCCATTATAGCAGCGGCTAACTAGTTTCTCCCCCTTGGTCTAGGGACAAGCGCTCGCCATGTCAGGTACCCGACACTCGTTATTGCCGGCTGATTGAAATCTCGTAGTTTCATCGTCTTGTGCCGGCGAAACGAATCCTCGTTGCTCGCTAGTTAGATTATCAGGTTGCCAACATGCAGGCCACAGGCAGGCCCACATGAAAGCCCCCCAAAAAAGGCCCAGAGATCGGGAGAGCGACCGGGGCGTGCGTAGCAAGGATTGACAATACATGTCAGGATGGCTAGGGGCAGATGGCGGCCTGCAATTCCGCCGGTTCTGGATGGTGATGATGTCTGCGAGATAGCGTTTGTGACAGACGCAGTGACCTCTTTCGGGACGTTGGCGTACGAAATCTTGTTGAGCATCGGGCATGCTAGACCAGGGGGGTACCGAATGTTTCGATAGTGTGTAGCATGAGTGTATCTTTGACCTGGTCGCTAAGCAGTGTGGCGGGTCCATGTTCGCGTAGGGCCGTAGCCTGGAGGAATGTGTGTAGACACTACCAGCTGTGCCGCCTTGATAACCTCTCCGTGTCGACCACTTCGTTTTGCTTCCCAGGCTCTTCACTCTTGTGCTCGTGCTGATCTTCACAGGGCTCCTTGCCCATACCTTCGTTTCCGATCCTCGTTCGTGTCTTTTGGTATCCTGCTCGGCATTTCACTATCGCTTAGCACAAACTCCAGTCGATACCCTTACTGCGGCTTGTAATTGTCGCGACATCTCCAAGATGTCTTCCGCTACCCCATCCCACGAGTTCGACATGGACCGGCCATACATTCCATCGAGCCGGCAGTCACTGAGTGGCAGTGTCTCGGACCTCCGCGTACCCCAGACTCCCGGCAGCCGTCCTAGCTTAGCGCGGCCGTTGACCATGAAGATTGACGAAGACTCAAGATACCGTGCCGTAAGTAGTAATCAGCAATCATGTAATCTCCTGGAGTATCATTAACATCTTCTAGATCATCAAGCACCTCTACGCCAAGGCATGCTCCATGCGATGGATGACTTCAGGAGCTCTTGCTCCCGGTTCATGCGAAGGTGTGTTGATCCGAAAGGGTCAAGGAGAGTATGTCACAGAGCCAGTGGCAGCCAACAGCGACCTCCTCTCAGCAGTCAAGAGGATCAACCCTGGTGTCGCACTGACCATGAGCACCGACGGCACCCAAGCCATCTTCGACGTGCTTGAGCCCTTTGAGACGGAGTTGATGTTCCAGAACGGTTCCCAGATTCAGATCTTTGAGTCCATGGCAGAGGTCGCTACCTCATCCACAATCCGCAAATTCCAGTACGCTGCTCTTATCCGCCAGGAACGGCTACTCCTCGTATGGCACGACGACCTTGGTGCCATTCTTTCCCAGGCCATGGAGGTTGAGTCAAGAATCTTGGCCTTGGTTTGGGGTACGGCAAAGAACCCCTTTAGTGGTTTCGACAGCGCGATCCAGTCCAGTGCCAACTCCACTCTTGGCGGCTCCACAGTCGACTTTGTCATCGACAAGAAGGATGATGTCGAGGTCAACGCAGAGGAGGTTGATGGTGACGTTGAGAAGGGTGAAGGACCAAGGGAGTCTCTAGCTCGTCCACTCATCTTCACCAGCTCCATCTTCGTCGGTCTCGCCATGGTTTTGATCATCGTCCTCGTTATTGGTCTCGGTAACAAGGCCATTATCCTCCAGACCATGACCGACCACTTCTACCCTCGCATTGCCCTTGTCCTGACCGAGCCTCTCTGGATTGCACTAGGTCTTTTCTTCGTCGTTGTCGTTCTGGGTAACATCTTCGAAGTCTTTGGTCCCATCACTGGTGTCAAGACCAACAGTCGTTTCCACTCCGCCATCAAGCCCAACCTCGCCCAGGCCCGCGCTCTCGGTTTCGCCCCCTCAACCATTACCATTCAGATGCCCATCTACACCGAGTCTCTGGAAGGTGTCGTCAAGCCCACCGTCGCCTCTCTCCAAGCTGCCATCTCTTACTACGAGTCCCGTGGAGGAACCGCCCGCATCTTCATCAACGACGATGGCATGGCCGTGCGATCGGAAGAAGACAACGCCAAGTTTCTGCAATTCTACGAGAACAACAACATCGGATGGGTATCTCGCCCCAAGCACAACTTTGAAGGTTTCGTCCGCCGCGGAAAGTTCAAGAAGGCCTCCAACATGAACTTTGCTCTCAACATCTCCAACCGCGTCGAGGATGTACTTCAGGGGCTGGTCGACAACCGTTTCGACAAGGGCGATGGCCTCGTTTCCATCTCGGAGGAGGAGGAACTCGCCCTCTACCACGAGGCTCTCGACCAGGTTCTTACTTCTGATCCTCGCGCAAAGGCCGGTGGCAACATTCGTATGGGTGAGATCATCCTCATTGTCGACTCTGACACCATTGTTCCCGAAGACTGCCTCATGTACGGATCCGCCGAGATGTTCCTGTCGCCCGAAGTCGCCATTGTCCAGCACGCCACCGGTGTCATGCAAGTGTCCTGGGATTACTTTGAGAACGGCATTACCTACTTCACCAACCTTGTCTACACTGCCATTCGCTTCTCAGTCGGTAGCGGCGAGGTCGCTCCTTTCGTCGGTCACAATGCTTTCTTGCGATGGCAAGCTGTCCAGTCCGTCGGTAACGCCCCGGAAGAAGATGGCTACGTCTGCTTCTGGTCGGAGAGCCACGTGTCTGAGGATTTCGATATCGCGCTTCGTCTCCAGATCAAGGGTAACATTGTCCGCCTGGCTAGTTACCACGGTCGTGGCTTCAAGGAGGGTGTGTCGCTGTCTATCTTCGACGAATTGGACCGATGGGAGAAGTACGCTTATGGTTGCAACGAGTTGGTCTTCAACCCCATGCGCACGTGGCTCTGGAAGTCTCCCTTCACCAAGCTCTTCCGCACGTTCCTCTTCTCCAATATCCAGTTGTCTTCCAAGATTTCCATTTGCGGATACATCTTCTCGTACTACGCTTTGGGATCTGCTGTTCCCCTCGGTGCCCTCAACTACTTCTTGGTCGGTTGGCTCAACGGTGACCTTGACAAATACTATGTTGAGTCCTGGAAGAGTATGTTAACCTTTTCTATGTGTTTGGAGAATATGTATACTAACATGCTGTAGTTTTCATCGTCTTGCTTATCGTCTTCAACGGCATGTCCAACGTCTGCTTCGCCATCATGCGCTACCGTATCGGTGAGGCCAGTCTGCTTGGTGCTTTCTTCGAGAACCTGAAGTGGATGCCCTTCTTCATGATCTTCTTCGGCGGAGTTTCGTTCCACATCCTCCTCGCCATCCTTGCCCACATGTTCTCCATCGACATGAGCTGGGGAGCCACGGCCAAGGAGAAGGACAATTCCAACTTCTTCGCCGAAATCCCCAAAATCTGGAAGCGCTTCAAGTGGATGTATCTGATCATGATTGCCATGATCGGAGGCATGATTTATCTTGGTTGCTTCGCTCCTCATGGTTGGGAAATCACCGGCCTCACCGCCGTGTTGCCGTAAGTACCACTTTTTGATCCCAAAACTCGAGAACGTCACTAACCCTGCCTATAGTTGGTCTGTCACCGTTATTATGCACTGTCTGTTGCCTATTGTGCTCAACCCATCGTTGACGGTCTTCAACTACTAAGTGTGTTTATGTGTACGGATTTCCTTTTTGTGCTGGATATGTCGCTGCGGCGTTAGAAAATCATGGATCGGGATAAATAGAGCGGGTCATCGCATCATGAAAGGCACCATACCCTTGCCGGCGTTGTTCTCTGTTAGACCTTCATAAGAGGTTAATTTCTAATTTCATATGTGTATATGTTACGAACCTCGGTGTCTGGCGACTACAGTGACTGTTTTACACTGCTACGTCCAGTATGTTATGACACCCGGGTGCCAGCCTGACTATATTTGCCACCCATGTTCCTCGTCAGCCCACACTAAGTCTTGACAAAACGGCATCGCATCCAGTTTTCACGACTTTTCGTTGTCGCATGGTCGTTCAATCGTGTTTCCAGGAAGTTGCTAATACTCGCAGTCTGTGTTGGGTGTGCAACGTGTTTGCGACAGGATCTCGATGGCGACGCTTGGGGCTGGCTGAGATACACCTAAGTAAGACCGCACAACCACTACCGTGCACAGTAGCAAGCCATGGCCAACTCTAAAGCAATCCAGACTCTGTCTCAGCCCTGTGAACGCATCATGTCGCAGTAATTCATTCAGCTCCCCTTGGCGGCGTCCAATAGCGCAACGTATGTATATCACGGCTTGACAATCACAGTATAAGGCTTTGCTGATCGGGCGCTCACCCCGGCATGCGTGTCCCCATGATTAACTTATCGAGATTGGGGGTTTGTTATACAAATTCTGGGGAACGCTGTAGCTGTGGGGTAAGCAGATCTCGTAAGCACGACTGCGTGGGTAGGTAGACTGCCAAGACTAGCGCGCAACAGCTGAAGGTCAGGAGAAACCCTAAATTGATTGGACATGAAAGGCTATTCATATGATTACGTTTTTAATTTGGATGATTCAATTGGACACGTCGCAAAACTGAAAGTAGCAGCAACAAGCAATGTCTATTGTTGCTGGCATAACTATGGTGCTACAAAAATGACGACCACAATAACTCTTCCCATCTCTACCTGGATATCAGAAATTTGACCAGCTTTGTTTAGAACAGAAGATCCAAACCACACTGAACGGGTCATATTCATATTTTCTGACAGAGTACATACTTAGACTTGGGACATTGAAGATGACGACTTGCCAGTAATGTGTCGGATGCGCAAGGCTCCAGTAGCCGTTGTAAAGTTTGTGGTAGGTGATCATTTCGTCGAGGAAAGCTTTCACTTGGTTGCTACAAATCTCGTGATCGAATGGGAGTACATGGTGATTGTTGGGAAGCACAATGTCTTCCTTTACCACTTTCTTCTGATATAGCTTACGAAATCCAACGTGTTTGATACGCGGTAGTTTTCTTAGTTCGGTGAAAACGTCTGTCCATGATCCGTCCATCAGAGCTGTCATCGATGCATGGAATGTTGACAGGGTTGCGGAATGTCTTTCGAGGAATTTGCAGAACTGGCTACCACTTATATACAACAAGCCGCTCAGACAAAGATTGACTAGAAAGGGATAATGCAGTTCTTTGATAAACCAGGAGTACAGGAATTCGTTTTCATCTTCCCACCGAAGGAAGCCGAGATAGCCGAAATTTTGATAAGCGCGAGCTGTGGCAATTTGAAGAACGTCAACATCCTTGGTAACAAAGGCGACTTGCAACGGATCCAGGCCCAGTCGATACTGTCGCTCTTCTGTTTGGTGTGGTGCCAACCACTGCCCAGGCCGGAGCGTTGGGCTATGGATCTCAGCCCTTCTGATGTAGCGTCGAAACTCTGTTAACCCTGCCAGACTTCCCCAACTAGCATTCGTTTCATGATCTTGGAAATTGAGAGACCTGTAGTGCGCGGAGAATTGTCGTAAGTCCCATGAAGTTTGATGTCCCCTCGGAATACATCAGCCATCGTAGTGTGCCTTGCAAGTTGCGAAAGCATTGGGCGAGTATAAGCGCTGCCTCCTCAGTCCTCACAGGGCTATACTCGTCTTCATATTCTTTGGGGTGGGTTGACGGGCGATCAGATACGATATATACCATCTCCATGTATCTGGCAAACCGAGGTTTGCTTGATAAGCTAAGAAAAACAGCGAGTGAGCTTGCCTCGAGGCTGAACCATGTTATAGTCAAAGGAAATAGTCTCGACATGGTGAATTCTGATTTTTCGTAGCTGTTACGGCATGTCCGACGCAGTGATAGGAGGCCAGTACGCTCGGGGTGTGAATTCCAATCCATCGAGTCGCAGACCATGGAGAAGAGATCACCAGGAAGCGCATTTAAACGTTTCGGTCTTCTCTCAGCATTGTTCGGGGTGCTGGGGCACACGACTGTGAGAATAGGAGGTGTGTTTAAATCGATAGCAGAATCGCTCAAGGTGATAGAAACACCGCCTGAATCGATAGCAGACTCGTCCAAGGTGACAGGAACATCAACTGGATCAACAGCAGACTCGTCCACGGTAATGGGAACACCGCCTGAATCAACAACAGGCTCGTCCAAGGCGATAGTAACACCGCCTGAATCAACAGGATGCTCAGCGGAGTCGGCAGGAATGTCGTTTAAGCTCATTCTATATAACGATAGGCTGACAAGTGGATGTAATAGGGTTATGGAGATGTTCGTGATATGAATTGGGTGACGGGATGTTAGAAACAGGAACGAGACAGCAGTGAGCTTCCAAAGGTTGGAAAGTGGGCTGACCAACATAGGAAGGAGTTACTCCGAGAAGCGCACCTGGATGTACATGGTGCCTCGATATATTTGATTGGGCAATGGCGATTTGAAATGTCGTTGTCACTGTGGAAGGGACGAAACACAAGATTCGGTCGTGCTGTATTATCTCTTTCCAGAAAACATAGGTATGAATGGGAATTAGCCATCTAGAGTTGCACATGTGCCTGTAGTTCTCTGATGTCGTTAGAGTCTTGCAGTTGCGTAAATGTCCCAATATAGCATCTGTTGATATTGCTTCTCGTTCATCTTGAACATCAAATGTGCATCAGTAACCGAACAGCAGCATAGTCGCAAAGTAGGGAGGCAGGATGGGTGAAGTAGACCGAGATGCAGCCTTGCGTAGAAGCAAGAACGACTGCACGACCAAACGCGCTAGCAGAGCTCTGACCATCCCTCACTCAACTGCTCAGGTTCGCAAGAAACGCGCCTTCCGCAAACCAGCAATTTCTCCTTCACTGTACCTATCTTAATTTCCCTCTTCTTGCCAAAAATCGCGTACACAAAATGACGAGCATCGACGAGCTCTTCAAGAGCGCAAACGGCACGACGAAGCGCAAATTCGAGAACCCAAAAGAAGCCGACCCAATGCAATCGTACAAGTCGGTAAAACTCAGTACAAACGGTGACGTCAAAGCGCAAGCCTCGGTAGCCGACGAAGACAACGACGACGACGAGGCTGGCCCTTCATTACCGCCGGACTTTGAAGACGATGGGCCAGGCGACGATGACGAGGGACGTTTCTTTGGCGACGGCTTGGACGAGAATGCGCGGGACGCAATGGAATACATAGACGCAAAAGATGGCGATGAAGTCATACAGGACGAAAAATACGATATACCATGGGTGCGCAAGCTGGCGCTCAACTTTGAGAAGAAGGTCAACAAGAATGCGTCGTTGCGCGCAAAGTACGAGGACGACCCTACAAAGTTTATGGACTCAGAGGCCGACTTGGATGAAGGGATAAAGGCGTTGAGTATACTATCAGAACACCCAGAGCTCTACGAGGAGTTCGCGACCAGCACGGCGGCGGCAAAGTTGGTGGAATTACTGGCGCATGAGAACACAGACATTGCGATTGCGGCGATTGAAATGATCTCAGAGCTTACAGATGAGGACGTAGCAGGCGAGCAGGAGCAATGGGATGCGCTAGTTATAGCGTTCATGGAGGCCGACTTACTCAGCCTGCTCATATCCAACTTCTCGCGCTTCGACGAGACGGACGAGGCCGACGCATCTGGTGTCTACAACTCTCTGAGTGTGATTGAGAACCTGCTCTCACAACCCGCAAACACCGACATAATAGGCGGACAGCCCGCCTTGTTAAAATGGCTCCTCGACCGCATCCAAAAACCAGAATCCCCAACATCGCGAAACAAGCAATACGCGTCTGAAATTCTCTCCATCCTCACACAATCCTCGCGCTCGAATCGAAACCACATCGCCGAAGCAAACGGCGTGGAAATCTTCCTTACGAACCTCGCGCCGTACCGCCGAGATGACCCTGAGAAGGACAGCAACGAGGAGGAATACATGGAGAATCTGTTCAATTGTCTTTCGTCCATCACCGAGGAACCGCTAGGCAAAACAAAGTTCCTAGAAGCAGAAGGCGTGGAACTCTGTCTGCTGTTTATACGAGATGGGAAGACGAGTAAGAGTCGCGCACTCAAAGTACTAGACCACGCATGCGGTTACGCAGAAGAAGCAGCACAACCCAACGGCGACAGCAACGCAAAAGGCAAAGCCCCAGCCCAAGAAGAAGCAGAAGCAGAAATAGCAACAAACACCGCCTCAGCAATATGCACCCGCGTCATCGAATCCCGCGGCTTAAAACCCCTCTTCAGCACTTTCTCAAAATCAACCCCCTCCCCCACATCCACATCCACCTCCTCCACACAATCGCACAAAAAACTAGACCCCTCCCTCATCGAACACATCCTCAGCATCCTCTCCTCCCTCCTCCGCTCCTTACCCGGAAACTCCGACGCCCGCTTCCGCCTGCTCGCCAAATTCCTCGAAAAAGACTGCGCGAAGATATATAAACTGGTTCTTTTACGGAGAACCTACGTCGTGCGGCTGGCTGCTTTCGATGCCAAGATGGCGGAGAGGAAAAGGAGGTTGAGCGTGGAGGAGCGAGAAGAGCTGGAGCTGCAGAGTGTGGCGGAGAGGTTGAGTGAGGGGGGGCTTTATTGTTTGGAGAGGATCGATGCTGTGTTGGCGTGGTTGGTGGCCGAGGATGAGGGGGCGAAGAAGGCGGTTGTGGAAGCGTTGGCGGAGAGGGATGAGGGGTTGGGGGATGTTAAGAAGACGTTGCAGGCGCAGCTTGATGGGGTGTTGGAGGTAGAGGGGGCGGAGAGGGAAGTTTTGGAGACGTTGGTGGGGTTTTTGGAGTGAGCATGTATAAGTTGTGTTTTAGCTAAGTTGTCTGGCGATATGCCTGCTGAAGCGACGCTTTTTTCACAAAATGTGTATGTATGTGTATGATTGAGAATACTTGGATACTATGAATATACCTGAGTAGAGGCAATACACTTATATATATGTCTGGCCACTTAATCACTCCATAGACTTTTCCTTCCGCAATGCCATGATACCAGACTCACACTCCTCACTCCCATCCATCCCACCACTCTATCCCTCAGCCTCAAACTCATAAGCATTAGATTTGTGCTTGGGTTCAAACTTGAAGTTCTCATGCGCAGGCCCAAGGAACATTTCACTGTAACACAAGCATTAGCCCTCACTCCCTCACCCCAGTCAAAAAAGTACTCACCTAATCTTAATCCAATCCTTATAATGCTCACTCGCCATCAACGTCTCCAACTCATTCCTGCCCCTAAACCGCGGCGGTCGGTCCTGAATATTCGGCGGCAAATGCTCCAGCAAGCCCACCGGAACATAGCGATGCGCAAAGCTGAGCCACTCAAGTAGGAAACGGCGTGTAGTACCTATACCCATTTCATCCGAGCCCCAAGTCTGCAAGCCGTATTTGGTAAACTTTTCAATGTAGGTGAGGCGTTCAGACGCGGATTTGTCGAGATATTGGCCCTTTTCGATTTCTTCGAACAGCCACGGTTTGATTAGCGCGCCGCGGCCGACCATGACGGTGTCGACGCCTGCGTTGGCGAGGTGGGTGTAGTAGTCTTCGTGCGAGTAGCAGTCGCCGTTGCCGACAAAGTAGACGTGGCCGCCGTTGGCGAGATCGCGGGGGTCGATTTCAGCGGCCGTGTCGGTGGCGGCTGCTTGTTCTTTGCGGAGGCGGGAGATGAGGGCAGAGCATTCGGCAATGTAGGACCAGTCTGCGCTGCGGGAGTAGCGTTGTTGCTTGCTGCGGCCGTGGAGCGTGATGGCTGCGACGCCTGAAGTACCCTTGCCGGATTCGACGGCTTCGTGGCCGCCGAGGACGAGGCGCTTGATGAGCTTTTGGGCAGTGGGGTGGTTGTCTTTTGTGCCCATGCGGATTTTTACCGTGATGGGGACTTCTTTTGAGACGTAGCTCATGCCTCGGAGTATGTGCTCTAGTTTTGCTTCGCTATCGAGGAGGGCGGAGCCACTGCCTTTTTCGCAGACGAGGTTGATGGGGCAGCCGCAGTTTAGGTCGATGGCGCGGAGTTTGGGGCAGTATTCTGTTAGTACTTCTACTGTTTTGGTGGCTAGCCAGGGCTTGTTTGCGGCGATTTGGGCGCCGAACTTGAGGTCCTTGGAATTGTCGTAGCCTTGGACGACGGTGTTCTTTCCGAGGAACTTTGGGGGGCTGATTTCGGACTCGTGGGCCTTCATGAGTGGCCATTCGCCCTTGTCTCCTTGGATCAGTGGCATGCCCATGGCCATTTCACTCCATGTCACTTGGCAGCCGAAGTCGACACAGAGGCGGCGGTAGGGCATGTTTCCCTGTGTAGTGAGAGGAGCGAGCATTGGCGTCTCGGGGCCGTAGTAAAGCCTACGCTTCTCTGAAGGTCTAAAGGGCGCCTCAACATACTCTGCCCTGCGTGCCTCCTTTTCCTCTTTCAGAATCTCCGTATCCATCTGAGCCGCATCGAACATTTCTCGTTCGTTGCGTGCATTGGTCTCAATCCATTCCAGGTACTGGTCAGACCGTGGAGTGCCAATCTTTCTTCTAGACAACCCAATCTTGATGTCCTTGGATACAACGTTGACAACTTCGGCTTCCGCCTCGTCATCAAGCCCAGATAACTTGGCCTTGCGCTCGGCGTCTTCTTTCAGAACCAGCTCTTGCCTGCCGTCCTCCGTAGTGCGCTCTTCGGAGTGGCTGCCTACGAATCGACACTTCCAGCCAAAGTGGCAGAAGCCTTTGACGCTGTAGACGGGGCATTGGCCGTTGAGAGTCGTCAGATCTGCCCGTCGGCCTTCCTTTAGATACCTGCGGAGATCGTGTTCAAACTTGCACTTTTCGCCAAATGGGCACTCTTTTGGCGAGAATTCATTGTACACTGCGCGAGTGCCACAGAGAGGTATCTTGTCTCGCGAGGTTCCAAAGGTGCGACTCGTGTTTTGACCTTTCTGCTTCTTCTCTTTCTTGTTCTTGCCCTTCCTTGGGCCATCGCGAGCATCGGTCTTGGGCAAACCCTCACTCTTGTGCTCAGCGTCGGCAGCCTCGGCTGCATCGTCGTCCACTCCTGCATCTTTTGGCTTGTTGTCGTTTCGATGGATCAGAAATCTGGTGGTCTTAGCACGTGAGATACTTCATGTGGTGGTTGTGCGCACTCTGCCTTGATAGGCGCAACACCTTTCACTCTCTTGACACCACTATCAGCACCATCGCGGTCTTGACTGTTAGTTCTTGTCCTCTTCTGGCTTAACGGCGCATCGTTTTTCACATCAACCATAACATCGCCTCCATTGCTGCTATTAGAGTCGGCTGCGACAGCACCCTCTGGAACAGAGTGGCCGTGCTCCACGGTTGTCCCTTGTTCTGCTGTCATCTTCTGCAGCGCAATCAGGCCAGTAATGCGATATGTGTTTGCTGGCGTGACGCTCAATGAAGAAAAAGCACCGTCTCAAAATGTTGGTGCAAATGCAGCTAGAAGAGGCTAGACCGGCGATAGCAGGCGCTAAGACGTAGCAGGTAGCTAGACAGGCTGCAAAGCTGTGACGTAGAGCTTCAGCCTTCACTACAACCGGGCACTTACGGCTCTCCCACTCTCGTGTCAAATACTCGCGCTGTCCTTCCTCGCCTTTTCCACCATCATCACCTCTTTTTGCGTACCGCACTCGCCGCAGACCAGCTCATCTCTCAGTCCCCCGCTGACGCTGCACAACCCCACTCCCACACAAACATCGGCTCACGTCGTGTGAATATCTCCACGTAGCCCATCATGACGCTCTACTACAGTCTGGTAAGCCCCTCTTTGTACAATCACGTTTGAGTTGCACAAGATGAAAACATCTGCGCTCAATGCTATTTTGCTCTCTCACACCATACTTCCCAATTCACGACATGGCCTTACTAACTATACTGACAGGTGTTCCTCCTCTTGGTGACGGAGATGCTCATCTTCTGCGCTCTCATCGTCCCTCTACCCTTCACATGGCGCCGAAAGCTCTTCACCTTCATATCGGAGAGCCCCATAATAGCGAAGTTACAATATGGCATGAAGGTATGGCAACATTGCATTAGGCAGTGGCCAATTCTGACCTTGTTAGATTACATTCATCTTCATCCTGATCCTGTTCATTGACAGTGTCAACCGCGTCTACCGCGTACAAATCGAGCTCTCTGGCTCCGATGACCAGGGCCGCTCAGGGTAAGACAAACCCCCACATTACCAATTCTAAGCTGACAACAAACAGTGTTGCTGCTGGTGGCATTGAACGCATGGAAGTCCAGGCTCGCAAGTTCTACTCGCAACGCAACATGTACCTCTGCGGTTTCACCCTCTTCCTCTCCCTCATCCTCAACCGCACCTACGTCATGATCCTCGATGTCCTCCGTCTCGAGGAGGAGGTCAAGGGCCTCAGGGGTGATCCCGCTGGCAAGAAGGGCAAGTCTGCAAAGGATATCGGTGCTCCCGGCGAGGTTGCCGATCTCAGGAAGGAGCTCGAGGCAAAGGACCGCGACATGGCCAACTTGAAGAAGCAGGTCGAGAACATGCAGAAGGAGTACAACCGTATGGGCGATGAGGTTGCTGGAAAGCAGTAGATGAGGACTAGCTTCAAGCTGAGGCGTGACCACAAGGGCATATCATGGGATGGGTGTAGCAATATCGGCTTTCCCATGCTAGGATGGGTGATTAGTGGACACTGGGATTGTATGGTTTACACTGGAAAAGCATTTTGATATTGTGTTGAAAGACAAGTAATTGTGTTGTCGTTGGCTGAAATGGTATGGCGGAGTGGATACGAGAACAGCGAGCATAGGCGTTGGTATGATTTGCGCAGTAGTCAAGTAGCAATTAAAGGTGGAATATCTTCGAACCCCGTTCATAGCTCGGCTCCTCGGAAAGCTTGGTAAAGGCCGGCACCGAAAGTCGTGTACCGCAATGACGCCGCCTCGCGATAGTAAACGTCACATGAAGCCGATGTAGTCTCCTGTTAATATTGTGAAAGTTTAAATGTGGCGGCATAAAAGACTAGACTGAGTAGATAGAAATCAACAACTTCATTCCATTCCTCAACAACACTGGTCATTGGTTTTGAGTTAGGCAGCCAAGATGTCGGATATGCAACCGCCCAATTCAGGCTTCATCAACTACCCAGCACCCAAGGCTTACGACATACCCTTCAAAGCCCCGCCACCAGGAAACAATCCCGTGCTCAAGGGACCGCTGCTGCAACATCTTTCCACTCTGTGAGCTCTGGTACCTGGTGAATATGTCATCGTGATAGCTAACAAGCACAGCGTCGCAGCCGTCCCTTTTCTGCAGTCGTACTTGTGGAGCAATGCCGGCTTCGCCTCACTGCGCAATCTCAGGGAAATCGACGGCGTCGACATCCGCTACGATCCTACCGTGATTCCGCTTGCCCAGCCCAACGACGCAGCTCCCGCAAACTACACAGATGCATCCAACCTACGCGCACCACCCGATAGTGGTACAAATGGTCGATTTTACTCGATTAAAGACTTCCACGACGCCTACTTGAGCGGCACACTTAGACCCACCGATGTCGTAGAGCATCTGTTGCCCCTCATCCGCAGAGATGTGCCGCAACGGACGCCGTACTCGACGGCCTTTATGGACACCAAGGTGGACCTTGTAAGAGCGGCAGCGGCAGCATCGACACAGCGGTATAAGGAGGGACAGCCACTGGGTGTGCTGGATGGCGTGCCATTTGGTGTCAAGGACGACGTGCAGGTCAAGGGATACAAGCGCTATATCGGCGCCAGACACGACGTTAGCAATGGCGGCGCGGGAGAGACGAGCTTCTGTGCCAGGGCGCTGGAGAAAGAAGGTGCCATCTTGGTGGGAACGCTGACGATGCATGAATTGGGCATGGGTGAGTTATGAATATATCTACATCCCGATATGAACTGACAACCTCAGATACAACCAACAACAACCCCATCTGGGGCACACCAGTAAACCCCTACAACTCATGCTACTACACGGGTGGTTCCTCCGGCGGACCCGCATCCGCCGTTTCCCACGGCCTCATCCCGTTTGCCATCGGTTCAGACGGCGGAGGTTCGATTCGTCTGCCCGCCAACTACTGCGGCATCTACGGCCTCAAGCACAGTCACTCGCGCGTCTCAATGGCCCCAATGGCCGACACCACCTCGTCTGTCACCACCCACGGACCCCTCGCAGCCAACATGTCCGACCTCGCCATCTCATACCGCGTTCTCGCCCAACCCGACCCCTCCGTCTTCCCCTCATCGCACTTCCGCGCGCCCAACCCACACGCCTCCGCCAATCGCCCCAAAGTCCTCGGGATATACAAACCCTGGCTCGACCGCGCCGACGCACCCGTCCAAGAAGCCATCTACACCGCCCTACGCTACTTTGAAAAACATCTCGGATACGAAGTAGTAGACATCACAATCCCACTCACCACAGACGGCCAACTCGCCCACGCCATGACCATCATGGCAGAGGGGGCTACAAGCTACAAACACAGCGTCTACGACCTCTCTGCCCCGAACCGCATCCTCCTCTCCGTCGGCCGCCAAACTCCCGCTAGCGACTTTGTCCTCGCTCAACGCGTTCGCAACCTCCTGATGCAACATCTCGCTCACTTGTTTCGGAAACACCCCGGTCTCGTCATCGTTACGCCTACGACGCCGAATGCGGGCTGGCCGATTGATCCTAGGGATCTTAGTCATGGGGTTAGTGATGCTAATATGCAGTTGCGCAATATGGAGTATGTTTGGTTGGCGAATTTTACGGGTGTGCCTTGTATACAGTTTCCGGTGGGTTTTGTGAAGGGTATTAAAGGGGAGGGTAGGGTGCCGGTGGGATTGTGTGGGCTTGGGAGTGGGGGGTGAGGAGGGGTTGGTGGGGTTTGGGTTTGATGGGGAGGTGTTTTTACATGAGGGGGTTGAGGGGGGAGGGTTATG
Organism: Pyrenophora tritici-repentis; assembly: GCF_003171515.1. NCBI lineage: Eukaryota > Fungi > Ascomycota > Dothideomycetes > Pleosporales > Pleosporaceae > Pyrenophora > Pyrenophora tritici-repentis. Next base: position 301,599 of record NC_089395.1, read on the forward strand.
CCGGGGGGGTGGGTGGATGTTTTGGGTGTGAAGACGGAGGCGTAGTTGTTTGTTTTGTTCGGACGGCCGTTTGGACAGTTTGAGTTTGACAGTGACTGTGACAGTGACAAGTTTGGACTTGCACGGATACTGGTGCCGGGCAGAAGAAACATGTTGACGCCACACGGACGAAGCAAAAGAAGAAAATATGAAAGAAAAAAATCCGCAGCGGTGAAACGGCGCCACGTGGTTGATAATTGCATTTTTTTAACACAGACTTGCTTGACTTGTGAGCTTAGCCTGTAACTTTCAAGATTTGGTAGAAAACTGGTTTGAGATTGAGTGAGATTATGTGTGGGTATTTTTACTGCGTGACTGCGTGACTACATACATGACTGCTTCACTTATGCACTCCTTCCTTCTCTGTCGCATGCTAAGCTTTTGTGGGGGTGCTTGATGTTAGAATGGGAAAGGGGAAGGGGAAAGGGGAAAGAACGATGAAAGGAGAAATCGGGGTGGATAAGGAGAGGGTTGGGAAAGAAAGGAGAGAGAGTTGGAATGGTTAATTAAACGTGGATGTAAACTTCAAACTTAAACTTAAACTTAAATGTAAAGGGGGATAGAGTTTCATACTAACCAACCAGCGAGTGTGTGTGTGTAGCTAATAGGGTGCGTAGTATAGTATAGTATAACAACGATAAACAGACGACGACGTTGTTAATCAAGAACTTTTGGTAGTAATAGTGATTTGGATGCATAGTTGATTAAAACTTTTAGTAAACAGTAAACACAGGTTAACTATGCATCAAAACATTTAACTAGTAAACAGCATCAACGTTACATAATATAGTACCACCCAAACACTTTTCTAGTATGGATACAACAACAGTATTTGCGGGTTAATCAGACTTGTGATGGTACAATGCTTGGGGGTTAATCCGATTCAAATTCATGCTTTGCAAGTTCGCAAGTCACAAGTCGCAAGTCGCAAGTCGCAAGTCGCAGATTGTGATACAAGAGCAATGCAAAAACACCAAATTCAAAACTCAAAAAACCCTCAATCATCAATATTCTTCTTCTTCTTTCAGCTGCTGCATCTGCATCCTTGGTATAGAGAAAAATCTCGTCGAATTGAATTTCGAACCAAACCAAACCAAACATATCAATCGATCAAAAGATAGGGGACGTCATAATCCCCCCCCGTCCCCTCCCCAGTCCAGTCAGTTTCCAGTTTCTCTCTCTCTCACACACAAAAAAGTAAAACTCCTTCAAAAAAAAACCCCTCATTTACGCCAATTGGGTTCTGTCATCCATAACAGACACTCTTTCTTTCTTTCTTTCTCAGTCTCTCTCGATTGGAAACAACGACGCAAGATAGGCAAGGCAAAACCGCAACTTTGATGAATAAATTTGAGAGCCCATTGTTGGTGTGGTATAATATCGCAAAAATGTGGTAGAGGCAGGCATAGCAAACACACAAACAAAAAAGCTGCGATATAGAATGAAGCCAGCCCTCCCACGCGCACTTTGTAAAACGTAAACACAAACCCTAGCCTAAGTGGGAGAAAACCTCCCCAGATAAAAAGATGCCATTTGATTTGTTCGTCAAAAGCTAAAAAAAAGAAATTGTGGTTTGGGTATGGGGTGGTGGTGGTGGTGGTGTGTGCTTGTTGTAGCAGCAAGCTGTTGTCGATGTGGTGGAGAGAGAATGCTGAATTGCACATGTTTGTTGATGGTGAGAGAGCAAAGAAACGAAACGAAAAGAAAGAAAAGACGAAAAAACGCCGGAATTTGCCCCAGTTCCTGTGCCGCTATGCAGAAGATGCTCGTAAACGCGGTTAATGTGATGTTTGTGTCGTGTGCGCGAAAGGTAAGGATAGATGAAGGTGGTGGTGGTGGTGGTGGTAGTAGCGATGGCCCAGTCAATAAGTGAGACAAAAGACCATCATGATGGCGTGGTAGTGCGGATTCGAAAGGCGCGTAGCGTCCATGATGCGTCGGGGGTTGGGAACAAGGCCGACGTGGTGTAAGCTGACGGTGCTCATCAGGTGAGCGAGTGGGCGCTCTGATTGTTATTTGATGCTTCGGCCCTTGCCCTTGACCTTTGAAGCTTTGCCGGCACCGGCCGACGTCAACTTGCTTGTTTGCATCAGCTCGCCAATATATCTGGGCAAAGTCAGCAAGTGCAACGGCGACAAGGAACACTAAAGGAACACATACGATTGTAGGAATTTGTTGCCGCCCTCGAGCTTTTCGTGCTCCGTCTTGACCACTTCGACGCGATCGACAATTTCCATGAGGCTGGCTTGGAGGGCTTTGGCTTGTCTGGCGGAGGGGTTAGCTTGATTGGATGGGTGTGGGGGGAGGCCTACTCTATCAAGGCTTGCCGAGCATCCTGGCCCATCTTCTCGATTTCTTCGCTACTTCGGCGAGGGCTCATGGTGCGGGCGTCGCCGTCGTCGTACTCCTCCTCTTCCTCCTTCATCTCGACGTTGGGGCTGTCGCGGGGTATTATGATGGTGCCGCTCGATTTTCGGCTCCCTAGACGGGGCCGCTGCAGTGTGGGGTCGGTCTTCATGTCCTGTTCGCTGACGGACGAGGTTGACGACGAGGTTGACATGTCGTCGGAGTTGTAGTTGGGATGGCCGTCGTCTTGGGTTGAAGTAGGCGGGTACTCGTTGACGGAAATGTGCGGGTTCATTGCAAGAGACAGTATAGTGCGGCTCTGAGGGAGTAGGTCTGAGAATGGAGCCAGGTGGGCGAGCGTCGGCAAGAGTATGCCGTGGGTGGGTTTAGGCCAAGACCAAGGCACACGGATGAAGGATGCTAGAAGGGTGGGCCCCTGGGATGCGCTAACCAGATGATGCTTCAGGGTCTTCCGAGACGAGAATCCCTGCTGGTGGTAGCGTGGAATGTGTGGGAGAAGGTTGGGCGTGCAGCGAAGACGGCCGGGGTGGCGGCGGCGAAATGCTCAGTTGCGAAGGTGCTATGACTACAAGGCACGTATAATCGAAGGCCGAAGAGACTGACTTGTGCGCCCTTGTTGCGTGATGCAGCCGATTGTCAGTCTCGACGGGTTTGCGCTGGCTTGATCGGCAGGGTGATGAAGCGGTCAATTAGCGTATTAGCGTACGAGGTGGCCGAACTGTGTCCACGAACAATAACGTGGTAGTGAGGTGGTGGTGCAGAGTGGAGAGGGAAGTGGACTGGGACAGTGAGAGAAACAGTGGACCGGGGCGATGTTGTGATTTTGATTTTTCTGCCTGGGGGAGTAATAGATGACCGTGGCCGTGACGGTGACTATGCTGCCGCTGATTACTGCACACTCGACGCGGCGGCCGAGTGTGGCATGACGTCGTCCGCGCGGTGCGAGACATGGGCGTGATGATCAATGCCCCATTCATCCATGTCCCACCAATGCACACAACACGCACGGAGACTGCTGCTGGGTGCGGGCGGCTGACATCATTTCTCACTTGCCGCTGTTCCGTCACGCGCCATAGTTGTAGCATCAGTACGAACTGCGAAGACTGGCGACGACTTATTTTCTATAGTATACATTCGTGGTGGTGGTGGTGGTGGTGGTGGTGGTGGTGAGTGTAGTAACATCAGATGCAAAAATAAACTGCCTCGCACATGACATGTCCAATCATGTCCATGATATCAAACCAATCATGCCCCGTCGGCGCCCAACTACGAGAGCAGAGAGTGGGCCTTTGTGTTCACGCGCACATGTGTCCTCGCTGATCCTTCTTTGTTTGCAACCCAGAGCCGTTTCGTCCAGCATGAGCAGGCAAACCAAATCGATACAAGATCGGCTAAGAGGACCCTGCGGCGGCGTTGGCCTGCCACTTTCGCAACCATGGCATTCCACTTTGCCGTTGCGGCCAGTAAGTACGAGTACCCGCTGCCACCCTCTGCCTGCAGCCATGCCGTCGTGTGGACGGGGGGGGGCGCCCGTCTGCTACTGTATGTACAGTCCACTCCTATCTTTCTGCCAACTGTCAACGGCCGCGCATTTGCGGCGCATCAACCGCCGCACTGCAAGTGCAAGGCTGCTTGTCCCATGTCGACCAAGTTTGATCATCCCCCCCTGGTCTCTGACTGACCCCTCGCCCGTCTCCTTCTCTTTATTCGACAAGCCAAGACCATGTCCTGTGCCCTGGCCACTCGATGGGACATATCCCGCCTCCGCCGCATCTGGTAGCATGGTAGTGGTAGTGGTAGTGGTAGCAGCACTCGAGCACTGGCTCCCAAGCCTCCTCATAGTTTGGGAAACGGCGATCGCCACAATCAATGACGTACAGCCCGCGACCTCACTGGCTTACCCGCGCCCAGTTATCAATACGTCGTTTCAGCCTGTACTGCTCCACCACGCCGGTGCGATCCGCATCTCGCCAAGCCCCCTTGGAGGTGTTGGAGAAGACGCAACCCAACGCTCAATAGGTCACCGCTGTTCTGTCCGCCGACGATCCCTCGGGAATACGGCTCTTAGGGGAATAGAAGCAGCAATGAACATGTTTTCTTATGAGAGTATACACGCGGCAACATCCGGTCCGCTGCTTGGTCCAAATTCGGTCCGCCGTCGTTGCGTCGACAATGCGCCTGCACCACGACGCGTCCGCGCCTGCCTCGCCAGCGTAACACGTTTGTATTGACCCGACGATCAATACGGGGTCGTACTCAAGAGAGAGCCTCTGACTGCAGGGAGGGCACATCAAAAATGAATACGCGAGTCCCAGAGATCTGTGGGAATGCTTAGCCCACGCAGTACGGATGCTCGGTTCCCGTAAAAGGAGAATTGTGCATCAACCAGCGCGTAGATCCCACTCACTCCCCATGCCCCGACGCCCTTCCCACTCCCGCCCCTACCCCTCCACTAAGCTTCCTCTCGTATTCCCTTCATTATGCCATCATCACGTCTTATTTTGCTAATTTTTTTTCCCAAACTCTGACCGCATGGCTCACCGGCCCCCGTTGCATCATCGATGCTCCTGCGCAGTTTCCACTTTTTGTTCTTCGGTGCTTCTCCAAGAAGCTGGTACCTGAATCATGTTTCTGCCAGTATCAAGGTCCCACCTGGGACACGTAACCAGCCGGATTGACATCGGCCCGACCACCTCATGGCCAAAATTCTGCACCTCAGCAGCGTCCAAAGTGACACTTCATGACAGCTACAGTATTCCGTTATTGAATATTTCCACATCTGGTATTCGCATACTTTTCAAACAAGGCTGGATTTGCCGTTGTTGCGCCGGAGTCCTAGCACCTTGTCGACGTCCTGGGTCAACGTCCGGTAGGGGTAGGGCTGCACTCAACGGCCGCCCTTCGGAGAGTCCCGCTCCGTGTGTTGCAACTAAGGCGCCGTCGTCGTTGACCTGTCGCACTTTGGAGAGCTGTCATCCATGACGACTAGTCGTCAGTACAGCTGACCGCACGCTACGTAGTTCATCAGCGCTTACTTTAGTCTTGTAAGCATTCGACTTGGCCGTTCTGCCTATATTTCACTGTATTGCTTTCATCGAAGCGACAATAAGCTTCATAGCTTGCCTGCTCATGTCAAGACGGCTTTTATCGAGTCGTTCTGATCTCTACTGTCACCTGCACAGGTCATGGCTAGGTCCTTAAGTAGGAGCCAAAGCCTGCCTCGCTAGCTTTGCTGGCACCTACCAGAGGTTTGCTCTTGTATGTCACTCCATTGCTTTTATCGAGGCGACTATAAGAATCATCATAGCTTGCGCACTCAACAAGAAGGGTTTTGTCTATGTGTCCAGGTCTACTATCACTTGCACAGGTCATGGTCAGGTCCTCAACCTATAAGCTAAAACCTATCTCACTGCCTTTGCCGGCACACCTACTAGAACTGCTCTCTTGTATGTCACTGCACTGCTTCTATCGAGGCATCTAGGGCTCTATCTCACCTATACAGATCTTGGCCAAGTCTTCAACCTACAAGCCCTAGCCTGCCTCACTACATTTGCCGGCACACCTACTAGAGATGTTTTCTTCTGCGCCTGTATACTGCCGTCTGCGTAAAACTCAGTCAGTTGTTGAGAAGCTTTTGAATTATATAAATTTGACCATGGCTGTGAACTTTATCTTGATCGTCCAACTTCCCAAACACAATCAGCACTACACATCCTACACGCAAATCATACACACGTCCCCACACGCAAATCTCCTCATCAACATGAAAGACTTGGGATACCTCGTCCTTCTCGTGGCTGCGACAGTCACCACAGCCGCGCCCCTCACATCCTCTCCCCAAGACACATCACCATCTCTCAACCACCTAGAAGCCAGAAGAAAGGTAGATTAGTCCTTTTGTGTGTAATCGACAACATCTAATTTTTTTTCCCCAATAGAAAAAGTATTGCTGGGATGGCGGTATAGCGTGTTACTACGAGAATGGCCAGTGTTTCTGGCACGAGTGCACGTGGTGTACGTGTCAGCCGCAAATAGAAGATATCATTGGTGGTAATCTGGCTGTCAATCGTGAACGTCGTGATTGTCAGCACTCGGATGATAGGGATCTTGGATGTCAAATTGTCGTGTACGATTGATTGGGGTGGATTGGCGGATTGGCTGTGCTTATGGGGGTGGGAAAAGTTTGATAACTATCTATAACTATTGTGTTTGAATTTATGTCTATTTGCTTTTTTTACTGTCCATCAGACACCAGCCAACCGCAATCCAATGTCATGGAAACCTCCGGGTCAACCATGTTATCCAAGTATACCGCAATCATCAACTTGGGCGAAAATCAAGCTTTCTTACTGTCATCTATACCCAATAGAGCGTACATGTGAAACAAGTCAGCTATACGAAGGTGGCTCGTGTTGTTGCCAAGATCTTACCCCAAGACATGATTGAGTCTTTGCAATCAGCTCTAGTGGAAAGCGTCTGGGTCCTATTGGGAATCGAATGGAAGTTCAACTCGTTTTCAATAATGTCCATGGTAGATCTAAGCGTGTGCCAGGACACGGCATCTTGGTATGCCTCCTTTCTTTACGCTCGCAGCAAGCCATGTTGGAAAACCTTATCCCGCTCTTACCGCACAGTAGGAAGGTATATAAAGGACTACTGTGCGTTACTCAATCGGAGTGATACTCCAATCTCCAGCTGAAGTTCTCACACACAATCGTTCTGTTCGCATTTACGAAACAGACTACGTTCTTGGTCTACCTAAATCTACAACAACAACAACAACTACACAACATACCCCTTCTCCAACAAGCCCAACATGAAGCTCTGATGAAGGTGGAGAAACGTGCGTGAACTTGTTGTATTGGAGCTACGGGAGGAGTGAGAATATCTATGGTGCGCGCACGGAGCAGCTGACTAATCAGTGTCTGGCCAATCAGAGCACGGGAAGCCTGATTCACCGTGAATACTAGTGAAGGCTCTTACCGCGTCTCGACAAGCTCGCCATCATCTCTACCGTCATTCTTGGAGCTGTCCCCGCACTCGCAGGCACGAAATGGTGGTGTGAATGGCCAGACTCTGGAGTGGTAGAAAGAGGATGCCATCATTACAACCTTCGCCGTGTAAGACATGTGTCCCAACAGATACATGACCCATGTCAAACTAATGCTTTTATTCTAGGTTGCCAAAGGAACCTGTTGTGTATCCACCAAAGCTGACGAAGCAAACATGAGGATAATCTGTAAGGAGGCTGACGGCAAGCCTAACAAGGGTGGAACTTGCTAGAGAGTGGACAGGAATAACTAGCCGTGGCAGAGGGCGAGCGGAAGATGGATTGAGGTTGAGGTTCGGGTTCACGGTATATAGGGAATGGGGATATCATCTCTTTCAATAACTCTGGCTTTCCAATCTCGCAGTCTGTGTCAGCCCTAGTGAAGCTTACTTTGTAGATTCTCTTGGTAGTACAACGTACAAAGCAGAAAGAAGAACCCAATTCTAGTTTAATGATAATTACCGTCGATCTAGACACCCAAGTCACAGTGTCTCGCACTACTTACTACTTTCGTCCACCCCGTGTTGGTAATTCCACGTATGTTGGGAATTTTATCCCGCTCTTACCTAATCGTGACAAGGTATATAAAGAGTGGCACGCTAATCCAGTAGAAGTTCACACACGCCATTCTATTCGCATTTACGAAATAAACTACCTTCTTTGGTCTAAATCTACAAAATAACAACAATGATAATAACGCAATATACCTCTTCTTTAACAAGCTAAATACGAAGCTCACTCTCGTCATCTCTACTGTCTTTCTTGGGGCTGTCCCCGCACTCGCTCAACTAGGCGGCACGCGGTGGTGGTGTGAATGGGCAGATGCTGGTGAGGTAGTACGCGCATGCACTATGAATGGACTTCCCCTTGTATGACTTTGTGTCCCAACCAAGATATACTAACCTACGTGCAAACTAATAGATATATTTTAGGCTGATTATGCAACCTGTTGTTTATACACGTTCGATCAACAAGCTAAAATGAAGAAAATCTGTAGGGATAATAAGGCTACGGCTAACAGCCGTGGAAGTTGCTAGAGAGGTGGCTGAGGCTGGGGGCTCACGGAAAAGATTGAGCTTTTCGGTTCGATTTCGATGCGGTTCACACGGGTTATATATAACTTGGGGAAGGGGACATCATCGCCTCTTTCAATGCTCCTAGCTTTTCAATCTCGTTGGACAGGGTTAGCCGTCAGCCAAGGACGTTGCATACAGCATAGGCCCTAACAATTCATGGTTCTTGCAAAGCCCACAATTGGGAAGCAAACGCGCTCCTAGCCTAGATAGGAATGAAAGCAGAGTGATAGCGAGTACCACAAGCTGCAATATTACCATTATCGAACATGACGACCATTGGTGAAGCTTTCACGTTTGGAGCCACTGCTTGCAAGTGATAGGTCTGCATTAGCACTGGCATCCGTGTTGGCATCTTTATCGCTTCATTGGTGAGAAGCTGAATGAGAGAATACATGTAGAAATACTTTTGCCTGTCGCCTGGCGGTTTCACAAGGAGCCTCAAAGCGGAGTTTGAAGCGTCGAACGCTATATGTCCTTGGTCCTGCTCCTGCCCTAGCCAGACGAACACTTGGTGCGCCCTAAACTACATCTTGCCCATTAGCACGACTTGTGCACTCCTAGGTATTCGTCTCATCCATGCAGATTGCGTCAATTTAGATGTAAGCCTTTTCAGGCAGGTGGACATGCCGCAAAGCCCACCATATATTGATAGAGCTCCGAACATACCTTTTCTAACTCATAACGATCGATCACGAGGCCTGAAGAAGTTGCAAGGAATAGTCACACCGACAGAACCCCCGAATGACGACGCGTCCCCTATAATGTCTCGATATATAGTCGTGTGTGCGTGTGCGAACATACCGCGAATGTCTCCGATTATTGATGCGAGAAATTATTTGGAATCGGATGTCATAAGGATGGGTCGATTCTTTTTGCTTTCAGTCATATCTCCGTAAGCCTCGTGTTTTTTTTTGGGAGACCGTGAGACGGAGTGCGCTACGGATGTCCGACCTATCCCCCAGGCTGACGACATTTCCCCGCGCAACTATAGCGCCGGACTGATTTCTTACCGCCTATCAGTGCGGGTGTCGAGTTTTACATGTTGACATGCAACCAGTTGGTCATTGTCCGGTGCCGTGTCTCATCTACGTCTGGAGTATGTCATGTCGCTGATTGCTGATGTGAACCGTCACGGCCAAGTCACATCGGCCGACGCGGTTTCTTATCGCCTCACAACTTCTGTTACTCGGCCCTTGCCTGGTTGAAGATCACCACTACCCCACTGCGGTCTGCAGGACGGTATTGATGCGGGTTGAGGGATAGCGTGTCGATCTTGAAGCGCTTCGCATCTGTCCATCCGTCGATATTTCAAGTAACATTTACCGGTGTGTGTGGGCACCAATTGGAGAAATCCGGATTCCAGTGCTTTATCTGGAGATGCGGAGACGGAGACTTAATATTGATACTATATCTGTCATGATGCTATATCTATCACTGGCGCTGGCAAGATGCCAGTATCAGCCCTCTCCCGGTGAACTATAACCAGGGACTACTTTTAGCCCGGTTGCGTGCTCGGTGGTCAAAACACCAGTTTCCCTACAAGCATCTCAAACGTTGGCTGGGATTTCGCGTTATTGAATTCCGTGGATGGATCGTTTCAAGTTGTCAAGTGTCAGGTCAAGTGTCAGGTCAAGTGTCAGGGATGTCAAGGCTGACTGCCTTCTCGGCATTGCGTCACTGAAATCAATTCGTGGCCCAAGCTCAAGCTTCTGCTCAAGCTGAACAATACAACCTCAGCATCGCGACTGGTGCTGCGGGAACCTTTTCGCGGAGATACCTTGTTTCCTTGTCTGATCGACTATTGATCTCTTTTGCCGTTGCTGAGTAAGAGCGCGCAGCTACCCCACCATGCACGGCATCATCGAGCTCTCGCTTCAGCTCCTCAACTCATTCCAGCCGGCCAATTTCGGTGCGTAATTTTAGGCTGACCAGCAACTTTACTTTTCCGGATCCTCCTGCGACTCGTGGTAAATTGGCTAATCCTGGGGAGGTCGTGCCGGAATCCAAGTGCCTCTGCAAGACCAAGATCATGTGCGCCGTAAGTACTACAATCTGACATGGTCATGACAGCCCAGAGTCACAAGGCTGGGCATCAACTGATCTTACATCAGCTACACCAGTGACAAAGTCCTCTGGGCTTCCGGACTACTTTGTGACTGATGATGGGCACTTTCAAGGTCCTACCCAGACTGGCTCAGCCCCGTTCCTTGCGCAGACCAATCTAGCGCCGTTTGCTGGTGTGTCTTACATACCCAACACGCCTCTTGAGACCCAAGTCCCTATTGTCGGCAATGTGGACAATAAGAACATTTTCCAGAGCCTTGCCAACATTAGTCCGTACTTTCCGAATCCACGCGGTTTCGGTGTCAATGAGTACCCAGTACCAGCTGGCACTAACGTGACATGGCTGAACATGGTACATCGGCATGGTAGCCGATACCCCGAAGTATCCGGGGAAGCCGCAGAAAGGACTCTGGGCAAGAAGCTCACTGATGCTGCGGGCAAGTTTACCGGACACGGGCCACTGTCGTTCCTCAACGACTGGAAGTTTTTGCTGGGTGCCGAGATCTTGGTGCCGAATGGGAAGCAGGAGCTGTTCACGTCGGGCACACTGCATTATTACCAATACGGTCATCTGTACCCAAACAATGGGAGCAAGATCGTTGTCAGGAGTACTACGCAGCGTCGCATGACGGAGTCTGCAGAGTACTTTTTGGCAGGTTTCTTTGGCTTGGGCTGGCCGCAAAACGCTACCTTGGAGTTGGCTATTGAGGCACCTGGCTTCAACAATACGTTGGCTGGTTACAAGCAATGCAATCATTCGAGCTGGCACATGGCTCGCGGAGGTATGCATGCTGTTTGATCATGTGTGTTTAGACTGACGCTATGTAGCCCTCATGGAGTGGGTTGGCGTGTACCTCCATGATGCCCATCAGAGGTTCAGAAGCAACCTTACTGGTGACCTTGATTGGACCATCAACGACACATGTAGGTCAAGTGATGTATTTCAAGTGTCAATCTGACCCTCCCAGACAATGCTCAAGCCTTGTGCTCCTACGAGACTGTCTCCCTAGGCTTTTCTCACTGGTGTGGTCTATTCACCTACGAGGAGTGGGAAGGCTACGAATATGCACTTGACATTGCATTCCAAGCCGGAACGGGTTTTGCGTCTCCCGTTGGACGAGCAATCGGCATTGGTACTACTCTTTCTCCCAAGATGAAAACAAGAAAACTAACCCTTCCAAGGCTATGTGGAAGAAGTCCTCGCCCGAATGCAACACCACGTCATAACGTCCCCCTCCGCCCAAATCAACATCACCCTCGACAACAACACCGTCACCTTCCCCGTAGACCAAAACCTAAACCTCGACTTCTCCCACGACGCCGGCATCCTAAGCATCCTCGTCGCCTTCGGCCTCACCCAATTCGCAGACATGCTACCAACTACACACATCAAACAGGACCGCGAGTTCATCCTCTCCCACCTGCAGCCCTTTGCCGGCCGCCTCGACATTGAAGTCATCAAAGCGCCTGCACCTGTGAACCCTAGACGCGGCGATAAGACGGTTTATCTTGAAGGTGGGCCGACTAGTTATGTGCATTTTATACTTAACCAGAGGACTATTCCGCTAGGGAGGAGTCATGAGGCGTGTGGGAAGAGGGACGATGGGTGGTGTGAGATGAGCGCTTTTCTAAAAGTCATGGAGAGGCAGATTGAGCTCGCGGATTATGACTACGCTTGCTTTGGGGAGTACGAGGAGCCGGGGTATGGGGATGTTAGGGATGGAAGGCCGATTGTACGGAAGGAGGTGTAGGTAGGCGTAGAGGTAGAGGTAGATATAATACGGGGTAGAGATAGTATACTTACTACAAATCATCGTACGAAATACCCCATTCTATGGGTGTGAGTCTGTATAAAAAAGAATCTATTCACTACCTACACCTCTCTCTCTCTATTCTCTATTCTCTATTCTCTATTCTCTATTCTCTATTCTCTATTCTCTCGCTGTAGTCACCACACATCCTTCTTCCTCCATCCTATTCCACCCAACCAATCCCACCAGACGCAACGCCACACAGATTAAGTTTAATCCCCGATGCGTCATGCAACCTCTCACCTATTAAACTCCCACCCTCACCCTTGCCTCCAAAATCACCGACGCTGATGTGCCGAATGCAGTATGCAGATTGTTGTATGCAGCTTGGTACAGGAAGGGTATAGTGGGGTGCTTCCTTCTGCATGGATGCAGATGTGTGGCTGGATTTAGTGGAGAGCCCACGAGGGTTCCGAGATAGCCGCGGGTTGTTGTTGGTTGTTGTTAGTGAGGGGTTGGAGTGGGAATAGAGGGATTTGGGTGTTGTTGGGTTGGGAGTGGGGTTGTGGTCGTGTGCTGCTATTCTAATGTAATGCTTTGTATGGGGTTTTTTGTTTAGGATTTGCTGTTTACTATCTATGCGTGTATATGTGTAATATGTGTGTATGTATATACCCCTCTATCTCTGTATTATGTACCCCTCCATGACATCTCATCTCTACATATATCGAACCGACGGTTTCAATCCGCTCTCTTCTGTTTGGTTGAACAGTAATAGCAACGACGTCAGTCAGTATCTGGTAGGCCTAAAACAAAAGGGAAACTAGAAAAGCTAAATAAGATCCACCTGCAAGGTCGAACAAAAGGGATTCGCAACATTGATATCTTGCTAACAATCCCAACAACCCCATTATCCATCCTGTATTTCGCGGTACCAGATTCCCCATCTCCATCCTCATCCCACCCCTATTTCCCTGTCCTACTCCATCTTCCCTGTTCTGTTCCGTTCCGTTCCGTTCTCTTCCGCCGCCGCTCCCTACTACTTACACTCCTCCCACATCCACCAAAGTACCGATATGCACTCAACACCCCCTTTCCACGCTACCTACCCTTTCCGTTCTCTTCCGCCTCATACTGTACGCGTACGCAAGTCTTAACCTCCAATACCAAGTACCGTGCCATGCCCCGTTCCTAGTAATTAGTCCGATTTTTTTTCCAGTACCGGATATCGCTGTCCCTTGGTAGCCAAGTACAAACGCATATACATGCTGTTCCTGGCATTAGGTTAGGGTTACGTATGTTGCCCATCATCATCACTGTCACCATGATCAGATTATCGTATTCGAGTCATACACAAACCATCACCGGTAACAAACACGGCACTTCCCCATGTATCCACCTTACCCTATCCCACCCAGTACCGTGTCGGTATCTCCCATCTACCCATTCATTCATTCCATATACGTTCCCCAGATGTCCATGTCACCTCACCACTTTCCCTACCCTAACCCCCTCCTCTTCCGACTGGTCCCGGCAATCAAACCCGCTCAATGATGAACATGCAAAAGCACTAGAACAGGAAAACCCCATCTCGCACAATGGCCAGCGCGTGCATGGGCAGTCAGACAGTACGTACTGTACATACCGGTGAATAAGGGTAATCAAGTAGACATGAGCATGGATCGGTAATATACAACCGTCTCATCCATCATCCGAAGATCATCACTCACTGCCTCGCTTGCATTTCTGTGTCAAAGGAAATGCAATTAGAAATCCAGAGAGTACTTACTATAGAGAGCAGGGATAGGATAGGACAGAGAAAAATGTCGCGTGTTTATACCCATTCAGCGCAATTCCCGCGTTTGCAACCACATACCATTCCATAATCTCACTGCCTTGTTTTCAACTACCGCTTTATGTTTACTCAATCAAACCATACATCGACCATTCCAACCATGCAAAGCAACGTGTCGTCGCCAATATTGATTCAATTAGATCGCAACAGTTGCTTCTCCAACTCAATCACGACATCAACAAACAAAGCAGCTGAAATATTTCCATATCGAATTTCATCCGACTAAAGTGTACACAAAATACATATCCTCTCTCTATGCTGTCTCCTCATCCCATCTCACATCCCCCCCTTCCCTTTCACAAACCCTCCTTACCCCCCTTATACATCTTACACCACTCTACGACAACATCCTACTCATATCATTCCTAATCCGATTATAATCCAGCAGCCCCTCAATCTGACCGACGGCCGAGACCGCCACATCCTTATCCCAAAGCCTGTTGCGAGCAAATTGCATCACATCCTTCTCCGAGATGCGACCAACGACGCGCTCAATCTCCTCTGGTGCTAACCGGCGACCGGTGGTGACGATTTGGCGACCAATGTCCTCTGCGACGGCCGTGGTGCCGTCGAGGGCGAGGAGGAGCGAGGCTTTGAGTTGGGCTTTGGCGCGCTCCACTTCGGCGGACGTCACGTTCATCGAGAGGCGGGTCCATTCGCGAAGGGTGAAGTGGACGAGGTCGTCGAGTTGGGTGAGGTTGGAGCTGGTTAGGTAGATGCCCCAGAGACTGTTGGGGGTTAGTGTGGTTATATTTGATGTTGGCTGGTCGCGACTTACCCAGTGTCCGAGTAGCTGGTGGAGAAGCTCATGAAGCTGTTGGCCAGAGCATTCTGCGAGACAAAGTTGCTGAGCTTGCTGCCAAGGTAGTCTGAGGTGCCCATGGCACGGTCCCAGTTACCGACAATAGCTTGTGTGACGAGAGCAGTGAAGTAGTCGGGGTCGCTCCAGCTCACACCCTCGACAGCAATGGCAATGTTGGCGGTACCCATGGTGTCGTCACGGAGGCGGACTTCTGATCCAATAAAGTCGGGCTTCTGCTTCTGCTCAGCCGCGAGAGACTTGGCAGAGTAGTCCTGGGGCTCGGCGGGTAGGTTGGCAAAGTACTTTTCGGCAAGCTCGACCAATTGCTCGTGAGGAATGCCACCAGCACCAACGAGAACCATGCGGTCGGCAGTGTAGTTGGTCTTGATGTAGTTTTCGAGGTCGGCGCGCTGGATGCTCTGAATGTTCTCCTTGGGTCCGAGAATGGTGCGGCCGAGGGGCTGGCCCTGGAAAGCAGTGGCGTGTAGGTGATCGAAAACAACCTCTTCAAGCTGCTTGTCGACTTCTTCCTGCTCGCGGAGAATGACATCACGCTCGCGCTCAATAGCCTGGGCCTCGAGCTTGGAGTTTTGGAGGATATCGGAGAGAATGTCGACGGCAGCCGGGACGTCATTGTTGAAGGCCTTGGCGTAGTAGACGGTGTTTTCGCGCTGTCCTTATCAACACACATTCTATATCAACACAATTTCCGCACATACCGAAGTGTAGGCGTTGAGATGGCCGCCCATGTTTTCTATCTCGAGTTCCAATTGCTGCTGTGTGCGCTTCTGGGTACCCTGTTGCCCGCATCAGCTTCCTGTGTACTCCGTCTGCCATTGGGACGTCCTACCTTGAAAGCAAGGTGCTCGAGGAAGTGTGCAGTTCCGTTGGTCTCGTCTGTCTCGGCGCGGCTACCAGCATCAATCCACACACCAACGGTCGATGTCTGGGCCCATGGAGAGTGTTCGGTAGCAATCTGCGCAGTCGGGTCAATTGCAGCCCTCTCATGTTTCATCGTGTCCAGCCTACCGTGAAGCCATTGCCAAGTGTCGTCGACTCAGTCTTTGCGCCGTAGGAGACGGGCGTGGCCAGGCCGCGGGTCAAGGGCGAGGCTCTCGATGTCTTTACGGCATTGATGGCGGCGCGGGAGCGCATCGATTGCCGCAGGTTGAGTGCGAGCCGGCGGGAAGCCATTGCGTGTGCTCGCTGTGGCTTTTTGTATGGGAGATGGGGCTTAGATGGGGTTGGGGTTGGGTTCGTCGAGCTGCAGCTTGGCCAAGGTGAAGTCGATGATGGGTGAAATCTGCTGTTCGGAATTTCCCGGCCCCGCCCGCTGGCCAATGAGCGCATTGGTGTTGACGACAATGCCATATCCTCGGCAGAGTGTCGTCGAAACACCAGTTCGTCCCGATACTGCAGCTTGCGACCTTTAACCCCCTCCAAGCTGAAGTAGACGTATAGACGTAAACTGCAGATATGGCTTCCTCTCTACGTCCCGGGCTCTTCAGGCAAGTCTGCGCAAAGCCTCAATCATCGCAGCGCATGCTATCAACCTCCACCACCTCCACCATCAATCGCCCGCTCGCCCAACAGCTACGACCAGCATTCCAGCGCTCAGTCATCCAGCAATCCACACGCATTGCCGCCTTCCACGCTACCCAGCGCAACGCCATCTTGCCCCCACTACCCCAGAAGATTGTCGGTACCGCAAACGACCCCACGCCCGTACCCGACCCAGACTACACGCACGGAAGTTACCACTGGAGCTTTGAGAGGTGCGACATATCACGTGTCCTATTGTATCTACAACTAATAATCTGACCTAGAATCGTCTCTGCTGGTCTCATTCCCCTAACCGTTGCGCCCTTCGCCGCTGGCTCGCTGAACCCTGTAACCGACTCCATCCTCTGCGCTCTTCTGGTAGTCCACTCGCACATTGGTTTTGAGTAAGAACTCCTTGTTTCACATACGTACATCTATAGCTATATTAACAACCCTCAGATCATGCATCATCGATTACTTCCCCAAGAAGCGCGTCCCCAAGACTCGCGCGGCCGCCAATTGGGCTCTTCGCGCTGGAACCGTCGCCCTCGGTCTTGCGCTCTACTCGTTCGAGACGAACGATGTTGGTATTACCGAGGCTGTTGTTAGGCTGTGGCATGCATAAGCGGGTTTGGGATGTATGAATAAATACAAGCATATTGAGTGATTTTACATGAAATACATTGGAACGATGATTTCGTTATTAGTGGTGTGTTTTGTGATTGTGTTATAGTCTTCATCCCTCATGTTATTCTGATTGTTCTCCTGAAGACTATCTATTTGATCCGTTCGAACGATTTCAAAGGAACAGGAAAGTTTGCACAAAGTGAACCATTGATCCTTTTATCCTAGAAACCCTACTCAACCCCCTTCCACGCACACAGGTCGATGTCCCACCACTCCGTCACCACTATTCTCGATACGATGTCATTGCCTGAAAGAATTGATGTTGTGGGATGTAAAGTGGACGATGACGAGGTTTAAGATTAGATTAGATTGGATTGGATTGAATATATAGGGTGATAGTAGTAGTTACTAGATTTGTAGACTGAGGGGGGGAATGAGGAGAGGGAGGTATCTGGGAGATATGTGGAGATAGAGGATAGATAAGGTGGAGTTTGGGAGTTAGGTTTAGGAAGCGGGATGGTTAGGTTAGTATTGTTAGGGTTATGCTTGTGCTTATGCTTGGTGTTTTGCCGAATTTAAGGATAGGGTTCACATTGCAAATAGGTTACGAATCCTGGGTATCAAAGGTAGAAAGTGGTGTGTGGTGTGTGAGAAAGAGAGGAAGAAACCGTCTAGGGCTAGTCGGAAGGTGAAGCATATGAGTTCATTGCCTGGGGTTTACACTACCAGGTAGAGTTCGAAACGAGTGATTTAGCACTCAATAACAAACACACCATAATAGATGTATACACCGCCATCAGTGTACATGAACTGACAGAATACCAAAGCATACTTGATTCAAGAATGCCAGTGCTTCTATTCTCAACAACGAGGGCAAGCTTCCCTTGTACACCAAAGTCTACCAAACAGCTGTTATTGTATGACCAAAAAACCTTGATATCCGGAGTGTACCTATAAGTGGCCGTTTGCCTGCTGTCTCAAAAACCATGTCCAAGCATCCTCCTCCTCAGGCTCCTCCAAGGGATCCTCAGTATTCCACACATCATCCCATCTTCTCGGGTGGCGCTCCACCGTGATGGTCGTGCTTCTTTCAAGCACAGCCCAAGCGGGGGGATCAAGGCTCATGTCCCAAAACCGATCATTCTCGCTATATTCTTCCTTCACTGTGGACTTGATATCGCGTCGCCTGGAAAACTTGCCCGGGGGCGCCAAGTATGTTTTAATCCGCGCCAGGGCCTTTTTCTCCTCACCCCTAAGCACACCTATAGCCCGGATCCGTTTCGGATTCCATTGTCGTAGGAAGTCGGGGGCGAAGTCGAAGACGCGACAGCAGACTATCGGACAAAAGGCTTCGCTGACATCCAACTCGAGCTTATCAAGTTGGCATTGAATTGACAGCAACCTTTGGCTCGCACCCCGCCATTCCCTTGCCAGGCTGTCATGCGAATAATGATGTGCTTCCAGCATGCGGCTGAAATGAAACGACGACTTGAATCTATGGTACATGTTGTGGACACCTGGATTACGACTCGAGTCGAGCTGGTTCCATGAACTAGAACCCATCATGAAAGGGATATCGTGCCGTTGAGTATAGCTGATGCTGAGATTCTTGAGGTTTTTGCTCTGAGCCGAGAAGCATGGGCGAGGTTGTCGAGCATTCTGAGCGAATGAAAAGGTTTGGGGTAGAACGAATAGGTTCTTGGTGAGATACTCATATTCGGCCTCTTTGTGTATCAGCTTGCAAACGAGGAAGATTGATAGTGACGGAGTCGCGTATTTTTTACAGCCCCAGAATCGGAGATAGCCAGACCGTTCGCGTATGTTTGGCGAATAGAAGACCTTGCCAACCACTACGAAGTACTTGTAAATTTTGACTCTTATCTCGGACGGTAACTTCAGGAAGGGAAATGGTGCCGGGATAGTTGGGTCAATGGGGGTGGAAGTTGACGCCATAGCTGGCAGCCGACCTGGGATTTTTTGTCACTTTTTGAACTGATCGACCATCGTATATGAGTCAAGAATAATGTTGTGCTTACCTGACAATAGGATGAACTGGCGATTGACGAAAGAAGAAGTGGGGTAATATATTCCGATGGAGACTAGACTCTCGTTGAGAATGGCGAGTGGATGGGATGTAGAAACTATGGTGGAAAGAGAAACGATAGTAATAACAGTGACAAGCGACGTAAGTAGTCCATAGAATGTGTGCGTCCTTGTCTTCTGTGCAGTGTTGACTTGGAAGGCGCCATGAGGCCGTCACCAGGAGCACGTTGTTACAGGAAACAGCTATCAACCCCTTCGGCCTTGCCCTAAAGCCATATCGAGTTAGTAGTTTAATACATGCACCGCATACAACCGTGTATCAAATGGCTTTGGATATAGTCTTTGTTATCAAGTCTTCTAAAGGGATTGTAGGGAAAGCAAAACCATGAGCCACCAGACACTCCCTAGCTGCGCAAAAGACGTCGATGTCAACACCCAACTTGTACTCATCAAAACTTGAGCCTTGAAGGTCAGACAAGGACTCGTACAAGACACATGTAGGATATGGACAGTGGCAAAAAAGTGTAACGTGGGCTGTAGACGGGATGAGAATTCGAAGTCTAACAAAGCGCGTCCGGCCTGAAGCACCCTAGGATATATCCTCTATTCCACTAGGAAATGATGGGCGTGGTATCATTTACCTTTACCAAGATGCACCATACCATTAACCCCTGCCATTTTTGCGTCTGATATGGGATTTTCGATTTATGCCTTGGCGTCAGCGGGAGCCTCGCTGCTCTCAGCCTTGGGCGCGTCGGTAGCGGGCTCGGCGGCGGGCGCGTCACCGGAAGGCTCAGCCTCGGACGATGTCCAGAGGGTCTGAAACAGTTAGTACATGCATGAGCGGGGAGTGGGGATCAAGAACTTACAAGGTTGTCCCGGAGGAGTTGCATGATGAGTGTAGAGTCCTTGTAGCTCTCCTCGGAGAGAGTGTCAAGCTCTGCGTACTTGTTAGCCACGCCTTTAACGGCTTCAAGAGTTTGCACATACCAGCAATGGCGTCATCGAACGCCTGCTTGGCGAGCTGGCAAGCCTGGTCGGGCGAGTTGAGGATCTCGTAGTAGAAAACGGAGAAGTTCAGGGCAAGTCCGAGGCGGATGGGGTGGGTAGGAGCAAGGTTGGAGGCAGCAACATCAGTGGCAGCCTTGTAAGCCTCAAGGGACTTGTCGGCAGACGTCTTGCGCTTGTCACCAACGGCAAACTCGGCAAGGTAACGGTGGTAGTCGCCCTTCCTGGGTGAAGTAGAGTGGTTAGCGACATCAGGCGGTCAGCAAATCAGGGGCATTTACATCTTGTGGTAGAAAACCTTGGACTCGCCGCTCTCAGCAGAGGGGATCAGGTGGCCATCGAGGCACTCGAGGATGTCCTCGCAGATCTTGGCCAATTCGGCCTCGATCTTCTGGCGGTACTCCTTGATAAGGGTGACCTGGGTCTCGTTGCCCTTGGACTCCTCTTTCTGTTCGATTGAGGTGACGATTCTCCAGGACGCGCGGCGAGCACCGATGACGTTCTTATAAGCAACGGAAAGAAGATTTCGCTCTTCGACGGAAAGCTCCTGGTCTGCGGAGGCGACAGCCTTCATGTTCTCAACCATCTCTACCGGAGCGGGTTAGCCAATGCCGTCGCAACTCCTTGTCGATGCGCTTACCCTCATAACGCTCGGCCTGTTCGGCCAGCTTGGCCAGGTAAACGGAGTCTTCGTAACCCATGGTAAAGTGTGGTCTGTGAAAAGCGCGGTTAGTCCATGTAAGCCCAACTCAAAGCGCGCAACAGGTGCGATCAGGCGTTATCGCAATTGTAGAGCAACGGGGCCCTCAGCATTCGCTATGGCACTGCTCGCAAAACAGACGGCCTTGCTGGCGCCATGGCTTGCTTTACGTGTTGCGTTGGTGACCTCGGAGGGGCGGCAAGTGGAGCTACGCCAATTGCTTGCGTAGCCTTTGCACCTGCCAGCAGAGGGCGCAAGGAGGGGCGGCGAGAGCTATCACGGCTCTCCAAACAGGACACCAACAAACGCCGGCTGCGACGAGAGCGATGCGGGGAGTCGAAGCAAGCGATTTCGAGAGCCGGCCATGCTGATGCGAGCGAGCGACTTTGTTGCGGCTGCTGAGGGCGCAAATTGCACCGGTCCAGGGACCTGGGGGTGGTGACGAAATGCGGTGGAGCACTTACGGGAAGAAAAGCTGGTATGACGGGTGTGAGTGAGCAAAAGCGTGGGTGGGTGGGAGAGGGTGACGAGCGGGTAGACAAGAAAGCGATGTGCAGGAGTTTTGTTCAACGGCGGCTTGTGGTTGAGTTATCAGAGGAGGGGACTTTGGAGGGAGAGAAGCCGATTCCGCTTGGCGTCGATCACGCCTGCCTATCCTTGGTTGTTTCACACGGCCCAGAACAGGCGCGACCTCTCACTCTGACAGGCGAACAGCATGGCCGTCACCGCCTGAGCGGCCCATTCACTGTCCGACTCGCGCCTGCTGCTCAACCGTCTCTCGAGTGCTTGGTCGACGACGATAGAATACCCTGCGACCCTTTCCATGACTGCTCGACCACACTTTGCACGGGAATTGGGCATCACGTTTGGTCCTCAGGCACATACATTGGCTCTGATCACGCGCCGGTCGGATTCTTTAGTCCTGATACCTAGGTACCGGTAGCCCGAATTACACACTTACCAATGAAAGCAACGTGCAACATGTGAAGCCTACTACAAACATCAACGAGCACAACTCGCCTTCATAACCCGCGTTTCCATGACTGTACATGTGGCTATGTAGACACAGATACCCACGGACCACGAGATGGATCTGACAAGTACACAACACAGTAATAATCATCTCCAAGCGTACAGCCCCTTACGCTCGGCCCAGTCAGACACAGCATCTCTCGTATCCCATCCAGCCCCTTTGCTCCCAACCGGGCACGTAGCGTAGCCTGCAGCCATGGCCAAAACCTGCCTGGCATCACGTGCTGTCAACCTATGACGCACTTGTTCGAGAGGTCCAAGCTCCTCAAGCCTTCAACACCACAGGTCACCCCATCACACCACCACACACGCCGTCGAATATAGTCACCCAGAGACGCCTCAAATCCCTAATTGCTCCAACAACCCGCTATAATGCTCCGCACATCCATCATCAAGAGCGCGCGCTCAATTGCCGCTCCCCGTTACTTCTCCGCTTCTGCTCTCCGCATGTCTGCGGGCGCCACTGGTTCTGGTTCATCAAGGCCTACAGGATCCGCCGGCGGGTAAGTGGAAGCCTAATCTGAAATTTTAAAATTCGAAGATGCAAACTGACCGCATTACCAGTGATGCCTTCACCAAGCGCGAGGCAGCTAGCGAGGAGCTCTACATCCGTCAAGAAGAGAAGGCCAAGTACGCTGCCCCACGACATTCACCTCCAACACCTACGATGCATGGGAGATGATATTCAAAGCAAAACACTGACGGAATATAGGCTTCTGGCCATCAAGGAAAAGCTAAAGCAGCAGAGGCAGCACATGGAGGACCTCGACAAGCACATGTTAGTAAACCCTTCGCCTCCATTGGCCCGGAAACGAGCACATCTGACAACAACACAGCGACGACGTTATTAGGGAATCTGAGGCCTCTGGCCAGGGCGAGCAGAAGTAAGCTCAGCTCAGCGCTTACGGTAACCACGGACTGCCCATGCGTCATATTACCTGTGAAAAATAAAATAAACACAAACTACATTGAACAGCTTGCAACTTCACCCTCGGCACAATGTGGAGATACTGCATACTGAGGCTGACGTGCTGTTTGCTTTTTCTCAGCATAACTGCTTCCGTCTAATGTTGCAAGGTTCAAATCGTCATAGGCCTATTTTAATACTCACCAAGGATTCACAGCTCGGCCGAAACTATCCACTCTCCGTGTGAGGTCTGCTTTACTCATTGTATTGACAGCTAGGTTCAAATTTCTGGTTTTGTGTGTTGGCACGGCCTCATACTCTCCCGCTGCCGTGTATCGATGCAAAGTATCGCCGAAGTGTAAAAGAAAGGTCCGGCAGTCTGCGGATAGTCGTCATTCGAGAGGACAACCTGCTTGTAGACTTTTACGAGCACTGCAGAGAGCCCACAGTGGTCCAGCCATGGTCCGACACTTGACCGCAATAGAACACTCGCCGTCTTCTTGTTAACCCCGCAGGCTTCGACGGCAACGGATCCTCGTGTTGTTTGCTTCTGTCGTCAATGATTGACCGCCACCAACTTCATTCTGACGCCGCCATATGCAACTTCTATCAACGTACATCGTTTCTTGCAGGTGGTGTGTGTACCTCACCCGTCGGATTCTCCAATTCGCTTTGATGGCTTCATCACGATTGAGCACATTGTCTAATCTGCCAAGTCGAGTAGTGTTGAAGCCCAACGTTATGCTCGGAATTCGGGCTCTCTGTGACACTAGACACGCCTGAAAGCCTAGGCTATTCCGCATCCGCTATTGTCGGGCCATTTAAAGTGTCCCTGGTGTCCGCGCAGCTGGGTGTTTTACCTTCGTAGGTAGATCAGGTACCAGGGTCCAAATGGATACCTGGAAGCAGGGATTTCCCGCCCGCACGGGAACATCAACACCAAGATAGATCTCAGAACTAAGCGACGCGACCACAAACATCCCGGTTGCAGCTACATGTACAAGCGACTACCATGGCTACGGACGTGTCGGATGAGAATCCCGCGGCCTTGTTCCATCTTCTAATTCGTCAAATACAATCGTCCGTATAACTACCCGAGCTGTCTCAGCTTCAAAATCGCGCTTGCATGTACCCACTAGGAATGCATGCTTTTCTGACATGCTTTCCCTTGTCATCAGCATGTTTCCTTTATTTTTTGCTGTGTCAAGGGTCAGTAAACGACGTCATATTTGTTATTGCTTGGACTTGGATATGACAATCCTGGATCTGAAGTCTACCCGTTGCTGCCATCGAGTAGGAAAGCACGGTCAAAGGGTCGCTTTGCGCCGAGACGAACGCGGGAAGAAGACACTGGGCCAGATTAGTATGTCGAGGGAAGTTGGTCGGTAGTTCTGTTCAGGGTCCTCACCGTCTCCCAAGGCTACGAGCATATATGATCTTTGACATCCCTCTTACACAGCATATCAACCAAACCTCATCAACATCCCCAAGCTAATTTTACTACTCAATCACCTATACCTCGCTCGAACCATCTGAGCATTATCGCATCCTGAAAGAAGTTTCCAATCTCTCCGATCTAGCCAGTCCCAATAACACACATTTACTCTCCTCTGGTACCCTCTATATCGCCAATCCAGCAGGTACCTCCTCTCAGCTCGCCTAAATGGCGCAAACTAGTCCTCTTCCTCAGTTCTACGGACAACAACTTCCAGATGGCACAATAATTGAGTCCCCACCACCTAATACTCGCACATCCCTAGACTCAAGGCGAGATCTCTTGCGTCTTCCCATCCAGCCACACCCAGCGCATATTGATCCCTCCATGGATCCTGGATCACCTGCTGCGGCAGCAACTAGGCAATCAAACAACAACCTTGGAATCACACCCATGCGCCCTCAACGTCAATCCAATGCTGTACCTTTCAGCCCAGGACAGCAGCGCATGGCTTATGTAGAGGATTACTCGGATGAAGATGAGCAGGAACGAGTGATTTACCGTCGTCGCTCCAACCGACCTCACCAGAAACCTCCCGCCTCGTACAACAACTACGCTGAACAAAATTCGAGATACGGACCACTACCCAGGAACAGTGTTGATCAAAGTGTGCACCCAGGATACAGTTCTCCGCCCAGCAAACCTAATTACGAAATGTACTATCCGAATTACGACGACTATGGGCGACGTGTCATTTACACGGGAGGCGCTGGAGGTGGTAGACCACCACCACCACCTCACAGGCCGGAGAGTGTGATGAGGCTACCCTGGGCCATCTGGATGGGAAGTAATGCCAAGAACCGTAAGTTACACACATGAGAAGCACATACACGATGCCTTTTACTAACACATGAAATACAGACTTTGTAGCTTTCGTTGGCGAATTTGTAGGAACAACAATGTTTCTGTTCTTCGCCTTCTCAGGCACCCAAGTCGCAAACATTGGGTCCAGTGCAGCGTCATCGGAAAACACAACCACTGGTCAGGCTTCGGGCTTCTCGCCAATTGTTCTGCTGTACATTGCCATTGTCTTTGCGTTTTCCCTCATGGTCAACGTCTGGGTTTTCTTTCGTATCTCTGGTGGCTTGTTCAACCCTGCTGTCACGTTTGCCATGTTGCTCTGCCGTGCGCTGAGCCCGATCCGCGCCTTTTTGTTGCTAGCAGCACAGATTCTGGGTAGTATCTTCGCAAGCTGGCTGGTGTCAATACTATTCCCGACGGATTTCAACGTACGAACTACGCTGGGAAGCGGCACGAGTTTGGTACAAGGAGTCTTCATCGAAGCCATCTTAACAGCCGAACTGGTCTTTACCATTTTCATGCTTGCAAAGGAGAAACACAAAGGTATGTCATCTCCCCTCGCTCTTCTTCACTCCAGGAACTAACAACCACCCCAGCAACCTTCATCGCGCCCGTCGGCATCGGCCTCGCCCTCTTCATCGCCGAACTCGTAGGCGTCTACTACACAGGCGGCAGTCTCAACCCCGCGCGCTCCTTCGGGCCCTGCGTCATAACCGGCGTCTTCGACGTCGAGCACTGGATCTACTGGATCGGGCCCGGCATGGGCGCCATCATCGCAGTCGTCTTCTACAAGATCATCAAGGTGCTCGAGTACGAAGTCGCTAACCCGGGCCAAGACGACGACGATAAAGACCAGGAGGAAAAAGAGGTGCTGGAGAAAGAAGCGAGACGACCGAGTGTGGATGCTGCTGCTGCTGCGGAGCGGTCGTCGCCTCGCCATATGAGTATTGATGTGGAGAGGTCGGGGGCGATGGGCTCGGGTGGGGTTATGGTTATGACGAGGAAGAAGAGTAGGGGGGATAGGGATGGTCAGGGGTTTGCGGGGAGGGGGAGGGATGTCTATTAGGGGGATTGCTGGGGGGGAGTGTGGTTCGGGATGGTTGATGGTAATGATGATGATGATGATGATGTGGGATGGGGTTTGTCTGGGACGAGCGAATGAACGAACGCAAGACACGGATTTGTACGAATATTTTGTAACACACACAGGGACTGTGTGGTATGGAGGAGATGGTTTAGCGACGTTGTATAGATGTCTTGACGATAATGGCTAACGCTATGAATGTATATACATGTATGGATACTTCTGTATCTTTTTTTACTCTACTAATACTTGTATGTTGGGACATCAGATGAGGTACCTGTGAGCTTGAATGATATGGTGATTAATACACACTCAACCTTTTAGTAATATGCAACACAACACAACACACTTCATACCCAAATCCATCCACCGCCGCCGACATCATGGTTATTATATCACTAGAGCTTATCCACCATCAACCCCATCCACCTCAAACACCCCTTCCAGCAATATGCAACACAGCACAACACAACACAATTCGCACTCAACTCCATCTACCACAGCCGCCGCCGACATCATCGTCATTACATCACTAGGACTCTTCCACCTCCACCACCGCCATCTACATCATCACGTAACACAACCAACCCATCACAAAAACGATACCCCTTCCACCCCACCACATCCCCCCAATCCCTCCACCACCACACCCCACAGCTTCCCTACCCAGCACATGCCACACACACACGCACATGCAAAAACCACCACCCACAATGACGTAAGTGAAACCGCGCAGGCCCTTGAAACGCGTTTCCTCACTTCTGAGACAACCGCGGTTTATGCGAGATTTTTGGTTCCTCTGGGTACTTTGGGAGATTGTCGGTATGTCGGTGAGTTCGGTGAGTTCGGTGACTTGGGTAGGTGTTCTGGGAGATTGTCGGATGTCGGTGTGTTCGGGGCGGGCGAGATTGGAGGGTTTGCTAGAGAAGGGGGGAGGGGTAGGGATGATGCTTGGGGAGATGCTTGGGGGGAATGGGAAATAGGGATGTGGAGGGGAGGGCGGTGAAGGAAAATAGAAGTGAAGGGATAGAGGAAGAGAGGGTAGAGGGAAGATGGGGAGAGGGGGATGGTAGGTATGTGGTTGAATTATGAGTATGTTCAAGATGCAGAACGCTGGAAATGCTACATGGAAGTAGACAATGAGCAAGACATGAGGTAGACAGAAAAAAACACAGATACAAGACCACGCTTTTACACAGTTAGTCCCTCCCTCATCCAGCTTTTTATACAACACCCACACACTCACCCTCAACCACACTCTCACCAACTCTTAACACAAGAAAACACAAAAATGCCTCAACAGTGATGATGGATAAAAGAATATCAGAGAAAAAACACCCTTAACGGCGTCATCTTCTAACAACCCCCTCCGGCACCTCCCCAGCCCTAACCTCACTCATCGCAAACCCCGGCCTCCACGCAGGATGAATCTCACTATACGCCTCCGCAACGGGCGCCGTACTCCGCGCTTCAGCTTCAAGAATATAACTAACGCCGTCTTCGGACGCATAACTGGGTGGTCTAGGTCCCATGTCTAGTTCCTCTGCCTCATCTACATCGCCGCTGGGGGCCGCAACAGCACTACCCCTCGTACTACCGCCGCTACTGGCGAGAGGAGAGGAGCGAGGAGCACCCCCGGTTACAGACCCATTCCTACTAGTCACAGACCCATTCCGCGACCCACCACTGCCGATGTTACTCGACATGGCACTCCCCCGCATACTCCCCGCCGCTGCGCCGTCAACACGCTGCCAATGCAGCAGATCCGGATTCACCCTAACACTGCTCCTCCACAGCCCATACGCCGGCGGCGGCGGGGGCACGAGATCCTTCTCCGGGTCGGCAGCGTCAACAAGGTCGTTTTCGAGATCTGCGGCTGCGGCCTCCTCGTCGCGGCGCAGGTGCACGCGGATGGGCACGACGGGCTGGAAGCCCTCGGAGGGGTTGGCGATGGAGAGGGAGAAGGCTGGGTTGTTTGGGTCGGGCGGTGGGGGCGGGTTGAGGATTAACATGCACAGGCGGATGAGGGAGTGGCAGAAGAAGATTGTGATTGTGAGCAGGACCATTATGAAGAGGATGTGGATTTCTTGGCCGAGGTCGCTGTTTGTTAGGGCTATTGCTAGGTCTGTGGGTGTTTGTTAGTATCAAACTTCTTGTTGTGGGGGGTGGGGAGTGAGGGGGATGTTTTTTTTTGTTGGAGGAAAAGGGGACTTACAGATTGCGAGAATGGTGATGAGAAAGGTACCAGAGATTATACATGCGATTAGTTTCCCCCGCGCGGCCGAACCTCGCACGGCTGTGTCTCGCTGGTTTCGACGTCGTACCCATCCTCTGGTTCCGGTGCTGGATGTGGAGCCGGAGCGTTGGTGGTCCTCGGGGTGCTGTCTTCTTCGGTGCCTTCGTCGTCGTTGTCGTCGACGTCCATTGATGTCGTCTGCTAGTTGTTGAATCTCTGGGTCTGCAAAGCCATCCGTCTGTGGTAAGGGTACATCTGCGGGATGACGGGCGTAGACGGTGGTTGGTTCAGAAGTTTCCTGGATGGCGCCAATGTAGGAGCTTGCGCTGTGGTCGGCAGTGGGAGGGGATCCTGGCTCTTGCTGCGCGTCGTGAGATGGGCGTGGTGGTTCATTTGGGTTGGGTGATCGGTTCCAGAAACCTAAAAAGGGCGTTTTTGGTGTTGTGGTGTTGTTTGTAAGAGCAGGTGATTGCGAGTAGACGGATGATCCATTGACCGTTGTCCGTACATTGCTTCGCAAGGCGCCGAACCGTGACGGCGACTGTGTAGGTGGCGAGGCCTCGAGGTCCGAGTTTGTTTGTGGCGACCACGCAAATAGGGCTGGCATGGTGGGAGGATGCTGAATATAGCGATGGAAGTATGTGTTGATGTCCAGAAATACACGTTCACAAGCCCCAAAGTGCTATCTTGGGTACACCCTGTTGCCTTATAGCAAAGCGTCTCCCGTGCTCAATGCGACAAGAAAGCTATTATCTTGTGATGGATGATATAGCGGCGAATGAGCGGACAGTGCTGCTCGCTCATGCAGAGAGACCTCGTGGCCGCAAGCGAAACAAGACAGAAAGTATGGAGTCGAAGGGTAAACGACTGGACCTGGGCTTCCCTCGCACGACTTTTGGGGTGAACTGTTGGCTATACCTTTTCCACCTGTGTCGAAACCGGGACCCCCTCCAAGTTCCCGCCAAACTGTTATTATTGTAAAAGAAAGAAAGCGTATGTGTCGAAAGGGCAGAACCAGAGGGCCGCCTGGGCCAAACAAAGACAAAAGAAGGATTAGACGCGAAACAAGCAGAGCACAGCACCGCTACCAATTACCAGCGAGTCTGGGGAATGAGCAAGAGAACCATGATAGTTGAAGGAGAGGGAGTAGGCCGCGCAGTCACACCAACAACAGGTGTGTGGATAGCAAAGGATAGTCACGAGCGAGCGAGCATTGAGCGCCAGGAAATTCCGCGACGATTAGCGTCGCAGGCTAAGATCGCACTGAGGGTGAAACACAGGTCGCTCCTCCTTCAGCGATCCTCCGCGTGTCACGGACCGCGTTCGTGTAGGTGGGTGCGTCAGATCTGGCCTTCTTTGGAGCGGTTGGCCATGGTACGGCTATTGACCGGTACATGAGTGGTTACGCCGTGGTTGGCTCGGGTCAAAACATTATGAAACGCACATCCCAATCAAGCCAACAGACCTCCTTGACAGCGCCTGCACGCCGCAAGGCTGCAAGTGATTAGCATGCCACGCACATTATATATCAGCATAACGGACGCGTCGTCTGTAATCTTATTCCGTCGATGCTCATCTGCTATGATTTTCGTCTAGCTTTGCACACGGATGTATATAATCGCGATTCTCCGACGTCTTCCCGAATCCTGACTTCCTCGTTTCGGTGCGACATTGACATTGTACATGCGACTCCAAACCCTGTCAAGAGTCGCACCGGCGTATCCAGTCTATAAACGGCGCCTTGTGACGTGACGTCTCTGGGGCCGGAACCTACTCGGGCCTTTCTCCAGCTTCTTGCGCCGATCTCTTCGAGTCAAAGTTGCGTAGCACAATTGCTTCACCTCTGCCTTCACTTACCTAGCTCTCCTACCATGAGTTTGCGATCCGAAGATGCGGAGAGCACTAAGAATTGCCAAGTCAGCCTGATGTTCCTCCTGGTAGCGGTGAGGATGCTGAGACGCTTGGTCTCCGCTGCCAATGTTGCCAATGATGCCAATGTTGCAATATCCTCTCCTTTCCGCCTCAAGCGCGCAGGCACGCGACAGTTGAAAGCTTGAAAAACGGAGAGGCGGGGAATTAAACGCAGCATGCGTTCCAGAAGGATTGGATGAAGCAGAAGAAACTTGGATTCAACTTACAAATCGGTTCACCGAGCGGATGGAAGCGAACGTCGTTGACAGCACCTCGGTGACCAGGCAACTTGTTTAGAAGCTTTCCTGTACGCGTCTCCCAGATGGCGACGCTTTGGTCTCCACTTCCCGCTGCAATCTTCTCGCCCTTGGGGTCCCAGCTTGCCTTTAGAAGGTTGCGCTCCTGGCCGGTCGGCGCTCCATCGTATGTCTGAATGCGCCGGTCCGCAGGCGCAAAAGGTCTCACATCCCACGTCCGTACCGTCGAATCATGTGCGTTGGAAAGTAGGGTTTGGTTGTCTGGCGACATTTGGAGTGAGGTGACGGTGTCGGTGTGACCAAGCAGTGTGTACGTAACCGCTTGTTTCCGAAGGTCCCAGACCTTGATGTCGTTGTCAATGCCGCCGGTGAAGAGCTCGTTGCCGGCTTCGGCCAAGCATATGGCCGTTATGGGGAAATCCGTAGGGATGAAGGTTACCGCATCCTTGGTTCGTGTGTCCCAGATCTGTTGGTCTTGTTAGCGAAAGTTTATAGGGTCTGGGATACCTGCTCACCCCGATATAGCCGTCATCTGAGCCACTGACGAGCATCTCCTCACCGCGCTTGCTCACGTCCATGCAGTTGATGACCTCTTCGTGACCTGGGTGTCTCCGTATCCTCTCGCCAGTCTCTACATCCCAACTTGCTAGATACATGTCTGCCGAGGCGGAGAATAAGACCTTGGAGTCGCGCGACCAGTGGAGGTCTAGTACTGCCTGTTTGTGTCCAGTGAGGATGCCGTAATTCTCGCAAGACCCAGAACTGCGCCAAAGTACTATTCATAATCAGCGCAGGCCTTTTGCACAACTTTCCAAGGCGACTCACATATTGACCGGTCCATGGATCCAGAAGCTATGTACTGTCCGGTTGGGTCGAATCGGGCTGCGAAGACTTCACCAGAATGGCCTGTCAGCTCCATGACGGGCGACTGCAGCGCGCTGGTACGCGACTCCTACAGTACCTGTCAGCGCATGGCAACTTCAGCTATGGTACTCATAAAAGATGCTTGATTGTGACATACCGCTTGGATGAGGGCGCCATTTGCGCGCGAACCATTCACTACAGCTACAGCAGAGCTTCCCGCGAGGTTCGCGTCCGACTTTGTGCGCTTAACCAGCTGACTGGTGCCGAATGCTTCGTGCGCAGGTCGCTTTTCCTTGGACATGGCGACGGGTGCGTGTTGATGGGTTTTATTTGTGGTGGGGTCTCGTGGTGTTCAAGTTGGTTGGAGCTGCTATCATGGTCACGGTTTCTACGTAAACTTTCCTGCAAGGCGGATCTACGCCAAGCTATATCGACTCCACCGCCCGAACCCACCCTCCGCATGCTTCCCGACGCCAACAACACCTCCCCAAAGTAGCGAGCGCATATAACCTAACCCTACCCCGCATTTACAGGACCCTTTATTCTCGGGAAGCCAGGTACATTGGGGCAAGAGACTAGAACAGCCGCTCTCATGGCTTCGTCCACCAAAGCAGCCCGTCTGGGCGAGGAGTGAGCTCCACATGCTAGCAGTTGCTTTGAGATGTGCTAATACACGTTAGAGTATGGAAGTAAGTCCTGCGCATGACTTCCTGAAGCGACTTGTTCTGACTCTCCAAGGACTCGAGTGGACAAGGTCAGCGCTGAGCTCGTCACCCTTACCTACGGCACCATTGTTGCGCAACTGTGCAAGGACTACGAATACAACTACATTGATGTCAACAAGCAACTGGAGCGCATGGGCTATAATATCGGTATACGGCTGATTGAAGACTTCCTCGCAAAGTCAAGCGCGCCTGCTTGTACAAACTTCCGGGAGGTGTCCGAGATGATCTCAAAGGTACTTCTGCTCATATATATAATGCTGCGCCCAGGCTGATGCGCCAGTAAAGGTCGGATTCAAGATCTTCCTCAATATCACACCGACGATTACCAACTGGTCAAGCGATAACAAGCAGTTCTCCCTCATCTTCGAAGAGAACCCGCTTGCCGACTTTGTGGAGTTGCCCGACGATGGCCGCGCACAGGACGAGCTGTGGTTCTCCAACATATTGGTCGGTGTGCTGCGTGGCGCATTAGAGATGGTACGTCTGTGTCGTGTTATACTGGGCGAGGGATGATATGTGCTGATACAGACTAGGTACATATGCAGGTGGAGGCACACTTTGTCAGCGATGTCCTACGGGGCAACGACACTACAGAGATGCGGATATCCTTGGTCCGCTACATTGACGACGAAATGCCACCCGACGATGAGTAAGAGCAGACATGGGGCAAGGCGTCTTCAAGACATGGCCACGGGTGAAGGAACAGGTACAGTACGAGGGACGAGGGAGAGGAACAGCGCTACCAACGAGACAGCAACATGCGCAGAGCAGTATCCGCCAAGCAGTTGCAAGGCGGTTGTAGGGCTCGTCGAAAGCGTATAGTATGTCAGATTACTCTTGGCATATTACAATGCAGTAACAAAATAGAATTGCGCAATTGAAAGCAGTCCAGGGGGAGGCAATTGCACTGCTTGGAAGCGTGTGGTTGTAGTTAGTAATGCAACTATGTGGTTGTGGATGGGTGCGCTGACAAGGACGGCAAAAGTGCCAGTGCCAGTGCATCAGAGGCGGCCATCTGCTGCAACTGTTGGGACAGCCGTCGAGGTCGCGTTACATGCATGCCCCACCAAGCTGGTAGCCCCCGTGGATGTCGGGGTGCATGCCCTGAGCATCACGACACCTCAAAATGTTGCCACGGTCATGCATCTTTATTTTGCTGC
Organism: Pyrenophora tritici-repentis; assembly: GCF_003171515.1. NCBI lineage: Eukaryota > Fungi > Ascomycota > Dothideomycetes > Pleosporales > Pleosporaceae > Pyrenophora > Pyrenophora tritici-repentis. Next base: position 334,995 of record NC_089395.1, read on the forward strand.
ATTTCGTGGCAAAAGCAAATGCAGGAATCGTGATGGTAGGCGTGTCTCGGTGCGCGATGGGGGAGGCTGGAACATGATCGCAAATCACGTGGCTTGCACCTTGGCGGCGCACTGAGCGGCCGCACTTCCCCTCGTCTTCTTGGTCATAAACTTCGCCCAACTTCAGTACTTCTCATCTGCGCCGTCCATCTAGACGCGCCCCATCGCGCCGTCGTCTTGCCGTCTACCGTCCGCCGTCGTTGTTGTCGTGATCCCATCTCTTGGCAGATACCCCCTTCACGCTAACCCCCGACCCATACCGTGCATCAGCCGCCGCCTTTTCATCGCGACACCGTCCTCCTCCGGCAAACCAACATCTCTGCCGCCTGCCCTTTGCGCGACGTGACGGTCCTCAGTTTGCCCACATCGCCCATCGCCCATCATCCTTGGCACGCCGCCCCCGCCCCGACACCGAAACCCGCGGCGGCGACGTTCCATGCTGGTGTAGAGGCTCCGACAGCACTGAGGTGCACGACACATCGCGTCCATTACCACGACCGCGCACCCATCGCTAACCCCCCACCCGTCCCCCGCGCCCAAGCCACGACCACAGCTGCTTCCTTCGCGATGCAGAGCTCTCAGCAGCACATGGCGCACATGGCTGCCATGAATGCGAACAACAACGGCTCCGTCGATAACACGCCCATCATGGGCAACATGGCGCATCCCAAGCGCATGGGCACCGACCCCACCGAAAAGCTCAATACGTACATCTACGACTACTTTCTGCGCAACAAGCATCTTGACCTGGCGCGCGCCATGCTAAGCTGCGACCTGAAGATGTTGACCGAGAAAGGCAGCCCCGGCAACCGGCCCAACGGCGTCGACTCGATCGACCAGATAGAAGACCTGCCCTTGCCCCAGCTGCCCCCAGGCCAGGTTGCTGACAATTCCTTTCTGCTCGACTGGTGGGTTCAGTTTTGGGACATTTACATGGCCAGTAAGCCGCGCAACACGGCCTCGAAGAACGCGAACCAGTATCTTAGCCACAACCGGGTATGTATAGTGCACAATCATGTGACAGTAAGTAGACACTGACGCCCCAAACAGAATCTTGGCCACATGCAGAATGAGCAAAGGAACCAGCGCATGATGATGAACAGCAATATGAATGCTCAATATCAAATGATGCGCAATGGGGGCATGGCCAACGGCACCCAAACCGACCTCAAGCGGACCGCAGCCATGAACAACAACCGACCGTACGTGCCCGTGAAATTAATCCTGAAGTAACCCAATTGCTAACCCTCAGCAGAACCGGCAACCCCATGGCCGGAATGCAACCTATGAAAAATCCAAACATGATGGCTGCCAACATGCAGCGCGACGGCTCAGGCATGAACGGCCAGCGGCCGCAATCGCCAGGGTCCAACGAGAATGCTCCGTCGCCGAATAAGCGCCCCCGCGTTGACGGTACGTCATTTGTCCTACCCATCTCCCTCCTACAAACTAATGCATTGCCCTCCACAGGTGGCATGAATGCCGGGAACATGCCCAACCAACAATTCAACGAGTTCATGCCGCAAGGCCCAGGTGCGCAGCAGAAGAACATCGAGGTATATGCCCAAAGTTTGGCCCATCAACACAGAGTGGCAATGAGTAACACTTCGTCCCCCCAGGGTATGAACTCTGGCATCCAAGGTTCCCCAATGGCCCAGCCAGGTCTCGACGGCCAAGAAAACATGTTCGCTGGCAACGGCCCGCGTCCCAACAATGTTCCTCCCAATCCTCCAGGCGCGCCTCAGCAAGGCGGCAACCACGCACTCCAGGACTACCAGATGCAGCTGATGCTGCTTGAGCAGCAGAATAAGAAGCGGTTACTCATGGCTAGACAAGAGCAAGACAACCAATCTGGACACCCTCAGCAGGGCGTCATGGGCGGTCCGGGCTTTGGGGCTGCCATGTCACCTCAAGGCAGCAGAGCCGGCGGTCCATCGCCCAACCCGTCCGACCAGATGAAGCGAGGTACACCAAAGCTTGGCCAGCAAGCCCTCCCTGGCTCACCAATGCCTGAAGGAGTCATGGGCCAGCAACGTGGCTCCCCTGCGCCCAACATCAATTTTGATCCCATGACTGCGCCTCCCGGGATGCCTCCGCAATTCTACCCCCAGATGCAACAGAACAACCCCATGGGCATGCGGCCCCCGAGCTCACACCCCCAGGCACCCAACTTTAATGGCGGTCAGCAAATAACGCCTGCACAAATGGAAGCCATGCGCAACGGCCAGATGCAGCAGCAGAATGGCGCTGTGTGGCGTGGACCTCAACCCAACATGATGCAAGGCGGCCAGCAAATGGGAGGTCCCATGGGCCAAACCCCTCAACAGCGTCAGATGCCACCGCCCCCAGCGCCTACCAACGAACAACCACGGCCAGAGCCGTCTCCGTCAATCTCCAACCAAGCACCACCCACGCCATCGCAAACAAACAAGGCCAACCCCAAGAAGAAGCCAACCAAGGATGCCAAGGTACGTTCGTCACTTTCTTTTCGCCCCTGAGCAACGTTGATATTGATTGTAGAAGCCCGCAAACAAGAAGGGTGCGAATACAGGTTCAACTCCAGCAACAACAAACGGCGAAGAGCCTCCCACACCGACAACCTCCACCCCTGTGGCTCCAATCACGCCCGTTCACAAGCAATCGTTTAACCAAGGGCAAAACGGACAGCAGCAGCAACAACAGCAGCCCGTGCAACCACAGCCTCCATCTGACCAGCCCATGGACAATGGCGGCCCACCGTTTGGTAACATTGATAACGACGTAAGTTCTTGATTGTCTCCATCTATATTCGTCCGCTAACACGACGATAGCCCAATGGTTTTGACCTTGGCCTCAATTTTGGCGATGACAATGGCGCGCTGGAAAACTTTGACTTTGACTCCTTCTTGCACACAGGCAACGACAACGATGGTTTTGGCGCTATACCTGATTTCGATTTTGGCAATACTACAGAAGTATAGGTTGTTGTTGCTGTTGCGTGTGTGTTGGTTGAGCAAGTTTGGTTGGTGTGGCTTTTGGAAAACCAAAAACTGTTTCATATACCCGTCTTTTTATCGACCTCGATCGCTTTCTCTCTCCCTCTCTCGCTCTCTCTCTCTTCCACTCCCAATCTCTCGCTCCTTCTCTTCCTTCTTCTCTCTTATTTAGGAGCGCGGCCATTCCAACTGGGTTGTTTGTTGGCCTGTCCGAGGAAGAAAAGGAGAGAGGGGAGGTGGTTTGGGACAGAAGGAAACTACTATTTATATAACACACATGTGTGGGCTTTACAGTTGGGAAACTCCTTGTTTTTCTTTGACGGGCGTTGATCTTGTGTGTCTCTGTGTGTAAGGGCGCGATATAGCTTGAGGGTTTTTTTTGAAATGTGTTTTGTGTTTTTGTTTCTTCCTTATACTTACTACCATTTTGTTTTTGGATGTTTCTCTGATAACTTACTACTACCCTACTCTCCCCCCTATCATACACGCATCATCATCATCTCGAGCTTGAGTTTGAGTGTTTGAAGAGCAACGGCATGGTTATATACTATTATTTATATATTAGTATGGAAAACTTATTTACACCCTGTTCTCTTTTTTTGGCATTTGTTTGGCATTTATATATGTGTCCACATCCATTCACTTTGTATGACTTCAAGTCGGTTCCCTTTTCTACACGCTTGTTTACTTGCTTTGTGCGGTTTGTTTGTGTTTATTCGCCTTTTTCTTGTTTTCCTTGTTTTTGTTTTTGTTTAGTAATACGTCCCTAAAACGTCATGTATGTCTATATATGAGGAAATGTTTATGGGAATCTTTCTGTTTTTTGTTTTGATGATGTGGTGGGATAGTTTGTGGGAGGCGGTAGGGAGGGTTATACCAATATTACTTGCTACTTTTTTTGATAGGTTTTTGTGTGTTTTTGCGTGTATGTGTGTGTGGGAGAGGGAGAGAGACGGAGAGACGGGTGTAGAGAGAGAGGGAGAGAGCAGTGATCGGAATGGTCTGGTCTGACTTGGTCTTGGTCTGGTCTAGACCGCCAAGACTTGGTCTGGTCTGGCGATTTTTTGAGACCGTGGTCGGACCGGTCTAGATGATCGGACCGGTCCGGCTATAAATAGGTCCACGTGACTAGATCTTAGACTAATCTAGCCAGAAAATTTAGCACAATATGAGTCATTAAGATCAAGGTAAGTCTTCTACTTACATAGAACAATCAAGTCCTTAACAACCTACTTATATACTATTGTTATGGAGCCTTCAACACCAACCTCACCGTCCCCATCGAATATTATAAGACTAGATTTAACGTCTCTTACTCCATCTCCTATCCCCACGTCATCACCCACCCCTATACTATCACCCACTCCTATTCAATATCACGAATCTCCAGATGAGTTCGTGCAGGGCGGTATCACGTACGTGAAACGTGCAATAATTGCAAGGAAGGATTTCCGTCAAGGTACATCACACATCTGGAAGTACGGACTCCAATACATTCGAGATAGCGATAAGAAAGAGGTGTATTACTGCCATGAGTGCAGGGTTGGGAAGAGCAAGCAAGAGTTGTTTGCAGACTTTCCAAAAAGCAAGTTGACTTGGATTACTTGCTTGACTTGCTTGGTTTAAACCAAGCAAGCAAGTCAAGTAAGAGCTGGGCAGCTAAGCAAGCAAGTCAAGTCAAGATACTTTGCTTGCTTGGCTTACTTGGTTTACTTGGTTGTTTTAGCGTTACTGTGATGAGGGTGCTAAAACTGCTGTACGGTAGATGTCGCGATGGTTTTGAAGTGTTGCAGTTGCCTCGGTTGAGTCCCAAACAGGCTAAGCGGCTATCAAATAACGTTAGCCTTAGTCTAGCGCATTGCTCCAATCTCGACGTACGCCTGTCTAGAAGCCTATCGCAATGCAGTATCCCCTATAGCAACGCGTTTTCCAGTGATTTATACTGCCCTGATACCCCCAATATGGCCAAACGTCGCCTACCACAAACTTCTGCTCGGAGCAAACGTACGAAAGTAGCCGCTGCCACCAACAACGTCGCCTCAACTCCTGAGGCTTCACCTGAGCCTGCATCTAAGCCTGCATCTAAGCCTAGACCTCAGCGTCGATCACCTCGCAAAACCCTAGCTGCCGCAAGCCAGGCTAACGCCTCGCCGCCAATACCTACCTTCGAGTTGCAGTTCTTAGAGTCGCAGGCGGAGGCTGAGATTGTCGCGCCCACCGAGGGCAGCCGAGCTGGCACGGTGGCTACAACTGAGGCTGGAGAGGGTGGTCAGGATGAGACAAACAGCGCACTAGTTGAGAACTTTGACGGCATTGACTGGGCACGTTTACCTGATTTTATCAAGCCATTGGCGCGTTCTAAGCGCCCAAAAAGTTGGATCTTTCAGTATGGCTACCGCGTTGTTGAGCGCCATGCTACATCTCGAATCTGGTTTGTGTGCAAGTACTGCCATGTACACAAAACTATCGACGCTGGCCGTGGTGGTTTGTTTAACATTACTCAGGCTACAACCTCAGCAGCCACCCATCTCAGCCAACCAAAGCCTGGCCACAACCTTACGAAAGATGGCCCAAAGTTAGCGCAGAGAGCTCGAGGCCAGCTGTCGTTGCGGCAAGCTTTTGACGCTGGTTTAGACGTACAACAAAACACTGCTAACGCGTTTGGAAACTTCGACGTAGAGGGCTTTCGAACAGCCACTGTCATGTGGCTTGTTAACCGAAACCACCCGCTCAGCGAACTTACGACGCCTGATTTTAGAGAGATGATGAGATTTGCCAACCCAGAGGCAGAGGCAGCGTTGTGGGTAAGTAATACCAGCGTTTCTACCTTTGTGATGAGGTTGTTCCGGTCTATACGACCGCAAGTTATCGACACCCTGTCAGGCTCAGTAAGCAAAATACACGTAAGCTTTGATGGCTGGACAACAAAGGGTGGTAAACGTGGCTTCTTTGGAGTAGTCGCTCACTTTGCCGACGCAGCTGGAATAATACGAGACTTACCAATCGATCTGCCTGAGCTCGCTGGCGCCCACACCGGTGAGGCTATTGCCAAAGCTATCTCGACGACGCTCTCAGCATACGGAATAACAAGCGACCGATTAGGCTATTTTGTACTCGACAACGCTACCAACAACGACACTGCGATCGCCGCGCTCGCGCGCGAGTACGAATTTGAGTCCGCTCACCGGCGCCTCCGCTGCAGTTGTCACACGCTTAACCTCATCGGCCAGGCTATTATATTTGGCACCAACAAAGACGCCTACGGCAACACTCAAGAGCAGTACAATACCGAGGAGCAGTATATGCGAGAGTGGCGGAAAGATGGCCCTATTGGAGTGCTAGTTGACGTCATCAACTATATCAAAACGCCGCAACAGTACGAGCTTTTTCGTGGCTACCAGCGCCTTGCCAACAACAACCTGCCTGCTGAAGGGCGTCTCAAAGTACTCGAGCCAGTCAAGCCTGTCGTCACTCGCTGGAACTCATACTATGCTGCTTTTGAGCGCGCTACCAAGCTTCAAGCCGCGTATAACTTGTACGCTGAGCATCATATCAATAGGGTTATCCTTGAAGATGCGCACGCTGCGCAGCGGAATAATAAGCGGCCCGACGCCCCAAACTGGATGAGATCAACTGGGCTCCGAGCTGCTGACTGGGCGGTGATTGCAGAGTACCAGGACTGCTTAGAGCCGCTCAAGTACGCCACAAAACGCCTCGAGGGACGCTCTAAGGATGGCAAATACGGCGCAATCTATGAGGTTATACCCGTTTTTGAGTACGTACTCAGCAAGCTTGAGGCCCGGGCGCGCCCGTTCGAGCACGTCGACTTCAACGCTCATGCCGAGGCTCCAGAGGATCACCTCAACGTCAACCTCCGCGCCGCGTGGAGCAAAGCCAACGACTACTACAACAAGCTCGACGACTCGCCCGCTTACTACGCCGCTGTTTGCCTACACCCGTACTACAAGAACTACTGCGATGTGGCGTGGGCAGACAAAGCTGATTGGCTTACTAGTGCCAACGCGTCGTTCCAACAGCTTTGGGCGGCATACAAACCTCAACGAGCACGCCAGCGGTATACAACTGCGCCGAGTAGCAACAACATAGACGAGGCAATTATTGCTATACTTAGCCGCAACAATGACCGAGAGGCTCCACTTGACGAGTTTGAGCGCTGGAAAACACAAGAGCCGCAGTGGACGCAGGAGCAGTACAACGCAGATGGAAATCCTGTCCAATACTGGATACAACTACTGCCGAAATACCCGCATTTAGCGCAGTTTGCAATCGATATCATGACTATCCCAGCATCAAGCAGCGACTGTGAGCGCCTCTTCAGTGAGCTTGGCGACCTTCTTGAACCTAAACGACGTGCTCTGGGCAGTGAGCTACTCGCAGCTCTTCAATTAGTAAGGTCATGGGTGCGAGCTGGTTATAAACCGTACAACTGTAGCGAGGCTAAGCTTTCAGATGAGCAGCTTGTAGGAGATTACAACATACTAGAGTGGAACACTGAGTTTTGGTAATTTGTATGTAGCTTAATCTCTTTGTAGTAGTCAAGTAATCCAAGTACTTGCAAGTAATACAAGCAAGTCAAGCAAGTAAAAAAATCACCCCAAGCAAGTCAAGTAAAGCCTATGTTTGAACCAAGCAAGTCAAGTTTAGAGCGGTGACTTGCTTTACTTGCTTGTTGGAAAGTCTGGTTGTTTGTCATCAATGGCACTTCTAGGATCCGGAATCACCTGGAACAGAAGCACCAGATTGATCCCCAGAGTGGCATCAAGCGAAAGGGTTCTGTACGGAAGTCTATAATCGACCAGCAAAAGGATGGGGCTGCTTCCAGCATCTTTTTCTGGAAGGAGTCAGTAGAGAAGTTTAAAGAGCTTCTAATTCGTTGGATTGTGTACTGCCATATCGCCTTCTTTCAATTAGAGAACCAGTACTTTCGTGAACTACTCCTCTTTTTAAATCCGGCACTACTCAACCACCTCCCGAAGGCTGCGAAGACTATCCGAAGCTGGGTAATGAATGCATTCATATCGAAGAAGCAACAGCTTAGGGAGGACCTACACCATTCACGGAGTAGGATCTCTATCTCCTTTGATCTCTGGACTTCACCAAACCCTTACGCTATCCTAGGCGTCGTCGCTATGTGGATTGATACTACCGGCATGCGACGTGTTACCGCTTTAGGTATGCGACGTATATACGGCGAACATACTGGAGAGAATCTTGGATCGGTGGTCCTTGAATTGCTGGAAGAATACGACATTAGCGGAGATCAGATTGGATACTTTATGCTGGATAATGCCTCGGCAAATGATACCGCTGTTGAGTTTATACTCAAGGATCTCTGCCCATGGATGAAGTCAAAACAACGTCGTCATCGCCGGCTGCGTTGCTTGGGCCATGTCATCAACCTCTGTTGCCAGGCGTTCCTTATGGGGCGAAACTGTGAGAAGTATCTTGCGAAGCTGGAGAAGCATCATCAACGTGGCGACTATACGAAGGTGGAAGAGCTCTGGAAGAAGTTCGGATGTTTGGGTCGTCTTCACAACCTGGTGCGATACATCAGGCTTACTCCACAACGGCGTGAGGAGTTTGCTACAATTATTATCGGCGGAGATCTTTCGCAATTCGACGGGCTTGAGCTTATCCAGAACAACTCGACCCGCTGGAACTCATGGTTTTATTCGATTACACGTGCATTAAATGTTCGAGAACGTTTAGAGCTCTTCTCGGCTCGTCATGTACCTGGAAAGGGCTCCGTAGGGATCGCGAACTTTAAGCTTGATGGACAGCACTGGTTTGAGCTTGAAAAGATTGAACTCGCTCTCAAAGACTTCTATGCTGCAACTTTGCTTTCTGAAGGTAAGAAGACGTCACTTGCGGACTGGTTTTCAACTTTGGACTGCCTTCTCCGGGAGATAAGCGAGACGAAGGATCACTACCACGACATCCACACTGAGGACGATAACAACTTTACATGGAAGTACCTTCAAGGCTGCGCTGATGCTGCTTGGTTAAAGTGCGTTGAGTACTATAACAATCAGCAGCTGAATTGGCAAAATCGATTCCCTGAAGATACTGACCTTCCACCGGCATATTATGCGGCTCAAATCCTTGATCCATATCGCAAGTGGGGATGGTTCAGGCAAGAGTGGGTTCTTCATGGCGACGAAGAGAAGAAGAGGTGGTTTGAAAACGCACAATTAGCGGTGAAGCATCTCTGGGAGACAGAGTATAAGGGAAGGTACCCTGTCGAGATGCTGCCACCACCAGCCAGGAAGGAGAGAGATCCTGACCCAGCATTTGATCGCCAGCGGGAACATAAGCGCATTCGAATAGACGCTCCAGTTTCTACAACTGATTTGTATGAACAATACATCTCTACTGACCGGCTTCATAACGAAGAGGCAGGTTGCAATGAGGCTATTGCGTACTGGCTATCTCGCTACGACTCCCAACGAGATCTCGCTCGCTTCGCTCTAGACATGTTTGCGATCTCGCCTATGTCGGATGAATGCGAACGTCTTTTTAGTAGCGCGAAGCTTACTATCGTCGATCGCCGTGGTAGGCTGAAGGCAGATATTATAGAAGCGTGCGAGTGTCTCCGGGCCTGGTATGGAAAGCCCCAAGCTGAGGGGAACAGCGATATCGAGGATAGTGAGAACGAAGACGACTAGATTGACAGTCAGTAGTAAAACACATTTCCTCGGCTTCCTTCTTTGCTTCAGCCTCATTCTTGGCGGTCTTGTTGGTCGGACCGGTCTGGTCGGACCGGTCCTTATGTAAGCACCTGGTCTGGTCTGGTCTGTACCCTCAGACCAGACCAGACCAGACCATTCCGATCACTGGGAGAGAGAGAGGGAGTGGGGATGGAGATGGGTAGGGGATGAGTGTAGAGACGTGGATAGGGATGTGTGTGTGGGCATGGAGATGAGGTTAGCGTAGAGAAGAAATCGTTACTTGGAAACGAATTAATGCTAGAAATCTATATAACAAGCTGTTTTTCTTCTCTTTTCTAGGGTGAATGATGCGGGTTCGCTGCTATGATACACAACAGACAATAGATATAGTTATCTTATAAACAGCTAAATAACCTATTGTCATCTATTACTCTCTCACTACCCTATACTCCTCCCCTATTGCTCTTACTCTTTAGCTCGTGATTACACGTTAGCACAGCCTCCTTGTTAACCCTAGCTATACCTCTCCACTCCACATCCTAACATCAACTCCTATCCTCACTTGTCCCACCTACCTACCTACCTACCTACACCCAAATCCAAACATTATATTTTCTAACACAACCCCCTCTCAAGAATCTACCTTGGCTGTCTGTCGCAAAACTACACAACGGCATAGGCTCAAAAGATTGCTTGTCAGAGATGTCAACAAGCAAGTCAAGCTGGCTTGATTCTTATCGATTGCAGATCACAGACCATTCTCTGGGACGTGCCACTGTGCACGAGCCTCTATATTGTCTGTGATCTGCAATCGATAAGAATCAAGCCAGCTTGACTTGCTTGTTGACATCTCTGTTGCTTGTATTGTGTGGAGGATATGTATAGGAGAGGCGCATGGGCTGGTGGGTTGTATGGGGTGGGGTTGTATAGGGCTAGGTGGGAGGTAGTAGGGAGGCGCTGGTGTAGGTCGGGAGGGTGGGAGGGTGGAGGATGAATAAGGTGGAAGGAAGAGAAATCGATGGTTGTGTATGCACTCTGGTTTATACTATCTGACCAGAACATTACGATCGGCAAACGGCACTCGTACTCTTGTGCTCTTGTGCTCTTGTGCTCTTGTGCTCTTGTGCTCTTGTAGTGGTTAGATCAGCACTGCTGGATGCTTGGGGAAATTGTGCACTTGGGTTGATCTGAGGGTGCTTTTGTGGTTAGTTTCGTGATGGGGTAGTTTTTATGGTGTTGTATCTGGTTCGTTTGTGTGTGGTGGGGTGGATTTTGGAGGGGATGGTTTGGTGTTTGTCATCTTAATCGATTGTGTGCACAGTTGTTGTAGTATTGTTGTGCCTGTTTTGGGCCGGAGTGGTCTTGGATTGAGTATGCAGGCTATCCATTTTTTCACTGTGGTGGGGTGTAGGTAATGGTACTTGGCTGTAGTGGCGTCAATCACCACTACTACTGGGTCTATCCTAGCTCAAAATAATCACAAGATTGGCATGTAGACTATCCTTTTCCCCTAAGGAGTGTGTTAAGGTAGAACCTTGATTGTAGTGGAGTTAATGCTAGGTTGCCGTGTGTTCGGTATGTCCTATGACTTGGCCAACAACTCATTGTACCTATGAAGTCTTCTCAACATTCACTTCAAACTGTGTGATTTTTGGACGAAATGTATATGTCGTGGTGCTAGTTGATCAAGAGTCGAAAGAATCATCTTTCATGAGGTCTCAATCAAGCCTCAAGCTGACTGATGCATGCGGAGACGGTCAGCGGGAGCTAGGCGAATCTAACCCTAATCGCAAGACATCAGCTTCTACAACGACGCGATGCGATGCGATTTGATTAGCGACACGATCAGATGCGCGATAATCCCAACCCCTCGTGCCGACGTACGAAGTGATAGTCGCCACCTGGCGCCAATAGAGACGACAAACTGGAGATGACGCGTTCGAAGGCGTAAGCACATGGCAGCCACGACACGAGGACTTGCAAAAGATCGTCACGAGGGGCGAAGAATGTTCGCGAATCCCACCAAGACGGAGAGGCGGCCGTAGATACGTCCAGACATGTCCAGACCTTAGTGTTGGTGTTGCCATTCGGTTTTACACCCAAGAGAGGCGCAGTCGCACAGCCACAGGGTCTCTGTTGACGTAACCGCCAACCCGCAACAACACCTGCAGCAGGTTGGGCGGCTCCTTGTCGCCTGCGTTGCTTAAAAAAGGTCGCTCCTTCTGCACTCGTACACCGAATTAGACGATACCCCTCCTTCTCTTTCACCTCAGCACACTTGTAACTGTGCACCTCTTTTTTTCCAGCAACCAACCCACGCCGCATACCCCGCGAAAGCGCCGTCGCAAGCATGAGCGGCCATGGAGATCCTCGATTGCTTTATACCATCGGCGGTATAAAGGCCTACCATATTCAACAGGGCGAAGAGAGCTCTCTTACGCCTTCGGGACCACAGACACTGTCGCTGTTGATGGTTCCTACCAACTCGCCTTTTGCAGACCTCAGCAACTCGCGCGGCCAAAATGAAGCACCCGAAGAAGACTTCTATCTACACCTCAACCTCCCACCCGAGCTCGACCTCCCGCTCCCCGCGACCACACAAATCTACCACCAGCCGCCGCGTAGTTACCTGATACCGCGTTGGGATTTGGGCCCAGAGAGTGGCGCCTTCACGCGCATCGAGTTTCCGCCAATTGGAAAGGGCTCGACGTCGGTCACGCAAGAGGATGTCGATACCTTTGAGACTATCTTGGCGCAATGTACTGCCTTCCTTGAGCGTGCCCAGGCCCCAATACACGAGAAGGGCAAGGGCAAGGGTGACGTCAAGGCATACAACCCTCAGGACTACCGTCCCGGCGAGGGCTACGCAGGCAATGGTGGTAAGAATGGCGAGGTGGTTCTGGTAGACGAGGAGAATGGTAGCGTCGTGGGCGAGCTGGCCGAGGGTGCCATGATACACGCGGATCCAGCACTACAACAAGGGTCCAAGAGTAAGTTGTTTACAGCCATATCCGAGACTACGTCACTCATGCTAACACAGGGAAAGATCCCGTCGAGATTGTCGTTTCGTCGGATGGAAAGCGCATTGATATCCGCCCGCTCGACGAAGACTACCTCGACATGGCCCGCCATCCCGCATACAAAGACTCTGGTCTCGTACAAAATGCCGCTGCCGCATCACGCCTTATCGTGACCGGCTCCAGCTATCTTAGTAACATGATGGTGTCTGGTGCAGAGAACTTCATCAGCAAGACGAAGCCGAACGAGAAGCCCATGATGTTCAAGCCCGCTACACACGAACGCGCTCGCAAGATTAACAACCTCACCACTGGCGTTGCTGGATACTCTGCCAAGACTGTGGGACAACTTACAAAGTACGCCCAAAATGCGGCAGCAGGAATGGCAGGTCACAAAAAGACACATGCCAGGAGCGTTAATCCCGATGGCACGCCCAACCAAAACTACAAGCCTGGTCTACTGAACAAGTCGATGATCGCCTTTTCCACTGTCGCCGACGGCATCACACATTCCGGCAAACAACTTCTGACCAGCAGCGGTGCAGCCGCCAGTGCAGCCGTAGGACACAAATACGGCGCCGAAGCCGGACAAATCACCACCAACCTCGCCGGCGGAGTCAAGAACGTCGGCCTCGTATACATTGACGTAACCGGTGTCAGCAGAAAAGCAATCATCAAGTCCGTCGCCAAGGGCATGGTAGTCGGTAAAGTCAAGGACAAAAAGGGCAACGAGCAAACCGTCATGGTCGGCGGTGGCGACGGCGGTGCTATCGATCCTACAGACTTGAGCCCACATATGGGTATCACGAATGACAGCGCTCCTCCTAATCAGTCCAACACTCCTGCTCCTGGTGGTCAGGTGTCGTTTGGTGGACCCCCGCCTGCGTACCGTACTGGTGTTGGCGAGTCGCTTGAGGGACAGCCGGCGTACTATCCACGGGAAAAGAGGTGAGGTGGTGACGTTGAGCCCTTGTGGCTTGATGAGGTATGATGTCATGATATGAGATAAGTATGATAGGAGGTAGTGGTGGAAAGTCAGCTGTTAGATCAGGCATCTATGTTTCTTCTTATTGGTTTATGAAGCATCTGACATCACTGTAGTTGGTGTCTTGCCTTTTTTTGGAGCGGGTGTGTAGGGAAAATCGTGGATTAACGAGAATACATACTTGATTCAGTCAACTTTGTTGTGTTGTGAGTGGTGTATGTGTGAGTGAGTGAAATGTTTTGTTTTGAATCGTTGTGCACTTTGTCCGTCAGGGCTCTTATGAGTATGAATGTTTTCTATCTTTTCGTCCGTTGTTTTTGTTGTTGTCAGGTATTCCAAGGCTCGGTCTATTCACATCTTTTCATTCGTGACATATCCCTTCGCTGTTATCCTAGGTCCATCTCTCTCTTCAAATGATAGTAAACCGATAACACGTTTGTCTTGTCTCGCCACTCTTCTTACCCACAAACGCTTCTTTTGCCTCGTTTCATCGTCGCTTTATAGCACCGATACATACCCCTACTCAAACCTCGCCCGATATTCATACTCTGTGTCTGTGTCTTTGAGTTTATCTGCATTTCTGTAGTCTTATTACGTTGGCTCTTTAGGCGGTCGTTGCTGATGTATGACATGGTGGATGTAAGTAGAGGGGGTTGTGTTTTTCAGTGAATAGTGGGGTTGGGTTGGGTGAAGGGTGGGTAGTGAGGGGGAGGCGGGAGGCGAGGTTGTGGAGTGATAGAGGTGGTATATGAGGGTATCTGGTTCTGTGTGGACGTGGGCGTGGGTGTGGGTGTGGATAAGAAGGGAAGTAATGTGGATTTGGACGTTAGCAATTAGGGGAAAGGAAGGAAAAGAGGAGTGTTGTTGTGTTGGATATGATCAATTGAGAATGGCATGGGAATATATTAAAATCGAGTCTTTCTGAGTAAGGCTAGTATAGTTATCTGTTTCTCCTCAAGATAAAAGCAGCTCTTTTGCTTCACGTTTACCATTCCATAGTTCATGACTTCGCCACCCAATTTAAGTTTACAATAACTTGCGAGTAGAGCGCAGGAGTAGTCCTATCTCTTAAACTCCTTCGAGAGCGAAAGAACCTACACTGGCAGATTATTGTTGTCTCTCCATGCGTCTTTTCGAAATACAGTTTTAGTTGGGAATGTAAGTGGATAGAGCAAGGAACAGTGTTCTTTAGAATCTTATAAGATGAGCTCTATTGATAGGTTATTATTGTCACTGATTAAGGATTTTACGGGTTGGATTTGATTTATGTAGATCTGGGTAGAGATAGAGAATTGATTGACAGGTTGTTATCTTCACTGCATATAGGATTTCAACACTGAAATTTTAGTTAATAATGCTTGCGGGTACACGATAGAAATACTTATACAGATAAGGAGACGGGGTGTGTTGTTAATTCATGCTTCCTTTCCAATCTAACACACGATTGATTATCCTTTTCAGTGCGTGATAGAAAAAACTGTACAGAAAACGAGAGAGACTATATTGGGCATTTTCCCTCGCTAGTTCGTGCGTTCTTCGACACTCAATGGCTATTGACAGTTTCTGCGAGTAGACTATAGAAACGTCTACACAGATAGCGATAATAGTTGATTCTCTGCATGTCTGGTACGAATCACTCAACACACAACATCCGACCCAGTATATCCATCATTAACTTCCAAGTCCATCTCAAAAGATCCAGACGATATCCCTTCGACTCTGTTCTTGCTCCGCAACCTGCTCAACCCTTGCTTCTTCCCATACCACTGTCCCACCCAAATCCGATCCAACTACAGCACCCTGAACCCATCGCTATCCCATGTCCACGAACAACGATTCAGATCTCATCGTCACCAACACACTCATGTCTATAAAAATCATGTCCTACATTCGTCGCAGTGACATCCTGTCGAACCCCTCTCAACTCCCCCATGCACATCCCCACCGACAAACCTTCCCCGTCCTTGTCCGTATCCCAGTCACCAATGTGACGATAGACGCACTCCTAGCCCCAGTTGCCAGTCTCCGATGTAACAGTCACAGTGTTCCAAAGTATAGCCCAGGGATACGTTAGGTTCCGGATAATTCGCAGATCGTCCCACACGACACGACACGACATCCAACCCCCTGGCCCTGACCCAGAGGGGTGAAGCGAGGTGAACACCCCCTACACCGCTAAAAGAAGGACCACTAGAAGGCTTGACGAAGAAGAAGTTTCGACTCTAACACTGGGTCGCTTGGACTTGTCCCGGAAAGGCGTTCGCTTCGGCTTCACATGTGCAGCACACACTCGCTACACCCCGTCCGTCCGTCCGTCTACAGTACCGGTACGCTCGCCGCTAAACAACCCAGACTCCGTCGGAGCAAGTAAAGCCGTAACTTACACACTAAGTAAGTAGTGGAAACCGGAATCCACTCCCTCATACAGTACGATACGTCCGCCACAACGCTCATGTCACATGTCATCGCCCTCGCCCGCTTTGCCTCACTACCGAAAAACCGGCTAGTACCTTCTTCCCTCACCTAAAGTAACCCAGGGTTTTTTTCTAATTTTACTTGAGAGTCGCGCATATAGGGTAATCGTAGACGAGGGACCACGGACGACGGACGTTGCGGAGACAGTGCACCGGGGTCGTTTGGGTTTGGGTATGCTTTGGCGGCCTTGGTTATATGTTTGTGGTACGATTACTATACAGTATACTGAAGATGTGGGCTCCGGGGCGTTTTGCTACTCGCTCGCTGTCCTTGGATGGCTTGTTCTATGTTGGATCTGCGGTTGGGGTTGGGTTAGTGTTGTGGCACTTGTAGACTGCGTGGACACGTGTGCCGAGGTACGTACCTCAGAGCAAGGGGTTTCTTATCATACGATTATGTATGGATAGGCTCGTGCTGTGTTACTCGCTAGGTACAGACTGTTTGAGTGGAGATAAGTCTGTGAGAGAGAAGAAGAAAACTTGATCGACGGGGTATCTTCGGTTCAGTGTTGTCTGCCCATGCCATCCCTTCCCAGCTTCTCGTCCCATGTACGTACACTTGCTAGAACACGACGTCCTTTGTCAGATCTACCTACCTACCTACCTACCTACCTACTCTGTACCCTCCGGTCCATCTAACTCGTCCCACGCGCCAAGTCCCAAGATTCCCAACTTCTCACCTTAGCGTCCGCCAGCAGACGACAAGACAACACATTCTCATACGACTTTGTTTTGACACCCGGTGCCACGTACGTTCCGTTACGTTACGTTAGACCCAAGCGCAAGTTGACCTCGGAAAGACAGCCGGACGAGGTCCACTGGGGGCCCACTCTGACTTACTGAACTCCACTCCACTAACTCCACGTCAGGTCAGGTCACGGCAGTGCCGAGGGAAAAGAAGAAGCATGTGTACCGACCGTGCTTGTTTTGCTTTTCATGCCGGCGGGATACATACGACAATAGACGATCCTCATGTTGTTCGCTTTCATGCAGATGGGGATGGATACGACCGTCCGTCCGACACTAGATCATCACACGTCGTATCGAAAGTAGTGGGCGAAGCAAGCAAGGCGCAAGCGGTTAAGCCAAGGACACATCACTCACAATCACCAGTCATGTCCCACGTCTATCTGTTTCATCTCTCTCTCTCTCTCTCTCTCTCTCTCTCCCCAGCACCAGCACCAGCAATCACCACGGGCGGCACTCCCTCCTAACCCTTTCCCACGTCCCTCGTCCAAAACGTACAGTATGTACCCGCCCAGTCTACTTAAACAGCTAACGCCAATTCATGCCGCTCGCCCCTTCCGTTTAAGACCGAGGACCGGATCCGAACTTCGGAGGCTGGCTGGTTTGGCAAGGGCGGACTGATTCGTCGTCAAACAGATCTTCGGGGGGGATACGATATTGATGCGGTCGGTCGGGGAATTAGGGCTGCGAACCAACGACCGGCTAGGTTGGCTGGCTGGCTGGCTGGTGCCGACCGACCAGCATGAAGGTGTTGCAACCGTGCTGGCTACGAACCTGCACGTTTGGTGTTAGAAACGGGGAAGGGGAGGGAGGGGAGAGAGAAAAGAGCAGGCTGGGCGAGTTGAGCTACATCGTTGTGGTGGAGAGATCAGATGTTATGGTATAGGGAGAGGGTTTTATGCTATACACTTGCGACCCGGACCCGAACACGCAATTTGATGATGATGAATAATGAGAAGCAAAGGAGAAGGGATGAGGGGAGTTCAATGTGTACAGTCGGTCCAGTTCAGTTCAGTTCAGTTCAATGTGACCAAACACCGTACTGAACCACTCACTCTCTACCACTCCCAAGACCACACAGTCCACTCTTCCCCTCACCTTCTTTGCTTTTCCCGCCACATCACAAGCCCACAAGCCCACAAACTACTAATCTCTGACTAAGTCCTTACACCAATCAACCCCCCGCTCACCCAAAAAAAACATGCAACACACTATATACCCACAAGACCTATACCAAACACACCGACACGACACGTACCGCACCGACCGACCGACCCGCTTCCCGACCGAGATCCAAGGCGGAACGACAATCTCTACTTAATCAACCACGAAAAGAAAAAACAGGCGGCTAAAACCTAGCCCGCAGCAAGAGCACTGGGCACGACGGTATATGCCGTCGACATGGACTGTATGTATGTATGTGTTGTCCTATTCGCGCCTTTATCCGTCACGGGTAGCGGAGCCTCGGGGCGATTGGGTTTCAAGCGGGAAGTGGAGGGGGGTGCGGAAGGAGAAGGGGAGGGGGTGCTTGCAGAGAAGTCGAGAAAAGGTAGGGATAATGGTTGTAAATTGTTAGTAAAAAGGGTAGTTTGGAGGCATGGCTGCGATCATGGCTACCATGGATATCATCTGTGTGACGGCATGTTGATGCCAGGTATCGAGTCCCCTTGAGAGTTTGTTCGGCGGTATTGGCGTGGGTTGAGTTTGGTGGTTGGGGGTGTAGTTAGTTCAAGGAAGACGGAAAGAGACTTTGCTTAAGTTGGAACGAAAGCATTAAGACCGACCACCGACCGTCTCCGCTAACTAATCAACCTCTCGCTTTGCCTGCCCGGCCTTGCGTGCGTACGCATGTGTGTTGTCTGCCTTGGGCTTTGTGTAGGTAAGCAGCAACAAACAAACTCTTGTCAGCATCCCACGATCTGGATTCCCTTCTTTCATCGGCGCCGAAAGAGTTTGGGGGAGCAGAAAGTCGAGGCTGACTGGCTCAAGCGTGCGGAACCGGAGAGGTCGGGTTCCCTGTTGACGAGACAGAGACTGCAGATCTGCTTCATGGTGTGCATATCCTGTGACAAAGAGAGACAAGACGCCCATGCAACTACAAGGCCATGTCGCTATATTCCCATGCTTGTTTCAACATTTTTTTTCTCTTTCAACGGTTGAAAACCTGGATGAGAGCTTGGGAATGCTGGTCCGTTATCCCAACAAGGTTCTGTCCTTCTCCTCAGCTTGCCAGGACAGGCCAAGATCGGAGCCTTATACCGAGATCTGCTATACCCCAAAGCAGAACTTTGCACATGCGCATGTGTTTGTATACAGGCTAGTCTGCGGCGAGACCTTGCATATATGCGCCTTCTTGGTTCATTAATCAACACACCGGTTTTTACATGACTTGCATACTAAGCTTGCGTGTTCACCATCGGAAGCAGCGGGGAAGGGGGGAATCCCTGTTTGAGTTGGCGTGCGGCGAACCCGCTGGGTTCACTGGGTTCTGGGTTTGAGACTGTTGCTATATAAGGGTAGTTGTATATGGGATAGGGCTGGGCCATGGCCAAAAGAAAGTGACTAGGCTAGGCGAGCGCTACGTAACTACAGTCCGGAGCAAAGCGGAATACTACATGAGGAGATTTCCGCCAAGTGCACGTGTGGCTGAGTAATTTTTCGAGAGAGAAATCTGCTGACTGTGTTCTGTGAGTAGTCAGGTACCGACCGGATTTCGCTGACTTGGCAGTTGTTGTTCTTGTGCGGAGTATGTCGCTCCGGCCCTTCAAGCTCCGAGACTAACACTAAGACAATTCTGGAATGTTGATGATGTAACTAAATCAGTGTTGCATATTACGTGCATGAGCATAGCGTTCTGGATTCTTCTTTTGGTTTTATCATGTCGCGCATTATCTTCGGAGATCATTCTCCTCGTATTCTAGAGACACGGGAAAAAACTCAATACTTTGGCTTTCGGTACGGGGTTCTTAGCTCTTCATGCAAATGGAGGTGTAATGGGGAAATGGGAGCGGAAGGCCATGCTGACCGAATCAAATCGCCATGTACGCCGTGTCCGACTGATCCTCAGGGGACGTATCCGGTACTTGGCTTAGTTGCTGACCTTCAAGGTACCGACAAAGTTTGGACAGGGTCAAAACAAAAAGCGCCGGTCCCTTGGGCGGATTGTTACTTCCTCGGTACTTTAGCAATTACCATTACATCGCCAATGCAGGTTACGGACTCATTTTTGTAATGAACGTGCGCCTAGGACTTACTGTGTGTATGTGCACCTGCCCGTTTGGTGATACTGTCTCAGATACCAACAGCCTAGATGGCGCGTTGTCGTGTTTGTGCGTTTCCGGATATCAAGGGTCCCGAAATCTTAGTAACGACAGATACAGTAGTCGACAAACCAAAACTTTTACATTGTACTTGCATGCTGAACCTTGTGAGAGGACTAGGACATGGACATGGCCGCGCGGTAGGCGGAAGTACCCTTGGTGTCCATGATGCGACCGGCTCGCGACCTGGCGACTCGTGAACCGGCGGCTTGCGAGTAAGTGAGTAAGTGAGCCAACGCGAGCCGGCTCTCTCTCTCAGTCCCTCTCTCTTTCGGTTAGACATAATTCTCCGACGCAAGGCCGTTGGGGATGATCTGCGACACGATTCTGCATATCCGCCCCCCCTGGTTTCCCTTTTCTGCACTGAGGCTTGAGCTCGACGCTCGGGCTGCTGTCGAGCGAACTGGCTGATGCTGCGAGTAAGCAAGCTGGCTACTGGGTTGTTGCAACGTTGCAACTATCCGGGGACGCCGCCGTGGGGGCAGCGGAGGCGCCACCGCAGTTGACGGACGGATAGAATCTTGGGGGTTTAGTTTGGATGAGAGTCCACGTCTCGGGTGTGGCGTGTTTTCTTGGGGCGCAGGCACAAGCGATTTTCGGAGTCTTCGGAGTTTGAGGCAACTTCTCGGAGTTCTATGAGCGCCGTGGGCGCGTCGACTGTGCTTCGACTTGATTGCTTTTTTACTTTTGGGGAAACCGCTTCGTGTTGGGGTAGGAGATGTAATCTAGGCGCGCAGGTCCGAGGTCCGTGTAGATGGATGATTGATGTTGTGGCGCGCACGTGATAGTCAGCCACTTTCAATGTCTTTGCGATGCCCACCGTAGCGACTGCGACGTTTGATCAACATGGTTCACACAGCTCGAACGCCGTAGAGAGGACACGTGATTCAATGAACACCCAAGTGCCTTTCGGTCAAATGCAGCAAAGGCGCGCATCTAGCAGTGATGAAGTGCTTGCTGGCTTGCTACATATTGCCATCCCATGCATCAGCCCCGCCGTACGCACCATACATCCCCACCCCAACATTGCGATCATCAAAACACGCATCTTCTCTGCACTACCCGTATCGCATGCATGGTGTCGTTCACAAGAAGAAAATAGCCATGATCATGTGTTGTGAATCTGTGACATCCGCACACCACCTGACCACAAGCCCGCCAACACCATACCCCAGTCGGATTCCATCGCTACACCTGCACTCATGACGTGTAAAGTTAATCTCATGCCGCCTCATCACCCTCCCCCCAGTCCCCACAGCGAACGATATCAGCGCACGTGGAGCCACAAAAAACGTAGCGTGTTTTAGTGGAGATTTGAGGTCGGCATCGAGATTTACGGCGCTGAGGGAGAGTGTTTTGTGCAACGCGTGTTGCGCTGTTTGCTGTATATTGTGGGATGGGAGGGTGTGAGGGGGCCTGTGCTCAGCTTTCTGAGCGCAGGTTTGTGAGCGTTTGAGCCCAACGGTCAATTGAATGTGTGTGGTTGGATTGGACTCGTTGGTGTTGGTGGTTGATGAGTGCACACAGAATGAGGCGTGAGGGCTGGGGATATGCCGGGTGAGTTGGTCGTTTGGATGGCTCACATGCAATGAGTGCGTGCGTGGCTTCTTGTCATCTTGTGAGAGGGATGATGATATATACTGCCTATCTACCTTTTTCATGTCTACAACATACACAGATACATCATACTCCTCAAGCCAAACACTCCTCTCATTCTTACCCCAAACGCCCAGCCTTTCTTCACAATGGTGTTCATCCTCGAGACCCTTGCTGTTGCCTTTGTCGTCGTTAGCGGATTGAAGCTCACAGCCGTCGGTCTGGTAGTCAAGCGACTGAGGAAATACTAGGCGCTTTAGCCACCCATCTCAAAGACTCTTTGGATTGGAGAGAAAAGATAACGTCGACCGCCATCGTTTATGCCATAGCCCCACCGGATGGTGCGAGAGCAACGACGAAAGCGGATATATTACCCCGCAGCCGCAGCCGCACACCAGGGACGACCGACAGAACACCAAGGGCCCCCAACCCAAGATAACCAACCGACAACACCACGACAACTTATACTACAAACCTTCATCATGACATCGCCACCACCACCACAAACATTCACACAAATCCCTGTGCTACCACTCAGTGCGGCGCTCGATGAATCCACCAAGCCGCAGTTCCTACGCGACTTGCGCTCCGCACTGCTCAACGTGGGGTTTCTCTATCTGTCCGAGACAGGGCTGCCAGATCAGCTGATCAACGATGTAATACGCGAGTGTGGGAATTTCTTCGAGAAGCTACCGTTGAGCGAGAAGGAGAAGATTGAGATGAAGAACGAGAAGAGTTTCTTAGGCTGGTCGAGAGTAAGTTAGTTTTCTTGTCTACTGTCTCAAGGCGGGGAGGGTTGTGCAGAATAGTATGTATTGGTTCTATTAGGATCTCTATCACTATATGCTGCGCTATGCATCAAGGGGAGGTGTTGACGCAAAGGAAACTATGATACAAGAGGTGGAAGGAAGAAGGAAAGCCGGCCGTTGTACCCATGAGCGCGTAAAACCAAAATAAGAAAAGCCTTCCCCGTGTTTCCCCAACGCCCCAGTTCTCTACAAAAACAAACAAGTTATTCACCCGGGTATATCCCTATAAATACAGACGACGCCAACAATGTTTGTTACCTGCAATCGTTATATATCGACTCCTGCCATTACCCGTCCATCTCTTTTGTTCTCATGTTTTTACTCCATTCGCTTTTTGTGTTTCTTGTTTCTTCGTTCGTCTTAATCGTCGTCCGACCTCTTCCTTCGTAAAACGCATTGCTGACAGATTCCAACCCTCGTTAGCTCGATAATGAGACCACTGCGTTCAACCCAGACCATAGAGAACAACTCGATCTCTCCACTCCGCATCCTGTTCCAGGACCCGACGCCCCACTGTACCACAACCTTCTTGCGCCAAACCAATGGCCATCGCCAGAATATTTGCCAGCTTTCCGTCCCGTATATGAGGACTATATACGCCGCATGTCGCACATTTCCACACTGTTTACCTCGCTGATTGCCGAAGCCATCGGCTTAGCACCCGATGCGTTTGGAAAGTTCTTCGATCGGGACCAGCAGCACAAGCTCAAGATAGTAAAGTACCCTGAAGTAGATGTCCCCGAACTACCAGCGCAGGCGAGCGAAGTCGATCGAAAGAAGTGGGAGATTAAGCGCCAAGGCGTGGGTCCGCACAAGGATAGCATGCTCACCAGCTACCTCTTGCAAGCAAGCCCCCAGCTCGGACTGCAGGCACAAAACGCAAAGGGCGAGTGGATAGACTGCGCGCCAATCCCAGGCACGCTCGTGGTAGCGATCGGCCAAGGCATGGAGGCTCTAACTGATGGCGTCTGCGCTTCAACCACGCACCGTGTCCTCAGCCCACGCAAAGGCGAAGGCGCACGGTACTCGGTCCCCTTCTTCCAAGGCGTCAGCTATGACGCGCAATTTGAAGGCATGCAGGTGCCCGAAGACGTGCTGAAGCTGAGGGACGAGGCTCGCAAGAAGCGCAGAGACGACGTCGAGTTTACGTTTGTAAAAGGCAAGTGGGGACATCTCGGCGAGGCAACATTGATGAACAGGATCAAGAGCCACCCCGACGTCGGGGAGCGATGGTATCCACAGGAGCTGGAGCAGATTCGGAGACAACAAGCCGCAGCGCTATCATGAGGGCGACTCCAACTGCAGGCAGGGTACTAGGATAGTACATAGTACAGTCCACAATCAAACTCTGTCGCAACGGCTTGATGATGCGGTGAGAAGCCACGATGATGCGCCGCCAGATACGATGCGGTGTGCTGCGCCCAGGATACTGTGGCCCAAAGCGGACTCGCGTGACCCACAATAGCGTCCCGCGATGCGATTGGCCGGAAGCGTCCCCGAGCCCATGTGTTCGGATCCGCGGGAAGCCACGCATCGACTCCACCAGCTTCAGGGCTTCCAGAGCTTGCAGCCACCCAAATTTCTGCTGGGCTCGGCGTTTCGGCCAGTCCTAGGCAAGGCGGAAGCACTCTGTCTGTGAATAGTGCCGGAGTTGTAGCGATGGCATGGCAAGCCACAGGAGACGGGAATGTTGGGGCGTTGCTACCAAGAGGGTCCGGTGTACCGAAGGTTAAAAGTAGGGTAGCTCGTAGAGTTGGGTATTTGGCATCTCGTGTTTCAGCGCCACGCTAGTCAATCCGTAGGTGGATATTTTAGCAGACTTTTGGCACATGTGGGGCTAGCCTCTTTCCTCTTTTCCCTCATCTGTCTCGTACCCACGAGATCGACAGACGGCGCGTGGGCGATACGACGGACAGTCGGCAGTCGGGAAATCTCGGTTGTACTGCTTCATCCAGGACTCGTCTCGCTGCAATGCTCGGAGTAGCTGAAGCGAGAGCCGAAGCAGGCACGCGCGAATCTCGCGACGACAGTGTAATCCTTGGCCGCGGAGAATGGAGGATCCACGGAATGTTCCATTTCTCATTTCCACAATCGAAAGAAGCTTCCACCAGATCCACTTCTTCACCGTTCATCCTGCAAAGCCATGCGAACACAGTTGCCCAATGCGCCAGCTGTGGTGTGCCGCCAAGGGAGCCGTCCTTGGGTAACCAGGCGGGCGACTGCAATCCTGATCAAATGCCATAGCCCAAAAGTGGGGTCATCCGTGTCGCTGTTTCACTGTCGTTTATGCCATCGTGGGGGGCGCAACACAGGTTGAAGCGAAATTGTCAAAAACCGAGCCGTGGAAAACATGCACTGTGCGCACAGTGCCATGCTTCTAGTGTGCGTATTTCGAAGGATCGTGCCATGGTCGTCCCATGCATTTCCCGGAAAATCGCGTCTTACCATCATCGATGAGAGGCGGCCGAAGATACTTGTTTTGGAACGACGCTTGCGGAACATTTGGTCTGCAATCGCCGAAGAGCAAAGCCGATCGTGTTTGCGCCAAGTGACGTGCCGCGTGTCGAATGATTTGGAACAGGCTTGCGAGCAAACAAGTGCTTCTGTCGTCTTGGTAGGTCATGGATGAATGCAGCGGCTCTGAAGCCGTAGCCTCGAGTTGCTGGTATCCCTGCCAACGGTCTGCAGCCACGGAAGATTTGCGAACGGGCTGAACAAGGTGCATCAGCCAGAGTGCTCAACCTTCATGTTGGGTTGATACGGCTGGTACATGATGTGTTGCCCTTGCTCGTTCATCATCTGGGCCTGACCGTGCTGTGCGTGCATCATGGGCATCTCGCCGCCGTGGTTGCCTTGCGGTGTGTAGCCCTGCTGAGGACCGACCGGATACGAGCCGTAAGGCGCAGAAGTGTGGTGCTGCTGATGCTGGGGTGGGCCCTGGCCCTGTACAGGCTGGTGATGCATGGGTACGCTCATGTGTCGTTGGTACTCGGAAGCGTGCGGCGAAGGATGCGACGTCGGCGTACCATACCCTGACATTGGCATGGGCTGCGAAGTGACCATGGACGCATTCTCGAGTGGGTATGACATGGCTCGCGCGTTGCTTTCCATGACATATGGGCTGGGATATGACATGTTTGGCTGCTCAACGGCATGCACCGACGCATCTTGTACTGGCATCGAAACTTGATGGTGCTGTTGTTGCTGCTGGGGGTGGCCAGGATGAGGACTCCAGCGGACAGCCTCGTGCTGAGGCGCTTGCACTTCACCCATGGCAGGTGGCGTATCGACATGTGGCGACGAAACGTGATGAGCATACGTATGCTGCTGCTGCCAATGGCCCGGCTGCGAGACAGGCGTTGCTATTTCGGGCACAGAGTGAGCGCTCCTTGCCGTCCCCGTCGACATTCGCCGAGGTTGGCTGAGCATCTGGACGCGATCACTGGGTGAAGGTGCACCTGAAGATAGCGAGTTAGCCACTATGCATGTATATCACATTGGTTTGAGAATCAAAGACAATATGTTCTCGTCTCGCTCGGCCAACAAAAGAAATCGGACGTTACAGATGCTGCACGTCGCTAAATCGAGCGGAGAAACCGGATTGTGGAAAATGAGCAAAAAGGAAAAGGTGGTGATGTGACGAAAAGAGGCTCGGCTGCACCAAAACGGTTGCGGGCCGAGACACCAAAAAGCAAACCAACATGACGCGAACAGCGTTGCAAGCAGAACAATTGGACAGTGCTTTTGTGAAATCGATAATAACCACATACCTGCTCCTTGTTCCGGGACGCCTAGGGCTGAGACTGCGTGTGACAGGCGCGAGCGGAGGACGGCGTTCTCTTGCTCCAACTCTTCGTTCCTCCTGATGAGGTCCATCATCTTGGTGGACGAGTTGTTCTCGAGCTGTGCTGTCAGGTCGCGAACTTGACGCTCGAGAGTGTCGATGTGGTCCTTTGTTCTTTGGCGGATGGCCCGTTGTGCTTCTCGGTCGTTTGCCCTCTTGCGTTCCAGCTGAGCAGCAGTCAGAGTAGTGACACTGCGAGTGCCTGCTCTTGAAGGCCGCTTCTTCGCACCGGGAGTCAATTGCCTGGCTTCTGAGCCAGACGAGTGGCCCTCGTACGGCGGCGAGCGCTTCTGCTGGTCCATGTGAGGCGAGTGGTAACTAGAGGTACTCATCAGGTCGCTCCGGTAGGCGTTTGGGTCACGATAGTGGAGAATGGAAGTCATCGAGGATCCGCGAGAGGCGGTGAGAGTATATGCGATGTCGAGGTTGCTATGTCAGCGGGGGCCCAAACAGAGGCGGTCCAAGCGTTTGGCAATGTAAAAGTAGGCGTCTGTGAGGGATGGGTGTTCCCGGACTCGAAAAAAGAGGGGACCAGTGACGAGGGCGAGCGTGAATGCGAGCCGTGTCTGTCTCGGGCCCTGGAGGAGGTGATGATGTCAGGCAAAGTAGTGACAACAGGAAGAAGTGAAGCGAGAGGCCTTGACTTTTAAAAAAGGGACGACGGGAAAGGTGTCGAGACAGAAGGTAACGATGCAAGACATGGCAGGCATGAGTCTATAACCTGCTATCAGGACTGGTGAATAGCGTACTTTGCGTCCCATGCTTGGACCCTAGGCTAGCGCCAGCATCCTGATCCTGATCCTGGCCAGCAGTGGGTAGACCACACAACGTGGGTTCTGGGGAAATCGTTTCACTTTAGCTCCTACATTAGTGGCTACTTGTGAGGCTTGAGACCTGGCCGCTGCTGGGGTCTCTTCGGGCAACAAGCTCTGGGTAGCTCGTGCACGCGTCCAAGGATTATTTTTTGCGGCATGCGGCAGAAACTCTCAGGTCCCCAACGGCGGTGGCAGAGGGGCTTTGAGGAGCCAGGCCCTGCATCTGGAGCAACTATGACGGCTCTTCTGGAAAGGGACTACAAGCCTTAGGCTGGGACATTGGACCCCACTAAAAAAGTGGCATGGCCGACTTCCTGCGCAACACGCTTCGGCCCACCTGACGTCGAGGGCTTGGTTGGAGGGGGGGGAGGGGGCAGCAGAAGAGTGCCGTGGGTCTGGCTGGGATGAAGGTTTACAAGACGGTCAACGCATAAGACGGCAAGACATGGTTCAGATGTCGCCATGGCCGGCTGCCAGTCACAAAGCTGGTCGTGTTTGCGGACCGTAGCGAAGTTGGGACGACAGGCAAGGCCGACACGGGCGAATTGTGACGTTTGAGGAGCGTAGGAGGGTATGGCGTGGGCAGGCTGGGATGACACCGGCCAGTGTGAAGGGAGCGCTTGACGGTGCAGGCCCCCGGCTGCGCTAAGAGGGTCAGCACGTGGAAGCCCTGCATGGTGAAAATTAGCCCGAGAATCAGGCATGCACATGCTTCCTCTCTCTGTTCCCCCCTGGCGACGACAAGGCCGCTCCGGTCGCAGCGCCGCCGTGCGCTGAGCGTCTCGCAAATGCATGCCTCGAGGGAAAAGGGTCCGCTGTGGATCTTCCAGCTGTATTGAGACGTAGGGGTGCAACCTGGACAGCCAACGTCGATCATGCCGGGGCCTTTGGCTCCGCGAACACTGGCGCTGGCTTGTCCAGGAGCTCCCAGTTGCGTCGAGCAGGTCCCGAAGTATTGCCATGGCGGATGCATGTTGTTTGTTGCGGGCGCGCGCAGTGAAATATCAAAACAATCGAGTGCGAACACCTCACCTCCTACTGAGTTACTCTCTGAATACCCGCGGTAAGACGTGCTTGCCGGCACGGGCGCGCATCATACTGTACGCGTGATAGGACGTGCAAACTCTATCGAAGGCCCCTCCTGGGGGTGTCGCCGTGTGCTGGCCATGCATAGCGACCGTGTCTCCATCGGGCGTCCTGCAGACTGCAAAGACCAAAAGGCCATGGTCGGCACGTGGAAGCATTCGACAATTGCTCCGCCATTCGCAGGGCTCGCATTGCCGACTGTCGGACTGCAGCAAAGGGCCGGAGAGTCCGTGATTGATGATTGATGATTGAGGCTCGCCACAAGCAACCTCGTCGATTCCCAAACGGGCCAGCCCAGGCCGACCACACCAACCACACCGACCACGTCAAGTCCCAAACAGGCAGTGACGGAGCTTTGAAAAGATTGGTGGATTTGATTCATGGATTCATCATGGATCGATGCATCGCTGATTGAATCGCAATCATGACCCCCATGGTGATGGCATTAGCTACCGTACCGGTACTGGTACAGTAAATTTCCGCAATGTCCACCACCACCACGCCTCCCGCACGCCTACGCTCACGCCCACCCACCAGCCGATCTACTGCGCTATCCTGCTCATCCTGCTCATCCTGCCTATCCTTCACATCCCCCAGCATTCGATAAAGCAAGAATCCTCCGAGCAACCTCACCGCTCCATACACCACCCGGCACACACCCGGCCTAGCCACCCTCTTTCCCAGCCGCACCACTCTCTCCTTGGCGCCGTCTTTGGTCAACAGCCCATTTCGGCACCTGTTTTGCAGCATTGAAAACGATGCATGTCGGCAGCACTAGGCTAAGCAGCCGCCAGCCGCCAGCCGCCATGACAGAAAAGGACCGGAGCGCGCGATCCTCATGCCTTGCTCATTCTCCTCCCACGCAGCATCTCGCGATGCACCAGCAGGCAAGCAAGCAAAATTGCAACTGCACCTATTTGTAGCCTGCATCGTAGCCTGCAACCGGGGGCAAAGTGGGGAGGAAGGATCCGATTACGCCGCACCACATGCAACGTCCATCTGATTGGGGTTAGCAGCAACGTTATTTGACGTCCAGCAGGCGCGGTTGCGTATACTTGAGACGGCGACAGCTGTATCTTGTCCGAAAGCGTCCTTCATTTCCAGCGCCTTCTCCATCCTTGGCCTCAGGTTTCGGTGTACAACTCCAAGAGCTGGCCTCGATCAGAAGCCGGCAACTCTCGCTAGCCTCATTTTCCACTACGCACTCCCTACGTCAATGCCGTCTGGAGCTCGCCAAACTCGCACAAGTCTTAGCGTCAATAAACTCACTGTCCATGCAAATATTCTAGCCTTGTCGCCGTAAGTAGCCCAACCTCTACACAGTTAGGTAGCGGGCTGAGATGATGCCACTCGGAAAGACTACACTTGGGACGCTTTAGGGCAGCTGTTCCGACAGCGGTGCGAGCAAGCCTCGAGGGTTAATGCCCTCGTGATGCTAGCGCCCTGCATACTACCATTACCAGAGACGACTGAGTAACGTGCTCGTGATAAGACGCCAGATGCTGTTCCTGAGCCCACCCTGCATGCCCTACCATGTTCATAATGACGACTTTTGTAAAGCTAGTGCACGCCGCCCTGTCCCCTACCAGACGTTGATCATGACCCCATCCGTCGGCTGCGGTATCGTACCTGACGGCTACTATACGTGCAACTCCATGCCTGATGGCACGTCGTGCGTCGTCCTCCGCGCGGCTTCTTATCCCACCCTGTAGTGTATCGGAACTGAATATATGGCCGATCTGGGCCTGCTGTGTGACGACGGATCTAAGCTGCTGTGTCACCAACCAGAAGCAACTTAATTCTGACCGCGAGGGGCCTGGCGGGCGCCGCCATCGCTACACCTGTCTTACTCGTACAATCGTACAATGGTCCGGCTGCAGGTATGCTTGGTTCAGCTATGCAAACGCCAACCAGCTACCGCGAAACCACGGGTGCGACACGGATTGCGCAAGTAGACCTGCATCGGCCGCATAACATAGTTACCTGGCCGCAATGTTGGATTTTCTCCATGCCTCGCATCAATTGCCGATGGGAAAAGAGTAATGCACTCTGCCGCGGCCGCTCGTTCGTCATCAAGGCTTCCAGAATCAAACATCCAAAACTTACTTCGTTACCACACCACACCAACTACCGGTAACTACTCGTCCACTCAAACAAGCCACCTCAAAATCAGCCGACATGCACATGCAACCACAAAATCCCTCAATCCATCCCACCTTTATCCATCTCTCGTCTGCAGCACCGAGGAAAATCTCGCTTTGCCTCATACGAAAGTTTAAAACTCAAAATAAACAGTCGACACACTCTCCCCTTGCAACCGCAGTCCATTTTTAGCGCCGCGTCCAGGGCAGGAACCTCTTGCTCTCTCTGGGCGTGAGCGCGTCTAACCAACGTCCTAGTCTGAAACGTACTCGTTGGAATTTAGAGTTTGGCGGGACTACATTACCCCAACAAGGATTGGAGCCCACTTTCTTTACGCTGCTGCAAAGGCAACCACTCCAATGCGAGTCGCCGTGTGGCCCCTTGTCCCCATTTCCCACGGCCTCGCTAATGCTACAGCTTCGCTCCCTCCCTCACCGATCACGCTTTACGATTCGTGCCAAGCCATGTTGCCTGGTTGCGCCATCACACACTTTGTTCCCTTGACCTTCTAGCCTGAGGGCTAGAAGGCGGCGGATAGCGCAACTAAGGGAATGGGTGAAGGGGGGAATCCGGCATTTGTGTGCTGGCCGTACCTGGCTGAATCGTATTCGCTCTCTCTTTCTTGCGCATCCCCGTCGTCGTCGTCTCCGCAATCGTGCGTCGTGCAATTGCGAATGCGAGATCTTCACAGGCCTCCCATATACCCATGTTCTCGACTGCCCTTTCTTGGTCAACCTACCAACTTGAAATGTACGCCATCTGTGGGGTACATGGCCCAAAGGATATACCGTGTGCCGGCTTATTCACGTTGGTAGTTGAGTTTGGAAATGTGAAGGGGTTGCAGAGAAGGCAGGGGGAAGAGCGAAGCCCGCTCATTCGTTCGCATCACTACTACCTCAGCTCTGCATGCATCTTCCCTCCACCACCACTACCACGCCTCCACAATGTCATCGAGATGATCTGTATCTGGAAGTGACAGCCAAGCAGGATCTAGGTCTTTGCGCAGATGAGGAGTTCGCCTTAACACGGCATCCACACTGCGACGCTCGCTCAAGCGAGAGATGTGCGCGCAAACCCCTACTATTACCCTGACACACAGACATGGTGCAATTACTCCGCTTCTAGACGGCATCTGAAGATGCTGAAAATTCGAGATTGAAGATCCATCTATCGCAGACTAACAAGGACTTCGCACAGGTACCGCATCCGCGCACTAATTTCCCAAACCGGTCCTGGATATACCGTATACGATACGCTCTGCTCCACTGTCCATATGCGACGCTAGAAGAATGCTAGAAGAGCTGACCAAAAGCTGACCCATCATCCACTCTGATTTGATGGCAAGCATACCCGGCTACACCGTCATACGCCACATCCGTCCCGCATCTGGACTACTCCTTTTTGATATACTTTTCAAAGATTTTCGAGATCTCGCGTGCGCTCTTCTTCGGGTATCGCTTCTGCCCGCCCTTGTAATCGACGTAGGTGACGCCGAAGCGCGTCGTGTAGCCCTCGGCCCACTCGAAATTGCTACATACAGAAGAGTAAAACGTCAGCACTAATTCAGGGTTTTCGGTTCTTGCGGCGGGGGGGGGGGAAGGATTCATGCGTTTCGGAGCTAGGAGAAAAGATTCGTTCTGCCTCAGGCATGACCCGATACGGAAACGGGTGAGTACTATGTGCGGACAATTTTTTGTTTTCATGCCGAAAGCCCCGAGGAAAAAGTAATGTACTAGGCGTGAAATGAAAAAGGGTGGTGTGGGCTAGAATGATGCAACTCAGCTGAAAGGGAAGGATTTGACGTACTCCATGAGACTCCAGGCGGAATAACCCCTGACGTCGACTCCATCCAAGGTATGGGCGTCGGCCAAGGCTCCAATGTATCCCCGAAAGTACTCACAACGGAACTCGTCGTCCAGCAGCTGGTCCAGAGGCAGATCGTTTTCGCCTTTGAGACTGGTACCGTTTTCTGTCACATAAAAGGTCGGGCCGCCGTACCGGTCACTCAGCCACTTGATCAGCTTCCTGAAGCCCAAGGGCATTGGCCGAAGCCAGACGGATTGCGTCTCTGGGCCGATCCATTCGCCCTTCTTGTTCTGGTAAAGAACATCCAGGTTGCCAGCGTGATCGTCCAGTTCTGGCTCAGTGTCCCTGTGCCTAATGTAGTTGGCACAATAGTGGTTCATGCCATAAAAGTCATTGCTACCCTTGACAAGAGCCGCTTCTTCCGGCGTGAATTGAGGCAAGCGATCGCCTAGCTGCTTGCGCATCGAGTCCGGATACTTGCCAAAGTAAACTGGGTCGCCAAACCAGCAGATCGCAAACTCAATCTTTCGATCACACGCCTCGCGATCCTTTGGATCTTCCGGGTCCCACGGCTCAGTCCAGTCACCTACACCGCCATATCAGTTATTGAGTTTCATAGTCCAAGTGGTGTGAGTGGTCTGAGATTGGAGAGCGGTTGTCTGCGAGACTCCCCCGCGCACAGACTCTGCCTGCGTGGGAGCACATAGTCACACGGAATACGAGGCACTACACGATGATCGCTTACCGTTGAGTGTGATACCAATCTGGCCTCCGTCCTTGGCCTTGAAGTCGTCACGGTATGCCTTGACAGCCGCACCATGGGCAATGAGGAGTGAGTGGCCGACGATCCACGGCTCCCTGGAGCTATCGCCTTCTGCGCTCTTGCTTCGGTCACTGCAACGCCCCGGAGCGAAAAGGCCAGTGCCATAACCGAGAATGGAGCTGCACCAAGGCTCATTGAAGGTGATCCAATATTTTACCTTCGAACCGAAGGCTTTGAAACACACCCTGGCGTAATTTTCGTAATCCTTCACGAACTCGTCTTTGTTAAGCATGCCCCCATATCGCTTGTGCAAGTTGTCGGGGAGATCCCAGTGAAAAAGCGTTATCATCGGTTCAATGTCTGCGGCACGGAGGTCGTCAACCAGCTTGATGTAGTATTGCAGACCTTTCTCGTTCACGGGATCGTCACGTCCGCCGAGAGGGATGATACGCGACCACGATAGAGAGAAGCGGTACGACTTTGCGCCGATTTCCTTCAAAAGAGCAATGTCCTCGTCAGTGCGGTGGTAGGAATCGCAGGCCACATCGCCAGATTCCCCACCAGCAATTTTGCCCGGGATGCGGCAGAAGGTGTCCCAGATGGAATCGGCGCGGCCATCCTCATGCGGCGCGCCTTCGATTTGGTAACTGTAGGTTCAAAACTCAGTATGTGACAACAATGTGGCCCCCAAAACTATATGGTGGCGGGGTAACATTTCTGAGTGGGAAGAAGGTCTGGGTCGGGCGAACCTTGCTGTTGCAAATCCCCACAGGAAATCTTTGGGTAAGTACGACTGCGACATGTTTGCTCAAGCAGTCTTTTTGGGTTCAAGGAAGATTAACGTTTGGCAATTTACAAAGTCAGAAGGGCGAACTAGCAGCGGGACACATATACTCATGTACGTTTGTGATGGATGCGGAGGACGTCCCGCCCTAACCGTCCTCACGCCGTCGACAAGACATCTACGAGGCGCGGCAAGACACATGAGGAACTTGGTACCGTTCCGTCATGCTCAGCCGGCCGGTTAGTCAATTTTTCGAGCCCTCAATGGCTCTTGCCGACGGCTGACCCCACTCATCATCACCACGTCTGGGGACTATAGCTTCATCGCACATGACGACGCTGTACTTTTGCGTCCATTCTGCCCCCCAAGCCTCACGATGACCAAGGCGGTCAGTGGCATGACGGGCCGTCGATTCAGCCTGCCCATTAACCTGCTAGGCGTGCGAAGTCATCGTGGGGAAGTGGAATGGCGGGGTATCTGGGCAAGTTGACGCGCTTCTCTGCTTTCCGACGACCTTCACCCGTATGGTGCGCCGAGCAGAGCATTCCTCCTCTGCTTATTCGCGAGTACCGGAGCTCGTGACGAAACAACATGGAGAACGTCGGAAGCCTTGCTCTTGAAGTGGTGACGATTACGAGCATGGGGCACGGGTAGAGCTGACAGATTGCGCTAAACTTGATGCAGGAGAGCTTCCGTAGGTACAGTATCTTTCTACCATGGCTTGGCTGGAGATTTTGTCGGAACTACACCAGGGCCTCGTAACACAACAGCGTAAGCAGGAGATATATAATGGCGGGTCGCTGGGGATAGGAATGCTATGCGCGCAGCATTGGTCAATCACATAGCCGCCAATCGAGCTTCTACGATGTTTTCCGCAATTCGAAGAATCCCATATCCGACAAGACGCGCCGCGACACAATTGCGCACAGTCGCGACACAATCTCAGAAGCGCGCGGGTGATATATCAGACGCTTTTGCGTCGCTTTCTGGCCACGACTTCAAGCCTCTAGCGCCTGGATATGCCGCCATCAAAACCCGACTGATCCAGGGATACGAAGACCAAGTACGGGAATCATGGGAACGCCTCCTCCGAAGCCTGCAAGAAGAGATACCGCTTATCGTCGAGCTCGGTAGCAAGGTTATCCCAGATATCGATTTCAAGGACATTGACAATGCGCCCGAAGCCTTTAGCAGTGAATTACGGAAGAGAGGCGTAGCGGTTGTGAGGGGTGTAGTATCAGAGAAAGAAGCGCTGCAGTGGAAAGAGGACTTGAGAGAGTACATCCGCCAGAATCCTCACACCAAGGGTAAGTCACACCCAAACTACCCATATACCCATGATTAACAGCTTCACAGCATACCCCACCGACAACCCCCAAGTCTTTGAACTCTACTGGTCGCGCAGCCAGCTTCTTGCACGCGGCCATCCGAACCTCCTCAAGACACACCGTTTTCTCATGTCATACTGGCACAGCGCAAACCCCCATGTCCCCCTCTCCACAAAACACCCCATAAGCTACGCCGACCGCCTCCGCATGCGTCAACCCGGCGACGCCAAATTCGCACTAGGACCACACGTCGACGGCGGCAGCGTAGAACGCTGGGAGGAAGAAGGCTACGGGCTCGGAAAAGTCTTCGACGCAATCTGGCGCGGGAAATGGGAGTCGTTCGACCCCTGGGAAGCGACATGTCGTCTCCCCGTCAACGCCGACCTGCACCAAGGCGTCGGCGCCTGCAACGCTTTCCGCATGTTCCAAGGCTGGCTCTCCCTCTCCACCACAGGCCCACACGAGGGAACCCTCCTCGTCAACCCGCTCCTCGCAAAAGCAACAGCTTACTACCTCCTCCGTCCTTTCTTCTCCCCTAAACGCGGTGTCACACAGCCCAACGCGCAAATAGCCTCGGAAGCGGACGCTACAGCACACACGTCGTCTTTCCTAGACCCAGATAACTGGATACTAGATTCACCGCAAACCTCCTGGATGCACGGCGCTACACCAGGCCACGGCCAGGAACTCTCTCACCTCCTCCACCCGCACCTCCGTCTTCAGGAAAGTATGATTCATATTCCCACTGTTCGACCAGGCGATTACGTCGCCTGGCACTGCGATACCATACACGCGGTTGACAAGACACATGCTGGCTCCGCTGACTCGACCGTCTTGTATATCCCCGCTTGTCCCATGACGGAAGATAATGCGAATTTTCTTGTGAGGCAGCGCGGGTGTTTTGTTGAGGGTACACCCAGCCCGGACTTTGGCGGCGGCGTGGGTGAGAAGGGACATGTGGGGCGGGCGGGTGTGGAGGATATGGATGCATTGGTCGGGGAGGAGGGGTGTAGGAGTTTGGGGTTGGCGGAGTGGGATAGTGATGCTGAGGGGTTGGGTCCTGGGGAGAGGGTTATTTTGGATAGGGCGAATAAGATTTTGGGGTTTTATGATTAGGGGGAAGAGGGAAAAGGGGGAGGTGGCTGTATAGCAGTATTCTGGGATTGAGATATCTTTGACGATTTGGACTAGAGATGTAGACGCATTGCAGTTCTGGTAACCCTCCTTACAACAACAACAACAACAACAACGACAACAACCTCAGCGTCATCCCGTAACCTCATCCCTATTCTCTTATAACTTAACTTATTCTACTCTTTCTCCATACTTCTTCCCCTTCTGTTACTGATAAACAACATGCCTAATCTTACATCCCTCCCCTTCTCCCCTTCTATTATTATTTATGTATTCCTTCTTAACCTATCCCTACCTCTCTATATCCTTTCTCTTCTATATAAGCACTAGCACTCCCACTCAATCCCACCACGCTAGACCCTCGACTCTGAACTCTAAAACCCCTTTCTATCATAGACTAACGTGTAATGTTGGGTTCATTGCCTAGCGTGGTGGATTGGACAGGTTGAGTAAGGGAGGGTTGGTGTTGTTGTCTGTAAAGGTGGGGTAGAAGGGGTGTGGGTGGTTCGGAGGGTGAGTGTAGGAGTGGAAGAAGGATAGGAATGGAAAGAGAGAAGAAGGCATATAGTACTGGTTATGTGGAAGTAGTAGGGTGGTGATTGGGTGTTTGAGATTCAAGATGATTGGATAAGAAACACGCGGGTGTAGTTTTGGTTAAAATGATGTTCTGTCTAGTGCGCGGGGAAGTAGTGTCTACTTTACCTTCTCCATGTCGAGACGCGCGATTTTATATCATAGGACTAACACTACCACAGAATACGTTGTGTTGCTATCAGATGTGAAAAGGGCATTGTATGAGCGACGTCGTGTGCTGAAAACCAAGAGAAAGAAATATCATGTCAAAAAGCAGGGAATCTGCTACTACCTCGACCTCTTCGCCATGCCCAACGAAAATTCTATTCTGCCGTTACCTACGCACAAGATTCATTTCGTCGTCGCTTTTGTATTCAAAAGGGCGGTACCAACGCTTTCAGAAGATGACTTCGCTGTTTCCATTCGGGCCAATGCATGTCGCGCAAATCTTTCCAGGCATGCACCAAATCGGACGGGTAGCGGCTGCGCGCTGTAGGGTTGAGAGTAGTGATGCTCCTCTGGGAGCCCAAGACATTGATCTCGGCTGCGCTGAGATGTCCATGGCGGAAGGCGTACGTGAGCGACCAGCTAGGATAGATTGAGTTGAGTAGCTTTCCGTGGCCATTGATCCAGATCTCCCACGGTAATGGACTTCGACCAGGATGCGGTCTCTCGATCACGGGAAACTTTCTCATCTCGCTGATCATGTCTGAGAACAGGAGAAACAGTTGTCGCTGGAGCTTGGCGATGGATATGGTGGTTTGTTCTTGCCAGCCAGAGGGGCAAATGAGCGTCAGCTTGATGGTCGCTTTGGGATGTAATTTGCAGTTGAGGAGCAGCTCCATTAACTTTTCAATGTTGATCTTGACATCGGACAAAGTCGCAGCGTGTTGAGGATATATTGTCAGTGACAGGATGAGGGGCTCGTCATCTATCTTCACCATGTTGATCATGCTTTCGAAGATCTTTGGTCCATTATCACTGGTGGTAAGGGAGGACAGATGTCCGAAACCATTGAAGTCGGTAACAACCGTGTCACTTGTCGCTTGTATTGTGACATGGTTCGTGTGCGAAATATTACTCCCGAATGTCGTGTTGCTCAGCGCGAACTTGCTCCGCTGAAATAGGCCGGTGTTAACACCGTGCAACGTGCGTGTATCTAGGTCGAACGTGACACCGTCGGGATTATAGCATGCGAATCTGTATATCCGTGACATGATGTGCGGGGGCATATCGGTGAGTTTTGGTGGCGTACGTGGTGTCCATGCCAGATGCCTGCCTTGCGATGAAGCTTCGAAATTGAAAAGTGTAAAGCAATGGCCTTGTATATTTGAGGGAAACGGTGGATGGGATTGTTAAACTTTACGAAGCCTCGTGCTCTAGTGTTGGGGACTTCAATAGACTGTAGAAGCCGGTTGGAGATGTCGAATCTTCGAAGGTTGAGGGCGTCCCTCTCCACAAATGCCGCAAGTAGGTTATTGAATACGTTTGCGCGAATAACGCTAGATGTCTCTTCTTCTGGGGGCCCGTATGCATTAACCTGTAGCGATCCACAATTCTGCCACTCTGTCCACAAGTGACAACATCTTTCATACTCGGATTATGCCAGAGGAAACGCACCAACGGGAGAATATTATACACCTCTGAACTGTAGTCGCATTTAACAGGGCACAGGGTGTCTGTGTCAATAATGACCTTCCGAAGCAATTCAGCTTGCGAACCAAGGTTCGACAGGCAATGAGCCGCATGTATGGGTGGCAAGTATTCCTGATGTTCATATATCGATGTATCATATGTATCGGTTTCGTCATGCCGAATCACAGCCCGGGATATGATGAATGAATTATGGCCATACAGTACACCAGAAGCCTCGTGATACAACTGACGACACGATGACAACAAGGCAAGCCCATCACCGAAATTATGACGGAACTCTTCATCAAGTCCGGCATCTTCCTCATAACTTTCCCAATACTCCCTCATATTTTGCGAGTAGGCGTCGTCGGTATGAGGCCATTGCAGCTGGCTCGGCTCTTCTGGATGGAACGCTGCAGCGTTGTGAAGCAGGATGGGCTTGTCTTTCTTGAACAAAAGTTCATATATCGAACTGCGCATCTCCGCTGGAAGTGTAGTGAGGAACGAAGCTTCCTCCGCGTCCATCGGAACGGAATCAGCTTTTGGGATCTGCATCATATCGACGGAGTAGCTGCCTAGGATAATTGCAACGGAGGAATTTGTGGTAGGTTCTAGATGGTTTGTTGTTGATGAAGGTAAGCTCTGATTGAAGCGTTGGCCCTAGGTAAGTGAGGTAGTTACGTACGGTATCCCTCGGACCGGAACAACGTAAAAGCCGAAACCCACATGAACATCGCAGTGCAACGCTCTTCCTTTCCTCACATTATCCTGACACGTTAGCATGCGTAATTTCACGGCAATGCTTGCCGAGTAGACGGGAAGCGTGAGGTCCGACAAAAGCAATTAGAAGGGATAGGAACCTTCCAAGCATGCACGGGAAGGATTCTGGCTAGATACCTAGATGTACCGCTCTGTCGTGCCAAAGTTGGACTCGACCACGGCTTCCAAGCCTAGGGCATGTTTCCGGTATTTCATCTGCTTTATGAGGGAAATATAGTTGCTCAACATGCAAAGCACATGGAAGAAGTATACTTGTTCTCAGTCACGACCTTCGGAGCGCAAGTATGAAAAAGCTCGGTAGAGCTCTCGTCACAATTATGTAATCGACGGGGTTTCATTTTGGTACGACCCGTTGAGATGCCTGAACCCAACTTTGCGACGACTTGTAATCTGAACCTCACGTTACAGTGCAGCCAAATCAGCATAGACAGACATGCCGCATCGCTATCCGGATACTGCATGAACTGGAAAGAAAATTTTATATATCCCGGCAGTCTGCGAAGAACTGGCTATTGATTGTGAACAAGCTTTCAAAGATATTCAGGAAGTAACTGCTGTACATGCTAGCGGGTCGTGGGGAACCAAGGTTCGCTACCCTCCTCTGGAAGGTATTTTTAACACAAAGGCATCTGCGTGCACTCGTTGTCTTCTAATATCATTCTACATCCTTCATATTGCTTCTCCAAGACATTCATCAACATCATCTTTACACCATGAAGTACTTTACCATCCTACTCTTCCTCAATGCTGCTGTTCCCGCTGTTGCCTGGCCAATAGTAGACAACACATGTTGGGTGAGCGCGTACCGATGCGCCAGCAACCCACGCAGATCCTGGTTCGACGATCCCCGAACGCTAGATTGCTGTAACCACATAGGACACAGTATGTGTGACTGCGGCAACAAAAAGCAGGGAAGGTATTGCGATGGGGTTGGATCACCGTGGATCGACCACTTCGAAAAATGCTGTGCGCCCTTTCCAGCTTTCTCCATCTCCCCACTCGAGGGTTGTTCATCGTAAGACCAAGAAAAGAACACCGTCATAATATAGATAGCTAATTCATATCTAGGTATCCACTATTATCAAATTCGACAAGCGACATCTGGGACGGTTTGCCGGGGACATCCGAAACTACCGCGCACAAAAGACATCAAGAGATTACATCGACGTAGCAAATCCGCAATCCAAGAGAATCCTCAGCCTGAGATTATACATGGAGCGGAAGAGACGCTTGGCATTTTGTTCTTACCGACGTCAAGTTCTATACTGCAGATCCGAGCGGTACGATAGTTGGGCTAGGGTTTGATGTTTTAGGGGAAACGACACTTTCTCTATTCATGTTTGGCTAGAACCATTCTCACGATAGTTTTGGTAACGAGTAAAGATTTGAGTGTCAGAACATGCTAGCTGCTCAGAACTTGCATTTATGAAGCACCTGCTGTCGTTCATGTACGAATTCATAGTTTAAAAACTACAGAGCGCGTGGGAGTCTGTCAGGGGCACATCGGAAGATCGGCACGCAAGCCTTGATGTTGTGGATAATGTTGTGAATGAGAATGCATAATGTTTTCGGCTGGAGAGAGAATTTGGTTGGGTTTCCATATTAGTCCTGTATTAGCCAAGAGTAATGACAAAACGATCCTCTGGCTCAATGTCGTTACTACTAGTCTATCTCTTTTAAACTGCGTAAAATCGGAGCGTGGTCCGATAGCTGAATGCAACTAAAGTATTACCGAAATCTGCCGTTACTTTATATGCTCGATATGGCAGTGACACAACAGCGGAGGAATGGAGCTGTCCGAGAAGATGCCTCGCAATTACTCTACACGAAGCAAGAGCCACAAGACAACGTTGACGCGTTTCAAACACCGAGCTGTGAGCAAGAAGCTACAAAATTACTGACGGAGGAT
Organism: Pyrenophora tritici-repentis; assembly: GCF_003171515.1. Classification (NCBI taxonomy): domain Eukaryota; kingdom Fungi; phylum Ascomycota; class Dothideomycetes; order Pleosporales; family Pleosporaceae; genus Pyrenophora; species Pyrenophora tritici-repentis. The sequence continues at coordinate 376,245 of NC_089395.1, forward strand.
ACCCGTGGAGCTCTAGCCATCGTGCCGCATATATGGCAAGACCTCGTACCAAACAAAGCCTGACTGGAAGTCCATGAACCCCAAATGATGTTAAGTAGGCATTTAGAGGCGAGAGACACTGATTTCTGCGCATCTAGTCAATCGATTGCTCTCCCGTAGCCCCTCCAGTATTGTGGCTTGCATCAACCTGTAGTCAAGGTCTTGGCTGCTCGGCTTGACAGCCCTCCGCCATTTGCCTCGGAACCTGTTCAGCGTTAAAGCATCTTATTGGCAGTGGTTTCAACACCGATAAATGGCAAAGGATCCAAATCTTGGTGTTGCCCGATATTTGACGCCTAGCGGGATGGATCGGAAAGTCAAGCTGAGTGCTGTGAAGTTGCCTCGGTATGTCGTATTCTTAGCAATACGGCGTATGTTTTGGTCGCATGTTAGATTCTGAGACACTTGTGTGTCTAGGCCATAAGGCTGAGACTAGGAAGCCTCGGTCCTTACGCCTGGATCTGGCTGTTAATTGGATCCCTGTGGGGAACCTGAAATCCGGGGAAGCGACCGATCCGGCTTCCAAGCACCGGGATTCGATACTATGATCGCCACCACGCTTTCTTTAAGGTTTTCCGGGACATTTGACTATGCTAATATCCTCATCAGGTGGATTTCTTAACACAAATCTTCTCATCGGGGCGTTAGCTTGAGCATGCATTTCAATAGCAGTTACTTGGCACGTTATTGTAGTCTGTGGAGTTTTTCGAGCCGCTTCTTCCAGGTTGGAGTAGCAATGGGGCAAGTCTTTGCAAGCCAGAAGCCTCCAATTGCCTAATTGTGCCACGATGCAGCCAGACGCAAGTGGACACCTGCCATGCCTACGGTTTTGCAGCCAAGGAACCATCCAACCGGTCTAACCGAGATCCTAGATGACTGGGTCGGAATTGCATGGATGTCTGATCTATCGACCAGGGAAGCAGCGTAGTCAAGGTACTCCTGTCAACACCGAAGATCCTCGGTATGTATAAGAACGGCTATACGAACTTCGGGAGCTTATACTGCGAGGCAAATTGCTTAAGACCAACGCACTCGTTGGCACTTGCTGCGCAGGACCCTTGCATACGTCCTACACACGAAGGAACCTGGCACTGAAAGTAATGTTAATGAAACACTTCCAACTATCCTGCTGCCGTGCTCGCGGACATTCGCGGATGTACGCGCTGTGGCAATCTTCCTGCGTTAGAAATTATGAAAGTAGACTCTTCCGTGTCAAGCTCAAGCCAACGATCAAGATGACGGCGAGAATACACTGCCAAGTGACCGGAGGCTTGGAACGGCATGGAGCGTCAACGCCCCTTGGTCGCATGCGGCTCCAGCCCACCCACGCGTCGAAGCATTGCGGAGGAACTGCCTACTCGGGTCAAGATCTAGACAGAGAAATATGCCTAGGTAGGTGGAGCGCTCCAAAAAGACGCCCTATTACCCCGCGTATGGCTGAAACGACCTCACGTGCACATCGCTTAGCGATCACCTCGCATGATGATGAAGTCGAACAAAGAGAACAACATGGACCGAAGTTTTGCCAAAAACCTCGATGTTCTCCACGTGCGCAGCTCCACTGCAGCGGATAACTAATGACAAGTAGCATGGCGATGGACAAACTTCTTACGTTCTTCAGCTGGCTCGTAGTGGGCCCCGAACAAACGGTGGCGGTCGCTAGCCTGCGGGGTCTCCACATGCCAAGCCTCTCCCCAGCTTTTCTAGCCCTTCTCATTCTTGTAGCTCGCACGGCGTTCTTTCTTCTTTGGAAGGGCTGTGGAGTGGTTGAGTAGTGAATTGGTGAATTAGTGGTGGCCGTTCGTGCCTCGGTATTTTTGTGAAGGACATGGCTCCCGACATGGTCACTGCGTCTGGCAGGGTTGGTATAATGGCGGGGAGAACAAACAAATATATGCTGTGACCTCAGTCTCCATTCCAGGCTCCTCAATTCTCTTCTTTCACCCTTGGTCCTCTCTCAATCTCCAATCCGCCATGGCTTCCGCACAACCCGCCATGCACCACGACGAGATGCTCGAGAAGCAACACATATCGCATAATGAAGACATTAGCTCCCAAGATGGTTCCGGATATGAGTGCGAGTTCAGTGAGCGAGAGCAGAAGAAAATCATCCATCGCATTGATCGACGTCTCGTGGTGACTGTCGGTGTGCTGTACTGCATCAGTCTGATGGACCGAACCAATCTGAGTGCTGCCGCTATTGCTGGGTTCGTAATCAAACCGTTGCAAAGGGTTCCCTTTGAAGCTAACGCCGTCTAGTATGACCGTGGATCTAAAGCTCAATGTACTGCAGGGTACCATTTCGCATTACTCGATTGTCACCATTGTTTTTTTCGCTTCTTATATCGTCTTCCAGCCTCCGGCCACTGTCATTTGCCGATATCTCGGACCACGAAACTTCCTTTCTGTCATTGTGATATTATGGGGCGGCGTCATGATTGGCATGGGCTTTGCCGACAGTTACGGTACAATGGCCGCGCTACGAGTGGTCCTCGGCGTACTTGAAGCTGGCTTTTTCCCAAGCTGTGTCTACCTGCTGTCGACATGGTGTACGTACTTTGGCGTCAAGAATTGCTGGCACGGTACTAACAACCTGTTCAGACACTCGATTCGACATCGGAAAGCGGTACTCGTGCTTTTATATCCTTGGAAGTCTGGCCTCTGCTTGCGCCGGTATTCTCGCTTACGGATTGATGCAACTCAAGGGACGTCAGGGACTCAATGGATGGCGCTGTAAGCTTCACCAACTTGCACAATGCGCTGAAAACGCTAACACGATTCTGCAGGGATCTTCATCATTGAAGGAGCGCTCACCTGTTTTCTTGGAATAGTTGGCTACTGGGCCCTTGTTGACTTCCCGGACAAGGCTCACAAGAGCTGGAAGTTCTTGACCGAGCGGGAAGCCATGTACATCATTGATCGCGTCAACCGGGACCGTGGAGATGCGAAACCAGAGCCGTGGTCTCTAGCTAAGTTCTTCCACGGTGGAACTGATATCAAGATCTGGGGATTCGCTCTGGTAAGTTTTCGGACTCCCGCATGCAGGATGATTTCTCTTACTAATTCTCGTTCAGATTTTCTTCAACACCACTACAGTGACCTACGCCTTGGCCTACTTCCTTCCCATCATCCTGACAGAAAACATGGGCTTCGACGTCGGCGCGGCCCAGTGTCTCGTTGCACCACCATACGCTCTTGCTGCGATCGTCATGTATGCCACCGGTTGGGCTGGTGACAAGTACCACATTCGTGGACCCATCATCCTCTTCAACATGGTTCTTTGCCTCATCGGACTTCCCATCATGGGTTTCCACAAGGATGCGAGCGTTCGCTACTTCGGTGTCTTCCTTACGACTGCTGGCGCAAACAGCAACATTCCCGCGACTATGTCGTACCAGGCGAACAACATCAGGGGCCAGTGGAAGCGCGCATTCTGCTCGGCTATCTTGGTCGGCATGGGAGGCGTCGGTGGTATCGCCGGAGGACTCGTATTCAGGTATGTTTGTATATCACACAGAACTTTAGCTTTGATACTAATATTCCATAGGACCCAAGATAAGCCCGGATACGAGCCAGGACTATATGCCTGCATCGCCTGCTGCCTTCTCACAATTGTTATCGTCTGTCTCGTCACACTGCGGTCATGGAGCTTGAACAAGCGCGCCGATCGGGGTGAGATTGAGCTGGAATACAACGATGTAAGTCTCTTGAATGCCTAGAATCGATGCAGAATGCTAATGGATATACAGGATGGTGATCAGAAGGGCTTCAGGTATACATACTGAGGGGTAAATAGGCAAACTTATGATATTTATGAGCGATGGATCAAGGCATGTCGTCGGACTAGTGCCATGATATAGCCTTGTGTAACGACTCTTCATAGTGCCTGATATAGCGATGATATGATCCAATCGCTTACCTTTGCAATATGAGAATCCAGTGACCATGCCGTGTGATTGTGATCTTGCTCCAATGAGTAGTATTGCACGACTTAAAACTGTGTACTAAGGCCAGGTGTGATACATGGTGTTGAGGAGAGAACGGTCGACATACGTCATAACAGGTGTCGCGCCTAAACACCTGCTGCGCGCGCCAATCCTGACTCAGATGGCTCAGCGCAAAAACATCATCGTGTGTTCTTTCACAGTCGATTGCTTCAGCCTGGAAAATGGCTTCTTCTCTGCAATCAATCACCCAGGACAGCCCACAGATTTCCAAATCCCACCCTCAAGCTGCACCATACACTGCCCACCCTTGCTCCCACCCAAATCACCACTCACGAAAACTGCAAACCTGATTAATATTTTCCAAACTGACGGGAAGTTGGAAACTCACCAACAAGCACAGCTGCATACGCTGCCGTCGCCGCGAAAACCTCTGCCCGCTTCGAATCCGTACAAGATTTTACACTTGCCGCAAACAGCGCCGTATAGATGGCTATTAGCGCCAGCTTAACCTTTTCATTCCGTACGAAATAGAGACTGACGATTGCACCAACGAGTAGTGTTGCGGCGAGGACCATGCTTAGCACTGCCACAAAGCGGACGATGTTCTTGTCTTCGAACTGAAATGTATCGTCAGGCCTTTCAGCGGATGGCTTCGTTCTGAAGGACCAGTGATTTCGTAAAGTACGCGACAGGAAATCGTAGTCGGGGGGCTTTTGGAGAGCGACGAGGTCGGAGGTATCGGGAGTATCGGAACCAGGTTGGCAGGATAGAAAGTCTTTTGCGCGCCCGGAGAGAAGGTTCATGGGACTGTCGTTCGAGTCTCTAATACCATTCACTTTGAGGAAATATCTGTATGCTTTCACGAGGCGGTCACTTGGTTTGTGGAGTTTGGCTATTTGTGCGCGTAGAACGAGAGTTTTATCTGGCTAGAGGATTAGAAGCAGAGACGTTCGTGGGAAGCAATACTAACAACACTCTTTTAACAGTATCTGAAGTTCAGCAAGCTTAGTCACAAGCTGATTTTCTAGGCTGTCCACCACATCTGCTCTCTCCATCAGGGTTTCCCAGCGCTTTAGCGAGCGCACTGTATGGATGTTTGCCGACCGCTTTATCCGCTCGTCCAGATCATCAACCTCTTTTTCAACATGGATGATCCGACACTGCAAATGCAATATGCTGCGTGCTGACATTCGCCCAAATTTGCGGAACACCAATGCTTCGTCATCAGGGTCCCGAGAGATCCATCTAGAGAGGGCGGGATAGCCGTCTCTCAATATACTGAGCTCAATGTCTGTCTTTGTTGTGTTCGGGCTCATGTTGCGGATGAGAGAGCTACCTAGGTATGTCTGGATACAGGGGACTTGCTTGTTTTCGAAGGCCGAGAAACTGTACGCAGATCGGGATACACCGGTCGGAAATCAGGCTGCGAGATAGTATGACAACAGCACATATTGGACATGGGCACAGCCCAAACGCTAAGGGGGCTAGACTCGGGAGTGGCTGCATATATGCACAGTGGATCCCACTAATACTACTCATCCTTAAAGTACGTACTTTAAATTCGCCCTTCCAGACCGAGAATATGGGACTTGTTGGTGTTATGCTAAAAGCTGGTACGGTATTAATTCTATCGCAATGATGGTCGAAAGAGCTCGTAGCAACGCCGCGTGATCGGCTTTGCAGAAGAGGGAAATGAAAGAAGGAAATCACGGACTCACAGCCCTAACGCCAAGGGGAGGACTAGGCTCAGCAGTGGCCGTGTATATGCAGACTAGGTGCACATGTGTGACCTAAGTCACCCAGGCATACTTGACCTAGGGTATAAATAGATGGTCAGTTAAGTATCCGTATCGAGTACCGTCAAGATTTATATCAAACCCAAATCAGTTCCTTAGACATGCGAATTAATCTTGCCCGGACCTTTGACCACTACTCAATCTTTTCTGCTGTTGTACAACACTTTATACCCTGCCTTGACAGCACAAATACTACTGGTTAGACTTTTAACAAGAAACTTAGCAACCTTGGCGACATGAATCCCAACCCCGAAGCGTCTGTGGCGAGAATACATCTTGACACCATGTCTTCTCAGGCAGAACCAAACGATGATAAAGTCACCTCCGACCCTGCATTCTATACGTCGACAGCAGATTCAGACAGTGAATCTTCCATCCTCCGTCCTGTATATGTTTCTCGACCAAAAAAAAGGGAGCTTGAAAGCGCCAGCAGGAAAGCCTCGTTCGGTCATATTTGATGAAAAGTTCGCCGAAATCACCCGTCGCAACCGCGAAGAAGACAGAATATCAAACCTACCTGAGGAAGAACAGCCCACAGCTAGAGTTATAGAGAGCGAGAGAAGAAGGAAGTGGGAAGCAGAGTACGCTTCTAAGATGGCTGCCATAGAAGATGAAAGTGGAAATACTAGTTCCACAACGACCAACACCATAACTCCGGCCCCTGAAACTACCACCACACCCGACATTGCAACCACCACCGCAAACAACACCATATCTACCACCAGCATAGCTCAAAACACTCCTCCAAAACGGTCCCTAGCTCAAAAATTCAAATACCTCTTCAAGTCTAAGCATGTCCAAGCCGCTCAAACACACTCGCATCCATAGCTAAAATCCTCAAAATCGTGCGTACCTGGACAATTCGACTCGAGAGTGGGTACCACGGGAGGAGAGTAGTAAAGAAACAAGTAATAGAATAAGTAAGGAAAGGAGTGAGGAAAGCGGTAATGGAATGAGTAAGGAAAGGGCTAAGGAAAGGAAAGAACAGTCTAAGACAGAGAAGATACAATACTGCGGTGTGAAAATCTGCTGCTAAGCATCGATATCACTTATATACCTATACATACCCATTTTCAGAATATACTCTAGTAGCGGCATCAATAGTAGCAACTACAAGACAGCAAACTAGCAATACCCTGCCCCCTGATAAGTAGAAATCGTAGAAAAAAATACAAGTTAAGCTAGACTAGAGATTCTAGTCGAAAGATACGTGTACATGTGTGATAGATGCGAAGCTAAAGACCGCATTTAATGTCTTATGAAGTCTTCATCACTTGTTGGTAGGCCTTGTACGATCGTACGGGGTGAATAACAACGAGGTTCTTCTGGTGACTGGTATTGGTATTGTCTACGAACATAGGTGCTACGAAGGTATACCTAAGCTCTGCGCAAGGTGGGCCGAAGTTGGGCCGAAGTGTCAAGCAGCCGACGTCTCTACCGATACTCACGATCCGACATCACTTTTACTATTCCTGGTGTTGACATTAGTATAAACCTCCACAAACAGGCACACAAAAGATCACATACAGCCCCTCTCACAAAAACCTCACACACACATCCCCAAATTCAAAAAAAAACAAAGAGATAACCAATATATTCCAACACAAAGTCTAAACTTTACACCACCCCCACCGTACACATCAAATAAACAACACACACGCCTCACAAAAAAGCATTTACTATTCCTCTAAGAACAAAGCCCTTCCCAGAATTCCCCAGTTTTGGAAACGAGAATTTGCAGTAGAAAAAAAAACGCAGCAGCTACAAAGGAAAATAGACACCTTCATCCCATGCCATGGCCGATACGAGGAGAAGGGCAGAAAAAAGGGCTCGAAAATTTACATGACATAACGCCCCCAACACCGAAAACCTTCAACCTAAAAAACTCCATCCGTCGCTATGCAGAGCAATGAAGAAAAAGAGAGGGGAGGGGGGATTGGATGTAATACATCGTCCACAACGAACCAAGGCTATTCATCCCACCAAATCATTCTAGTAAGACTTGTATTTCTGCACTCACATTAGCAAATCACATCACTCAACAAACATTCACAGAACATCTTCCAACTTACATCTTCAATCTTCCGCCTCGACCCTTCATCAAGCGCATTCCCCACACCAAGCAAAGCATTACTAAGCGCCTTCGTAGCCCCAAGCGCCGGCCTTAATATAACAGTCGGAGCATGCCTAGCCAGCGCCCTTGCCACACCAGTGCCACTACCCTCCTCCATGACCTCCGCAGGTATAGCAATGACAGCGTCACGAGCGGTGAGTAAATCGCGTTCGAGGTGGCGGGCAGCACTGCGGAGGCCAGCGCGGACGCCAATGGGTTGGTTAGCGTAGTTTGAGACTGCGCGTGGTTCTTCGTTGTCGGAGCTTGGATCTTCGCCCTCCCAGTCTTGCGAGAGGCGACGATTTGGTGCGGTTTGCGGGTTTAGGAAAACCTCTGCGCCTTCGAGGAGGGTTTGGGTTCCGATTGCTACTTTTGCGCCTAGACGCGCTACTTCGGAGGTTGTGTTCTTGGCGAAGGCGTATACGCCCTTTTGTAGACTGCGGACGATGCGGCCGTCTTTCTTGTACTCGCGCATGGGTACCACGACGAGGTCTTTTATCCCGGAACCGACGTTTACGAGGGGCCGGACGGCTGCTAGGCCAGAGAGTACGCCCGGGAGTTGGTTGCTCCTGACGTCTGGCGTCCAGACATCGTTGAGAGTCTTGTGTAGCGAGTCGAATGAGGTGATGCCGTACACGATTGCATGGCGCAGGACAATGTCGGACCCGTCCAAGATGAGGAAGTTCATGAACTCAGTGGTATGGCCAGAGCGCAGACCGCGGTAGTCCACACGCTTTGGCTTATAATCGAGCTTCATGCTGACTGCCATCACTTCAAGACGTTGGATGAATGGCTGATCGGTAGGTGGCGGACTAGCGGGCACCGAGTCGTCTTTGAACTCGAAAAAGCGCGTGATAAAGTCTAGCGCATCTTGATCGACGTGCAAGCGAAGTGGGAGTACATTGACCTTGATCACCAACTCAGATGCAGCAAGATCGGTGACGGGCTTGACTGTCACAATTTCAAGATTGATCATCGGCCGGATGAGCTCGCGATCAAGTGGGTTGACTGCGCAAGTGACAAATTTCTTCCAGGTTGAAGTTGGAACGTGATCAAAAACTTCCAAATCCTGAACGCGAACGTTGATAGAGTTGATGGTCTCGCCCGAGTCGGGAGGGAAGACGATGAGATCAACCGCAACACCCATCAATGAGAACGCAATCTTCTTGTGCTTGCTGCGTTCCAGCTTCAGACGACGTTTGGATCTGGTCGTGCCACGTGGTCTAGAAGTTGCGCCAGTCGAGCGTGTCGCTGTTGTAGTTGCGTAGCTGCCAGTCTCGCTGGCGAGGTCGTCAATGTCGTGGTTGATGCGCCGAGCCAGGGCACCCTTCTCGTCCTTGATGGGCACGCCGATCCAGACCGAGTTGAACAAGAAGTCCTCTTCGACCCAGTTGTCGTCGTCGTCTTCTTCATCTCTTGCTTTGCGTCGTCGCTCCTCGGCGCGTGCCTCGACGTCGTCGACGGCCTGGCTAATCACGCTTCGCGTTCGTGGCCAGTCGTACCCATCGTAGAGATTCCAAATGACGTTGACGTCGCGAACCCGGACTTTGACTGGAGCATCTGGAGCTTTGAACTCGTTGGGAAGATGATACTGATTCTTAGTAGAGTCCCACTTGCGAGCTTTGCCTTTTGCTTCTTCATCAGAATCTCTGAAATAGTCACCGCCAAAGTCGAATTCTTCTTCGCCTTTAGTAATCTCAAATTTCTCCTGGAAGCTTTCAAGTAGAGCTGGATCGCCACGATGCCGTACAGCTGGGGGTGAAGCCAAAGCGCCGAGATCGTCCTCGCCAAGAAGACTATCGCCCATTTCTTCGTCAGTCGGTAACGACTGCGAGTTGTAGATGCTCCCAACAAACTCCAGATTCGTTGGTAAGTCATCTTCCACGAGATCAGCGTTACTCATAAAATCATCAGCCTCCTCGTAGTCGTCCTGCGCCAGTGCATCGCCTGTAAACGACTCCATCATTTCTTGGAGAGGGACGATGGTTCGGTATTGATCTCCTGTGGCTGGCGGCGAAGGTGGCTGAAGACCATTCAAGATGGCAATGAGAGTCTGTGTCGAATCTGCGCACGACTCAATGACGAAGAGTTCGTTCTTGAATTCCACATCGACCAACTGAGGCCGGTCCTTTCCATCGCCTGAGATATTCACAAACACCTTGGCTGCCGAAATCGTACTGAGTGATACGTAACCCGACTTGCTGAGTTCATGAAGATGGCGATTCGTGGTGATCGACGGTGGCACCGGCTCGTGTTCGTCGTCTAGGCGAGCTGTATCATCAATGGCATGCATCGAGGCTTTCCGCAGCTCCACGGTAATGGTATAGTCGCTCTTGGTCTGCTTGCACGCAACATGCGCTTCCGTGAGTACAAAGAGACCCTTCGATACCGACTTCCGGGGGTTGAGACCAATCGCGCATTTCCTGAGCAAAAGGTCGATCTGTAGCGGCTTGATAGGAGGACCGGGTGATGGCGAACTGACTTCGGAAGACTGTTGGCTGAGTGTTTGGGGCGATGAGGCACCTGTAATGGTCGCGACGCTCGATGCAAGACCTGAAGCGATCTCCTCGCCCATCGCATATTCAGATATACCAAGCGCTGCCATGATGGTCGTGACCCGGTATTCGACACAGACGTTGAAGAACTTCGCCTTCGCAACCGGTTCCATCTCGTCTCCCACCATTCGCAACATGATGGCAGGCAACTGCTCCGACGGTCGCAGCCTGACAACTTCATGGACGAGCACCTCGTCATCACGGCAAACAACCACCTTTCCAATTTCAGTAGCCAATAAAGCAGGAACACCGACATGGGCCACTGCCGCATCTTGTAGTACAACTGAGACGTCTCCAAGCTTCTCATTAACAGCCACCCTGATATCCAGTTTCTTCACTGACGCGAGACTGAGTAGGCCTGGGCGATCGTCATCTGGGAGATACTTTGCAACCTTCGACAAGCGCGCCAGTTCGGCACCGAGAGCCTCAAACGTCTTCATCTGTTGCAAATCAAGAATACGAATGCCAACTTCGCTCACCTCGACGCGGAGGACGGAGCCCTTTCGTCGTTGACGCAATAACGTGTCGATCAGAATGTCATCGTCGTTCTCGTACGGATCCTTTGATGGCGTGATCATGGAGATAAGCCTGGCCAAATCGGTCTCCTCGGGCGCAAAGAGGAAGTTGAGAGTAGTTCCCCTCAACTCCACAATTAAAGGTACACCCTTTTGGCTCATGCTCGTATATGGTCCCATGAGTTGTATTTCCGAGATCTTTAGACGTACATTGCTTTGTCGCACAGCAATGCGGACTGTTGTCGTCTGTAGTTGCACAGAGCATGTCTTGCCTTTCAGGGTGAAAGAAACTTCGCCAAATTGTACCTGGATCTTGGGAGCCGGCGCGGATGGCACAGGGGCTTTTACAGGAGGTGGAAGACCATCGCCGAAGTGGACACCTCGAGGCTTCGACTGCGCTGGGGCTATCACGGCGCTTTGCACCGTGCTAGCAGAGCTCATCGAGTTGCTCAGTTCGAGCATCCCACTGAAGCCTCCAAACGAGCCTAGCGCATCGTCCAGCTTTTGAATATCAATCATGATCTTGACTGGACGTGTGACAACTGTAATACGGTCGTCTGTTCCTTGATCATAGTCTATCTCGATATCGTGCTTGAGATGATCCCGTAAATCGTTGACAGATCGTCTTGATTTCGGTCGTAAGCTCTGGAAAGAGATGAGGTCTTGGTCCAACGACGCAAGCACAAATTTACCGATGTGAATCTGTGATCTCGATGCTTGTATGCGACTCTGTCGGTTGACGTGCACTCTTGAGAGACTGACTCTCAATATAGCTCCCGATGGGTTGAGTTCGAGGAGCCAGTTCGAGAGCTCTCCTTCCCGGATGGATTCTGTCGAAACATTCTCCAGCCATGACAGCGAGACGTTCTTGATAGAAAGTTCGATATCCATACCAACAGCTTTGGAGACATCGCCCTCGTTCTCGTTTTTAGCCTTCGTCATGTCTTCCGGTGAGGACGGCTCGCCAGCCAGAGCTTGCATTGCTCGACCAAACATCCCGAACATGATGCGGCCAGTTGAGATGTCCATATGCCCTGAGACTTCGCCTACATCGAGTGAGATGGATGGCGTTTGCGTCCTCTTGGACTGTTCCTGGGGATTAGGCGATTGCTGGGGCTTCGGCACTGACCGTCCTCGCGTGGATGCTTCTAGCGATGGCTTGTGTCTGGGCGAAGACGCGTACGCGTAGTTGGAAAACGACCCAGGCATCTCGGCGAATATGGAGTCTTCTCCAAGGTTTGAAGGCTTGAAATCCATGCCTGGCGTGTCATTGGTATCTCCGATTCCAGCCTCGCCACCCTGCCCGTCGCCTAAGCCCATGGGAAACCACACGGTAATCTCGTCGATTGTAAGAAATCGCTTCGCTTGTCTCTGAATTGCGACTGTGGTAGGTACAGGAGTTTGTGTACGTTCAGGAAGTGATGGCGATGCGGTACTTTGTCGGCTCCTTGGACGTGGAGTCTCGCAGCCCTCATCGACTTCTGGCACTTCAGCTAGGATCATACAAGAAACCGTCTCCTTGGGTGTCGGTTCAGGCATCTCTGAGACGGAGTCTTTGCTTGATGCCGAAGAAGAATCCCAGCCTCCAGGAACGTGCTGTCCGGAACCGGCTTGCCTCGCACTTACCGCGCTCATGTACATGCTCTCCGCCTCGTCATGGGTAAAGAACCGTGACTCCGCCAAATCTTCTCCTGGAGACGGTGTCGAGTCGGAAAGCTCGTGCGTACTGTGTGCGGGGCTTTGGATCTCTAGATTCGTATGTTCATGTGCCGCCGCTAAGTTATCAGTAGAGGACTGGGCCTCTTCGGAATGCCTCGATTCGGCAGGCGAGCTATAGGAATCTGGAGGATTGAAAGATCGCCCGAGGGCGGATACAGTCGGTAAGTTGGACATGGATGTATCGCTGGCAGGTTCAGAACGACGAGTGTGTTGGCTTGAGCTGACGCCATCTAAATCCCAGTGGTTTGCGGCTTCTGCAGACCCCTCCATTGCCGGCGCATCATCGAAGCGTGAGTTGAGCATACCATTTTGCATTGCATAATCAAGCAAGCCCTCGTCATCGTACAGTATACTGCTCACACTTAAATCACGCACAGGCAGAGGTTGATGAGATTGCGTGTAGGAGTCATCCATAGGCCGGTCATCCAGTCCATCGTCAGAGTTAGCATCTGCAAAACGATCATCGTCTACAGTGTGCACAGAAGAGTCCATTTGCAGGCGCTCTGGGGACGCAGGCCGCGGTGGCGAAGGAATTTCTTCGCGCCGACTGGCGATGTGAGATGGTTGCCTGGATGAAGCAATCGATGTGGATAGTTCCTCGTCATCAGCCGGTTGCTCCTCAGGGCCTACCTCTTCTTCAGACACTGACTGACTAGAGCGCATAGACTGGCTCGAGTGTATGGACTGACTAGATGGCATGGATTGGTTAAATATTTGGCTCCTCGCCGGTTCGCTTGGGGCTTTCTGGCTAATCGACGCTTCGGACCGAGTTGTAGCTGGAGAAGGCGGCTGTGAATGTCTTGACGAAGACACCAAGTTTTCGACATCCGAAACTAGGCGCGCGCATATATTCTCTACGCGCATGCGCCGCTTACCTAGCTTTGTGGTGTCAGGCGAGGACGTTGAGCCAACCTCGACGCGCACATCTTTGGAGGTTATTGAATCGATGGTTATGCGCTCGACGTGGAAGTTGAGAGACACGGGTAAGCTCTGGGCGGACCTTGATGAATCTATATCCTTCGGGGCTTGGTCCTCCACTTCGATATCGATGTCATTGACCGTGATACTCAGACGATCAAGCGCGGTGTTGAGGATATTGCGAAAGTAAGCTGGGAGCGCTAGTGGAGCGCCAGTGCCCGCAACACTTTCATCTTCGTCATCACTGGATGCGACTGAATCTTGCATGTACGCCGACTGAGACGCCAGCTCTTGCTGTAGCTCTTGGATTTCCTCGAGAGGCTCCGCCCGTATGAACGACTTGGCTAGCTCATCCACAGTAGGTACGTGCTTGTTATCATCGTAATCGCTGTCGCCGTAATCGTCTTGAGCACGAAGGGTCGATGTCGGTCGTGAAGATGGCGGTGAGTGTAGCGAAGTCCCATGGTGATCCTCTTGTACATCCTCCACCAGCCTTGCCTGAACTTGTATGCCATGCACTTCTATCGATATCTGGGGTACGCCGAAATCGAGGACAAACGTAACTCGGAGTAACGAGGCTCGCGCTTTGGATAGATGGATCTCGGGGGGCACGCTGATATTCAACAACGACACAAGTTTCTGAGTGTGTCAGCATAACAGGCAAAAGGTATACCTCCATTTATACATACCTTGATATGCAGCCCGACATCGCGAACCTCGAGCGTGGTGCGCTTTCCAACATCGACGCTCACAAAGTCGGCCGGGTCCTTGTCAAGTATGTCGATATGGCGCAAGCCATAGAGCAGCAACCGTCTGCCGATAGAACTCGAGAGTCCCGAGAAAAAGGCCATGGCAGTTTCGCGGCGCCAGTGGCGGTTGAGGTGCGGGAGCGTTGACTATAGGCAAGTCGAGCGCCTATCGCCGGGAGAGGAAGGGCTCCATAAGTAGTAAGCTGTGTAGTTTGGTAGGCCTAGTGTGGGTGGCGGACCGCCGCTTGGAGGCGCTTTTACTCTGTCTACACGAATATGCACAGTCGTGCCTGCCAAGTCTTGCTTGACCGCAGTTGTGCGAGTATCGGTACTTGGGTTAGACTTTGGAGAAGCAGTATGAGCGATGAGCTTGCATAAGAGGGTTAGTGAGTATGCAGCATGCAGAAAGTGAGACGAGGTAGTCAACGGCTGTCGGAAGGTCACAGGACGAGGTTACGACCTCTAGCGCGTAGCTTCAGGTGCGTATGAATGCAGGTGATGGGTTATGCGATCGTAGGCGGCCGTGCAATGTGCTCCCATCATCCGCTGCGGCCCCGCGCACGCCTCAGGGACGCACTAGTAATCGATAAGCAACTAACGCGTGATAACGCGTTTGAGGCAACAATGACGATGGTGACGATTTGAGTGAAGAATGACCCGTGTCTAGGTGTTGAGGTGACACCTTGGAGACTGATGGCATCACTACTGTCGTCTTACTTTGAGTCCTGGTACTTGTGCTGCAGCCCTGCAGTGCTGGTCCTCGGCATTACGCCACTTTAGGCAACGACTGGAAGCCGCCTTACGTCAGCATCCACTAGCGCTCTTCAGGAAGGAAGTCGGAAGGCACCGATGCAAAATGACTTGACATTTCTGGTCGAAATCTCTGCAAACTCAACCCCATCTCTTTGTTTTGTTAAACGGTTATCATGACTTCCAGCGGCACCGTAAACGACGAGGAGTGGGCGCAGGCCGAAGGGGTACCGAATCTAAGCGACCCGTTCATCCAAAAGTACCTCCAAGGCAGGGATGCACTGGTACAGCAAGAGAAGCGGCAGCGAAGTGGTTGGTCAACACTCATGGTACGAAACACGCACGAACACGTGTCTGACAGTCATCAGACTATCTATTCCGCCAAAACCTCTCGCCCATGGCACAGGAGGCATGTGCGATAGTCTCCCAAATTAGGTTTGAGGAACAGCAAACACTGTGGACCAAGGAGTACGAGGACAGCCTGTTGACTGACCATGTCGATGTGTTTCCTGGAATGATGTTCTCGCTTGCAAAAGACCGCATGGAGAAGAGCAAATTATGGCAGATTGTGAAGAAGATGCCCAAGGGCACACTGCTACATTGTCATCTAGAAGCAATGGTAGACCTTGACTGGGTACTCCAGGAAGCCTTCGATACTGCAGGCGTCTGTGTAATCGCCGACGGTCCGATTACAGATGACAAGACGAGGCGGAAGACTGGGTTCTCCTTTACATACTCCAAGGATGCGAAATCTGACACCTCGATTTGGAATGAAACTTATGCTGCAAACACGCCTATACCTGTCAACCAGGCGGCTGATAGCTTCCCAGACGGTGGGAAGAAGGCTTTCATTGAGTGGGTTCGCTCGCGCGTTACCATAACGGCCTCTGAACATCTCTCCCACCACGAGGGGCCCAACGAAGTATGGCGCAAATTCATGTCATGCTTCCCCATCCTTGGCTCGCTCATCTACTATGAACCAATTTTCAGAAAGTTCATCCGGAATATGTGCAAGCAGCTACTCGATGATGGCGTGTACTATGTAGATATGCGTTCAGCCTTTTACACGCCGTATCGTAGCGCAGGCAAAGAAAAGTGGGACGACGACTGGTTCCACATGCTCGAACATACGGCGGATGAGATTGAAAAGTTCAAGGCAAGTGAAGAGGGCAAAGAGTTCTGGGGCGCGAGAATAATCTGGACAACCATCAGGCAGTTCGGCAAGAAGGAGGTAATTGAAAGTGAGTTGTTTGCTATTTATGTGTTCTCGTTATCTATGGTGTCATACCTCCACACACACACTGTAAATCTACTAACCCGTCCAGGCATGAAGCAGTGCATAGAAATGAAGCTCGAATTCCCCGAAATCATCGCTGGCTACGACTTGGTAGGCCAAGAGGACCTCGGCCGACCACTCTCCGACCTTGCGCCTGAGTTGTTCTGGTTCCGTAAAGCTTGCGCGCAAGAAGGTGTCGACATACCCTTCTTCTTCCATGCAGGCGAGACGCTTGGTGACGGTGATTCTGTAGACGAGAACCTCTTCGACGCCATCATCCTCGGAACGCGGAGGATCGGACACGGATTCAGCTTATACAAGCATCCGCTACTGATCGACATGGTCAAAGAGAAGAGGATTCTAGTCGAGAGCTGTCCAGTGTCCAACGAAGTGCTGCGCCTATGTGGCAGTATCATGTCTCATCCCTTGCCAGCACTACTAGCTCGCGGCGTACCCTGCTCACTCTGCAATGATGACCCCACCATTCTCGGTCAAGGCAAGTCTGGCATGTCGCATGACTTTTGGCAGGCGCTGCAAGGTTGGGAGAATCTGGGTCTGGAGGGCTTGGGTTCGCTGGCAGAGAACAGTGTCCGGTGGGCTAGTTTAGACGACTACAGTGCAAAAGACTGGACGCAGGACATCAAAGACGGTATGTTCGGCAAGGGCATACGAGCACAGAGGCTTAAGGAATGGGTCAGTAAATGGGAGAAGTTCTGTGCATGGATCGTGGAAGAGTATGGTGTTGATGAGAACCTCGAGCCTGAAGAGTAGGCAGTCACGTGCAAACACAAAAGCGGAAATTGTATAGTCTAGATTTAGATACCACACAAAGATTCAACATCAAAATCCGGTCAGTCATACTCAGGGGTCCCAAAAGAGATGGTGCTGAGCTGGTCGTTATCTCACGCAACAAGTGGCTGCGGGGCAACGTCACCCTATCGTGCTCTGCCACGTCCTCGCTAGGTCCATCGAAACAATGTGGACTGATCTCAGTCTGAAACGCTGCCTACAGCGTGTTCTGACCATAGGTGCCTGCCACGCGTTATGGCTCCTCGTCGACGCCATCTAGTCCCCCATACCCGACTCCCCACACATAGGCGCTGTAGTATCTTTTGTAGTTTACCGTCCACATACGTCTGAAGTCATCAACAGCCTCACTCATGCGCCTCGACAGCTCATCAGCCCCGTGCTGCGCCTCTTCTCCTGTACGTGGGAACAACTTGGCTCTTAGCACGTGAAACCAAAACGTACTCTCCACCGTCACCATTAGTCCAAGACCACCATATACGGTATACCTCGTCGCAGCTCTCATTTCGCCAAGTTGTCAAAAAACACTAAAAGCCGCCGGAGAAGCAACGCCCGTTTCAGCGTGGTGTTCATGTGAGTGTGCATGTGAGTTCGGGGCTGGGGGTCCGAGCGCCGTGGCGGATGTGTATGAGTCTTTGGTCGATATTGCCGAGGAATGAAGACATCGGGCCTTCACGATCTGCACCTTGGGCGCAATCCCCTGTAGATATGGGTGTGCACGCAATAGGGAGGGGTTCTGTATGGACAGTGATGCGGCGTTTGACAAGATGCACGGTGCCATGACTGCGCAGAGGTTCTTGCGTCACGAAAATAGAATGGCGGGAGATCTGGTTGAGAGTGGGGTGGTGTCAATTGCGTTGAGGAGAGGTTGGTATCTACAAGCAAGATGCTGTATATATCTACATCTACTCGCACTCTGTCGACGCTTCTCCTCGATGATCCCCCCATCCTCTTGTTATTGTTTTGATGGAGGGGCCGCCAAGACTTCCATTGTTTGTTTTGGGGGTAAAATTGCGAGAAATGATAGCGTTCGCATCATCTGTAATCTTAAGTTTGACGCAGGGATGTGGGAAAACGATGCGCCCAAGCGCCGTTGACGTCGTCCCTGCTGCCCAAGCTCGTAATCTGTAGTGAAAGTGAGAGTTGCGCAAACATGTGCTCGCGCATAAAACCGTCTTCGCGACGATAGCAGCCGTCCTGTTGCAGTGAAAGCGCCGACGGAAAAGCCGGCAGGTTTGTGCAAAAGGCGGTGGCTGGCCACTTGGCGGGGATGCTGTGCTGGCAGGGACGGCTGGCTTGACTAGTGGAGAGTGGAGACGAGCGGTCGGCATAGTTCAGGAACAATAAGTCGACGCGCCGCACGCACACGACAAAGTCAGTCCCTATGCCTACAAGTTTCTTTTCCCCGTCGTCACCGCCCTCCTATGTAGCTCCTACACGCCCTATTTGATTCCCCCTCACCCCGAGCATGACCGCCGTTAGCGACGACCTCGCACCGCTTTTTTCGCCATTCACACAACCCGCCGGTCCGGTCCAGCCCTTGTTTACGTGAAGGAGGGGTCGTACACATGGAGACGGCCAGGATGGGTGGTGGCATTCCGAGGCCACGCTGTTGCTGTGGGAGCCGTGACTGTGTCTTTTTGGCTCACAATGGAAGACTGCTCGAGGGCCTTGAAAGAGACGTGTCAAAGGCGGCACAACTGGGTCAAGTATGTCGCTGAGCAACCTCGCGTTTTATTCGTTATTGTGGCATCTACGGAAAGCATGATGCCTACCATGATTCTCGAGTCTACGCAACCGTCACTAACTACTGCTCTCAAGGCCCTGCTCGAACGCCATGAAGCCTATGTCGCCGACTCCGAACGCGAACGGAAGCACATGCTTTCCACCATAGAGGTACTGGAAAACGACAAAATAGCCCTAGAGGCCAAGAATGCGCAGACTATCAAGGAGAATCGTGATTTGCTGGACCAGCTAGAGCAGCTGAACGACACTGTCGCCCACTCCGATGCACACATCCGAGCCCTCGAAGACACACTTCGCTCGACTGAAGAGGAGCTCGAGCGCCTCAGTACCCTGGCCGCCCGCACACAACTACTGGAAAAGCAGCTCATCGACCTGGAAAGAGAACAATCGCAACTTCAACGCAACCTGGATGCAAAGCTCGTCGACGAGCGAACCGCTATCCAGCGATGGAAGATGGCAGAGAGAACGATAGGAGATCTTCAAGATCAAATCGACCGCATCGAAAAGGAATCCCGCGCCGAACGTCAACGACACTTTGAGGTTGTAGCCCGCATGGAGCGTAGAATGGTCGTCGAGAGCGAACTCAACACTGCAGCAAACCGACTCAAGGCAAAGGCGGGGCAAGACAAGGGCAGCCCCAATGTCGTATCTCACTTCGTCAAGGACATTCTACTCGACAACGCAAATCTACAGCACGGAATCATGGAACTACGGGAAATGCTAGGCAACTCCAATGAAGAAGTGGAGCGGCTGCGCGAAAAACTCAAAGACCATCAACCTGTACCTGAAAACCCCGAAGACACCACTAGTCCAACGCTGCAGAAAGAGCTGGAAATGGAACAAGAATCTCTGCTGAATCAAGAAGTGCACATTCACCACCACTATCACGGCCCAAAGACATCCAGAAACGCACAAAAGGCACCGGCACAGCGACGACCAAAGAAGAAGCGCTTTACTCTGACTCCAACTCACTTCGACCCGCCTCCAACGTTGGACCGCTCGTCTACAGCTACTATCCTGAACCAAACCAATGTCTCTGTACCCAACTCGCACAGGTGGTCTCAGGCGTCCACGCTTGGCCCAGGTTCGTTTTCAAGCTCGCCCGTGTCCGACTCTCATCGCGGGTCCATGTACGATCGCGTTTTTAGCGAAGCCTACGACTCCTCGCGCCCTACGAGCCCTCCAGACTCCATCGACCTTCAATCTCCCATGTTCGGCCCTGTCAAGTCGCATGAATACTACAGCTCCGATGCAGACCCCCTTCCGATGCTACGAAGGGGGTCAGGTACCCTTGAAGCAGCAAAGCACAGCTCAAGGCATCTTCGCCGCAAGTCGCGTGGTTTGATGCCACCGAGTCTCTCAGCCATGCGTAGTTCGAGCACGCCGATTGCCATGAGCACTAAGAGTAGCCCAGCATCCGCCATCGTCTCCGCCGTCAGCCCCGCAAACTCCTTCTCCGACAACAGCTTCTCCCTCTCGCCCGCAATGCAACCAGAACCCCAAGCTGCCATCCCCGAAGAAAGCGAAGACTCCTCTCTCTCCACCGCCGAGCCCTCCCTCATGAGCCCGACCGAAGACTTCGAGCCCGACCAGCTCCTCTCCCCCAAAACAGCAATGCGCCGCGGTTTCCGCCGCCAAGCATCCCACGAATCCCTCATCTCAGTCTCGGGCATGGACATTCACACACTTCAATCCCGCCCCTCGCAACTCCTCTACCACAACGCCGCTCGCTACGCCACACCCGGCAACGCAGGCTCCGTCGGCCCTGAACTCACCCCCTGGACCGCAACCGCCCACGGCACACTCTCAAACAAGACTTCCGAGAGTAGTATCCAAAGTCGCACCCTCCTCTACTCCAGCATCGCAAACCAAAAGCGCGGGCCCCGCAAGAGCGATGGCCCACAACAACCTTCTACCGGTAGTCTAACCAAGAAAGTCGGAGGCTGGGTCTTTGGTAAATGGGGCGCTACTCCTACTCCCAGCACACAACCTCCCGTCACGTCGCCGTCGTCTACTCGGCCCCCGTCCGTGCTTAGCCAGCAGACGCAGTCGAGCGTTGGTACGACCACGGCCAAGGAGGGTGGAGACGATAAAGCGAAGAAGAATAAAGACAAGGCCAAGGTCAGACCCAGTGGGGTTAATCAGAATGGTCCTATTTGGGGCTTCTTCGATGATGTGCCTGATGCCCCGGCTAAGGTCGTCGTCCAGGATTACGATGCTGATGCGCTTGGGGAGGCGCTAGCGGAGGGCGAGGTGGGCGCTGGGGAGGTTAAGGCGTGAGGGATGAGGGTGTGATACATCTCATCTCCTCCATTTTGATCTAGATCTCGGCTTCGGCCACATTTGTTTTTTCCCCTCACTATCGCTGTCGCTGTTCGCTGTCGCTGTTCGCTGTCGTTTTTTGATTTTGATTTCCTCACCCCATCAACACAAAACGATGCAAGATTGCAGTAACAAGCATCGTATAGCGTTCCCTATCCTGGTTTCTGTTTTTTTATCTCACTCATGACGCGATAACGATTACGGTTATGATCAAGAAAGATACGCTCGTTTGTGTGTTTTCGTTTTTCTCCTGTCGCTTCGGTTTTTCTGTTGTCTGGGGTTGGGTTTTCTACTACACATATAGACTGGACTACACTACTGCGTATGAGCGAGCGAGCGAAATTGAATTAGGTTGGATTGGATTAGGTTGGAAGCGTTGGAAGCGATGGATGGTTGATGATGTTTGATTTGGTATGAGATTGATACCCCACACTTATACATACATACAGATATACATATATAGCATGCATGCAAATGGTAGATAGATAGATAGATGGAGAGAGAGTTGGATGAAGGAATGAATGGAAATGCCATGGCGACATGGTTTGCTCGCTATGTCTTTGCTTTGAAGGGTTGTGTGAGCTTGAGTGATTGTGAAGATGTGAGTTGGTGAATAAGAGCATGTTACAGCATGGTAAAACAAGTGGTCATGTTCGTGGCTTTCATTTCTTCGTGTGTTGAAAACAAGGCATCTGCCATAACCCATCTGGGTGTGAAAGAAAGGAAAGTGTCTAACTAAAGTACAAAAAACCTCCGTCCTAATGTCTTGTGACATGTTGCTGAGGAGGGGGCAGGGGTATACTCCTCAGCATGGAACCTGACTCTTCCCATAATATATACAAGTATTCTTGATGCCATGACATTTGTTATGGATCATCTTTTCCTCGCTCCTGTACTGCTCGTCATGCCACCCTTGAGCATGCGCGTCTAGTCGATGACGACCATGACTTTAGCCTTCTTGCTAGATGTAGCGCGATGGTCTTCGATGACCTTGGTGTGTTGCCGAATTTCTTCCTCCAAGTCATCGTCATCGTCTAGGTCAACAACATGTGTGCGCTTCTTAGAAACCGACATGTTACTGTCGTTACCACTCGAGGCGTCAGTCGAGTCTCCGCTGATGCTAGCTGCCCTAGAGTCGACTGGTCGGAGGGGCAATGCTGGTGCCATGAAGCCGCGGACGTTTTTGATATGGGGCACAACCTCACGATCGGGCTTCAAATCTGCCAGGTTCTGGCCACTGTCAACGGCATCCAACAGTCGATACTTCTTGCGCATATCCTTGACATCGCGCTCCAGGTCGAACTTTGAAACGTCGAGACCATTGATAGTGCGAAGATTGAGAGCGTCAGCGCGGTTGTCTCCCCAGTACCATGTAGCGATGTGTGCTTTTGCTATGCGGTTGTCGTGCTTTCGAGCATACGCACGCGCGTCGATCACGGCTTCCCGGCCAATGTCAAGGCTTGGGTCGCCTGGGTCTAGCTGGTAATGTTGCGACATAACCGCATGGCGCTCATGCAAGCGACCCAGTACACGAGCGTATGGGATGGCCATCTCCTTGTGAGCTGAATGGAGCGGATACCATTGTGAATACTCTCCTGCCGCTCGCGGTACGTTGAATTGATCAGAGAGCCATGCCTTGTTCAATCTAGATGCATCACTCGTGTATGCAGAGCCGTAAATCCAGATCTCAGAGTTATACGGACGGCCTTCGTCGTAGTCGTTGTCGGAGGCTTGATCGAGGTTCGTCAACTGGAGGCGGATTGATTTGATCACCATAATATCCGTACACTCATCCTGGCCACATTCTTTCTTTGGTAGAAGACGAATTGTATCCCCGACGGCCACCATCTCGAAGCCCACATACATGCCACGACAGTAAATGCTTGCGTTTGGCCATGTACCCCGAAAGCGATACTTGTCTATCAACGAGACGGTAGAGGCCAACGCCAAGGCATTTTCGATGGTAGTATGCCATTTATCTCGGCGGATGTTGTTCAAGTAGTCTTTCCAGAGTACGAACGGACGGGTTTGTCGCAAGTCAACGTACTTGTATCGCTTTGAAATTGATTTGTCGGGGTCGTTTGGGTGTGGGACGGGTTCTACTCTTATACCTGACCAAGACACGTTCGTCTTCTGGTCAGTGGCATTACCGTCAGGTCCCTCTGTGACAAGACCAGCCTTCCACTGTAGGTCCATGTTTTTGTCCTTTTGCTCGTCACGACCGACGTGAACATCATCCCGTAAGTCGCGGATATACAAGACAATATCGCCGTTCCTTGGGATCCACTGCTCTAGTGTCTTGAGGTCGTATAGCAACTTTGGCATGCGTTCTTGTTCTGCACGCCAATCTGGACTCATTGGTTCTTGTATTACATCATCGATATGTTGATGCCGCCTAAGCTTGTTGATGTAGTTTCGGTAAACATCTGGCGATCCTTCTTGGTCCTCGTTGGACTTGTCCATACCCACGGCGACCTTCTTTGGACGTCCTTTGTGCTGTTGCTGTACCACAGGCCTCGGGATTGGCACGATTGGGTGGGCACTGCTAGGACGGCTCTGTATGGCGACAGAGATGTTCGACGAACGCTGCGAAGATGTACTTGAACTTCGCGCTCTAGAGGTGTTTGGTGAAGCCCTCGGAAGAACACCAGCACTCCCAAAGCAGACGGTGCAAGGACAGCCAATGTTGCTGCCACCGTTGTTCATGAGGTACTCGAAATGAGGATAGAAACGGTTCGGTGAATCGAATTTCTTTTGTGAGGGGTGGCCCCAAAGATATTTGTCTAACATCTTTGGGTCTGAAGGTCTTGGGCGCTGCCACATGGTGTAACCGGCGGGCAAGGCGGCAAGAGTATACTGAACCCCAGGAAGTGCGTCACCCCGATTTTGCATCCATTGCTGTCCAATCTTCTCAAGATAGAGTGTTGGAGGATTGACCTGCGTGTGGGAACCAGAAGAGGGAACGTGTAGGGGATCGCCGTCCGAGCAAC
This sequence comes from Pyrenophora tritici-repentis, assembly GCF_003171515.1. Taxonomy (NCBI): domain Eukaryota; kingdom Fungi; phylum Ascomycota; class Dothideomycetes; order Pleosporales; family Pleosporaceae; genus Pyrenophora; species Pyrenophora tritici-repentis. The sequence goes on from NC_089395.1 coordinate 400,487, forward strand.
CCGGGTTTAGCTGTACGACAACACGGTTGTTCGACATACTGGCGGCGGAGAGATGGGTGCTCTGGGCTTGCCGATGACCGAGACAATATGGACGAGACGTGAAGCAAAGACAATGATGTTGATGTGGTTGAAGTTTATATGGCGTTTACGCGGCAGTGGACGCCGCGAGCCACCGCTTTTGCGGGCTGAGGTCAGTGACTGCAATGTGAAGTGAGGGTGTGTTGGCAAACGTCATGAAATTTCTGCAGGTGAGGCTGACTACAATCGAAGGCAGGCGCGTTTGTAGCAAGACGCGTGAACAAGGCACGTTTGGCAGCTAGCGTAGTCTTGTATCGATTGGGGATCATGGATCAGTCTAGCAACAGCGGTAGCAGCAGTAACACCATCAGCATGAAATTTGCGTGTGGCATGCCTCACTGGGTGTCTTCCATAACCCTATCGGGCGCCGTTCCGACGTTGAGATGAAGATGAAGTTACGGCTTGGCAAGATGGCGGCATGGGACCGAATGCAGGAACGCGGGATGACTCAGCGACTGGCCCCTAATTGCAGGTGCCGAAACGCCGAACGCCAAAAGCAAACAGAAGGGGATAAACAACCAATACTACGGACAATTATTGCGCGGCATGCTTGGACGATCTTGGACCTCATCTTTCAGGTAATGGCGAATTACAGACGTCGGGCCTACCGGTACTGCTATTCTACGCGCTCTTGAAGCTACCTATCAGACTCGTCTATATTCGCGCCCTCCCAGCACAAAGCCATCGCCTTTGATCAACAAACCAGCTATGCATACCCGCTCCCGACGCAGCGCTGTGCAGGTCCACTAAGCCTCATTGCTCAAAATGGCGAGAGATGGACAGGGGATAGTCAGATTGTCTAACGCCACGAGGCTTACTTCAGTCTATAACCGTCATTAGCGCTGAATTAGAGGGCGTGCGCATTGTGCCTGGATCCTCTTGGGGTAAGACGTCAACTATAATCTTCCTCGACAAACTCTCGCTTGCGGGCCCATGGTTCAAGGCGGTGCAGGGTCCTTCTGGGCCGGGTAATAACTCCCTGGCACCATCCACTCACCTCCCGACTGTCCTGTTCGTCATCTCTACCCCTACGCTCCCAGCCTATATCACGAGATATAGCGGCAAGCCAATCTAAAGAGCAACACCAAAAACACGGGAGGCAGCTTCGATCACTACTTATTCCGGACGTGTACGGATCGACAACCTGGCTTTCGATACACAGCCGACCTAGGCCATAGGCATATCCAGTGCCACCAATGCGATGAATTCCATTCTCCCGAAACGCGCGAGCTCACAGCATTACCCTATCGAAGACGAGCGGCCCGCAAAGCGCATCTCGACACCTGCCGGTCAGCGTCTCTCCGTCATTTTGGATGCCAAACGTTCCAAATCTCCCGCGTCGGCGGCCAAAATCAGCGTGACCACTGAGAGCACATTCTGCAACGACCCTTCGCATCAGCACGTAGAACCAGTTCAGCATGGCCACAGGGCTGAGAGGAGGTCGGGCTTCATTTCAGTCTTGACTGGCAGCAGATTGGCTACGCCAAGAGAAAGCGGCGAGGAGGCGCGCAATGGGAGCAATCTCAGTGTCAGTGTCTGGAGCGATAGGGACAGAGACGAGGAGAAGTTTGGCCATGTAAGAAATAGAAGACGAGGGGCCTGTGGTTGGGGTTGGAAGAAACTGCTTCTAGTCGCCATCGTTATTCTTGCGCTGATAGTAGCACTGAGTGTGGGTTTAGCATTGGGACTCAAGAAAGGTGGGAACAAAGATGAAGCTTCAAGGTACGCGAGCCCTGCTATGCTATGCGAAACCACGTCACTAATTTTGTGTAGCAACAAAAGCAGCACCAGCAACTCACCTGCGAATACGACAGGCGGCCCAATACCAGCAGGCGGCGGTGCTCACCCTAGCCCGACCACAGACTCCCCTCCTCCGCCAGCGTCCAAACATACTCCTTCTGCTCTACCTTCCAACTTTCCCGTCGGCTCATACTCTTTCGTCGTTTTCCTCGATACAGTCAACACCGGATGTACTGGAAACGCAAACACCTGGACATGCGCGCCCAAGACCGACTACTACGACGACCCACAGAAGGCGCTGACAGTGTTGAACTGGAAAATCAGCGGTTCTTCGGGCGCGTACAAGATATCTTCAGGCGGGCACGATGCAACCTTCGATACAATGTTCCAGAACGAAAACCTCGACTTGTTAGATCGGGGCCTGGATACGGAGCGATATAGATTCCAGATCTCTCGGTCGAAGACGGTCAACATGACTGGAACCATTGGGAACAAAAAGGGCGACTTTGAGTGCGATTACGGTGCGACGAACATGCAGGGATTCTTGTACACCAAGATGCAACAAACATACCCCGACGAGACCATTGCATTCAAAGGCACCAGCAGCCCTAACTGGCCATTCGGTAAGTACGGTCTATACTTGGATAAATGAGTTGCTAATATAACTATCAGCGGTGCGTGTGGAACAAGCGGTAGCTGGAGGTGCGGGCATTCCCTCATGCAAAAGTTCGTCAGGCGACGACGTGAGCCCCAAAGCTCAGGATGCAGGCACCTTGTGTTCTTGTCTCTACAAGAACTGGACACCCCAGCCCAAATAGAGCAAAATCCAACATTTCTTTGTACATATTATCAGTCATTTCCTTGTGTCACATCATCATCAAACCATCTACTCATTAGCAAGCGTAGCATAACATTGGGGTACTTTCTCGGTAGTAAGCTTAATGATAGTCATCATATGGGCGGTTCATTAGACGGTGTTTACACATAGACCAAGCGGCCATACATACTAATGTATCATTAGACGAACGTGCGCAACGTGCGACATTGCAAATTCGCCCGACCTTAACATCCGTTGTTAATCACTGGAGGCGACAGCAGAGCCCTGCAGGTGTCCTTGGGTACAGAGGAATGCAATATCCCTGGTTGCTTGCTTGCCAAGTTTCACCCTGCTTACCTTAATCACGGATCTAACCAACATCACAATCGTTACGTTCCTTGCATAACGATGGAAGCTGTTAGCGTCTTTGTTCGTCTTTGACAGAGGCGCAACCCCAATTCCGGAAGCGCAATCCAAACGCCGGTCGCATGCGGCAATGCGCGAACAAAGACAAAGCCGTCATGGCGAGCATACAAGAGGCACAACAATACAAGACATTGATCTTGACAGTTGATTCTCATATTGAATTGACTGCCAGTCTTTTGTTACTAGTCCATCTCATTTTCAACCTGCCGTTTCATCAATAACATGGGTTTCCTCGACAGGCTCGGATTATCACCGTTGCCAGACAACAAACCATGGTCGTCCAGTCAGAAGCGTAAGCGTGGAAACATGAGCGGTATTCCCGCTCAGACCAAACAGCCCAAATATGCCTACGCACCAGAGGCCTATATGAATTCGGGGTATGGTGGTGCTGGTAGCGTTGTGGTGACGGAAGATGAAGACGATGCCGGTATCGGTGGCAGTGGTTACACGCCAACTGAGATGACCGGGAGGAAGAAGAAGAATGTCAAGAAGCCAGTGGTTGTGCACCCACCAAATCAAGACTTGTTTGTCAAAGCAGTCCAGTCCAATATCTTACTTAAGAAAGCCGAGGAGAAATGGGTAAAAGGTGGTCCTGGCAAGAGATTGGGAACGCTTGAGGATATCAAGAAGCAGAGGATGTTGAATGATAGGATCATCGAAGCGGTTGCGAAGAATGGAATGGTTCCATCCCCCGAAGCACGCGAACCAGCAAAGAAGCCAAAGACTCCAAAGACGGCAGAGACGACAAAGAAACCAAAGACCATGTACGTAGTGGTCCCGTCTGGAAACGATGAAGAATCCCTGTCTTCCAATGAAGAAGAAGAGGTAGAGGTAGAGCCTCAGCCTGTCGGCTTTGAGAAGCTGATAGAGAAGCATAAGCCTTCTCTGGATGCTCTTCAGAACTTTCCGCCCACTGCTCCCCCACCTGCCGGAGGAAAGACGCAGCCTGCCGTGGGGAAGACGCAACCTGCTGGAGCAAAGACACAACCTGCCGGAGCAAAGACGCACCCTACTGGAGCAAGGACGCACCCTACCGGAGGAAAGACTCAACCTGCCGTAGGGAAGACTCGACCTGCCGTAGGGAAGACTCAACCTACCGCGGGAAAGACGCAGCCTGAAATCACAAACCCATCCTGGGACCTCCACCCCAACACGCGTGCCCGCGTTCTCGGAGACAAGAAACTTATCCTCGCCGAAATCGGCGAACCAGAATACGCCTGTCGCGATGTCGAGATCCGCGATGCCATCTGGCAGGTCATGGACAGGATGGAACGTTTCGCGAAGCAGCATTTCGATGAAGAAGTGGACAATGCGTGGACAAGGGATGAGCGAGACGGTATAGTCTCTGAATATTGGTACATGCGCATGGGGTTTGATACTGTCAAGTTGATTCACTGTGTTGCCTCTGGCGGCCCATTAGGTGTCTATGGGTGGCACGATATCTTCCTCAACGAGAAGAAGAGACGAGCACTTGTATGTGCTATTATTGGGAAAATCATTACTGAGCAAGTGTTCCAACACCCGTTCTTCGGTGGCAGCAAGGAGAATCTAAAACGCATTGCTGATTCCGAAACGAAACTCCGCGATGACGATGGTAAGCCCCCTTTCCTTCACCAACTCCCATCTACCTACTAACAACCCACCAGGCTTCGTCCGCCACCGCTTCAACGCCTTATATATCCGCTCCGTCCTCCAGCCCACGCAAAAATCCAAGCTAACCCTCCCCCCAAAATTCACCTCCCACGTCAACGCCGTCCTCTCCGCCCTCTGGGTCCACCTCAGCCACTTATACAGCCTCGTAAACGCCGAACGACTCTCCCCAACCGAAGTCCTAGTACCCCTCCACACCATCATCACCCAAGCCGCCCTCGTATCCTTGCACATGCGACTAGACCCCCACACCGTCTACCACCACGCACCCATGTTCAAAGAAGACAACTTCGACGGCGACCGCATGGAGTGCTTCAACATCGCCGAACTCGATATCGAAAACCCTCACAAGGAGCTAGCGAAATGTCCGCCTGAGGAACAGGTTCGTCGCGCCCGTCTCAGCGCCGCAGAGCGCAAGAGAAGCAAGGGCGACAGTCTAGTAACCGCCATCACTATCCTCGACGGCGTAACCGCGTACCGCCTCGGTGGCTGGGAGGCTCCGCATAGTCGTCCCAGCAACGTGGTGTACGAGCGCGACAGCTATAAAAACAAAGGCGTGCGTACTCGCGTTCTCACGCACGGCTGGGTGTATTGTAGATGGGGCCGTGCGCGCAGTGTGCAAAAACCTGCTGCTGATGCGGAGGTGAATGAGGAGGAGGGGAGGAAGTTACATGGGGATAGTTGGAGGGAGGGCGGCTGGTTGGGGTTCACGGATGTGCGTGGTGTGATGGATTGGTTGGAGGAGGAGAGGGAGGATAATAGGTTGGAGAAGCGGGAGAGGAGGGAGTGGGCGGCGAGGCTGCAGGAGGAGAAGGAGGATATGCTGATGAGTGGGGGAGTGGGTGGTGAGGCGAGTGGACAGGGGAAGGGGAAGGGTCAGTCGACACCAGGTAAGGGCACGAGTGTGGCTGCGGTGAGGGGGGGTGAGGCGGTGGAACAGCCGCGGAGTGGAGTGGAGTCGTTAAGTCCAGAGGTGGAACAGATAGGGAGTTCAGAGGCGGAGACGGGGAGTTCGTTGACTCCAGAGTTGGAGACGGGAAGTCCTCAGGTGGACCAGTGGAAGCTGGCGGTGAAAAAGGTGGATAAAGGCAAGGGGAGGGCGGACATGGCAAGTGGGCCCCAGAGTCCTGTGGTTGACTCGTGGAATTTGGACTTGGATCCAGGGTATTCTGATTGAGGCGTGGGGTTTTGATGAATTATGAAAGGGGTGTGAGGTGTACTTTGTAGATTTGTTCTTTTGGAGTTTCTTCGTCTTAGGTTTCCTTGATCCTTACGGTAATATTTCCTTTGGTCTTTATATCAGAGTAGTAGTAACTATCCGCGTTCTCCTAGCTCCTCACACATCACCTCCCTACTGCAAATTCACAAACAACCCTCCATCAACCAAAATCTGCGCCCCGTTGACATACCCACTCAACGCACTCCCCAGAAAAACCGCCGGCCCCGCAAGATCCTCCGGAACGCCCGTCCTCCCCAGCGGAATCCTGCCCTCCATATATTTTCTCTTCTCCTCGTTCTCCAAGTCCTTTTCGTTCAGTTGCGTCTTGATGGTGCCCGGTAGTATCGCATTGCATCTGATGCCGTACTTCCCGAGGGCACATGCGGCAGATTGGACCAGCGATGTTATACCGGCTTTGGTGGGGGGTGTAGTGGGCTTGTTGGGCGCCGCCGACGAGGGCCGAGATGGAGGATATGCCGATTATGGAGCCGCCGGGGGGGCGATTGCGTGGTCATTTGGTGGGCGCCGGCTTGGATGGTGTGGAAGGCGCCGGTTAGGTTTGTGGAGAGGGTTTGGGACCAGAGGTCTGGGGTTATTCTGTGGAGGTGGTTAGATGTGGTAGTTTCAAGTGGTAGGGAGGATACGTACTCTAAAAATTCTTTGAATTCGCAGATTCCTGCGTTGCTTATTACGACGTCTAGACGTCCCCAGCGTTGGACGGCGGCTGCGACTAATGCCTTGCCGGTCTCCGGGTTGCCTACGTCGCCGGGGACTTGGACTAGTCTTTTCGTCACGTCTTCTTTGCTGAGGTTCAGTTTTGTCGCGGCTTCTTCGATAAGGGATTGGTATTGCGAGGCAGACTTTTCGTCGTCAAAGTGGTTTACTGCGACGTTTGCGCCGTGTTCAAGATAGCCTAGGACAATGGCGCGGCCAATGCCTGTGACGCCGCCTGTGATCATCATCGTCTTGCCAGAAAGCAACTGCGATGCCTGTGCAGCTGGTGCGGCTACAGTCGGCGTCCAAAGACTGTTCTCACGTGGGCGCGACATGGCTGGATGAGTCTGTATAGAGTGTGGGGTAGATGGTGAAGGGCGGGGTGGTGTTGAGGTCAAGACGGCAGGAGGAAGAAGGCAAGAACAGATTCAACGCCGCGGAAGCTACGGAGAATGAAGCCATTGTAAGTCCGTAAAGAAGCCACGATACATATGCCGCTATGCGCAATAGGACTCGGTAGGTGGGATGTAGAGGTAGTGCGCGTTCCTCGGACCTTCTCGGTGCATCGTCGCCCCGAAGAATCAAGGGTGCGCGTCTGGACTTCCGGCTGACGCACCCCAATTAAACCCTTTGCGCAGTTTTCCGCCCTACGTAGGTAACTAGGTATCCGCTCGCGTATATACGACAAACCGAAGTGCGCAATACGAGATAGTACCGATATGGTGTATTCCTGGGACGACAAGGAAGCCATTTGCTATCGGCTCTATGTCGAGGAGCGGAGGAGTCTAGAGGAGGTCATTTGTTACTGGGAGATTCGCGGTTTTACACCCAGGTACGTTGGCATATTGCGCATCTTGCAAGATCGCCCTATCGATACCGGGGGCGCGTCATTCAGCATCTTTGCGCCCTGACTCTTGCAACGTACTGACATCAGACCTCCAGCAAACGCGCCTTTCAGACTCAGTTCAAGGTAGTGGGCGCCAACTGCCCACCTCGAATCTCAGCTGACAGGACGACATAGCGATGGGAGTTTCCCAGCAAGCAGAACCCAGCCTACAAGAATTCCGCCCTTGTCGCCCGAGTCCGCGCATTATGGGCGTCGAATTATACGCAAAAGGACATGGTCGATACGCTGCAGGCTGAGGGCTTTCAAATCAACGACCGCGAATTGCTGCGCCTGCGTCTGAGGCTCAAACTGCTGCTTCGTGAGTGCGGGACAAGAGCTAAGAGGACAGATGGACGGGTAAAGAAGACAAAGCCAAAGAAAAAGGCAAAGGTCATGCCTGGTAAAGGCATCGTCAACCAGATAGGGAATGCGATACTGGCCGACTCTTCGAGCGAGGACGGGAGCGACGATGACGACGAGAACGACGAGGAGCCCGAGGCCACGCGACCACAAGATCCTGATCAGTCCGTCGAAGAAGCGCGACCCATAATCCCCGAACCCGATACCGTCGGCCTGAGTCCTGAAGAAGTGCTGCGAAAGCAACTCCGCCAGCAGCAACTTCAAGCCGAGAGCGACGAGAAGTGGCGCACACGGAAGCGGCGACGTAGAACGCGCGGATGGGCTGGGCTTCCAGCAGATGCGCCTGGCGAGCCACCCCGATTTCCGTCCGAGACTACTATCGACGAAGCCAAGGCCTATCTTGAGCTGGACAATAACATGTATCGCCAACTGAGAGAGCGCTTCTCCGACATTTGCAGGGAGCAGGATGTGGCCAAGAAGACTCTTGCGGGCCCAGAGAAGTGGGCGCTCATTGTACAACAGCTCATTCGGGAGAATGTACATTTGACCACCATGTTCCAAGAGGAGCCCGAGGCGATGCAAACCTATGATGCGCTATTTCGACCGAGAAGTCAGAGAGCGCTGGCTTTGGATGTCATCTGCATGGATGTCACGAAGCGCTTGCGGACGATGGATACACGCATGTCGCTTGCTGACGCGAAGAACCTACTTGGTCTCAACCCAGAACAGACACGTCAAGTACGAAGCGTATTTGCGGAGAAACTCAAGGCCGTCCACTTTACCAACAAGCACGAGGCGGGCAAGGTACAGTGGGCAGAGCTGAAGCAGGCTTGGATCAACGATTCCGAGTACCTGATCAAAGCACTCGCGGATGGGGAAGAGCATCCAGACTATGCGCAAAAGCTAAAGGCTTTAGATGTCATGGCACGTGATGTGATCAAGAGGCAACAGCAGGAGAAAACTTCGAAGAATCCAAACAAGAAGAAGCAGATTCACCAAGGACCCGGACCTGGACCTGCACCGCCAATCGTAGCTCCACATCCAACGATCCTAAAGCTCCGACATACAAAAGGTGCTACCAGAGAAGGTATACCACAAAATACATTTACGGCTCCAGAACCAGCTCCACATACCGACCTCCAAATCGACCCGTCCCTCCTACTAGCCGCAAGCGACGCCGCCATACACCCCCTATCCGACTACCAAGACCACCACTACCAAGACCACCACTACCAAGACCACCACTACCAAGACCACCACTACCGCGCAGCGCAGCCCGCCCCATACTCCTCCGCCCAACCCATTGTCCCCCAGCAGCAACAACAACAATACCACCCCTCGCTAGGCACCGCCGTCCTCCCCCTCCCCATTTACCTCCGCCTCCACCCCCACTCCTCGATCCTCTTCCCCGTAAAAACCGTCTGGCTCTCCCTCCTGCACACGCCGTCCGTCGTCGAACTGCGCAGCCTGGTTACCCGCGAACACCCCGGTACCCACATCCATAAGCTCGAGGGCCTTATTCAATATCGCGGCGTTGGCAAGGATAAAGACGTCTATGTCAAGGTTACCGATGATGAGGAGTTGTGTGCGTATTTGAGGCATGTAGTGGGTGAGGAGGGGGGCGGTGAGGTTGGAGGGAAACCGACGTTTGTGGCGTTGTTGGCGCCTGGTGGTGGTGGGAGTGGCGAGTTTTGTGGAGGGGGTTAGGTGGGAGGGGGGGGTGAGATGAGATGGATTCGCAGTCAGGGTCCCGGTCGGTAGGAGTGGGGGTGGGAGTTGTAGAGTGTATGCGCCAGATGTGGTTTTCGGTGGGTTTCGACCTACCGCATTTACCTTTCCTGTTCGCCGCGAAAGCGGCAGCGCTGCATTCCAACACATATATTCATGACGATATGCAAGTATTCTTCCAGATAGCTGGGAATTGGATATTCTTGCATCGAAAATGTTTGTTGATGATAGGTTTTCTTGCATCTAGATCCCCCCCAAAGAGCTAATGTTGGTGACATTAATGCCTGATCCAACGTATCTTGGGATGCCCCTGTCACAACCACGATTATCCAATCTCACTATAAAAATCTCATCTTGATCCGCTACTTGGGTATATATGCGCGTTGTTTGCCAAAAAAGAACATTCTTTCTTTTCGTTGTCGCTGTGTCACTCTTTTCCATTGTTCTTGTGTGTTGGTAATTCTAATCTTAACGTTTTGTTTGCGCACAACAACGACTACCACACCACATTCACCCGTCCAACGATTCCAACACCACCCAGTCTCTCGTTTATCAAAGTTGGAGTACACAATGTTATCAAACCCCCACACCCAACATGCCAAAACCTGGCCTTGCGTCAACATATCGACAGCACCAACGACACCAACTTTCTCAGCACTGGACTGGGGAGTCGAACCACAAAAACAGCAGAAACACCATAACCCCCGGGTATACCCCCACGAAAACTGCGAAAACGGTGATAGAACCACTAGTACACGAAAACCAGATATCCAGCCAACAACAACACCACCAGTACCTTAACAAGCCCGTCGAAGTCACAGGAGAACCACCCCCAACCCAGCAAACCAAAACCCGCAAACGCTCCCTAGCCATCTCCCTCCCCCTCCCCCTCCCCGCTTCCCTCGCCCAACCTCTCTTATCACCCACATCATCCAGCTCCAGCCCCACAAGCCCTTACCACACGCAGGCCCTCAAGATGCTCGCTCATGTCCAGCAGCGCCAGCAGCGCATCTACCAGGATATACGTAACCCACGGCCGGGGAATTTACCTCAGTTGGGCAAGTATGGGTGGAAGAATTTGGAGAGGATGGTTGTGGGGTTTCCGGGGGTTTGGGAGTGGTTGGGTGGTGTGGTTGAGTTTGGGGAAGGGGAGGGGGAAGGGGAGGAAGGAGATGGTGAAGATGAAGAGGGCGGAGAGTCCGATAAGGGGGGGTAAACGCGAGGCAGAAGATGCGGAGGAAGAAGAAGAAGAGGGAGAGGGAGATGGTGAGGGGGAAGAGGCGGAGAAGGGGAATACATGGGATTTCGAATAATGGTAATGTTAATGGTAATAATGACGGTGGTAGACGGCGTAATAAAAAAATTGATAAGAGACAATATAGATTAGAACTCCGGATAAGGATAGAATATTTGAATTTTGAGTGTCTACAATCACATTGGACTTATCCATCGGCACTTTGTAGACATTCTGCTGTCCAGGTAGCACAGCTCTTGGAATCATTTTTGGGGAGTGGGTTGAGTGATGTTATTGTAGATATGAAATGATGGTTTTTATGTGATCCAATGTTGTTGTATGGAATTGATTTTACTTTTCTGTGGTTGCCCATATGTATCTGGTGTATAAGCTGCGATGTTGAAGTCTTTAGCTATAGTAGTCTGGGAGTGGTGGCTTGGGTGGTTGGTTTTCATGTCTGTGATTGTGTTGTGGTATGAACTTACGTGTTGATTGTGATTACAGCACGTAGTCTTTTCAGTCGCGCTTCTCACGTTTCGATATCAAAGGCACAATCTTGTCGTCAAAGAAAGATACAAATTTTTTCTAGTAGTAATTTTGTCGTCTACCGGTTTGATTACAAAACCCCACCCCGCGATGAGGAGAATCAAGTCGAAAAGCTGAGGTCGGTAGATGTTCGTCAAATCGTCCGATTGATTGACGTGTCCGTGCGCGTGATGCGCGGATTCGCGTGATGCGCGGGGAACACCATATCCACTACTTCAAAAATGAAGCTATTAAGCCACGTATATAAGCTGTTATTATACGAATTTATAGAGGGGGAGTAATTAGATGCTTGCGATCAACTTGTACTATCTATATTTTGATGGGAGGTTGACGTTGCGGCCACGTGATGTGAGCTTTGATGGAGGAGCTGGAGGCTCTTCTTGAACTTGAGCACCAGCGCGAGCAGCCTCAACGCGTTTTTGACGCTTGTTGTTCGATGAGGTAGCTGCTGAAGCTCTCCTCTTTCCCTTTTGGGGTAGTTGTATAGCTTTAGCAGCGTCTCTCTCCTCCTTCTGGCGCGCGCGTTCAGCTGCTTTCTCAGCTCGCTCAAGCTCCCTCATCTCCTTGAGTCTCTGCCTCTCCACACGCCTCTCCTCGAGCTCATCTTGACGCTGCAGTCGAGCCTCCTCGCGCTGCTTCTTGGACCGTGCTTTTTGGAGTTTCTCCTCCGTCTCATCTCGCTCCCGTACTGCTTCTCTAGCTCGAGCCTCACGCAGCTTGCGAGGAGACCAGAAGACAGAGCCACCGTGATACTCCTGGCGCTGTTGAAGGTCAAGAGCTTTGCCCTTCTTCCTGTGCTTCTTTTTATGTTGAAGAGCCTCCTTTAAGCCCTCGTTCTCATGCTTTAAAAGCTCATACTGCACAGAGAGATGGTGAACGCTTGAGCGCAGCTTTCTTGCCTCATACTGATGGCTATCATTAACAGCAGCTCGTACTAGCCGATCGAGCTTTCTCCAGTCATGATCAGAGAGCCCTGACGATGAGCTTCTCTCAGCTTCTGGCGTGCTAGCAAATCTACGAAGGATAACGTTGGCATCCATCGGCCAGATCCCAGTGGCTTCGAAGGCCTTCAATATGAGGCTCTCTGTGAAGGAGGATATCCAGGCGCTCCAGAAGAGCGGGAAGAAGTCCCCTTTCTTGATTGGAATAAGGCCTTGAGCCTTATGGAGATGGTTAGTGAGCTCGTTAGAGTAGGCTTGAGAGAGTGGCTTGAACAGCACTACATCTAGCGGCTGGAGCGTATGGGTCGAATGGGGAGGAAGGATCATGAGGAGGATCCTATGGCGATCGCAGTACTTAATAAACTCCATCGTGAGGTGAGATCCATGGCCATCAAGGATGAGCAATCTCCATCTACCTGATCGTTGCTTTGTAGAGCGATCAAACACCTGCTCCAGCCAAGCTAGGCCTACGTTATCATTTGACCAGCCTGTTGGAGATGATGAGACAAAGACCTCATGTTCTCCTGCCTTGATATCTTCTACCCAACTCGATCGTATAGCTCCATTTTTAGCTGCGTAGATAAGGGCTGGAGGCAGCGAGCTCCCATCAGCGCAGCAGCAGGCCAGGACTGTCAGAAACTCGCGTGATCCATCCTGGAGAGATGCTCGAACCTCCTTCTTCTCCCATTGACGCCTGCTGAATATCCTCTTACTTCTGCCTATCAAGCCAATTAAGAAGCCCTTCTCATCCATATTGTATATATCTCGAGCCTCTAGGTGATATTCGGTGATCTTTCGATGCAGCAGCTCGAAGTAGAGTCTATACTTTGACTCAGAATCAGCCAGGTGGCGCGTACGATCCATGGCGCTGGTCCACTTTGAGATGAGATGGATCTCGTGTCGGTTGATGAAGCGAGTAACCCAGCTCTCGCTGAGCTGCTGATGGGCTACTTCTGATGAGAAATTCCTGATCATCTCTCGTGTAGGAGGAATGCCTCGCTTTGTGAGCTTTTCGATATATCTCACAAGCTCTAGCTCTTGTTGTGGGTTGAGTTTCTGCTGGTTGAAGTTCTTGTCTCTTTCTGAGCTTGTCTGGCCCTGGTGCCTTCGGGTCAACGTAGATCTCACAACACCATGCTTAGCAGCAATTTTAGTATACGAGAACTGTTCTCCTGGCTCTAGATTTTCAATATCTTCAATCGCAGCTTGAATTGGGTCCATATTGGTGGAGTTAACGTGTGTTGAAGGTGAAGGGGTTTGACGTGTTTTGGTGTTCCCCGCGCATCACGCGAATCCGCGCATCACGCGCACGGACACGTTATTCTTCCGTTTCTCCCCGCAAGACCCCTAGATCCCAACACACGCTTGACAATCGATAGTCTAGTCGCGTGCTCCGTCTATGTGATAAGATGGCATGCTCTCTGGGGAATCAAGAAAGTCCTCCACTGAGACGTTTAAGTAGAGCCATGCTTAATGCACATGCCGTAGCCTTGATCATTACATGTTCGCCCACCATCATAACCTGTGCAAGTAGCACGGTTGGAGATGGGGTTCAGACCATCGCGGTATGGAATGTTCATGCGACGATAGGGGAACGCTGGGTTCTGGCAAGCTCCCCAACCATCGGGCCCACCGTTCCATGGGAAGACGGGAATGCACTACTTCTAGTTAGAATGGGTCGATAGGTTTGATTTTCAAGAAAGCACTTACGCAGAGCGAAACGCCATTGTTGTCTTGACACCAGTTGGGCCTCGCTCCGATATAATCACCAGCTACCCAGGCACAGCACCATTCGGCTGCAACAATGTTAATAAATGGTATATAAAGGGGCAGCTTTACTAAACGTGCCTTCAATCTGTCACGACTGGGCGATAATTACTTCTGGCATAGGGGCGTATTGAGGTATCGCCTGCACAGAAGCGAGCAGTGCGGCAAATGCGGAGATGGCGTTAAGTCTCATGTTGATGGACAGATATAGACGAGGTAGTAAGTGTGAAGTTGTGCTGGAGTGACTTGAGTGTAAGATGCGCAAGAGATTTCGGGGTATAAGCACTCTTTTATATGTGCAACCCCCAGGGAATGGATTTCTTTCGTGCGCGCAGGGTTTTCCATTTGTTCCATAGTACCACGGTAAATATTCTTGGTGTACCAGTTCAAAGAAAAGGCGAAGGCGTGCAATCTGGATAGGGGTCGGTTGTAGCGGTAATAGATTTTCAAATGTAGAAGTGGGGATTCCAGGGCGCCTCTGGAGACTACATCTTCGACAGTACCATACTGAAGAATTGTGGACTCCTTGATTATGTGACAGATGTATCGAGCTTTCCGACTTTGCTATCCTCGCCGTATCGTAGTCATGTCCCACTGAGCGAAAGAGCGGATATCCTGTTTGCTAAAAGATCGCATTTACGAGGTGTACGAGAGGATGGGAATATGCAGGCACTTATGTGACAGTATAAATTTGAGATAGTAACTCCGGTAGTTCATCTGTATAATGGCTCACCCAGTTGGCCTCGCACATAGCTCCAGATGGTGTCCCCCGTGAGAATGATTGATTAGAGGTTTCTAGAGCAAATAGTAGCACCCAACTCACCCCCGCTATTGCAGTCAGAAACGTAAGCCTGCTGTGTTCTCACATACGGGACTACCTTGCGAGGAACGGCGAACGGATCAGCACAAGGACCATCTCCTTTCCAAACAGACTACAATTTATCAGACAGTTTCAATAAGTACAACTGTAGTAATAATCACACAGTACATATTGCCTCCATTTTCCTCGCACCAGCCAGATTTCGCGCCCCGATAGCCTTGACTTGACACACCAGTGCATACAAGTATTGCAGTCCGGAGAGCACTCACTGTACATGTTAATAGGTGTTGTTTAGAGGGGCGGGTGTACTAAACCTCCATTGCCACTTTAGGCCAAGACATGCTCGGACGCGAACAGCACAGTAAATACTGCGGAGACGATAGTAAACTTCATCTTAATAAATAGACGGAGACGAGTTGAATAGCTGCGTTGTGGTGAAGTAGTTATTAGCTGTGGAGAGATAAATCCAAGCCACGCAGGAGGCGCAAGCCGTCTCTTAAAGTCACCATCAAAGTAAGCAGAACAGCGGTCACCATATTTTGCTGGGCGCCCAGGGTAAAAGTGCCTCCTTTACGCCGAGATACGAACACAAACATAGCGCCGCTTTTACATGATATGAGAAGAGATGATGTGAAACAGCCTCGGACATAGCTCTAGAGTATGCTCTCCATGAGTATATTTGATTAGGAACCTAATATGCGCACAAAGAAATACCACTATAAGACACAGTACGTCCATGCGCTGTTCCTGTCAAGGAGCAGTCCGATACTGACACTAGCGGCGGTTGACCCGGTCGCGTTTCCACGTACCGGATATACGTACGAGGAACGTTAAAGGCTTGCGGGCAACCACCTTCGAGACCATTTCCCACACACTACGCCCGATTAGAGGGGTATAATAATAAGCTCATAGCGATACTCACACAGTACATGTGGGCGTTGGGGTTCTGCTGCTCACACCAGTTGGGCGGCGCATTGACATATCCACCGGTTCCCTTACCACCACAACATACATCTATGACACTGTTATCAGGTGCTGTGTGGAAGGGCGAATTTGACAAACGTACCTTGTCCGGAAACGAGCAGAGCGGGGAACACGATGGAGACGATAGTAATCCTCATATTGGTAGAAAGATCGAGAAAGGATGTATAGATGAGTTGTGGTGAAGAAGTTTTTTGTTATTGAGAAACAGATGTCTGGAAGAGTGGAATGATTGAGTTGTGGTGAAGCAGTTATTCGCTGTCGAGGTATGAACACCAGTCACGCGGAGGATGCAGACGGTCTTTTGTAGTCACCATTAAGCAAAAGAGTGATCGCTGAACTTTGCGAGGCTCCGAGCATTACAGTGCTCCCATTGTGCCGCGATACGAGCACAAATATGGTCAAGCTTTTATAGGATTCGAGGAGACGTGATGCGAGATTTCGATACGAAGATTCGGTAAGAATCTTGCTGTATCAGGGCAGATACCAGACAATGGTGGGGATAAGTGACGCGTGTCATGATCACTCTACTGGATCGTGTCCGCCGTGGAAACAATCGGTTACTGCCGTCCTAGGCGCAGTACCCAATTCCCTCACCAGGGTCCGCTGGGGCAAATATGCTTACGATACCGGTTATGTGCGTCATCAAACCACCGACCGACGAGCTTCAAAACTAGCTTGATCGCAAGTATGATACGAATCAATACCTATACAGTCGTGGTTGTTAGAAAGTGTTTGAGATGTTTGGTCCTAGCAATTGCTTACACATTAATGTTGATTCTCACACTGGACTTACAGCGCGCCTTTGTCTCCAGGAATGGATGCAGCATAGCAAGATTTGTCAGTCGACATATCCGTTGGCAGGTACTGGTACTGTGTCCAGGGACGAGTTTCCCAAATGAGCCTGGTAGCGGCGTTGAGACATGCTTACCGCCGGTATCTGCATGCACCTAAGCAGCGTGGTAAGCACCACGGAATAGGTGATCCCCTTCCTAATAGAGATTGGGATAATTCGATAATCGAGTTTTGGTAAAGGCACATTTGCTGCAGGTGGGTGGAGGAGGGGGGCTAGATGCAATTTATACCACGTGCGCAAGTCGTGTTCATGTGTACAATCACTACCGCGAAATAGCAATTACCAGTTTGGGTCAGAGGTTTCCTGGCGTGATGACGATGCCTAGATGAGCATGGGTCTTATACGGTGTTTTCCGTAGTGCCGAATATGAACTTTGTAAAATTTCGAGTGGCGGTTAAACAGAGCACGTCCTGTTTTGTAAAGTCTTGCGTGCGCTTTGGGTTGGTGATAACAGTTGGTAATGGTGGGCTTCTTCGTGGAACGTCTGAAAATAGTGAATACAGGAGACTAGTCGCTTATGCTAACTGCAGTATGCGCTTTTCTCTAAGCTCTAGAGCCGTGACAATGAACAGTGGTAGTCGAGGACAACAGTCTTCAGCGGAGAATCGCAAGATAGACGTCGCTTACGCTACCTCATCTTCTTCTTCGAGCAACATCTGGATACTACCGCTATACGGGACTGATCTTGGCCTATAATGATATCCCACGATGACTGCTGACTGCAGTCGGCCAACCTCCCTTACTCCGCGTAGCTCGCTGGACTTGCAATATGTGGCCGAGTGATTGTTACAAACAAGTAGTTATGGCAGTTGATTACTTGACCACCAGCTAAGATAGATAAGAGAACATTGTGTATAGAAGAAAATTACGAGAACTTGTGTGTTCTCGAGGAGGTTGTAATGGTGTTGCAGTTCTGCAGGCCAATTGCAGCGTGGCAACCCCAATTCGGTAGGCGGGCGGGCACTAGCTCAATTACGGTTAGCGGATTAGGATTTCGCGCCTCCCCGATCTGCACCTGCTCACGCACATTCTTCGCGCCGACATGTTCGCACCTTCAGGCGCTCACCTTCTTAAGTACCTTGGCCCATAAACCTGTCGCAGTGTTGTTGTTTTTTGGAATGTGTACCAGAAAGGCGCGAAGGTTGCGAGATTGGGAGATATGAACAAAAGTGCCACACCGTGGAAGGCGACATTGGCCGCATCATCGGCGACTTCCTCAACACAACCGCCAGTGAGATCCATGAGGTTTGCACCGCCACCGGTTGTTTCAACGAGCTCATTCCTTCAGGCATTTATTAATCTGGCTGCATGGCGTTATGCAGCAATGCGGCACTCACTATTTGAAAATAAAGCTTCTAGTCATGCTTCCGGATAATACTGAACCTGTCTTGGAGCCGAAGATGCATGTTTACAGGGCTGCAACTACTTGACTACCAGCCAAGATACTAACATAAGAACTGCGTATAGAGGGTAGATTTCCAAAGTCTCGCGCGATCAATGTCGCGGCCTCGACGAACAAATCGCAGTATGTAACGACAGAATGGTGAGCGACTGTTTTGGGACACCAGGAAGACGAGAAGGAGTCTGGCAGGGGAAGTATCTGCAACCAGTGGCACCCGGTCGCTCTTCACTTCTCGCTACCATCTTAAACTAGTATGATATCCTTCCAAACGCCTCTAGGCTGATATACATGATGCGTATTCATATTATAACTCTCTGTCAACTCCATTCGTCCAATACGCATATATTCATCCTGGTTCCCTCCTTGATAATATAGTTCCGTTCTTTTAACGACCAAATAGGTTGTTGTGATAAACGGCGATTGATGAATCAGAGCTGCGCTGCGTACATAGGCGGCAAGGGCAAGCGTATCGTATTCACCCTCTTCTTCAGGTATGCCTGGATCGAGATGCAGTGGACTAATGACACCAGCTCTGACCGGCTTGGGTCGCGGCATGCGAAGAAAGATTCCCCGAATGCGGATCGTGCTGCCGCTGGGGTCAGAAGTTAATGGCCGGCCGCTCCATATAATATTGGTTTGCAAAATCTGGGCTTGGTAAACAATGCCAAGATCTCCTACTCTCTGTCCCTTTCTTCTCAGGTCATCCCATTCAATTGGTGGCCATATTGCGACGCTGCCGTGCTGGAAAGACATCCAAGTCCAGCTGGGGCGACGCGTCGCTGGTTCCCGCAGGGCCTCGGTCATATTGCGAGGCCGGTATGCGTCCCATGACAAATGAAGAGCTAAATCATTTTCCCAGAGTCCTACGATGGAAGTGTCGCAGTATAGCTCTTGGTGCAGCTGCACGATCCCGGCCATGGCGGCGTATCGATCGATTGGTTTAGTAAGGGAACGACGTGAGTAATCTGATACGGTGATCCACCAGCGCCGGTTGATTTCGTGTCTGCCCACGAGCTGGGTATTTTGCAGTGTGGAGTCGGTATCGGGCCAGGCCGCGATTATAGAGCCGTTGCCTTTTTGATTTTCTACCTCTGCAATGCCGTCCTCGCTTTCTGTGACCCCCAAGCATTGCCATACAAACTGGGATTCCATGGCATGGAGGATTCTTTGTGACAACATCTTCTCTTGTAATATCCACGCCCGTTTGTTGACCGGTGCATGGCGCAACTCGCTTTTCATGACAATAGTCGGACTTTGTCCAAATGCTGCTATTTCTCGAGCGGCAAAGTCTGGGCCTCTTCCACTAATGTTGCGAAAACGCATTGCTGGAGCAAGTGTGGTCGTCAGGCCACAACCTCCGTGGCTATTTTCTGAGATGGTTGCGGAAAGTGTAATTGTGCCTGCACGGAATATCGCTGCCATTTTGGCACTTTCGCGCTGCCAGTCCTCTTCGTCATCCTGGATAATACATAAACTGTCTATCCAAAGGTATTGGAAGCCTATAGCAGCGGTAATTCGTACGGCATCCTGGAAAGTCTTGGGTAATGCAGCAAAGTTGATGCCGATATCTTGATATAGTGAAATTTTGTCTCCAGTTGTCTTACAAGCGATTTCCACGCCACCCCATACATGACTAAGGACTAAATGTGGCTCATTATGCAAGTCGATGTGGTCGGTGGGGATAAGTTTAACGATGTAATTGTCGCGTCCGAGCTCTTGAATGGCAAGTATACGCGCTGATAGAGGGGTGTTTGATTTCAACGTTTTCCGGCAGCTAGAATGATGTGCCTTGCATTCTGTTAGCCACTCGCGAATCGTTGCGCTACGTGCTTTGATGTCAGTGGGATCATTATCGCTCCAGACTGCTCTATCAAATGCTTTTCCTATACTCAATTAGCGTGTCTTAAGGGCAGCTAGTGAGACGGTGAGAAGACTGATGTTCATACCAGATTTTGTGTAAATTGTGAATGCTCTGAGGTTCCGAACTTTCTCAGAAACATAATGCATCAACTCGACACGCACAACAACGTGGTCCAGAGACCCATCCGGTCCTTGGCGAGAATCTCTTGTGATGTAGTCAAGGGTCATAGTTGGCGCTTCTTTCCTAGATCCATCCTGTTTTGAATTGTGATCGGCCACTTGAGCAAGGAAGCGCTCCAAGTGGGAGTCCCCGAAGAGACTGCAAATATATTTACATAGTTTGCACCGGCTACTGCATTCGATCAACTCGTAAAGGGTCCGGTGAAAAGTGAACCAGTCATGTTCAGACCGTCTCCAAGGCAGCAGTTTCTCGAAACATTCGGAACAATAATCATCCGCGACAGTTTGGACCTCTCCGTCACCGTGCAAGCCGAAAACTGAGTCTATTCGTAACATAGTTCTCAGACTGGGTGCGGTTATATGGAGGAGGAAATTTCGATAGCGAACCAAGCTATCCACTGCATGCTCGACAAGTTATATTGTCCTCTTCGATGTCCGACGAGCGGCTAAGTTGTGTGACTTTGTGCCGCATTGCAGCGCTTGCATAGCGGGACCATACGATCCAATAGCAGCGCCTGTCATCACTGTGGACAGGACTTTGATATCTTTAGCAGCGTCTATTTCTCCGTTCGCATGCCTGTTTGTGATGTTTTATGCAATGGCAACTTATTGTTCATACTAACAGCTGGGAGTCTCTACATATACGGTCCGCATCATGCTATAACATCCGCAACTGCCTTTGCAGTTATCGCCCTTTCTTACGCATCATGTCGCCTTCCGACTCTCTAGACCAGTGCATTGCTGTGTGTTGCAAATATTGGCTGACACATGTCAACGAGTGTGACAGAATTAATTTGGTCGACACCGCTTTCCTGCGATTAGCGGCGCATCTTGGTGGGTGATGGACCCTTCTACGTCAGCTTGTGGCGGGGCAATTCAACCAAGACCGGAGCTGAAACTGCGCTAGTAGCTTCCATCTCATGTTACTTGAGCACACTCCTCCTCTCGTCTTCTCCCCTTCGATTGACCTTCTCATAAATCTCCTTGATTTATAAGAGCATACGAAAACATTAGCACGATGCCGCAAATCAGCGACATCTGGCTACCATGCCTCATTCTGCTCGTGTTCTGGGCACGCCCCACTGCAGCTTTTGGTGCGGGTAACATTGCCAGCTTGAGCTCAATCGAGGGACAGAACTGGCGCCATGGAGACATTGAAGATACGCTCCTTACGCTGCTCATCAGCGGTCAGACTGGCAAGAAATTCAGCAAAATGGACGTCAAGCGCGTCTACTTTGGCAACTGGCTTCGCGACTACTCACAGGCCGTCGATGTCGGCACAGTCAAGATGGTATCTGCAGAGGCTATCCGTATCCTGCTCTGGGTTCTCGGATTCATGAGCTTTGGATATGGTACCAAGGAATTTGAAGTTACCCGTGACCGCCTGGGCTGCTACAGGCCAGAAGAGCATATTGACAACCCCAAAGTTCGTATCGAAGCCCCCCAACCGTGGATAATGGCTGATCTTTTAGGACTACGCCGACAACATCGATGCCCGCGATTACGATCGTCGCCTACGAGCCCCCATTGACGAACGTCGCGAACTCAGCATTGACGAACGAACCGGTCTGAAGAACTATATTGCATCAGAGAACGTGGGCATTACAACATCGGCTGGAATGGTCCGCGATCTGCTCAGGCGCTGCATCGACCTCGGTCAACGCTCAGGCGGACGTGGTCCTGACTTTTACGAAGCTCTTCGTCTTCTCGGTACTGCGACGCACTGTCTCGAGGACTACTCCGCTCACTCCAACTACATTGAGCTTGCCTTGATCGAAATGGGAGAAAGAGAAATCTTCCCCCATGTCGGTCGAAATGCTCTCTTTGAAGTCGGAGATGCCAGGAAGCAGGTATACCCCATTGTGACTGGTACCTTTGGCGGTGTCGACTTTTTGCACTCAGTGTGCGGAGAAATTACCGACAAGGCCACGCAATCTGAACTTCAAGAGCTCGAAGGTGCTATGGCGAACGCTCAGAGAAGCGAAAATAAGAGCAAGATCAAGGAACTCCTCGCTAAGCTTCCACCTGGCATCTTTGGTGGTAAAGATGAGGCTAGCAAGGCCGACGAGCTCGAGGACAACGCCAACGCTGCTGCTATGGGCAATATTCGCATCACTCCAAAAGAGCCCGAGGCCTTTACTGAGCAGATTGGAGAGCTTGTCAAGCAGATCTACCCCATTATGGAGTTCCACGATGAGATCATGCAGTCTATTGCTGAGTTCATCGAAAAAATTCCCATCCTGCCAGATCTACTCGAAGAAGTCCAAAACCAAGTCACTGTCTTCGTATTCAGTCTTCTCGCACCCTATGTTCTGCCCATTCTCAGTCAAGTCAAGGCTGAGCTCGAAACTGGATCCAGCGAAGTCATTGCGAGCTCCCGCGACAAGCAGCATATCGTCTTCAACGATGACGATTGCACCGATCCTACACACAGTATGCTTTCCAAGGACCACTTCTCCAACGTCCTCAACGAGCCCGCTGGACAAGTCGCTTCGGCTGTCTTGAGCTGGGCCGTTCCACAGATTGTGCAATGCTGGGACGGTCAAGCAGACCCTGAGCAAACTATCGACCGTATCATACAGGGCGTGTTCCACCACCCTGCTTGCGTTCAGGCATCTAGAGATCAATCAGTCGTACAAGGTCGCCACATCATGTTTGGTGCAGTCCAACGGTGGTGGGAATCCAAAGATGAAGACGCAAGGAGGACGTTCCGCCATCAGCTCAGTCGTGAGGGCGTTGAGAATGGCCAGAATCACAAAGAGAACGTTCAAGATAAGGGCCATGGTTGCGGTAAACCCTTAGGCATGGCCAACAACATCGGTTCTTCTGGAGGTGGAGGCAGAGGCAGCAGTAACCCCCAAATCCAGCAAGCCACTGATCAAGTTGGTAAGCTTGCTGGTGAAGCTGTTGGTGGCGGCGCTTTGGGTGGGCTCGTCGGAGGCCTTGTTGGAGGCATCGGCGGCTCCCTACTTGGAGGTGCTTTTGGTGATAACGAGAAGAAGAGCCGCAAACAAGAGAGTTACGGTCAGGACGGCTCCTACACGCAGTCATACTCGGAGACTGGTCGCCATCAGGGATCTTCACATGGTGATGGCGATCGTTATGGCCGTGCTGAGTACGAGAATACTCAGTACCCCGGCGGCGGACGTCGTGAGGAGTACTCCCGCCAAGAGCAGGACGAGCGTGGTGGATCCTACAGCTACCAACAAACAGTTCAGACCTCCAGCTACAGTGGCGCTGGTGGATATGAACGTCGCGAGGAACGTCGCGTACAGCATGGTGATGAGTGGCGCTCTGAGGAGACGCGCGAAGGCTTCGATCGGTCAGGGGAGTACTACTCGGAGGAGAAGGAGTAAGTAGTCAAGACACCACTCGTGGACCAAACGCTAACACTTGTGTAGACGCCGCGGTAAGTCCAAAAAGCACTCCGATAACGATTCGGAGGATTCGGGCGGCGAGGATTCCTACGAGAAGCGCATGAAGAAGGAACGCAAGAAGCGTGAGAAGGAGGAAAAGGAGGAGAAGAAACACAGAAAACACAAAAAGCACGATGACGACTCGGATGATGATGCTGACAAGCGTCGTTCAGGTTCGGGTGAACACAGGCGTCGCTCTCGCTCTCGCGAACATGGGCACGAGCATCGTCGCAAGAAGAGCGGCAGCCGGTCACCCCAGCGCCAGACTGGAGGCTACTCGCAAGGCTATGGCCAAGAACAGGGATATAGTCGTCAAGAATCTTCCAGGTATGAACGCCAGGAGTATGGCGGTGACTCTGGAGGCTACGGTCGTCAGCAACCACAATACGGTGCTGACTCTTATAGCACTGGTGGATATGGCCGTGAAGAGGAATCAGGCTACGGCCGCCAGAGGTAGGTTGATCATTTTTACATGGCAGTTATGGTCGCAGGATGCTGTGCCATTGCAAAGGCATATTCTTTCAGTGCTGACATCTACCAGTTCCGGTGGGTACGGTCGTTCAGAAGGCCTAGAATACGGAGGTGAGCGATCAGACCAGTCTTATGGCGCTTCCGGCGTTCCCGGAGGGTTCGGCGAAGAGCCTCGTAGCCATGGTCGCCGCCGTGACGAAGAAGATGAGTATGGCGAGAGGAGGCAAGAGTATGGCTCAGGTGGATATGGCGAGCAGGGCTATGGGAGACGCTACTAGGCATGTTGCCCCTCTGTTGCGGTGTTGTTAGGGCTCGCGTAGTGGGCTTTGAGCAACAACGATGACTTCGCTATCGCACACGTATCGACATTCACTCATTAACGCTTAACGAATTATCAAAATTTAACACGGAAAACTGGTTTTGTGATGTATGGATCGAAAATCATGTGGTGTTATTATGCGCAGCAATGAAATTCCAACCTGTAGTACCTATGCACAATGCCGCAGCCAACACTGCGACCACAGCTCTCGACGACTGCCCACAAACCCGCAGAACCGGATTCATTCATCAACCATGGTTTCTTGATGTGACTTGCCAGATCATAGTACTGAACAAACATTGAATGAAGCGCTCACACAGTGCTGAGTCGAACTCCGTGTATTCCCTTGGCTATATAATTCCATATCATGGCTTGTGGTTTTCGAATAAATGAGGCATTTGATATGAAAATATTTGGTTCGATAAACATGCATATGTGCGATGAAGGTCGAGGTTCATCAAGACCACGCTGTCATTTTCTTTGGCTACATGGTTTACGTGCATACGATAAGCGTTCTGCGTAGACTTGATGTGTTTCGAAGTCACGCAGGGATTGTGGGCTTTGCTGGTCTACTTGAAAGAGCATCTGGGGAAATGCGGGGGATGAGTATCTAGTTCCAAGTTCCTAGACACCGCTATGCGTGAATTGTGGGGGCTGTTCTAATGCGGATATACAGGCTGGTGGTTCTCCTCGATCGCAAATTTGCTGCGTCGATGTGATCATTTGAAGACTTTGGGATGCGGTAATTTTGGCGGCTCCGGGTCGACTATATCATGGTACAGATATACAAGAGATGGGCAAATCCACTGTCACTGTTAAATTGTCACGCACACGTAGTTTGATTACATGGTAGAGGGAAGGGTGTATGTTCAAGTATCTATATGGGATGTTGCGCAAACTACTTGATGTTCTATTTATTGAGGAGCTTGTGTATAGCTACTGTCATAGATGGGGACCGGGTGTGCGACGTCCAGGTGGAGAAATTTGAGGCATAGGATATGTTAGTGTGAGGAGTAGCCGCGATGGTTATACATCGTAGGTGATTTACGAGTTCTCAAAGGTGCACTGTTTCCGCTTTCGATGTCTGTGAAGACAACGGGGCAAGTGATGGTCTCTGAACGTGTTGAGGTGGTTGTGGACGTATTCCTCCTGTTAGGGTGGGGTATTGACGGAGGGGTTAGCTAAGAGGTGGAAGAGTGGGCCTGTGGTAGTAAAAGGGGAACTTGATCTACCAGTTTGGAGGTGATCTTTCCTGCCGGCGATGAGGGGAACTGACAGTGCGAAAGGATCTACTGGTACCAAGACGATCTGGCGGTGCGGGGGCAACCTGACAGTGGTGGATGCGGTCGGTACGTGCCTGCGATCTGCCAGCACGAACACGCTCCATCATTGTAGAGGGGAACATGTCGATACCCAAGTTGGAGGGGCGAGTACTAAAAGGGGGTGGGTGATCACAACGATACCAACCACGATGAAGATCACCGCCAAGCCATCGATCATGCCCGCTTCCAAAGAGTCGACACTAAGAAAGCGAGGCCTCGATCCAATCCTTGTGCAGAACTGAGACTCTGTCTGATTTCCCGAGAGAGAGCGATCGTCGTAGGGTAAGCCACGGCGCGTAGACGAACACGTGCTGCCAGGTCCAGGAATGGGCTGAAGGGCAGAAACCGCAAATAGAGTTTATTAGAGCGCAGGCTTCGCGAAATCTACTAGAAATACTTGTGGGGG
Source organism: Pyrenophora tritici-repentis (assembly GCF_003171515.1). Taxonomy (NCBI): domain Eukaryota; kingdom Fungi; phylum Ascomycota; class Dothideomycetes; order Pleosporales; family Pleosporaceae; genus Pyrenophora; species Pyrenophora tritici-repentis. The sequence continues at coordinate 426,626 of NC_089395.1, forward strand.
CGAGTCACGAGATTGTGGGGAAAGGGTTTGGTTGTGGCTACTGCGTTCGTCGGTATTGCCGAGCGGCTTCATCGAATCGCTACTTCCTTTTTTTGGGCTTGGGGCAGTTGACGGCGAGGTAAGCTTATATAGGCGTATGTTTGCTTCTTATTATTCTGAATTTGCCTAAAAGGTTGTTACGGTGAGCGATTTGGGAATATGGTGTAAATATGTTGAGGGTTATGGTGCGGTTGTCCCAACAGGCAGGAGCAAGACACTGATCGATAACCCACGTGAACGATGATTCCATAATGTTCTTACTGTCTTATCTGGTGTTTGCTACCAAGATCTTTGGACTACTGTGTGCGATATTATGTTTGTATGCGCCAGTAATGGTGTATTCGTTCAAGGGTGTACCTAACGACCTCTCACGTCAGTGCTTCCGCCCGAACCAAAGTTTTGATAGAATCTTCCCCACCGCAAGCATGCTTCCAGGCGGGCAGCTAAACATGGGTCTGAGCGCTTTGGGACCCGAGATGAATCGCGGGTTGCACGCGGGTTCCCTGCCCGCAGCGTGTCATATGCGCAGCCACCCGTCCGGTTATGCACGGAAGCCTTTCATTTCGCCCCCTTAAGTAATGGCAGCGGGAGGGACGTTGAGGATTGTGGGGTAGTTGACTTGCAGCTGTGTTGTTACAAGGCAGACAGCCAGCACCCTCGATACAAACTTCGATAGATCTCAACTTTGCCTTCACTTGACACCGGTGAGATCTGCTGAGCAACAATCAGACGCTCATTTCTTTGTCGTCGCACGGTCGCTAGTTGTTTCATTGTGCTCAAAGAGAAATAAAGCCTCGGCATGTAAGAGTGCTTTTTTTGCCTCCGCGTCGTGCTGTTGTGAGGTTACTTGAGCTGCTTCTTTGGATCTAGGTAGGTCGGCTCGGTGCTGGCCCAAACCTACCAAGTTCCCGTACCTTCTCAACACGAATAGGCTGCTTTACTCGGCCCGCGTTGAATTGAGTAAGGCCAGGACGAGAAAAAGCACTCACCCCCACTCGCTAGCTATGAAGTCTACCAAAAGTTACCCAGGTTGATTTTATCGAAGCGTCCTGACCCCGCCCGACTAACTACATCGAACCAATCTATGCCGCGAATTTGCGTGTTTGGACTCTTGGGCAGTCAACGTTCAAACGTTCAACGGTAGGGGAAACTACCGGTGGATGGAGTTCAGACAAAGTGATCTCGATATGAGTATCTAGAACACAGATTCACGTGACTAGGGCTTCACAAGCGCTGTCGCTTGGTCGAAGCGTAATCATGACTGTTTTTAGACCGTGTGATGCTAATGTAGATTGCGGTGTGTGACGTTAAAAGGGGTTTGGCTTCAGCTGAGTCCTCATCGGTGAAAGTATCTGAGCCGTTACCACGTGTCTGACCCTTTCAACGAGGTCCGCCTTTCCCGTCCTCGCAGGTCTTCAAAATCAAGGAACAGGGGCTTCGAGAGCTGGACCCAGCGGGAACCAGTATTCTTAGAGTATTATGCAATGTATGAGAAAGGTCGGTAAGACACCCATGTGTTGTCCTCGCATTGCTTTTGCTAGAGCCATGTTTGATCGACCACGGCACGTAGAAAGGTGGGGATGTACATGCGAACCTTGAGCAAACGACAAGTGACAGGTTGGGGAGGGCATCGTGGCGTCGTATTGGTTGCGTGGTGAGGAGGCAGTGAAGCGATATTATGTTCAGGGCACATTAGCATCCAGATCGCTGCTTTGATCGCATTAGTTGAAATGCATCACGTTACAGGAGAACGTATCATGCAAGTTCAAAGAGTAAAGAATGTTGACTCGTTGTAGTGGCGGAGGATGCAGAACGGGGTCACCGAGATTTCGATTAGGCTAGGGGATCTCGGCTTGCCGATACGACGCCACGGCTCTAGGCCGAGATGGGATTTGGACCCCCCCCCCCCCCCCCCCCAAAAGCAAACCTTGAGTACCTTGATTGGTTTTGGCGGCCCACACGCCGATGGTTCATCTGCATCTGTCATCCAGGGGATGGCAGGCATCCCCGGAACCCTGCATTGTGAAGGCTACTCCCGCACACAAACCACGGTGTAATCCTTTCTTCGCCATCTGTGTGTTCACTGCCAATATGCTATCATGTTCCACTAATGCCTTTTTAAAAGAAAGACCGCTCTGCAGTAAGGATGTTTTCAATAAAACTCGCGGTGTGGACAGCTCGCGCAAATCATTTAGTGTTGAGGTGGTTTGAGCCATGACGTAACAGCGGCAGCAGCCGGTAGGATTTGCGACCCGTACCGTACCAGATCGACAGCCATCCTTTTGCGACGGCACTTCAGGCGAAATCACCGATTTGATCAACTCGTTTAGGGCAATGCTACCTGCCAAGAGATCTTACGGCTTGGAGCGGATCACCTATCCTACTTTGAGGCATATCTACAACCCTTACGCGCCGGGACTAGCATCAGACACTGCTATAATTGCTGGCCTGAACACTACCGAGCTGAGCCGTGTGTTAGTGCCCGCTACTACCCCTATGCTTTCCCTTTTGCGTTCTGTTGGAGCGATCAGAAGCAAACCTCATGTAGATCTTCAACCCTAAGTCTTGGACGGCCGCCTAAGCACCTCGGGACTGTGCATTCCCAGCGATGAGTTGTTCAAAGATCTTTTTTCCAATAACTGTTAGCCTCTGTTAGCTTAGCAGGTCATCGGCGTGGCAGTGTGATGGCACACATATTCAGACATGTGAGTCGTGACTAGCAGGTTGAAGACTCTTGTAACTCTCTGGGACCCTTTAGAGGTTTGCTGTGGAAGTGGTCTTGGATGACCTGTCTTACATAGGTCAACCGTAGCGTACAGATCCAATGAATAAATTCAGGCACAATTAAACATGACACTGAAATCAGTGTGGACAGTACATGTAGCACCTTCTTCAGTGGGTCTACCCTAGAAACTCATCGTGCGCAAATTAGTCGAGATGGGATCACACACACTACACCATACTACCGCCACGAATTATCCTCCAACCATGCGTGCCGACACCGTTTTTTGAATAGTAGAATGCCATCCTATCAAATGTAGTCAAGGTAGAGTGGGACTTCACTAGCAAGCACGACGATCTATGAGGTTGGGGAGACGTGAGCACCATCCACCTTGCGGTCTTAGTCACTGTCACCTACTCTGTCATCCTGGGGAATGACCCTCAGCCATGGCGTATCCCAACAACATGCAGGATGTGATCAGCGCCTCTAGTCACGACTGAGCTAGTCCATCACATCAAAGTGACTCTCTTTACTCACCGAAAAGATGTATAAAGGTCCTACAATCCTCCACCCATTCAACCACCACCCAGCTCCATCATCACTCCCTCACTCTTCAATACTCCACTCCAAATCCTCACTTGTTTATTAACAATCTAATCACCTCTACCGTAATCATGGTCGCCTTCCGCAACATCATCACCGCCGCTCTGGCTCTTGCTACTCCCATCACTGCTGCCATCTCAGCTGCCGAGGTCACCGTCAACATCAAGGTCGTCACCCAGAAGAGCATGGCGCTCCAGCAGCCAGCTCAGAGCATCAGCCTTGTCAACGGTCCCCTCATCCTTATCGGCCAGGGACCTTTCCCCAAGCTCATCTTCGGCTTTGCTGATATTGTTACAACCGCCACTGCTGCCATCTCTCAGATGCAAGGCATGCCCAAGGAGCCTGCTGGCCCAGCCACCGATGCAGTCTTCGAGGCATTCCGTGAGGCAAGTACAATTCATTATCTCGCATCAATATGATTATTAACAATAACTCAGTTTGTCCGCGTTCATCAAGCATTGTTGAACATCCTCATCGGCAAGGCCGGTCTCTTCCAGGCTGTTCCTTTCATCGGCCAGCCTATTGCTGCCGTGCTGAGGCAGATCGAGGGTGTTGTTGACGTGAGTTTCTACCTTCCCTTCTCTTCTTCTCTCTGCAATGGCGCTGCAGTCTCATTCTCCCGCTCTGGCTTTCTCATTACTGACATCTTCATGTAGACCATTGCCTTCATGCTCATCGCCACCTTCGAGGCACGTGCTTCCGATTTCCAGAAGGAGGCCTCGACCCTGACCGGTACCCTCAGCCTTTGCATCGCCAAGTACGACGGTCTCTCTGTGAGCAGGAATGCCAACACCATGTCCACACGCCGCGCCATCGCCGTTTAAATTGCTCAAGGGGCAACAGAAGGGTGGCTCGCCTTTGAGGGAGCAAGGATGATTGGGGACACGGTGTATGTGGAGATGATAGGAATCTGTAGTGGGAGGATTGTTGGGTATACTAGGAGGATAAAGCCGGGACATGATGTGTTGCGATAGGGCTTCAGAAGCATGGCTTGGTTTTCGCTGAGCCCGATTGTCGCAAGATTTAGCTAGTTCGTCGCATAGCCAACAATACCATGATTGACCCAAACATCTATCCCTAGCTACATACGGATGACTCGCCACTGATCGTAAAATTCGAAGAGCCCATGCTCCCTCGCCATTCTTGAGAGCTTACTGAGACTTTGTCTATTGTCATTATGATGTCACATGCTTCGTTCTAGAGAGATTGAGCCATAGACTGATATTGTCCCAGTTGGATACAGGGACGTACAATGCCTCATCCCCTACTAGACACCACGAGTTAATCACATCTGCCTACCTAGGCACAACTCCTCTTTATATCGCACAGCTTGATACTCTTGCTACTTCTGACCTATGACTGCGATGTTTTATTACGACTCTAGTCATTGTATCTGGCATCTCATGGGATGCTAGAACTACGGATCATGACAATACTAAATGCCTCATATGGCTATTCGGCGTCACCCAACACGCTCTAGGGTCAGACGTATCAACCGATATACAGATCGATGTCGCAACTACAAGCTTCACAGCTCGCGCGCGCAAAACGGTACGGCCTCATATTGCCAAGTCTAGTCACGTGGCACGAAATGCCTAAACTATCTCCAGCATTACACCACCATCGGTCATTGTAACCATCAAATGGCCCGTCAGCATATCGATTGATGCACACAAGCTGACTAGGTGGACAGACAAGGATATGTTACATTAGAGAAGTAATTTCCTTTCTCATATCATACAGGGTAACGTTACCTCGTGAAAACACAGCATCCCGTCGCACCCAATCACTTCCAACAGTGCCCAGCCAAAATGACCAAGCCACCGGAACACGATATGCAACAATCACACCGTAGCGCGACGCCCATGTTCCCCAGAAATCCCCACAAAAGCACCCAACACGTTTTGTCGGCCCTATTTTCTCCCCCAGATTCCAGCGACCAGGGCACACTAAAGTCCCGAGGTTCGCCAATTACCCATCTTGCGGCACCAGATCAACTACCGAAAAGTCTTGGATATTGCTGCACTTTGTACCAGTCCACCCGTTTATTACGAGAAGATCGGCAGGCCAAGCTCAGTGGCTGGCTCCGCTTGGGGTCGAAATGTTGGCCAGGGTGATACATGGTGCGGGGAAAGGTCTTGGGACATTCCTACGCCAATACCATGCCAAGCGGGTAATTGGAAGGGGTATGTGGGAAAGTATGCCGTCTTATGCTTTTTTGGAGAGAGCTGGAGGATTGTTCAAATACTCGGTGTACCTACGCTTAATGCTGTGATTTTTGCATGTTCTAACTTTTTTGTTGAAACTTTCTTCTTCTCTACGAAGAGCCATGGAGTCAAAACGCCAACACATGCCGGAGCCAATCAACGAAAAGCCCGAGATCTTGGCGCACACGGAGGACAAGAGTGAGCTTGGTGATGATAAGCATGCTGCGTCGGTGGATTATACGGGCGCGGAGAGGAAGACGGATCCTGCTGAGATCGCGCTGGTGAGGAAGATTGATTGCAGACTTATGGTATGCGTTTCTGCATGTTGAGAGAGTGATCCAAGAGCTGATGCACTGCGACGTTAGCCGATATTATGTGTAATGTACTTTTTGAACTACGTTGATCGAAATGCAATTGCGCAAGCGCGGTTGAATGGACTGGAAGATGATTTGGGGATGAGTGGTGTGGAGTTTAACACCTGTGTTAGCATGTCAGTATTGCCCTTCTTTCCCCTCGATAGTACCATCGTCCTATGAAGCCCATAATTTTAGAAGCAAGACTATTTACAACGGCGTCGTTGTTATTGCACTTTCATGCGGCCAATTGCTAATCATATCACAGTCTCTTCGTCGGCTATGTCCTCATGCAAATCCCATCCAACATGCTCATCACGCGCATCAAGCCAGGCATATACATGAGCTCCTGGATGTTTGTATGGGCGATCGTGTCAGCGTGCACGGCGTTGGTACAGAACTTCGGTGGACTGGTCGCTTGCCGGTTCTTCTTGGGCATCACAGAGGCACCCTTCTACCCGGGTGCAACATACATGCTGTCAATATTCTACACGCGCAAGGAAGTCGCCACGCGTATTGCTCTGCTGTATTGCGCGCAAATTCTCGCGACCGGATTCAGTGGGTTGATCGCTGCCGCCGTTTTCGAAATGGATGGCCTACGTGGACTTGCTGGGTGGCGGTGGTTGTTCATCATGTCAGTCGCCTCTGTCTCTCCATCTCTTTTAGACGTATGCTAACATCTCCCAGTGAAGGTGCAGCTACCGCTCTGGTTGCCGTCGTTGGATTCTTCATGTTGCCCAACACACCACTAACGACGCGCTGGCTTACACCACCCGAGCGCGAACTTGCACATGCCCGCATGGAGCGCGATAGAGTTGGTGACTCTATGGAGCCTGTCAGTATGATGGAGGGTCTGAGGCAGGCGTGTCGCGACAAGAGAACATGGCTATTCTGCCTCATGCAGAACTTCCATCTGAGTGCTTGCTCGTTCAACTCTTTCTTCCCAACGTAAGTCAATGTACCTTCCAACGTGGTTTAAAGAAGCATATTTGCTGATGTGTAGCTCATAGAGTTGTCAAGACCCTCGGATTCAGCACTACGATAACTCTCGTTTTGACTTGCCCACCATTCCTTCTCGCAGGCGCGGCGGGTATCGCTACAGGCTGGAGTTCGGGACGCATGCATGAGCGCACTTGGCACATCACCGCTGGACTGCTCGTTGCTGTTGTTGGTTTCGTCATCGCAGCTAGTACTTTGAACACAGCCGGTCGGTACGTTGCGTGCTTCATCTTCCCTATGGGAGCCTATTCCGTCAACTCAGTCATTATTGGATGGGCATCTTCGACACTCGGTCAAACTAAGGAGAAGAAAGCCGTAAGTTCAACTTTTCGAACACTTTATTGTTTGATGCAGGTGCTGATCGTGTGATAGGTCGTTCTTGCAATGACAAATGTCGGGGGTCAGGTGTGTTGGTTCCCACCCAGATTCTATTTCGTGAACTCACAAGTCCCAACAGATTGGTTACATCTACGGCGCGTACCTCTGGCCAGATAGCGACGAACCTCGATACGGAATTGGTTTTGGTGCATCCGCAGGGTTTGCACTGCTGTCGATCGCTTGTGCTTGGGTTATTCGCATGATGCTTATCAAGGAGAATCAGAGGTTGAAGGCTTCTACGAATGAGCGCATTAACCTGTACGGATACTGAGCCGTAAGATTATACTGCAGGGTAGCATTGAATGTGTCAGTGTACCGACGTTGTGAAGAATGGGCTTATTTTGCATCTTTATGAAAGCGTAAGAGATAAGGAAAAGTGGTAGAGAACCCGGTAGAGCTGTGGCAAAACTTGGCAGAGCTCTCAAAATCGTATAATCATAAACCTGGGTGTCATAAGATAGTTGACTTGTGTACAAAGGCCACTATAGTCGCCAGGCACGCCTCGTAGTTTACTCACACTGTCAAGTACTTTATGACACCTAGATGATGTCGGGGCCATTCGCAACAAGGAAAATCCATGACTGTTCAAGCAGGTGGGGTAGATGACGCTGTTGCGGTAGTTAACTAGTGGGGCCGCTAGCAGAACGTGGAAGCAACCTCAGCTAGCCCACGGACACTACTACGACGTCTCGTTGTACCAAAGTTGCGTCACAAATACATAAGAACCAGACAGAGCTCAGATCTTCTGCTTCACAATCAACCACGTACGAGGCGTCTGCACATTTTCACGATTAAATCTCACTGTTGTGACAGAGGGGCTTTAGAGACCGGGCGACACTATCGATATTGGATTAGTGGTACGTGATTACATACCAAAGCCGCAAAAGAACATAAGGGAGAAAGAGGCTGAACACGAAAGTATGAGCGAGTTTGAAGCTTCAGATGAAGAGTATGACATCATTGCGGATTTGGAAGCCAAGCAGATCGAACAAGAGGAACGAGTGCAGAGGGTCCGCAGGTCCCTAGGAAATAATAGTCGAGTCGCCTTGGGTAGTCTTCATGGAGATTGGACTCTCTACTCTTCGCAATACCTAGCGGCGCTTGTCGAATTACCGGATTCCGAAATCGAATATGACTGGACGGCTGGAGAAATCAAAATTGAAGCCGCGGAGAATTACGGGGAACCTGTAGTCAATGATACCTATGTTACGATCACATCGATAGAGACGGAAGAAGATCTGGGTATATACCTCTTAAAGCCCCGGTTTGCGTCCACAGATTCTATCACGGAGACGGTCGCCAACAATGGCACTGATCAAACGTTCCACTGCGAAATTATGTTTCTAGGACTAGAACTTCTGGAACTGCGCATTCCAAGAAGAGCTGTTTCGAGCGACTTCAATGCAGACGAGATTTACTACGTTGCTGTCTTAAACTAGGTGGCAGAAGAGTATAATGATATGGAGGACTACTACGGACAAGGAGGTTACGGCCAACCATTCGAGGGCTATCATCTTTCAAGTTTCGAACTTGCGTATGTGGCTGCAGCCTACTCTGAGTACATGTGAATAAATTCACACAGCGATTAACGAGCGGAAGACCAGAAGCAGGGTTGGATTGAAGATGGGAGCATGTGGACTGTCTCTACATTGCACTTGCTATGATATGTATCGCCAACTAGAATGCGTAGTTTCGCAACGCTACAGCGTCGATCACATCTATTATCAAGCTCTAATGTGTGTTGGGGCTTACCATCACACTTCCCTTAGTTTTGTCAATAGTTCATCTGCACAATTGATGATCTCCAGCCCGTGTTGTTCAAATACGAGGCTGAACACTAAAGCGGCAACATTGCGGAGAAATTCTGTACCTTGCGTATCCGCGAGAGGGTATGTTTCTACGCGAGCAGAGCTGACGTGAGCCACTGAATGCGCATCGAATCATGTCTGAATGGATGACGAAGTCCCATGTTTGCTTCGATGCACCAAGATGGTTAGCCCCAGAAAAGATCGATAGTAAGAAGTAAGACCGGAAAGCTTTCCATGCATGGCGAACGGCCCAGGTTTGACTCAAAGCGAAAAATTGCGTTCAACCGCGCTGAAGTGATCAGGATAGATATTGAAGAGGTTGGGGACCTACCGAACGTTTGACAGCCCAACCTGCTGGAAACGGGAACGGAGATCATGCCTCGTTCCATAGATGTTCTCCGAAAGGGATCATTGGGATGATACGGATGATGTGCGAGATATATCAGATGTTGTTTATTCTGATTCGGTTGCGCGCCGTATATGCCGTACCTATATGGTTACTTTTAGATTCTACCGGGGTCAGACCGGGGTAGCGTCAGATGAAACGGAGAAAGCGACGCGTCGCGATGGCAGAATTACTGCCAGGAACACATTTATAAGACACGTTCGCTCGTCGTTACCAGAATCAAATCTCATTCCGCATACACGAAAATATACAAGAGCTTCTGAGCTTGTCTAGATCAGCATGGAAATTTTGAAGGAGTTTTGCAACGGCCTATCAGGTACACTATATCTATCTACTGCTATGAACAAGGCTTACTGTCATGATAGACGATGCTATTGAATACTACCACCCGGACCCAAAGGGATACCCTTCACATAGGTTCAAGGGTCCCTATTACGAGGAGAAAGACTCGGACGATGAGATGGAAGACTCAGATGACGAGGAAGAAGACTCGGAGGACGAAGAGATTGAGGAGGCCAGAGCCTTGCAAGCCAAATACGAAGAAAGAGCACAGAGTATCCGCACGTCCATTTCGCCAGACAAACGAGTCCGTTTGGGCGATCTCCGCAGACACTGGACACTGTTCTCATCGCAGGCTCTTGAGGCGTATGCCGCGATACCTAAAGGACACTATGTCGACGAGGATTGGACGGCTGGGGAACTTACGATTCAAAATCCCGATCCGGAGGAATACCCTCTGCCTTACGACGTAGAATTTAGTCTGACGGGAACTGAACCCGATTCTTTATACATGTCCCTAAACATACCCAAGTTTCGGTCTGCCACTTCTGTCGAGAGGATTGGAGTCGGCGATGACGGGAGAGTTTACCAGTTTTCAGTCACGTTCCTGGACAAATATCACATCGATTTGCATGCGCCCCGCAGCATATTTCCGGACGGTATCACTTCACCTGACCTCTACTATGTTGCTATTCGAGACTTCAGTATGGCAGATGAGTTTGACCCTGACGATGATCCCACAAACCATGAGGGCTATGAGAAAATTCATGAGTTCTGGAAGCGCTTGTATGCTGAGTATGAAGCTAACGGTGGAGTCCGAGACATCAGTATGGCAAAAGAGTCTGACTATGGCGATAATACCACAAAGGATATGAGTTATGAGGAACTCGTTGAGTACTGGAACAACTTGGAGGCTGGGTACGCAGCTTACTGTCGAGACCATGCGGCATACTTGTCAACGAGCGAGCCGGCTCGCTCAGCTCGCTCGGCTTGGACGTTTTGACCAAGCCGAATGAGCTGAGCGCGCAATGCGCGCTTGCAAGCCGAGCGAGCTTAGGGATAGGCGCTCGCTCAGTCAGCTTGCTTAGCTTGGTTAGATGGGGCGGTTGGAAACTTGGGGCTGAAGGACTTGGTGGAGGGGCAATCTCACGATGATTTTTAGGTGTAGTGCGTAAGTTCGAAACCTAGTTATAACATAAAATACACTCTTTTTTGCTATATTTCTAGCAAATAAGCTACTAAATTTCCGGCTAACCGCCTGGCAACAATATTCTCCTTTTGCGACACTTCACTTACTACTTATCACCCACCACACTCATCTAAACTCCATCAACGCGTCTCTATTTGCAGCTACTATCTACCTCGCCGTTGCTATAATGCCAGCAAAAAGAACACGCGTTAATGCTCCAGAAATCGCGGCAACTTTATCAACAACTTTATTGAGCCTGCAGGGCTTACGGAGAACGAGGAAGATGAATATGAGGCTTGGAAACGCAGCGAACCGATCGCTGGCGAGGGCGTCGACCCTATAAAATACTGGGTAGAACTCCGCGATCGCCACCCTAGCCTTAGCAAATTTGCTATCGACATGCTATCAATCCCAGGCTCAAGCTGTGAGTGTGAGCGCTTATTCAGCGAGCTGGGTGACCTCCTCGAGCCCCGTCGGCGCAGCATTTCTCCGCAACTTCTAGCAGCAATACAGTGCGATCGACGATGGATAAGAGCTGGATTTGGCAGTGGTGAGGTGCCTGTAAAGGAGGCTATCAGCGATGAGGAGATGGACGCGAAATACGGTGTACATAAGTGGGATATTAGCTGAGAAACTCAACACCAAGGTTTCTATATAACTTTCCTAATCGGGACTGAGCCCATCAAGCCGAGCGAGCTGACAGCCCTGTTTCAGCCAATCCGAGCGAGCCGAGCGAGCTGCTGGCCTCCGCTCAATTGGCTGAGCAAGCCAATTGGCTGAGCTCGCTCAGCTTGCTCATTGACATCTGTGCCATGCGGACTCCGACGCCGATTCGGAGAAAAGCTGAATGACAGAAGATGAGTGGGCAGACGAAGAGTAATGGTGGACTGGTTTTACATTTTATTTGCTATTATCCTTGCTATCAGCTGTAATTGTATGTCACTACGCTGCGCTAATCTCCAATGGCCGCGCACAATAATCTTATCTCCTACAACGATGAATTGATCATCTCTCTACGTACTCCTGAAGGTTCCTCTAATCTCCCCAAGAAACCAAGCATCGTTCTAGACTCCAATCACCACATAAACACACTGACCCATCAAACACGCCCTTCCGGAACAGTGTACAGCTCATCTGAACTTTACCGCACACATCAGTTGAGAAGCTCTCTCGCAAAACAACACAGTCAATATGCCGCGCATCACCAACGCTTCCAGTACCAGCAAATCGGTCAATTTCAACACCCAAAAAGCACCAAACCCGCCATCACGGTCGCGCGACGCGTTCCGTGCTTACCTGTGGGGTCTGCAACACCAACAACCAGCACAAGTTGAACATCCATCGCCTTCTCAATCCACCTCACCACCTCCCCATTTCCCATTCCAAAAACATAGATATGTTTGTCTTCATAGCTGAAGGCACTGGAACGTGAACATTCAAGAGTATCTACTCAGACCGGGGTTGCGGAACTCATCACGGTGCCATGTGCGGTCAGGGTCCTGTAGCAACGATTGTTGTGGTTTTGGAAATTATGGGGAAAGAGAGGATAGGGTTGGGGTTAATGGGAGGACGGGCGCGGGGTATTTCAATTTATTGCCGGAGCTCCATCTTGGTAGGAGGCGGGAGGCGCAGGTTGGAAGGGAAAAGATGATGGGGGTAGTGAGGACACTTAGTGAGTAGTCGTGTTTGGATGGAGATTGGGCAGGTTAGCAGGGTAAATCCGAATCAAGCAATTTAACCCATCTCTTCCATGCCAGAAAAGAAACAGAAGGAAGAAATTGACGCAAAAGAATCGAGGATGAAAATGACTTGATGATTTCTAATCAACACCCTACAACTTTTAACAAAACACCAACCACACTTAATGCACCTTCGGCGCCTCCCCCCTCTCCAACGCCTCCACCAAAGCCCTCGGTCCCACATACCCCCTATTCCTTATCCACACATACCAGCCGCCCAGCAAGATCGTAACCCCACCCACCAACGCACTCGTATAATTCATCGTCGTAGTGTTAAACGGCACCGCAAACGGGAAGCAATAAATCGGTATCCAAACAACCATGTACGAACACGCCAGAATGGCAACTGTGTAGAAGACCGGGTCTGGCATGGTAAACGGACCCTTTGTGACGTGGCGGCGGCGCGAAAGGATGTTGGGGAGGATGAAGGCGAGGTAGGATAGCGAGCTTAGGACGATAAAGGAGCCTACGAAGGCGGAGAAGGCGGTCGAGGAGCCGATGTATATGCATCCTAGTATTGTGTTGATGATACCGCAGGCGAGAGTTGCGTTCCATGGGTTTCCCCATTTGGGATCTACGCGGCCGACCCATTTGGGCCAGGGAGTGGCGTCGTCGCGGCCGAGAGTCCACAGCATACGGCCGCTGGTGATGTAGCAGCCGATGTTTGTGCACAAGGTTGGGAAGAAGATGACGAGCAAGAGGCCGAGGGAGCCGCCGTGCGAGTTTGTGGCTTGGCGGTAGAGTTCGGCGAGAGGGAAGGGCCAGGGGTTTGCGAAGAGGGTGGAGAGGTCGTTGACCGAGTAGAAGATTGTGATGAGGTAGAGTAAGGCGGTTGTGAAGCCGACGGCGTATTGGGCGAGGATCGCGAGGGGGATGTTACGGCGGGGGGATGGGAGTTCTTCGGCAAGGTGGGATACGCAGTCACTAGGGTATTGTTAGTTTGTTGTTGGCGTTGATGAAGGGCAGTTTGAACTCACGGTGTGCCTACGCCAAAAGCGCCGTTCAACATGCCTGCGCAAAATACGAAGCCATTGCTACTCCAGCCTGTTTGGTTCTGCCAATCTCGGAATACGAATTCTGTGCTTGCGTAGCCCTTGCCGGTCCTACTGGGCATGATTGCGCACACCATGATTGTAATAAAGACGCCGAGCAGGATGAAGAATAGGCCGATATTTGTGAGTTTGGGGAGCGTACGGTTGGCGAACATGACAATAAAGCACGAAATCCAGGTGATGAGGAGGTATGCGATGAAGACGTGCCAGCGCTCGAAGGCGTAGCCGGGGTGGAAGAGTCCGTACATGGATACGACTTGGTTGGCGAGGATGGAGGAGATGGATGCCGTGCCGAAGATCCAGCCCAATGAGTTCCACCTATTGAGTGTTAGTCTTTGGTTCAATTTTCATCATCTCTTGCTAATTCTTGAATAGCACATAGGAATGTACTTACCAACCAGCATAGAATCCGACAATCTTTCCAAATCTTGCGCCAGCTGTCACGCTAGCCCAGTGATACACACCAGCTGATGAAGGGATGGAAGATGCCATTTCAGCAATACACGCCGCAATCATAAAGTAGCACATTGACACAGCAATAAACTCATAGATGACACCCGCAGGACCGCCATTGTAAAGCGCGATAGCCTAAACGAGTTAGCATAGCGCCACTATTGTCCCAAGAGACAGTAACCTACAATTGAACCGCCCAGAGCAGCCCAAACATTCCCCGTCGTGATACCAATCGCGCAAAGGTTCAAAAGACTAAAATTACGTTCCAACTCTTGTTTGTGACCAGAAGCGTTCAGCTCCTCGCTCACCTCCCCTATCGACGCATCCACCTCTTCCGGTCTCACTTGACCGAGCTCTACCTTTTTTTCGTCCATCTTGAGGTATGTAGGTGGTATAGGCAGGGAGCCAGCCACTGGACTATAACTTCAAAGCTATCCGTAGATGACGCACGGCAAGAGGAAATGATGTGAATATAAAGTGCCGATAAGCGTTGCACACGACGTCAATGCACTCGTATGTCTAGACCCTGCCGAGAGAGAGACATAAACTGCCGAGCAAATGGGGGAAGGTGGAATGGAGTGCCGATCGGTATAGTAGATCTAACGTTCTCCCAAGTCGGCTGTCAAGGTCCCTGCAAAGATAAGAGAAAGGAGGGTGCGGAAGAATAAAAGTACAAGAAACGACGAGATCAGGGACCTAAGCAATACAATCATATATGGGACGAAAGGGAAAAATTTATACACGTATCTCTCTTATTCAACTCCCACTATCACCTTTGAGCGCCTCTGGCCGCCTCTATCTTCTACTCGACAGCATCACTGCCGGCTTCACGTAAGTACGTGTGCTAAGCGATGGGGACGGGATCCCCGGGAAGCAACGTGCGGGAATCAGCCATCTCCGCAGTGGCACCGTGGAAGTGGGCGATAAGAGAGTACGTCAAGCGATGTCTAGGGTGAAGATGATAACATCCCGGTACGTGATGCTCGAACAGGCAAGTTTGCACCAATAAGCGGAATTGGTGGTGCGATAGGCGAACGGCTGCTTTGAGTGCGGAGACATTTAGAGTAACACGGTGGCGTAACATAAGATAAGTAAATTCTTGGACTGCAGGATGTTATTGAGGAGTAGTGGTCCACAAACGTACTCTAGACCATTGGCAATGTTAGTGTAGTTTTCTCGTATGATGGCGCTATCTTTACAATGCCGTGATGTGGTTCCGAGTAGCATGGCGCCGGCCTCGCGGTTTACGAGCCGCTGGGCGCTAGAAGGTGGCGCTATCCGCCACGCGTCTCAGAACACTCGACACAATACATGGTAATGCAAGCGTATAGGTTTATCTGCCAAATTGCAACAGATACCACCCAAGGTTAATGCTTCTCACCGAGGGGATAATGAATACCAAGAAAAAAAAAGTAAAGTAAATAGCCGTGGGGGGAAAAGTATATGACAAGACATAATGACATGCGCATTCTTGAATAGTGTACACAAAGTAAACGCACCTGCAACTCCGAGCCCGTGTCGCCTTATGAAGGACTAGTAATTACCATCTAATGTCCTCGTCAAGCGTGAGCAACCCAAATTCTAATGACATAGCACGTTCCAACTCATCCCACGTATCGAATAAAGGCAGGTCTAGGTGCGCATCTCGGTGTCCTCGCCGTCGTCAATATCGCCAATCTTGCGCTTGCTGGGCGTAGCGCTGCCCTCGTCGTCGGCATCGTCGCCTTCAGTCCATTCCGTCACCTCCCATTCGACTTGCACGCCACTCTCAGTGTGTCCACCTCGCTGCTGCTTGAAGCGTCCAAGCCGAGTGTTGCGCACAATCTCTTCGAACCAAGGAGCGCCTCGCGATTGCGGTCCCGAGCGAGCGACGGTGGTGCGTGCAGGATGCGATGGTGAGGGGCCAGCGGCAGTGGATTCGTCGTCGCTGCTCTCGCTGCTGCTGGGCAGGTAACCAAGCTCTCCTAGCAACTCCTGGTCCTCGTCCAGCAGACTGCCGACGGTTAAGGAAATGTGCTCAGCCTCATCTCGAGTTCGCTCATTCCACGATGAGAGCTGTGTGCCGCAGTATCCACAGAATTGGCGACGAGTATGCGATGTAAATGGGGAGACGAAGCTGCGCTTGATGCTCAGTCGCGTCTCGTCGGGGAACTGGGCGAATGTGGCTGATGTGTACCATGGTAGAGGTACGCGGAACCAGAGAGTGAGGGGGTTTGCTGAGTGATGCCCTATCTACAAGTTAGCATCCAGTACCTTGTTGGAATGCGCTGCTAGCTCCTATGCCGCACCACAAAAAGAACATGAACTTACGCGATGCCGAAGTGTTGTCGTATCTCAGTTCAGCCAGTTGGGCCTGTTGTGTCGGAATCTCAATCACATAGCGGTTTCGTCCGCAGGCGCAACTTCCATGCAGTGTTTGGGTTGCCATTCCGTAGTTCGTTTGTGCTTCCGAAGCACGAATTGGTTTGTTGGTGGTGTTTTAGATGTGGCGTGTGTCAGTGCAGGCAATAGGCAACGTGCCTTTACCAGCCAGCGGGCGATTGATGTCTTTAGTGTTTGCGGGGGAAGCGTGGAAAGAAATCGAAGCCGAAATTACACGCCCGTTGCGGCTTCCCCAACTGTTGTGCAACACGGTCTGTGCTGTGATTGGTCAAAACGTCAGCCCTGTGAGATGGCAACCACGCCTGACACAACTATCGCATCACCTTGACAACAGAGACGCAAAAGAAACTCTCAATATCTGGCAAATTTCCATGTCGCGCGTAATGGGGATATTCACGCGCCTTTATTTCGAAGAGTACGAGTCCTGCGTGATACTGAAACTCGCGATCTCTGACCATTGTGATCCAACATCGCGTCATGTGTGGGGAAGCTGAAGAACATTCGAGCACCACCCAGCATCTTCGCGACGACCCAAACTGGCGCACGTCCTCACACAGAGCAAAAGACAAAGAGATTAGCACAGTTGCAGTCAATCAAAACTTCTCTTTCGATTCGCTTGGCTGATTGATCTTCATCGTGTATGCATGCGTTGTCCAAGGCACGCATACTTGAGTAACAGACCAATCCACGTTCATGCGCCCTTGTCCTTCCCTTCCTTCATCGCAGCAACGCTCTCGTTGACCTTCTGCACTGCCTCCCGTCCACCAGCCCAACATTTTCTTTTTCCAACGTCAAACACGCGATGAATATGGGGGCTCCATATCCCGTCCATGAGCAAATTACAAAACTTCCTTTCCTTGAACCAAAACAGCCATCCCTTCCATCCGTAGCCCAGATACTCGTTAACACCGGTGCCGGCTAGATCGTCCATGGCTCTGACCCACGTCCCAGGATCATATGTTCCGGGCGACACATTATGGCGATGCTGTGCTTGGCTTATAAGCCAGTTGTGATGGTCTGTGACTGCAGTTTGCATGTCGATGGCATCTGGAAGACGCGACTTGCCAGCCCATACTTGCGCTATTGCCATGGACGCCATGTCGAAAAGCTGGAAACCACTGACAGCACTAAACACATTCCCAAGGAACGCGAGGCTATCCGGTTTTTTCACAGAGAAGACATTGTAGTAAAGGTTGAAAAGCGACTTGTTGTTCGACCCGCCCGCTTTCAACCATCCTTTGGGGCGACATGACGGGTCAAAGCTGGGGTCCATGATACTGAAATCGCTCTGGTAACCCGTACACCATACGATGACATCGACGTCGATTTTCCTCCCGTCTTCAAGCTCCACTGCGGTGTGATTGAGGATACGCTTGACACCTGCAACGGACTCGATACTGCCGTTCTCTAGACAAGGAACGAGAGTGTCAGATATGATGAAGTTGCTAGGAGGCTCGAAGCGCCATTCTGGACGGATGTTAAAGCTTTTGTCTTGCATTCTTTTCAACATCATGTCGAATAACTTTTCCCCTAAGCGAGGGATGAATTTGGCAATGAGACTCTGGATAGTAAGAAGTCGGATACTATGCGTGTGATCTACAGGCACACCGTCGATGTTTCGCGGAAGCTACAGCTATGAGTCAGTCCAGTGTGTCTCAGGGTCCATCCGTTTCAGAGGATACATACGATTCGCGATCCGTGTCGATGTGCCATATACACCTTGTCTGCGACACCGACTAGCTGAGTCGCTGTATCCGTCGCGCTATTACTGAAGCCCACGACCATGACTTTCTTCCCTTCGTACTCTCTCGGTCTCTTGAACGCCTGCGAATGTATATTCACTCCAGCGAACTTTTCGATCCCTTCGACATTAGGCATATTCGCCTTCCCAATCATACCACCAATAGCTACAACGACCTTGTCAAAATACTCCTTCTTCTCGTCTGCAAACACAACAGCCCATTTCTGGTGTTCTTCATCAAACGTAATTTGCTTGATAGAAGTGTTGAGTCGAAGGTACGGCTCAAGTTCGAAATGCTTCATGTAGCTTATCAGGTACTCCTGGACCTGTGCGGCTGTGGGATGAGAAGCCATATCTTCCGGGAACGGATAGTCTGTAAAGCATGCTCGTTCTTTTGATATGTTGACTACTGTGGTTTCCAGGACTGATGTGTGTTCATTTGCTGAGTATTGCCATAGGCCGCCGATGTAGCTATTGCGATCGAAGCCGGTAACGATGAATCCTTCATCCCTCAGGTTCTTTAGCGCTACGAGACTGGCGGGCCCTTTACAAATCAGCTCGTTTTTTCTTCGGAATTACACGGGGAATGCTCACCTAAGCCTATCACGGCTACAGTAGTGTCTTCGGTCATGATGTCGGCTGGGAGGAGACTTTGTGTAATACGCCGCTACCCAAGCTATTTCCATGTAATGCTCATACCCAAAACTCTTGCCTCGGGTCGTAAAGATAGGGCGATGAAGATACCCTCAAGGTTTGAAGTGACCATCTTACGCCCGTACTTAAATGGGGCGCCTAGAAGGGATTGACTACTTGGGCCTGGTGGGCAAGCACTGACCCGTTTCCACATGGTGTGATTCACCCATATCTTTATCCTTCACCAATGGCTATTTCCCGTCATTGTTTCCAACAGAGCAATGTCTAGTACTGTCAAAATTTCCCTGACCATCCAAGTGGGTCAGCCAATTATCTCCAGCTGCGTTATACGGGATCTTTTAACAAGGAAGCCTTCTCTGATTTCTAATACCCTCGGATATGTTCACAGGTACGAAGGGTATGTGCACAGCATCGTCCTAATCGGGTCTGCTTCGCGATCAGCTCAATTGTGGGCGAAGCAGAGCCACACCGCCCACCAAGCTCAACGCTTAGTGTGGCGTTGCCCCACTTCACAGCCCACCTTCCAGGCGAAACCTCTCGCATGTGCTGTCAGATCAACGTGACATGCCCGACCCATCGTAAGGAGTGGATAGACGGCCCCCAAGGCTAGACATTACGCGCGGTCCTGAAATTGCGATTGGTTGTTGAGGTAAGATGGCAAGGCAGCAGCTTTCCAGCTGGTGCAGCCTACTGCAAAGTAACAAGACTACTGCAGAGCAGAATACATTGACATAAGCTTTCGGCTCCACCATCTCCAGATAACCAGTTCTCCAAGTCCTCCTGACATCTTTCTCATCTTCCTACAACGTGAATTCGATAGTTGGGAGTTCTACTGCCTGCTTACTCCACACATCATCATGGCTGGTCCACCTTCATACCCCGCCAATACAAACTTCAACGCTCACCATCCATCGCCTCCATCTACGTCATCGCATTCGAACATCCCTTTCACACCCAGTGCCACATCAGTCGCAGATTCATCCGATAATGAGCTGGAACTGACGCCTGTCCACAGTCCTGGAGGCCCACAATACGATGATTTGCCACCTTCGTACGATGAAGCCCAGCATCAGGCTGTTCACGATACGCGCAATGGCATAGCACCTATAGACCCAAACCAGATCGAAGCTCACCGAATCACGAGTAATGAAGGGCCTGATGAAGCTGAGGTTTGGGAATATCGGGTAAAGGGAGAGCAGACGGATCCGGCGAGCGAACGGGAACAAGCTCCAGACTATGCCAACTATAGGAACGACAAGGCCACCAGTGTCCCAGTTCAACAACATGGAGCTTCTTCTTCTTCTTCTTCAAGTTCAGGTTCTGATCTAGCTGCTGTTATGCTCAGCCAGGCACTGGAGTTTACGCGTAGCGAGCCAAACGCTGATGCGCAGTATGCGCCACATTTGAATCGGCCCATTGCGATACCCGAGAACAGAGAGCCCGGGCAATCTTCAAACGAACACAAGCAATTCTTATGTGCATATGCGGAAGTCCTGCGAGGACATTCTGTCAGGCCTGCTGAGTTTGCTGACTTCTTGTATGGTCTTAATGTCCTAGCTACAGCAACGAATGCGACAGCCCAGGACTTACTCGACGACTTTTCTGACAAAGGCGCACCATCGAGGATTGTACAGGATTACATACGAGGGGCAAATGAGGCCTTCTTTGCGCCGCGAGGCCTCACCGTCTCATTCCGCAGCGAACCTGTGCTTCTCGATTCCTTGCCCATCCCAGCGGGCAGACGAGCTGCCATCCTCGCCGATTTCCTGGAAGTGACTCGGGGTGCTGAGTGGCGCGCAAAACAACTATATCCCTGGATTGAGGCTCTTCATGCTAATGTGGATGGTATCACGACCCCGAGTGAGCGTGTACTCAGGTTGCACGAGACTGGCGTGCGTTACGCAAGTCAGAGAACACAATCAGACCCACCTAGTCACAACGATGACGACGACTACCCAGTTGAGAAGTTGCACATATACCATTCGGAAGAGGATGAAGACCCGCCACACTCTATACCTGGACCTTCAGAGGAAACGCGCCACGGTTCTGGCCACCGTGGACGAGACCATCATCATCATCATCCTCGAGGTCAACAAGGAGGTCACTGGTCGCCATTTGGCATGCCAGGTCATGGACCCTTTGGTGCACCCGGAAGAGGACCTTTCGGCCCTCCTGGTAATGGGTCCTTTGGTCCTGGTCGAGGACCATTCGGCAGGCGTGGCCGTGGCTATGCTGGCTGTCGTGGTCCAGCAGGTCCCTTCCAACAGACAGATCCTTGGCGTGGCAATGAGTGGGCTGAGGTGGGCAAAGAACTTGGAAAGATTGGCGAGCAATTTGGAAAATCGATGGGTAATTGGGGCATTGAATTTGGAAAGCGTGCCAATTCTTGGGGTCTGGATGTAGGGAAGATGGCCAGCGGAAGTGGTTCGCAACAACGAGGTGCACCTGGACCGGCATATGAGCAAGTACATGACGACCTACCGCCGTCGTATGACTCTCCTCCTGGCCAACAGTCTGGTGTCTTTCACGGAGATCGGAAAGTTGATCCCGATTCTTCTACCTCGACGGCAGAAAAGGGCAAGAGTAAGGAAAAAGACTTGGCCATGGACGACGATTCCGACACTTCATCAATCTCATCTGATACATCCGACTCCTCCGATTCAGACTCTGACTCCGACTCCGACATCCCCGACACAGATGCCATCTTCGCCACCCGCCTTCGCACCATCAACGCCGAAGCCACCGCCGCCACCCGAAAAGGCAAAAAGAGCGCCTCGGAAATCTCCCGCGAGCGCGCCCTTGCCATTGAGAAAGCGGAAACCGAAAAAGAAAACACAGACCTCAAAATCGCAAGTAGGATCTCGAAACGTGCTGCAACCCGCGATCTAAAGCAACGCCGTCGCGAGCTAAAGCGCCAACACAAGCAGAAGAAGCGCGAGCTGCGTGCTGTGCATGATAGGAAGGGGAAGGGGAAAGCGAGAAAGAGCAGGGAGTGGAAGGAGGCGAAGAAGGAATTCAAGGAGAAGAAGAAGGAGCTTAAGAGGGAGAGGATGGCTGTTAGGAGACAGTGGCGTGAGGGTAGGAATGAGAGAGTTAGGGGTGGACAAGATGTGAGGGTGGAGGAGGAGGTTCAGCCATATCCTCGTGACTGTGGAGATGGAGAGACTCAGGATACGATGGTTTGGTTGGTGATTGAGAATCTGGGACCTTGAGCTAGCTAGCCAGTCAACTCGGATTGCTCAATTTGAGGGAGGAGACAAAGCGATAGATATGGTGTACGTCTTTACATGAGCTACATACCACAACAATTAAATAAGTAAAACGGCGAAGGAACACTTGTGATAATGACTAAACTGGAGTCGATGACATAGTTCGTCCTTATCTGAACCCAGACCTAACAGCCATACTTTTTAGGGTGCAGGTGCATGTGCTCAGGGTCCTGACAAAGCCCTCAGACACAGGTCGGGATAGCGACGCAAACAGATGGGCTTCTTTTCCAGTTTCCCTTGTGTTCCCTCACTGCTCAGGCATGCCGTTGGCGGTGGCGGTTTCGTACAATGACGTCGCTATGCGCTCCTCCGCGGAGCCTCTTACCAACAAACGAACTCACCACCGGGGCAACAGTAGTTCCAGACTTACCTATAGGATCTCATGCTAATATCATCTTTTATATTCACATATTCCTAGGCAATATCTTTGCGACAATACCAACTGCTAACACAGCAACCAGCAACTCCGCAGAACTCACCGAGCAGCATGACAACCATTAATCCTAAGAAAGAGTTCGTTCAAATCGATGAGTTAGACATAGGACTTGAAAGATCACAAATCACCAGTCAAGGTCAGATCGAGCTCCCTGAAAGGAGATCAACGAGCAGCAGCAGCGACTTCGACGGTGTTCAGCCTGATACTCAATCATCTACTCACCAGCTACTAAACAAAGTAAAGCGGAAGAAACGTCATGCCACCATCAAGATCAGAGAAGCACTTCACATTGCAAAGCCCGCAGATGATGCCAAGAAACTGGAACCGGAAGCGTTGGTACTTGCTGATACAGCCGCGGTTGGAGAGTCGAATTCTCGACTTGATGATAAGTCGACTGCGCCAGAGAAACATGGTGTTAAGGATGTCTTAAGGTATCCGATTGATACTGTGAAGAAGATGGGATGGTCTCGGGGTACGTCGGTTGCGTTCTACTGAGCAATCAGTGCAATCACTAAGCACACGAAGAGCATTCTACATGTTCATGTTGTTAACTCTGACGGCTAAAACGTACATCTAGGCAACCAAGAGCTGGCAGATAACATAGCAGTTTCAGAAATGCCACATGGCCAGGAGGTTGACTTGGTCCAGGCGGCGACCACCGCATCCCAAGCTCAAACAGAAGAGGGGAAGCAGCAAGCCAAAGAAACGCTTTCCGAAATGTTAAGACAGCGACAAAACACCTACGTCCGCTGGTCTCTCGACCGACATGTCACCAAACTCCGCGTCCTACCACGAAACACAATAAAGCTCAAACCGCGCTCAGACTTCACCACCACAGACAGCCAAGGAACCACGACCATCGACTGGAAAAACTACACCACCCACCTCCTAGACTACTACGCCCACCAATACGGTGGCCAATACATCGGCTCCAGCTCGTCCCCACCAATCCCCTCCAAAGAAACAATAATGCCCAACCTCGAGCGCCTCATCGTCGCCACCTCGCCCTTTCAAGAATTCCTCATGACAACCCGCCGCGTCTACCTCTGGCAACATCCCCGCGAAACAGCAAAATACCTCGTCATCTACTCCACACTATGGTATCTCGACCTCCTCCTGCCTGGCGTTCTCTCAGCCATCTTGTATCTGGTGGCTCAACGCCGCTGGCACACGCAAACAATGCACGATCTCCGCGACGATATCCAACACCGAGAAAACACACACCGCACCGCCCTCTCCCTGACCGAGTTTATAGAAAAACGCGGCAACACAAACTGGGCCCACGACCTGTTACAAGAAATCGGCCCTTGGCTCATGATCCAACTCGCCGATTTGGCAAATTTCTTCGAAACCGTGCGGAACTTTTACGAGTGGCGGAAACCTTTGCGGACGTTTTCTGTGCTCGTGATGCTGGCTTTGGGTATCTTGGCTACGGTGTTGGTGCCACTGGGGGTGCTGGTCAAGACGGCGACGGCGATGGGGGGCGTGGCGTTTTTTGGGTTGTTTCCAGTTGGGGTGAATTTTCAGGAGTACAGGTTGTTGGTTTCGCCGGTGAAGAGGCTGTTGTGGAATGTTCCGACGCATGCGGAGTGGGCGGTGAGGTTTGTGCAGGCGGAGGGGGTGAGGGTGTTGGTGGATTGGGAACAGGAACAACGGCGGTGTGAGCAGGATGAGCAGAAGGAGTCTGCTACATCTACCAAACCTGACACTAGGGATTTCGCGTCGTACCCAGCACACTTCCAAAAGACAGCAGGATGTCTCATTATCAGCGCAATGGGCATACGTTTCCAAACCACACACTCACCACACGTCGTCCTCTTTGCCCTGCCTTACGACAAGCTTTGTAACCTGGAGAAGCAGAACCGGCATGTGGAGAAAGTGGCGAAGATACTAAAGGCATACGAGAAAGATCTCAGGCTGGTGGATGAAGAGGGTAGGGAGTGGGTGGTGCAGGGCATGGAGAAGAGAGATGAGGTTTTTAGCCAGATTGTGGGGTTTAGTCGGAAGGAGTGGCAGGTTGTGTGGTAGGGGTAGGGGTGGGGTTTGGAGTAGTGGTATGGTGATGGACTTGATAGGGTGGTTTGCGAGTAAAAGTGCTTCGAACCTAAATTTCTTTCTATTGGTGTCTTGTTGGTTTAGGTGAGATTTGTTTCTTTCATTTGCTGCTCTGCACGAGTATAGCTAGTGGAAATACAGATTCAAGTGATATTCTTCACAATTACAGCTGAGGAAAATAGTGCTCTCGATGAAATCCATAAAAGCCATTTTTCGGTCTTCAATGTTCCGACAGAGCAACGAATCTAGTCTGGCGAGAGATCTCTACCTTACCCTTGTTGCCTCCTATTGCATTCCTTGAGCTCAAACTCGTTGGTAGGTAGTTTTCAGAGCTGCATCTAGCATACACAGAGGCCCCTTTGCATAAATAATTTAGACCCATATCCACCCCCTACTCATTGTACACCGTCACCACAATGCCCTCACTCTCTATACAGAACGGGAAGAAAATACCCAGAAAGATCGCAAAACATATTATCTAGTGCAACGTCTCACAGGACTAACAGTAGCAATCCCATCACACCTAATCTAACAGGCCAAACACGACATAAAACCCACCGCGCACCATGCAGTAGCAAACACAGAGTACATACGCAAACACCGAGTTACCCACCACGCTACGCTGTACAGTATCCCCACACAAACAACGCCGCCCCAACAAGCCCAGCAGCCAACAGCCAGTGACATACTCCCCTCACCCAATAGGTAAGCAGGCCCCCCCACCGCCCCTACCCATCCCTTTTCGCACCCGCCTTACCCCCTGACCCCTAAATCCCCATCTCCAATCCAGAATCCAAAAATATCCACCGCTCGCACGTGCAAAAAACCTTTCCCCTCTAGAAGGCCTGTCGTCATCTCCCTTCTCTAGCGCCCTTTGTGGGTACTAGCGGCTTGGCGATGGTTTGGTATGTCACTAGACTGTGCTGATTGGCTGGTGGGATGTAGATCTGGGCTAGACGTTCCGAGGTAAGTATAGAAGGTTAGTGGTGAAAATGTGGTAGGCATAAAAGAAGGGTTTGTGCTGGGTTTGGATGAAGTGGATGAATGAAGCAAAGTGAATGTGATTGAGGATAAGTTAGGGTTCAGAGATTGAAGCGGTCAAAGAAAAGAGTGTTGGGAAAGAGAAATAGGTGTTGAGAAGAGTGTTCAACGGGTAGAGGACTAAACGATAAGGAAGAGCTCAAGAGAAAGAGAAAGAGAAAGAGAAAGAAAGAGACATGGATACCGTCGAGCGCGGAGCAATCGCAGCGGAGAAAGAAGACAAGAGGGACAGACATGGCAATCGCGATGTTGATGTTGAGAAGACTGCTGCTTCTGGTATTGGTGGTGGTGGTGGTGGTGGCGTCACAGGTACGTACCTCTATCTACACCTCCACCGTCTGATTCAACCTTCTAACATATGCATCTAGACACCCACCCATCGTCCGAAAAACCTGCTCTCCCGCCACTAAAAGGCCTCTCTTTCCTCGACCGCTTCCTAGTAGTATGGATCCTCCTTGCCATGGGCATCGGTATCGCCCTCGGAAACACCGTAGACTCTGTTGGACCCGCTCTGCAGAAGGGAGAGTTTGTTGGTGTTAGTATTCCGATTGGTATGTTATCCCTTCCCCGTCTATCACTTCCTCGCTAGTTAGAACGGCGGTTTCACACACACCTACACACACATATACAGAGAGAGAGGGATAGGGAGAGAGATACATCACTAACTCAACATGCCCACAGCAATCGGTTTACTAGTAATGATGTACCCCATCCTCTGCAAAGTACGCTACGAATCCCTCCACCTCCTCCTAAAATCACGCGCCCTCTGGATCCAAATCGGCGTCTCCTTTGTCCTCAACTGGATCATCGCACCACTATTCATGGTAGCCCTCGCCTGGGCCTTCCTGCCCGACCGCCAAGACCTACGCGAAGGCCTAATCTTCGTCGGCATCGCCAGATGCATCGCCATGGTACTTATATGGACGGATCTCGCCCAAGGCGACGGCGACTACTGCGCCGTACTGGTAGCCTTCAACTCGATATTGCAGATTGTCCTGTTTGCCCCCTTTGCCGTCTTCTACATCCAGGTGGTGAGTCACGGGGAGAAGACAACGGTGTCGTATCAGGGCGTGGCGCAGAGCGTGGGCGTGTTTTTGGGCATTCCGCTTGGCGCCGCCGTGATTACAAGGTTGGGGTTGAAGACACTGGTGGGCGAGGAACGGTATCAGCGCCGGTTTATCCGCTATATTGCCCCGTTCTCGCTCATTGGCCTGCTTTACACCATCATTGTCCTGTTTGCCAGCCAGGGCGCCCATGTTGTTGGGCAGATTACGGATGTGCTTCGCGTCTGCGCGCCGCTCTTGGTCTACTTCCTCGTCGTCTTCACGAGCACTGTCTGGTTCTGCTGGAAGATGGGGTTCGGTTATAAAGTTAGCTGCACGCAGAGCTTCACCGCTGCCAGCAATAACTTTGAGCTAGCCATCGCCGTCGTCGTGGCCGTGTATGGTGCAGGAAGTGGGCAGGCTTTGGCAAGTACAGTGGGCCCCTTGATAGAGGTTCCGGTACTTGTGCTCCTGGTTTATGTCCTCAAGTGGATACGAGAGAGGTGGCAATGGGTCTAGAAGGTGTGTCAGTGTAACGTTGAGTGGCAGCGTCGGTCGCCATTACGGCTAGTTACCGGGCCTTCCGGGTATAAGGAAGCTGATTTGAATTCGAAATTGAATCGCTCAAGCGCTTGTTCTGTTATATGATCGATGATGGTAGCATGTGAAGCTACTTCCCGACTAGTGTCGGGTCAACCGAGCAGTGCCTCGCCGAGTCCGGCATCTCCGTCGAGATTACAATTACAACAATAACCGGTCAAAGGGGAGAGCCTCCTAGGAACACCTCGTTGATGCCTGAACCATGATGATGGATTGACGGTGGTCCCTTAGCCCTGAAGCTTTGATCACGCGCTCCACACCATTTCACACGCTAGCGTACCAGGAACCAGAGTTTATTGTCATTACATGTGTCGTAAGCCCTCCTGAATCCTGCAAAAATCCTAATGTTCCCTGCCAGAATTTGGTGTCCCATGAGGCGTAGGCCCTGAGCTAGCGTGCGCGGAGAAGATACCGAAGACTCTTACAGTGCCTTCGCTAAACATACACCACTTCACTAGTCGCATGTCGCTTGAGTCAGCCCCTAACCACCTGACTAACTGGCTTACGTGGGCCAGGGTACCGCAAACCCCACACGGAGATACTGTCTGCTCACAGGCCACGCGGCTTCAGATGCCGGATCCTATTGAAGGCAAGAGTGAGCGAGTTGAACGGGCGGTAAGATGAAGACCATCTTATCGAGATAGCCACAGCCACCGGCTCATAGGGACATGTATCGATCGTGCATGATCGTACTCGCACGCAATGAAATGGCCAGATGTACACTCGTGTGCCCACAAGGGCTCGATCGGCAGTGCGAGCAATGGTCTGTACGTCGGCAGTCTTCTCCCGCTGCTATATTGAGCTCGCAATGGCGACATGCGCACTCCATTAGGGATCATACACAATGTTTGGTGTAGTCGTAGCTCGTGCTGCTACAGCACAAGGCTCATAGATGGTACCAAGTAGCTGGTGCTACGCCCGGCAGGTTGCGGAACCCTCGTTTTCATTTCATGCAGGGCTTCGGTGCCTACGCAATCCTTCATGTACCTCGCATTGCACAGGCTGATGTTGTGATTCGGTCGAGAAAGACTGTGTTGAGAGAAACAGCCATGCTTCAGGAAGCCATGCCTGTAAGCTGGTAGTATCGTACCCTGTGAACGTCAGTGCTCTCTGTGCTCGTGCTCCACAGCCTTATTATTTGCCAAGTCACACAGACGCAAACGTACTAGGCATATCGTACATGCATAAGGAAATGGATTTCAGACATGGTAGACGACCCAATGTGTGAATGCTGTCGGTGAAGGTGACATTGGCGACCGGGAAATGGTTACGGTTCCAGATGCGGTTGCGATGGGTCCTTGTACACTGCAGTACGACACATGGTATTTGGTGGCACAGAGGCGATTCCAGGTCTGGCGTTTATCGCAAATGCAGACAGCCTTGCAGTCAACAATGTCCTTGTGTGTGACAGTGTGCACCAGTGGAATTGTGTTGCCATGTGTAGGTGGCGCGTAGATTGGCTTGCCTGCAACGAGCGCGCTCGATGGTTCTCCGTGTTGGGACATGTCTAGACAAAGTCAGGCGTCCAGTCAGCCCCGTCAGGCTCGGCATGGTTGACAAAAAAGCTGTCGTAGGTAGGTAATATTAAAGTCAAATCCCGAGATTCGTTCCGCTTTGGGCGCGAAATTGGTCATGACGTACGTAGCAAAGTGTTTCGGCAGGCATTCGATGCATGTAGTCGGGGGGTTTGCAGGTCGGTCAGCACGTGTTCCCAGCTACGAGGGACATCTTGCACCAGGGCCAATTATGCTGGACTTGTGTTTTGTTTGGCTTCTGCCAGTCGCCGAGCCATCGGGCTTGAACGGCATGTTTGGTGACGGCACCACGCGTCTCTTAGCAGCAGTAATATAGCTGGAACACGTTGATGACGGCTGAAACGCGCCCTCTCTGGCGCTAGCATGGCGGCAGGGCCCAGGCTCGGTGGCCTTCTTGTCTCAGGAGTGTTGGATGTAAGCGCCGCACGCGCTTCCTTGTAGAGTTGACGGGCGATGTGCAGCGGGCCCCACGCAGCCGTCGCCAGCGCGTACCGGCATTCACCTTGTTTAGAGCTGTCAAATAGTCCAGGTGGCTCGCTAGAAAGCGCGGAGGCGCCACTGGAAGGTGTTTCGAAAGGGTGGGTGGACGGCGCTCGAGGGAACTGCTCGTGTTCATGCAGCTTGACGGGCGCCCAGTCCTACTTTTGCTTACCAGCCCTGCGGAGGACCCAGTAGACCGGTTCCGCCAGGCTAGCGACGACCACGACCATGTTTCAATCGGCCTGCTGTCTCGCGCTCCCCGCAGTCTTGTCGCCCTTGACATGCTATTTGGTCTGCGCCTGCTTGAGTGCGCGTGAACCTTGCAGCCGTCCCTTGCGACGTTGCATCGTTCTAGAGTTATGCTGATGTTGTGTCGTTAGCTGAAACCGCCCCTCTCCGCCGCCGCCGAGGTTTCTCGCTACCAAACCATCACGACGTCGACTTTGTAGGCGGGTAAAGGGCCTTTTGGCGGCAAATTGCTGGGTCCAGTTACGACGACAGCCGTCAACCCATGTGCAGACGGAGAAGCATCTGCAGAGTCGTCACTTGGGCAGTCAGACGTCGCTTCTAGCCGTACATGGTATATAGTTGGCGAGCCCAATGGCTTTGTCTGCCGCGCAGCTGACTAGATAGGAGCTAGATGCGAGCAACTACTCCCGGCGGTGAAGGGGGGGGAAATGCTTCTGAAATTACTGTTGACTCGATCTTGACCTGTCGTGTGCTGCCAACTGCACGGGACCATGACCAATGCCCGGTGGTCAACTCGCTACCAAGTCAGCGACAAGTCATCGGCATATAAAAGCGAAAAGGCGTTCCTGTATGTGCATGCGATCCTGACCTGGATCCGATTCGGGAAATGATCGGCGAGCATCCGGTAAAGCACAGATGACTAGCGCAGGCCCTGGTCCTGTATAAGGCGGGACGAGATTGGTATTGCTCAGCTCTTCCCAGTTGGCTTCATAGTGAAGCATGCCATGCACCGGTAGAAAAGGACGAGTAGTTGTCGACAGCTGCCGGGAACAGCAAACTCCTGTGCCGACGACGACGGGCGGGCGGGGGTTGCAGGCGTTGCGTAACCCTTTCTGTACCGAACAACCAAGTTCGGCAGCGGAACGGCGCGCGGCGCTGCAACAGCAAAGTGTGTCAACGACGCAAGTCGCGACCGTGCTCTGCAATGCATATCCAAAGCCTGGGACCGCTCCTGAGGCCGGGGCCTTTCAATGCTAGGCGCGTAGGCATTTTGAGCGTAAGAGAGGCGGTTTGAATGGAACAGGTGTGAAATCAGCATAGCCATTGACGTGCATGACAGTCTGCTGGGACAAAGCAATTCTTTTCCGTAACTACTGAGGCGACTGAAGTGCAGCCGGGGATGGCGGAGATTATCCTTTGCTCGTCGTATCACTCGGCTAACAGTCATCTCGGGCCATGGTGCAAAAGCGTCAGTTGAGCCGACTATATGGGAGGGCTGATGGTATACGCCCGTCGCCCGTCGCCATATACGCGTCCAGAAAGAGTCGGGGCACAGAAACGGTAGGGCGTGGTGGTGGGCTTGGTCGCCCATTCGCCGTGGCCGTGGCCGTGACCATGGCTATTCGCCGAAGCGGGGAGCATGGTACGGGATCCAGCTCTTGAACCACTCTATTGGGCGTCGAGGACCAACGCGAAGACGGTCCGGCGAAGCTTAGAAAGGCCGCCAGCCATGTCCTGGCTAGCCGGGTCGCCCATCTTCGTCGTCATATCTCCGTCGCGTCGAGGGGCACATTTCACGTCAAGTATCATATCAGAGGCAGCAGAAGCCTCAGAAGCCTCGTACTGTCGTCATGACGGATGGCACATGGCAAATGGCATAGGGCGCGTGTCATCGACGAGTATCAGACTCTTCTTCCCCCATGTCATGCGCCTCACTGTCACTTCGCAGCAGGGCCTGGCTTTCGCTGAGCGGTGTGGGCGTGGTGGTAAGGATGTGACGAACTTCGCAGCACCACCAAGTACCAAGCACAGCACCAGCACCAGCACCAGCACCAGCTCGGTTCCAGCGCTCATGGGCGCGCTGGACCGGGGGAGGGACCTCAGGGCAATGGGTGGACAGCCAGTCAGCGCACGGGTGCATTTCCGACAGACTGTTACCGCCATCATGGTAGCTGGAAAAGAACCATACTCTGTTGGGTCCAGCTCCGAGCGTGTCGCGGACTGCGGACGGTGCGAGTGCCATGGACAGGCCAACTAATTAATAGCTGTCTTGTTAATGGCCTGGGATGCAGATGGGTCCCAAGAGGTGCGCAGATGGGTGGACCCGCCTCGGACTGCCTCTTGCATTGATGCCGGGACGCCTGCTTGTGGTCGACCAGCCCCAGCGTCAGCCCTCATTGTCGCGCCTGCAGGGGTTTCGCTTTTAAATACCTCGCGCTTCTCTCTGGGCCTGATGACTGAGATGCCGGTCCTGCCACCTGAAGTTCACATATACACACGTCGCTGCTGCTGCTGCTGCTGCTGCTACTGCTGCCCGCTCTAGCCCGCGACGACAACGCCGCCGCCGCCGCCTACACGCCAAATCCATCTTCACCCACCAGTACCAGTTCTCGCCCCCTAGAACAAAGTTATTACCCTGCCGGCTTCTTCTTCCGGCTGTATCATTCCGCCCAACGTCAACTTGCCTCGCGCCTTCGGGCCACCACGACCGCGAGTCTCTCCGTCTCAAGTCTCATGATCAGCGCAAAGTCGTCATCGGCACCACCAATTACCGATTAGTAGTCGCTGCGAGGCTGCCCAGCAAACTCCCACCGCTGCTCGTCCAAGGCTGCTCGCTCCAATGGTCACGATGACATCGAATGGGTGAGTGCACTACTCCTCCCCGCTCCGTGCGACGCGCCCAAGGCTGGTCGGCGGCAATGCGCCTGCAATGGCCCCCCCCCCAGCAAACCTCAGACAGCTAACCTGCAGCTCCAGATTGCCCGTGCCCGCTCAAAACAGCAACTATTTGGAAAATGGCCGATGGTACCACGGCTTCCGGAGAGGCCTCTACATGTACCCATGCGACGAGGTAGGCAGCCGCGAGTTGTTGGCTCCTTCTGCGCTGACGCTAGAATACCACAGCCAGAAAAAGACCGCATGGACATTTACCACCAGTTCTTTGCCGTAGCACGAAGAGGCCAGCTGCACCAGGCCCCAGTACCCGTCGAGCCACATCTGCAGCCCCGCATCCTCGACGTTGGGTGTGGGACAGGCATCTGGGCAATTGACATGGCCGAGTAAGTTTATTCCTAATTCTGCCTCGTCAACCCACGGCTAACCGCGACTGTGCAGCAAATACCTAAACGCCGAGGTATGCTTTTCCCGCCCCGAAATTCAGACTTGTTTCTGCCTTGCGACCTCACGACTAACGCGACATGCGCGCAGGTTTTAGGATTAGATCTGGTCAACATCCAGCCCGAGAAGTATGCCTCCCTCCGCTGCCGCCTCTCTACCTGACACTGATTAGTCCCCGCAGAATCCCCCCGAACCTGCGATTCCGTGTACCACGCGACTATGAGAGCCCCTGGACGCTGGGCGAGGATTCTTGGGACCTAATTCACCTGCGCATGGCCTGTGGCAGCGTTACATCTTGGCCAGAACTCTACCAAAAGATATTTTCGTAGGTAGCAACCCCCCGCGCGCCCCGCTGTGCCAATGCTAACCTAGGCCTCGCAGGCACCTCAAGCCAGGCACTGGCTGGATAGAGCACATTGAAATCGACATGGAGCCGCGCTGCGACGACCGCACGCTTCCCCCCGACAGCATGCTCACGCAGTGGTACGGCTGGCTAGCTGATGCTACGCACCGAGTTTCGCGCCCAATCGCATACGAGCACCGCACCCGCCAGCTGCTGCAGTCTGCCGGCTTCATCGATATCCAGGAGACGGTTATTCGCGTCCCGTACAACACATGGCCCAATGACCCGCACCAAAAAGACATCGGCAGGTGGTACAATCTGGGCCTGACCGAGGGTCTGGAGGCGCTAACCTTTGCACCCCTCACCAGGGTCTACGGATGGGATCTCAACGCACATGTCAAACCATTGCTCGAGAACGTGCGGAGGGAGCTCTGCAACCGCAAAATTCATGCGTACAACAATATGTAAGTCAGGCCCCGGCCCCCGTGGTACCAATTATTCCATGTCAGGCTAGACGCTGATGCCTTGCTCCATAGCCACATTTGGACTGCTCGCCGCCCCCAGCAGTAGGCCCTCGCACCACACTTGTAGGACCCCGATGATCGATTGACGATGCTGTATCTGGCCTTTGTTTGCCTATTACAGCGCGCGCCACGCAGTAGCCAGCGAGGTCCCGCCGGCGAGTCTGCTGCATTGGGCATCCTCCGAAGCTCTGTCGAGCGCATCAACGCGCCAGCCCCGTCACACCTGGACCCTGGCGACACTTCCAGGAAGTTGTGCATTTCGCGGAACATCACTAGCCTCACTCTGCTATTGGTGAGCACCTCGACCTTGGTCGGGCATGACGGAGCAGGGGAATCCCCCACCGGCACACGTCCCGTGACGGTGTCGCTTTACACTTTATTCGCATCACCTTGCCCTTTACCTAATGGCGCATTTTGCGGTAGGGAAAATCTGGAGTTTTTTCGGCGACTACCCCTGTCCGGCGTTTACGGCACCTTGAAGAATATGATACCTCGGTTTTCCTGTGATAAAAACGAATTTCTATTTCCACTGTCACTGTTTCCTAAGCAGATCGCGGCTGTCTGAGCGCGTCCTTGTGCATGGCATCATTTTTGTGTTGCTGGCGACCACACGGTGTTGGTCCCTAGTGTTTTGTGTCTCACGTGGGAGGCACATGCTATTGATTTAGCGAAAGCGACCAGGATGAACATGTCCCCATTTTCAAGGACAGCACGAGCAGTAAATAATAGGTGCCAATATATACCCCCACTTTCTTCCAACGCTCGTTCGCATGGGCCACTAGGTGCAATGTAACGGTGAGGCTGCTAACTTGGGCTGGGAGCACCTTGGGTCCAAGGTCAGACGGTCGTTTGGTCCAAACGCATCTACGTCACAATGGTGCCAGTGGCAAGTCCAATGTGGTGTACATGTAGGTACAGTATACCGGTCACGGTAGAGACGGAGGTGCGGTGCTGCAGTATGTATGTTCGCTGGGCGTCATGGTGTCGGCTGGCATGCTGTATATATCGATGCCACGCGTCGTTCCAGGTTGGTGGGTAGGTTCGCGTGCAAAGTCAGGCCAGAAATATGAAGGCAACATTGAAATGTGCAACTATCAAGGGCGGGCGATAGCAGCTTAGGCAGGCGAATATTGACGCCTAGCAATCGGCGCCTAAGTTTCAGTGTTGCATAGTTACCTTGCTCGCTGGCCCAGGGTGCCGGACCGATCCTTTTGGCAATTATAGCAAGCGAGCTGCAGCAGTGTGGCACACAAACATGCGCCGAGGTAAGTTGCCATGCACAATAGATCACGGCAGGGCTCACATCAAGGGCAAGATAAGATGCGTGTGCGCAATGCCGGCCGCACTGATACCAGATGAATGGTGAGATGTATGCGGGGGTGGCATGGGGGCGACAAGAAGGGAGTTGCTGGCAAGCTCAAGCTTGTGTTGGCATTGGTGATCCGACGAGCTGGGTCGGACGAGGGTTCTCCCGTATCCCGTGCCTTCCTCCCGTGGAACGAAGGAACAGCGGAGCGCGAGGACAGAACAGCTGGAACCAGAACCAGAACGGCGACGACGAGCAAAAAGAAGAAAAGTCAGCCCATGTGGTGGAGACTGGCGGGCCCGAGCGAGTGTGAGTGCATGCAACTTGTCTCGTCCATGCTGTATCGCAATCTTGTGCACCCACTCACGCGTCGCGTCTCGCGTTACCTGCTAACGGCTTATAGCCAACACATGGTCCCTTCGTCTGCCGTTGATATCGCCGGGCCTATCTCGGCCGCCCTCTTGACTAGTCCGCCTGTAATGCCTTCTCCTCGCGAACCATCGTCCACACCTTCTGACATACTGACACATTTTGCGACGCCTTCATTGCTGGGTCTATCTGCCCACTCCATCCTGCCTTATCCAAATGCATAGAGTCGGCCAGTAATAAGGCGTCGCCTCTCCGCCGCCTGCATGCTGCCTACACGACACTACGACACTACCTCTCCTTTCCAGCCTGCTTCTGCAACCACACGTCCTTTGCCATCCCGAGTCGAATACACCGCCATTGTCCCTCGCCGCCAGCACATCAACGCTATTGCATCCGAGGCTCCAGTCATGATGCATCCTCGCCCACCCGTCACAGTTACCGGCGGCGAGGTTCTGCCGCCCACGACTATTAACATGTGAGCCGACTGCGCCACTGCACTGCTCTTTTTACCACACCCCCGGATAATCCATGTCCGCGGCATGTCGGCCGAGTTCCGATGCTATTGGCTACGTCAACGTGGCGATGAAATCGGTTACCTGATCGTCGGAACTTTCCCTGCCAGCATCTCATCGAGTCACCTCTCGCAGGCCGACGCTTCGCCACGCTTCGCCATATGCCGATGAGGCATATTGGCTTGGTACTTTGACGTGTTGGTGGCGTCTGCGCATCCGCCTATTCGGATCTCACCTGCAGCATCTCAGACTACCAAATGCGGCCATCTGTTCGCACCCCCATTCGGCACCTTGGGCTTTCCTGTCAGGGACCGCATCATCTAGCGTACGGAGCGGACCTCCCCAACCAACTTTTGCCCAGTAAGTCTCTCCGTCGAGTCTCTATTCGTCTACACCTGCATGATGACAAAGCTGGGGCCATAAGAGATCCTCTCCTATACGCTTCTCGGGGCGTTGTGGATCGCAGGATCTATGCTTTCCGAACCAGCAAATTTCCATCTTCTCAACCTGTCTGATACATATTACATGCACTTTTGCTAGTGCATTTTTTCCCCACAATTTCTGCAAATCCTATCGGACTTTTGTCAACGACTAACGATTGGTTAGGCTCAAACTTCCGTCCCGGACGATCAGCGCTTGCAGCCGGCCTTGGACTTGTGGGTTCATCGAACACTAGCGCCAAAAGGAGCCAGGAAACGGTTCATCGTTCACTAGATCTGAATGCTTTCTTGATTCAGTGCCTACTTGGACAGTGCGTGGAATGACTGGTATACGGTGTTTCCTGTCCATGTGGATCGTGATTATGCGCTTCGGTTGAGACGCACATAGGCCTCTGGCGCTTGACACTTATGCTTTTGCGGCATACCTCCATCTTGGGAGCCTTGGCAATATCAAATGACTGTAGATCATGGCAAGTACAGCGTCAATTATAGCCATGTCTACGTACGCCACGTATTTGAGGTCCACACATGCTTCCGCTGTGTTGGCCGTAGTTTCTTGTGACGGTTCTTGCGGTTCCTGACTCTGTACAATTTACCCCTTTCAATCTTCATGGAGAATGACGGGAGCAGGGTTGATGGTTGGTTGGTATCAATTGTCTTCACCCGCGGCATCGTTTGGATGTATCTTGGAAGCCATCGTGGCGCATGGCTGAACCATGGTGGCTTTCAATTGAAACTCAAGATGCCGTGCAGCAATTGCAGTTCCCTTTGGCCGTTACTAGCTTATACAATCATCGTTCATAACAAAGTGGTTGTCGCTCTCATCGTAGACTGTCGTTTGTGGCTCCTTAGAGAGGCGATGAGATTGGGCTTGTTGCTAGGTTCCCATATGTGGCTATAACACCACCTGCAAACACTGCAAGCATAGTCCAGGACAACTGTAAGAAAACCACAGTAAAGTTGACGTCAAGTCTTTCAATCAAAAGAAACTTCACGGGTTGTGTCGCTACGACCTAAATCAATCTTGACAAGCTAGCCGTCGTTCCTACAACCACACCCGGACGACCCTGCCGACGGAAAGACGGTAATAGAGCAGGTGCGACTATGTAGGTCTGCCACATCCACCACCGTGCTCTCACCTCCTCCCTCCCGTAAACAAACGTTACGTCAACTGTTATTCGGTACCATGCCTACCTCCTTCCGCACGACTTGAACATGCACTTCTGTCTTCTTCCAACATTACATGTCCTCCACCGCAACAGTCTACCCGCCAGTACTGAGCTCGCACCGTCCCCAAACCTCTCTCGAGTATTCTTTCAATCTCACAAGCTCCTCTACCAACGGAATACGACTAGTAGCAGGTCAACGATGACCAATGCGAACCCTGCACCAGTTGGGCAACCCCATTGGCGGCCCAGATACATGGCCCTCACAAAACATCGTATTATCGTGGCTTTGCTGCATATTTTGCACATCATCACAACTTTGGTCGTCCTCATCCTCGCTGTATACTTGCTTAAGCATTTCCCCCGCGGCGCCTTTGAGCCGAGGTTACAAGGTGTCAACACACCCCGGGCGATTCTATTGGTAGGTTAGCTTACCTACGTCAAGTGAATAATAGCTAACGATTCTTTAGTCTGCCATCGACTTACTCTTAATGCTGCCGATCCTGGGGGTCTCCCTGAGCAGACACAACAAAAACTTCCTGGGCTTCTTCACTTTCTTACTAGGCGTTGGCTGGGTTGTTCTGTTCGTCTACGTGCTGAAAGACTTTACATTTGGCAGATTTGGCTTGTGCGAGAGTCTGCCATATGCTTTGTTCAACGGTCGCCCGGACTATGCCAGATGCAAGATCAAGAGGGTATTCAGCGCTTTCATTGGCTTAGCTGCGTAAGTACCCCAGGTTTCCATCACCTCAAGCGCTGTTGCTAACGCGTGAACAGCGTTACGAATTTCCTCGCCACGATTTGTTACTGTATGTGGCGTGTTGCGGATGAGTACTAAACAGAGAGAATTACCAGTCGTTCTACCTAGTTCCTTTCCTAAGAGCAATTCTATCCTTTTACAAGTATAACTGTTCGTGGATGTTGAAGACGTTTTGTTTTTGATGTGATACTGCTGAGAGTGTCAGTCATGCCAGCCCGGGTATCATGAAGTACTTGACATGCCAGTAGAAGAGGCCACTATAGTCGTCATACATTTATATTGAGTGCTTATCTACACTATCTAGTGTTTACGATAACTAGGTGCCGGTACTTTTCTATCTTAGGGCCGGCAACATCTCCGGCTTCCCCGCACCCCGCTATAACAACACCCTACCAAGACCTTCACTTATACCGGCACCCAGGTGTCATTAAATACTAGAAATACCAGTGTAAAAGGCCACTGTAGTCGCAAGTCACGTCTGTTAGCTGCCTAACTACACTGTCCAAGATAACACACAGGTGCCGGTACTTCCATCCCGCCTTCCCCGCACCCGGCTATGCCGATATACAGGATATCGTCTTCCTTCGTGAAAAATTATCCGCGACATGACAAAAGCCGCCGCTGTCTCTGGCGATATGGACGCAATTGGTCGACATTACTCGGTGGTGACCCTCACTCCGATGAAGTCATCTAGTATATAGGTCGCATGGGCCTTTCATCATATACAACGACACATGTCTCTTCCCAAGTCATTTCTTCGAGATAAAGAAGCCATCTACCCAAACATCACATGACGCCCAATGCAAAACGACTCAAAATGTCACCATCCACAGATCGCAAACGAGCCGTGCGCATAGCCGGGTGCTCAGGTGGCTTCACCGACCGTTCAACAGCCATTGCGCGCATGGCAGCAGATCCAGATGTCGACGTCGTCATGGGTACTTCCCTTCCCCCCCTTCACCCATCCACACACACACACATACATACAACCGGCCTAACACATAAACCCAGGCGACTGGCTCTCTGAAATGACGATGACGCTCCACGGCAGCGGCAAAGTAAAAAACAGCAGCAGCAGCAGCACCACCACCACCACCACCACCACCACCAAATCCCCCGCCCTAGAAGAACGCATGAAAACAGCAATGTACGCAGAAACCTTCCTCCAATGCTTCGAGCCCGCCATCCCCCCTCCTCGTACGCAACAAAACCAAACTCGCCGTAAACGCCGGCGCATCAGACACCCAACTCCTCGCCGAGGTTGTCGTGGATCTGTTACAGAAGAACGGGGCTGGTCACCTCAAAGTGGCGTGGATTGAAGGCGACGATGTAACCGGTCAGGTCAACAGGCTGATCAAAAAAGGGGAGAAGTTTGAGAGCTTGATGCATGGGAAGGCGCTCGAGGAGTGGGGTATGGAACCGGTTTGTGCGCAGGCTTATTTGGGGGGGTTGTGTATTGCGGAGGCGCTGAGGGAGGGGGCGGATGTTGTTATTGCAGGACGGGTGGCGGATGCTGCGCCGGTTATTGGGGCTGCGGCGTGAGTTTTTTTTTAACATCGTTTGCTTCAACAGCCAAGTTAACGGGGAGATTTCCTTTTGGAGTGGGGGCTGATATCCCGATGCAGATGGTGGCACGACTGGCGAAACGACCAATTCGACGAACTTGCCGGCGCACTCATTGCGGGCCATTTGATCGAATGCTCAAGCTACGTTTGTGGGGGGTACTACTCCATGTTCAAGGATTTGATGAAGAGTGGGAAACATATAAATATGGGGTTTCCCATTGCGGAGGTCGAGGCTGATGGGATTTTCAATATTGCAAAGGAGAAGGATAGTGGTGGTATGTAAACCCCCATTCCCCCTCCCATCTTTATCACTAACCCATGCCACCTCATCTACATAGGCTGTGTAACAGTAGGAACATGTACATCCCAACTCCTCTATGAAATCCAAGGCCCACTGTACTACAACTGCGACGTCACAGCCGACATCACTGACGTGCAAATGGAGCAAATCAGCGAAGACGTCGTGCGAGTGACAGGTATCAAAGGGCTGCCTCCGCCGCCGACTACGAAAATAGGAATTACGGCGCCGGCGGGGTGGCAGTGTGAGTGGCATATGTTTATGTGCGGGTTAGATATCGAAGAGAAGTGTAAGATGACCGAGGAACAGATTAGATATGGTATTTCCCCCTCTCCCTTCCCTTCCCTCTCCCTAACTAACCCACCCACCCAGCAATCGGCCCCAACACCACACGCTTCACAACCCTCCACTTCCACGCCAACGGCACCTCACCCCTCAACGCCCCCACCCAAGACGCCTCAACCGTCGACTTCCGCATATTCGCCCAAACCCACGACGCCACCCTCGTCCGTCCAGACGCCCCCCAAGCCTTCAACCGCTGGTGTCTAGAAGTCTTCCTGCAATGCTGTCCCGGCCTCTCGCTATCCAACGACCTCCGCCAAGTCGTGCCGAAACCGTACTACGAGTATTGGGTTACTTTACTCCCGCAAACGGAATTACCGCTACGCGTGCACGCGCTGTGGGAAGGGGGTAAGACGATGGATCTAGCGCCGCCGGCGGTGACGAAAATATACAGCAAACGGCAACCGTCCTACGAGACGAGTAACCCTGTTCCGCTGGGGCAGTTTGGAGAAACCGTTCATGCGCCCTTGGGGTATATTGTCGCGGGTCGCTCGGGGGATAAGGCGTCAGATTGTAATTGTGGGTTCTTTGTGAGACACGAGGATGAGTGGGATTGGTTGCGGAGTTTTATGACGGTTGAGAGGGTGAAGGCGTTGTTGGGCGAAAACGAGTATAAAGGTGGTGAGATTGAGAGGTTTGAGTTGAGTGGGATTCGGGCGGTGCATTTTTTGCTGAGGGATCATTTGGATCGGGGGTATAATGCTAGTAAGACGTATGATACGTTGGGCAAAAGTAAGTGGCATTGTCCCTGGTGGGTGTGTGGCTGTGAGTTTGCTAACGCGGGGTTGTAGATGCTATGGAGTATATGCGTGCGAAGACTGTGGATTTGCCAAAGAAGTTTTTGGAGAGGGGGAGGATTTAGACGGGGGGATCGTGTTGGAATCGATTACTTACTCTCTCTTTTTGAGATGAGAGTATACAGTGAAGATCCCACAATACATTACTCCAAGCCTTTTTCAGCGCGTACATGGCATTTCAAAAGCAAGTCATGAATTCAACTACTCTCAAGACTCTAGACCTGTTTGCACACCAGCGAAAAAGTATTACAGAAACGTCATGAGCGCTGTTCCCTCAGCGCATACCTGATGCAGCCCCAGTGCCATAAAACGCCATTCCAGTCATAGCAGTCTTGATCTGCTTGCACGTAGCCAGTACAGTACGGCCGTGAAAGAAAGCAGGATAAAAGAGTAAGCAGGGAAGTATGCTGTCAACTAATAGTCGTCTCACAGACATGAAAGATGCAACGCTTTTTCCATCATTATGCTCGGTCTTTTTCTGACGCCGAATGAATGTTATGTAGACGCCAGCATCCCGAGCAGAAACAGTGCACTCTAATCTCAACCTCCTTGCTTGAGCTTGAGGTTCATGACATATTGCATCAAGCTGCAGTCGTCACACTTGACTAATGACTGTAGTGCTTTGACCCTCGTGCGTAGCAGTTCGTTCTCGTCTGCCAGGTTCTTCTTGTCCTTTTCCATCTGCTTGATGTAGGCAGTCGCCGAGGCTAGGATAACGGCCTTGCTGGGCTTCGAAGGCGTGGGCAGGTCCTCAATGTCAGCGCCATCGCATCCTCGGTTCTGCTGTAGTGACGGTACGACACGCTTGAGGGAGTCGAGTTGGGTGTTTAGAGATTCGCGGTACTTTCGTTCGACTTGGTTGTGTGGTAAGCGCCGGCGGGGCTTTGACTTTCCATCATCGGGGCCTTCGGGGGAGTCTTTCGCAGACGTCTCCTCTGCAGTTTCGCTCTTATGCCGTGGCTGCTCTTCAGCGGGCGATGTGGTATTCTGCTGGCTTTCGAATTGACGAGTTGAGAAGCCATTGGCGGATGCATCGCTCTCTGATCGCTTCTTAGGTCGTGGCTGGATTTCAACTATGCCGTCTTCAGCAGTGACTTCTTGGGGCTCGTTGAGCAGATTGGTAATGCTGGGAAGAGCGTCTTGATC
This sequence comes from Pyrenophora tritici-repentis, assembly GCF_003171515.1. Taxonomy (NCBI): domain Eukaryota; kingdom Fungi; phylum Ascomycota; class Dothideomycetes; order Pleosporales; family Pleosporaceae; genus Pyrenophora; species Pyrenophora tritici-repentis. The sequence goes on from NC_089395.1 coordinate 468,963, forward strand.
GGCGAACAAGAACGGTGCACAGCCTCCGCCACACGTTGATGGATTTGGAGGCGGTCCGTTCACGTCATGGTTGGGACACAGTGGTGAAGTCCAGCAGGCAGAGAGGATGTCTGGCTTATTCTTGATTCGCTTGGAGGTGGTATTGGCCGCTTGCGATGTCTTCCGCTCCACGCTCGGATTTGCAGTGTTTGATGCTCCCTTGGGTCCATCGGGGAAGGTGAGATCCTCCACGAAACCTGAATCCAAGTTGTTGGGAAACATGGACTCGTATGCAGGGTTAGGGAAAGTGTTTGCACGCTGTAGTGCTTGCCTCTGAGCCGATGACATCTGGGCTAATTGGTTCAGCTCATTCATCGACGCTTGAAATGCTTGTGATGTTGAGTCGTTAGCAGTCTCAAGGGCGGGCTCTGGAGACTGTTCTGTGCTAGACTTGCCGACAGCAAAGTTGTTGCCAAAGGGTTTGAGGACGTCTAGGTCGCCGAGGAAATAGTCGTTGGACAAGAACAGTGAATCGTCAAAGTAGGAATCGCCCGAGGGTGGGCCGAGGAAGGAGTCGAAGTTGTTGAGGTCTTCAGGAGAAGATCCTGACGTGTCGGTCGTTGTGGATTTGGGCATCTGTGAGGTGGGAGGGGCAACGGGTTGTGCTACAAGATTCGCCCATTCGTCGCTCGGTATCTTGAAGGACTCAGTGTTGAGATACGCATCCCAATTGAAGGCCATGATGACGGTTGGTGAGTGGTAGTTACACCACGGATGTCACGCGTTGATCAGGAGATATGACTGCCAAGGTGCGCTGGCTAATCCGAAAGTGTGCTTAGCAGGCGAAGTGCAGGACAGGGTCTGGTCGAGGATATAAGTGCAGCTGCGTCTTATTCGCGTGAGTCACGTTTCAGGGTCACTTGGCTCGGTTCAGTCGACGACAAAGAGTGAGGGTGTAGTTTAACGTGGGAGAAGGGTTTCCTGCGGTTTGGCCGGGGCCTGGCTTGTTTAAGAGTGATGAGTAACACAAAACAGCAGAGCTTGGCGACTGCTGCAAAGACGTTACCCTTGAACTTCACGCGTCTTTGTGGATAGGATGGTACGGGCTGTCTAGGGTATGATTTCCCGACTGGTCAAGAGGCGTGCAGGTGCAGAATCTGATGCACAGGCGAAAGAGATAGAGGCTGAGGAAGACCTCAGAGCTCGAACAGGTGTTCCGGCGCATCATGAGGCGGGAGCCGGAGTGCGCAAAGGTGCGAGCGGGTCTAGGTCGTCCTGATCAGACCACCTGGGAGGTGGCGTGATATTTCCCTGGGCCCCGCTCCAGTGCCACATACGTGCTAGCGTCTTGCAGCTCATCGTGATGCGGGAGCCACAGCATCGCCACGCCGCTCACGAAACATGGTCGACTTTATGCTCTGTGCCTGATCTTCACCAATCTGCATGGTATTGCGTGAAGAGCATGTCTTGAAGACGATACCACGTTAAGGCGGGCGCCAGTGGCATTCCCGCTAGCGGCCCCGGTTGCCCCACGAAGACCAGGGCCACCTTGTCAAGACCCTGCATTTCATCCGAGTTTATTCTTCTTTTTTGTTAACTGGCAAGGTTCATGAGATGCATAGCGAACATGGTGGGTTTCCTCACAACTGCTGTCGTGCCAGGTCGGGCGGCTGGCTACATGGGCTATAAAAACATAACCTCGGTAAGGGTCAGATCATACTGCGAAACCCCCACTCAAACCCACCTCACGCTGTTATCGATATACTAGTTGACGCGAAACATGCCATGTAAGATATCTCCGCCACATGGAAGACACCAGTTAACACTTCTTCCTATCCGCATTCGCTGCGACAATGTGCACATGCACGTTGAGCCGCAGTCTATGGCAGTCAGACTGGCGCAATAAGGTCGGTCAGTCTCACTGATGGATATTGTTCACATGGCTCCTATGAGGGTCTGGAACCAGCCTACAGCTCGTTCCGCAGCTGCGCAAAACCGAGCTCGGGACGAGATGCTTCATTCAGCCTACATGTCGAGCAACTGGACCCGAGTGCAAGAGACAAGTCTCAGCTCGCCTTCGTTATCAATACAATCTGTCGTCCTCAGACCATGACGATCATGGGTATTGTCGGGTCTAGTCTTTCTCGCGTTCTTCGTCTTGCTGCTCTAGAGCCGGGTATGATCGGCCTATGGCAGAGTGGACAGTACTCGTTGTACTTTGTAAACCATTCGTCTAGACAGTGCGAGTGAAAAGCGTGAGAGCATTCAAGCCCACGTATTTGCGCGTCGTCGACGAACTCGTCCAGACATATGGCACTGTGTCGTTAGCCCAAATCGCGCTATCCATCGCACGATGCCCAAACTCACCATATTGGATCGCTCATTTGTAGCGATGCCGGATTCTTTTCCTTCTGACTCGCGAGCCAAACGTAGAAACTCTGCGACTTGATATGACTGTCTAGCTCGTTTTGTCGCGACTGCCATCTCTCTTCTTTGATAGTCGATTCATTGTGGATTAGTCGTGGGATGATGAAGCCCCTGCGACGATTACTGTCCGTCAGCTTAGACAGGTGAACACAGTACAGCGCACAATTTTGAAAACTGACATGAATATCAGCACTATGAGCACGATTATCAAAGCCGCTGGCACAATGATGGCGACTACGATGGTGCCACTTTTCGCATTCGGTGTTCCGCCAGCTGCCTCTGTGCCGTTTGACATTGCGATGAAAACCAGGTTTCACGGCCGTCTTGGGGAAAAAGATATATGAGCGTCCCAAGATTGACGGTGCTCGATGTAGAGCGTATATACAACAAGAGATGTATCCGTCGTCGACTGTTCGAGCTTAATGCATACTCTGGGTGTCGCAGTAATCGACCAAGCGTATGCGGTACCCCCACAGCCGACGTATGGTATTATAACGAATAGCGCACAGCGTGCACATGGACGCCGCAAAACTTATAGACGATGCAAGTCAAAGAAGACAGGTGGTTGTGGAATTTCATATCGAGGATAAGCCCGGCTTTTCGGTACCTCGTAACTTTGTCAGATGCCAAGGTCTACGGCATTTCCCCCTCTCGATCGGAGATGACATCCGTCACTGTATTACGAGAAACCCCATGAGCCGAACATGACCGATTGGGTCGCAGGCATCGTGAACCATCGTGTGACCCTTGTAATCTAATTAATCGCTTTCGGCCCATGTGGTTTTCCGGTATGTAGGGACAGACGTTACTCTTGGGTTTCTCATCGCAGACGCGATATACCACGGGAGCTTTAGAATGAGCATCTCTTTTACGTTCAAACTTGAGGTGCATGTTTATGTGGTTGCACATGAGCTGTGTGCTACCATACAGTGCTGCAGCCCAGCCTCTTTTAGCCTTCAGCGTAGCTGGCCGTGCATCTAACACTTATACTACAGCTCATAGTCTCATGGACGACATTTCATTTGACAGCTTTGTAAAAGGCAAATATCATTGATATAACGAGTGTATATAGTTGTTATTGAATTGTTGTAGAGCCATAGTTGCGACGACAACATGGCAAACGAAGTGTAGGCTGTAATAAGATCCGGTAGTTTCAGGCGCCCTTCGGGAGTCGAATCGTGACTTGGATAGAGAAGAAAATAAGCCCAAGGGCTGTTGTCTTGAGAGCTGTTTATCGCGATGCTTGGACATGTCTTCCGTGTCGGATGTGGGGCCGAGGTAAAAGGGAGAAGAAGGTTGTTGTATTGAGAGAGCTACAGAGAGCGGTTATATACACAACCAAGATGAATAAGCAGGTCACGTAGAGTCACGTGAGAGATGCAGTTCACATGTACTTTGTGAACTGAGGTGCCATGCTGACATTCCGCCTCCTCTACATCTTGAAGTTAGTAACTCATCAGAAAATAGACTATGTTTTACTTACTTGTACTAGGCACATGTATCACGGCTGGGACTGCAACTAAGGCCCCCTCCATTTGCGGCAGGTTGACACCAGCCGTTAATGACGTCTTTCTATTTGAACAATTCGTTAAGCATGTACTACACACGTTATCAAACCAGCATACCACTGTTCCGTCCTATCACAAAAGCTAGCTATGTTCTACACGTAATCAAAGCAACATACTATGGGGTCTGCAACCGAACAGGGCTGGCATTTTGTGATGCAGCCATCATCAATAATCTCCAATGTTCCCGCGTAGGCTATGCTAAGAAGCGGAAGAAGAGCGAGGAGAGTCGAGAATTGCATTTTGATCAAGAGTAAATTGTTTAGCTTTAGTATAGGTCGGAGTTGGTGTGGTCTGACTTAGGTGGGGAATGGAAGAGGATTATATGTTCTCCTCGTCCGGACGGTAAGGGGTATCTCTACGAGTCATATATGGCTTACATACCCGCCGCCTTCTCCGCTTACAAGTGACGATCTGGTGGTTTGGAGTCTTGTCTTGGCGAGATGCTTCGATAATACGAGCTCATACCTTTCTGAATACAATATGAGAGCAGCGGCATATTCCGAGCCATGGTGCTCTAGACCTACCTGCCGAGAATACCGTCATGATTATACTTTTGACTAGATTGTAAACAGTTAGATGCTCACAAGGTACGAGTACAAGAGGAACTAGATAAAATTTCCGCTTCTACCGTTTTCCGAGAAACATATGACCGAACAAGCGTCCGAATATCTATAAAGCCAGACTGGCCATATGCCACTACTTCTTTCCCAACCATTATCTCCCAAAAGAATCAGACCAGCTATAGGGGGCAAACGTGCTAAACACCGACTACAATTTTTAGGCAAGAGAGGCTGATATGCATACGCTCATAGCAGTAACTCTTAGGAGCAGGTTCTCGTGTTCATAGCTATCTGGTAACAGCAAACAAGGTGTCGTGTGCTGTACCGCTACCTCAGTTTCCTCCTGCTACGAAAAAGAAAAAAAAACAGTACTACTACTCAGCTCAAAGAGAATAGCATATAAGAAATTGAGTGAACTATATTCTAACAATTTTATAAGCTTTACTCCAACACTTGTCTATCTTACCAACCTATCCGTCTAATACATCACTTTTAATCACCCTTGATACAGCTCGGTCCAGTTGGAGATTGGCACGAGAAGGTGCTTCTATTTTCACAAACAACTGCTAGTACAGCGTTAGTATGATATACTATAGGTAGCGTCAAGGTTTGCCTACCCTGGCAGTTTCTAGAGCAGCACTGCCCCTGGTCTGGGCTACCACCGTCACACGGAACTATATCTATTAGCAGCGGAAAGTCAGTTTAAATAGATGGTTACGTACATCCATTGAGTAGACATTGTCTCTCTTGGAGTGTTGCGGGAAGGGCCGCTACTGATGTAATAGCCACGATAGTGGCGACGATGGAAGTAAGCTTCATGATATAGGTCGAAGTCGACGTAGGTAGTAAAGTATAGGTGACGATGTGTCGATATCTTCTGTTAGGTAGAGCGACTACCCGTTCTTATAGTGAACACCGACCTTATCAATTGGCATGCTCTATATCTCGCGAACAAAGAGGCATTGCGAGCTAACCGACCACTGTTACGTATAAGTAGCTAATGAACAGGCTTAATAATTTTGATACGGTCCTTCTTCAGTGTTAGGGTATGCGTAACTCACCGCTTAAGGAGAGCTATATCAGGTTGATCCAGCCACTGTTCAATCCCCGCTTTATGATCTTTATATTCTTATCTCAGCGTCTGAGCGCGGATTGTTGAGCGGCTGCCTTTTCAAATACGGAGTCAACTTTTGAGACATAGAAATCCCCCCTTGATAACCCAAAAATATCATGCCTCCGACCAGGGAAATTGCGACCTCATCAGCTGTACACGAGGACTAAGATTGGCGTCTGTAGTTCGATGCATGTAATACTCTTAGCCTACTTCGATTATCAAATCGTGCGTAATGCTAAGGCGGTTGCGCCAGGAAGTAGTGCATAAAGAGACAGGTAGTTACTGAATGCGGAGGTCGGCGGAGGGAGGGAATGCATTAGTGTTGGTTATCCATCGCAAAACCTGGCTTGCCAGCATTACCTTGACAATCTCGTGAACGCAATGCGGTATTTGTTCCTGCAGATCAACCGAGAACTGACTGTTATCGTATTTCTTCGTAAAAGGCAAGATAGCGCGGAATAGGCAGAAATGCCTATAGCTAGTCAATGCTAGTGCCGCACAGCTATCATAAGCGCGGGTAGCACAATAGCCTTGAAATTCCATCAGCACCCTCCCCGTAATCCTATACTGACTGTCACTGTCCGAGACGAGACTGAAAGCTTCCACAAGGGAAATAGGAGAGCCAAGTTAACGGTGATGTTGTAAATACTGCACATCCGAAGTGACAATGCACGATAAGGGCCAAGGGCGAACAAAAAGATGAGAAGATCACGCAGTGTAAACATACATCCTGATGAAGATGACAGACACTAACTACACGCGCCTACTTCCACAGACGAAACCTCACAACCGTAATAAGCAGCATTACGTCACCTCCGCAATGTTCTGACGCTCAATATAACTCTCCTGCTTCACGTCCCGGCCAACACGCCAGTAAGAATCGGTATAATCAGCGCAGTTCATCTCACGCAGAAACTGCTCGTCGTGAGTAATGACCAGAAGCTGAAAGTTGGCCTGCTTCCTGCGCGTCTGGATGATCTGAGACAGGGACTCCGCAAGACCCTTGATGTTCTGTTGATCCAGATTCGTCGTTGGCTCGTCGAGCGCGATAAGACCGCAGTTTGTGCCGAAACACTCTGCGAGAGCTAATCGAATGACGATGGAAGCCAGGACCTTTTGACCAGCGGAGCATCGGCCTCGCATGTCCATCTCTGTGTCTTGTTTTATCATGACGACGCGGTAATTGTAGACCCGGTTTCCCTTGCCGTCACCGTCGGATGCAATGCGGATCGTGTCTACGTCGGTACCTTGGTACGCATTGCGCCAGAGCTCGGCGAGGATGCGGTTGATCTCTTCCATCTTGAGCGTATGATACTTCATGATGGCCTTGTCAAGTGCACCAGCATAGCGTCCCAGATCCTCAATGGCGGCTTTGGTGGTTTCCACCCTGATATGTGCCTCGCGGTATTGTTGCGCAGAGTCTTTGTAGAGGTTACTGTACTCTTCCATAAGCTCGGTAAGCTGGTCGTCCTTGTTCTTCATGTCGCGTTCGACACCTGTCTTGTCAATGTTGAGCTGGCGGTACTTGAGGTCCCAGTGCTCGGCCTCTCGCTCGTAGTGTTCCTTGTCGCGCTCAGCCCCTTCTCCCTCAAGCTTTTCAATTTCAATCTGCAAAGTCTCGAGGGAGCGTTTCGCTTTTCGGTAGCGTAGATTTTCAGTTATCGTACGCCTGCTCATGTCGGTGTCGCGCATAGTGTCCTCGAGCTTCTTAATCTTCCTCGTCAGATTTACCATGTCTGTCTCGATGCGTACAATTTCGCCTTGTAGATTCTCAATATCACGATGCGTGCGCTCGAGCTGCTGTGGGCCGCCACGACTAATGTAAGCATTAATCTCTTCGTTCGCCTTTTCAAGCTGGCGGAGACTTTCGGAGAGCTTGGAAGCTTCATCATGGGTGCGATGGACGCGGTCATTGCCCCGGCGGTTGATATCGTCGTACTTGTACTGTGCCTGCTCAATCTCAGGGTTGATGTTGTCCATATCTTGATCCAAGCTGCGCATTGCTTCTCGCTGGTTGTTATTCTCCCTCTTGAATTCTTCAATCCGCTCAGCAAGGGCTCTCTTCTCTTTCAACTTGGATTGTGCGTTGTGCAGCTCTGCATTAATGTCACGCACACTCAACTCCAGGGACGTGATGAGGTTGCGTGCCTTGTCTCGGGCAGCGACAAGTTGGTCTAGCGTATTCCTGGCACTGCGGCCGTCGTCGGAGACCTGCTGCAGGTCGGACTGGATTGCATCAATACCCCGTGATAGTCCAGCGGACTTTTGCTTTTGTGCAAGTTCCTTGATCTCAACTTCAAGCTCCTGAACCCGAGTGTAGTAGCCAACAATACTCTGCACTTCTTTTGACAAAGCTTCGACTTCTTGCTTCTCGGCCTCCAGGTCATGGATAACGGCATCCTGTTCTTCGAGCTGCTTGTTGAGGGTATCGCGTTCCGATGCCAGGTTGGTGATGGTCTTCTGGATGTCAGGGAGTTCGTTTTGTCGTAGACGAGTCGCCAACTCGTAGCTAGGTTTAGCATTTCGAGCGGCCTCCAGCTCGGCGAAAATCTCGTCGGCATTGTCGGCTTGCATGGTGTTTTTCGCCTTCGCGATGATGTCTTTCAACTTTTTAATGAAGCCCGCCGTCGTAAAGTCTTCATCTTCGTCATCGTGAAGACTCCTTGTGCAAAGCCGGCAGATGTTATGCTTCTCGGCGGATTCCAAACACTTGGTCATGTAGTCAATCTGTGCATCAAACTTTGCCTTGTCCGAGGAACTTGCTTCATATTCCTCCTCAAGTTGTTGCAGGGTTTCATCGAAATCCGAAACATCGTCTTTTTGGATAGCCTCTTTTACCTTGGTCTCGTACTTTTGCAGTTCTTTGCGCTTCTGTTTTGCTTGTGACTCTGAACTTGACAGTTGGAAGTTGACCTTGTCCAGCTTCGTCTGTGCAATGTCGCGGCGAGAAGCAGCTTCCTTGACTTTGCCGGCCTTCTCTGAGAGCACCTGCTGAAAGGTCGCCTCCAAGGTAGCGGGGTCCCATTCAGAATCAACAAGCTGGGAAAGACGCTTGCCGTGGACCTTCTTCATGGTTGCCAAGCTGTGCTGCTGCCTCCCTAACTCCTCTCGCTTGACATCAATGGAGGCAGATTCACGTGCTTGCTTTGATGCGTCGCCGAACTCAGCCGTCAGGCGCTCTTTTCGGTCTTCAAGTGTCTGTAAGTTTCTGGCAGCTTCCGATATACGTTCTTCGTAGCGTTCGGAAGCGGACGCAGCTGTTGCATCCTGCAGTTGCTTCTCTACATCCTGTTTCCTTTCCTGAAGGATGGCTTCGCTGCCTTCGTCCGCCTTGATTTGGTTCATGGTCCTCTGAAGTTCGGAGATGCGCTTGTCGTTAGTCATAATTTGACTGCGCGCAGCCTCCTTGCTCTGGCTGAGTCCCGACTTGCGCGTGTTGAGCTTGTTGAGAACCCCCTGAGCATCACGCAGGTCCCGTTGCGTCTCTTCTCGAGCTCGTTCGAGGGCTCTGTTTTGATCACGCGACATCTTGCTCAGTATCTGCTGAAACTCGGGTACCTGTTTCTCTGTGATGTCATAGTCGAAACCTCGAATAGCGTGCCGCTTAGCGGCTTCCTTGATGGTGTTCTCACGCTGTTGCATTTGACGCTCATGCTGCTCCTTCTGCGCCTCGTATTTTCCAATCTCACTTTGTTTTGCCCCTAGAGCACCGCGATTCTGCTCCAAATGCTGTTTGAATTCATGATATTCCTCTTTCAGCTCCGCAACCTGTGTGGCATAGGTAGCAACGCGCTCTTCATACTGGTCCAGCATACTCTGAAGCTCCTCATCAGACTCGCCCAACTCTTTCATACTATCTTGGAGTTCGGCCACGTTCTGTTTGTTGATGTTGAGGGTCATGCGCTTGGCTTCTAGCTGCGCAACGATCTGTTCGAACCGTGCAGCATGATTGTAAGAGTCGCTAGCCTTTTGCTGAGCCTCGGTACACTTTGCGTCCAGGTCGGTGTACATGTCTCGGAGCTTCTCTATCTCGTCAAATAACTTGGCCTGTCGGTCCTCACTCTTCTTTGCTCGGGTCTTGTCCTCTTTGGCATTGGCCTCGATGATATTCAGCTGTCCTAGTTCGATGTTCCGGTCTTTTCTGATGCCTTTGATGTTCTCGATGGCTTTTGTGTACTTCATAGCCTCGAAGATCTCATCAAACTTCTTTTTGAGAGTGCTTGCATCGCTCAAAGGCCACAAACTATCTTCCTGGTGGCAAAAGATGACATTGTCTAGGATAGCTTTGGATACACCAAGATACTGAGGGATGATCTGATCCAGTTCGGCAACGCGAGTGGAGATGGAGTGCTTCTCGCCGTCTTTGACCATAAGCAGCGAACCTTCTAGTGTCTTCTGGCTCTTAGTGTTCTTCTTGACGGTGACTTGGAGGTTGCGAGTGACGACCATGCGCACACCGGAAGTAGAGCGGAACGAGAGCTTGACCTGGGCAAGTAGCTCTTTTTCGTTGCGCAGTTTGGGGTCGTGGATGAAGGCACCACCGGTTTTGCTTTGCGTGGGCAGGTCGCCAGTGGTTGCATATTTGAGCGATTCAATAATGGTCGTCTTTCCGGAGCCGTTCCAGCCGACAATGAGAGTGAGCGGTGCAGTAAACTGGATTGTCTCGCCTTTCTCGGGGCCAAAGGAACGGACACCCTGGATCATCATACGGTCAATTTTCGACATGATGGCGGTTTGCAGTCAGCGTCGGCGCACTGCTGGCGCACCTGTGCACTCGTTTTACTTTGGTGCGGCCGGGACGTGGTTGTTTGTTAGGGTGGAGTGGGTGTTGCCTGGGAACAAGGACGCGTTGCATTAGCTACAAACGGAGCTAGCGTATGACCAGAAGTAGCGTAGCGTAGACGCGCCGTCACATGACATCACGTGTGCTGTAAATGCATCCTTTTGCTTGGGCAGTGAACAGGCACCACGCGCTGCAGTTGTACGCACCCGGCGCCACCATGATGGCAAATCAAGGATTTAGACAGGTCGTGTATGGCAGTGCTTTTTTCAGCGCCGGGGTGCCGTGCATGTGTGCAGGCTGGGCTGCGACAGGCCTGGAAGCGCGCTATTAGGCCGCAAGCGTACCTGTCGCGCTGGTGGTGGGCGTGTGCCCGTCATCTAAGTTGTCATGCCAAAGGCCGGATGCAGATGCATACAAATCCCATCTTCTCCGCTCAGCTCGGGAAAGTATCCCGTGCCTGTCGCTCCCTGCCTAATCGTACGACATTGCATGCAACGGCCGGCTGTCGTGCATCTGCGAAGCCAAAGCCATGGCGCAATACCAGAATGGCGGTGCTGAGGTACGAGCGAACCCCACATGATGACTAGGCGTGGTAATCCTAAGAGAATGTCTCTTGTAGATGGGAGGGCTTAACCCTATGGCGGGCCTCCCCATGAATCCGGAGCCCTCGAGCATGCACGGTATGCCCATGGACGATGTGATGCAGCAAATGGACCTGGATCTGTCGTCGCTCGACGGAGCCGAGGGCACAAACGGCGGCTTCTCTTTCGCGGATCCACAGATGCAGAACGTACCACCCAACAGCACCACGGGCAGCGAGATGCAACTGACGGGTGCAGGCGCAGGGCCGCTGCCCACGGGCTTTGGCGCTCCCAATATGAACCCTTCTGGCAGCACCCTGACCGAGTTTACCAAGCGGCGGAACTGGTCGCAGCGCGTGCTGGAAGAGCTGCGCGACCTCCTGCACATCCTGACGTCTGACGGGAGGGTGCTCTACGTATCGCCTTCGTGCAAGGTGCTGACGGGATGGGAGCCGTCAAACGTCATGGGCCGCTTCATTAATGAGTTCATCCACCCCGACGATATTGGCATCTTTGTCAAGGAATTTAACGAGTCGATTGCGTCGGGCAACCCGCTGCGCTTCTTCTACCGCTTCCGCAAGACGGACGACTCGTGGATCATCTTCGAGTCGCATGGCCACCCCCATCTCAGCAGCGATACCAACTCGTTCGCCCCTCCCAACTCGATCAACTGTCGCGGCTTCTTCATGATGGCCCGCCCCTACCCGACCAAGAACGCCGCCCTCCTCGACTCCTTCCTCGAACACAAGATTGAGAACGAGCGGCTGATGAAGCGCATAGCCGAGCTTAAGCGCGAGGAGCAGGATGAACAGGACGACTGGAACAAGAAGACGGAGGAAGTGGGCACATCTATGACTCCCTCAGAGTCACATGTAACGCAGAACATGAGCCAGGCGGATGCCGTTTCCTATGCGCAGATGCCCCCACCTGCGAAGCCCGTCATATCCAATACCGCCCTCACACGCCAAAATCTCGACGAAGCCCTCGCCGCAAGCAAGCCCGACAGTATCAATGACAAAATGGCTCGATACGAGGGCGCTAACCATCTCGAGACAATTGAAATGTTGACAGGTCTCCGCTATCGAGACGGTGAGCGATCACAAGGTATCAGTACAGGTGATGCGAGTCCCAATCTCATACGCGGCGACGCAGGCATTCAGATATCCATGGACCGCGACGGCAGGAATTCCTCCGACAAGAAGAAGAAGCTCAAAATCGCCGATGAATACGTATGTACCGACTGCGGTACCTTGGATTCGCCAGAATGGCGTAAAGGCCCGAATGGGCCCAAGACGCTATGTAATGCATGCGGATGTGGGTCTATCAATTTCCAACCGTCACCCGACCTGCTAACAAATAACAGTGCGCTGGGCGAAGAAGGAAAAGAAGAAGCAGCAAGGCCCATCCCCCAGTATGCTCAGCGGAAGCAGTATGATGCACACGCCACCAATGCCCATGCAAAACAGCACCGGCAGCAGCTGAGAAAGCGCCTCGACGACTGCCTGCTCCCTCTCTACGCAACTACCCCTTCCAGTTCACCAAAAGAATTTAGCGATTTAATCCGGCTTTCTACCTGGCGTCTTAGTGCGAATCATTACTTTTTATCATCGATATTCTTATCTGGCATGAGAGGGCAATCAGGTTGGTCGGGCATTATAAAGGCGTCTTCTATTTCATGGCTCCGTCTGACTCTCTCCATGTCTCACCGCGATACATTTGCTGGGCCGATGATTCTTGTGATGATTGAAAATATGGTTCCTGGGGACCTTGGATACACCCGGGCTGAGCACTTGATACCATCATTCTTGTACTGCTGTATTGCAGATAGTGACAACACAAGATCTCTACTTTTTGGAAGCCTTGTTTGGGTGCTATGCAATATCATCTCGCCCCGGTCTTCAGATTCTGAGTGGTATCGTTGCTTGTATTTTGTTTTTTAGTCGTTGATTTTCGTACATTCATTTTGCAGAGCGACAACATTTCTAAATCCAGCCCTCGGGCTTCTCTTTCCTTACCACATTATATACATGCGCAGGCATCTGCAACGTGCCCGTGATGTTCACGGCCCCATCACCAGCAAAAATATCCTCACAGTCTCTCCGCTCTACACCACTTCCATATCTGTACATCTGCAGCCTCTCGATCGAATCAGACCTGTGATGGATAAGCAAATCATGTGGCTCAAAGACACCAGCTCTCGGCCTTGGCGTGGGTTTTGCTGCCAAGTTTCCCCAAGTTTCGCTATAGACGCTCGAATCAGACGTCAACCTAATCTGGTGGCGACGGAGTATACGTGGGATAGATGGACAACAGCCAACAATGATGACACTTCCCAGCTCGACCATACTATGCACATGTTAGCTCGGACGTGGAGGATGTTGGGAGGTAGGAGCGTTGCATACCATAACATGGCTGTCTGCGCAAGGTACCACGTAGTATCATAAGCCTGCAACACCAAGACCCTATAATGCAGTCCGATACACGCTGTGCCTACCGCCACGGCCCCCACCGCAAAAACAGCAAACACCTCCATCTTCTTTTTGACATCCATCTGCAGCTGCCAGATAGCCCAAGCGGGAACCACAAAAGCCTCGATATCAGAAACCAAATTCACTGCCCCAATGGCAATGATGGAGGACTGCCAGTCAATGCAGTGGCCCGGCAGCTCTGGATTAAGCCGTTTAGCAAGCGGCCAGCAGTTGAAGACATAAATGAACAACAACGCCGTATAGGCCACCGCATTCGCCACCAGCGAAACCATAATGACCCAATACACGGCACCGTGCTGCTTGGTCGTAAATATCTTCTTAACCTGCAAAAACACCGTCGCCTTGGCAAATCCGCCAGAGATGGCATAACACACAAAGATATTCGTGTACCGATAACTCCCCTGAGTCACCGTGGCGACGCTCATGTCCCACATATGGCGGGCCATCATGCCCGTCCCGCTGTTGTATATCGTAAGACCTGTTTCTGCGATGAACGCCAACCAGGCGAGGTAGAGAAACACATCTTCGGGGTAGATGCGTCGAACCCAGATGTTTGTGTAGACGCGTGCGAGGACAAAGGCGAGGGTGAAGATGTGGATGATTATGGCGGTGGCGATTGTGGCGGCGAGGAGGGTTTGTGGCTTGGTGAAGTTTGGTTGCACGCCTGGGGGTGGCGCGCCCGCTGGCAGGGTGGTCAAGTCCATGCCGTCTGTGCTTTTTTGGGTCGTACGGTGCGTGGTAACCGGTGTGGAGGTTAAGACATGGCAGATAAGACGGTTTTGAGGACCTGCTTCCTTCTTCTTCTTCTTCTTCTTCTTTCTCTTCTTGCAGGAAAATGGACTGGATGGAAATAGACTACGGCGCCAGGCCCGCGGATGCGACGTAACAATGGAGAAGGGGTGTATCTGTAAGGGATGGGGGATGCGATCGCCAAGCTTTCAATACAAAGGGTGGTTGGTGAGAGGAGAGCAAGTGCAGTTTATAGAAACTTGTACATTGGATGCCCACAACTCGTGGGAGCTGACAGATTACGCATGTCCCATTGGATTCAAACATCCAGCTGTCTTAGAGCAAACTGAAATGAAGACATCACGATGCTCATTTGGTTTAGTATGTTTCGGGGGCACGTGTAGTTTACTTGTAACTTTTGAAGTTTGCAACTTTTGGTCTTTGACTCGTGGACGCTTGGATGTTTACACTAACGCAACCATTACAGATGTGAACCTCAGTCACCCGCATCCTTTCGATTAATGGTTATATCACCAGCAAATATAGGCCACGGATAATGGCGGTTATAGTCTGAACCCTTACGTTTACTGTGCCGTTTGGGAGTTTGTCCATAGTTCGAGGATCGCGTGGCTGTGTCGCTAGTGGTTTGGTTTGACGGGAGCTTGCTAAGGGGTATCCTTTTAGTCAACGCTACAACCGGGCTTACAGAGTCACGCAAGATGTGATCCGCGATTCCTGAGTGGCCAAATGCTTGGGTATGCCGGAGCTGTCACACCTTCTTTCTTGCGTTCTGGACCCCAACTGAGTTCAAGTTACAGTGGGGATGTCATAGCTGCGGTGAGAGATTTCTGGACATCCAAGGGCGCTGCAGTGCTTTTCCAAAGATTCTGTGAACAACTTGCGTCTAGGATGCGCTGACATGTACGTGACATACGACTGCAACGGGCGAAAAGTGTGGTGGAGGTGAGATCGGCGGACCTCGGAGCACAGACGAGATGGATGACCCAGCTGGGCAAACCGAACGCGACTTCCTCCTATCTACTCTCGTGTCATCTCAACGCTCGCTTATTACTCCAACACGGGGACTTATCATGCCAGCACAGCCTCAGCCGACGTTGCCTTAGTATCCTGTCAAAAAATCGCGAATGTTCCGATATCCAAACCTATACGGGCCTCAACAATTCCGACATGCAGTCGCTTTCGAAACCGAGTACACGACAGGCGATTGATTGGATATGTCGGAGAGATGTGAGGTTGTACCACATGGCCCCGAGATTCATCCCGGTACAGCAACCGAGTATGACATGCATAGGTAAGGCACCCAATGGTTGCCGTAGTCGCTAGGCGTCCATTGCACATCGGGACCGTATGGGCTAGGGACGTCATTAGCGTTCTTACCCCCTGGCTTAAGATATATGAGAAATGTAGTTAAGTAAGTCGTCTCCCGAAGCCGAGATGTGGCGAGCCGACATTTTTGCTCCGATCAATTGGCCGAACCACGGATTCTTCAAGGACGAGTGTAATCATCTTTTCATTGGCCTCTCCATCAGAATTTGAGGAAGGATACATCTTTGGGGTCGATTACGAGCATGTGCCCCAAGGTTGTGGGTTGGCGAGGCGTAAAATCTCCATATTTGCCTAACTAACACCACGCGGCTTAGTATTCAAGGAACTTCCCGGACGACGTACGAATAACAAAAACGTCGTCACCTCTAGTTAGTGTGCGAGCGTTATGCTCGTACCTCTGTATGATCATGTACGAGTGAGCCAATCATACTTAGTGCACACCGCCTCGTATGTTAGTCAAAGCCACACCCTGTACGACTACCTGAACAGCCTCATCGAGTTTCAACTCCTTGGCATTCGCATCTACGATACGCGTAGTTCATATCTTTCTGCAATATCGAGAACGTTGATCAGTCTTCACACGCTATTGATACAGCAGTCATCAGCCAAACGCACGTATCGATCCTCAATAAGCACAGTTGAGACATGGAAATCCTTTCCTTCAGATCAACATAACATCACTAGCTCCACGGGGCGTAAGGCACCTTGAGGCCCAAATAAGCGGCGCAGATCAACCCCAGAATCGACGTCAGGCCAGGCGAATAGAGGTACGCGGTGCGAATGGGTAGTCTTGCTGCCTATCAATTTAGAATTAGAGTATACAGAATAGCGCATGTGGCGCTAAGCTTTACTGCTAAGATGAGAGCTATAAGCATCGCCGGAGTCGCTCCTGAAATCCAAACAGCATTATACCCTGACCATTTTTCAAAGTTATTCGAAGCAATCCAACATGATTATATCCATTGTATCTATTATTTCCCTGCTAGTCCCTACGACTCTCTCCATATGTCCACCACCTGGCTCTATACTTCCGCCACCGATACTTGCTCCAAACACATCAGAATTCAACATACCGGAGTCGCTTTTCAGCAACTTGACTTACCTGGGAGAGACTTCTTTTGCAATCCAGGCGGCTATCGGTAACACCACCATCTTCCAATATGAACACTCTGCCCCAGGGCGCCAAGTCAACCAGTCTCTTTTCGAGACCAGGATTCGTATTGCTAGTGCAACTAAACTCATCACTGCACTCGCAATTGAGCTCAGCAGGGACGAGATCAGTCTCGAAGACCCAATTACCAAATTTATCCCTGGTTTAAAGGAGGAGTTATACGGTGATGTTACCATCAAAGCATTAGCGGACCATACATCCGGACTAGGCCGCTTCGTATGTATTTACCCAAAATCATGTCTACTCAACATGTAAACTAACCATTTTGAACAGGGCTACACGGGAGACGTTGCATACAGCAAAGGCGCAACCGCCCTAGGTCTACCAAACATCACCAACACCCTCCCAGGCTGTGACCCCATCCCCGGCGGCCGCACCTGTACCCCACAAGAACTCCTCGCCGAATTCAACAACCCCGCCTACGCGCCACACTCGCCCAACGCACGCGCCCTATACAGTAACATTGGCTACATCCTCCTCGGTCTCGCCCTAGAAGCAGCGCACAACCAGCCCTATGAAACCATCATCCAAAAGCTCATCCTTGACCCC
Organism: Pyrenophora tritici-repentis; assembly: GCF_003171515.1. Taxonomy (NCBI): domain Eukaryota; kingdom Fungi; phylum Ascomycota; class Dothideomycetes; order Pleosporales; family Pleosporaceae; genus Pyrenophora; species Pyrenophora tritici-repentis. The sequence goes on from NC_089395.1 coordinate 486,260, forward strand.
GTTGGCATGGAGAAATCAACCTTTGCCTCACCCACCACAGACGACGGAACAGCACTTCTACCCCGACGACCAGAAGATAAACCTTGGTTCGTCGCTGATTTTGGGAACTTGAACCCGTCTGGTGGTCTATGGTCTACACCGCGCGAAATGCTCCTCTTGCTGCACGCCCTGCAGAATAACCTCCTCCTCAGCGCTGCCGAACTGAGAGCTTGGATGCAACCCACGACATTTCTAGGCCGAACAAGCCAAGCCGTGGGTATCGCGTGGGAAATCTTTCGCATCACAGACCTGCCTCTTGCGTTCCCGCGCGCTGTAGATGTCTACACTAAGCTAGGTGGTGTGCCGGGTTACGGGTCTTATCTCGTATTGATACCTGAGTTTGATATTGCGATTACGATTAATGCGGCTGGCGGGGCGGGGGCTGCGACGTCGTTTATTTGTGTGGATTTGCTGGATAGGATTGTTAAGGCTGTGGTTCCTTGGGCTGATGTGTTGGCGAGGGAGCAGGCGGAGGTAAAGTATGCTGGGGCGTACAAGATGGGTGGTACATCTGGGTCCAACGACTCTGTCGTCATTTCTGGTACTGATGGACCTGGTCTGGCTATCGACGCTATGACTATCAATAATGTGGCTGTTCTTCCAGCTCTTGCGGCGAGCCAGGGGATTCCGGTGGAGAACTTTAGCGCGAGGTTGTATCCTACGGATCCGGATTCGCTGGGTACGGATCGGAAGAGTTGGAGGATGCTACTTGATCAGAAGGTACCGGCAGAGAAGCTGTTCGGGGATATGGAGTGCATGGCCTGGAATTTGGGTGATCCACTGAGGTACGTGGGTGGGCCGCTTGATACGTTTGTTTTTCACATGGAGGGTGACAAGGTGGCTAGTGTGGAGTTGCTCGGTTGGAGGGTGAACTTGATCAAGGTGGATTGAACACTCGTGTATGTAAGAAACATCTCAGTAATCTGGGAAGTCATGATCGACGTTCTTCCTCCAGGCCTGCAAGCCCCCTTTAATATCTCCAATATATCTCTTCCCGCCAGCGTCAAGACCGAGTTGCTTCATCTTCTTGACTGTAACCTGCGAGTCGTTGCCAAGCCTGCAGACAACAAAGATTGGCTTTTCTGTCTGCCTAAGCCACGTGACCCAGTAGTCCTCATCGACTTCCATGCCGCTGTTTCCAGAGTTGTACCCTGGGCTGTACCCAGCGCTGTACGGGCTGGAGGCTGGCGCTTGCGTTGTTGATACTGTTGAAAACGGTACATTGACACTGCCTTCAATGCTGCACAGATCAAACTGTACCTTCTCACGTACATCGACGAGAATATGACTGTCTTTGCTTGACACTGTCCCCGTAAAAGGATTGACGCCTGATCGTAGTTGCGCATAGCTCTGCGGTGATATACGCTCCTCTGGGGACAGCGGATCCGAAATCGCCGACACACTGCCACAAAACTGGACATAATCCAAGCTCCCGTTCTCCAATGCCTTTGCGCTAACGGTTGAATGGGATGAACAAGCAGCACACTTGGCCTTTCGACTTCTGAGGCGCATAGAGCGGAACATGGGACTTGAGTACGCCGAGAACAAGAGCAGACTCGGCGGGTCAGGTGATGTCGTCTCTGGGTTCCTAGCCAGAATTTTGATTGCTTCCAAGGCTTGCAAAACACCCATCACACCGACGACAGGTCCTAGGATTCCTCCATCGCCACACGATACGACTGATTCCGGAGGCGGTGGCTTGGGGAATACACAACGGTAGCAGGGCCCCCCATTTGCATCGCCTTGTGGTAGAGGTGGATTGTTCAGAACTATCAGTTGTCCATCGATGCGTAGGGCTGATGCTGAGACAAGAACCTTGCCCAGCAAGACACAGGTGTCGGAAATAAGGTAGCGAGACGCCGGAGTGTCTGTGCAATCCAGGATTATATCGTAATCTTTGAATGTCGATATAGCCGTCTCAGGGGTTATTCGGAAATCGTGGGCCATGAGTTCCACATTGGGGTTGAGCCTAATTTGATGCGTTAGACAGGCGTATCAAGCACATCAAGAACATCAAGCACGGTAAAATCATTGTTTCCACGTACGAGTTCAAGGCCACCATTGCGCTTTGCACCTTTGTCATTCCAACCCTTGCTGTAGAATGTAGGACTTGTCGGTGGAGGTTGGATTCTTCAACCGTATCACCATCAACCAGACCTATCGTGCCAACACCTGCTCCTGCCAGATATGCAGCAGCAGGACAACCGAGACCTCCCACTCCCACGATAAGGACTCGGGAATGCTTGAGACGTAGTTGACCTGGGTACCATAAGCCCAGTGTACTCAGTCCTTGTGGTTGACCTTACCCTCCATCCCAATCTCAGGCATAATCAGTTGCCTTCCATATCTCTTGTATTCTTCCTTCTCGAGCGGCCATCGCGAAGTCCCCTTTGATGCAGCAGGATCCTGTGACGGGTCCTCTCCTTGGTCCAAGATGGCAAAAATCTCCGAACGGAAATCATCTGGCACACCAAAATTCATATCATGATCCAGCGGGTTGGTCGGATCTGTAGCTTGTGGTCCATTGTGGGGCACGATTTTTGCTTCCTGGCCCTGACTGCGCTCAGCTTCTGCCAATTCTCGGCGGAGATCCTGTAGTGTAGCTTCGCATGCAGTGATCTGCTTGCGTAAGGAGTCGACTACCCCAGCCATGTCGGCGTGAACGGAGAACTACTGTACGTCCGCGGCGTCACGTTCATGCCACTTCGTGCCACCGTAAATGGCAAGGGGCGGCCCGATGTGGGGTCTGCCGTTTCGGGCTTAGAGTCACGCTAGCCTTGATGTGGGGCACATAGCACGTGCATTCGCATTTCACCGATCAACGATTCTCTGTGCAAAGACGGAGGGATTATCAGCCTGGTATTATTGACCAACCGCCTGTAAGAAACAGGTGATGGCATGATGTTTCCGGTGCATCAGCCCTGTAGATCCTAAAGGGGAGTTTTGAAGGACCGAGTCAGTATGACACGTATGTGATGGGAAATGTGATTGATGCGCCGTATGTTACTGTGTTCTAGACTCGAAAGGGCGTGTTGACGGATGAGAGATATAGGAACTTTCTCTAACCATCCAGGAATTGCCTGGAATTCTAGCTTGGTTGACGCGTAGACGTCTGAAAACGTACCACTCTCAATACTGTAGACAGGGCTAGGTGCTGAGTTCTTAAGCCAAGAAGTCCCCTAACTAATCTTCATTGGTTCGGGCGCCGATTCCGCTTGCAAATGGTAGTGTGTGGCCAATGGAAATCGGAGGGATAACCAACATCTGACTGTACGCTTCGGCTCCATTTGCGGCTCATGCGGGTACTGGCGGGGTGGGAATCCAAGGAACAAGTTCCGTCAGGGCAATGAACCTTGACCAGCTTTTGGAACCATAGAAGCTGACATGCAGGTGGAGAACACGAGTACATACAAGTCGACTGTGGAAGAGCCTAGCTCTTTTCGCGTCATTTTGTACCAGTGACAACGTGCAGTCAGCCTCAGTGATTAAATCTTGCCAGGAGGACTCCTACGGATCATGAACCGAATGAGGCGCCTGGCCTGCTGACTCTTGACCGTTCTTTTGACACATGGCGAGCAGAGGTAATCCTGGATCTGGGGATGCAAGTAAGAAAACTCCCAGTACGAGTGGTTGGTTATTGAATGGGATAGATAAGCGAACGACCCGTCGGGGCGTCCTCCACATCTGCCCACTTTACCGAGTAAACCTGCCTTGGTTTCTGGAAGCCGAAAGCTTAAAGATTCATGGAGTTTTATAGCCATCTACACATGTATCCAGGTACGACCCAGTGAATCAGCTCTTTCAGCTCCTGCGCCAAGAGAGAGAAAAAGAGTCTTGTCAGACTTCTGTTGATTGGAAGGGCTGGTACATGCTTGGAAAATGAATACCACAGGCGGCACAGCAGGCTTCAACAACCGGAAAAATTAATTGATTGATCTCCAGACCCGGGACAGTGGCTACGACCGAGTGGTGTCCGCGGGAGATTCACGCGGCCTCGACCCTTTCTGTAAAAAGATGCAGCGGAAGCCAGCGGGGAAAAATGTTGGTGACATCAGCCTGCGTAGTGTCCGGTCATGTCTATCGTTGGCTATCAGACGAGACTTAGCAAGGTCCAAGGGAGAAGCCGGGCACATGTCTCGTGCACGGGCCAAGCACCAGCATCTCGAAAGTCGAACATGGTGGGAAGGAGACCCAATGTTTTCGGTGAATGACGTGAGATGAGGGGCAACTACATGTTCCCTTGTCCATCAATGGCTGGGCAGTCTCCACAAGAGCGGGAGAGACACGCAGCCTAGTGTGACGCTTCCACACCTTGGGTCTGGCTATTAGAGCTTACCTTCCAGCCTGGGTCGCCTGAGGAGTTTGGATTTTGTACGCGCAGGTCAACTGCTGCCACTGGCTCTGATCTCTAGCGATTCCCCTGTAAACTTCGATACGTGAGCGCAATTGACCTACACAAGCAACACCGGCCATAGACTTGTGGCAGTCCAAAGGCCCTTTCCACGGACTTGCCGCCCTGCCCCGCGATACGAACTACCTACCTACCCCTCTCGCGCGCCTCTGCCTAGCCGATCACCAAACCATCTCTTCTCATCTCAACCTCGTCGCCATGGTATCTGTTTGCGTGACGTGCAAAGGCCTGCAGAAGAACCACCTTAGGCTCGACGGCGCGCAAGGTAACGTGACCAAATCTTTGCCCTGGGTCGATACAACGCTGCCAAATCTGAGGCTGAGATCAACTTCTTGTCGCGCATGTGCGCTCCTACTTAATGGCATTCTACTGCACCACGACCGATTCGCAAGCGTACCAGAGGATCGTATTCGGGTAACAGCAGGACCGTTTCAACAAAAACCAGAAAAGGGCTCCCAGGGCCCTCTGCCAGTCGAGCTTCGGTGGCAGGATAGCGACGAGGACAGCGAGGAACAGTTGCACGCCGCAGGGCATGCAGATCTCAAGCTGGAATTCTTCACAGATATGGGTACGTACAAGACTCATCCGCGGATGCTTGACCCAGTTTTTCTGACCTCAGGGATGGTCGGGCGACTACTGCTAGCTCGCTCTTTCCGGAAACGCGCAAACTGACATCATGACAGAGGGACAGTCACCCTTTTCCGCTATTGGACGAGGTCGACACATTACAGAAAACCCATTGCAAACCACGGGTCTGTCAACAGCACGGAGCTTGGTCAAGAATTGTCTTGAAACGCATGGTACATGTGGTCATCCCGGCAAACCAACAGCTCTACCGAAGCGCGTACTAGACCTATCGCCGGGTGGCGACGACCCCAAAAGCATAAGATTACACGAAAGTGAGTATATCCACGAGGAAAGGGGATATCAACATGGCGAGTATGTTGCCTTGAGTCATGTATGGGGTGTGGAAACCGGTATACCGAAAACCACTCTGGCAACACTGGATTCACATAAGAAGAGTATTTCATGGGCGGCATTGCCGAGATCATATCAAGAAGCAATCTTCTTCACAAGAGCGCTTGGTTGCCGCTGGCTATTTATAGACAGTCTTTGTTTAGTCCAGGATGACTTGCAAGAAAAGCTTGAAGACTCGCTCAAGATGGGCGAGATATTTGGCAACGCCTTCCTCACACTTGCAGCTACGTCCGCATCTGATAGTAGTAGTCAACCTCTACTTCCTGCCAAGACACCGCCGTTCAAGATCCAAACAACAGACAACAAAGGTTCACTCTACAAGATTAACGTCAGAGAGCAGCCGAGCCATTACAGCTTTGAAGCACCTTTTGACGGGAACTCGCATATGAATGAGTGGGAGTTGCCATTCAACATGACCGAAGAAGCCAATCTGCACACGCCTCTTCTGACTCGCGCATGGCCGTACACGGAGCGTCTGCTTTCACCACGGGTATTACATTTCACCAAGAGCGAAATGATCCTGGAATGCTGGAATGGCTACCAATGCGAATGCGGGCGCATTGATGATAACACCTGCGATTCGCGTCCTACTGACCAAGTCAAGAGAGAGCTTGCTAGGGTCATTGCGGACACACAAAACCGACCCCAACAACCCAATGGCAGCGGCAATGGTACCAATGGACATGCTCGATTGGATAGCGTAACCAGCCAACTAGCGTCCACAAACCTCACAAACGGCGCTCTTCAAGATTTTTTACGAAGACGTGAAGAAGCACTACAACTATGGTCCTACATCATCACGGAATACACTGCACGGCACTTGACATACGACAGCGACCGGCTTATCGCTATAGCAAGCATCGCAAAGGCACTCTCTCCAACACTACAATCAGGCTACATTGCAGGGCAATGGACATTCAGTACCCTCGGGCTCCTGTGGTATCCAAACGAGACTACGAAATGTCGCCGCCCACAAGGACAAAACGTACCAAGCTGGTCTTGGGCGTCTGTGGAAGGCTCCCCCATCTTCTTCGATAACAGTTCCGCCATGGATCTCGCGTGCAGAGCATCTTTCGGTCCAAAAGGGAAACGCGCATCCGCATGGTCACCGATTATGGGCGAGCCCCTTGAATTATCTGGTGCAATGGCAGCGGAAGTTGTCTTCCACTCTTCCGGTGGATCTCTGCAAGACGAGGCCTCATACATTCTAGCCAGGAACGGTATGACGGCCGAGTTCATACCGGATGTCTCGCCGCCACATGGAGACGATGCCCTGCAAGATGGTGACACCCTCGTTGTTGTCCTTGTCAGCATGACGTTTCGTACGTCCATTGTCGGTATAGTGCTCAAGCCTTGGACCGGAAACAATGTGTACCGGCGCGTGGGTCGATTTGAATGCTACGAATGCACACCCGAAGGTTCAGAGCAGGAGATGAGCGAAGACGCAGAAGCGCTTTTTGAGCACTGGTTTCCTGATATCCAGGATATGACGCAGCTGGACAATTATCCCCAGCGGACCTTTACCGTCGTCTGAGAATCTACGCCCTTTGATTTGTTTTCGAAAAAGTTTGAACCGCGATTTTGCTTTTTTCGGGAACGAGATGACCACGACGTCCTTTTCATTCGCTTCTATTCGATACCCCCTAGTTGTTCCTGCAATTGCGCAGCGGCAGCGCTGCTGTCATGGTTAATCTAATTTCTGAGTTTTTGTTTCTGGTCACTCGTGGGAGGGTTATGGTAGTGCTAGACTGGTATGCTATATGTTTGGTACTTTTTTATTCGTTGCAGCTTTTTACGCCTGGCTTGTAGTACGTGGGTGTCATTGGTGCGAAGCCTCGGGGCTCCATTGCACTAACTTGAATAGCATGTCCATACATCAGCGTCCCATCCATCATTGTCATCCCCACCACCATCTCACTCTTGACAGCGTGACAGCGACAGCCTCCATCTCCGCAATTCAAACATGATGCCCCGCAATCCGACCCTTGATGGCCCTATAAGGCAAATTCTTACCAGCTAATTAGTCATACTTGCACGATGTTCGGCTTGTGAAGCGGCTACCACTTCCCTCGACCGCGAGGACTTTTCGCTAATCTTCTAGTCTGTCACACTCCCGCCTTCGATAACAACGGTGTCAGTATACAGGGGACCGAGCATGGCGGAGCGCGACGGGGGGAGTACGGCTCGTTTGGCTAGTTTAGTTTATACATCGTTGAAGGTCGTGCCTAGTAGAAGCTGGGGATGGACGGAGCTTCCGAGGAACGAAGACGCAGGTGTGATATCTAGGCACAGAATGACTATGCAAGGCTATCAGACTTTGAATATGGATATGCTTATTCCAAAATTACGTACCGGTACACGGGTTCAATAGTATTCATCGTACTTTTTGAATAGAGTCGCACTTGTATACCGGCGACAGCATACATGTCTTCGAATAAGCATCCTCGGCTGGGTATCACGCGCTCTCACTTCTGGCCAAACTCGGGCCTAACCTCCATGTTGCTCTGCACGTGGTTCTTGAGCGCCGCCCATCTATCCTGCACTGCTGTAGCGCCCTGCGTGCCACTCGCCAACTGCACTAAATTCGCATTAAATCGCTCCTTCTCCAACTTCTCGAGCTTCTCCTTGCGCTTCTTCGCCCCCTTTGACTTCTTCATGCTCTCCAGCTTCACCTTTGGTTGGACGATTCTGGCCTGGCCCAGCTCAACGTCGCCATCGGCTCCGCCGTCGGGAAGCGCATCAGCCAGCGACTCGAGGTTTGCGACGAGCTTCTTATTCGGCCGTCGCCGTTTCTGTGTCTTGGCAGACGACTTTTCGATTTTGGAGACGAATGACGAGTGCTTGATCTTCAACTTGTCGCGCTTGGACGACGGGAAGGCCGAGACGTTGTCTGTGGGTTGAGGAAGCGTCGTGGTGGTGCTAGGCCTGGCGGCGCGGGCGGACTTTGCGCGTGCTGTGGTGCGCTTTTTTATCGGTGCCTATGCATCCGTGAGTATTTTACCAGGATATGGCTTGTCAAACAGAAGCATACCATGACTGTGCTGCGTGTGGGGGAAAAAGGTTGGCGACGATAGCACTGGCCTGGTGCTCTTGGAAGAAAATCCTTATCGATAGCGAGTCGTTCCGACCTAAGATCTGCAACTGGCTGTCGTACCACCACCTTGACCCAACTTCAGCTAACACTGTGGTTGCACGACATCCCACCCGGTTTTCATCCACCCGGCACTCTGCACAGCCTTCTCGCATCTATGCACAGCTGACGCTGTGACACTTTCTCCATGGATGCGATTCGGAAAGTGGCGTCATTCAGCTATTGAATGTCATGTCTCTGCGGACATGTTGCCTCGCTGGACATACCTATTGTTGTTGACATGCAGAGAACCTTCCAATCCCACAGGCCCTCATCACGATCTTGAGGGAAGTAACAATGCTTTTTCGTCATCCTATGTAGAGGATCGTGGTGGCTTAAGCCACCAATCTTAGACCCGGGGCGCTGCCAAGTGGGGGGAGACGTGAAGGGGGGTTGGTACTGCACGTCAGATAATGAAGGCGTCTTCTATTCCGAACTCGTATCATCCTGACTGATCTGCTTGGTGTTCGCTGGACAGCTTTGTTGAGGCCACTTCTCTCATCATACCTCGCTAGCTACGGCTCGTCCCTGATCACCACCCTACTGGTTACCGAATACCAGATACGGTGATAATTCCCGTAGCATATGCAATGCGCGGCAGTGCATTACCAGATTGTTTCTTATTCCGCTCCAGATCGCATAGGCCAAGTTGAGATGCAAGATCCTGATTGATTTGCCAGGGACATGTAGAGATACTTTGCTTTTTTTGCCACTCTAAACGTCCCCTGAAACACGATACAGTGGTCAAATTGCATACTACACCCGGAATCGAAGCTCCCGGCATATTTGGTATCCTTGTGCAGCTGTCGGGGTCCCGGCACTACGGACTTGGGTTCAGCTCGACGACAACCGTCCAGCCTAGATGCAGGCACGCGTACGACAGATCTGCATCATGCCCCTCCCTTCTTAGCCATGGCACCCTATCATTCGCTCCCGTCGGCCGTACCCTCCCTTCCGCTGCTATTTCTGGGCCCCTAGACGAAACTATACGAACTGCACACCTTCTTCGCCGCGACAAAAGGCAATCATTCGCAAGAGATACGGACACGTGTGGTCCCAAGTGACTCGGGCCTTAAGGGAGCATGACGAACTGCATATGCGCCTGTCCGAACTTCTTAGACAGCCGGCCTCCTCTACGCACATGTCGCCGCCCAAGATGCTATATCGATAAACGCTAATCCAACTCATGTCGATGAAATCTCCGAACGCCTTCTCTTCACCATGTGCGACCAACAAGCCCAACAGGAAATTGCCCTCATTTCTCAGAACCATGGCACGATTCTGGTAATTGTAGCTTGGTTCCTTGCCGGCTTGCTGGTGAGCCTCCCTTGTTGCCAGGCGACGAACAAGCTGACCGATGTGTAGGCTCTTTCAATCGTAGCAAGAATCATCGCTCGATGCAAATTGGCACATCTTCGTCATCTGTCCTCGTCTGGCGATGTCGTCATCTTCATTGCGGGATTCTGTGCTCTGGCAAGCACGGCCATCACCTCTACGGCCTACGACTGGGGTCTTGGAAAAAGAAGATGCCTATTGAGTGACAACGACATGCAAAACATTGAGCGCAAGCTCTTCATTTCGACAGTACTGTTTGTCTTGGCCATTGGCATCTCCAAGAGCTCGGTCCTGTTGTTCTTGTACCGCCTGGCACAGAGTACCTTGCGAAGGGTGTATGTGGCAATTGTTGGTGCCCTTGTACTATTATGGACTATTGCTGTGTTGGCTATCATGGTCTTCCAATGCGAGATGCCAAATCCCTGGACGATATGGACAGGCAATTGTGTTCCATTGGTATGTTCAACGTCTGGCACCAACTACATGTATCTAACAAATATTCAGGTGCAATTCTGGGTCATAGCCATCATCTTTGACATTGTCCTTGACACGGCTATGATGGTCCTTTCCGCTCATACCGTCTGGAAGCTACCCGAATCCCGTCGTCAGAAGATTTTGGCGACATTGGTTTTGTTACTACGGTCAATGTAAGACTTTACCGTCGTCTTGTGATGAGTTATCTAACATTACCCTTAAGCTTGATCGTAGCATCAGTCATTCGCCTCATCTTCCTTGAGCAGGCTCTCAACCGCGATGCGGACCCAACTTTTGATTCGATACCCTACTTTACTACCACACAGGCCCATGGCACTCTCGCTGTCCTCCTAGCCTGTACACTGTGGCAAAAGCCCTACTCACGCCTTCAAGTGCTCCGAGCACCCAAACCCTCAGAACCACAGCTCGAGTCTGGGGACTTGAAATACTGGGCCGATACCACGGTCGGTACACCATACGAATCATACAACTCATTAGCGGCGGATTTCCACATCATAAGAGAACCACTCCCATCCATACAGGCAAGCATGTCCATGCCAAACTCTCCCACAGTATCGCATCGCTCGCTGGGCAAGAGCATCCTTCTACCGGATAAACCAACGCCAATGAGATACGGAATCCCACCGCCTAGACCACCACCACCGACCGATGAGCAAAGACCAGATCTCAGTATGTTTTATGGAACAACCATCACTATACAACAACCGCCCATGGTGACATTGCTTGGCAACCTGCCTGGACGGGACGTAAGATTGGCGGGAAGAATCGAGAGGCCCAATGTGGCCTAGGAAAACTATACACGGCGTTTTGATTTATGATAAAATAGACGACGACGATACGCTGAATGTTCCTTGACCAAAAAAGCTGGTGGTAGACCCATGAAGCTTGTATTTTCTGTGCATATACTTGGATTTTTATTCTTAAACAAGATTTATTGACCAAATGGACTTTGCGGGGCATTGCGTACATCTAAGATGCCAGTAATTCGTCGTCTTGACAACTCGCAATGGTGGTGCAGCGCATCAGTCTGAAGTCTGAATTGATGTTGGTTCAGGGTCTCTAGCGCGGATCTCGGGACGCGCCGTCTCGGTGCATTGTGCCTTCACTCTTGGCTGAAGCTCTTGGACACCTCGAACGAGTCATACACGCATGTGTTGATTGTTAAACTCCTTGGCATGCGCTTCTTGAAGATGTTCGGCTATGCGGCACGCTGTCAAACGCCCAGCCAGGACGTGCTCCACGAGCGAATATGCTCCGACTAGGACGACGCGTAATTCCTATCCACTCTATACCATTTACCGGCTTCGACCAGTGCAGGACGCATGAGACGCTCATTACAACGTGTTCGACGTGGTACATAATCTCACTCGATATCAGTTGCGACGAAAGCTAACAATTGCAGGATGGCTCCTCTTGCCCCTCAGCAGACACCCCGCTCGCTTTCGATCCACGCCGTTCATCCTTCAGCCTTTAGATAACCATGCTACGCCCAAAGAAGCACAAAAGGATAGCCAGCCCAATGGTGACAAGCAAGAACGAAGCAAGTTCGCTCGAAGCGTCCTCGAAGGCAGCACCGTGGCTCTGATATCACTCTTTGGGCTGGGCCTTGGCGGCTACGCATACAGCTTATTCTACAAGCATACCATGGCAAAGAAGATTGAAAATGCCTTTGCAACAGGCTATAGCTCACAAGAGCGCGTCGCTCTCGGTCGCATCTCGTACGGTACGGAACCAGAAAAGATACAGGAGATTGTGGAGAGAGAATATTGGGTTCCACGAGCTGAGCAGGAGGAAATCGATAATATTGTGAATGGGAAAGCAAGAGGACGGTATTATCTCGTGATTGGAGAACGAGGTACGGGCAAGAGAGCGCTGCTCCTGCAAGCTATGCGGAAGGTCAATGGCGATGGTATTGCTATGTTAGAAGCACACAACGACCTAGAAGTCTTCCGCACGCGGCTAGGAAAAGCCATAGACTACGAGTTCCATGAAGATTATATCGGAGGGCTATTCAGCATCAGAGGTCCAAGAGACAGCTCGCCACTACTAGACATCGAAAGAGCGCTCAATCAAATGGAAAAGGTAGCCCTGCGACTACGAAAACGACGCGGCAAACCTCTCCTCATGATCATCAACAACATCCACCTCTTCAAAGACGACGAAGCCGGAAAACACCTCCTAGAAATCCTCCAGCAGCGAGCAGAAATCTGGGCCGGCAACGAGCTCGTCACCACAGTCTTTACCTCTGACGAATTCTGGACCCTAGAACGCCTCACCCCACACGCCACGGACATGCACGTCCTGAACATCCGCGACGTCCGCAAAGACGTCGTCACAAAAGCACTGAAACAGTACCGCGCTCGCTACCACAACGAAGACGTGCCGCAGAATATCCTAGACCACGTCTTTGCTCAAGTCGGCGGCCGCCTGATTTTCCTAAACCAAGTCGCTAAATCACGCGATATGCTGGATACGTGCGAGCAAATCAACAGGAGAGAGAAATCTTGGTTTTTGAATAACTGCTGGATATTAGGTGATTCCATGGATGACGACGTGGAGGAACAGCAGAAATACTGCGCTGCTGCCATCATCCTCGCCCGCGCTCTTGTCCTCCGAGAAAAACCCTTACCCCCATCTCCATCCCCCTCTTCTTCCCCCCAACAATTCTCCCTCCCCCAAATCCCCCTCCATGAAGCCCGCCAGATTATAACACGCGCGGATTTCATCCACCTCTTCGACCACATCAACGTCTTCCACATTGATGCGCACGGCATGGTGCGCGCAGACTCGGTGCCTATGCAAAACGCGTTTCGCGATGTGGTGCTGCAACCGGGGTTCGAGCAGCATTTGATGGCGACGCTGAATCGGTTGGATGAGCTGGAGAGTTTGGCGAGGACGAGGGAGGTTGCGGTTAGAGAGGCGCCGGGGAGGAGCGGGGGCGTGGTGCCTGTGCAGGAGTTTTGTGCGAAGCTTTGAGCGGTGGGAGGGGGGGGGATGAATAGGCGGGATGGTTTACTGAGTTGTGTGTACTTTGGGGATAAAGTTGTAATTGTCTACCCTATTGAATCAATCTTTTCATAAACAATGTTCTTGAGTTTGGACGGCATACTGTACCACTGCAGTAAAACAGCCCATGGAATATGTCGCCCATGACACACAAAATAGCACATCACCTCGCAAACCACACTGCGTGGCAACACCATTGCACAGATAAAGCTACACTGTCCACCTCTAACAACACTTCACTCCCCTTTCAATCAACGGTAAGCGACATTAGTCTGCAAGCCTCTATTTTCAGATCTAATAGATATCTACGTCTATGCCAGCCACAAAACCTAATCTATGTCCTCTTTTCTTCTTTTCTTCTTGTCATTTACGATATGATAATACAAACATCTTGCCTCTCCTTCCGGTCCTCAAAGTGCCAGTGTGAAATGTAGCGGAATCGTGAAACCAGATATCTGTGTGGTCTTCTCCTTCTGCTTTTTTCCTCCTCTCCGTCATTCCCCTTCAATGTGCTTGACACTGGGCTATTTTCACAGCTAACAGCGGCGTTATTGTGCACTCACCTTCTCCGCACCCGTCTAACTCGCCCAAACTACCACATGACAGTCTAGTGTAGACATACAAATCACAGAGAGGAGTGCGCGGCCATGGTAATGGTAATAGTAAGTAGGTACCCGACAAAGTTCACCCCCCTAATATTGCCAGGTTCACGCCATGATCGTCTCAATGTCACCGTTGTGTTGCAAACGATGATCCGAAACGATCATGTGTTGACTTAGCAGTCCGAGGGAACGAGACTTTTGGGGGAGGGGGTATTATGTCGATTGAATCGACGGCGGATATACCTATTGGGAATCCTCGTATGGGTGACCGAGGCCCGTATGTGGTGATTTTGGGCGGGATGGTATGGCTATGGCGTGCTCTGTCTCTCTGTGTTTCTCAGGGCTGGTCGGGTTGTGGTTGTACGGTAGCATGACTAACATGCATCAATGAGGTTCACTCCTCCCATGAGTTTCTTTTGGCACTTCCAACGTATCACGTCGTTTAGGCAATTCCACGGGACTAGTATCGCGGCGGGGTAAATCATGAACAGGTGACGTTGGTGACGCACTCTCCTCAATACCAGATCTGATGCTTGCCGTATACGTGCTACCCGCTCTATCTTTGCGAAGCTGGCTAAACGTTCGACTGATGCGGTCCAGATCAGGATTGCGAAACTCTTCTCCTGGTATTCCTGGAAATCCGTGCATGTCTTCGTTGGTGCTGTGAGAGCTGGGGTCGAGCTTTTCGTGGACAGTGTCGCCTAGGTAATTGCCGGCCGAGGTTAACCATTTACGCACTTTGTACCTGCCTGCAGTTGGTAAGTTGTTTTGGCGGTCATTCTGGTGGTATTCCTGCGAAGTATCGTCTGGGTAGTTCCGGTCAGAGACTGGGTGCGTGATGGTAGGGATGAGTCCAATGTCATTCGGCGATTCCGAACGTATGCCTAGTCCATCACCCCCCATATTCCCGTTTGGGATAGAATTTCCGGAGGATGGCGGACGCGGAGAAGGTTGCCTTTCGCTGCTGTGGCTGTGGGGTGACGCGTTTGAATTCTCGTATCTCACCGGACGTTTTCCCTGGGCCGCAATGTCGTCGTCACCACCAATGGACCATAGCAGATACAAGGACCCCAGCCCAGCTAGTATAGTTCCAGCTATTGGCGACCATTGGCCTGCGCGTGATGTTAGTATCAGCATCAGGATTGCTTGACTCTTCTTACCGATAGAGGCCATGGGCTCCGTCATGTATAACACTTGTGGACTGAAGAAGTTTGCTTCACCGACGCCGATAATGGTGAGGATGACACCCCCGAAGAGGGGAATCTCTATCACGCTTAGGAATGATCTCACGACATTATTGATGCCCTTCAGCTCTCGGACAGTGATGTTGGCGCCCTCAATTTGAGCATCCAACTCCTCCACATGCCGACGCCTCTTCCAATTGAGATCTAGAACTTTATCCCAAGTAAAGATCAGCGAAAGAATGCCCGGTATGCAAAACCCAGCGGCTAGTAGCATGGCGGTATTGAAGGTTAAAATCCTTGGCGCTGGGATAACGTAGATGTTGTTGGCTGCTCCACCTCGCATAATCGAGAAGGGGCCTCTAGTCTCATCGCATATCAGGCCGCAAGAGGCATTCCCGTACGGAAATTTGGCCGGGTTGGGCAGGAGTGGAGTCCCATGATCGTCGCTACTACAGTCCGTGGTAGTCACTCGATAGAACTCGACACAGAGAGCCAATAGGCCCATGAGAATGAGAATAGTCCACAGAAAAATGATGTTTCTTCCCGGAGCATGGAAGTAGGTAGCAGACAGCCGCACTGTTAAAGGTGCGGCCAGTATTCCAATTGCGCAAAATTGCAGAGCGCCTAGAGTATCCATATCGATTCCGCCTGGATGAGTAGCTGTTAGCCAAGGTAGCCAAGATGGTGTGTTATGGTTGCGGTGGGCAATGCTGACCATTGGTATGCGCAGAGGCGAGCACGATGCCCTGGAGAGCCGAAACAGCGGGCAGAATCAACACAGCAGCTAAACAAGTATTCCGCAACCATTCTGCTTTGCGGAAAGCTACACAGGCGGCCACAAGGATGTAGTACAGAATCTGGAATCATGTGTGAGCGGTCTGATAGGTTCGGGTTGCACTGCGAGGCGGTATGGAGATACTGACACGCGAACCAGCACCATAGTTGGACGATATTGGCCAGGCGCAAACGACTTGCAGCGTGACGCTGGCAGGTGGAGCTGTGGAAGTGGGCGTTGCGATGTTACTCGTGGTAAAGTTGAATAACGTTTGATTAACCGACATGCTTCGACAGTGCAGTCTTCGGCGGACGCGATAGACCCGTTACATAGTGGTTGTCGTGAAGAAAGGGCAAAGGCATAGTTTCGCGTGCAGCGCATGCAGGCAAGACTCGGTTCCATAAGACGTGCATGGAGATCGCTCGAATAATCCGGGGCGGTGACAGATGTCATTTCTGTCATCCACCGGTGTACCATCGCGGAATAGTGCAGCGCGGGGTGAGGCGCGAGAGGCTGAGTCGCGGGCGAAGTAGGGTGTGACCTGCCCAGGCAGGTATTTCGCAAACGACGTCACACATAAACTCGCGGCCGGACATGACAATAAAGCGTCGTTATCGACAAGACGTCATTAGCATCGGTCTGCAAATTTGCGAATGGCGCAGAGCTATACTGGCTGGTGTTTTAGGTCGTCGTATTGCTTGGTTGACTACGCCGATGGAGGACAAGACCAGCAGCCCGAATGGCCAGGGACCCCGTCTGGGCGCCGAGATGCAAGGCTTGAGCCACTATACCAGCACCAGAATCCAACACTGCCACCTAGCTCATATCCGCCGGCATTATACAAGAGCCTCACTTGCCTGCCATGTTCGTATCGCGCCGTCATTATCTTTGGGCGTTGATCGTTGCGAACCCAATCAAGCTTTTCGGACCCAACGTACCGTGCACTGCGGCTCCCTGATCGACTGTTAGACCTTGCGAGCGCATGTACCCCTCAATCGGCCCTTAAGGGAAAAATCGGGGCCAAGTACCTCAACCGCCGGGAGGCGTTGTAAGACCCTTATATTCAGACCACTCTGCAGTGTGGCTTTTCAGCATTGCTACAAGGCCCAACATGTTTACTCAGCGTGCCACCGAGGAGACGGAGAGACCAGACCTTGATACTAGCAAGATCAAAGAATGGCGTTCAATAGTCACACTAATAGTCTTTATCCTAACGAGTAAGTCGAGTGAATGCTCATCATAGATCCCAGCTAACTGTCGATATCTGCAGACATTAATGTCTTGTTTCCTTTCCACATACCCATTTACGCTCCTAGGATACTATGGACTCTGTTCCTCAACACGTGCAGTGCATTGCGCATCATCCCGCCAGCACAGCATCCTACGCGAGTCCGGAATGGCAAGCTTGGCGCCTTTGTGCGCTTCGACTTTCCCATGAACTTCATCACTGCTCCTCTGATAGCCGACCTCTTCTTGCTTGCCATTCTCGCTATTGGCAAGAAGGAGGTATCCGGAGGTACTCTCGGAGACCAGGGCATCGTACCATACGACATCATGCTCTTCTTCCTCTCCCTTGCTTACATCGCCATTTCCGTCGACGCCTCTGGTCTGATTAGGTGGCTGGCCTTCAAGGTCTTGCAAAAGGGAGGCAAAGTCGGTCATCGGCTTTTCTTCTACTTGTACGCCTTTTTCTTCTTGCTTACCATGTGCATTGGCAACGATCCTATCATCTTGTCTGGTACCGCCTTTCTCTCATACATGACGCGTGTATCGAGCAACATCAAGCACCCGAGAGCATGGATTTTCACACAATTCTCCGTCGCAAATATCGCCTCTGCAATCCTGGTTTCGTCCAACCCTACGAATCTTGTCTTGGCAGGCGCGTTCAAGATCACCTTCATCAAGTACACGGCAAACATCATCGTGCCAGTTCTGGTTACAGGTGTCGTACTGTATCCTTTCTTGCTCTACATCATCTTCCACGACGAATCTCTCATTCCATCTTCTATCAAGATGGAGGATCTCCCAGATGAACTCAAGGTATGTACGACGGAAGTGTACACCATCACGTGATATCTAACACGTGATTAGAACAAGAAACCAGTCAACCCAAACATCCCCTACGCCAAGGGTGCTCCGGAAGACAATGAAAGAGATCCTGATGAGACCACTGAAGAAGAAAAGGTACAAGGACTCGAAGAGATTCTGAATCCCTTCCTCGACAAGAGCGGTGCAATGTTCGGCGCAGCCATCATGGCAGCAACACTAGTGACCGTTCTCGCCATCAACGCCGCATCTCAAAGCTCGCACGAACGACCAGTCTTCTGGGTCACACTACCGGCTGCCACAATCATGCTAATCTTCGACCTCACAATGGGCTGGCGCAACCGCGAAGAGACGCGCAAGATCGCGCACGAAGGACGCCAAAGAGCAGAAACCGCACAGGCCGAAAGAGAAGAAGCAAGACGCCGTTCCATCGTCCAAGGCAGCCTAGACATGCACACGCTAAACGAAAAACCACACTCCCTCTCCGAAGTACCCGCCCACATCCTCCACACCAAAGCCCCCGAACCCACCCCAACCTCCTCCGACAGCGAGAAATCCCCACACTCTCACAACAAACCCGAACCCACCACCCTCTCCACCCTCATCACCAACCGCTACAAATGGGCGCAGGAAACTTTCCCAACCACAATGACAGTCTTCCACCACCTACCCCTTGCCCTCGTCCCCTTTGCCTTTTGCATGTTCGTCCTCGTCCAGGCCCTCGTCACAAAAGGCTGGGTCCCCGTCTTCGCCCACGCCTGGGACCACTGGGTGGAGAAAACAGGCACCGTCGGCGCAATCGGCGGCATGGGCTTCGTATCCGTTATCCTGTGTAATTTTGCCGGCACGAACATCGGCACTACGATTTTAATCTCTAGGGTCGTGCAGGCGTGGCAGGAGATTCATGTTAGGAATGGGATTCCGATTTCTGATCGGACTTTTTGGGGCACCATTTATGTAAGTTGTCACATGGGGGTTTTTTGGGAAGAGGGAATGTTTTTGCTAATGTTGTGGATAGGCTATGGCGATTGGTGTCAACTATGGCGCGTTTAGTTTGGCGTTTAGTGCGTCATTGGCTGGAATGCTGTGGCGCGATATTTTGGGTCGAAAACACATTCGTGTTGGTGGATTAGAGTTTGCACGCGTCAACCTTCCTATTATTGCGATTACCATGGTTGTTGGGCTTGTTGTGCTGGTTGCGGAGATTTATATCATGAGGACTGATGCGCCGTATAGCTAACGATGATGGCTGGAATTGGTGATATTTTGATGGGAGGTGGTTTTAGACAAAAGAATTGGTTTTATCTTAGTTATATATCATGGTGAGTCCACGGCTGGGATTCGTCGCAGTCTGGTTGGATTCCAGTAGCCGTTCGATGTTGCGCCAAGTCTCTTCCGTGCCGGTGACCTGCTTGTACAGTTGGTTCACGACTGCCTTTAGGGATGCGCACCAATCTGATGGCAAGCCCCTATCTGGCGTCAACATCAGAACATAGGAGAGGAACAAAATCCCCCCACTGTCTCATACTAACCCTCCTCTTTCCTTCAAGCACCTGTTACCTGGAGATATGCTCTTCAACGCAATACATTCAATAGACAAGGAAACTGCTACAATGGCAGATAAAGACTGGTTTGTTTGTCAGACAGCGGCGGGAGGAAGAAGCTGGAGTAGTTAGATATATGCTAGTGTAGACGAGTGTGATGAAAGGAATTGAGGGGCGGAGGTTGATGTATGTAAAGGGAGTTATGTGAATATAGAAGTGTATAGGGCGGAGTATGCGGGGGCTAGAGGGGTTGAGAGAGGTGTTGATGTGGTGGAACAGAAGGAGAGCGAGGGAGGGGAAGTGGCTGAGAGAGGGAAAGAGTAGGAGCTTCTAGATAGAGAAGGAATAAAATGGAGAGCTTATTAAAGCAGGGTGAAAGCCAGGTAGACAGCGTAATGGAAACAGCTAGACATCAGCTTCAGCACATCAGAAGTAAGCAAAGCAGAAGAACAGCAGCATATCATCGCAACACGAAACTCGTGTCACCAAAAAGTCCTCTCGTTTGATTGTCATTAACCTCGACAGCAACATACGTGATGAAACGTAGTACGTGAAAATGTGCCCAATCTACCAACACAAGAAAAGACCAAACCATCTCCACCCCCGTCCCCATCCCGCAAAACAAAACAATAACGATTATTCAAGGAAAAAAAAGCGAGTGTATGTACCACGAAACACACAGAGAGAGACAGAGAGAGAACAGCCCTCTGTTTTATAACGCCACCAGAAGGTAGAAACCCTTACTTAGCCCAGATAATTTTTGTATGAACCCCTAAACCACTAGCCAATGAAAATATCAAGTAAAACCAACCCATTTACCCACCAGCGCCATGCTTTGCTATTTACACGAGAGAAAGGTCGAGAGGGAAAGAAAGAAAATGCAAAAGCGAGAATTATTGAGTAATCATGATTAGAAAGGTAGCGATTAGCTGGTATTGTTCGTGCGTAGATTTCGTCAAATGGGCTTTGGAAGAAGAACGGGAAAGCTAGCCACGGCTATCGCGAGACAGGCGAGGAAAGGGGCGATATGGCAGGTGACTCATCTGTATGCCGTCCCTCTGTCGACACGGCTACAGTGAACGGTGCCGTAGGCGGCGATGACGCTGCTGCGGGCTTTTGAGGTGAACCGCTTGTGGGTGTGCCGTTCGCCGGCGCGCCGTTCGCTTTGCCCATGATGCTGCCCGGTGGCGTATCTGGTTCTTCTTCCGGGATCGTCTGGCAGTATGTCTTGAGGACGTGCTTGAGGGCTGGGCGGCGGATGGGTTTTGACAGGAAGAAATCCATGCCCGATTCGAGACATTCCTATGATAAATTAGCTTCTGTGATATAAAATAGAGGGCTGGATGCATACCTTGACGTTGCTCTCTTCCGCGTAAGCTGTCAGGGCGACAATGGGAGCTGAAAAACCTGACTGTCGGATCAGTCGCGTGGATTGCAGACCATCTAGGTTAGGCATCTGGACGTCCATGAAGATGAGATTGTACGGAGCCTGACGCTCCATGCTCTCCATGACCCGATCGAGCGCTTCTTGGCCGTCCTTTGCAACAGTCACGTCGTAGACATCTTCCAACTTCAACATGCGCAACACAACTTCTTGATTGGTCTTGTTGTCTTCAGCAACAAGCACCTTGACCTTGGCCCCGCGTTTCGTTGCTTCCGCTTCCACTCGCTTCATGGCAGCTACTTGCGAATTTGGCGATTCTAGAGGCGCGGGAGAGGCAAAGAAGGGCTGACTAAGACCAACTAGACGCGGTTTCGTATCACTTTCGAATGATACTGGACCTGCTGGTGCGTTGGCGGGAGTATTTCCAGCGACGATAGGACCACTCGTAGCAGACTGTATTGAGCGAGCCGACAGCGCATCGTCGTGCGATCGACCGCGCGGTTCGTCCATGGAAAGACTACGTCGTGGGGTCCCCGTTTCTATATTGATATTTCTTGAGCTTGCTGTGCTGTCCGCTCGACTTGATAGGTGCTTCAGTGGTATAACCATGGTAAAGACACTCCCGTGGCCGACCTCACTCTTAAGACCGATTGTGCCCTTCATCAAACCGGCAAGCTGTGAGCAAATCGACAGCCCAAGACCGGTGCCACCAAACTTCTTGCTCAGCCCCAAGTCACCCTGGACAAAAGGCTCGAAAATCTTGGTATGGAGATGTTCAGGAATACCCGGACCAGTGTCTTCAACCTCAAATTCGAAGGATAGCCAACGTCCAGGTGGAGGGGTCGTGGCTCTTTCTTGAGCCATGTAGCGTGAGTATGCGGTTCCCTTATCTCCCATGACGTTGATGACGTTGGCAGTGTCGTAATGGCTTGGTGTCGTCACTGACACAGATCCAACCTCCGAGGCCGACGCTCTTATGCGAGTTTTCGAATTGCGCATTGAGCTTTGCCGTGATTGTAACGAGGCTTTGCGACTCTCAGACATGGTAGCTTCTCCCGGGCATCGAATGGTGAGCGTGACAGATCCACCCTGTGGAGTGAACTTGAGACTGTTCGATACCAAGTTGATGACGACTTGGAGTATTCGGTGTTGATCGCCGTATAAGACCATGTCTTTTAGACGGCCCAGACCGAAAGGTCCAAGATCGCGTAGTTCGTTGGGCCGTCCCGCTCCATCTAGGTTGTTCTCGTACGGCCCCTCGAATTCGACATTGAGTTTGATCTCGCCTTCCCTAGCCTGTTTCTCGAAAATGGCCAAGACTTGCGAACTGATGTCTCGCAACCGGAACTCCTTTTCGTCTAGGCTTAACTGCTGACCGACTTGGTTCTTACTGAACGTCAGAAGATCTGTCAATAGGTTGAGAAGCAGATCACCGCTCTTGTAGATGATGCCCAAGGATCGTCTGAGCTTGATAGGGTCATCTTCGGACATGCACACCGCGCACATGCCCAAGATACCATTGAGCGGAGTTTTCAGTTCGTGAGAGATGTTCGCGATGAACAAGGTCTTGCTCTCGTTGGCTGCCTCGGCTGCCTTTTTGCTATGCTCCAGCTCTGCTGTTCTTTGTGCGACCCGCTCCTCCAGCTTCTCATACTGCATCATGAGCTCGTCGGTCATCTCGTTGAACGTTGTTGTCAGATCAGTAAGTTCGTCGTGGATAAAGTGCTTCCGGTCCTTTACTTTGCTCGGAATACGAAACTGTCTCCGACGTTCGGCCTCTTTTTTCTCAGCTCGGTTGAGTTTAGCATTCCTCCGGTAATGGATAATCTGACCAAAGAAGCCTTCCTTGCCAGCAAGATCGTCGCCATTCGGACTTTCGTTGGCGCCGTCATTCTGCGAGCTAAAATCGTCGTCGTCGTCGTATAGCTGCGGATTTACAGTCTTCCTGGTGGCGTCTCGTAATCTCCGGATGGGTTGACTGGAGAAGTGGGCGACTGGAAAGGTCAGGAGCAACATGGCACCCATGGTTCCAAAGACACAAGCGATGATGACGTTGCGAAGGCGGTAGATGGGGCCCCAGACCTCTCTGTGGCTTTGCTCTACCAGTACCATCCAATCCACCATAGGGCTGGAGACGACGGCATATCCAACAGCAACGTTATCGCCATCCTCATTGTTGGTCGAGATTAGGCTGCCTGCGTTGTTGGTAGCGCCAGTAGCGCGGGTGAAGCCGGTGCGGATGGCAGGATATCTTGTCCAGTCAAAAGGTGGCAGATCAAGGGCAGTGTCGTATAGACCATGACGCTGTACGCCGTTCCTTTTTGTTGGTGGAGCAAGGTAACGGACCTGGAAATTCTCAGGCGCCTCCTCGGGTACCGCAGCATCAAACAAGTACTGGGGTGGAAAAGTATTGGTAGCATTGTCGGGTCCGAAGAGTAGGGTCAGACCACTATCGTCGAGACCTTCGATGGCGTTGACAACATTTGTGATGAGCGCTCCGTCCATTACCAAAACGAGCCATCCAAGCGTTTCAATGTTCGATGTGTTATTGATGATGGGCAAGGTGACTGATACAAGGCTGAGGGTCCCATTGACACGAAACGGACCAGAGAAGAGATAACTTGTATTGTCGATGGTCCTCCCTTTATAATGTGCCTTGTACCTGGACACGGTCGAGTTGTAGGCTATCTTCTCGATATTGAACTTGGGGTAGAGCTCGGAGATGAAGCCATAGTCAGAATCGCCTAACGTTGCGTTCTGGCCATCAGGTTTCAACATGGGCAATACAACGTCCAACATACTAACAGCGGTCCTGCTGAATATAGCACGCTCCGAGGAATTGTAGGGGAATATCTGGGCCTGTACGGCCACACGCGTCTTCATATCACCGGAGAAGATGGCATCGTAGTCTTCCTCGACCCGGCTCCAGCTGACAGGGGCATTGCCGGCGTAGTAGCGGTTGAGTGCGGACTGTGGAGAGAGACGATTCGCAGCTTGTTGGACAAGAATCTGCATAAGGGCCAGATTCGAGGAGAGTTGTGCGGCCTTGAGCGAGGCTGTGAGCGTCAGGCGGGTTGAGCGCACGTCAAGCACAAAATTGTGGTTGGTGAGCTGGCAAAGTCAGCAAGATGCAACATGTTAAACTAGAACGTCTCTATATACCCAAGTTGCAACTGCTATAACGGCCAAGCCGATCATTGAGGCTAGCAGAACTAAACATCCCAATTGCTCGCGAATGGGAATCCGCATCTTGACCATTCCGCAGGGGACGCTTGTCCCGCTGGGTGTGGTTTCCTCTCCAAGTGGTAGGGGAAGGCGCGCCGCGGCCTAGGAAGGTGCGGAAAAAGCGAGCAGCTGAGGGGCGCAGACGACGTGCGTGGTCGAAGGGCGGTGTTGGCTGTGGGGTTATCGTATCCCATGGATTACAGTATTATGACGACGACGTTTTCCGGTGATATCGTGGGCGATGAATGTCGTTAAAGTCCATGCGATCGGGGCTGGAAGGCGCAACTGGCAGGCGTGGGGGAGGGCTCGAGTGAAAGCACACGGCAGAGGCAGCTAGGCCATAAACAGCAAGACACGGCCGGTACAGCAGGAAAGCAGGTGTTGCAGGCGCGAAAAGAAAGGACGAGCAGATTGCTCTGGCGGCTGAGGTGGCGGACCAAGTGTACGGGAAGACGGGCGAGAACCAAGAGAGCACCGGGTCTGACTACGCCTGTCGCGTCCGCTTCGTGGGAACAGGACAACAGCCGGGGCCTCGCGAGAGATTAGTTTCCGTCCCTTGTGGTTTAGGGTCGCTGGCGTGCAGTTCGCTTGCTGCTTGCATTTACGGGCTGCGCGAGTTCCAGACCTACTGGTCGCCTTCGCCACAACTGGTGGTTCAGGCCAGGACACCTGTTGCTGCAGAGATAGGCCATCTAGACTCTATGTGCTTCAGCCACACGATATGTTGCACAGCTCCGGCACCAACATGTTTTGTTCTTTCAAGGTAGATTGACGCCGTTCCCACACGACGACCCGACATAGTTCGGGTGCGCTTGGCGGGCGGGGATGGCCTTGTCATGCTGAGCAAGCCTGATCCACTGTGCAATGCGCCATCAGCAGATTCGCCATGATCCAGAACACGGCGCGCGACGTCGGCTCGCTTGCGGGCTCGAGCATGACCCCACCCCGGTCGCAAGGCCAGACGTCTTCCAGTCAACAATTTTGACCAGTTTTGCTGGTGGTGGTGGTGGTGGTGGTGGTGGTGGTGGTGGTGGTGGTGGGTGGCATAAACTCCGAACGGCTACTACTCTCCTGCTAACAGTCGTTCAAACGGCCGGTCCGCGCCGCTGTCGTAGCCAAGCCGCTGTCACGCCTATGCTCACTACTGTTACCGACACCAGCTGCAACACCGTCCATCTTCAATTGCACGCGCCGGTATGCTGGATCATGCCCCGGATCTACTCCCCTCGGCCCTACTACCCGCCCCAGGACAGCGCCATATCGACACTATACCGCCTTGACGTTTCCCTATCCATTTCCGATTGCATGCGAATCCTGTCTTACGTACACGGTGCATCTTTGTCACGTTATGCGCTGACGTAGCCGCACGATTACTGTCAAACACCCGCGGACTCCTGATACAACGATGCGCCATAGTTTATCATTCTCTACAGGCCAGTGGGCTGATTAAAATTATGATAGGGAAACGTGTAATTCGAATACAATGCCACGCACGACATGCTCAGCTGACCGCTATGCCACACGACCCCACCTAGTTGCCCATGGTCGAGTACCCAGCCGTCGAGCCCCGATGCAGCGACCGAAGTCGCGTGTCTCTGCTCAGTGAGCCTGACCGACCCGGCCCGTCCGATCTAGGATTCATATAGTTTCTGCCCATTCTTTTCAAAAAGGTGAGCACTACCATCATGCTGCACGCCAGCTTGTGCATACCATCCTCCTGCAGTGCCAGACCGCGGCGATATATGGTCAACTCTCCAACCGAGGCTCCCCTTGATGCCAGCACCCCTTTCTCGGAAAAGGTAAAGCGGGCAATGACGGTGCCCGAACTTCTCTCGCACAGTACCAAGGCAATGGGTCGCATTTCTAGCATCCAGACATATGTTTCGTCTCCGACCGCAACAGTCCAATCCTCAAAGTTCGGCGACTCCATGTCGTGTCTTGTGCTCCGGCCGTTCGCAGAAGTATAGTCAAAGTACGCACGGGGACGCCAAGGGAACCCCCCGTTATTATTGAAGGATATGGCAGCTATGTTGCGCTGTCGGAAGTCGTGTGATGTGTGTAGCACCTCCAGCTCGGGCTTCTTCGAGAATACGCGGAAGCTGTTTGTCGTGAATCGGTACGAGGAAGCGGCGGGCGCATCGTACGCAGCCAGCATTTGTATCTTACTGTCGTACTGTCGAAGACGATACGTGATGAACGGCCCGTCGAATGCGCCGCCATCGTAAGGAGGCGGAGTAGACATTTCGTCATAGGCGGGGAGATCATCGTCGTGGGCAACGCCCAGGTCCCAAGTATCTACGTGCAATGTGGTCGTCATGTTGAGTTTTGGGCATTGCGCAGGCTGCTAATCAAAGGGCTCTGGCCTATATATCCCCGTGGCGGCCATTTCGACCGTATACATTGTGTGCGTGAGCGGTGTTGGCGTCTGACGGGGACAAGACCGTCCAAGTCTCTTCCACCAACCATAGCGTTAGTCATCCGTAATACACGCGTGTGCCAACATCGCCCATCGCACATCACAATATTGGCATACTTCAGACCTTTGCATCGATGAATACACGCGTGTACCTTTATTATCGACTTTGCGAGTGACTTTACGCGATAGGGTCCTTCTTACCTCTCAGACTGGTGGCTCCTGCTGTCGGAAAGCCGCTAGTCGAACCGCTTCAAATCATGGTGCAGTCCCTTACTCCCTTGATCCCACGCCTGTCTTTTGCTCATACAGTACCCTGCTTGTTGTAAGAAATGACAAGATGCCACGAAGACCAAGAAGCCATACCTACTAAAAAGAGCTAGCCTAGGTAGCATGTCGGCCTATCTTGACCAACCCCGCCTCACAATCATCGGGGCCAACTTGCCGCATGCTTCATCATGGCCAATGCACTCCGCCGCTATCCGATTCATTCATGAGACTGCGCAGCATCACAAAGCACGCCCGTGTCAACCGCAGCACTCAGCTGGCCTGTGACTTCGGCAATTACCGATATGAGGCTTTGTCCTCGCCCACTTGCATACGTTTGCTGGAGCTGCTGCCATATGCACATGGATATCGCCTGCGTTGTGCATTGAAGACGTTTGAACTACAGTATGCGCCTCCTTTCAAGGCTCTGTCTTACACTTGGGGTCCAGCCCAGACAGTCATCGGAAAACCGCGAACACAGAGGGGAAGGAAGGCGCGATCAAACCTGACTGAGGAGGCAGCTACGGCCCGCCGTCATCCTATCATCTGTGATGGACAGCTTATAAATATCACCGACACTCTCCGGGATGCACTGGCAATGCTCGCAAATGCCATCAACTTGCCGCAGATGCCCAAGATTCCAAGCTACTACTGGGTTGACAGCTTGTGCGTTGATCAACAGAACATTGGCGAAAGAAACACTCAAGTCGCCCAAATGGCGGATGTGTTCAGGAGAGCAGAAGGTGTTGTGGTATGGCTGGGTAAAGAGGATGAGTATATAGAGGACGCCATTACTACCATGCAAAGGATATCGACCATTCCTGAAAGTGACTGGCGACTAGTACCTTATACATCCTTCTACAACCCGAAAGATAGCGACTTGATAAGGGCTACAAAACTTACCTATTACAACTGGCTAGGCTTCATAGTTCTTCTCAACCGTCCGTGGTTTAGGAGGGCATGGGTATGTCTGCCTACTCTTGATGTCGAATGAAAACTGACTCACAAAGGTGGTGCAAGAGATTGCGCTTGGCAAATCTGCTATTGTCGTGTGCGGTAGCAAAGTCTTCACTTGGGACATGCTGTCCAAAACCTTGTCGTTTGTAAAAGCTACAAGATGGTATCATCATCTCTCTACAGAGAAGCTGAGACACTTGAGAGAGCTGCGGAAGCATCCAGGCATCTACAAGCAAGTTCTTAAATCACAGCTATCGGTCAATATTAGTTCTCTCTTTCTCAATGAGACTCGGCTTACAATATCTGCATTGGACGAGAAGAATACCGGCCCAGTCCGACAGCCTCCTTTTACGAATCTGCTGAGCAAACATCGTTTCACTGAGTCGACGGACCCTCGAGACAAAGTATACGCTTTTCTCGGCCTGGCCAACAGAAACATGGCTCCTTTCCATATGCTCCCCAAAGCACTTGTACCAAACTACAATCTCAGCGTACAGGAAGTTTTCACAGAAGCAGCGACTGTCTTGATGTTCTCCTACAAAAACCTTTCCTGGCTGTCGCATGTCGAAGACTCCTCGCAAAGAAAGATACCGGGACTTCCCTCCTGGGTGCCCGATCTTAGTGTGCCGCTCGATCCCTACTCTTTGAGTTACCGTGGTCCTGGCCATTGGAGAGCAGCTAGCCACTGTGCCTGGCGCCCGGATATCGCTAGTATGGAGAG
Source organism: Pyrenophora tritici-repentis (assembly GCF_003171515.1). Classification (NCBI taxonomy): domain Eukaryota; kingdom Fungi; phylum Ascomycota; class Dothideomycetes; order Pleosporales; family Pleosporaceae; genus Pyrenophora; species Pyrenophora tritici-repentis. The sequence goes on from NC_089395.1 coordinate 514,772, forward strand.
GGGCCTGCTCAAAGTTGTGGGCTATCATTTGGATCGTATTGACCAGACATCGATACTTTTAAACGAGTCAGCAGATTCATCGGCGACATGGGCTAGTATAGTAAAGCTTGCGCTTGCACTCAAGCTGCCGTATCCGGATCCAGGAAAAAGCGGGAAAAAGCCATCTCGTGTCGAGGTACTTTGGCGGACGCTAACAACCGACATCTACAACCATACCTATCCCGCTCCCCCAGAAACAGGATCCTTGTTCTTAGAATACATCCTCAACCTGCAGATTCGCCATAGGCTCACCCCATGGTCTAGCGCCGATGAATTCCAACCTCATCACTCGCCGTTGTCGGACCTGGTATACCCGGAATGGCGTAAGCTTCTCGAACTCGAGCCGCCAGACTCTTCTTACTGCCTGGATCTATATATTAAACGTCTGGCTGTTGTGGTGGAAAGTATGTTCAACGGCACGTACTCGCCCATCGGACTGGCGCAACTACAACATGAGCTTGATCAGAGCACGGGGAAACAGCGCCGACTGTTCAAGACAAGTAGAGGCTTCATGGGTACGGGTGCACGATCGTTGCGCGCAGGTGATGAAGTGTGGGTGCTACACCGTGGTAGTCTTCCTTTTGTCCTTCGTCCGCTTCCGAATGGTCGATACCGTCTTATCGGCGAGTCGTTTGTGTACGGCGTCATGCATGGTGAAGTGTTACAAATGGGTCTTCCGCGAGAGAATATTGTTATTCAGTAGGCTGTAATGTTGTATTTCAAGTACACCTTTGTCGTTTAATTTTCCTGTCAATATTCATCTCTTTTCGCACGTCTAGATATTGGTCACTCACTAGGGTGCACGCTTCTAGTAGAGCCAATAGGGTTGGATGTAATTCTTTACCTTTTGTTCCTGCTCTCCGCTCTTTCTGGTTAGTCATCTCAGATTCACCTAGTCTTTTGAAATTGGTGCCAAGGCCAGAAAGCGCAGGTGAGCGTGAGTATCAGCCCGTTTGCTCGACAATACGTCAGGGTAAACAACAACAACAACAACAACACTTAATCCGCAACATGACCACCCTCTCGCTGCCGCTTCCTATAACTACTGCTTCTCAGCTGTCTAAGAGCGCTCCAATCCCACCGGTAACTCATGATAATCCCCTCCGCGAGGTAAGCTATAAACTCAACCCACATTGACACGACACACTCAACATCCAAGAAACCCCTTCAGAAGCAGAATGGAGCGCAACCCCATGCCAATACCTAAACCACCCCCAACCTGGGGAGAAAAGCAGATCGAAGTCGCCCGCCGCCGAACCCTACTCAATTATCATGTCCCGACCTCGCCACACTCTTTTGTTGACTGGCATCGAACGCTTGTCATAGTTCCGCACATCGCCACCAAAGTCGAAGACTTGTACGCCGACCGAAGCCAAACCCTCGCCCAGCGTCTACACTTCAAGAACGCGCTCATCGCCGCCACCGCCGCCACTCCCGCCGCTCACAGACTGCCTATCGCTGCTAATTCGGCTTTGCTCGCCACACCCCCTGTCTCGGACCTCGAAATCTTATACACCCGCATTCTCACTCTCTACAACGCCCGTCTTGCTTATATCCAGGCAGAGGGCGCTCGACGCATGTCGATGTGGGCGGATTGGTGGCACGAAACCTCCAAGCCCTCTCCGCACTGTAACGAAGCGGAAGTAAACGCATGCATCTCCACCATTGCGTTTTTGGAGGACGATTACCTCAAGCGCAAAGTGGAATTTGTGGCGGAGATTCACGCACTACTTGAGCCGGGTGATAAGGCGAGGGCGGACGCGGTGTTGGAGGATCTGGAAATATTGTACCCAGTGTTGAAGGATACGGGGTTTTTGAAGCGGGTGATGGAGGGAGATGGGGGCGCGTTTGTGGGGTTGAGGGGGGTAAGTTATCATGTTGTTGTTTGTTGTTTGTTGTTTTGTAGTTTTTGGAGGGCTTTGGCGTTGCGGATTGATAGGAGGAGGAGGGAGGAGGGGTGATGGAGGGAGCTGGCTTGGGTTGGAGTGCTAATCTTTGTGCAGAAACTCCCGCAGGTCTGAGTACGCCCAGACTCCGCTTGATTCTTTTCTCTGCCAACAAGGAAAAGGTAAGACTATGACTTCTCTCTTTACGACATCTTCTGGCGTCTTGATTTTTTACTTTCTTGCATGCCTGCTTGCTTGCTTTCGATTTTTAGGGGGAGAGGGGTGGGAGAACGGATCTTGATGGGTAGGGTTGAATTAGGCGGGTGTCTTGTTTTCTTACCTTCCTACGTTCCTGCTTACCTGCTTCCAAGTCTTGCAAGAAGAAACGGCTTTTGCGTAGGCGGAGGCGGAGTAGGCGGTTCTTCTTAATTTCTTTCTTGATTTTTTCTTCTTATGTTTTTTCTTCTTCATCTGTACGATTACAATAAGCGGACAAGCGGACAGGATGAAAGGATAGGGCATAGGAGGTAGTGATGCTAATCGAGTTTTTCTTTTCTTTCCGACCCTATGTCTGCATTCTGCATGTATACACCTAGGTGACACAAAACACTTAACATCCTAGTACGCCAAAGCCCTTGTAGACGCCAGATATACCTATCAGGATATAGACTACAGGCGTTCATCCACACTGTCGGCCTTCCTAGATAGCGGCTAGTTTACCGTGCATCACCAAAAACAACACATGTACGCACCCAGGTAGTATAAAATACTTGATATACTGGGCTACAGAGGTAACTGTAGACGCCAGACACGCCTATTAGATGCGCTTATCTACATTGTCGAGTATCTCATGTCACCTACATCACACTCACAAAACAATACAACACTTCCAAAGACGCATGTGTAAACAGCTAATCTGGGTTTGAAACGACATACCTTCGATATTACAAAGCCACACCCCCTTCCCCATGCTCATCCCCTAGTATTATCCCCCCTTCATGCCCATCACACCCCCACCCCCTCCCAGTCCCATGAATTGTTGCAACGAGACGAAGAACAAGAATGAAACCTTCGAATCCACTGAAGAAAACGCCGGATAACCCTACTACAAGCAGCGGGGCAAGGAAAAAAGCACTTGCCGCCGCCGCCGCTTTGATCATAAGCGATCGGGTATCAAAAATGAAGGAACACACAGACACACGACGCGCATACGCGGCGGTGTCGTCTAAAACATGTTTGCTGGATATAGCACACATCCACAAGTCTAAGAGAAATCCCGCGGTGGAAAAAGAAATCTGTACGAAGGAAAGCGTGTCATGTACGACGAGGACTCCTCCATGTACAACCTTTCCCGAGAAAGAAACATGATGAGCTGAGAAGATATTCCACACCACTTTACCTTATCTGACCCATGCCGAACAGGTACCTGAGTTCCTGCGGACCCAGACGCGTCAACCGCTTTGAAGCATTCTCATCCAGTGCATCACCGATGATCTCGCGCTTCTTATCCTGGAGCAGAACGATACGGTCCTCCACAGTTTCCGGAACAAGGATACGATGGACGTGTACCTCGCGGGTCTGCGGCATACGATGAGCACGGTCAACGGCCTGTTCTTCGATGAAGGGGTTCCAGAAGGGGTCCAGGATGATGACTTGAGATGCCTTCCAAAGGTTGAGACCAGCGTTGCCAGCTTTGATGGATACGAGCATGACGTTTTGGTTGGGGTTATCCATGAAGAGATTCACGGCTTCGGCGCGGTCGTCCATTTTCATGCTGCCGTCGTAACGCTGGTATTTGATGCCTTCGCGCCACAGGGGGACTTCAACCAGGTCGAGTAGAGAGGTGAATTGAGAGAAGATGAGGGTCTTCTCTGTTGGGTCGTTTTCGCGAATCTCGTTGAGCAGTTCGATGGTCCTGCTGATCTTGGCAGATGGGATGTAGGTCTTGTCCAGACGGCGCATGTAGCGTTTTTTGGCAGCTTTGCTGCGAAGAGACTCTTTCTTGAGCTGAGCGAGGCTGAGCTTAGGCTGTGCGCGTCCCTTACCCTTCTTGTCTTTGTTCTTCTTCTTAGGCTTCTTGGCCTTCGACTTAACCTTGGCATCAGATGCAGAATCATCGTCGTCCTCGTCATCATCGTCAATAACAAAACCCACGAGGTTACCTTTCTTATCAACATCGGGCGCACCGTCGTCGTCATCTTCAGAATCGATTTCGGAATCTGAATCCTCGTCTGAAACCTCTTCCTCTTCTAGGTCCTCCGGGTCGAGACGCTCAGGACAGTGGACCCTAAGGAAGTGCTTGTAGTCGGTTATGAGCTTTGCCTTTAGTTCGCCTCGGCAATGAGGACACTTGGGCGTAGTGGTCTCATCATTTCCATCCTGCTGCGCCGCTCGCATGGCCGGGTCGATGAGCTTCTGGACGCACTCACCGCAGACCGTGTGTCCACAAGGAACGATAATGGTTGGATTGGGATCCGCCTCCATGCAAATCGGACACTCAAATGAGTCATGTTCTTTCAGCCGCACGATAACGTCGTGGTGCAGCTCCTTAGCGCGACCCAAAAGGTCAGCCTCAGCGATGCCATCGGTGGCTGGCTGGCTGAGATCTTTGATCAAGTGCGGATGACAGCAGGCTTGACGGAGTCGAAGCAGTACCACCAGGACGCTTGCATAGTTGGCTAGGCTTGTTAGTTATGTGGAGACTTGCATCGCTTCAAGGAACGAACTCACTTGTGGAACCCCTGCCCCTCTCAAGATATTTGTTGATGAAGATCTGCGACTTGTCCTCCAGAGCCTTGTAGATGGCAAACTCTTCTTCCTCGAAATAAACATTGTCGACGCGTACATGCTTAGGCGGGATCACGGAAATTGGGTTTCCGTCCACTAGAGAGCTCTTCTGACGCCGGAGCATGATTGACCTAAGCAGGATTTGCACGCGCTGCACTCCACCTTTCTTCGTAGACTGACTGGGGTTCTTCATTGGCTACAGCTTGTCAGCATACGATTCCAAAAGCTCAATACTTGGTTATGCCTACCTTGACAATTTCCAAGTTGAACTTGTTCCAATTGCAATAGGGCTCGACCTTCAAGAAGCGGATCAAGCCGAATAGTTCATCGATGCTGTTCATCATAGGTGTGCCTGTCAAGCACAAACGATGCTTAGCCATGAGATCCGCACAGGCTTTTGATGACTTGGCGTTACGGTTCTTGATGTTGTGAGCTTCATCTATGATTACACGGTACCACATGCACTCGTGTCCTAGTAGTCCAAGCCTGTCTTTGGGCTTACGACGCAGGCTAGGATTGTGCCGCTCCTGGTCATGTAGCATCGACTCCTTGGAAGACTCCTTTTGTTTGTACTCTGATGTAAGGCAGCCAAAGGTGGTGAGGACAACATCGAATTTACGAAGATGGGCAAAGTCGACGTTTTTGCCAGGGCCGTGATAGAGATGGACGCTGAGCTTATGACGAGGGTTGACATGACGCTCAATCTCCTTCTCCCACTGTCGCATGAGCGCGACAGGAGCGATTATGAGCGTTGTCTTGATAGCGGGGTCTGAAGGTGGGTTGCGGCAGATGAGAGCCAAAGCTTGTATCTGCAAAGTTTGTTAGCGACGACACAACAATGAGACGGTAGGATTGTTAAACTTACAGTCTTGCCCAGCCCCATCTCGTCTGCCAGAATACCACCCTTGGTGGTGCCGCGCTCCATCTTGAGTAGCCATGTAAGACCAATGCGCTGGTACTCCTTGAGACTACAAGTCATGTTGGCTGGTGTTGGCTCACGTTCCTGGATGGCGCCATCATCTTCCTGGATATTCTCCAAAAGCTTTTCTATAGCTTCTGATTCTGTAACCAGAGAGAGCGGAGCCTCATAGCCACCTCCGGGGCGTCTGTGATATGGCATCTGCCGATCCGAGAAATAGTCGAAACCGGGCTGTTGCAAGTGTTCATAGCCAACGGGGGGTGGTGTAGGTGCAACCATAAAGGCAGCGAGTTCATCTGGTTGCATGAAAGCCTGGTTGAAGTCATAATTCGGCACGAAAGAACCATGTGGGCCAAAGGCGTTTTCGAGCTCCAGGAATGGATCTGAAAACACTTGGTTTGGTGTTTCGACGTAGAAATCGGGTGTAGGAGGGCCAGACCGGGTCAGGTCAACGATGGGTATTGGGCCCGACTGCCTGCTAGGTTGTGATTGCCGGTTGGGGAGTGAGTATAACCATGGCCCAACTGGCGAGGTTGGCGTAACTGGGCTTGGGTGACCGCTGACACGCTTTGCTTCTGGATAGTCGACTGGACCCAGGCTTCGCTTGCGACTCAGGGTAGGTTCGGCATAAGGCGGCGATGGCACATGGGAGCCGTAGGATGGCGTCGTGTATGAGGGCGGCGGTGCATACATGGACGCCGGGAAATTGTTGTGAGGGGGTTGATAATGATATGCTCCTGCCATGGCCGAACTCTCGCTGACGGTCACAACGTGGCTCTGATCGTAAAGTTTTTTGTAGAGTTCGTTCAGCCTACTCTCGTAGTAGGGTCTGTCAGCGTGGTCGATGCCAGGAAGAACGTCCTGGATCAGGTCAATGGTTGCCTGGACACTCAAGTCAGGGCCTGGTTGTGGGTCCATCAGGGCTCGGACTACTGGCTACCGTGGTATTGTGTTGCGATGAACCGAGGGGTCGGGGGCGGTTGTTGGGGGACTTTGTGGTGGGGTGTGTTGCCAGCGGTGCGAAGGGGTGCGGCGCGGGCTGTGCTTATATAGAGGGAGGCGCGAGAAATACTGTGGCAAAGCAAAGCAACGAGCAGAAAGCGATGATTAGCGATGAGCAGTGAAACCAGGCTGCCGTCGGGCCACAGCCGGGAGGAGAAGAGCCTGGGGGGCAGTTGCGATAGTGAGCGCGACGCGTTGCGCGGGCCTTCCCCAAACGTGCGCACGGCGGAAGGAGCGATGAAGATATTGCTGATGCTAATCAATCAACACGACCATCTGAATGAAAGCGAGAGTGAAAGGGAAACGAGGACAACGTGTTCCTGTGGTACCATATCGGAGCCACAGCCCACAGCCTCGCAGTGGGGTCGACAAAGGACGAGGGATCTGGGATGACTGAGATGCACAAAGATGCAACATGCAACCCGTCGCGTCTTCATTACCGATAGCCCTGCTTCTTTGGGCCTCCGTCTGATGTCATCAGGTGCATTGAAATCAACAAAACGATCAATCAGATCTGCGTGAACCAAACGGCCGTACGAGGCGCAAAAACCAAAATCGCCTTTGTCCAGCTGGCTTGGGCTGCCAACGCCAAAGGCTGAAAGCTGAAGGACGGTTGTTCTGCAGCCCTCCGGTGAAGCAAACCTCTGCCCTATAGGCCGCTTGGCATGCATCTCCGCGTACGACGACATCAAGCGAGGCGCGCGAGAGACACGAGGTAGACTGACTCCCCTAGCTCAATGCAGTAGTACACGGTGTCTATCCAAAGGACGCCATCGAGTCCAACCGGTGCATTACATTGATATCTGCGCCTCGCTCAATGTAGGTTTGTAGAACCCGACTCGACCAGTGTGCTGATCAAATCGTTTCAACCACCCCGCCGGCCACAAGAAAAAGCAGACACACAAGGCATATAGATCATCCTTCTTAATGCAGCACACGCTACCTGACCCACGCATGTCACGAGGTCCATAATATCCGTGTACGAGCGACCAAAGCTGCATCCCGAGCAACGCGGACGCCCAAATCAAGCGATTAAAAAGGTCGGCAGGAGGGGTATCATCTCGCTTTCACGTGATAATCCCCGACATTAAGCTACACATGATAAATCAAGCTGAGCCACATGTTAGAGTAGCATCTAACAATGCAAAGTAATATTCTTATATTCCCAAAGTACAGCGAAAGTGGTCTTCCCCAAGAATCACAACGCGCCTGCCAACCGTGAAGCCAAATCTTTCACACAAACTTCTAAACGCCCAGATATGCAAGAAGCGCGCACACACACACAATGAACAGAAAAAAAAAGCATACAACAGAGGCGTGGGCAGCTGCTGCACAATTCTGACCTCTGCAACAGAAACGCCCCATGTGCCCAATATTCTCCAGTTCAATCCCAAATCCATCCACCCAACCGGCCACTGATGCCATTTCGCTTCGATAACGGGGTATTCGAAAGAGATCGATAGTTTTGGTGTCGCAGTCCGAGAACACTAGTCTTCGTCGTTGTGGTCGTCGTCGTGCGGTGTTGCTGGCCCGAGACTGGGAGTGCTATTCAAGCCTTCTCCTCTTCCTTTAGGTCACAAACTCAGCTACTGTGACTCCGCAGCAAAAGCTACAATAGAATATTAGGGTCAATTACTCACAAACTAGCGGACAAGGAACGTACTCTCTCGACACTACCATTATCCGTCTGGTCCACGGCTAACAGATTCGGGCTATCAGCGCCCCCTCCTCGCTCTGTGAAACCTCGGGCTTCCAGTTGCGGCCGCTTCTTATTTGGGCTTGACGCACCAGACGATGACGCTGCCGCGTTCTTGGCTTTGTCATTGCTATTGCCTGGTAGTTCGAGGTTGGGGAGGTGCGAGGACGCAGTATAGCGAGGCTCGCTGGTATGGTCGTAAATGGTGCTGCCAACTGTGGCGCAGCGGAGTATTGTCTGAATGAGCTGGTTTTGGCGAAGGGGCTTGGACAGATAATCCTGTAGAATCAAGTCAGCGACTGAACATGTATTTGAACGAGGACCAACATACGTCCATCTGTGCTGCGAGACACTTCTCTCGATCGCCCACCATGGCGTGTGCAGTCAAAGCAATGACGGGCGTTGATGGGATGCCGTTCTCACGTTCCCACTCACGGATCTTAGCTGTGGCTTCAAAACCACCCTAGAACAATGTTAGCTGTCATCCACGCGTCAGCCGCATTCAACTTACCATGACCGGCATTTGCACGTCCATGAGCACGCAGTCGTAGCGTTTCTTTTGAATGTGCTCAAACGCCTCCAGACCGTTGTTGGCCACAGTGACTCTGTGGTGGTACTTTTCCAGAATCCTGACAGCAAGCTTCTGGTTGACAGCGTTATCTTCTGCTAGGAGGATCTGGAACGACTTGGAGTGGTCCGAGACTAGAGGTGCGGCACGACCATCCAGCGCCGGGATAAGCGCGTTGCCCAAGTCGATCGGGAGACATGGTGTAGTCATGTAGCTTGAGATACCGTTTTCAAGCGCAGACCTCAGGCTTATGCACACATGCGGTGTAAGCATGACAAGTGGGATATACTTGAATCGCTCCGCAATCCTGAGCTCTCGTGCCGTCTTGTCATTGTCAACAATGACACAGTCGTACGGCATGTCGGCTCTTTGCTTCGTCTCTGGCACCTCTTCAACAGAGTTGACCACCATGGGCACAAGATCGAGAGCCTTGAGATGCTCGATAACTTGATCCGAGAAGCCAGTGTTGCGTTGATCGACAAACAGTACTGTGTGCTGCTTGTACGCCACGAGCTGAGGCTGGATAGCGGTAATCTCAGGTTTGCCGAGACGGACTCTGCAGGTAAAGTAGAACACACTGCCCTTGCCAAAGTCCGATTCGACCCACATACGACCGCCCATGAGCGTCACAAGACGTTTGGAGATGGACAGTCCCAGACCGGTACCACCAAACTTCCTCGTAGTGGAGCCATCTGCTTGCTGGAATGTGTCAAAGATGAGGTTGAGCTTATCGCCACGAATACCTATTCCAGTGTCTGAGACAGCGAACTGGAACACATAGTGATCCGGGCCGCACTCTTGCTCTTGCGCCATGGAAATGGCTACCTTGACTTCTCCGTGTTCGGTGAACTTGATGGCGTTGCCGACGAGGTTGAGGATAATCTGTCGTAACCTGAATGAATCACCGACTACGTAGTCAGGTACTGTGTAGGAGACATCGTAAGCAAGGTTGAGTTTGCGTTCGTTGGCTCTCGACGCCAACGACTTCAGGGCGTTGAATATCGTGCCGCGCATCGAGAACGGAATCTCTTCCATGACCATGCGGTTTGCTTCAATCTTGGAAATATCGAGGATGTCGTCGATGATAGTCAATAGCTGGCCAGCCAGGTTATGGACAATGGTCAACATCTCTCGTTGGGCATGCGTGAGGTCGGTGTCGAGCGTAAGCTGCGTCATTCCAATGATGCCGTTCATGGGAGTTCGGATCTCGTGGGACATGTTGGCGAGGAACTCTGATTTGGTCTTGTTTGCCAACTCGGCGGCTTCCCTGGCTGCCGTATTCCTCTGGATACTCTCTCGCAAACTGGACACCATCTGATTGATCTTCCTCTTCAGCTCATCCATCTCGCCAGAAGCTTCCACTGTGATCTGGGTGAACTTGCCCTCCATGGCAGCGTTGGTGATGTCGCCGAAAGCGCGCACTTGCGAGGTAAGATTTTGGGCCATGGTGTTGACGTCGGTGGTGATCTCTTTCCAGCGTCCGTCAATGTCTCTTACATCAGCCTGGCCGCCCATCTTGCCATCTACGCCTACATCGCGGGCGACGCGCTTCACTGCAAGCGACCATTCATCCAGTCTCATAACCATGTCGTTGACGGTGTCTTTGAGTAGGCGTATTTCTCCTTCGGCGTCGACGTGTACTCTCCTGCTCATGTCTCCCTTGGCGATGGCCTGTGTAACTTCCGAGATACTGCGTACCTGCAGTGTAAGGTTCTGGGCCATGGTGTTGACGTTGTTGGTGAGGTCCTTCCACTTGCCCTCGACGTTGTCGACTTGCGCTTGGCCGCCCAGGATACCATCCGTTCCGACCTCGCGAGCGACCTTGCTAACTTCTTGCGCGAATGTGTTTAGACGGTCAACCATGGTGTTGATGGTGATTTTCAAAGACAGAATCTCACCCTGTACCTCTGCCTTGACCTTCCTGCTGAGATCACCTCGGGCTACGGCTGTCGTAACTTCTGCGATCTCTCGCACTTGTGTAGTCAGGTTCATGGCCATACCATTCACATTTTCGGTGAGGTCTTTCCAGGTACCCTCAACCCCATGGACAGTAGCTTGACCACCGAGTCGACCCTCGGATCCGACCTCTCGCGCAATCTTGGTGACTTCATGGGCAAATTGCTGCAACTGGTCCACCATGCGATTGATGGTCAACTTAAGCTCCAGAATCTCACCTCTACATTCGGCTTCGACTTTGCGCGTAAGATTACCCTGCGCGACGGCTGTCGTGACCTGTGCGATATCGCGCACTTGGGTCGTAAGATTCTGGGCCATGGCATTCACGTTTACAGTCAGCTCATTCCACATGCCCTTTACACCAGCAATCTCAGCCTGGCCACCAAGCTTGCCCTCTGTACCGACATCCCTAGCCACTTTCGTGACCTCGGTAGCAAATGACTGTAGCTGATCCACCATGGTGTTGATTGTCTGTTGCAGCTGTAGGATTTCTCCTCGGGCCGGTCGTTCAATCTTTCGGCTGAGATCGCCATGAGCGACAGCAGTGGTTACGACGGCGATCTCTCGCACTTGCTCGGTAAGATTCTTGGCCATCACATTGACTGTTAGAAACATTAGCATCGGGCCGATAGTGGAACCCTAATCACGACGTACCACTATCAGTCAGCTCAGCCCAAATACCAGCAACTCCTGGTAAGTTGGCTTGACCGCCAAGTCTGCCCTCGGTCCCGACTTCTCGGGCGAGAAACGTGACTTGACTAGCGAATTCCTGGAGTTGGTCGACCATGGTGTTGATTGTGCGCTTGAACAGGGTGATTTCAGGGTCCATCTCTTTGGCATGGATCAGAACCTTTTTGCTCAGATCGCCCATAGCGACAGCCGTGACGATGGCGCCAATTTCCCGCAGTGCTTTTTGGAAAGCCAAGTTGGCTGGGTTGGTCAGTAGGCTGTCATGTGCTGAACGGGGTATGTCGCCTACCTTGCTGGTGTTTGCCGAGTTCGCGTTTCAGTGCGCCAATGTCTTCAATTCCGTGTTCGAATACCATGCTCTGTGTCGTCAGTTGCTTGTTCACCTCTTGGCTCAGGTTATCTGCACAGTGTCAGTGTGGCGCGCTATGCGCGGATGGAGATTGACGTCTTACCGATGTGCTCGCGCTGGTTCTTGATCTGGTCGGCCTGCTGGTTCAAGTGCACACGCAGATAGTTGAGCTGCTCTTCAGTCAGGGCTGCGGCTGGCTGCTCCGAGTCGCCATTGGGCTCCTTTGCAGCGAGCCAGTTGGAAACCCATGTGGCGCGCTCCTTGTTGGAACCACGGCGCCCTTGCGGGCCGTTGCTGTTGCGCAGGGCTCCCGCCTGGGTATATAAGACACCGTCCTCGGGGGGCTCTTGGGCGGGCGTCAAGGGAAACTGGCCATGCTTGGCGGCAGCGTGGCTGCTCTTGTGCTCGAGGAATTCTATCCTCGCGCAGAGGGCAGATAACTCGTGCTCTAATTGTGCCTTCTCGTCGCTGTCGGGACCGGGCAGGGCAATTTGGTTGGCGGCAGTCTTTGCTCCATTGGCGGAGACTTGAGCGCTGAAACTAGCGTCTCGCGCGGGGTCGTGTTGGCGGGCGAGGTTGCGGATGATGGCTGAGACGGATTCATACGTCTCTGTTGCCATTTTGGCGGCAGGTGTGAGGGTGGAGGGCTCGCGGGTCTGCTACGTGCGCATCGGGAATGGGTGGACGGCAAGGACGGCTCGAAGTACGGCGGCGTCGGCAAAGCAGGAGGGCACGGCGCGGCTGAAGAGGGTGCTCGGAGGAGAGACTTTTGAATAGGCAAGTAGAGAGATGAAATGATGAAGTCAGGGTATCGTAGAAGCGCAGCGTAGGGAGGCCCCACCGAGAGAGTTGGCGGGCGCGGGAAACCTTGGAAACGAACAAGCGCTGCTAGGATGGAGCCGACACGAGTAGGGACAGGCGTAGTCGTTGAAGCACCCGCAAGCCACACGTCTCACAGACAGCAGTTGGGCACGAGGGGGGAGACGGGTGCAGGCTGTCTGTCTTGAGCACGAGGGTAGCAGTAGCAGAGCAGAGATGGGAAAGTGAGGTGTAGATGCGAGCCCGACGCGAGATAGGCTGCCTCATGGAAAGATCGGCCTGGTGATTGCCGTCTTGGATACAAAGCAGCACTGCCATGGCATCCATTTGCGCCTGTCACTTCAGGGCTAACAAGCACGTCGGTCCACCCAAATCCATGGCGCCGCACGAGTGCCACGCCCGGTACCAGTGCGTCCGTCCCTCGGCCTCTCAAAGGCGGGCGGCGGGCATGTCGGCTGCGGGCGCCACAGGACAATCAAAGGTCAAAGGCTTTCGTTTGCGAGTCGGCCAACACCACACCACACACTGTCAGAGGCATTTTCGCTCTTCGTATTTTGCCTAGGGCCGCATTAGACGTCATAGCCCATGGCCCGTGGCCCCTTTTTCGCCGACTGCGCGAAATGAGTCTCAGGTCCTTTTTGATCTCTCTGTAAGTGTGTGCATGGCTGTTGCTGCGCCGAGAGGGCTGCCCTCGCGACCATGACCGCTCTTCCGCACTGCATGTACGTCTGTGTTAGCACGTCTGAGTATACGAACAGCGCCAACTCGTTTGCCAGGACCAGGACCGGCCGAGTGAGCACTGGCGCCGACCTTGTGGCAAATTACCCCTATTCGCTGCTGACTGGCGGGCGGGACAGGCATCGCCTAGCACACGACGTTGTCGGATACGTTAATCGTCAACGTTCGCGGTGAAGTGTATATGCGCCCTCTAATTTAACCGTCAGATGTTGCAATGCTCTCCTGTTTGATCGTCCAAGTCACGGAGAAGTCGTGCACGCACAGTCCCCCTCAGTCCCCCAGTCCCAGTCGATCCCTCCCTCACCGTCTTGCCCGCCGCGGTCATCTGAGATGGCGGGCGTGTCTTGTCCGCGGGTGGGCGTGGTGGGGTCAAACTGCCACCAGTGAGGCATCGCTTCGTGTTGCTGCCACTTCAGGGTCCTTCCCGGAGCGGAGCCTGCTATAGTAGCTTTGCCTAAGCGCATTTCGGAGCGGACGGTTCTTACCGTGACCTTGCCATGACCGCTTTTCACGACTGCATTCCCATGTTTCCGTGTCGTTGGCACTCGCCCTCTTGCCAGGTCCAAGATTGGGGAACCTGGTCGCTGCATGCCAGATGCCGAAATTCAGCCACTCACTGCCCAGCCACGTGCCGCCGAAGCCACCGGTCCTCCGGAGCCTGCAACCAAACATTAATGTCAACGGCGAAAAGCAGATCCACATGACACCAGGAGAGGCATTGATTGACTGCATCGGCCCACGTCGAACGACTACTTCCAGTACGTGTGTCTTAACTATGCACTGCGCTCCTAAACTGTGCAAGCCACGCTTTCGTTTGGCCAAACAACCGGTGAGGAGGGCATTAGTGCAGGGCCTGTAACCGCACGTGATATGCAACGGCAGAACCGCTCAACGTCTGTGTTACTTTTTCTTCATTTCATGTCGGCTGCGCCTCGTTTGATAGTCATCGATGATCATAGTCAAGCATCTGCTAAGGCCTCATGGCGGGGCTTGTTGATAGCCAATCAACACGTGATATCCCTCTTTGTGAATTACATCTATCCGTATCAGTCTAGTCAACTTCACCTCTCCTCGTCCTGACTTTATGAACAACTGCAGCCAAGTAGCGACTTAAAACCGATTGGCCAGGCATTGGCATGTGATTATATTTTGTACCACAGTCCTCGAGACTACCTACCTAGTGCTCCCAAGTCTGTGTTGCAATTGAAACAAACCCAATACAACCTCCTTGCCACTACCTGAGCTTCTTGGCATGGGCTACCAGGCTCTCGATAACCTGCTCGAACGCGTCCTTGTCCCCGAGCGCACTTTCCATCCTCGTCTGCCAGTACACAAACACCTCCTTAGCCCTCTCTTGCAGCGCTTTCAAATGGTCAATGTGCATCCTCAGCTCTTCGTCCGTAAAGCCCTCCAGTGCTGCGTCTGTCGTCGCGCACAGTTGCATTGTGCTGGTAATGTCCAGTTCCGGAGGCGGCGGAGGACCTTTGCGTTTTGATTTCGACGTTGACGAGTCGACTGATGTCGAGGATTCATTTTCTCGCTTGACGCGTCCGAGCGGACCTCCATTACGACCATCTGACGAAGGGCGCGGAGAGCGGTCACCGGGAATATGTATCGAGGGTAGAATGAGCTTCTTTTGCTTGGAAGCGGGGAGAATCTCGTCCAGATCGACGGGTACACCCAGCGAGACTAGAAACAACCGCCGTATGCGCGAACGGACCCAATCAGGCGGCTGCAATGGTGGTGGGGCGACTAATTGTGTCCATAACGAATGGCTTCGTTCAGAGAGAAAGATGGATCTTGTAGCCTCGACATCTGTAGATATGCTGGGAATGTCCTTTTGGGACGGGTATATCTCATCTAAATATGGCTGTGTTGCTGTGACCATGTCTTCAAGTGAGGTAAGGCGGCCAAAGTCCAAGACAGGCTGCGCCATTAGACATTAGTAGAGTATCACCATAGCAAACGGACAAGGCAGTAATATATGTCGACTAGAATTGCTGCAACTTACAGGACCTGGTGAAGGGGCAGGTACAGGAGGTTGATCTGGGGGCTTAACAAATGTAGTCTCTGCCTCGTTTTCGCCTTGCTGAAACCCATCGTCAAAGTCCCCAAAATCGTCGTCGCCCGCCTCGCCCTCTTCGAAGTCATCGAAATCGCCAAACCCATCGTCATCGCCATCTGCTGCCGCGTCGTTGCCAAAGTCGTCGTCTTGCTGTTCAAACTTGTCGTCGGCTTCAGGTACGGCTTCGGCGGCTTCATCACTCGAATTTACGGGAGACCTGTGATGCGAGGTTGGTGACCCTTCTTCCGTCAATGGTACGCAGGAGGCACCAAGGAAATGCCCTACGTACCTGGGGTGTTTTGCTGAGGAGGCTCGGGTGCTTTGACAATGACATCAGGCGTAGCATCTGCGAGACGCTGCTGATGCGCGAGCGTACCGGGGACATCGCCGTAGCTGGGCTTATCGGGGTCGATCTTCTCGACGATCGTCTTGGGGATTGGCGTTCCTCCAGGCGTCAGAGGCCGGTCGCTTACACTGACACGCGAGGCACTACGACTGCGCATGCCATCAGGCACGATTTCCACTTCGTCCGGTACTGCGTCCTGGGTGCGTTTGTTGTACGCCTCTGTTCCCGGCACCTCGCCGTGTGCAGGCTCGTCGTCTACTCGCTCGACGCGTGTAATGGGAATGGGCGAAGAAATGGTAGACCGCCTAGCCTGGCCTTCTGAAGCATCGGAGAAGTGCTCGTCACTGGACTCGGCTGGGTACAATTAGAGACATGACTTCCGGCACAGGCAGAAGAACATACCCAGCTCCTTCGCACCAGGGTCCTCGAGCTCGACGCTCTTGCGGGGCGGTGCTAGCTCGTCGGGCATGTCGTGTGTCACTGGATATTTGTCTACGTGTGGATGATTTCAGGTGCAATCGTGCAAGAGAGCAGGAGACGTGTGTCAAATTGAAGAGAGACTGGCGAAAACAGCGGATACGAAAGACTGCGCCTCCTTCCAAGCTTGCTGTCGTCGCTGAGACTCAGGCACACTCGATTGGCGGGGAGCGGTCTGGAAGCCCGCTCCTTCCCTGGTGGGAACAACAATTCACCGGAGCTAGCTTGACCCATGCAACTGCCTGCCCAACTTTTGGTCACGACGACTGATGCGCTTGACAGTCGTCACGCTTTCCGCGCATTCACTCCAGTTTGTCAATTAGCGGCCTAGCAATTGCTTCTACGCGCGCAACACGCCTAAGACTGAGCGCGTCAACCTCACTCGCCGACATAAACAACCCAGCTCCTTCACCGTCAACCCACCCGCAGCCGTTTCTCCTCCACAACCGCCAACATGAGCTTCTCATTCGGCAACACCAACAACAACAATAGCGGAGGTAGCGCGCCTAATAAGAATCTTTTTGGCGCACCTGCCTCAAGTAGCGGTGGACCGACGACGCTTTTCGGCACCACGACGAACAACACGACCAGCGCACCCAGCAGCGGCGGTCTCTTCAGCAGCGCGGGTGGAGGCACTTCTAATTTGTTCGGCGCCGGCGTATCGAGCACACCTGCGAGCAAGCCGGGCGGTCTATTTGGCGGAGGCCAAGCTACGTCGGGCGCGTCGTCAACACCTGGTATGGGATTTGGAGGAGGATTCAAGAAAGAGGGAGATGCGTCCAAGCCAGCAAACACAGGACTGTTCAGTGGAGCGGGTGCTTCTACTGGCGGAGCGGCGACGTCTTCGGGACCCTCGTTTGGGTTCGGTACATCCGCTGGTGAGTATCCAAATACATTCCAGACGTCCAACGCGCCGCTAACACAACCAACAGCCACGCCCGCAGTAAACAAGACGTCATTACTACCATCCACGACTCCAGCCGGGCCACCTCCCGGTGGTCTGTTCGGTCAGAATAATCAGGCCGGAAGTACATCCTCTTTGTTCAACACGAAGCCAACCACAACAACTTCCTCTGGCCCTGGTCTTTTTGGTGGCGCTACCTCTGGACAAACTGCTGCGAAGCCTGCCTTCTCTCTAGGCGGGAACCAAGCAACATCCGCTGCACAGGACACCTCTAAACCCGCAGGTAGTCTCTTCAGCGGCATCGGTAGCACAACTCCCTCTTCCACACCAGCAAAACCTTCCCCATTCAGCCTCGGCGCTACAACTACGGGACAGCAGGCTTCCTCGCAGGCTACCTCGAGCGCGCAACCGGCTATGTCTTTGGGTGGAACCTCTGCTCCTCCAGCGTCCTCTGCAGGAGGAGCCAGCAGCGGGTTCAGCTTTGGCACTACTGCTGCTAGCACAGCGGCGACTACTGGAGCTACCACCACAGCAACAAGCGGTGCGCCCACCACAACCGCACCTCCTGCCCTTCCAGCGTTCCCAGCCCCGGGTGGTGCAAGCTCAGCACCTGCCACCTCTGGAGCTACAACCTCCGCAAGCACCGCTCCAAATGTGTCCAGCAGGCCCACCGGAACCGAAGCTCCTGCTTCATCATCAAACACAACCACACAGCCAGCATCTACTTCTGGAGCCACTAGCGGTACCTCGGGAAACAATGCTGCTCAAGCTGGATTAGCTGCCTCGACAGCTGGGCCAGCACCATCAGCTCAGTCACGACTAAAGAACAAGTCCATGGACGAAATCATTACCCGCTGGGCAGCCGACTTGTCAAAGTACCAGAAGGAATTCCAAGCACAAGCTGAGACAGTCGCTTCGTGGGACCGAGCTTTGGTGGAAAACTCAGACAAGGTTCGACAGCTGTACTCAAAGACCTTTCAGGCAGAGCGAGATGCTGCGGAGGTCGAGAGACAATTGACGATTGTGGAGGATAATCAGAACGAGCTTGACTCGTACCTGGACCGATATGAGAAGGAAATTGACAACCTCATGAAGATGCACGGTGTCAACAGTAAGAACGAAACTTTGCGTGGACCCGATCAGGAGCGTGAGAGGACGTAAGTAACTGAAACCATGATTTAATTGACTCAAACTAACAAACACATAGCTACAAGCTTGCCGAGAAGCTTCAAGACCGCCTCAACGAGCTTAACAAGGACCTCACGGAGATGATTGAAGAAATCAACAACACTTCGCAAACCCTCAGCAAGACCGGGAAGCCAGATGATCCCCTAACCAAGGTCGTCCGCGTTCTCAACACACAGCTCGCTCAGCTCCAGCTTATTGACTCTGGCGCTTCTCAGCTTCAGCAGAAGATCAAAGAGGCACAGAGCGAGACACGCAGCGTTGGCGCTAACGGCTGGAACGGACTTGGTTCGGACCCTTCGGCCGACTTTATGAAGAGCGTTCGGGGCGGTCGTGCCTCGCAGCGGTTCGGCGGAGTATCGTAGACGTCTCGGCCTGAACATGTAGGATTAACGAAAGAAGGAGAGGTCATTGGTTGTTTGGACATGCATTCCCATTGGCGTTAATAAAGAAAGCCGCATATTGAGGATATACGTGCGTGCAAATTTAGTAGTACAGAAGCCAGAACTTAGTTGAATTCCCACCTTTACGCCTTCTCCCCCTGACCAAACCCACCACCACCACCCTCAACCGCACCCTTCCCCACAACCGTCTCGCCCACCACGCCATCGACCCCCCTCCTCCCCTCCGTCCTCTTCTGCATCCACACCACCCCCGCCGTCCAAACCCCCATCGCAATACTAACCGCAATCATAGCCCACATGCCCCTCGTGAAATACGGCGCAAAGTTCGCCCCATAGAACAAGATACTCCACCAAGCATTCACCGCATTACTCCCCATATTCATACTCGCAATCACCACAGCCCTTAGACTATCCTCTTCATACCTCAGCACATCATTCGCCCAAGCGAAAAACGTAGCCTGGCACGCATACACACTCCCCGCCCAATAATACATGGCAAAATGCACAGCCGTACTCTCCGGATACGCCAACATAACAGCAGACGTAACAATGCCCGTACCCGCAATCCAATACCCCACCATCCACCTCCTGCCGCCCCAATAATCCGTCACCGTCGCCCAGAACAATGTGCTTGCTATCCCCACGGCCGGCACACCCGTCGGGTAGTTGTTGTTTTGTGCGACGGTGTACTTTTTCGTAGGGTGCGAGCGTAGGTAGAGTTGTAGCAGGGCGTTTGAGGAAAAGGATTCTGTTTCGCCAGCGAGGATCCACAGCACGACGAAGAAGTACCAGTACCAGGTGCTGAAGCAGTGTTTGAGGAAGGAGAGGGATATTGGGGTGCGGTGGGGGACGGGGGGGATGCGGGATTTTGCGAGGGCGCGCTCCGAGGGGGTGAGGTAGGGGGCGTGGGTTGTGTGGGGGGTATCTGGGAAGAGGAGGAGGCCGTAGAGGGCGACTGGGAGGGTTATGATGCCGTCGATTACTTGGAGGCAATTAGTATATTATCCTTGTCCTTTTGTTCTGTTGCCTTGGAGTTTTGAAGTTTTTCTGGTAAAGTTCCGTTCGGGATTGAACCTGAGAATTAGGAGTGAAAATGACGTGATGAACATACCAAACAACCATCTCCACCCACTCATCCCCCTTAACCCATCCATACTACTGTGAATACCCGTCTGAATAAACCCGCCAATCATCGTGCCTGCAAGCCCACTCGCAGTAAAGATTCCAGACCTTTTCCCAAGCTCTTTCTCTGTGTACCAGGATCCTAGTATGTAGTGTGTTCCTACGAAAGTTGAGGACTCGAAGATTGCTTGGAAGAAGCGGATGGCCATGATATCTTGTGGTTTTTGGGCCGCGGCTGTTGCCATGGTTAGGCCCGCCCATGCTACCTTTAGGGTTTGTTAGTTGGGAGGGGGGCTGGAAAGAGGTTTGGGAGACGATACCATGCATGCTGGGAAGAAGTAACGCGGTTTAATATAGTAGAGGGCTATGTTGCAGGGGACCTGGCCGATGGTGTATCTGGGGTTGGAGTTCAGGTTAGTGGATGATTTATGTTGTTGTTCTGACGCTGACATACCCTACGGTGAATACAGTGTTGATTTGGTTCAATTGATTTCCCTTGAAGTTCAACTCTTCCTTCATACCAGAGACATATGCATTGTTCAAATTGGTGCGATCGAGGTAACTTGATGCCGTGTCAGCTTTTCATAGTAGATTTGATGGCTAGGGCAATTTACTTCAAAAAGTACATAAGACAGCAAAATGACAAAATAAAAAAGTCGAGTTTTTGAACCAGCTTGCGCTCTCCAGGCGCATTCTGGTCGCCTCGGAGATAGGCGATGAAGCCGTTGGCCATGCTTTTAGTCGCCAGAACCTCTACAGGATGCTTGTTGTGGTGGAGAGCAGAATCTTTCAGAGGCGCGAACTATGACGCAGGTAACTTTTACGGAACCCAGCGTCTTGTCGAGGTTGTACAACAACTCCTCACACGCGGCGAGGGAGGATGACAAACGGACCAAAAACACGAAGAGCACGAAGAGTAGTCTTAATAGCCTATCAGATTTATTCCCAAGTCCGGTATCGTCCAATCACAGAAACGTGCCCTTCGCAAAAGACCCCGGTTATTTGCCTTTCGCCTCTGCCAGAAAGCCGTTGCCGTAGTTGATCTTTCGGGAGAAATGTTCCGACCCATGCATGATAGGATACGACGATACTACGAGCGAGATACGAAAGATAGGACAGATGCCGCCTATGGCTGACTCGCGATAGATACAATGGGGATACGATCACCAAGCCGCTGCACACGCGACTGCCGATATCGGTAGAACGTATCTGACGCTCAACAAGGCAGGTGTATCCTTACGAAAAGTAATAGTATCTCCCGGCCGAGTTTATGGAATACTGCTAGTAGCCTAGCCTTGGTCAGGCGGGTATGACGCATGCGGAGAATAGTAGTAAAAGTCAGGCTGGAGACGGCATGGGCAGCCTCGAACCGCGGCGCAGGTATACCGAGAGTGGGGAGGAACAGCAACGCGGGATAGAGACGGGCTACCCAGGACCTATAGTCGTTTCCTTTGAAACTATATCGTGAATACGTACTCTTGACTATCTTCAGAAACCTTGGTGTCGCAAATAACTTCTTCGAACATCATGTCATCCGGCGCAAACTGGGAGAAGATCGCTGCGGGGAAGCGCGCAGCTCTCGCGGAATCCATTCCGATAGAGTATCGCATACCCCAAGACAAGATACCACCAGAGTCGCAACTTGACGTAACAACCTGGCCCAAGGAATCCGGCTGGTTTACGGCGAATGAGCTTGAGATTACGGACAGCACAGCATCAGACATTCTAAAAAAGGTCGCGGCAAAGACATGGAGCGCAGAGCAAGTTACAAGCGCGTTTTGTAAACGTGCTGCTGCTGCTCAGCAATTGGTACGACATTTTGTTCCTCTAGACTTGTAGACGCGGTTCTAATACGTACGCAGACGAACTGTCTCAGCGATGCGTTCTTCGATGAAGCAATTCAGCAGGCCAAATCCCTCGACGAATACCTCCGACGTACCGGACAGACAGTAGGGCCGCTCCATGGCCTACCCATATCACTCAAAGACAACTTCAATGTCAAGGGGAAGGATAGTACGGTTGGTTTTACTTCATTGGTGAATGATCCAGCAGTATACAATTCCACTCTTGTGGACATGTTGGAGAAACTCGGCGCAGTGCGGTATTGCAAAACGAACGTGCCAACAGCCATGATGATCGTATGTAACCCCGTATGATCAGCGATACAGATGCTTACAAAAAACAGGCAGAGTCTGTGAACAACACATTCGGTCGGACCGTCAATCCGCTAAATCGCAAGGTCACTTCTGGCGGCTCCTCAGGAGGAGAGTCTGCTCTCATAGCATTTGGTGGTAGCCCCTTGGGCATCGGAACAGACATAGTAGCGTCTCTCTTCCCTATCACACATCTGTGATTTCTAACAACACAAACAGGGCGGTAGTCTACGCATCCCAGCAGCATGTACCGGTATATTCACCCTCCGCCCCTCCTTCGGTCGTTTCACCACACAACGGTGTCGATCCGGTCTCGCGGGCCAAGAAGCAGTACAAAGTGTGAATGGGCCCATGGGAAAAACACTCGAGGATATTACCATGTACTCAAAAGCTATCGTTGACGCACAGCCGTGGAAGGTCGATCCAAAGATGCTACCAATCCCCTGGCGGCCAGCGGAACTTCCAAAGAAACTTAGGATAGCGGTGCTTTGGAGCGATGGTATTTGCTTACCCACGCCTCCTGTTACACGGGCGCTAAAGGAGACGGTTGAGAAGTTGAAGAAGGCTGGTCATGATGTTGTGGAATGGGATCCTAAGCTCCATGCGACTGCTCTGCAACTTCTGGTTCGTTTTCTGGAAGATTTACAGGAACTTGAGCTGACTGTTACAGGGACGCATGTTTGTCGCAGATGGTGGTAAGAGTGTTGAAGCGTTGCTTGGTATGACCGGTGAACCGTATCGACCTGAGATGCAACAGTACAAAGAAGCCAAAGAGTTGGGTGTCTACGAGATGTGGAAATTGCATACTGAGAGATCCGAGCTGCAGCGGCAGTACTTGGAGCAGTGGATCTCGATGAGTATTGACGCTATTTTGGGTAAGTTCAGCTGCTGCAACGATGCTATGGCTGGTACTGACGCTAAATAGCGCCTACGACTCCCTACTCCAGTGTGGCCCACGGTGACTTCAAGTACGTCGGATACACTGGCGTGTATAATGTCGTGGATTACGCAGCTGTGTCTTTTCCCTGCAAAGTATCTGTCGATAAGGCTATCGACAAGCATGTAGGTGATTATAAGCCTTTGAGTGACTTTTGCAAGGATGCTCATGATAGCTGTAAGTTACAACGTCTTGCAATTTATTGATATAAGTGGTGACTAAATTCTGACAGACAACCCCGAGCTACTACATGGCTTACCTGTTAGTCTTCAGTAAGTATAGAATTCGTGTCTCTGAGAATCATGTTACTAACGTCCTCAGATTGGTTGCACAACGACTAGAAGAGGAGAAGGTGCTTGCTATGACTGAAACAGTCTTGCAAGCTATACAATCGTAGAGACTTGGATTTAGAACACCAGACCTGGTTCGGGTGACTGAAGTTCGAGATGTGATAGTCACGTTGTGTTCCATGTTGACTGAAGACGCCATGGTTTTAGAACGCTCCTTCCCACGACACTCGCAAAGCTGCACCATCCTCGCCGCAGCATAAAGAAAGAGCGTGCATCTGCCAAAGAAGTAAACAAGCACTCATAGCATGAATTCTGCGTTTACAGTCCCAATACGATGCCATGCCCAGACCATCCTCATACATCCTTCACGTCTCATCGATATTACAACTAGATTCCTTAACTTCCTTTTGTTCCGTCGACTTGCTTGCGTCTAGCCGCAAGCAGTCGGTCGGCTCTTGTCGTCATTCATTCCATACTTCAGGCAGACCGCTGTCTTACTCGCCTACCGATCACCTTGAAATCTTCAAACCTCACGTCAGTGCTACACTAACCTGGCATAGCCACTCTCTTTCACATTACATGTGCCCTTGCTCTTCACTGTCCTAAAAAACTTTTCCTCTCTCAACATGGCTGTGCCCATTAGCAACGAATCGACTAGGTTATGCGCCCGCAACAAGCCCGTACGACGCACGACAGCGGAGAGACTTCCATGGCTAAACGGCAAGACCCCCAGAGCACCAAAGGTATCCGTGGATGGGCAGAACAGTGCATCAATGGGCAGCCAGCATGGTATATCTTGCGACGGGCAATCTAGCGCTGTGGAATCTCCCTCACCAAACGCCCGTCCCTCTAATCGCAAGATATCCATTAGCACCGCTTCCAACCCTGACGTGGCGGGCAAGCCATCAGTACGGAAGAAGACGTTAAGCCCCACAGCTGTATCGGTGGCCGGTAGTAGCCCATCGCCAGTAACCAGACATAGATTATCCCAGGCTCGGCGAACATCCCTTGCAACCAACACACTGCCGCCGTTAAAATCAGCACGTCGATCATCCATAGCACAATCACATGGACCACAGAAGAGACTTTCAGTTGTGCAATTCAAGGAAGACACGGATGAGATAGGATCAAATCCTCGCCATAATGTTCGTCCTCGCGCTGACAGCCTCGCTCCTATTCCTGATCATCTCGAGCATTCCAGCTCACCCGAGTCTGTCCGAGTGACGTTCCCGGGTGATGAAGAGTCCGCATCAACACCTCCTGCGGTCGTATCGCGCGTTCAAATGCCTCCCAATCAGCCAGTTCCAGCTCGCACTGCGTTTGGAAGAGCTACCAATAGACGGATAAGTAACGCAGTGAATGACCTGGAGCATATGGTACAAGAGGCCGTAGGAGTTGCCGAGGATACTCATGATCAAGATCAGGTTGAGGAGATATACGGAATCATCGAAGGAGCTCGGGGTGCACTCCAAGAAGCATCTGCTGAGCCTAGACATCTCATGGCCACTTCACTTCCACTGGAGGCATCCAGTTCCTCAAGTCCGGGTTACGTTGGTGGTCCGACACAGTACAATAATGATATCGCTCCCAATGTGCATCACGACCCTCATCAGCATAGAGGTTCTGTATCATATGATTGGGCCTACTCAAACAGGGCCGATCGAGGGAATGATGGGTCATCGACATCGTGCTGTGAAGACGAGGAAGATATCTCGGAACTGGGAACACGAAGCGATCTACTCCTACCAAAGCTCGTTCAATCAGCTCCACGAGAACACGTAGACTTCGTTCTTCGCCCGGTCGGCCGAGATGAGTCTCGCGGTCGACCGCGCGGACGATCTGCTGACGACATCGGAGTTCATCAACACCATCATCGCCATCGACGTCACAGAAGCCATGAACACACAGGGAGACCCAAGGCTCGACACCAGCAGACAGAATCAGGTTACAGCGAATTCGACTCTTCGTACGAGACTGGGGAACTGCTATCTCACCCATATGGAACCCAACTTGCGGTTCGAGAAGCACATCATCACACATTCAGTCTTCGACGTAATCACCGCAGACAGCCGATTGCGAGAAATTGGTCGAAAGGAAAGAAACGTTTGACTGCTAGTATTGCCTGTATCAACACAGCTCTGCTTGGGATTATCGTTGGGATATATGCGGGAGAGGTACCTCGGATACAGTACTCTCTTGCGGATGAACGACACATCACCATTATTGGCAATGCAGTCTTATATGCCGGGCTCGCTATATCGACTTTCTTCGCCTGGACACTACCTCTTCTGCATGGACGCAAACCCTACATCCTAACTGCCCTAGCAATTGCTCTACCGCTTCAGTTCCCCCAGGCCATCGTCGTCAGCGGCTATCGTAACAAAGATGCGAAATACCGTGTTGGACTCATGGTTTCACGTGCAGTATCTGGTCTCGTCCTCGGATTCGCAAATGTAAATTACATCACCGTTCTGCTCGACCTCTTCGGCGCGTCTTTACAATCCAAGAACCCACACCAAGAGTTCGTTGTTGTGAATGATGTGCGACGTCACGGGGGCGGAATGGGCATGTGGTTGGGTGTTTGGTCTTGGTGCTGGATCGGATCTCTTGCCCTAGGATTCCAGATTGGTGCTGCGATTATCGAGAATCTGACTCCCGACTGGGGCTTCTATATTGTCGTCATCATTCTCGCTATGTCACTGATTCTCAACATCATGTCGTCGGAGACGCGACGCGCACCGTACCGGAGATCGGTGACTGAGGTGTATGACAGGGAGGAAAACTACATCACCAGACGTGTGAGCAGAGGCGAAGTGAAGTTGCATATTGAAACCGAGGGACCGCAGTATTGGTTCCAAGAAGTTTGGGCTGGTATGAAGCTCATGGCTATGATGCTTTGTCAACCGGGATTCCTCGCCCTGGCGCTCTACGTGGCCTGGATATACGCACAGGTCGTGCTTGTCATTATTCTGCTCGGTGCGCTTCTGTCGCGAAGCTACCGCTGGAAGCCAGCAAAAGTGGGCGCGGGCGTCATGTCCATAGCCATTGGCGCTTTCCTCGCGATCCCCTTGACAAAAGCTGGAATCTTCTCCAGAGAACGCAAACGCGAATTCCGTACCGACTCGATGACATTCCAGAAACAAGTCACTTGGTCTAGCCATCTCGTCCGCCGCGCTGTCTTTACTCTCACACTCCCGCTGATGGGTATGGCATACACTGTCTCCTCAGCCGGGCGCCCTCAACCATATTTTGTGCCCATCATCTTCGCCGGTGCAGTAGGCTTCCTCAGTAACCTCGCCATAGCCGAGTGCTATGGCCTCATCATGGAGACGTTCGATACATGCGACTTGCAGCCTGGAGACAATACACGACATCGACTCCAAAGCATGGCCGTACAAGATCGCAGAAGAAGAACAAACTACACATCCTTCCCTCGTGTTACAGCCGGTATCTTCGCCACCCAAATCATCGGCTTCATCCTCGCTGCCGTGGCTACCTTGGTCGGTGGCAACATGACACGCCGTTACGGCGCACGCACATCCACAGGTGTAACAGCCAGCGTTCTCTTCGGCCTCACGATCCTCCTCATCCTTGTCCTCTGGCGCTTCAAATCCGTACAAGTGATACCAAACCACACCTTCGGTACCAGACGCGACACAGCGGCATGGGAGGAATTCAAAGAACTAGAGAAACTGGGCAGAGGGAACGATTGGAAGGCTGTAGTTATTGGTAATCCGAGTGGCAAGATGAGGAGTATGAGTGTGCTGGAGTTGGGTGCTTTGAGTCGGTGGACGGAAATTAGGAAGTTGAATTTTTTGATCAGTGGGGTTATGCTGGGGCAGGCGAAGGAGAAGAAGAGGGGGGGTAGGGAGAGTTGGTAGTGAGAAGATTGAATAGAAGTGGATAGTCTGGGTGGGTAGGGAAGGCGAGTATGATGTTGGAAAGTAGGAGTTGTGATAAGACCAAATTATACCTATGTTTCATGAGGCTGCTTTGTGGATTGATATCATGCTCTCACGTGCCAGTTTCGGTTCGTAGGCGTAGTTGAATGTTTGTGGAGTTGTACCATTTCAACAATTGGGAGCAGTGTAAGTTGATATACAGGCCATGCTGGCGGTATTTACTTCAGCGAGAAATTCCAAAAAAGCGAAATCTTTTGAGGCTCGTGATTACAAATTTTTCTTAGATGCCGTCTGGTGTTGATGTTGTCGTGACGCTCTCCTGAGCCATCCGACAAGCGCGCACGGCCCGCTCGGAAAAATCGTCACCTCTCTGCCCGAGCTCCATTCAACCACACGAGCAGACGACCGGCGACCACCCATCTCCCCTCCCTCAATCAGCATCAGGATGTCTCTCGCTGCATCACGTGCCGTATTACGGCAATCGACGTTTGCCGTCCGCCGCGCTGGCATCCGCAATGCCTCCACAACCGCCGAGGCCACCAACGCGGTAAAGGACACAGCGTCAAAGGCACAGTCAAAGGCATCAGAGGGTCTTACCAAGGTCACAAGTTCGGCGAGCTCTGCGGCGTCAAGCGCTGGCTCCGCTGTCAACAATGCGTCGCAGCAAGCCACCGGACGAGTAGGACGCATGGTTAACTTTGTCCAAGGTCAGTCATACACACTTTGTGGAGGGGGAGCGGGCGACCAGGTGGCGTGTGTAGAATTGTGCGCCCCGGAAAGAGGGGGAAAACAATCTGATGAGGCTCAATGGCATGACTAGTGCGCTCTACATGGCTTATCAGGTGGAGCGGGCACCGCACTGCTACTCGCGCTATAAGGGCTCTCAGAGATGGCGATGCAGGATACCAAGTTTGACATGAATGGAGTATTGACATATCACAGGACTGGTTCCCAAGGCCACATACTACGGAAGGGTTGGACTCGAGCTCGGCAAGCTCATTGCCCACCAACGAAGCATGCAGCCCCCGTAAGCCTCCCAACAACATGGCAGACTGTCAATCTGTTGCATGGAGCGAAGTTTACTAATAATCTCTAGATCTGTACAGACGATGCAAAACTACATCCAGCCCGCATTGAACGCCATCCGCAACCCCAGCACTCTCTTCAACCGCGTCGCCAGCGAGGCCAACAGCGCCGCCCAGTCACCCGCTAACGTTCTCCAACAAGTCCGAAACATGCCCCGCGAACAGTGGTACTCGATGGGTGTCGTTGTGGCCGAGGTCATTGGTTTCTTCTCGGTAGGCGAGATCATCGGCCGATTCAAGCTTGTCGGCTACAGGACGAAGAGTGACGACCACCACTGAGTGCGTTGAGTCTGGAAAAACTACGATACGAAATTCACACATGCATTGGGGTTAGAAGTAGTGAGAGGGAAGCGGGGAGGATGGGACGAGGAAACACTGTACGATTTCGCGGCTGATGAGCTAAGCAAGTGTGTTTGCAGTGCATTCGGGATGGCTGGGATCCGATACTGTATACTGCACATACATCTGATTTAGATTCCATTTTCTCCATGTGCAATTCTTGGCAATGCTTCTACTTCAGCACAATGTAGTGTTGGCCCATGCTGTGAATGAGAGGTGATCGGCACTAGTTTGGCCGAACGCCGCGGCCCAGTTATTTTTTGTGCAGAGTACTGAACTTTTGCAACCGCGGCCGGCTTACACGACGCGACGCTACAGAGGGTGTAGTATAAGACCCGCTGGATTGACTACTGCGTGCACAATCATCCCCATGAACGTCTTCAAGCTCCTTTCGCGATCGTCAAAGGCGGCGCAAAGCTCGCCCGCGCAAAAGCTTCCTTCCTCGGGCGCCGCCGCCAACCCACAGCTGTTTGGCCATGATGAACCAGAAAAGCCGTCGCAAACCTCAGATACGAGTCGGAAACGGAAGCGAGGGCAAAATCTTGCAGATCCACCATCCAGTCCAACTGCATTGCCCGCAGATCTCGACTTCTTTGGTGGGGGCGCAAGCAAAGACACCGAGAGTAACGGAGATGGGCTGTCCAAGAAGCAGAGGAAGAAACTGAAGAAGCAAGAAATACAGGAGCAGGCGGAGTTGGAAAATGTATTGGACGAGATAGAAGAGGAGCCATATAATGTGGACGAGTGCAAGAGGATACTGCGTTCGCACAAACTGAAGGTTGCTGTGCTAGAAGACTTTGCGCCGAAAGCAGAAGAGCCGCGCTCAGAGAAGAAGTCAAAGAAGCGGAAGAAGGAGAAGGATATCAAGGAGAAGAAGAAGGAAGCACACAAGGCACTCTACCCCCGACCGCTCACATCGTTTGCGCAACTACGGACTCAGTACGGTATATCGAGACGTCTGGCAGAGAACATAGCGGAGCAGGGATACAAGCTGCCTACTGAGGTTCAACTTGGAGCATTGCCACTGTTATTGGGAAAGAAGGGACGGAGTGAATCGAACGATGCTTCGCAGGAAGCCGAGAGCACTTCGGGCGCAGAATACAACGGGGACATTGATCTTCTGACGGTTGCGCCTACGGGTAGCGGAAAGACGATAGCGTTCCTCATACCCATTGTCAATGCGCTACTTTCCGAGGGCAAACCTGCAGATGGCCAGCAAGGACCGCGCGCTATAGTTCTTGCCCCTACACGAGAGCTTGCAGCGCAGATTGTCAATGAAGCGAGGAAACTGGCAAAGGGCACAGCAATAAAGGCTACGCTTATGAGAAAGGGCATGCAAGTGGTGAAAGAGTCAGATAGTGCGAACGATGATGTAGTAGGGTCTGCATCCGAGAATGAGGATGATGAATCTAGCTCCGATGAAGAGGAACAGGCAGAACCGAAGAAAAAGCAGGCAGGTCGACGAGCAGAGCTTGTAAAAGCCGCCATCCTCGTAGCAACGCCTCTCGCCATACTCAACGCTCTAAAGCGCAGAGATGGCACCGTCGCGAACCTTCCCAGCGTGTCCCAACTCGTCCTTGACGAAGCCGACGTCCTCCTCGACCCTCTATTCCGCGACCAGACTCTCGCTCTCTGGAACGCATGCAGCAACCCCAAACTACGCATCGGCCTCTGGTCAGCAACAATGGGCTCCAACATCGAAAGTCTCACAATCTCCACCCTCAACTCCCGCTGGACCACCCTTTCCTCATCCCAGCTGTCCCTCCCCCCCACGACCCCCGCTCATTCGCCTCGTCGTCGGTCTCAAAGACTCAGCCATACCAAACATAACCCACCAACTAACCTACGCGGCAACCGAGCCCGGCAAACTCCTGGGCCTCCGGCAACTCCTCCACCCAACAGCCGTATCCACCAGCTCTACACAACCCACACTCCGCCCCCCTTTCCTCGTCTTTACACAAACCATCCCCCGCGCCATCGCCCTGCACTCCGAACTCCTCTACGACATCCCCCCCCGAAGCCGGCGGCAGCACCCGCATCGCCGTGCTTCACGCCGACCTCTCGTCCTCCGCCCGCGACACGATAATGACGCGTTTCCGCAAAGGCGAAATCTGGGTCCTCATCACCACGGACCTACTCGCCCGCGGCGTAGATTTCCGCGGCTTAAACGGCGTGGTGAATTACGACGTCCCTGCTTCCGCGGCCGCGTACGTGCATCGTGTAGGTCGGACGGGGCGAGCGGGACGGGAAGGTGGCGTTGCGGTTACGTTTTACACAGAAGAAGATATCCCGTATATTCGGCTTGTGGCGAATGTTATCAAGGCGTCAGAGAAGCTGAGAGGTAACGGGGGTACAGAGGGCGAGGGGAGCGTGAAACAGTGGATGCTGGATGCGTTGCCGGTGCCTAGTAAGAGGGATAAGCAGACGCTGAAGAGGAGGGGCGTTGAGGCGAGACGGAAGGGGAAGGAGGGGGGTAGGATTAGTAGTAAGAGTGGGTATGATAGGAAGATTGAGAATATGAGGAGGGGGAAGATGGAGAAGGTAAGGAGGGAGAAGAGTGGTGCTGGTGGGGGGAAGAAGAAGGATGAGAAGGATGAGGGTAGTACTGGTGCTGGTGGCGAGGAGAGCGGGTTTGAAGGGTTTGAGTAGGAGGGTGTAGTGTAGAGAGGGTGTAGTGTAGAGAGGGTGTAGTGTAGAGAGGGTTTTATGCTGGATAAAATTAGTTTCTTTCGTGGTATTTGATATCCACATGTGTTATCAACTCAATATTCACATTTCATTCTAGCCTTGTTCTCCCCTAGCCCAGCTTAGCTCTTTAATCAGCCAGCCAGCCACATTCTCTATAAGACGTATAACACATCCGCCTAAACCTAGATTAAATAAAAACCTTCACGTAGCGTATTAATGCTTATCCTGCTAGTCCCCTCTGTCTCCACTTACTCACCTACCTCCATCAGACCTCCTCGCCTTACCACACACTTCCGTGCGTTACTTACATATTTCACTTTCCCTGTCACTCCCATACCTCGCAGTCCTCTTCATACACGTCCTAGTGCACACTCCAGGAACAACATGAATGGTAATAGTGGTGGTAGAAAATTATTATGAGATTGCATGTATACTTCACTGTCCTGCTAGTCTTTTCTCGTCTTTGAGGGAGGTAAAGGTATGGGTGGGGTAAGGGTGAGGGAGATAGAGAAGAAGAAGAAAAAGAAGAAGAAGACAGAAAGAGAGGGAAAAGAGAGAGTGTGTGTGTGGGGGGGGAGGGTGTTATGCAAGGCAAAGGCAAAGGGAAGGAGAAAGGGAAACTAAGAAAAATGGAGATTTATGCGAGGTTTTAGGTGGGTGGGTATGAATGAACAAGGTCACCTAGGTGTACATAAGACACTTGACAGTATAGGGTGGTAAGCATCTAACAGGCGTTATATGCCGACTACAGTGGCGCTTTTAAAATATTTATGTCAAGTATTTCATAACATCTAGGTGAGGTAAGAAGGGAATAGAGGCATGCGAAAAAGGCGAGTTTGCGAGTTCCTTTACAGAAATGAAAATACCAGGATAGTAGCAAAAGTGTTGTTTTCTTCCTTCTTTTGGACTATAGACGGACAGTTGTGTTACGGTTAGCGTAGGCATGGAGGCGGTTTAGGAGTGAGTAATGGTACGAGATATATATAGCGTGACAAGCTTTTAGGAAGACAGGACGGGCGAAGAGAGATGTTTGGATACATAGATATATATAGACAAAGACAAGTAACGCGTAAAAAAGAGTTATAGGGATTAGATCTAGTACATTAATATCAACGGTGTTGATACGGCAAAGGTGAGGTTGAATCAAGTAACGGTTGTTGCAACGAGTTGAAGTAGATGGTTATGATTGATTAGAGGAGGTGGGCTGCAGCTCGCGTACGAACTGAATCCCACCCCACGGCACGGGCCACGCACGTAGTCACGTGCTCGCCACGTACGTACGGTGGCTCGAAACTAAGAGCAACCAACAAACGGTAAAGTCATGTACCTAATCCCAGGACGAAGAAATGCCACAATAACAACAGCCAAGCCAGCTCCATACACCCTAACCCCTGGAAAAAATCGAAACCATCTACCCACCACAACAGCAACCCCTCTCAATCTCTCAAAATTCTCACCCCTTCAACCCCTCCAACCCATAAGCCTCAACCCCCGCCCCCCACCAAGCCTTCTCCCTCTCCTTCTCCGCCATCCCCACCTTGTCCATCCACGCCTCCACCACATCCCTCCAGAGGCCCCAATTCCCCTCTTCACCCGCGGGTCCCCCGACATTACAAACCGGCCAATCAGAGCCAAACATGACCCGCTGGGGGAAGCAATGGAACGCATGTTCAAAGTAGGGGGTCAGAGCGGATAGTAGCGTAGGGACGTCAGCGGGGGTGGGCTGGTTATCGAATTCGTTGAGGGCACCTGAGAGTTTCATGTAGATGTTTTTGTCGGGGGAGAGGGTTGAGAGGGCGGATAGCCAGCGGGGGTTTGGTTGGTTGCTTGATGTTGTTGATAGGGGGGGGTTTGGCGAGGTGGTCTGTTGGTGTGATGTTAGTTTTGCTGTTTGTCTTCTGATGCCGTGCTATAGTACAAAGGGGATAAGGAGACTTACTCAGCACAAACTTCACACGTTTACCGTCAGCATCCTCCCTATCTTCACGCGCTCTCACCCTCTTGATTAACAAAGCCACGGCTTCCATAGGTTCCACTCCATCCCTATGCGTATCAACACCAACATCGAAACACCACGCGTCGCTCGTTCCCTCCAGCGCTTTTAACGCACAAAGGTTACTTTCCCACCATTCCCCCTGCTCTTTTAGCATTTTACTCACCGCGCCGTCTCCTTTCCCCTGGAGCAAATATCGAAACCCTGCGACCTTGCTCCACAACTTCTCTCCCGCAACATCCTTTGCGATTGCCAAATACTCGTTGAAAACCTTGGGAGAAAGGTGAAAAGGTGCATAAATCACGCATCCAAACATGCGGTTTCCATGCTCTTGCATGAACCCATCGCCTTCTTCTGGGGTACCCTCGGCAATTCGTCGCAGGAATCGCAGCTCGTCCAAAGGCTCTTTGGCCCATGACTCCAGCTCTTTGCGGATTTCGGAAGAGCTGGCGCTATCTGGAATGTTGGGTTCGGCGCTGGGGAGCCGACGATCGGTTTCTACGTATATGAAGCCTTGGGGTGGGGGCGAGGTGATGGCTAGGTAGTCTGAGATGCCGTGACGTTTAGCGAGAATGTTGCCCCGCGTCATCCAACTGTGATTCGAAGATGAGGTAGCTGTCGAGGGCCACAAATGGATATGTGTGTCTAGGATTTGCTGGGGAGCCATGATGAATGGGTGGTTATGGTTGTTTGTGCTTGTAGAATGGTGGATGCTGTGGAATTGGGTTGTTTCTGCAGGTACGATAATATTCAGTTGCGCTTGCCTTGCTCTACATGATTAGGGTCGCGTGAACTGCTCTGTTTTGCTATGCCACGAGACGAGGCAATCTTGGGTGTTCGGTGGTCGGGATAACGGTACCCGAGGGTTAATGTATTTAGGCGTCCGCCAATTGTTTTGCTTTCGTCGTTATTACGACATGGTGACAACTATAGCCGTTTTCGAGGTTTTTCAGATGGCTCGAGACTAGAGTATGGGTCTCCAGAGAGGGACGGATAGCTATGCGGGGAATGGAGGGACTGGAGGTAAAGGACATGGTGCTAGCTTATGCCAACGAATACCTGGTCTACAATACGGCCTTTGCTCGTAAACATCGTGTCCTTGTTTACCTTGACCATGTTGGGCTGGTGAGAGTTGATACATGTGTTCGTCTTGGTTCATGATGGCGTACCGGCTACAGCGCCCGAACCGCGAATGTATTTCAGTGGTAATTGATTGTTGGTGCATACGCAGAAGTATCGTCGATTTGGAGCCACACAATGCAAATTGAAGCCTATCGGCTATGCACCATGCATGTGGCTGTTGGCGTCGACGGAGCATCAGTTCTAGACACATGCGAGAGTTGCCTCTTGGCATCACAATCGAAACGCCATACATACCGAATACAACCATAATACTACATACTCGAATGCGAGGTGCTGTAGTCGCGCATCCTACTGTACGCACGATGCCAAATTGGAAATGACTCCAAAGGGCAGCTCAGCAGGAAAGCAGGCAAAATGATAGGCGGCTAGTCGTCCCGCGCCTCGCAGCCACATAGGACAGGTGTCCCGTCCAGAGCGGCGCCTGTGAGGTCTCGCAGAAATGTGGGGTAATGGCAAGTACGGATTCTCGTACCAATATACTTTCGCTTGGAAAGCGAGTGCGGGCGGCATCGACCCTGGAGCTATTTGTGCTGGCGCGTTGGCTGGAGCACGGTTGTGCTCATGCTCGTTATCGTCAAGTAATTCCCGAAATGAGAGTGGAAGCGAGGGAGGGGTAAGCGGAGCAAAGAGGCCCGATTAAGACGCGCCGAGTAAGCATCCCGCAGCTCAACAAACAGAAAGAACAAGTTGATCCGTGAGGCTCTGCTACGTACAGTATGTCACGCCCAGTGCCGATGGGGGCTTGACATGTGATGCGAAGCCGGTGCTTACTGCCATCTGCATTTGCCGACCGTTTGGTATCGGCACAACGCAGTATGCACGACAAAAGTTGCTCGCGCCGATTTTCAGCCTGTGAGTGCGAGAGTAGGTCCAGGTTTTTGAATTCCCCATATTTTAGCCACTCCACCTTTGGTAAGCAAGACCCTCTGTTTCCACACGAGCGCGTCTACGGTTGGACCGTCGATGTTGGGACGTCTCCATATCACCTCATCACTTGTTGCGAACGTGCGCCATGGCACAAATTTGCGATGCACTAGGGAATTTTCGTACCCACACCTTGGTTTAGCCGTGGTAGACGGAATCTGACACGGGGAGTGGTGTGCAAGTGCAAGATCGATACGGCTTTACGGCACCATGGTAGCAACAATAGATGACGTTGAGAATGTTTGCATGGTGACTCGTGCGGCATCATATGCCTAAATTTACGACCAAGGGCAGAAAGGCTAACCGGCTGTTTTGGCATTAATTGACACCAAGGTGAGTAAGAGGGTGGGGTGAAAAGTCTGGATGCAGCCAAGTTAGCCGTGAGTGTGGAGAATACAGGCCAGACCCTTGCAGCAGCCACATACCGAGTCAGCTCCCAGCTCAGTCACACTGCACGACATTTTAGTGCGGCATAGTACAGTATGCTGCTGTGGAGTAGAGGTACGCGTTGCGGCTCGCTCGGGTTAAGTGGCCGACAGTCAATGATGCTGTGTAGGGTAGGTTTTCCAGGTCAAGGACGTGGAGATGCGGCTGTGGATCGATTGTGGCTGTGGTGGCGCGAGATTCTGACGTGCAGAAATGCAGGGACTTGCCGTGGGCGTGGGCATTTGCACAAAGTTAATTGACGAGGCCGTGGCTGGGCAAGCAATGGGTAAAGGGTACGGGCGCTTGACGATATTATGCGACTCTGTCAACATTCAAGATCGACGAACGACGGGAAAAGCAATCACTCAAGCTCGGGAACTTGGTTAGCGCTGTCTGGATCGGGCGTGATCGGATCCATCCCAACTAGATACCAAGGTAGTACCGAGCCCGCCGCTGCTAACAAGGGTTTTGGGAAAAAACCCACCTATATCTCTCTTGTTATGCGACGCGCAATCCACAGGCTGGAAGCCGCGACGTTGGGCTATGACGATGATGTCTCGGCTGTTCAGCCAGGCATACCCCACGTACTGCACCTCTTCGGCGCTTTAGTGTGCCTGAGCCGATGTAAAGGCGACCAGCCTGAGACCAGGCGACAAGGCGACCAAGATGTGGATCAAAATCCTAGTTTCGGTGCATTGTCCATGAATATGTCGCGAAGACATGCAGTCACGTGCCCTTTGTCCCGTGGGCGCTTGGAGACGTCGCGAAATTTCCCGCAAGTGATGGGTGGCCGGGCAAACCCGTGCGCGTGCGGTCAAAGCGAAGTGCCTGACTCGACAAGATTTGCAGCTCGTGCTTGGTCTTGCCGCTCGATCTCGGTTCACGACCGGCACGGCGCGAGCGCTATCTAAAACCCATCCAAGCTTCAGATGGCATAGTCGTCGCGACAGCCTGTCATCTCTGGAGGTGTGATGTCGTTGTATAGCGTATTTGGCCAGTTTGGCATAGGTGCTGGAAGCGGATGGTCATGTGACGCCTAACATTACAAGCGTGTGCATCTGACTGCATAAGTCGAGCGTCCAAGATCTGTCCGAACCCCCGATCTTCATAGCGCTGTGGTATGAAACATTCCTCAACATCGGGGTCGGCGTCCATGAGCTGATCGCAAAACATACGATATGCCTCACGCTCAGACTACATAGTGGGCAGGCCTGGACCTTGTGCAAAGCCTAGATGTTCGATGTCGTCACAGGCATGGGGGATCCGCACGTATAGTAGACCAGTGGCCGCTGCTGGCTAGGAAGATACATAGGCCAGGTTAGCTATACATCCTTGCCATCGTCATCCTCACCGTGTTTGGCGGTAGTGCATCCCACTTTGGCAAAGGTACCATTGACTGACATTTCCTGTTGCATCTACAGGTGCGCCCACTTTAGTAAATCTGTCTTTTTCCCCATAAAGGTCCGAAGCATGACTCCTAGAGGAAGGATAAAAGCTAGGCGAATGAATCTCTGCATTTGCTTGTCTCGAATCCCGACAGCGTGTATCGCGCGTGGAGCGAGATGTGCAGAGTTTTCGCCTTGGACCCAAGTGCGTGGGCGGCCATTTAGCAACGGACAAGCAATGACAAGCGA
Source organism: Pyrenophora tritici-repentis (assembly GCF_003171515.1). Classification (NCBI taxonomy): domain Eukaryota; kingdom Fungi; phylum Ascomycota; class Dothideomycetes; order Pleosporales; family Pleosporaceae; genus Pyrenophora; species Pyrenophora tritici-repentis. The sequence continues at coordinate 552,238 of NC_089395.1, forward strand.
AAAAAACAAAAAAACATGTGTGCGCATGCAAGGACTGTGATTGCCATGCTGCTCGAGCAGGACCATGGCACCAGCACAGCACATGCGGGATGCAGCCATGTTGCGCCATCTCAAGCAGTCTACGGTATTAGGTAGATTGACAGCAGCCATGTCATCTCGATCAAATGTCTTGACTGCCGAAAAGGCTAGCATGTGGCGCGCGCCCAGGCTGCACCTGAGCACTTGGAGGACTTTGATCGCCGCCGGTACCAATGAAAATGTTCCGTCCGGTGTTGGTGAGTGCTTCCTAGCATACGAGAAAGCCGGACTAGGTTGGTTGTCTAAACTCATCTTGCAGCGTGTTGCATCGGGGATCCGGGCCACGTTGGCCTGCTCGAGGCAAGCACTTTGCAGAGGCTACGTACTTTGGTGCCAGTCCCCTTGTATGTACATGCTGCAACTGCTGGGAGCAGCATCAAAAGGCAGTTATGACGAGCAGTGGAGAAGGGGAAGCGGCGTCGCGTGGTCGACGCCATTTTAGCGCACCCAGCCTGCCTTTGGGCACACAGGCCTGCGGGAGCGGGATGACAAGCATAAGGTTTTGACAAAGGGTCTGTTTGGATTTGCTGGCTCGCTAGAAGACCAGGGCTCATGCATCTGTCATCCGTCATCGTAATTCAGACGACGCGTAACAAGTCGTGTTGTGGTGGGAGATGAATTTGCCGCAACGCACGATGATGTTGGCTGAGGGCGAGCGCGATGCAAGTGCGCATGAGAAGTTCGGCGCCGGCACGGTTTCCCTGAAGCTCCAGCTAGGCCGTGCAGCATGCGGGCCCGCTTCAAAAGACGTGTCGGTTGGTGGCATGGGCATGGACATGGCGACTGAGAAGCCCCCCCCCCCCCCCCCCCCCCCATGGACTTGTCAGCGCCATCGGAATGTGACTGTGACGGAGCAGACGCAATGCTCATCATGACCCATCTGCACATGCATGGCAGAGGTTGCTTCCGCCGCGACAGCGTAACGTTAGCCGTAGCCGTAGCCGTAGCCGTAGCCGTAGGCGCAATTGGCGACCATGGCCGAAAGCGGAGATACGAAGTAGTTCCGAGACAGACGAGGTGAGTGGGTAGTGGGTTTTCCAATCGAGTCCGTAGTCCGCATCCCGTAAGCCGAGGGCTACCTAGGTTAGGTACACGCCATTTTTCGCACCTGCCGTCTTGGAGTGGTTCGTCGGTTGTATTGCCTTGCCTGTTGATGCTGCTGGTAGTCTCTCCGTTGTTGATAACGTGCCGCTATTGTCGTCGATGCGGCCCAGACTCTACAAACGAGCTTTGAAGCCGCCAGGTCGATGTGGGTGATGGTTCGCGCTATACGTAGTAGTCCGTGGGGCGCGGGTAAGACGCCTAAGACGGCTGACCGGGGTCTCTGATTTATCATGTGGTGTGTTTACCCAGTGTTGCGCCTTTTGGACAGGTGTTGAGCGCCGCCCTATCTATCTTTGTAACCCCTTGCCTACTGTGTGTGTGTATGTGTGTGTGTGTGTGTTGCGTGCTACGTGCTGCGGGATATGTGCGGCCTTGGCCGCGTCGTTGCGCCTTCTCGCTCGTTACGCCTTCTCGCTCGTTGCTCGGGGAACGAGTGGGTTGCGGATGCTGTGGGTCCGCGAGCACAAAGTGGAAAGCTCGACCTTGAGACCAAGGGAAAGCGCCATCCGGCTGGTGCAAAGCGCGACACACGAGAGGGCGGCCAACGGCAACAAGGCCGACTGAAGAGTAAGCAGTAAGCATCGAGCATCGAGCATCGAGTTAACAGAAATGTCATTATGACTTTTTGCATAAACTACACGGTTGGGTATTGACCAACACTTTGCCCAACGCTGCAAATTCGACCTGGGCTTCAACGCCATAACGCCATGCAACCAACCGGGCCCATTTTTGGTATCCGAGAGCTGCCACGCTCTATAGTGAGAAACAACACGATGCTGCTCTACCTCCCATGCGTCTAACATTGCCGCATCAAAAATAAAAACCGTGGCTCGAGGCCTAGAATGCTGACCAAAAAGTGGAAACTGTCATCTAATTCATCATTGGAAATCCCGCACCGCGTTCGCGAAGCACGCGACCGCCGGGCGGAGGCGTCAGAGGGGGAGTAATCGCCGCCATCGGCGGAATGGGCAACATCCTTATGTTGTCGTCTGCATCGGCGCCTTCGCGCGTACCCCAAGTGGTCTGATCATGACATGTTAGCCGTCGAACTTGGAAGCGCACGGAATAGGGGGAGCCAGCATACCTCGGTGACTGTGATGCAGCCGTAGAGTTTGATCAGGTTGTGGAAGTAACCAAACAGAATTGAGACCGGGACAAAGCGGACGTCGCCGGGATTTCTTAATAAATGCGGGACAAGCTTAATCGTCTTTGCGAAGATCCAGTGTGCCAGGAACAGGGCCCAAAAAAGTGTGCGCTGCCATTTCTCCGAGTGTGACATCTTGTCATCCTCGACGGCGTAGTAGCCTGCCTCGGATAGAGCAAAGTATACGGATGCGACCAGGGCGCAATCGAGGAGAAAGGCCCATTGCGTAAGCGTTGTCTGAAAGACGGCGTAGAGAGACCATGGGTAGTTCTGTGGCGCGCACATGATTAGCACAGGTGCACAGGCAAGTCGGCGCAGTTGAAAAGAGGGGCTTGGCTTGGCGCCGTCGGGGCACAAGTTTTGTGCAAATATTGAAAACTAGCTGAACTCACCATCCACATGTAGCCTTCCGTTAGACTGGTCAGGTTGCTCCTCCAATTAGAGCGCACCCATCGGAGGCATTGACGAAGGTACTTTGCGTCGTCTTCGAGCGTCGTCTCGACCTCGCATTCGCGGTGGTTCTGCATCTGGATCTTCCAGTTGTGCGAAAATAACCAGCGGGTGATGAAGTTGTCGTCGTCTGCGTTTAGAAAGTGATCGCTTCCCCATGTTTCGTGTGTGAAGCCGTATGTGAAGTTTGGGTCCTGTAGGATTTCGGATCGATAGGCGACAGCCCGACCCGACAGACACGGCAGCCCTCCGTCTATCCAGTTGCAGGCAGTGCAGTCAAAGTTTCTCCTGACAAGGTAGATAGCACCTAGGAACTCCCAGATGCTTGACCGGTTGAAGCGGCGGATTTGCTGGTTGGTGCCCACACCTCCGACCCTGGGGTCTTCAAAGGGGGCCAGAATCCATTTTGTGAACTTTTCGGGCAGCCATACATCGTCGTCAAGCAAGAGTGTAATCTTGGTCTCAACTTCCGGGATAGCCCGACATAGTTGTCGACGCTTGTTGGCTTGGCTGACGGACAATACCTGGATGGTCTTGGGGCTCCCCAGCTCTTCAACCATTTGATACACGCGTTTTACCCGAGAGTCGGGCGTCACGAGGAGAAGCTCAAGGGGCTCGAGCCGATATGCGCTCTGGACCGTCTCTTTCAACTGCTGGAGATCCTCGGCAACGGTGGGGATGATGACGGTCATGTCTTTGGAAGTAATGGTCGGGTCGTCGACGGGCTGGATGGGTGTGTATGTCCAGTTGCTCGCGAGGTTGACCCATAGTCTGACATATCGAAACAAACTGTGGTAGCGAGTCAGTGTCGTCGGCGTGCGGGGACGGCAGTCTGGGACAGGCCGCAGCGGGAGTTTCGACATACAAAAGCGCCAAAAAGATACAGAACCAACTCCAATTAGGGAACAATGCTAACGAGAAGGGAAACATTGCAACGGCCAACGAGCGTGGTAGTACAGAACGTGGACTACGACGGTGGACGGTAAACGAAGATCACATCGAATGGTGGGAGTGAAAAGCCGCTTGCATCGGGGAAGCAGCGGAAGTGACAGGTATTTAAACACATGCTTGCCAGCGGGCTAGGGCGGCGAGGTCATGTTTCGCTTCCCGGCGCTGTTTAAGCTGCATGAGATTCCCTTAGCAGACTTTGGGGTAGTGTGAACATGGCTGGAGCATGAGGTAGTTGCGAAATTCCAAAGGAGACCAGGGGTGGGCCCAAGTCGGGAATAGCAGCTGCGCCCACTGAGCTCGAGCGTCATGCTTGGATCCCGCCAGCCGTTGAATCGCTCGCATATTCCTAGGCACCCTAGACGCAGCGCCTTCAGGGATCGACTGCACCACAGTGCCAGGTGCGTTGCTGACCAGGGCCTGAAGTGCAACCGCCCCGCGGCCGCTCCGGTGCTTTTGCGGATGGGGGCACGAGACAGCACGACGCCTCCCCACTCTATCCCACCACAAAGTGAGCGTCTACCGTCGACCCTCGCAAGTCTGAAAAAAAAGTGGCCACAGCTTGGGGGGCACGGCGCCGTGCGATACGCTGCCGACGCGCGGGCTGAAGACGATGCGGCTGATGATCGAATGGTGGATGGGTCCTGGTCAATAAGTCGACAAAGTGACCCCGCTTGGCGTGAGACCAACTGAGATCCATCCACTGGCTCTAGGCCTGAATTGCGCACTTCGCTTTACTATGCGCTAGCCGCTGCAAGCGGACTCTAGTCTCTAGCAACTCTAGCAGCCGTGGCGCAATACCGTAGCAGTAGACCGAATAGGCGCTTGGGAGGGTCTGATGGCGGCAAGCACAAGCACAAGGGCTAGGGCTCGGGCTCGCCTCTCTCCTCTCTCTCTATCTCCAGATTCCGCTCCTACATGCTTCCGGCACGGCTAATTACCAATACCTGCTACTACCTACCTGCCCATGGTCCAAAACACACAACCGCAACACTCAATGAGAGCCCGCCCTCTACTGCCGTCCACTCATGCCCGCGTCTGGCCAACGGGAATTTTTCCATACCACCAAATCCCAAACTTAATTAACCCGGGTGCTGCCATGTCATGTGCTTCGCCCGTCGGGGCTACAACCAAGCCACTCCGTCCCCCAACCACTAACCGACTAAACATGTCGTACATTGGCCCATGGCCTCCTGGTCGGCCACATTGCCATATTCAGCACCTCTCGCACTGCCATCATGCTTTGGCTGTAATCAATCCAACTGTGCCGCTGCGGCCAGCCGAATCCAAAGGTACCTGCACCGGATCAAGAGCAACCTGGTCCGTGTCCGCTCCCACTCACCCTTCACGTTCATGTACGACCGCTGCAGAGACGGGGTTCCTACCATGCTCTTGCAGATCCAGTCTTCGGCCCGCGGAATCACATACGCGCGCCCAATGGCCTCTCTGCTAGCCATGTAGACGGCTTGCTCGTGCATGCTGCATGTAATTAATAACGGTGGGTGGGTGTCCATTATGGGTCATGACAGTTGGCGCTTCCCTGCATGGAAAACCTACCTTTCTACCGCCTCGTAGACATGCACATTCCACAGTCAGCCTCCAGGCCAACACACCCGTCTTTGGTCGTGAGTCCTCTGTACCAACTCTGCTACATGGCAAGCTCGTTGTTTGGTGTATGTCAACCAATATCCCGTCTCTTCACGTCAGCACCCGAAACCCTCTAGTGCCAATTAGACCATTTGCTGTCCTGGGTAGCTGGTCATGCGAGACACTCTGACACGACGAAGATCTCATCGCCTAGGTACAGCTGCCAGAACCCATCTGGACATTGCGTCATTCAACACAAGGCGCAGGGACGACGATGATCCTCCGCGTATTCGCGGGATTAGTTGCCGCTTCCTCGCGAGACCAGAGCCGTTTACTTGCGGCTGTGCGCTTCTGTAGCATGAGGCCGATAAATTGACCGCGTGTAGAACTTCAGGCATACTCCCCCGGTTGCTAGCTGCCTTCTCCTGTGGCCATCATGGCAAACTGATGGGATTTCCTCGTTTTCGCTCGAGAATCAGTGACATGCTACACCGACCCGAGCTGTTGGCATCCACCCGGCGAGGGTCCATGCAGCTGGATGTGGTCATGGCCTGCTGTGAGGCTCTGCAGTGAGCCGCATGGTGCTTGGCTCGCCTGTCAGTATAGGACGGCCTTCGACCCTGACATTGGAAGCACATTTCACATCTAGCCAAGAGATCTGCGGATGCTTTTTGCTTCTCCTACACTCCCATCCGACTTTGCCATAAACATCACCATGCGCATTCTCCATTGTTTAGCTGGAAGATAGTCGCAGGATATGTGCAGGGAAGCATGCACACTCAGGCACTTTGCTTGACCCCATGTGGACTTTGAGTTAGGTCAAAGATCATTGGAATGACCTTTCGGGTCCAGGACCGCTCGCGGCTAAATGAGCTAGCAATTACTATCGACTTCATTCCAATGCCGCAGATCATGCTGGTTATTAGCAATCTAGTGTTTCCACAACTTCGCAGTGCAACACCCAAGCCGTGTAATGAGGCCATGTCGAATCTTGCTTTGAGGAGGCTGCTGGCCTGAATGGGCAGCGGCTGGCATTCCTCACACCCCGGAATCAAGTGGCGTTTGGTTAGCGGGATGCAAAACATTGATCGAGACTACTCTTTCACCAACGGCACTGTTGTTGATTGAGTAGTAAGCCTAGGGTTCCCTGTACCCAGGGTTGCACACTTGGCGAAACTCGAATTGTGGCGCGACATCCACGCCATTTGTCAGCGACACCAAGGCATGCAGTTCCTGTGAGGTTAGACGCTCGTCCCAAGCGAAGGAGTAGTCGCGATACAAGCAGATAATGGTAAATTTAGGTCGCGAGAAGCGGCTTAGTGACGGTAGTGGTTGCTGGTGGGCAAGCTACATTGGTACGATCGACAGAAGGCCCTAGCGCGAATCCATCACATGGATGCCTTACTTATCTTACACCCTCCACCCACACCAGATCTGTGCTAAACAGCGCATACAGCCAAGCGCAGACACACATGGTAAACACCGGAGCTTATAGTGAGCAGCATATTGCAGCAGTGCCGCACGAGTGTCGGCACGGGGGCCAGGGTTATGGGAATCATCCCTGACCGCGCTACTCCCTCGCATCGCCAGTCTCAAAGAGCCCTAGACGCTCTTGGGGTGGCGCCCAGCTTGTTCCCCACACACTCACACCAGCTTCTCGCCAGGTTGAGAAAGGCCCATACGTCACCACATGTGGGCTGTAATACTGGGCGAGCTGACAACTAGCACTGGACAGCGCACGACACCGTTGTACACCCCGTACACCCCGTACACCACAGTATTGACCAAGGATCTTCCAGAGACGTCAACAGGTTCAACTGGATTTCTGTTGGTTGCCTCAGATGACATGGGACCTCTTCCGCGCTACCGGAGATTGAGGCCTGCTGTGATTCGGCCAGCTTTCCAAGGTGAATACCATTAGCCACACTCTGCATGTCTCTGCACTGTCTGCATATCCCTCTTTACGAAATCGCTCGGAGGGCCTCTTGTCCGACAATTAGCCATGGCTGTGCTTGCCTTTCCCGACCGGTGTGAAAAAGCTTTAGCTGCATACCCCCATCCCACGAAAATAAGGGAAGGTGAGCCTATTCAATTACCGCAATGTCATTCGCAGCGGCTGGAGCGTTGTCGTCATTCTGCGCCGTCCTGTAAAGTATACGTACGTATGCTCGTGAAGAATTTTTTCTGTTGTTCAGGGCAGACATCAACCTTGTCCATCGAGGGAGCAGATGACCCTGCCGTTTCCATGCAGCCTTCGTTTGACATGAGCCCTCAGATTACGAATGACGGCTGGGCAATGCGAGAGAGGATAAAATGCGATCTTAGTCGATCTTAGTCTGATGTCGTACATGAGGGACGCTAAATGCCAGCAGCTGCTCGACATAGTGTGTAGTCGGCATGCCTAGCAAGGAACAAGCGTTGGTCTCCAAGTCAACTGACTCGATCAAACTATACTCTAAACCAACTGGAACATGAACCTACATCTACAAGAAAGCCTCATGGTCTGCCGCATCGAACGATACGCGCTGTCACATGCAAGCATGCTAATCTCAACAGCCATCGACTCTCCTCGATTACTTGGTGAAACACTCTATCGGTTTTCAGCTTTAGACCCCGCAGCATATGGCATTACATGTGAAATATTGATGCAACGACTTTAGGTCGATTCCAAACCAGGTTCCAGAAGTTCTTGAGCGCCATCAGCAGCAAGTCATGCCAACATCTTGATTGTTGCTCAAGGTCTGGAACACAACACACGACGTCTCAACGGCTAACAGGGATAAGCGATGAATTTTTTGAGGGCTTCGATTGTGCGGCGAACCCCCTTGCATACACGATAGAGTGTGGTAAGCAGCCAACCTGACTGACGGCTCGAAAGCAGGTCTAAGATGCACGATCCGGGATTAGTACCCTTTCTATTTCAACAGTCTTGATTGGTCTACGCCTAATCAGGGACTCGCATGCACGACATCGGTCAGTGAGTCGGATTCAAGCGAGGAGGTGAAAAGGAGGAACATGCCGTACGAGGTCTTACCGGTTTGCCCGGTCAGACGCGGTAACAATCCAATACACCACTCCATACAGTAAGAGGAATCTTATGCAATAGGAAATCCGGCCGAGAAAGCGACTTTTGAATCTGCATCAACGCAGAAGGCTGTATTGGGCTACTCCTGCAACTCATGTTACACGACTGTCGCTTCCTGCACGGGCAATTATTCCACGTTGCTTGGCAGTGTAACTTAGCCACAACAGCGGCGCCTTTACGATCCTGCTGCTACCCGTACCCGTACCAGCCAGAACGCCATGGCTGAAATAACACGCGATAGGCGATCGATATTACCCAACCGTCTGGAGAAGTTCCGCGGACAGACGGCCACTAAAACCTTCACTGCTAGTCCGACATCCTTCAAAGAGAAGTCATGGGGGGAGCAAAAGGTGTGCAAGCCAGGTATACAACGCAGGGTAATCGCTCATCGTCTATTGGCTACGCAATTACTACGCTAGTGGCTGCGGGGTGAAGGACGAGCACCAAGACGCCGTTCTGGCCGATGTCCAGACCGTCTGTCAGCTGAGCGAAGCACGCCAGTGACGCTTGCTCATGCATTCGTCCCTATTTGCACGATAGATTCCAGCTTGATCTGCAACCAGCAACACATGAAAATGCTGTCTTGTCCCATCACTGTTTTCCACATACTCCTTCGTCACACAAAGATGTCATAGCATCATTTCACCTTTCCAATGATCTTAAAATCTCGGCGACCACTGAACGAAGCCATTGTCAGCAGTGCAGAAGTCGCTAGCACCAACAGCCTCTGGATTGGTCGCCGGAGCTGTTTGCCGACCAGTAGGGCCTCATAGTGCACGAACTATACTAATGGCGCATATTTGGACTTCAAGCAACCTAGATCAACAACGAGCGGGAGAGACGCCCGTTACACAAAGCTCGCATACCTCTTCACACCCTCAACTGCGGCTCTTGGACCCGGAACCAATACGACGAGAGCAGTACGAAGGCGAACGGTATGCAGAAATTACCATCATGGTTCTCGAATTCTCAGAAACGATGTTGGGGCGGGTAAACCGTCAAGAATTTTAAGGGTTCTTCCTCGTGGCCTCGATCGATCGATTCAGCGGCAAGAGCGGGATTGGTGTCAAGCTGCATAGAACGGGCTTGCGTCGGCAGAGGATTGCCATGCGGTCAACTGCAAAGCAAAGAATATCGGTCTTTTTGTGAGGGGAAATATGCATCTGGAAATTTCCCCACCACGTCGCATTGATCGACAAGATCTGCGCAATGTAAGCGGGGCCTCTTGGCCCCCAGCAAGAGCTGCTTGTACCAGGTACGACCTGTTCGCCAGATACACTCATGTATATCTCCCAACAGCCTCATCTCTAGATTGTATATACGTTCGGATGCATGGTACAGTCTGTATGGAAGTACGCGTGGTAATCTATGCCATCACCAATCTACTTCCCGTCATCCGTTCGCCAAGAATACGCCATCATCCACAAGTGTTACACCTCTTCGGTATGATTATCGGGACACCTATAAATCAAGAAGTATAATCCCATTATCACCCCAAGAATATAACCTTGGACGTGGTAAATCGTCAACAAATCTTTTATACATGAAACATACCCATTGGTCTCAACCAGCGATAACATTTTGAATATTGCATAAATTCATTATTTCTAAAGAATACCAGCTATCTTATGCCCACTGCCCCGGAAGCAATGGCGTGTGTGAACAGTCAATTGCCGAAGTGTTCGCCCCGCTCGCTACCAGTTTTGTTGATGCCGACCCCTGAATTCTCGTAAGCAATGTGGCTCCCGTTGGTCAATATATATCATTAATCTAGCCTGTGCATGGACCTACCGCTTCTGTGGTTGCCTTCATTTGTTGTGGGTGCTAACGTTAGATTTCACAGTTGTGCAGTGATGATCGAGCACTGCTTCAGTCAACAGACGAGTCATCCATGATGAAGCTTGAGTTCAACTACTGGACTCTCCATCGCTCGCGAAATAGTTTCACTGACGGTTCAAGTATGTAGCTACAGCGGTGCTCTAGCAAACGCTATGTAGTGGCTTACATGATCAAGACTATATACATAATCCGAAACAAATCATATCAATGCTTCCATTTGGTATCGACATTTATATTCACGAGCGATGTATTCTAGATGTGACTACAAAATTTACTCTCTGTGACAATTAGATAGAACGGAGTTATGTAACGATCAAAATGCTATAGGCGACAAAAGAAGATCCGTGTAGAAAGAGTGGCATGGATCCCACCCACAGAAAAGATCAGCGAGCTCACCGGTCTCGGACATGCACGTCATTCTCCAACATGATCGCCTTGCTAACGTCGATCTCACCGATAAAAGCAGGAGGTACAGCTAAAAAAAGTATACCAAATATATCGTGACCTCTAGACCACAACCTCATACAAAAAGTTCCATAACAATACCGACACTTTAACCCCCCACCCACTCCAAACCCAATACATAAAAACGAACATGATCATATAATCCCCCCCATTATACTCCGACCCCCCCTTCAACCCTTCCAATAACTAACCCTCCCAAGAACCCCCTTCCTCGCTTCCTCCTCGCCCACCCTAAAAGCCTCTTTATACCGCGCCCTCTCCGCCCGCAGTGTCGTCTTCTCCCAATCCTTCATAATCTGCAACGTCGTCACCACCACCGCTGGATCTACATCCCGCGCCCTCACATTAAGCGCTTCATCCGGTAATACATCCCCAGCCCCAGCCCCATACCCATCCCAAAAACAATGATCAGCAACAATCTGTCCATAAAGCGGATCCGGTACATTCCCTGTAGCAACAAACAACGCATGCCGCAGCGTATCATACCTAGCGCCATTCAGACAGGACAATTTTGAACTAGAAACCCACATGTACGCACGCCCGTCGGGTCCGATAAAGCGTAAGGAATCGTAGTTTAGCGCATGAACGTATGTTGTTAAGATTGGTCTTTCAGCCGTGTTCTCATGGATGAGGGTTTCTGATTTGCGGAGGTTGGAGCGCGGGTCGAGTTTGAGTTCGTAGGCCCACGTGTCTTTGGGGGGTTTCTTCGTGGTGCTGGGTGAAAGGGAGGCTGAAGCAGTGTACGTCATTGTCCAGGAGAACTTCGGGGCGCGGAATGTGCCGTTTATTACTTTGAATTTGAAGGTGTAGGCTGCTGGGGTGGTGGAGGCCGAGGGATCGGAGTGTCGGACTGTTTTCCAGGAACAGGTTGAGGGGGTATCGAGCCAGGTTGTGCTGGAAGAGGGTTTGGGGGTCTCGGTGGGCGTAGAAGGTGGAGAGGGATGGTGGTGGGGGTCCATTGGGGTGGGTAGGGTGCTTGGCGGTATTGCTCGAGGTATGCAGGTAAGGATGATGGATCGAGCGCGACGGATGGACGTCTGGCTGGTTGTTGTGGGGCTGGCAGGACGGGAATTGGGAAGCTCTCAGATTGAGGCTTTGGTTCGTAGTAAGATACTGGGTGTGACTCCACTACTACCTCGGGCAATGTGCTGTAGCGACTTAGGTCAATTTGAGGAGTAGGCTGTGGTATAGGAGGCGGCTTAGGTTGTGAAGCGAACGATTCAGGACTCCACGGCTCGGTCGCTGCTCCTACGCTTTGAGAGTGAGGTCGTAGTGACTGCGCTGAGCGATGGTGTGCAAGAGGCAACGGCGCAAGTTGCTGGGTATTTGGTGGTACCATGCTGACTGGCCGCTGGTTGGGAATTGAGGAGAAGCTTCTTGAATGAGGCCGGAGGGTTTGCGCAGATTGGTGATGGTGTAAAAGCGGTGGTGACAATTGTTGCGAGGCTTGTGGCATCATGCTCACGGGGCGTTGATGCTGACCAACCGCACTTTCTGATTTTCTCCTGGCTTCTTCAAGTTCCATTTGATGCATCTTGCGCGCAAGTAGTTCATCTTGCTTCAACTGCTCCTCTGGGGTCGTTGTAGATGGTGATGGCGGTAGTGGTGCCGGTAATTCAGCGATCATGTGTATACCAGATGTGTTGCTGTAGTGCGGTTGAACGTAAGATCCTGCCGCCAGCATGTACTGTGTGTACTCGGGGCCGTGAGATTGTGGGTAGCCATGAGGTGATTGCGCTGGCGGTGAAGGCGATTGCTGGTACGGTTGTGTTTGCCAGAACTGCCACTGCGGGGTGAGGTTTGGCGATTCCATTCTTTTTATGGAATCTTATATCTACCGACCCGACTTTCACATGCAGCAAAGGTGCAGGGACAGTAGTGTCGTCATCAGTGTCCGTAGGTAAGCACAAGTTAGGCCCCTCACGATACTCTCAATACATGATCGTCCGGCCTCCTGACACGCTCAAACCGCGAACGAAGAGCTTTTATAACGAGTTTAGGTAGCTGAAAGGTTCGCAAAGCTTCTTAGGAGTCTGGTAGTGTTCTATGTAGTTGTAGAGCGGTCGTAGGGTGAAAGGGAGCTCTTGACGGCTGTTGACTGCAGGTGTGAAGCGCTGGACGCCTGGATCAACGCCCCGAGCCGCGCTGGCTGGACAGGTGTTCAGCCCGCCCATTACGCCCCCAAATTAATGGTACATATGGCGCGTAAACAGACGAAATCACTGATTCTCGTATCCATGAAAGTATTATCTTGTCTGTTAATGGTTCGATCGCGTTCTGACATTCCTTCGGACAATTGTTAGGCCCCACATGGAGAGTTGTCCCGCGTCAGTCGACTGACCGACGAAGCCAATATTCACAAAACCGCTCCGTTCCGGTCTCTCCATATAATGTAACTGCGCTGTGGCTCTTTTCGTATCCAAGGCGTAAATCAGAGATAACGCGTTCTCCAAAGACTCGAACCACAAGTTATTTTCGCACCCCTGTGGCATGAGTTGTGGCTGAAAAGAAGGTTACAGAGTACCGCCGACCCGTCGCCTGCGCTGTTCATCGTGGACAGCGTGCGCGCAAAGCACTTCCAAGCCACTAGCGCTATAATCAACAGATCCCGTCAAATGTTCCCATTGTGGTATACCAAGATGCTCAAGATTTCTTAGGTTCCGTCGAAATGTGGTCTGCTGGCCGGGGATGTCCGTTGGAGATATCTTGGGTGTCTAGCACGTGATTCTACGCTATCCCTTATTTCGATGCGGCTCTAGCGACCCACGCTGCATCCATCCCACGCAAAATTCGCCGCATCAAAGCATTGCAAGATGGCCACATTTCCACGGTACAACGACTGTCGTATTGGTACCATGGTATCGCTACCGTTGGAGGCTCTGCGCACAGCACAAAGTAAGCCCAATCGGCACAAAAGCACCCCGAACCCAAGCACGCGCCCACGATGCCAATCGACAGGCGGTGAAAAGATCTAGAAGACGCAAATTTGTCCGCGGCTTGATACTAGACTAAGTATCGTGTCCTTGTCCGATGTTTCACTGAGTCACTCGCTTCTTATATTTGTTCGGACCCTGCCTCCACGTTTCCTCCAGTTCTTTCCTTCCGTCTCCACGTTCCTTTGTCTCTTTCTCTGCGGGTGTGTTTGCCAACGTGTCCTTTCTGCTGTTTGGCGAGGCGTCCGATGAGTGTCAGCTTATCAGGCAACTGCCTGGCACCTTCAAGCAGTTTACCATCCATCCGATCGCTGGTTGTGGCATCCGAGGACCAGGTCGCCACCGCGCTTAAGAATTTGCAGGCGTTGTACTGCCCTGTACGCTTGCCGACTATCATATCAGACTCAACTTCTAAGCGAGAACAAACTTCCATTGTATCCCCACCGGAGCCGGTTGATTCTGGTTACGCATCGCAGGACGAAGATGACGACGACGAGTCTGATGCCGAGGAGGTGACAGCAGCCCTACGCACGGATCCTTTTGAACGGACATTTGCCACCAAATGGCTCACCTCGCTGATTGCATGTGCTGAGGAGTTGGAATTTGACGAGTCTGTCCGGGAAAAGATTGTTGATGACGCAGGCTTTATTCTGTCAAAGTTGTTCGACTCCCCCGATGATGAGGAAGAAGAGGCAATCACACGAGATTTCTCTTTTCCTACTTCATCTGGACACGCTGTTGAAGTCACACTCAACGATGCGCCACTATCTTCGACAGATCATACGGCCGTCGGACTTCAGTCGTGGGGTGCTAGTATCGTACTGAGCAGTATGATGTGTGCGGATCCGGACCTATTCGGTTTCGATCAAACTCGACTTCATGAGCAAGCAAGCATCACAGAACTTGGTGCCGGTACTGGACTTGTAAGCTTGGTGCTGGCGAAACTACTTCCTGAGATTGGTATCCAAAGCATGAGCATCTCTGCAACGGATTATCACCCTGCAGTCCTGGACAACTGCAAAGCGAATATTGACACCAACTTCCCACCTAACTCGTACAGCTCACCGCCTGTAGAAACTGCGATATTAGACTGGGCGGAACCCCCTGCCCATTTGAAATCGTCCTCTGATCTCCTTATCGCATCCGACGTTGTTTACGCCCCTGAACACGCCAACTGGCTACGCGACTGCGCGGCCCATCTCCTCTCCCCGACTGGTACTTTCTGGCTCATGGTTACTATGCGCAAGACGGGGAAGTTTGAGGGTATACCGGATACAGTGGAAGCTGTATTCGCTGATGAGTCATGTCCGAAGAATGAGTATGGCGCAACATTCAAGATCCTGGAGAGAGAATTTGTGGAAAAGAGGAAGGGCATTGGACGGGGTGACGAAAGTGGATACAACCTTTATAGAATAGGATGGGCATAGACGTAGATGTAATGTAGTGGACGTTTTAGATTCGGCCCATAGAAGGCCTGGAGCGGATACACGAAGATGATGATTAGAAGATACAATAGACTTTAGACCTTTGCAAATCATGAACGCCCCTCTATTCTACGCAAGTACCCTAACCACAACCTAAATAAAATAGGAGACCCCGAACCGCTACCATAAACAACGCAAACATCTACTATCCTTCAGTTCCAACCCACACTCTACTCACCATCATCATCAAATCACGCCTTCCTCTTCCTCTTCACACCTCTACCAACCTCCCTACAACCCTCCAAAATCCCCGGCACAGGAAACACAACCTTCTCCCTAACCCCACTATTCGCAACCCACACCCCATTCACCCACCCACGGTTCTTCAAAACACACGGCGCATCCTCTTCATCCGAATCCTGTGGCGCGTACTTCTTTCCCACTCCCTCATAACCATGGAACGTGGTGACTAGAAGACTTGCCAAACGCTCTTGACCATGATCTGGTCCTTCTTCCCAGCTGGTGAAAGCCATGAAGTCTCTGCGCTTGGTTATGAATATGGCCGTATCTTCTGGTTCTCCGTAGGTCTCTGTATCTGGGGACCCGAGACTTAGCTCGTGGCCTTTGAGGAGGGCGCCGGATAGTGCGTAGAGGTTGTTGAGAATGTAGTTTGTTGATGCTGCGGCTTTTTCACCTGGTTTGTCTAGCTTGATTTTGCGGCGGAGATATATGGATAGTCTTTTTGTTTTCTTGTTCCTTGCTAGCTTGCGGGCAAGGAGTTCAATTGCTGCTTTGCCTCTTTCGCTGAGTCTGGCGCCTCTGTGCCGCATGGACTGGTATCGTTTGAGCAGCATTTTTTCACCGGGATTGAGGTTTAGGAGCTTTGAATCGCGTAGGTTCCATAGGATTCCATTGGTCTTGATACCCTGAGCACAGATTTCCGGGCTTGGAAAGCGGCAATGGTCGACGAAGGTTTGCTTGTAATCAGGACGTGGGGCATCGATCTTGAATTCCAACTTTTTCAGCAAGGAGCGGAGGGTGTAGGACAGGATGTCGAGCGTGCTGATGTTGTTGTTGAATATTTCGCCGTTCTTCAAGATCAGTGTGAGGAATACTACGGACATGCTGAATTTGTCCGACTTCGCAAGTGACGAGTCTTCGCTGGTATCGAGACGGTATTTGAATCGCAGTGCATTTGCAAATATGGCGGGTCTGTCGTTTTCCAATTTTAGTGAGCGGCTACAGACGTCGTCGAGGACACGAAGAGTTGTGGTAGTCTGTACGTCGTATTGGTTGTACTGCTTCACCTTATCCAGGATGTCCTTTAGCGATCTGTGCTCTCCGCTCTTGGAACATGCCTGGCAGAACATGGTGACAGTTCTTCGAAACTGAGCGAGATTGACGGTGAGATCACCCAAAAGTTCTCCAAATACGTCGCTAAGATGAGATTTGGAGATGTTTTCAGAGTGCGGAATGAGCAATGTCATTCTCTTTGAAGCCAGATGATCCTCTTGGAAAATCCAGCCTCGATCCCAACGATCATCACTGAGAACATGACGAATAACCTTGAGCATTCCCTGAACAGTATCCTCCTTCAGCTGGAAGCCGGTGAATGTCTGCTCAGAGAGCAATGCAGCCAGCATGTCGACGTCGGCTTGCTTCGTAAGAGACTTTGTGAGCAGCCCAACAGCTAGGCTGCCCCCATAAACAAGATCCATGGCCTGCACGCCATGTTTCTTATCTTCAGGGTACTTTCCCTCGTCTCCTGGCCTTTGAAATATGCAGTCCGTGTCAATCCATATCTTGTGAATACCTTTACTCTCCGCGAAGCGCCATACACGGTCCATGAACCAATCTGGAAACTCGGTTTTGTAAGACTTCTCCCCTGGTCTCTTGATATAATAATCAAAGCGTGCCTGCGTATTGCAGCCAACAGCTCGTACGTCCTCGTTTTTGATCCATCGCCATGATACAGCAATGTACCTGCCTATCCTTTCGTTGTCTTCTTCCCGAGACGTCAACGCTATGGTTCGCCTAGGCCTAGAGCCGTCCGTTTCCTTCCCAACCACATCGAAATCGGATGGCTTGTACAATTTCAGAAACCTCGGTCGTTGCATCCATCGCTCGGACTCCTTGCGATCTAATTGGAATTCCCGGACCTGGAACAACTGTTTATATAATGCTGCTCCATCGTTGTCGAAGATCTCGCGAAAGGTCTTGTTGAGATCGCTCTTCATAAGGGAGGTAATAAGAGTGGTGTCAACTTATTCTGTTCAGTTGAGCTGAGCTGAGTGGAGACGATAAAAGCAGGACGCGTTGTTAAATGTCAGCCGCGTGCTAGCGCGTCTTCACCGGTATCAAGTCCCCCTCTCAGAACGTACAACCAACCAGATGTGCTGTATTCCATGCTGTGTAACAATGTCCGCTTTCTGTACTGTACTCCAGAGAACGCGGCGCGGAAGTGTTGTGGATAAGCCGGAATCATGACTGTCAGGAGTTGATAAGCTGTACAATGAGTACATGCTTGGTATCGACATTTTAGATATTTCAATCTGTCTCTGGGTGCTGGTAGGTCACGGAAAGATACTTGTGTGAAGAAAGAGCATTGTCATACGTCTAGCAGGAGAAGATCCATCGACCACGCACCTTTAGCCGAATCCAAAACAAGCAAAGAAAGACAAAATGACGTACAAACTCGAAGCACTTGATTTACTTCCCTCATACCCAGCAAGGCAAGAGATGCGAGTCCTCCCCACGGGGTTACCAACCTGGTGATGCCACGATCCACGTGCACAATCCCAAAACGGTCATGCCTCGGCATCTCTGTTCGGAGTTCGTGGCCCCTGCATGCATTCACATGTTTCCCCGGATCCACTTCAATACCTCATCACCGCTGTCACGAGCCTCCGAACACCTTTATATACCCCAGACTTCTCGCGCTGCGCCTCTGACATATCTTTCCCCACAATCATCGTACAGATATATACAGACTTGCGCTTTGAAGCCCTTCACGCATAACTCGAGTTGACCAACACATCCTACAATACACACGGCCATCATGTCTCTCAAGAACGGTAGGCTATCCGTTGGATCGCATACTATAGCCCATCATTTTTAATATCGCCGCAGACGCTTTCCCTACCTCCGCCGCCTTTGACGCGATCGCGCAGTCCCTTTCTTCCGAAGCCGACCGCAAGGACGCTATCAAGCAAGCCAACGCCATCTTCGCCTTTACCCTAAAGAACAACGGCGCACAGGAGACATGGTACATTGATCTTAAGGAGACGGGCACAGTCGGAAAGGGTGCCGCGCCTGATGGAAAGACTCCTGATGTCACCCTGATCACGAACGATGCCGACTTCGCAAAGCTAGTCGCGGGCAAGGCGAATGCACAGAGGATGTTCATGTCAGGGAAATTGAAGGTCAAAGGCGCTGTGATGAAGGCCGCTAAAATAGAGCCCCTGTTGAAGAAGGTGCAGACAAAGGCGAAGTTGTAGGTGGTTGTGGTGGTTGTGGTATTGTGAAGGTCACATTGTATATAATACCCCATATGGGGATCTAAATACATATGGATTGGCAACATGAAAGCAGGCAGTCTCTAGGGATCTAATGCCCAGAGACAAGTCCAGAGCACCATGGTGTGTGTAGTATGTATGCCGACAAGCTCACTGTCACATGCCAAGAGCTGGTCACGTGCCGAAATCCAATCTTGTAAGATTGACTTAAACAGGAACTCAACAGTGGCTCTTAACACAACTACATTTTCCCTGATTCGATTCGGCCAAGCATGCAACTGGGCAGATCTTCTGGTGCCGTGTAGTCCTCTACGCATCTTTCATCCACAACACCTATTGCTCATCCTCCCTTGTCGATTTCCGCGGGTGCCTTCTTGATACCCATCTCTATCACTGTCCATCTTGTATCTGCCTCAGAGTGCTTTATCCTGGCTGACTTAATATCCATTATTTCGCTGTATGCTGCCCCATCTGTTTGAAACTCTTTTGTATGGCCTCCAAGATCGTTTTCACTCGATACCCTCCTTCATTACTTCTTCCCAGTCTCTCCGCATGTTAGTTTCATCAAAGACATCATGTACCTTTGGTGCAGCCACTTCTGTGCATAGCTGTATATGCCTGCATGGACAACCTCCGCTTGGTTCCAAAGTGAATCGTTAGACCCTATGCCATACGTGGCTGTCTTGAAGAACCATAGCTTGACAGTGAGTGTGGCACCCAAGATCAAGATGTAAGCGCGAAGGAACATGAAGTCAAGACCGTCCTTTGGGATCTCTGCAACGGCGATGATGCTAGTTTCACAGCGGGTGTATCCTTTGTCAGCGAGATCCGTAAAATTTGTCTGAATTTCTTTCGAGAGTTTCGACCTTTCGAAGTATGCATCTTGTTCGTCCAGTCTCGTCGGGCCACCTTCTGGATGCGTCGAAGAGCCACAGTACACGTGGTATTATATGTCGCCCACCTTCTTGAGGAACTGCAAATATACAAGCCACTTTGACTTGGTATCGGTTGGAATTGTGCACTCAAGTAGAGTCTGAACTGTAGGAGGTGAGGGAGATGTCAGGATTTCGATCATTCTTGGGGCGAACTCTACGTCGAAATACGATAGCGCATGTAGAGTGGTAGCTTTGTCCGGGCACATATGGCGTACCAGCTCCGTTGCAGATGCATCGACTCCCAGGACGGGAAATCCCTCTCTGGCAATCACTTCGTGGAGTGAATCGTCCATCGCCGTCTGCTGAAGCTGGCAGAGAGTAGAATGAGATGAAGGAGTAGAAGATTGAATGGTGAGAGTTGGAACCGAGTTTTGACGCGTAAGTCTAGCGCGTTCAGAAGTGGGGGGCACAGACAGTCGATTCTTCAGGATATATGCGATGTAGGAAGTATGTTGCACATGCATCAACTTCAAAGACAGAAAATACCTCGAGCGCAACCACTTCGCTTTATGGAATGTCCAGTACGGATTATTGTAGCCCTCCTGGGTGAACAGCCATAGACTCTTTCTGACAACATTGGGACCCATGTATTCTCCGCGGTACTGTATCACCACTTCATAATTACGATATTGACATATGCGTAGAGATTACTGAGGTACATTCGCTCCTCTACAGCTAGCCTGCGCCAATGCTTTCTCACCACCATCGTCACCATCTTCTCCATCCTCTGAAGGCGAGGCTTCAGATGACCAGTCCGGTTCGTCCTCCGACATTTCTATGTTGTCAAGCCACTTGTTATTCTCGTGGCCTCTCTTGGCCAGTACCGGGACGCTCTTCCACGACGATTACTTGGCCTCTGTAAGCTTACGGCTGAGATGGAAGATGACCTTCTTGACCTCTATCTCTTTAGAAGATACGACGGCATAGGAGCGAATTGCGAACGAAGCAAGCTGGCGCTGCACGAAATGTTGGAGATAATCCCTCGCAACAATATAACGACGGATGAGATCGCAAGTAATCAGCATACGCCAATTCCATATCTTCATCAACTGCGTGTTGTCCATGAGAGCACTACAAATATGTGATTAGTATAAGTATTCGATATAGGAGCAGCTGGCTTACACTACATCCACGAAGGCGTCAATGTGCATGAAGAACGACGGGATAAAGTCAGCACCGCTGATTCTCTCACTCCAAAACTGCAGAGATGTCAACAAGCAAGTCAAGCTGGCTTGATTCTTATCGATTGCAGATCACAGACAATATAGAGGCTCGTGCACAGTGGCACGTCCCAGAGAATGGTCTGTGATCTGCAATCGATAAGAATCAAGCCAGCTTGACTTGCTTGTTGACATCTCTGCAAAACTGGAGCCCTCTTGGCCTTTGCGCGGATAAACAATGGCAGGAGTATGGCAGCTCGTGTATGAGCTGCGCTGACAAGTTTTGCGTCAAACAGAAGAGGCTCGATTCGTTCTTCTTGGCGTTTCCTAAAGAACTGTGCCCGTTTTCCTGCCCAAGCACGGTCACCTTTGCTCGCCTTTCGGCCTACCGCCGTGGACTCCAGTGTTGCTTTTTGGGCCGCAATTGCCTATGTTTCGTGTAGCAGGACTTGCAGCTCCTCTATGGTGTCATTCAGTTTTACGAACTTTGCCTTCTGGGACTCTTGCTCTTGAGGGGTCTCGTTTGTAGGTGCTTCTCCGAGCATGCGTGCTGCCAAGTTCCAGTTGGTGACTTTCACGACACAGTCCTCGTGTGAAACTTCGCCTGGCACCAAGTTGCGGATGTATGAGTTCATGCCGTACAGCTAATGATGCACCTAGTGGTGTCAGTTACCAGCTCGAGTTGCGGCATTGCAAAATCTTACCTGTTTCCAAATAGACTCAACAGTGCCCTTTGATTTATCCCGTGTCTCAGCGAGGCTCTTGTCTTTGTTCTTTCCTGTGACAGCCTCCCGACAGTCTGGCGGCACCCATCCTCGCCTGACGGCAAGCCGATCTCTCACTTCACTAGCGCGGTTAGGTATCCACAATCGCGCTTCTCTCACCTTCACTTTCACCACAATACTACCGAGTTAACCTTAACGGCTCTCTAATCGAATTTTCTCAACCACTACAGGTTGAGTGAGGCGTCTAAACTCGAATTAAGGTCGAGTTGTAGCTTTAATCGTCATTCTTTGTTTTTGGTTTCGGAAGCGGAAGTTTTGAGGTACCTGTGGGTGACTATGGCACTACTGCTGAACACACAGTGCAGTCAACAGGAACAATCTATTAGAGGAACAAATTAGTCCCATTGTAGTCTCTTAACGCATTTATGCTTGGCACATGAAGCAAAAGAGCAAGTCGAGATTCAAAGTATACAAAGGAAATTCTATTGAAAGATCGTGATGTAGTAATATAACTACAAAGCATGCGCTATCATGACGCGGCCGTGAATGAGAGACATGAAAGTCGTGAGGAGCGTTAGCCATAACCGTAAAAGAAAAGAGAAAAAAGAGAGCGATCGACCGTGACAAACAGGAAAAGAGACGCCATACCACCCACCATCCACCTAAAACACCAACATGGGCCCGTTACTCGCCTTCCAAGTACTCAAATGCAACAACTTCCTGCCCCCACCACCCCAAAACTTATCCTTATGAACGTGTTCCCTTTCCCTACCCCTCCTCCCACCAGTCGCAGCGGCACCCCCCACCCGCACTTCCCACAACAGCAGCACTCCCCCTAACCGGTCTACCCAACCACCTCGACAACACCCTCTCCCTCTCTTTCCTCTCCATGTACCCCACCTCCTCAATCGCCTCCTGCACCTCCTCCATAAGCGGACCCATGATCCTGACATCGCTCCTTACTTCCCTCTCCCTCGGCATTGCCATTTCCCTCGGCGGCGGAGCAATCTCAACCGGACTCAACATAACCGGCACATCCATACTCTCAACCTCTTGATACTGTTTCCAGCTATCATTCCCAGTAATCGTAGTCAGCGGCTCAAGCGCCTTGTCCCAATCGCCCTCCCTCAGTTTGACGTCTTCAAAGTTGAACTCGCGAAGCGACCGCTTATGTCGTGTGATGAAATCCGCAATCTGTGAGGAATCCATGATTGCGTTTTCGAGAGCTAGGGTGCGAAGGCGGGGGAAAGATAGTGGTGTGGGACCACCTCCTGCTCCTCCTACTCGTTGGGAGGGGTGAATATTACTCTCATCCGCATAGTTGGCTTTGCTGGACTGCCCCGACAAACAAGGTTCACGATCCAGACTCAACGGACAAGGACCACGCGACCCTTTCCACCGGAAGAAAAGACGGGTCAGACTACGGGAGAGAGTGGAGAGGTAGGCGTGTAGGACGCGGAGGTGTTCTGTAGAGTGGCTGCTGCGAGACCGCGGGGACGAGGGAATGTTTTCCATGCAGATTGATAGATGGCGGATTTGGCTCCAGCGCTTGGCTGATGAAGGTGTGCTGCCGAAGTTGTGCAGGGGGTGCAGGTAGAGGAGGCCGCACGGGTGGATGGGGTGGAGGGATAGGGCTGAGAGACTGTACAAGGGGGCACGCTCGATGGCGATGCGGAGCGAGATTAGGGCGTAGTCTACAACACCACGGCGATGGCGTGGGCTGTTGGATCCGGGACAAGAGATTTTAAGATGTGTAAGATTAATCATTTGGGAGAAGGCGGCGCAGAAGGCGGGGACGTTTGTGGCGGCGTGGAACAGGGGTGGGTATTGTTTGATGAGTAGGTCTTGCATTTCCCAGCTACCGTACTTTGGCGCCTTGTCCTTTGCAGGTCCATGTTGGGGGAGTTGAACTTGGGGCTCGTAGATGAACTGTTGCTCTGCGCCGGTCAAGGGGTCGATGATGGGTGGAAGGCATGTTTCTGGTCCGTGGGGCATGTGGAAGGTGAAGGTCTTGACGTGGCGGCCTATCCTCGACAGCGCATCAATTCGCGCAGGCTTGGAAAATGTAGATGTTTTGAATGTAACAGTCATCTTTTCGAACAACCGGGGCGCTGCTTTGGCAGAAAAGTCATGGCATACGAGACGGAAGCTTGATAGATCCTCTGATTCCATATGGTCGAGCAAATTATCGCGGCATGCATCATTAAGCCAGAAGCGCAAGAAGACTGAACTTGTAGAAAGAACCAGGTTACAAATGGAACCATTTGAGCGAATTGCTTTGTGCTGTCAGTACCCGAATCTTGCATGTTCCAACAGTGAGGGAGCACTTACATCGACCATCCGCCGTCGTCGCCGGCGTCAATGGAATCTCTCCAAACAGCAGTTTCGAACTCGCGCGCGACACCGTAGTCGCAGCACTACCATAGCTATTCTGGCTCTCTTTGGAATTCGATCGCTTTAGCGACGGTGGTTGTCGCTGTGAGTGATACATGTTCAAGCTTGTACAATCTCATGCAAATGTAGTATAGCGTAGTTGTGTTTAAAAAATCGATTTCAATCAAGGTATCAATCTGGTGAAAAATCGTAAATAAATCGTACTCGTCGTTTCAAACATCCAATCTTCCCAGAGATGAAAGCGAAAAAAAGACGAGAGAGAAATCCTAAGGATACCAAAAAATTGAACCTCCATCGCAGTCAGTCCTATTTACCCAAACTAGCCATGCTCTAAAAAAGCGGGGCGAACTGACACGAATGCAAGTGTGAGTCAAAACCACTTTGTCAACCCTCATCGCCAACCAAGTCGCCACCCCATCACCTAACCTCGATGGAGCCTCCAACACTGCGCAAAAACACGACTACACCACGGTGCAGAGACGTGTATATATGGTGTTTGACGCGACGATTCGACACAGCCATCCATGTGGGGCCGTCGGCTTGAAACGTTTCACACCGCTCGGCCAACCGTAGGCTGGCATGCACGGGATGGTGTCTGCGGCGCCTGCAGTAGTGTGCGTTGTTCGGTCTTGGGGGACAGTGGCTGGGCGAGTGCGAGTGCGTAGGACTGGCGGTCAGCGCTCCGGAGTCGCGTGTAGGGCTTGTGTACTTGTGCAGGGGGTTGTGGGAAGCGCCTTGATTGAGTCAAGGGCCAGGTACGACGCGTCTGTTAGTTTGCGCGGGCGAGAGACGCGATTCGTAGGAGACAATAACAATAAACAAATGATGTCTTTTTTTGGTAGTTCGCGTCTGTTTCAAGTCAATGTAAGGTTATCGATTAGTGTCCGGAGGCGTGGTGTGGCTGGGTACATGGAAAGTCAACACCATACAACTATCGCGACGTCCTTCTGCTTCCGTCTTGTAGATGGACTCCAAGACGTGATAAGTACAACTCGTGATAGATGACAACTAAATCCTTCCTAATACATCATCCGACAAGATCTAAGCTACAACATCACATCACATCACAGCAGCTATCAATCTCGAGTGTATGTTAAGAACGCGTTCGCGCAAAACCACAACATCACAACCACGCGTTTCCCTCTGCTCTGCTTACACACCACCTTCCCAATCTCTTGGCCAAAAGCATCATCACCGCGAAAATGCCTCACCCGCATAGTGGCGTTACAACACAAACCAAGCAAATCATTTCTACAGGTTGACCGGTCACACGGGACGGGCCCCGCACTGGGTACATCCTGCCCCTACCAAAGCACATGGGCGTTCAAGATTATATCGAAAACAAATTGATGATTGGATGTAGAAACTACATGAAACATGATGTATACTACCCGGTTTCGTTTCATTCCACTACTTTCTCCACCTCCCCACCGCACCGACAGACAGACATCCTCATAACAGCATTAGTCAAGTATAACTATTGGGTAAGAAAGATAAAACACATCGTCTTGAAACAGTGGAACAGCTGCAGGTGGGAGGTCTCCACCTTCCCGCTGTACAGTATGCACGCACGCCCTCGTGGCCACCATTGGCCGTACCGTTGCGACCCAAACTACTTTTTGTCGATCCCCAAGTTGCCGTCGAGTAACGTTGACCGAATACAGCCGCTTGCATCCAGTCTCCTCATCATCCTGACGCAATGGGACTACTTCGGACCTGCCTCATTGGGCTTCCTGCGCATTCCTCATCGTCTCTTCTCGTCGGAGAATCTTGGGGCGCCCTCGGGAACGGGAGGAGGCATATAACTTCCCCTATACCCATTAATAGGCGGTAGATTCTGGCCAACGACTTCTTCGTAGCTTGGCGGGGCATCATCATATACAGGAGCTGGCGGAGGCTGGGAAGGTTGGCCGCTGAAGCCCGTGGTAGGAGTATGAAGAGGTGGTGCATGAAGTGGGGGTTTTCCCGATTCTGCATTGAACCCAGCTGCTAGTAGTGCCGTTGGGGGCGCGATGCCAGAGTAGACCTTGACCGGTAAGCGGAGGGGTAGCACAATGAGCTGATCTTCACCGTGCTTGTAGCTTCCGTAGCCAAGTCCGACGCGCACTTCGAGCTCGTAGAAGCGCGAGAGGTTGCAGGATGTAAAGCTTGGCGAGACGGTGTTTGGTACAACCTTTCCAGACCAGTACTCTGGGTTGATGGGTACCTCGGTTTCTAGCGGGTCTGAAGGGGCGCCAATTGGTATCGCCATGTTGCTGAACGAGCACAGGATCCAACTGTTGGACTCGGTACGGGATACGTCATGCGCCCGCACTTTGGTATATCCAATGAGTTCAACCTGGAGCATTTGCAGATATATGTTCTTTGTACGCGGGCTGACATTCTTGACAAGAACCCGCAGCGGTATGTCTTGGTTGGCCGTGAGTATCGCAGGGTTTGGCAAACGCGCATCAATGGCTACGCGCGGTTGCACACCTCCTGCAACAGACTTGCTTCCCGGATTCTCCAAAAATTCATGTTGTCTTCTTGCATACGCTTCTCCGTCTGCCTTTTCGGGCCGCGGAGGCTCAATAGGCAAAAACGTAAAGTTTGCAATTGCCCTTGGGTTTTCCTTGAAGAACTGTGGTCTTCCTACCGTCACCTTGACGAAGTATCGAATCTCTGCCTCGCCTGGGAATCCACTAAGCGTTGGTGGAAGTGTAGCCTTGACGTGTTGTGTCGGTGTTTTTGCGAATTCGGGAATCGTATTTGTAAAGGAGACACTGGAGATGGGGTTGTTCGACTGTTGGCATTGCGTATTGAGAGGAAGCTGTTGTTCGCGTCAGCGGTGTGGGAAGTCGCTGCCACCACTGGATGCCTACCTTGAACTGAAATGGATATTCAAAAGAACCAGAATTCAAAGGGAAAATAGCCTTTGGATTGAGGTCTTCTTGACGTGTATTCGGTGGGAGCAAGACCTGTGTCTGGTACAAGAACTTGTGTACTTCTAGGACTGGTCTCTGTTTGTCCGGCCTGCTCGGATGTATGGGCGCCAGTAGCCGTGTCCTGCCCTCACCTTCAAGCTTCACAATGATGCTGCTTACATTGGCCGGATGGGGCACACGCAAAATGACCTTGCCCTGTATGAGGTCGAGATTTGTATAGTGCTCGTGCGGATGCTCGAGCACAATGTTGACATTCATTTTGAGGCGTGCTGCGCGGGGTTGCGATTGTGTTGCTTTAGGCTACGATGTCTGAGTGAGGGAAATCGCGCAGTTTGCAGAGATGAAGCAACATGTCAGAAGTTAAAAAGTCTTGAGTGTGGAGCCATGTTATAGATTTTGTTTTTAATGCAGAGGCTAAGCCAGGAGAACGCGTGTCAAGTCATGAGCGTGTTTGCGCGCAGGCTGAAGGGCACAAAACGGATTGAGCAGGGCGGGGTGCGAAGTTCCCAGGATCCAACAACGTCATAAGCACTAAGCAAACAAGACGTCTTTTGTAGCTATCTAGCCGCAAGCAATGATTTCAAATATTTGGAAATGATCTTGCTAGACTGCTTTCCGTATATCTCAGCTCAATAGCTGGGTGCATACGGTGCGATGTCGCACCTTGAAACCGGGTAATATGCCGTACACAGCCACAATCGCACCCCAGCCGCAGTTCCGAGCTGGAGCATGCCCAGTCTTACTTCAGCATCGTGTTTCTTGCCCAATTCTCTCGGCGGCGAATGCGGCTACTTTTGCGATGGAACATTCCGGAGCTTGCGCTTGGTGCACTACAGCTTTTCTTTTGCTAGCATATCTGGAGGCTATGTTAGCACTACTGGTTCATGTTGTGGAGCTGTCACCGTACCACATATATCTAAATAGAATGCAATAGCGTTAAAACTACATGTTTGTCAGCTAGATTCGTTCCGGTCGATGAGCAGCATCCTTCATACTTGCGCTTGCTCCCCGTGAGTTCCCAGAAGAACCACTTGAGACGATTCGTCCAGTTGATCAGGTCAAGATGGCTTACGCCAATCAAAGTACCTTTATAATCACCCCACTGGCTTGAATGGACGCTGTAAAAGGTCAGATATCAGTACATCATCCTCAGTCTTGCGTCTTTTGTACCTAACCAGCCCATCGTTTACCCCCTCTATTGGCTTGATAATCGCATGCGAAGGCGAAAAGACGGACCATTTGCTGGGCTCCAGCGACGCGCCATACGAGTAATACTTGACGTCCGGTATATCCGGTGTCTTGGGGTTGAAAACATTCTTCATATATGCTTGTGTGAGCTGTGAGAAGGCGCCAGTTTCAAGGCCAAAGTACTCCATGACCTTGTAAACTCGCTTGATACGGCGCTCTACCTTGTTTTAGCTTGGAATCATGGATGTATCTGGTCAACATACGGCCTATTGTCTCAAACATGTAATCAGCAAAGGCAGAGCCTCTGTGTGGAGTCGCAATGGTGGTGAGGGAAAGGATCTTGAAGTCGGTCGGTCGAAGTTGGCTGATCATGTATCGTGAGTCGAGACCCCTGTGTTGTCTCAATACAATGTTTCTTGGAAGACATTATGATGTTTACCCCTAGCCAATGTCAGCTACCAGGAATTGTGCCAGCTTGATTATCCTCCTACCATGCTGTGTCTGCAACTAGTCAGTGATATGTATCTTGCCTGGAGATACGTGCACATACGCGATGATGTTGACCTGCTTTCCCTTTGCTTTGAGCGCAATACTCTCGGCCAACTTGGCTGATCTTGCCTCGATGCTCCCACTGGGTGGCACTGCAGCGACGATGACTTCGATGCCTTTATGTGCCAGTGCATCTGTGATTCCCCGCCAGTATTGTATTCCTGGTATGAATTGGCCGGCAAGACGCAATTCGTCAAATCCAAGGAGCCCATGTGCCAGGACTATGGTGTTTTTCTGCGAGAATCAGAATTGCAAAGTACGGGTGGACTTGGGCTCGTACAGGAGTATCTTGATTCTGTTAGCCATATTCGTGAAATCAAGTGATTATAATCCCAAGTACCATATTTCTCGCGCATTACAGCAAACTCATCGACAATCTCGCGACCAAAGTCTGAGATGCGCGGGTCTTCTTTGCGCCATTGCGAGCTGCTGAACTGACGACAGGCATACTTTGGTATTAGAGTATATGTCACTGGCCTCGAAATAGGCGAGCGAAGAGTCGCCCGAGTACATGTTCGTATCATTGGGTAGTTGTCATTGTATGTGACTCCAGAACGCGTTTGGAGTTTAGCTGCGAAGTTCCGCGTTGCGCTCCACGGATGACGTACGTAGGGCTCGTTAGCGACAACTGCCGGCCAGGGTCTGTGACGGGTACAACTGATGGATACAGATCGAGGCTGAAACATGTATCAGACCCGCAGACGTTATGCAATCCCATGCGTGCAGTGCGACGGGATACGTGTGTGGGAGTTTTAAGTACAGGAAGTTTTCAGAAGAGTCGCAGTTGAAGCAGAAATGGCACAACATACACCATCATGAAGCTGCAGTTGCTAGGACATTTTCGTAATGCATCGTATACTGGTTGGAACTCAACTGGCGCAGTCCGAATCTGACTGCTACCAGGTCATATACAGGAAGCCATCTCCACCACTGTACCCTCCTGTCCGGTTCCCCATAAAGTAGTAAAGTGCAGCTGCCCTTGCGCATCACCCAGACGTTATACCAGCGGTCTAGTTTGCCTTTCGCGGCGGCTCGGGGTTGGCGGTTATGACGGCCTGGATGAGTTGGTCGACGACCTTGGAGCCAGACTTGTTGCCAATCTCTTCAATCTCCTTGACCTTGGCGTCGGTGTCCTTCTTTGCATCCTCCTCGGCCTTTTGGTTGCCTGAGCTGTGCTGTTCCGTTGTCAGCTTCATGCCCCCCAGCCTGTAGAGTGTTGACGTCGTTGACGAACCTCCTTCTCAAACTTCTGGTACTCGTCCTCCTTTTCTTTCCTGTAGTCTTCGATCTCCTTTTGTGCTTCGTTTCGGGCGTCCTTTACTCGCTTGGTGCGGTCTGGGTACATTAGAGCTATGTCTCGGTAGGGTGTCGGAAGCTTCATTTACATTCTCTTGCTGCTGGAGTGTTAGCGACTGCTATCTTTAACACACTCGAACTGCGACATACCTTGCTGGACAATCTTCTGAGCTTCGCGCTCGGCCTGTATCGCGTGTGAGCTATGCGGATGTTATAGTGGGTTGCGCTGCCTTACGTCGAGCAGGGTCTGGATACCCGCGGAGTTTTGGGCGGACTACAGCTGTCAGCGGTCACTCTAACCCACGTATTCCGAATAGCTCACCATCTTTGGTGTTGGGTTTGCGGGGATGTTGGTTATATCAAGGTAGAGTTGCGGAGAGACATGATGCAGCGAATGACCTTGGCGGATGGTGCATCGGCGGCCCAAGCTCCTTCCCGCCATAAGTCCCCACTGCAACTTTACAACTTTACACAGACTCAGTCACCAACACTGCAACTTCTTCACCGCCCTCAACATGTCTCGAGCCTCTCAGATTACGTTGGCGACGACATGTTTCTCGGCGATTAGCATTGTCGCATTCGTGCATTGGTCGCAGAGAGCCGACAAAGCAGTTAGTATACACAATATGCGGCTGCATGCGTCTTTGCTGATATCTTCAGGCAATGCATATGGGTGTTATCCGCGACTACGAACAACAACGGGTCAAGCGCGAGCGACAGGCCGACTTTGAGATGCAGCGAGAATTGGAACAGGAATACAGAAAATACCAGACGGTATCGGATGGAGGGGGGCCTACTGCACCACGGTCACAAGGTGACTCTGGGCGATGATTCTCAACATCCGCCACTTTACTGCAACTGTAGCCGGTGAGCAAAAGTCATATTGCCGCTCCAGCCTTGCATGCGCAGCCCTTCTAGAAGGCCTCAGGTTCCCCACGTGCCCTAGCTGCGCCACCCGTTCTCCCAGGCCAAGGGACCGGAGTACATGCAGCCTTGTTGGCCATATTCTTGACCGCCGACTAAATGGTAGACACGACATTTGTCTATACAATAGGACTACCAATCGAATCCAGCAGAATTATGGATTGATTATTTGATGGCGGCTGATGGACAGCAAGATTCAACCAGTTGGCTCTGATACACAACGGCAAGTCAAAGAGACAAACGACATGTATCAAGTGAAATGAATGCCAACAAGGATAAAGCATCATTCATTCTTCAGGCGCCCTGTATCGTGGCAAGGCCAACGTCTATCACAATTGCCAAGGTTTGGGCCGCGGTTAGGCGATTACCCATTGTCTATAATCGGCTTCGTTTGTGCCAACAAAGCACCAAGCACATATTGCCAGCGTCAAAAACACTGCCCCAAATGTGCATATCTTTCTCCTTGGTATCCATGTGATCTGCGCAATGTGTATGCCCGGGAGCACTACTGCGCTCCTAGTCATGATAGCATTTCCTAGCGATGGCAGTGCATAACTTGCTATTGAACCATATCGAGTTGTGATCGGGTATCCGGCTAAGTCTGCTTCCCCTGGTTCGTTGGCTGGTTGCCCGATGATGCGTGTGGCCACACACTTGGTTCAGGTATTGTACTATAACGTCTTGGCATGTAGTGACCTATGAGGTCATACGGATCTGGATGTCATCGCGCGTCACCAACAACGAAATGGAGAGGAGTGCAGATTGTGCTGGTAATGGAGTGAAATCTCGTGGTTATCAGTTTCAGTGTCAGCTTCGCCAAGTGTCTATGCTCCCTTGCGCAGATTGCAAGGCAGTTCTTCGGCGACGGCGCCTTCACAGCCCGGCGGCGAAAGACTGTCAAAGGATCATCAGCCACCAAACTTATCATTCAGATTGGTTAGGCAAGCCAACACACCGTTAGGCTCTTACCTAGTACCATCTTTGCGTGGTGGCGTTGGTTCCACCCTTCTTTCCAGTTTACGTCAGGGTCCTTCTTTCATGACGCAGATTGCAAAGGCTTAAAGACCCATGCCTGCCTCTCCACAAAATCGCACTTTCATCCTCAACCTCACCCTAGCAGACGGCTATACAATCACCGAGCAAACTTTCAAATCTTGCTCCTGTACTTCCCCTTACATTATATTTGAGGATTCATTTGTATAACTAGACTCAAGTTGCACATTCAGGGTTCCGCGACTCCTTCGCACCATCATCATACTTTATCCTTCAACATGAAGGTCTCACAGTTTCTCACTTGCTTCGTCGCCGCGCAGGCAATCACCGCTGCCTCGATCCCCGAAACAAACAATGCGCTGCACGCACTCGAAGAGCGCCGCGTCGTCCCACCCTCAGAACTCCTCTCACCAGAGCACACACTAGAGCGTCGCAAAGGAGGTGGTGGCCGAGGAGGAGGGAGTAGTAGCGGTGGTAGTGGCGGCGGACGCACAAGCGGCTCATCTAGCGGTGGTGGTGGACGCACCAGCTCAGGCTCCGGTGCACCACGATCGTTTGGCGCAGCACAGCCATACAGAGCCGGTAGTCGCACACCTGGAAAGGGTCTTGTTGCCGGCGCTTTGATTCTCCCAGCAGCCATGCTGTTCATCATGCCCGGTCTATGGCTCGCCAGCGTATACCCATACCACTACAATAACCCCTACCGCTTCTACAACCAGTCCGCCACAAACGACGATAACGATAACAATAACAACAACAAGCGCGACCTCTGGACACGCCAAACTCAGGGCCGCAACGAGACTCTCCCCGTCATGTGTCTATGCCAGGAAAACAGCTCCTGCGGTTGTGACGAGAACGACGGTGACTACTCGTACGTTGACGACCTTGTTGGCAACGGAAGCTACCCCGCCCTCGACAAGTCTCTCGTTACCGTGTCTGATGTCAATGGCACAAAGACGCTTGTTTTGAACGGTACCCTGCCTGAGGGAACGACCGCGCCGGGAAGTAGTGCGGCCGTTGACTTGAAGGTTGGAAAGTACACTGGGTACTATGTCGTTGGTGTCATGGTTCTTGCTGGTGTCTTCATGTAAACCCATCCGTCTTGGACCTGCAGAAGATGGTGTCTCTGGTTTTGATTACCTAGGGGGTTGTATTACTATGATGAAGCTATGAGGTTCTCTTTTTCGGTGTTTTGTTTTGTTTTTGATTGCGTTTTGGGAGGCATCATTGGTTTTTAGAAAGGCCTTTTTCTCCTGTCGGTTGAGATGGTTTGGACTGGATTAGGCTGGGCTTATGGATATATACCCCCGAAGTTGGCTTTTTTTCTCCCGACCTTTGGGCAAATACGAGTTTTAGACTTAATCATACGTTTCTATCCAATACCCTGTCTGCTGAGTTTGGTGTGATGGGTAGTGCGAGTGCATGACTGCTTATGCCTTCTTGCTTGGAGGAGTGGGTCGCTGAGTGACATGGGAATGGGTGTATGTACTGATACTTGTGTGAAGTTTGGTATGAGAAGAAGAGACGAAGTAAGCTTGATCTTTATCTGGGCTATTTTGCGTTCCATATCTCTCTTCTGCTGTGCATGGAAGTGTAAGTGATGAGAAAAAGGAGCGAACGCGTAGATGGAGAGTTGTCTCTCGTGAATTCATCACTCTCTGAGAGGCTGCTCTGTATAAAGGCCTCCGCGCTGTCATCAAACACTTCAATTCTGAAAGAGTTCCTAGTTTTACGGTTTTAAGACCGAGGTTGCAACATAAAGCTTACACGGTAGCCATATCAACTCACGCAACTTGCATCGTCGTGCCTTTCCTTGCACTTCTCCCTGAACTCAAATTTCAAATTACACTCTCAGCATCTATCCAACACTTTCCGCTTCCGCCTAGCACTTCACAGATACAAAAGTGTTAATAGCTAGGTGCAGCAGTCTCGCAACTTCACCGCCCCGGCCAACCCTCCACGTCGTCATTCACCCACCCATTCATCCATGCTAGATACTAAAATGTCAAGCCTCTACATGCTTGGCCCAGAGACAAGACTACGCAAGCAATAGTCACAGATTACGCAGTATCACAATACAAGAATGATGAACGCCTCGATTCGTCAAACTAGGTTTAGCGGCTCCGGAGCATCGGATGGTCGACGCTTCGACAGCGGCGGTGCGGAGGTAAAGGCGTGCACGTGAGTTGATTTGTATGTAATTTACATTCCGATTAGGGAAAGACTGTTTTATAGTCCTTGTAACGTATGTATGGGTGTTAATTACTTGTTGAGGGGGAGGCTGGGGTTGGTGCTGGGTGTATTGCGGAATGACTCGGTTACTCCATGTAGTTAATTGTCTATAATGGAAAGACCTTGTCCTTATCTTGTTACCTCCAGTTTCTTCTCCTACTCTGTCGAGCGTAGGTGGGTTCCGGTGGGGTGGGGTTTAGACGTAGTCTGGGTACGGGAAGAGAACGACGCGTAAACGGATGTGGCTATGAAATATCATGAGGGAAGTTTTGTGGGCGTAATTCATGGCGATTTACATATATGATTTTTTGGCTGCTGCGCTGAAGATGGTCATATGTATCGTTGTCAGCTTGGGACTGTGACCGGCTTACATTCGTGCTCTACGAGTTTCCGCTGTTCTGGATGCGAGCCGAAAAGGCCCGGTCAGTCAGGTTTTTTATGCTGGCTTGATGGATTTCCTCAAACTGTACTTATGACCACGTGTGGTTTCGTATCGTCTTCGGGCGGCCAGTGATGGGTTTTATGCAATTGCGGACTTCGGACCCGCAATCACCGAGAGCATCTCAAACTGCACATTTTCCACATCCGTTTGCTAGAAATTCCGGTCAATAGTTTGACACCGCTACAACAGATACTCACCGATTGCTGTGTGTTAGGGCGACGCTGCAACCCCGTGACAATTACTATAACCGCAGAGAAAGCAGATAGAGATCGGTGACTGCGACCAGGCGGTGTATATAGTGATCAGAGCGCGAGCACATGCCACGATCCCATCGGTATGGACGTCGGAGGTGATCCATGGAGTGATCCTCACCAGCGTCCCATGTCCAGATTCCGGTCAATCGGAATATGGAAATTGCCGCTATGGCATCCGAGTCATCCGCCTGAGTTCCAGATCCACGGCAGCGAGTCTCTGGTACGATCGGGCGGTGAGGCTCCGTGGGGTATATTGTATGCAAGTGAGCTGATGCGTGGGATCGCAGCGCCTTCTGAACGGCGTTGTGACGACCTTGGGTGTAATTCCTCGGGACATGATGGGGCCTTGGAGCACGCTCCAGCCTGACCTGGCTAGGCACCGATATCAGTGGTGAGGTGTCAGCTTAATAACACACTGTAGCATGGATGGAACGATATGGGAAAGCTCGCACTCTCGACGTTCATCAAGTGACAAGAGACATGTTCGAAGAGCCGCAAAGCTTTCAGCATGACGTGGGCAAGGAAGCGAGACGCAGCCAAGCAATGCACCGTCGACAACTGCAGTCATTATTGGTGGGCGAAATTACGTGTGCCGGCCGTAGTGCCGTTCGGCACTGCGCTTGTATGTGCCAATCTTGTAGTGTTGCCTATTGCCCTGAGCCAGCCAGGTTGCAGTCGTGCCACGCACTGAAGGCCGATTCTAAACTGGTCAAAGTGAGTACGATGTTGCAAAAAGATGAGAACTGGTAACAGCCACTCGCCCCTGACTCATTTCAAACATTATTCTGGGAAATCTGCCTTGTAACAGTCTCCTATAGTAACTGCAGACAGATGCGGGACTGGGGCCGGGTACGGTGAAAATATGCTCAGGGCGTTAGACCCTCGTCTTCTGAAACTGGAAAAGGTTCCCGGTGTTTAGTTTGAGGCGGAGTCTTCCGATTTTCCTTGGTAGGCGTAGCCTTGCAGTATCGACACTGGGACGAGGGTGGATGCAGGTTGATGTCATTGGCAGATAGCAGATCATTGAGAACCGTGTAGACCGGGAAGTGCTGCGTGAGATGTACAGATCGCCACCACGTGAACCCATCGCACGGGAGGGTGCATAGGGCTGCATAACGGTCAACCGTTGCAGGTAAGCCTCGAAGCGCGCAATCACGCCGATGGCAAGGAGTTTAGCGCTCACAGCGAACCTGGCGTTCTGATAGCCCAACCAAAAGACGGACAAAGATTACCAACATTCTAGACAATTCTTTACAATGAGATGGAACTTCCCTCTAGGCATACTACCTAGTAGCATTAGCGGCGTCTTCCACCGCCCACCCATCAATCGGTGAAGGACAGATGGAGCAACTTACCCCATGACCCACGGACAGAGTTCTGTATGTATAATTGGACGATTAGCCGGAGATGGCTTTCGAAAACCCCATGTTGCGTGTGTCCATCTGCAGATGGCCAGGCAGCACTCAGCTGGTCAGCCTGAAGCGCTAGGCAGTGGCAAGCGCCCATACACTTCTGGAATCCGCTGGTAAGGCTGATCAGCTGGTATGAAGGTGCAGAGTAATCTTGCCGTTCTAGCTGTGGTAGATGACTGGAAATGGAAGTTGGTGTTGAGGTTTTGGTGGTCCTCTTCGGAACACGGAGTCGCGGTCGGGATTCACGGTCGGGATTCACGGTCGGTACGTACGTAGCCACCAAGCGCGAACCGCCACCACCCGGCGCGGGATTTCTCGAGAGCCGCACGTACCGCCAACTACCAGCCTCAACGACCAAGTTGCTATTCATCGCCAAAATGATTCTCGCAACCTCGTAACATGAAATCGCCGACGGGCGCGATAGCCGCTCCGAATGGGGCACTAGACCCCGGTGGAAGCGCAGTGGAGCTAGAGCTCCGGGCCTGACTAATATACGTCAGAAAAGTCACTGCCCCTCCGTCGCTCCGCTCCCGCCCACTACCCAGGCGCTATATCCAGAATTGTGGCTGAATTCGAGCTGTCAGATGCGATTCGAGTCACGCAGAGATCGTGTCACTCGGCTCTAGGACGTATGAACCGATATAAACATGGGCTCTTGTAATGTATATGGTACGCTTGCGTGGCCCGCGCACTACAGGGGTTTTGCCGCCCCCGTTCGCTCACTATGCGCAAAATACATCGTATGTTTTCCTGCTCCCGCTTCCACGCCCTGTCCTTTTTCCTACTAAATTCTCCGCGACCCTGCGGATGTTGCATGGGCTAAGCC
Source organism: Pyrenophora tritici-repentis (assembly GCF_003171515.1). Lineage (NCBI taxonomy): Eukaryota > Fungi > Ascomycota > Dothideomycetes > Pleosporales > Pleosporaceae > Pyrenophora > Pyrenophora tritici-repentis. Next base: position 589,064 of record NC_089395.1, read on the forward strand.
ACATGCCAATCAGCTTCTGAGACGCATCATCTGCAACAAGCTGAAAGAGCATCTAAGAAGCGAAGTACCCACCCCTGCCACACCCGAAGACCTTGCCTCTTTCTATACAGTTTGGAAACTAACGGCTGTAATGGCTGTTTTTGACAGTCCCATCTTAGTAGCTTCCGGCTGACTGTGCACATCATCCCTACACACGTCTCCAGTTGCCTGATGGACCTGCAGATGGACAAGATGCCTACCATGGGTGACCCACTCTGGCCTATGCTTTTCTATTCTATCCTCATCCCTTCCGTATATATGCCGTCCCTTGCCACGTCGAGTACATTCATTACCCCAAGTCTCCATTCCCCTAAACACCAGTTCTTCAGTTGTTCCATATCGTCGGTCTCAATCTTCATACGCACCCACGTTTACACATTCCACTGAACATCAGTGACTTACTTCCCAAACATCTTAAACCGCCAACATGTGCTACCAAGTCATCGAACGCTACTCGGTCTGCCGATGTCTCTACCACAAACATTCAATCGACCCATGTGCCTCCCACGGACAACGCGGACATACCATCCAAGAAAAGACGGTTCTTGTAGGATATACATGCAGCAAACATAGCAACGGCCGACCTGAGATCGCCCATCAAACCAGCGTCCACCCTGATTCGGGCTACGGAAGCGGCACATATCCTCCCTCGTTCCTAGGATGAAGAGACAAGTTTCCGACCTCATCACGATTCACGACCATATCTATCGTTTCACTTCAACATTTCCGATTGACCGTTTGTCTCTTGTCCAACCATCTTCTCGTTCGAGCCTGCGACTGTTGTTTCTTTTGGAACATTCATTTCTACACCTTCGTCACGTTTAACAATACACGCATTAACAAGGAGTTTATCTGGGGCTGGAGTCTTCATCATGGGATACATATTAGAAAGAGCAGGACGTTGTACGATTACGAGGGCATGGGTATAATGTTATACTGGATCTCGGCGGCATTGAGTGGAGTAGGAGGAATGAGTTTCAACTTCTCTTCTAATCCGTTATTTTTACTCGTGTAGTAGCGCCGTGTTTCGCTGTCAATCCCACTATTTTTTACAAGCACCTTCAAGTCTGCCTTGCGTAAAGAAAAGACAGCAGCCACAAAGCCCACACTTCTAGGGCGGAAGAGGCGAGTTCGTACTGTCCTAGTCTCGATACCGTACACGAGTCGACGTGTCGCCATGCTATACTTCAATCGTAATCTAAACTTTGACGGACCGAAGCGTTGGAGAAGAGTGAATCCAGTGCATACGACGTTCGCCGCGACGTCATCTCGCTAAGCTGCCCCACATTTACTCTGCACGTGCACGTGCTACCTTACCGCCTCTTCCCTGACCCAAGCCTCTTGGTATACACTCAACACCCATCCACTCGGACGGTGTGAGAACCGCCACCCGGTCAAGTAGGCCTACACACAACTCAACGTATTCTGCGAGGTCACTGCCAATTCCTATGACACACACATAAGACGATAACTCCACTCTGGAGATGCAAGTGTCTTTGTGATGTTTGACTCATTTATACGGGCGTTTCCGACCGTGCCGGTGAACTACCAGCTTCGGCAGCCTCTTGTCTCGGCGAATCGGCTTATCGCGCCACAGCTATCCATCGGAATGCAGATGACGCCTTGGACGCGAGTCGCATTGACATGGCTCTACGAGGCCCGTTGCTTCCGCTGCCAGCATCTCGACACGGAGTCCCCGGGCGCAGGGCGAGAATCGTCACGTTCCGCGTCCTCGAGGACACTACAGCTACCTCGCTCGGCCATGGTAGCTCCCGCAGCTGCGTATGCGTTGGGCTATGGGCTTGCGCGGCTCTCTAGCCACGGTTTCCTCCCCCAATGCCAGGATACCTGTACTTGTTTTTCTTCGTCCTTTTGTTAGCTCCCCTCTTGTTTTGTCTCGGCGACCTCGTATTGATGCGCAGTCTGGGACCATGTACATGGTGTGATGTTGCGGTGTTTTTTCCCTTGTATTGCTGGTGATTATAAATTCTTGGTTTCTTGCGTGGTCCCGCTGAGCTATATGCCGGTTTTCTTGTTTCGGCATTGCTTTCGCAATCTACAGTACGCACGCTCAAGTATCTGTCCGGCTTCCGCATTCTTGGCAGCTTGTCTTTTGCTTCATTTAACTTTGGTGCCGACTGTAGATCCCAGCACACCTCTCCACCCCCAAGCTATTCTTGGCAGTTGTTGTAGGGTGTTTTGGTTACGTGGCTTGGTCATGTTTTCTATTTCCCACAGACTTGACAACTCGGCATAGTTTTGCTACATTGAGTCGGTGGAGATGCATCACCCCCGGTCAAACAGCCGACAACTTCAGCTTTCCCCAAGCGGCCCCTACCGAGATGCGAATTCAGCCTCGCGGGCGCGACAACGTTGTATCAACGTTTTGTGGGTACAACGGCAACACGGATCATGGGTCTCTCGCCAGCTCGCCGGTGTTATATTGGCCCCTGCATTAGTTCGATCGACTAGCATGACCTTCAAATCCAATGGGATATGCCATAAAGGGAATATTCGATACAACTTCTCTCATTGGATATTGGACAACTGGGTGGCCGCCTAGCTTACATGATCTCGTCGAATTGTGTCGTCGTGGAACTTCCACTGGTTGGAGGTTGGAGGCTCGTGGACGCCTTGCGACCATGTATACACGAGTAAATCCTAGATAGGTTATCGGAAGTTTATTCTTGTGTTGTAGTACTTAGCACGTGACACCGCTGCTGACTCAACCGGTTGTTTTGGGAACATGTCTACACGGTTACCTGACGACCAGGCCATGATTACTCATATTACGCATATCCCTTGTCACGACTGATGACGTAGAAGAGCATTGAATTTTAGACGACAATATAGCCACAAGATACACCATCAAGAAAGCTTTAGCAAGGGTAGCAATCCGATTCGTCAAATCTAAACTCCAATCACCTTGCGCCCAACTCCTATACACGAGAACACTTGGCAGACTACAGATCCCGCCTTACATCAGCCCATCTAATACAGAAATAAAGCCCTACTCATCCTAACACCCATATCTTCCACCAAACATTCTTCATTATCCTCTTCCGGACTAATACCCAGCGCTTAACGGGTAATTCCATTGTGGCGAATGAGACAAGCCCCTACACCCATTATAGATGCTCTCACTCTTTCTCGCGGTCACGATCGCGGTCTCAGTGGTACTACGATCAGATGTGGCGCAGTGTTTGACGGCTGAAAACATGGGGGGCGGAGTTTTACGCCACTGAGCTGGGATGGGTGGGGGGCCTTGCAGCGAGGGAGGTTCATGTGTTTTTTGGTGTGTGTGGTAGATAGTGCGAGGTTTGCTGCTTGCCAAGGTTGGAGCAGGGATGTAACGGTTTGGGACTTGCCAAGACCGACTTGGGTGAGAGTTGGGTACGGCTATCGCTACCACACTTTCTCATCACACACACCTATATAGCTGCAGTTCCTCCATAGCTACACAATGCAACGCAGTCCTCCTCCTCTCCTCACACCGTCACAAGGGATGGTGAGGGCGGAATGGGCGTTGTGTGGTGGGATTGTAGGGTAGGATTGTTACGGGGGGTTTTTGGCTCAAGGGCGTGAGTCAGGAGGGTGCCTGGAGGGCTGGAAGGGTGGTCTAGAAGGGACTATGGCGAGTTGTGGATAGAATTTGTTACCCGCGGGGGTTACTGGGTTGGAGAGAAGCTCGCCTTGCTAGTATGGAGAGATGTGCGTTGCGTGGGAGCCGTCGGGATGGTGGTTTATAGTAGCTTCCTAGCGGATGTCTTTGCGATGAGTTATGAAAGTAGTGTCGCGCGTGTAGGAAGATAATGGTCATGATTGTTTTACTGGCCAGTGTGTTGTTGCGCAACAGAATACAAGTCTGCTTGAGTAAGTCCAGCTGCCAATCACCGAGCAGATAAGGACACTTACGTCCTTTAGTCTTCACTCGAGGACAATGCTTTCGGATTTTGGTGATGCTTCAACCCATTGCTTCAGGTAAACTGTTCCGAGGCACAGTCTTTGGTAAACGGTACCGACATTGCCCTGAACAGGGCTTGGTATAATGAACATTACATGTAAGCAAGGCGGCATTTCGAAGACACGGAGCAGGTTTCCGTGAATGTCGAGGTAACTTTGACCGGACAAATGTTTGGACAGTGCTATTCCGCAGTCCCCGTTTTTAATATAAAGTTTGCTGATGTTATTCTCACTAACATCCCAATGATACAAGTCAGTCCTAGCAACAGTGGCACCAGGATGGTAGACGGATACCGTTTCTCGGAAATCCGCATGTTTTGGGAACTCGGCAACGTGGTCCGTCGATGTTGTTATATCCGCTTCTTGTTTGGGAGAACAAGGGCACCCGTAAAATTCACTAATGGATGGGAGTTCGGTAAAGTAAATGTCGCTAAGACTGATATAGGACGTATGTTCCTGAGACATGGAGAGGGCTATGCAGTCAACACGGGACTGTCCTAGATTGATAGTGTTGATCAATTCCCTTGCATTCTGATCTGCATGAACTACGCCTGCAAATCTCCCATTGCTTCGAATAAGAATAGGATGCTCGTGAGATCCATAAGGAGTGCAGTCTAACGTAAATGAAGCTTTTTGTGTATGAACCATTATCCGTCCGGGTACTTCCGTCAGTTCTTCGGGGATGTCCTTGAATAATTCTTTCTCATCATACTCCTGGAAAGCCTCCTGTCGATAATCAAGTGAGTTGTCGGACGATCGTTCTTGCAGCCGAGCTGAATAGTCTTCCCTAGAACAGTCGAGTTTGAAGTACTCTGGTAGTGTAGAACGTATACAGCCATTTGCCCATGCGAGTCCCACCAGAAGATTTGGACACGACGCATGTGAACCGCCAATGGCTACCCTGGTACTTGTACCATCACTCTGGACTGTTGTGCACCAATATGCAAGAGAACATATGTCCCAATTATACTGCAGGAATTTTACACTCCTCGCTGATATCCATGACCATGTAGGAAAGACATCCGTCCCTATGGTTATTGGTGGTTTGGGACAAGATTCATTCTGCACCCAGAGGATTGCAAGATTGAAGATATCCCAAGGTAGGCCAAAAGACGTCCGATGGCCATACCTTGATTCAAGTAGACCAGAGAAGGTTTGTAAGACGTCAGCCTGATTTTTCAGTGTCCTTTCCATATACTCCTGGATATGAGCCAGAAAATATTCGATGACACCCGATTCTATGCGCCATTTCGAACCAGGTGCCTCTGCAGAGATATATTCCTGAAGGGGTGTCTTATGCTCGATGTAGAGCCCATAGTCGGTAAAGAAGACCAAAACCGAAGATGGGATATGCTCTTGGTAAGTCCAGCCGCGCTGATTCCATTTGGATTTTGAGAAGACTCTTGGCAGATCTGGTGCAGGTTCGACGATTTTAAGTCCGTTCTGTAGGTCTAGGTATTCTCGTTTCTGTCTTGCACGGCTAATGCCGGACAAGCCACATGCAGCGCTCGAACCCGCCGCTGCAACAATAGTAAATGCTGCATGGTGATACAAACTCCCCATGTGCTTCAACTCGATGGAGTTCGCATCGATCTCATCTTGAACAATGCAGAGGCGGTCGATCCACAAATATCGGTGCTCCAATTCCCTACACGCTGTCATAGCGTCCAATATCGTGAGCGCCAAATCTATGTTCTCTAGGTTGCCAGGAAAGGAGAGACTATCGACATTTGAGCGCAATGTCCGGAAGTGGTTGACAGAGTCGTTTCCCTACACGTAAGATAGTGCAACATATTGTGCACCTTGCGGTAGCTGGATAACACAGCGTTGATCAACGTCAATCACGCGGATGTCGCGAAGCGGTTCGTATACGGGCAATATATGCGTCGTATCCTCGCGCTTCTGTGGTTCCATTAAAGGTGAGAGGTAGGAGCGTAGCCAAGGCCAGTCGATATATGTCCAGGGACGTGCTGCTTTTTCCTCGGGTAGAGTAGTGGTTAGATCCATTTTCCCCCATTCTACCCCCCAAGCCGCTTCGAGTTGATGTAATTCGGGATCATTGTTGATTAGCACATCTACCGTTCCCAGGTAAACCGTAAATTCTTCATCATGTTTACTTGCATCTTCCTCCTCTTTTTTCCACTTTGCCTCACAGGCAATCATGAAACTGCAAACATCGCACTGTTCTGAGTTTCTAGAACATTTGTACGAAAAGGTCCAGTTTTCGTCATTAAAGCAACCAAGGAGGTGCCAGATACGAATATGTCGGCATTTCGCACATAGGTTAAACCGAATCTGCGACTTCTTGCTATCGCATCGATCACAGGCCTCGTGGAAGAATCGACGCTTCTCATTGCCGTCGCTTTTCTTATGCTTTAGGTTCAACGACGGGCAGATATCGCAGTCAACGTCGCTCTCTGACCCGGCAGCCTCCGTGACGGCAGTTTAGAGTTATCGCAAGAATGTGAGGTACAAAGGAGGAAGTGTGAAATATGAGATGATGAATGAGAAAGACAGAGGAGGGGTAGACGATTACCTGGAATTGCGGCACAGTCAAGCTGCATTTCTGCAGAGCAGTCACAACTGATCAACAACCCTGATGGGCCAAGATCGAAGGCAGGCGCACCCACTCAGCGCCTGCCTCACGCCCCGCCATCCGACAACGCCGCATCCCACTGAAAAGCCGGATCATCCAGTCTCTCCAGTCAGTCACTCAATCACACATCACCCAAAACTCAGTCAAACAAAACCCATTTCCTTGAGCACGAGCCCATGCAAATCCATATCATTGACTACATAGATATCTCTACATGAAGCGTGCCTTGGCGCACAAGTCCGAGGGTCCTCCCCCTCAAACCGTAGTTGATCAAAAGACAAAGACCATTTCAAAAGTCCTCATCTTTTCGTCGCAAATGCCCCGCCATCCATGACGCCACCCCCATATCTCAGGGGGCAACAAAGCCACGGAAGATGCGTTGAAAAAAAAACTAAACTTGAAAGAAACTCGTGTGGGCAGCTTCCCATAAACCAGCAGCAATAAATAAACTTGAGTTGTCGTTAGAGATCCAAAGAGTGGGTTTGATTGATAAAGAAGGAACAAAGAAGGAAGAAAAGAAGATTCGTAATCATAATATGCACAGAAGAAAGAGGGGTGTTGAAGAAGGGTCCGCGGTGTCGTCATCGTAGGGTACTGAATTTCGACGACGACAGCATGGGCAATGGTTTTATCCAGAAGTTGTTTGATGGAAGCACTTAAGAGCGGATGACTACACCCTGGCGGCGGGTAGTCTTCTCCTCGTAGACGTACTCGTCCTCAGAAGAGCAGTCAGAAGAGTCATCCGAGTAACCACATCGAGCACCGCCGCAGTCAAGCTTGACGCGGTCACCAGCGCGGGTGATGCCGTAGCGTTCGCACGTGCAGCATGAGCTACCAGAGCTAACACTGGACGGGCTAGAGCTGTTTGTGGAGCGGCTGGTGAGCGAGGGAACGTCTGAGCTCTCATCGGAGTCGTATTCGGAGTCATCTGACGACTCTTCGATGGTTTGCTTGGCGAAGCGGGCGTTGAGGGCCTCGAGTGTGGTCTTGTCGTACTGCGTGTTGATGACTTGGCGGGTCTCGTGCGGGCGCTGGGGCTTGGGGGCGACGATGCGTTCGGGGCTGAGGCCACGGCCCTTGGGGATGGTGGCGGTCGAGACGCGGCGTGACTTGCGGTCTGAGCTGGATGTGGTTGTCTTTGAGCTCGACTTGGCGGCGGGGATGTCGATGATGTTTAGCTTGCGACCGGTGGTGGGCTCGGTGGTGTGGTCCTTAGCGGGGTCGTGCGAGACGTGGTAGCCGTCAATAATGTACTATGTCCTAATTAGCATCCCTCCCATCGCAACATGGATGTGACATGAACATACGTAGTACCAGTAGCGCTGTCCCTGCTTCAAAGTCTGTCCTTGGAACTTGAAGCATCCGACCCAGCCTCCAGACTTCTTGGGGTCCTTTGAGAGCGGGAGTTGTCCTTGGTAGCCGTCCCATGAGCCGAGCAAGTGCACGGTCTTGCAGTTGGAGGAAGTGCGAAGAGTAAAGTTAAGCTGGATAGCGGCCATTGTGAAATTGTTTCTTTCTTTCTTTCTGAAGTAAAAATTGGTATTATGAAGTATCGTTTTCTTTCGAAATTGTCCGATGCCAAGCTAATGGATAGACGTCGAGATTGCTGAAGAAGCTGTGCGGGTGTTGAGAGATTCGTAAAAGTTTGCGAGTTTGCGTTGTCGTTTGGTGTGAATGTTCGTTTCGAGCAAGTAGAGCTGCGTATTACGTGAAGTGGACCGGCCACAAGGGAAGTGAATTACTGTGAAAAGGGTGGGTATAGGGTTGTCGGTAGAGTAGTGATAATTAGATGGCACCAGGCCTGGAGAGGAGAGAGGAGAAGAAGGGGGAGGGTAAAAAAGAATAGACAAAAAACGAACACAACAGCTCTGAACTTGACACACTTGCTGAAGAAAAAAAAGACGACATATGAGCGGCCACAGGCCTACTTATCTACAGACATTGCATTGCACGACTGCTGGGCGACCATTGGGCATTAGCGAGGGGCTAGCAAGCAGGCATACTGCGCTACGCCCACAGTGGACCAGACGTCGCTGCGCCCCGGTAGCGATTGATTGCACACAGGCCATTTTGGCAGGGTGTAAGCTGGTAGCGGGTGTGGAGAGCAGTCTATCGAATGTACGGCGAGCGCTTGACGGTGATGCGAGAGTGGTGCACCACTCGTCGTGTGTAGCCGGGCGTCTTGCTTCTGGCCCCTCATTCGTCAGCGCGGGCGGGGAATACATGAGTGGGTCGTCACGTAGAGCACGGGCCCGAGGTGAAAACATGCATCCAATCAGAAATGACGACGAGGTGAGCCATGTGATGTCGGGATGTGCGAGGTGCAGATCGCTTTCTGTCACACTGCATGCTCGACGGGGGAACTTAGGCTTGAAGGCTGATGACGGATGCAGAAAATTTTGCTTATCAAGGTTGCTACCTTGATCAACCTGCAGCTATCCTCCCTGCTACATAGAGTCCTATTTACAGCCATTCCGTACCCACATCTCCCACTCCACCCAATCCCATCACTCCGAGGCCAGTTTACTCGTCACCAAATGCCCCAAAGGGGACAATGGGCGGCTAATAAACTTAGTGGCTTGCAGCGCCATCCAACCACAGCATCTCTCTACCAACCTCACTTGGATACCATATGAGCAACATCTCCGGCCACATTGCGGTCACAACGTCCGCCATGTGGAAGCAAACGTATATCGTAATGCCATGCAGGGTGGGCTTGCATACAGCCTCGTAAGTGTCGAAATCATGCATTGTCAGGAGACGGAACAAGGACGGGCACTTCGGTGCGGCTGAGGCACAGCGCTTCGACACCAGGTACGCGAAATGAAGGCTGTATCGCTCAATGACGGGAGTTTGCACCTCGGGTACGTCATTGTTCGTCGGGTATGGATAAGTGATGAATTCCTTGGGCACACAAGAAGCAGGGTACATGCTGTGTCACTGTTGTGCTCTTCGAAGCTTCCTGCTTCGACTTGGAATAGATCCGCCGAGAATGTGGCCTTGCTTTTGCGTCTGCGTCCCTCAACTCCCAACGCCCCATGGCGCACATCAATCGGACAGTTTCCAATCCCACATGGATGCCCAGCAAGACTAGACTGAAAAGAGTGAGGTTCATCTTGAAAGCCTACGCGCCGTACCCAGGACATGAACGCTACAGATGCACCGTCACCGGAGGCCTGCCCAATAAGATCGAGTATTGGTCACGCAGACAGCCACTTCACTATTAGCTCCTCAACATGATCATGCAAGGCCCGCACTCGCATCTTGACATGAAGCCACTTGATATTACATGCAGGTTCGAGTAGTTCAACGCCGCCATGACCTGGTATCGTGAATATCGTACATGCATTCTGTCCGAAGCTTGCCGACTCAGCAACCCAATAGATTGGCCAATTCCTCTGGCGTCAACGTGCTCTTTCTCCTCTTTGGCCTGCCACCGACTCTTGTCCTGACTGGAGACCTAGCTGCGCGCCTTGTGGTTACGTCTTCAGAGACTGCGACGCTGTCATCCACCTGTGCGGTGGGGCTGGTAAACTTTTGGCCGTCGGTTACGGCGGCAGCTTCCGCAGCTTCTCGTAGCTTGTCTTTGACCTTCAACTTGGGTGACGGCTCATCGGGGTGGGCATGTGGGCTAGAGAGGCGTTTCTTGGTCTGATGAAGGTTGTTAGTATTGGATATTGGAAGAAGAGGTGCTTGAGATGAAGGGAAAGAAAACTTTGCTGCTCGTCAAAATCATGGTAACGTACATGGCGTGGTGCCCGGCCATCTCGACTTGCTTGTCTCGATGCTCGTTCTTGAGACTGTGGTGGCTTGGCTGCAGAGCTTGGGCGACTAGGCTTCTCCGCACCAACTAGGTCGATCCCAGAGGCATCCGCGTTCTCGTTTTCGACTTGAGAGGGTGTGTTGGGTATGGATGGTGAAAAGGCTACCTTTCTGGGCGACTTGTTGCCGCTGGTTTCTCCAAGCGCTGATTGACTGGGTTGCAGCTTGATCTTGAACATATCGGGTCCCTTGGTCCTTTCCGGAGCTTCCTCTACTCTGGGTGAAAGATGGCGCTCTGTGTCTTGTTGCTCTCTTTGCTCGTCAGAATCATCCACATCTTCGTCAAAGACTGAGCTGGCAGCCTCATCCTCTTCTTCCTCCTCGTCCTCGTCCTCGTCCTCGTCGATGATGGAAATGCCTTCATGGTTGGCCGCTTCTAGGCCATGACTAAAACCGAGACCCATCCTAAGCTCTTCGAGGTTGATAGTGTCGCCATTGGTCATGCGCTTCCTCCAGGAGTCCATCAAAATGAAAGACTCGCGTAGACGAGCTTCCATCTTCTCCCAGCCGGCCCGTAGTCTGTGTATCTCTTCTTCGCGCATCTCGACCTCCTCCACTGACACAAAATTCGGGTTGGTGAGCAGATTCTTCAGATTGTCCAGGACTGTGTCCATGTCATCGGCTAGGGTCTCGTAGTTGGTGGGCAGCGCGTGGAGCATGCCCTGTCGTGCGCTGTCGTCGTCTTCATCCAGAACCGATGCATCTTCTTCGCCCCCTTTCCCATTCTGCTCTGACATGCCCTGGAGCTCCCTCAGTGTCAGGAGTGTGCTCCGTACAAGACCGATCAGATTGTCGTTCTCATCGCTCAAGCTCTGGCTTAGATGAGTCAAGAACTCAGTCGTCTCCTGTTTGAGACTATACTCAGGGTCGTCGACATTTGGCACCTCGTCGCGTACAGTGCTGGTAGTGCCTAGGCCCACGCTTCCGGGGTTGATTGTGATACTTGCGCCCACCAGACCCGTCTTGTTGCCCCGCTGTTGGCTTGTTAGGTGACTCTTGAGCCTTGAGATCTCTCTATCGCGTTTTCGCACGTCGTTTGTGCAACTTGTCCGTACTTGGTCAACCGTCGTCTTCAATCGCTGCATCTCTGCGCGCAACTTTCGTGCCGATGATTCAGCGGTTTGCAAAGCTTTGCGCGCCGATTGTTCTTGCGCCTGGGCGAGCGACAACTGTCGCGAGAGGTCTGCATTGCGGTTATGTTGCTTTTCCAAAGCAGCTGTTTGGCGCGTCGATTCCGAGCGGAGGCTTCGCAGCGTTTCGGCGATGGATTCGCGGTACTCGTGGTCGCGCTATGCACTCGTTAGGGGTATGTCGTCGAAAATAACACGGTGGCATATGCATACATCGCGCTTCAGTATCAAATCGTGGACTAGGTTGATAATCTGAGCCATGGTGGCTTCTTTCCCTCCTTCGCCCCTTGATGGGTGCGCAAACTCAATGGGCTTGCCATTGCGCAACAATCCCCGCGCAAGAAGTAAGTTGTTGATGTAGGTCGATGCAGTCTTAAGATTATATGACTCCATCTTGATGGGCGGCTTTCGGCGTCGTGGGCGGCAGCGTCGTCGGGAAGGCTGCTCGTCCAATGTTTGTTTACCAGTGTTCCTAATCCAGCGGAAGGAGCAACCGGCCAGTCCGCGCTAACCAGGTTCCTGACACGAACTACCGATATCTCCGCGACAACTCGTGGACAGCACCACTCCACCACCATCTTAGCATGCGAACATCACTGAAGAGATGGGTTATTTGAGGACGTTTCGTAGATAAGTATTATCGCACGCCACGTGGTAACTTCCTCGCCCAAACAGTTGTACAAGACCACCTGTTCGAGTTTTGATGTTTAGCCAAGACGCTAGTGGTTGGTACCTAGGTAACGTAGACCTTGGTGAGAAACTCCAAACTTTATGCCACCCACATGCCACTCACATGCCATCAACATGTCATCAACACCATAAATACGGCTTCAATACTCCAAACTCGTATATCCTGTCAGATCTAGTACCGTCTGTTCAGTTTCAAATCATGCCCAGGTCGTGTAGCCTAAAGTATGCGCGCTGTGGTTAGGTTACTCAACACAGTCCTTTTGGAGAAAAAGGATAACCTGCATGCTCAATTTGAGATCAGTTTGATCTAGAACAGACCCAGTAGTAGCAGTAGACAGATTACTGTGGATATAGCAGTAGTTCATGACGCCAGTCTATCAACGAAGCCTTCCAAAGTAAAACATCAATTTGCTCGAATAACTTAGAATTACCATGCAGCAAAAGGCAATGGATGCGGAAAATTAATCGCTATAGAGTTATTTGACTGCTGCGCTACAACCAACATTTGTCTAAGATACAAGATTTTCGGCGTTTCTCTGATAAGAGAGAGGTACCTCCATCTCAAGAGTAACAGAGTGTTCCTCCTGCATCTAGCCCGCAATGGAGTAGAATAACAACGAATCTTGGCCGGCCGAGAGCGCGAACGTAAAGTCGACGAATTGGCCCATTCGAAGATTGTGTGGCCTACCAATAGGGGAACATTGAGGGCTATTCTGTTGTGTGTTGCCCGGGTCCATTTGGCAGAGTTTCAGGTTGAAGCCGCGGAGATTCGCTGTGATAGGGGTTATGGGCTTGACCACAAACGTCCGATCGCTGCCTTTAAAAAATGTTAATGATTGTCGTGGAATAAACAATATGGTCACTTACTTAGTACATTGGCACTCACGGACGCTTCTGTGTTATCCTCTAATACCTCGATACCAATGGCGACCACGTTCTTGTCCTTTGCCTTGTAATTTCTGTACCCATATTGTCTCTTGGCAGTTCGGACGCCTTGCCTGGGCGGTGTACTTGGCTGGCAAAGGATATCCTCGATAAATGATTCTTCACCTCCAGGATCCACTCCGTTAGGGATACTAAGCTGCACACAGACGGTATTCTCGGGGCACTCGCCGGGCCGGAAAACGCCAAAGCCTTCGCCATTCGCAGGCTCACATTCGTCCTGCCAGGCTCGAGGGCTGACATCCGACCTGCATTCGCGTTGTATCCAAGTTTCGCCCTTAAGACAGGTATTTTGAGCCGGTTGTCGCTTTTCCAGCGCAGATAGAGCACGCTTAGCATGGTTCCACTCAGCCCGTTTCTTAATTTGTGCTAACTCTTCATGGTAGGCGCGGACTTCCTCGATGTATTCCCTTGGGATAATGTCCTCAACGGTAGGGGCATGTCCGACAACATTTGCGGTCGGTGCCGACAAGACCGGAATGGCCAAAAGAGAGCCGATGATAAGGGCTGGAATATCCAGCTTGAGAGCAACCATGGTAAAGATTGGGAGACATGGAAGTGATGGTAATGATGGAATGTAAATAGTGTGATGAACTCGGGGAGGGACTGGAACAGTGAGCTTTATAGTCAATAGCTCTTCTACCAACATATCATTCCGTCCGTCTCCGGTTCCAAGCTGGTGACGTATCTTCTGTAAAAATCCTCTTACCCTTGTTTCGAATGCTTACATGTCGGACCTTTCCATACCACCGTTCTGTGATATTTTCTACGCCGAGTGGCTATCGCTAGTAGATTTATCGCCAATCGCAGATTCGCCTCTAAAGCAGGCGATCCAGAAGTACGATCATGATTAGACCGAGATGGCCGAATATCATCAAAGTTTCTGCATCGAACATATGTTCGGCCAATTCTTAGCAAGTCTCGATGTACCTGAACAACAGTTAGTGCTTATGCATTCTATCTCTCCTTAAGAAGTGCTTCTCCGCCTTTGTCACGCATGAGCGCAAAGCACGTCTGAATGGAACGAAATCGCGGATCTTAGAGCGTCCTGATTCCGCGAATAATCCACGACAAAAAGTGTTATTCTTGGAGAAGACCCTACCGAAAAGTGCGCCAGTGACTTACGACAGGAGCATCTGACAAGATGATAGGACATGATCAGCAATTGAAGATCTCGGGAAGTTTCATCTGCATCTCAAAGCTACCTTGGCATACAGTGGTCCTGCTTCACATCCCTCTATCAGACTTGCTATCAGTCAGTTCAGTCAGTCCGGAGGGCTCCGGACTGACTGAACTGATGTTTGAAGGTCACTGAACTGGACTGAACTGACTGCCAAGACTTTTTAGGTAAATAAAAACTAACTAAACTAGACTGAACTTGCTGCTGCTGCGGACTAACTAGACTAAACTAGACTAACCTAAACTAGATTAACTAGTTGTCAGAACGCAGGTCTACGCCCACTACGCTATGCAACCAAAAAGGTTGTCAGATAATAGCACTGTTGAAGATGAGAGCGTACAGACGCTGGGTTAGACTAGCGCGACCCGGCATCTGAGAGAGCCAATCGGATCACAGGAAGGCTTGGCACCCCCCAGGTGTGCCCACAACCGTAGACAGAACCAACAAACAATCAACAATCAATATCATCACCATTATTACCTATTTCATCAGTATTCCAGATGAGAGTGAATATCTGACAAAGGTACGTATGATCAGTGAACTCCTGATCATCGTGGTAGAATAGTATATATTTTACACCTCGCATTGCGTAGGCCTGACATATATAGCTTAACTGCGCATATAAAAGCGTTAAAATAGCTATTCTAGCGCGTCTTAATAGGCTTAATAAGTTGCTAGATATTAGCTATAACGCCTATCACCTCTGCCTTATTACGCTGTAGGCGCTCTAATAGCTGTTAAGTTTGTGGCGTATAGATAGACGCGATTACGTTAAAAAGGACGCTAATAGGGCTGTACTTACGCTACTTATCTATATACATCTCCTTATTATTAAGGTAAGCGGCGTCGTTCTTGTACGCGCTACAATCTTTACCCTAAATTACTAACTACGCGCCTAGGTTAAGGATGTAGTAGTAGCAGCGCAGCTATCGCTCGCTTATAGTAAAGTTAAACTCCTCTGCTAAAGACTTAACTATAGTGTTATTATTACTTACGTTGTTAAGCATAAAGTATTTAACGCTTATATTATTAACTATTGAGAAGCTGACACTATTAGTAGTAGTATGACTACCTAATAGAGCGCTCTCTAAGGCACAACGGTAGTGGTGGTACAGATTCGTATTGTATTGACTAAGGAGCTATTCACACGTTCGTAGATCCGTGTTGCGTGCAGCTGCGTCCAAGCTCCCCGCTAGGACCCACCTGCACGTGTCACCAATCATGTGACTACTCCTCCGCTTGATACCACCAAGTCACTTACGGGCTGTATTCTCAACATTAACACTAAATAGCTGTAGTATTATCGCCGCTACTAAGGCAATATTATTGATAGTATACGCCCTGTAGAGCTTAGGTAACCTAAGTAAGTAGTTAACTAGCTTGCCCTCGCTGTTAAGGTAGTGTACGCAAAGGCTAGTGAAAGCGTAGTTGTCAGATAGCAGGCGTGTCGAGCCGAAAGTGCCGACACCGCTAGCTAATAACGGGTTAGCGTCTTAGCAGAACAAAACTCTCAGCGTGCACCTTAGAACAGACACAAGAACAAAGAAATCATAAACATCCATCACTTTTGTGCAATATCTTATCTGATCTGACAATTAAGAGTCTCACTGCCTCTATAAAGAGCAACGAACACGCAATAATGACGATAAACCAGAACCAGAGGGACGCGACAGTTATCCTAACCGACTCGAGCAAATGGATCCCCTGGTACCGCCAAATCAAGATGCAATGCGAAGCCCTAGAGATATGGGACATTGTAGATCCAGCGGGCAACACACAGCCTCGTACAAAGCCGACCGAACCTCTCCCTCCACTCGTATCCGACTATGAACCAGCCGCTGCTCTGAGAAATACATCATCAGCTCCATCCTCCTCTACACGAACCGCGAGAGCCAATGCCCGAGCGCCTACACAAGATACAGTTGACATAGTCAACCCTGCTGTTCAAACTCCAGCCATACCAGCTCGATACTCAGAACTCTCAGCGGAGGGGAAGGAGGCATACGATGGGGACTCAAGGGAATTCAAGATGGTTTTTGAATCATACAAAATACGCGAACGAAACTATCGAGACGAACGCACAAACATTGCGGCAATGATCAGACACCTAAATGCAACAGTTAGCCCACACCTCTAAGTGAGCTGCTTTGAGGAACATGGAACTCTCCGCACCTGGATCACAAACCTCCAGGTAGCAGTTGGAGTAGACCTCGACGATGAGATCAGAAGGGTACGAGAGAGGTACCACGATTCCTTGAGACCTATGAGAAGCCCGCAAAATTGGGAATCATGGCTCAGCGAATACGACCAAGCTGCAACTCGCGCCGAAGCCCTAAAGATAGGGGACGTGATACAAAGCAAGCTGGTTGTGGACGACTTCCTAAAAGCAATCTCTAAGATTGCCCCAGCATGGATGGCAACATTCACTGGAGCGGGAAGCGACCGGAACAATATAGAAAGAAGGCAGATGATGAAACTCTTCCGCGAACACATGAGCCTAGCTCACCCAACACGAGGCAAATCAAGAAGTGCCTTTATGACGGGTGAAGCAGCCTACGCGGCGAGCGGTGAATCCGACTCGAACACACAGGGGGACGCCTCAAGTGTGCAAATTAGAGCGCCATCTACCAACCCTAGCCAGGGAAACCAAAGGCAAACAAACAAACGCAAAATGAATGCACCTGGCAACAAGTCCAAGCAATTCCAGAAAAGGAATACAGCAGAAGCTGGCGATATATGTCCTGCTTGTGAACAACGCCATGACATCAGTAGCTGCTACTATGTCAACCCAACTTTGGAGACCCCAGATTGGTTCAAACCGAACAAACACATCACAAAGCTGGTACAGTACAAACTTCAGCATGATGCAGACTTACAAAGAATAATACAGGAAACAAACCTGGAAACGAAGCGACCACGCCTAACTACGGCATCACGATCGATTACACCCTACATCAAGATATCACAAACACCGGACTCAGTCACTGATTGACTAGATGGACGCGAGATCTCGAGGCTGGACGAGGGCATGATGAAAGCGGCATTCAATGCGAGCAATCAAGGATACCCATTAAAGGATGCATTCATCCTGGATTCTGGCTCGACGACGCACATCTGCAACAACCTCTCAAGGCTCGAAGACGTACGCCCGCCTGCGATGGGAGATTACATTTGGGCTGGCAACTCAAGGGTTTGGATACAAGGATACGGAGCAGTCAAGGTGACGGCAGAGGGGGCTCAGGGCAAACAAATTCTACACCTAAGCAATGTTGCCTGGTGCCCAGACTTCCTCTGCAGCCTCGTATCATTCAGGCTGCTCCGAAGACAAGGTATATGGTGGGACAATCGAGGAGACCCGACAAGCCTACGACGATGGGATGGTTCAACCATTGCCACCTTATCGGAACACTATGGGCAATGGGTTATCGAGCCACCTACTACATCAACTTCAGCCTTTCATGTGCGTATGAATCGAGCCAAACGATCACCACAAAAGGCTACTGCCATACTATGGCACAAACGACTCGGACATCCCGGGCCATCCGCGATCGAGCATCTCGTGCAGCAATCTGAGGGGGTGAGGATCAAGGGCATCACCACCGTGGAGTGTGACGCCTGCGGCAGGTCAAAATCGAAACGACAAATACGCAGGACGCCTAGACTGAACGACGAAGGGCCAGGTGAAAGGGTAGCCATCGACTTCCATGAGTATGAGGACGGCAGTTTCACCAAGGAGAAGAGCCAAATGCTGATCACTTGCCGACGGTCCCGATACACATGGGACTTCTACTTCAAGGACAACAGACCGGCTCGCTCAATCATTCGCCTCCTAGGCCTCTTCGTCCAGTTCATGAAGAAACAATTCAACATCACAGTCAAAGTCATCGAGACTGACAACGAGATCGTTACCGTCAAACAAGAGGTCGAAAAATGGTGCACGTCCCTATCAATCAAACTCGAGCCCTCCGCTCCAGATACTCAAGCTCAAAACGGAGGAGCTGAGCGCTCAGGGGTGTTATAAAAGAAAAGGCACGCGCAATTCGACTGGATGCAAACCTTCCATGGGAACTCTGGCCAGAAACTACCAGAGCGGCGGTATACCTATACAATCGAACGCCAAATTACCCAAACAATTGGAAGACACCATACGAAATATTCTATACACACGCAGCTGCCATGAACGGCATAGTCACCGGACCTCGAAAACCAAATCAAGCTCACCTAAAAGCATATGGGTGTAAGGCTTTCGCAATGACAGACGACACCCACAGAGGAAAGTCCAGGCTACAGAGACTAGATCCGAAGGCCTGGATTGGATACCTAGTGGGATACCAGTCGACGAACATTTACCGCATATGGATCCCATCTATGGCAAAGGTAATCAGCACTCGCGACGTAGTGTTTGACGAAGAAACAATCTTCAATGGCAAGACTGAGGACCTGATGGACAATCTCATGCACAACACCCTAGAGGAAATCGCAACGTGGGTGAGAACAGTCGAACTCCCAGGTACTCAGAGCCAACAAGCAGAAACCGAGACGTTCTACGAGGACGATACGACGCAGGAAGAGAGCCCGCGCACTCAGAAAACCAGATACCACCAAGGAAGGAAGGTGGTAGAGGCATATCTAACCCCGCCACCAACTCCTCCACCTGTGGCCTTGCTAGTTCAAGGAGAGGTGAACAACGAGGATATGACGAACATGTCCAACCAATCAACATCAATGACCAGTCCATGGGCAGCCGCATTCATGGCCGGCACCGAATCAGGACACATTGGTCAACACGAAGGAAAGTCAATCGACAAGGCTCAGGTGAAGAGACTACTATCCAAGGGAATCAAGCCCCATCGTAACCAGCTACCGCCACTCCCAACAGCATACTCAAAGCTGGAAGACCATCCACTATACGAAATGTTCAAGGAAGCAGAAAAGACACACCTTCGGAGTCACCAACAAATGAAGTCATGGACTGAGGTCCAAGCATCACCAGTCAAACGAGCAGGGCACCAGATCCTAGACTGTATGTGGGTATACACCTACAAACTCGACAAGCATCACCGCCTCATCAAATGCAAGGCAAGATTGGTAGTAAGGGGAGACCAACAACGCAACATCACCTCCCAAGACACATACGCAGCAACATTGGCAGGACGCTCATTCAGAATGCTTATGGCAATCGCCGCCAAATACGATCTTGAGCTGAAACAATACGACGTCACTAATGCTTTTGTGCATGCTGCAATCGACAGAGAAATATACATGAGGATGCCAAAAGGATATCAGAAGCCTGGCACTCTACTCAAAGTGCAAAAGGCACTCTACGGGCTCCGGATCTCACCATTACTGTGGCAGAAAGAATTCACCGCAACTCTTGCTTCGATAGGGTTTCAACAAATACCACAGGAGCCATGCTGCATGATCAAAGACGGAGTTATCATCTTCTTCTATGTGGACGACATCATCGTTGCGTACCGTTCAAAGCAAGAATCAGAGGCCATGAAGGCCATCAACTGGATCCAAGAAAAATACGCTTGTACGGGAGGAGACAACTTACAGTGGTTTCTCGGTGTAGAGGTTATGCGCAATCGCAAGCAGAAGACCATACAGCTATCTCAAGCTGCATACGTCGACAAAATCAGTCAACTCATCAACCACCAAAATGTAAGGCATGATACGCCAATGTCAGGCATCGAACTCCGACCACGAGAAGGACTCGCAGCACCAGCTGAAGTCAACAAGTACCAACGCAAGATTGGATCGCTTCTATTCGCTGCAGTCACAACAAGACCCGACATAGCCTTTGCAACATCACGACTTGCTCGCTTCCTAATCAATCCAAGTACAGAACACCAAGACGCTGCAGACCGTGTGCTCCTGTATCTCAAGAAAACAGAATCCCTAGCCCTCGAACTCGGTAGAGGCGATGGCCTCGAGGTAGCAAGTGACGCGTCGTTTGCAGACAACACACTGGACAGGAAAAGCTCGCAGGGATACGCAATCAAGCTGTTCGGAGGACTCATCGCCTGGAGAGCAAGCAAGCAAGATACTGTGACAACATCAACAACAGAAGCAGAGCTGCTTGCCCTATCACAAGTTGCTAAGGAGGCAATCTTAACGTCGCGGTTGTTAAAAGAGCTTCAGGTAAAGCTAAGCAATCCAATTATCACAATCAAGTGCGACAATACTCAGACGATCCGTCTAGTAAATGAAGACGTTGCCAAATTGCAAACAAAGCTTCGGCACGTTGACATACACAATCACTGGCTACGACAGGAGGTTACCCGAAAGGTGATCAAGGTAGAGTATGTGCCGTCTGACAACATGATCGCAGACGGGTTCACAAAGCCACTGCCAGCCAATAAATGGGCCAGGTTCCTTGATCAACTGGGACTCGTCGAGCGCGAAGAAGCCCCGCTCAGAGAGATTGAGCTCAAGGAGGTGCAAGAGCAACTGGAAGGCCTCATTATGTAGGATCGATCAACCAGTTTATGCAGCTTGCAATATGCCTTCCAAGCTGAGGGGGTGTGTCAGATAGCAGGCGTGTCGAGCCGAAAGTGCCGACACCGCTAGCTAATAACGGGTTAGCGTCTTAGCAGAACAAAACTCTCAGCGTGCACCTTAGAACAGACACAAGAACAAAGAAATCATAAACATCCATCACTTTTGTGCAATATCTTATCTGATCTGACAGTAGTGAAAGCGTACTATCCACTAGTTAAGGTCTAGTTGTTAAAGGAAACATATATAAGCGACTAGGCTTCGCGAAGGTAGGCGGCAACAGCGGGTACGTACGCGTTATACTTAGTAATAATATAATCGCAGAGCGTCTAGTAGTGTCAGATAATAGCACTGTTGAAGATGAGAGCGTACAGACGCTGGGTTAGACTAGCGCGACCCGGCATCTGTGAGAGCCAATCGGATCACAGGAAGGCTTGGCACACCCTAGGTGTGCCCACAACCGTAGACAGAACAAACACACAATCAATAATCAACATCATCACCATTCATTACCTATTTCATCAGTATTCCAGATGAGAGTGAATATCTGACAAGTAGCTACGCTAAAGGAAGGCTTCCGCTAGGGGACTTACAGCCGCGATTATATTTCGAAACTACGGCGTCTCTCTTACGCGTAGGCTCTAGTTGTTAGCAATTACCTAGTCCTTTAGGGCGTCTTAAAACTAAGAGGATAAAAAGCTTACCGCTATCTTATTAGTAACCTCCTAGGAGACCTCTACACTTCTAGACCTTATTATATAGACTTATAATTTTGCGAGCGCGCCTATGATATTACCCTCTTAGCTAGTAATTAGTATAGGTCCGTTAGGTCCTAGTGAATGCCTAGACCTATTACTTAAGAGGTGTCGACTAGCGTTTATAGTGCTATCAGCCTCGTAGTAGGCTTCTTATTACCGCCGTTACTTATGGTAGATCTAGCAAAGCTAATAGTTCTTCTTCTTCTTCTTCTTCTTCTTCTTCTTCTTCTTCTTCTTCTTCTTCTTCTTGCGGTGCTATACGCCCTAGCCGTGGCGGTAGATCTAGCTCCTTACTGTGCCGCGACTGCGCTCTGTTTAGCGTCGCTCGAGGTACGGCACGCGCTTAAAATTAAGCCTAAGGTAATAGTTGTCGTCGTTAGGTAAGTCCGCATGTATTGCCACGGGCTCGTCAGGCTAGAACTCGTTAGGCTAAGCCTCGCTCGCAGTATCCCCAACAGTGGACGCGTTCGATAGCGACGGTAGAGGAGAACTGCACTTATCGCGTTCGATAAGGCGGTGGAGGCTTAATTTTAAAGAAGTAGACATAAAGTACACTAAAATATCTAGTAGCGAGAGTGGCGAGAGTGTTGTAGCATTAAGTTGCTGGAGTAGGCGCGACGCGTTAAGGCTGCTATGTGGCCCTAACGCGATTAGCAGAGTCTAATTAGCTTAGGGATTTTATTTAACCTATACAGATCTAGTATCTTCCTGTCTAAGTTTAGTTGCATCGACAAACCGTGTTCTAAGCAACACTAGAAGTTGCTATCGTGACTGCAAAACAAGGTTTCAAATTCAGTCCAATTCAGTCAGTTCAGTCAGTCTAAACTGAATAGACTGACTGGTAGCAAGTCTGCCCTCTATGACCATGGCCTAGCCACATCTGACAACATATCTTGGTCGCAGTAGACAATGCCAAGAGCTCTCTGAAAGAGGCCGCAGGACGTTCATAAGAAATGGTATGACCGAGCAAAAGCCGGACATCGCTGCGTGCTGTCTGGTTGTAGTAATGTGTGTGTCATCACCACTTCTATTATTGTCTTTGAGTTTGAGTTATTTTTTCTGCTTCCAAGACTATGCAGGGCTTGGTACTTGGCTGTTCGGTCTGCTTACAACGTTGTGTTGGACAGGCGAGCGCTGTAGGCAAGTATTCCGTATCTTGAAAGATTTAGCCCGATTGTCTTCAAGCAGATTTCACCGGGAATGACACGATCTGTGTTGGGTGACAGCGTGGTCCAACAGATGAGATCAGCACTAAGACGTCGAGTTTGGGTTGCGGCTAGATCGGCATTGATCCGCGTTGGGATCGCCCAGGCCGTGGACCGCATTCATCTCAATCATGTCTTTCTCTTGTCTTTCCAACATGGTGTTCACAGATCGCCAAGAGTGCTTCTTGTTCCGAAGCAGCCGCGGCTGCGTTCCTCAGTACTGCAGTGTACCCGGTGCATGTACTCGGTGTAGGCCTAATCATACCATGACTTAATCTTTCGCTCACGGCAGGCTTCTTTCAAGTGTGCACGCAGCTGTTCATACTGTAACCTCGCAACACAAACCCTCCGAGAGAAAAAAACGCCTGTATGCTCAACTTGAGATCATTTCGGACCGGAATAGATGCAGCAGCAGCAGCAGCAGCAGCAATAGTAGAGGCTGAGCCGATTCTCACCTCAGATCCAACATGACGTCGGTGAAATGTTCCACGTTGATACCAGCGCTCTGTCTTGAAAAAGCTTGATACGCTCCATCTTGGTACGACAGTAGCTGTGGCGTCTTCTGCCAGAGCCGCAAGCACGTCATTTTGTATACCTAGGCAGCTGAAGGAATTGGCGAGACGATAATTGACACTTGATCAAGGTAGGTGCTAACCGTAGCAAGGCTATGCAACCCGACAGCCATCTTCAAAACGTTAGAGTTCTACTTCTGCTGAGTATGAGCAATACTTGGCAGAGATGGCCACATAATAGTCAGTATACCTCCTCGATGAGCTTGAGGAAGAAACGGCCGGATGTCCAACATGCCCAGCTCGTTAGACCTTGACAGCTTCGGCGTGCTGTATCTGTCGTACTCGTAAACAAGCAACTATATGTCATTCCCAGCGCTGCTGCGCCACCGCTTGGACGCCTCGGTCGCTTAACTAGCTAAGATCGCTGCCTGAAGTCAGCACCAGTCTCAAGATACACTAGCGACGGGTGCTCGCGGAAAATGCGTCTCGCTACAGCTGCGCAGTCTTGCCTTGTCGTTTCAACGTCGTCCCTGCCGTTGAACTAGTATACATCTGAATACCCTCCTTCTTTCGTTGCTCGTATGTCAATGCGAGACCTGTCATACTAAAGCTCTCTTTGCATCTTGTCTGACTCCTCGCTCCGACCTACCGAGTGGTTGGCTCGCAACACACCGTCCATGCTGGACTGGAAAATGAAGGAGTTGATAAGTTCGTTAGCATGGAATAAGAACAACCTTTTTTTACCAATGCTTCGCTAACACTCTTGATACTCTGGCACTTTGAATACCAATAGCTGCCATATAATGACTATCTCGTGCCAACTGACCACAGTCGACTTGTCTAGTATGGCTTGTACTACCTCAACTGCTGCTATCACTCAAATTCTTGCTCAAGGCACCGTAAGTAGACAGTCATCCTCCGTCCTAAACATCGACGATGTTGACCAGAAGTTTGCTCAGTATGCGCCGCGACCGCCTTGATGAGGTACGCCCATGAGGAATGATGCCGTATGTCGACAGATTGATCACATGATAATCTCAAATTGAATATGCTGACATTTTAAGGCACTCAATGACGTATGGTTGCGGGCATTCTGATCATTTGTGTAGACGTGGTGCTTACTAAGCAACATCTTTCTACCCTTCAGTGGCACAATACGGCAAGTGGTCTAGGCTCTGAAAGAAACGATAATGGACCACGTCTCTATTGCCCCATCTTAGAGATAGTAGTCACTTATTGACCGGATTACCACGCGGCTATGGGTGTGTTCAGTTTGATATCGGGATTGTGCGCGTGGATGGCAAGCAAGTTGAGCTTTGCAAGGGCCCTGTACGACTAGACGATCAGAGTATCGTAGCTGCCACGGAAAGATCCTGGTTTCTGCGTCAGAGCGATTCGGGCTCGGAAGAAAAAGATGGTGTAGTGCTCACGGTCACAGTACTCCTGTAACGGGCTGAGCCTTAGGTCACATGACTAGGCCGCTGGCCTAGTCACTTCCTTCCTTCTATCACTCCTTCCCCCAGCAGCCCGTGCGCCGTGCGCCAACCCAAACAAAGCAGGATGGCCGCCCACTTTCTTCCTCTCTTCATCTCGACTGTAAATAGCATCTGGATTAGGTAGCTGGAATACAGTACCTACAGACCGTTCACAACTCCAAGGACGGTTGCTGGTCATGCCAATACCGAACAGGACTAGATTACCAAAGTCGCATATATATACGGGTTCCATACAGGAGTCGATTGCCTTTCGTGCATAGATGACAACGAACGATAATCTCGATGTGGGCGAGACATGAGGACATTCCGCATGTCGCTAACCGGCGTGGTACCTACGGAGAGCGGGCGCGTGCCGGCGCGTGCCGAATCACCGATAACTTAATTTAGCTCCGCATCCGCGACGACTCGTCGCCACGACTCCACCTCCATGTCAGCCTTACAGCCATTTCGTCATCGCCGCCATTTTGCTGCCGCTCATGTCCGGCTTCACATCTGCTTACTCAATCACACCGCGTATGTATATATTAGTACGACTTCGCATATCTGATGAATCGCCAAAAAAGGATTGCTGTCAAAGAGAGCCTTTCCCTCTGATCCGTGACCCACCATAAGTCTTTTCAAATGCTCACGTGGACCATCGTCATGCCACTATACGAGGACCGCAATTCTGGATTTCTATCCTTCCCTATGTGGACTTCACACCCACTTTCATGCATGCCATATACACACCTTAGCGAGTGATGTATCCAGAGGAACCACCAATATGCATTGATTTCCCTAAAAACTCTCTCGCATCACTAAGGCTTGCCGACACGCGCTCACGATAGGCTAGCACGTGCCTGGGGAACTCTATTGGACAAGGTGTCTCGTATCCGACGCCATATCATGTACCCGACGCGTCCTCAGCTGCTCGGTGGAACGCCACAAGTGCGTGACCATACGGCGTGAAATCGACCACAATACGGTTCAAGGCAGCGCCATGATTGAAGGGGAGTATAAAATGTAATCTAAACGTCTCTACATGTATCAGCAGACAGATTCAAGCAAATTCCACTATCAGCATTGACATATTTGTTCATTCTTCGTTCACTCTGGTCGTCATGGCCAAATCTGCTTCTTTTACATTTGCAACACTGCTGTTGGGCGCCCAATTCGGTCTCGCTGCCCCCTCTGATGCAACCAAGAAAGCCTGTGCTGAGATCAACAATGCTCTCCCAGGCAAGGTTCTCACTCCTGGCCTCCTCACGGTAGAGTATACATACGAGACGCAACAGTATTGGGCAACAAACCTCCGCGAGGTTGATCCCGCATGCATTGTTCAGCCAAACTCTGCTCAGGATGTATCAATCGTTGTCAAGATCTTGAACAAGTACCCAAGCGTCCAGTTTGCTACTCGCAGTGGAGGCCATGACCCTAACAATGGACACGCTACCGTTCAGGACGGTGTTGTAATCACAATGACTGATCTGGTAGGGGCGACGTATGACTCAGACGACGATGTTGCCTATGTCAGACCAGGGGGAGAATGGAACGACGTCATTGGTGATCTCGAAAAGAGCGGGGTGGCTATTTCTGGCGGAAGACTTGGTAAGGCTGCCCTTTCGCCAATTTAATATGGATGCAACTAAGTCAGCATAGGACTTGTCGGTGTGGGTGGACTGTTGCTCGGAGGCGGACTCTCGTTTCTCAATGCTCAAGAAGGGCTCGCGGCTGATGTCAGTGATTATGATCCATCCTAACTTGTTGTGTACTGACATGTAGTAGAACATTATCGAGTGGGAGACAGTCATGGCTAACGGCTCAGTGGTAAACGTAAATGCTGACACACATCCTGACCTTGCGCAAGCGATGCGTGGGTCAGGTGGCCAATTCGGCATCGTTACCCAGTTCAAGGCAAAGGTCCACCACATGGGTGATATATGGGGTGGCTCCTGCGCCTATGATGCCACCAAAGATGACGAGTTGTATGCTGCTCTACATAACTTTGTTGGTCATGGCGCCGAAGATCCAAAGGCCGCCATCATATTTTCGGATCTAGTCCTTGCCGCTGGTGTCAAGACGAAGCTCATCTTCTACTTTTATGACAATCCCAAACCGCCCACGTCCGGCCCTTTTACGGACTTTTTCAAAGTTCTTAACGTGGCTTGCGTGCCCAGAACCCAAAAGTACTCCGAGCTAGTGAGTTTACTCTCTAGTCACATCGCCGTCTCCACGAGCTGACTATTTGCAGTTGAAAACAAATGGCGAACCAGTCCGTCTCTTGAATGCTCGATCGTTCTTTCGCGTAAGGATTTCCCATACCATATGCCTAATATCGCATACTAATCATGTATAGACATACACCATCCCCTACATTCCCTCTCGTCCTCAAATGTATAAAGAGATCCGTGACAATATGGCTAACCTTTCTGGTCCCTTCCTCACCATACCACCCCTTGTTCGCGCCATCCAGTTCAGCGTTGACTTTCAGCCACTACCGTCCATTTTCGGTAAGGTCTCGGCAACCAAAGGCGGCAACGCCATGGGTCTTACATCTTCGGACCCCGACCGCATCGTATTAATCTACCAAGGAGCCTGGAACTTGGCAACGGATGATGAGTTGGCATACGGAATCGCTAGGAAGATCACGGCTTGGTTAGATGAGGTCGTACCTCAATGGCTGGAGGAGGCTGGTATGCCCAAGGACTTGTATTTGCCACTCTTCATGAACGATGCCATGTGGGATCAGCCTGTCTTACAGAGCTACAGGGACTATGAAAAGTTCAAGGCGTTGCAGAAGAGTGTTGATCCAAACGGCTTTTTCAGTACCAGGTCAGGCGGCTTCAAGTTCTAGTCTTGACATTGCTGAGAGTAGTATCGCTCTGTGGTTTGGTCGGGTGACTGTCAATTGGAAGCGTTTTGATTTGTGGGCAGGAGTATCATGGCGATATTCAATGAACCAAGACCCGTAGCGCGTATAAAATCTCGGTTCATCGGCGATGCCTTATCCCCGGAAATAGTGCAGCCATCGCGAGAGCTAAGATGGGAAGGTGGCCTGTAGATATTCAGTGGGGCCCACTATGCTAATAGCGGGGTAGTACATAGGCACCTACATGCAACTCTGACTCCTTATCACGGGACCACCTAGGTACCTAACCTCTAATCCTGACTACAAGATCCGTGATTTGCGCTGTCATCGATTCAAACTCACGTTGGTTAATAATTGTACAGCCATCACTAACGTCAATGTCTCAAACAGCCCAAATCGCCGGCTATCAGCACGAAGACGCGTGGAATATCGACTGGTTGCGCGTTGACGATGTGCATGAATTGCACTATCAGCAGTATGGCAAAAGAGATGGAAAGCCGGGTAAGCATGGAGTTTTCCTAATCTGATTTGGTTGCCACAATCTAAATCTGGGCAGTGATCTATCTTCACGGCGGCCCAGGTGGCAATTGTTCCAAGGGCAACACTGCCTTCTTCGACCCTGCGGAATATCGAGTGGTTCTGCTCGACCAGCGAGGCTGTGGTCAATCTCGACCTAACGCAGACACTACCAACAACACCACCTGGCATCTTGTCTCTGATATTGAAGCGCTGCGGAAATACCTCATTATCCCCAAGTGGCACGTTGTCTTTGGCGGCTCTTGGGGCTCTACCCTTTCCCTCGCCTATGCGCAAACCCACCCCGAAAGTGTTGGCAGCCTAGTCCTACGCGGCATCTTCACTGTACGGGATCTTGAGCTAAAATGGACGAATTATCCGGGCGGTGCTTCGATGCTTTTCCCTGATCGATGGGACGACTTTATCAACTTTCTGCCAGAGGAAGAGCGCTCCAATCATATTGCCAGCTACCATAGACGGCTCATGTCCTCGGACCCTTCAGTCAGCCTCCCGGCAGCCACAGCCTGGAACACATGGGAACTCTCTATAAGCATGCTCCGTCCCGACCCCGACATTGCTCAGAAACTTAAGGAGCCGGCTTATTTGCTGGCACACGCAAGGATCGAGATCCATTACTTTACGAATGGCGGGTTCATGACAGACGGACAACTGTTAAAGAAGGAGAACATCGATCGCATCAGGCATATCCCGACAACAATTGTGCAAGGCAGGTATGACGTGGTATGCCCACCAATAACAGCCTGGGAATTACACAAGATGTGGCCGGAGAGCAAGCTGTATTTTGTGGACGATGCTGGGCACAGCGCCACGGAGCCCGGGACCAAGGCAAAGCTGAGAGAGGCTTGTGACGCGTACGCGAATTCCGTGAAAATATGAGAGAGAGATACAACCCCATAAAACTCGAGTCGGCACGATATCTGCTGTCTGTAGCATATCATCAAAATACCTAGGTAGCAAAAGTTGTGTCTGAAAACTGCGGCTTCGGGCGGATGTGTTAACGACTAGTACATTATGAGGCTGTTTTATCATGCATGCAGCTAGCCGCGATGCGACTCGGCCTGTCAACGCTAAGGCGGCACAGCGAGGATTGAGATCATCGCCCCAGATCCGCCTTCTCTCGCAAACATGCGTGCATATTACGGCCCAGATTGTAGAGTGCAGGCCCGAAGTCTGGAGTTCCGCTTAGATTGGAGACCAAGTGCTACGCGCCTTCAATGTGTGCTAAATGAGTTTTCCCATCGCGGACCCCGCGGCGTGCACGCCGTCGTCAGCGGCAATCGATAACCACGAACGAGTACGAGCATACGAAATCGCAGCGTAAGACGACTGGAATACGCGCATATCGATACAGCAGTGCTGACTGGTCACTTTAGATATCTCTCCGCTGCTTCGTTCCCGTTCGATATCGAAGGAGGCCCGCCGCCAAACCCCGTCCCTAGCACTGACATTACGCTCAACGCGCTCGTCCAACATGGCGTACATAGACTGGATTGCGATCGCGCATTCCTCTCCCTCATCGACAATCGAAACCAATACATATGCGCCGAGATGACCAAACATCAATCTCTCACGAGCCCGGACCCGACACATCCTCTTCTTCTGGGTACTTCACATATCGCGCTAGAGTGGGGAGTTTGCCCGTATACCATGTCTATATTCCATGGAAGACCAGTGGCTTTACCCGACAGCCCGTACATTGTCGCTGACAAGTCGTACTTTTGCATAAAAGACTTCCGCGAGGTGCCCATGTTTGCACCGCGTCCATTCGTGGCTGGTTACCCGCACATGGTCTCTTACATGGAGGTCCCGCTATGCTCTATATCAGGACATATATTGGGTAGTTACTGTGTCGTCGACAACAAGGAACGCGACTTCTTGGATCCCGCGGCATTGGCCACCCTCCGCGAAGTTGGCGATGCCATTAGTTCCTACCTTAATCTGAAACGCGTCGAAGCCGGCAAATCGCGATCAGAGAGGATGATGGATAGTCTTCGCCATCTTGTAGGCTCCGGTCGGCTCGAAGTCACCCCAAAGTCTGGCATTATAGAGCCCAAGGCAGTTGGGCAAAGTCCATTCCATCTTGACGTCTTTAGTTCAGCATCACAAAGAGATCTTGGCACACGAGACTCCGATACAGTAGCATCTGATCAACCGTCTAATGTAAGCGGCATCAGCATCAATACATATCATTCGGTTCAACCACTCACGTTCCGTAGTCCTCACCAAGCTGTCAGCCCGTCAATACGAAAGCTGACGCCCCGCATGATTCTTCCACTACATCTGACTTGACCGAAAATGCCTTACCACTAGCACTCCCAGCCCCTGCTATACAATCGTCCGGTGATGATCCGTCTCCCACCCCAGCTTCCCGGCAAGACACTTACACAGGACAAATGAGCTCTGTCCTATCCACCCAAATCGGCAATCTCTTCTCCATTGCCGCTGACAAGATTGGCCATGCCATGGATCTGAACGGCCTCGACTTTTTTGATGTCGTCGCAACTGGCACCCAGCACGGCAGTGGTCAGGGTCGCTCTTTATTTGCTGATGCATCTTCTTTGCGCCAAGAAGACACTCTAGCGACACCGCTATCCTATTATCGAAAGGACGATGTAGCCGCACAACATCCGGAGGGTCGACCAAGCCAGTCGCTGATACAGCGATTGACAGCTACTTACACCCGAGGGCATGTTTTTGCAGTGGATGAGTACGGCGTCTTCCAACATGGGGGCGAAGACGCACAAGACTCAAGCAAAACCTCGACTTCCGAGGACAATAATTGGAGCGATTTCTTCAAATATATACCCAAGGCTCGATACGTCATGTTTATACCTCTATGGCATTACCAAAGAGAATCCTGCTACGCCACTTGTATAGCTTGGGTATCCGACACTGGAAAGACTCTAGACACTGGTGATCTCAACTCGTTGGTAGCTTTTGGCAACTCACTCATGGCCGAAATATTCCGCCTGGAGGCTTCAGCCAATACTCAGTCCAAGTCAGACTTTGTTTCTTCTATTAGTCATGAGCTGCGAAGTCCGCTGCACGGTATTCTGGCCAGTATCGAGCTCATACAGGAAAACACACACAAGGATTCCGAACTGCTCCCAGAAATCACCATGATTGAGTCATGCGCCTCTACCTTACTAGATACTTTCGACCATCTTTTGGAATACTCCAAGGTCAACAGCCGCGCTGGTGCTGCACAAAGAGGCGGAATGGTATCTAAGCATTCTGCTACCAACGCTCGTCCGAGCTCTGTGCCTGTCGACTTGGTTTCCATGGTCGAGGAAGTTCTTGAGACTGTCTCGCTGGGCCATGATTACGCTTCACGAATCGTATCCGGACTCGAACAAGAGCGGCAGCGCGGGCTGGACCCGCCGTCTGAAACGGTGTCACTCGAGCCTATTGTCGTTACTACACACGTCGAAAAGGGCCGGGACTGGGTGTTGCCTATTGAACAAGGTGCTTGGAAGCGCATCTTACTTAACGTCATCAGCAACGCATTGAAGTACACCAAAAAAGGCTACATCGATGTGAGGTTGGCATACCTTGAGGCTGTAGACGGCGGCCTGCCGCACATATCATTGATTGTGACTGACACAGGAGTTGGTATGAGCGAGCAGTTTCTCAAATATCACCTATTCACACCCTTTACACAAGAAGACGTTTTGAGTCCAGGCACTGGCCTAGGCTTAAGTTTAGTCAAGAGTATTGTGGAATCGCTCCAAGGCAAGATCCTTGTCGAAAGCACTCTGGGCAAGGGAACCCGTATCACAATCGAAATCCCGACCAGCCGAAGGCCCCTGAAAAATAGTCGTCCAGGAGCCGAAAACGATTCCATCCCCCTGGACATATTGCGGGGGAAGACTGTCGGCCTCCTTAGTCTATCTCGACACAGATCAACAAATGAAGGCTTTAGTACACGTGTAGTGTCTCCTCCAGAGGTTCTGGAGCATTCAATCCGCAACATTTGCGAGGATCGATTTGGGATGAAGTTTACAAATTCATTGGCGGACGCGTCCTCAACAGATGTATTACTCATCGATGCGCATACGCTTGGTACGTTACCAACGCCCGACTTTGAAACATTGTTGACTGGATATACATCCAAGGATGCCCCGCAGGTAGTGGTAGTGCTGGATAGTTTCAGTAAGATTGTAGCACACAAGGTTGGCTTCCGGAAAGCTACGCACATGACGATATTAGTCACTGGGAAGTCGCTACGGGCACTGCTCGTTTCCGCGCTAGATGAGGCAAACGAGAAGAAACTATCGCTATCGTCGCCATCACCGGCACCCTTGGCGCTCGAAAATGGCACAGAAAAAGAGAACACCTCGCCAACCGCAATCCCAGAAAACAACAATAACAACACCGAAGCGGCGACCCCAATCCTTAAACTCCAACAAGAAACCGTCCTCGCAATCCGAACCCGTCCTCCCCAACCAACCCAATCACAGCACACCTCGACGATACAAACCCTTCGCCTACCCCCCTCACAGCCACCACCCCCAAACTGCCGCTTCCACAACCTTCTCCTCGTAGACGACAACCTCATCAACCTCAAAATGCTCTCGGCCTTTGCAAAGCGCCTCAACGTCCGCTACTCCAGCGCCACAAACGGTGCCGAAGCAGTCCAGCTGTACCAATCTGCTGCCGGTAGCCGCGACGCTTTTGACTGCGTTTTCATGGACATTAGTATGCCGGTCATGGATGGATTTCAGGCTGTGGTTAATATTCGAAAGGTCGAGGATGAGGTGGCTAGACGGGTGGGCGGAGTAAATGGGGATGAGAATACAAATGAGGGTATTGACCATGGGGAGGAGAGGAGAAGACCTTTCAGAGCGTTTGTTTTTGCGCTGACGGGCTTGGGTAGTGATAAGGCGAGGAGAGAGGCGAGTGTTTGTGGGTTTGATGAGTTTTTACTTAAGCCGGTGAGGTTTAAGGATGTTATGCCGCTGTTGGGGCCGTTGGAAGATAAATGATGGCGTTGTTTTGCATCTTGGGGTACGGGAGGCTTGTGTTTTTGGTGTTTTGGCTGGGTTATTTTTGTAAGATATGGGGCTTGAATTGCAAGCTTATAGGATAGACTTGACTGCGCTTTTTGTGTGGCTTAGTTGGATTTTATTTCCGCAACTGGTTGTGCGGATGGTGCGGATGGTGCGGATAGATGGCATAACGGCAGGTGTTTTGTGCTTGTATGCCCTCGGGCCCTGACATGTTTGACCCCCTTCTTATTTCTCTCACTCTGGCAATCCTGTTTGTCATAAAGCACATTGCTTGAATATGAAATTGTAGTATGTCATTGCCTAAGTCATCAACCAGTTGAACAATGTATAGAATCGTTACTCTCATGTGTATGTACTCCTGTTCGTTTCCTTCATAGCCCCAGACTCGTGGGATGTCTTCGTGTTTATCGTAATTTCGTAATCCAACGTCCCATTTAGCTTCTAGCATGAGCCGCCGAACTTGTAGTTGACTTTTCCGTTTGAAATCGAAGGGAAGACGCCAGCGTCAATGAGGCGGAATGCATCCCACTCGGCCGCACCCTCCGTCTTGAAGTTCCACCAGAACCAGCCCTGGGCCTTGTTCTCGAAAGCAGCGATTTGAGCTTCAATGTAGCGCCTGCTGTCGTCCTTGTAGGAAGCGGGCCACTTGGAAAGATCGTTGCGCCAGCTGCAGTCGCCAATCTTGCTGCTTCCGGGGAAGGTACCATCGAAGCGAGCGCCGATTCCGTAGCCGTTGAGGTACTTTGCGCAGTCGGTCATGGCGGATGTCCATTCTCCAACTAGAAAGGTAAAGTTAGTCTAAATCCAAACTAAACTGCGCCACAATAGAGACTTACTAATAGTCCATTTATCCGCACCGCTCCATGTGCCAGAGTTACTGCAGACGTAGCTGGTATGTTGCGCAGGTGACATCTTGAGAAGCGTCTGGTCAAACACCTGGTACTCGTGGTGATCCATAACAACGTTGTAGGCGTTGTTATCTGATGGCGTGAGAAAGCCGTTCCAGGTGTTGGGGTTGTTGAATCCATCGTGGAGGATTACAGGTGTGTCGGAAACTGCTCGTGTTTGACCGTATCCGTCGCGGTAGAATTGCTTGAGTATATCGAGGTTGAGACCATTGTATAGGGCGGGCTCATTGAGTAGCTGGATACCCACAATGACGTCTTGGTAGGATTCCTGGGCGTACTTTTTCTGGATGGTGTTGAGAACCTGGAGGGTCTGCTTGATGGTGTCTCCCTTTTGCCATTGTGGCGTGGGCATCTTTTGGCCAGAGTTGTCGAATCCGTTCTGGGATCCCGGAGCGCCGTGCAGGTCGATGATGATCTTTAGTCCCAAGCTTCGAGACCAGTCGACAGCAGCATCGATGTAGACACCGGCTCCAGATACATAAGGCGCGCCGAAAGTGTCGTACGCCCATGATCCAATTGGGATACGGACAATGTTGAAGCCTGCTTGCTTGATCTTGTTGAAGTCATTCCATGTGACCCATGAGTCCCAGTGAGAGCGGAGTATGGAGCCCGCTGCCGCGCTGCCGAGTTTCTGCCCCAATGTGTACTCTGTATCGTATCAGTGCCAAGCCTTGAAGTGATTGAAAGAGATAGCTATGACCTACCATCAACAATGTCCTTCTGCCCACGGTTCGCATTCGCATTGTCAAAGATAGACGGTGTGATCCATCTGTACAGTGATGATCAATGATTTGCTCGCTTCGACATTTGGTTGAAATGCTTACGGCTCAAGTACTAGCCATCCGCCAATGTTCACACCACGGACTTTATCTGTGCCCCAATTAAAGGCAACACCACGCTTCTCACTTGGGTACGAGTCAGCAACATGTTCGCAAAATTTGGAAGGAATGCTCCAGGTGGTCGCGACCACTATATCTGGAATGTGAAGTGTGCATTCCACCACCTCGTGTAAAACACTTACGTTGGGGCAGCAAGTGCAGCGACGGATAGCGATAACGCAATGATTGTGCGTGAGAAAATCATGATGTCGCACTTGAAGTAGTATGAGATACTGTGGGTATGAGTGTAGACTGTAAGATGTGGTGACACTGGGCCCTATAAAAGGTTGTGCGATATCCGGGGAATGGGTAGCAGGGTCAACGCATCAAGGTAAGCTGCCGGAACTAGAAAATAGTCCACGCGGGGCCCCTCTAAGGTTGGGCGCGTGAGTTACTTGCAGGTTCCGGTCCCTAACTGAGTTGCGACTGCAGTTGGTAAGGGCCATGGCAAGTGGGTAAGTTCTTGCCCAAACCCAACCTCGGGAGTCTAGCAACGAAGCGATGTTGATCTTCCGCACTGATTTACAATGTATAATCTATGTTTCGAACTATGAAGAGGTTACAAGTGTGCACAAGCATTGACTGAAAGCAACATGATACATCGATCGACCGGAAACACCAAACAATGCCGAGCACCCCGGACGCGGTCAGAGCGCATGTGACGCATCATGCCCCGGATATGCCCTTAGGCCTGCCGTATACCCATAGTGCTTGGAGCGGTAAAAGAGTTTCTTGCGCCACTGGTGCTCTCCGAGCATCATGCAAAGGTGCGCTGGCTCTCGGCGTCATGTGATACCTGCGGAGAGAGCAAGTACTGTACATACATGTACCGCCTAGTCGCGGAGATAGAAAACCACCGAGATTGCTTACCGGCTTGAAACACGTTAACAGGTGTCACACAGGACAAGCGGTCAAGCAGGTGACTGCATGGAGTTTTTGCAAGTGACCATGGTAAACTTAGTACAGCGTATTAATGCACGGCAAATGACCCGTGCCTGACGATTATAGCGAGTAAGATGCAGGGTACGCAGATCGCCTGATCATAGTTTTGCGAGCTTGTTTAGCTACAGCCTACCAGGCCATTTAGTATGAAATCCCTAGCCGGTCGAGTTCGGCGTCGCGGTATAGTCGTTGGGCACGACCCCTCCAAGACGCGCTAGCGATAGCGTAATGTGGAGTAAGCGTGGGGATCGTCATCTGGTGGAAGAGTTCTCGATTGCTCTTCTCGTGGCGCCTGACATAGTGTGACGTCCGGTGTAGGGCTTAATGAGCCTTGGTTGGTGGAAGAGACGTGCATCGTGGCTTACATGCGATGTCACCTACGGAAGGCACGTGTACAACGGAGTTCCCACACGATTCAGGAGTTGGACGACAGATTTGCGGGATATAGCTGCGCCCAGAACGGGTGGGGAGTGGCGGTGATAGTTCAAGAACAGACCCGAGGCGAATCATGGAGGAGAAGAGGGTTTGACGAATCTGACCATGTCTCATTCTCACCAACCCAAAGCATGACAGCTTGCGGTTGTACATGTCATTATGAGTTTAGATCACTGGCATGGAAGGAAGATGCTGGCGACACACGTTGTGGGTTGGGATGAAAGGACGGGAGGATGCGACCACGACGATGGTTAGGCTTGGAGGTGCGATTAAAGCGTGGCGCCTCGGTAGCGGCCGCGAACGGGACCACCGTGCAGCTGACATGTATACAACGTACCACAACATATGGTACAACCCAGTAAGCATCGATATACGGAGCTGCTGACTCTGGGTAAAAGCAATCCTGGCCACTTCAATCCTAATGTCATGCTTTGACTAAGGTCTCATCACCCAGCCACCTAACCAGAGAAAACCAGGCAATGCGGTGACGGCAGACAACGCGCCCAGCACTGCCGCCATGGTCGACCATCCACTGTCTTCAACGATGAAACCAGCCAGTAAAGGACCAGCCATGCATCCTCCAGCGAAAGCCACATTGAACAGCGCGTAAGCTTGAGCAAAAGCTCCGCCTTTGCCAAATCCTGGGCGCCCACTCTCGAGCATCTTTCTCTCCTTGGCCTCGGTGACCGCCGAAATCTCTGCCATGACCGGCGCGAAAGTCATACCTATGAACAGACCCGTCAACGCCAGTAGCGCGCACAAAAGTACCTTGTCCTTGATGGTGTTTTCATTGACGAAGCGCAAACAGACGAGAGGGGGGCATGCACACAGGAAGCCGACCACGACTAGATAGCGTCCGCCGTATTTGTCGCATATCCAACCCCATAGTGGCGCTAGGAAGCTTGGTATAACGATAGGGAGAAAGAGAAGTGCTGCGCCCGTCGAGTTCCAGTTAAATGTGTCTGCCGCGTGAATGGTGAGAACTGAGTCGAACGCTGTGACGAGAAGAGCTTGGATAAGAGCGCAGAAGAGTGAAGCGAGTAGACGTCGAGAATATAGAAGTGAGATAACCGGGGGAAGGCGATCGCGTAGACGGCGTTGCGGGCGGATGTCTTGTTGCGCTTCCGCTGCACCCGGTTCTGATTCTGGGCCTTTGGTAGGCTCCAAGCTGGGGCTTTGGGTCGAGGCACCAACCTCTGGTCTCGCGGTTTCGTCCGAACGAATTTCAGCTTGTACTTCCAGACGCCCTACAACAGTAGGATCCCATCTAGCAGCTACTTTCTTTTCCACGAGCAGCAAGCGCAAAATCACGTCCAATCCGACTAAGCCATAACACATGGCGAAAACAGCATTGTACCCAGCCTTGTCGTATACCAAGCCACCAAGCAGCGGAGATATTAGCAATCCAAGCGACATTCCTATACTCAGCCACCCCGTGGCTGTCGCCAGTCGGTCTTGCGGTACAGTATCCGCCAGCAAAGCGAGGCCAACGACCCATCTGCGCCATGTTAGTCAATGGATTTGTTTTCCAGGCTCCGGTAGTCTTACACCACAGCAGCAGAGGCTCCCTGCAGCACTCTGCCGACGATGAGAACAGCGATGGAATTTCCCACATCAAGCAAAATAGTCGCACCTAGTAGGACGAGCAAGCCCAGAAGAAGCGGAGAGCGACGTGACGAACCACGATCCGCAAGCCAGCCACATACGGGTGAAAATGCCAACAGGGAAGCACCGTAGACAGCAACCAGGACCGATACCCAGTACTGCACTCGGTCCTGTTCAATGTGGCTTCGTGACCGTATCGCGAAAGGAATGACAGGCACAATCACACCGTACAGAAACATGTCCTACTTGAGTTAGCTCCACAATCTTGCGCGAACTGTACGAAGCAATGACCTACTGTGAAGACAGCCAACGACACCGTCCCAATGATGAAGCCATCTGAACTTCTGAATTTCAGCATAAACGGAGGTTTCTCGCCATGCTGCGTCAACACAGCTAGCCATGTAGGCCGCGTCCTCTTTTTCGACGTCACTTCCTCGTCACGTTCTGCAGCATCACTTTGTACACCGCTCGTCTCAGTACCGTTGATTTCTTGACTTTTGCCACGCTCCTGAGTCTGCTTAGTGTCGAAGTTGTCGTTCATATTCCTCCACTGTGGCTATTGTGCAGCAACACCCGAACTTCCAACTCTTTCTCTTCTTCTGACAAAGCCTGTATCCTGACGTGATTATGTAAGAGGGGGTGTGATGTCTTGAATGCCATCACCATTGTCTGCTAGAGATCTTCCTGACGCGATCTTCTTGGCTGTGGCGCCACGCAGTCCGCGGTTTCCGCGGCGCCGCGGTTCTCGCCAATTTCCGTAGAAGACCCACCAGGAGGAGATGACATCATCTCGAGACTGAAAACCTTTCATCAGAATGCGACATGTCTTCTATCTGGCTGATTTACCATAAGAATAATGCGTGTTTTGATGACTCTGTGATATACGAAGATTTTCTCTTTCATTTCACGGCCAGATCAAAAGGGGAATAGCTTTCAATTGTTTCTTTCCAGCACTACGATTTACTAGAGAACTCCGCCTACGTCTACCAGGAGATGCAAAATGATAAGTCACTCAGGCAGGACAATTCAGTAAACGCGTGGCGAGCTAAGTGTCATGTTTCCTGTATGTCATTCGGTTCGGCTGTCATGAGGCTGCCCACTTCCCCCCATCAATATTCCTTTCATTTTCTTATTCCCACTAAATCGTACACGCCCAACATACCTTCAGAGCTGCCGATGTTTATATAGCTCGTATATATCACAGAGCGACGCATGTTTAATATAGTGTAAGGAGCTGCTGTCCGGCTTTTGTCTACGGGATAATCGAGGCATTCATTTCCTTTCTTGTCAAATCAATCTTTTCTGCTCAGCGCATACAAAGTTGCATCGCCTCTCGGACGTGGATTAAGTCATCGTTTGTCAGAACTAATATCCATTTCGATGAGCGTTACGTTGTCACCTAGACCATCTCATTGACGCGTACATATGCTTTGTACTGACTCGCACAGTCATGTGCTCGTTCATCTTCGCGTGTGTGCACAGGAATCGCCACACTTATGTCCAATACAAACGAACTGAAAGAATTTCAGGTTTCAATGCGCCCTAGCTTCTTTGACTATTTGAGAAGCAGGTGGAGATACGCAAGAGATGATCCGGTTTGGCTGATATGTCGCAGTACTTCGGAAGCAAACAATTTCATCTATAGGGCGAATGTGACACATGCTCGATTTCCATTTTTACTGAGCCTTTTCACCCCCTAGTCACACCACTTAACTATATATCATCCGCCCGAATCGCACGTTTGCGCCCTGGACCAACAGAACTTTGCGCCCACCCAGGTGTCATAAGATACTTGACATACTAGTGTGCAAAGGCTACTGTAGTCGTTAGACACGCTTGGTAGGCGCTTACCCACATTGTTAAGTATTTATTGACACCCAGGTACGCCATAAAAACATTTTCTATTATACCATTGCCTTAGGCCACTCTCACTCTCTCTACTCAGTGGCCCCAAGCAATCGCAAAGTGCGACAATCACTTCCGACTTTTACCTTTCACCACAGTCCGCAACAATCAATTAAGTGGGTCCTAGAAGGTTCAGATTGGATTGATTGATTACCGCTTTAAGCCTAGTAGTTACCTATAGGAGTTTAAGCCCTACCTAGATAGGTAAGTGGGTCTAGGAGAGTGACCGGATTGAATTGATTGTTGCGGAGTCTACCTTTCACTCGCGGACTTTTACGTCATGACGCTTTGGCCTTGGCACTCACCTAGCAATCAAACCCGGGGCGACTAATCGCAAACGCTCTTACTTCCCATGTACTGAATCTTTCTACTTACGACTGTCGCGACCTTCGCCTCCCCACATTCGCAGAGACAGCAAATCGAAGCAAGCGAGCCTCACTTGAGCGCAACATGGCCAGAGTCTACAAGCCCGCACCCTACACTGCCCTCATGTGCGCATGCGTACATGGCTTACCTTCGTCTATTGCCCGCAAGCTTGACCAATGGATGAAGGTATGTCCTAACTGTGCGATAACGCGGCTAGTACACCAGCTCGAATTATTACAACGCATGATCGCCAGGCGCGGTGGCATATTCAAGCAAAAGGAAACACATCCAGGGATCCACTCACTCGCGAGGAAGGAATGGGTCACGACTAAACTGGAGATGCAAAACACCATTGATCGACTTGAAGACTTGCTCAAGGATGAGGAAATGGGAGAAGATGATATAGCAATGTTGAAAGAAGTGCTGCAAGTATGGGAGAAGAAATCGGACGAGCTGAAAGAGGTACCAGGCGTGCCATATGCAGACAAGGCAGAAGAGGAAGAACCGACCGAGGAAGAGAAGGAGTTCGCTCGGCTGTTGATGGTGTGGCTGAAGATGGTGTTGGAGAAGGAGATGTCGCAAGAAGAGCTGGAGGAAGCCGCCACATCAACACCATCGAAACTGCATCGGCAAGATGTACCTATCCGTCACCAAAAATCTCTTCTGTCAACTACTCTGCCTGTAACTCCACCACAACAAGGCTCTTACGCCAAATCCCAGCAGCCATTGCCAGTAACCACATCCACATCGAATCCGACATTAGCGATGCTATCCGAACCACACCAAGCCAAGTGTACGCCACCGATTACTCCAAAGACTCCTACTACGCCGCCGTCTGTAAAGACCCAGCAAGAGGTTGCGACGCCTAAATCCAGTCTCAAGCGCCCGCGCGTCGATACTCCTGACACTCCACCCAGCTCAATGAACCATACATGTAAACGCGTCCGCATCGCAGATCGCGTGACTATATCGCCCGAACACCTCAATGTTGTCAACCTGTCACCCTTCGAACCTCTCGCTCGCACCAAGATCAGCGTACCTCATGCCACACACACAGTTGCCGAACATCGTCGCCGAAGAGGAGAGTTTCATCGTGGGAGATACTATGTTCCCGGTGTATGGGCAGCCAAAGACTTGGATAGCCCAAAGGCTGATACCAGCTTCTTCCGTGTTAACCCCAGGATGATGGAAGCAATTGTTCGAGAAGACCTCCAACAAGCAGAGAGAGAGATGGGGTTTGTGAAGAAGCTGAAACTTGTTCCTGGCTGTTGGGTGGTGCTTTGGTGGGCGAAGTATGTGGTTCCGAAACTGGACTTGGAGAAATTGGTGGAAGAGATGAGGCAGATGAAGAAGAAAGAAGAGGCCTAAAGGAGCATTGAAGAGGCTGACTGTACTCTGCGAGGATTTTTGAAGGAGTTCAGAGGGGATTGAGGACCAGGAAACGATAGCGCGGATCGACGAATCTACTTGCTGTATGTCAATGTCTGGGTTGATCTACGATGGTTTTCAGAGTTTTGCGTATATTGGGACTAATTAGGGCTATATGGCGATACCTGGGTTTGTCCACGATGATTGAGAGGAGCTCTACATATAACATGGCGAAGCGTTTGCTCGTCTGGGATCAGCGGGGTGGTACAGATGCGACATGCGATCTGCGATTGTGCAGGTACACAGCACTATCATCCGCAAGAACATGGCCAACCAGCGAATAGGATATAATGGCAATAATGAAATCATGTTGATGAGTCGTGTAGTCTGCAGAAGCGAGATGATGTTGTTCGACGAAGATACAGGGTTGTATATTTCGAGTGTAGCGTGACGTCACACGACTACGTCACGGCTTCGGACGTAAACACATGCGAATCGTTCGCCCTCCATGAATTGTGTACTCGTTTAATTTGCTTCCCAAACAGATAATCACAGCCATAAGTACCTATCCGCCAGAATCAACATGGATTCTGAACTGTTAGAACCGAATGATAGGTTTTTGAAGATTGTCTGGTTGTCAGCCTGGTCAGCTCACTCTTGCTAGAGCATCACGAGAAAGAAATCGCGACTGATCATAAGATTGAAGAAGAGATCGAAATGAAGGGATTCGTTGAGCGAGAAAAGGTCAGGCAAGCTGAGCAGGAAGAGCAAGCGAAAGAAGCTAGAGAAAAACTTGAGGTGGAGCTGGAGAACGATGGGAAAGTTCGATTGGACGATATTTGTGGGAAATAGAACCTCTACTCCTCAGAATACATCGATATATACACGTCACAACCGGACCAAGACCTCGACGATACCGAATGGGATGACGGAGTGGGAACCCTCCGGCTCGGCAAGCGTCTCCCACAATACAACTTCGGCATAGGCAAAGGAATGATGGGAGCAGTACTCGACATCTTCGGCGGGCCCGAAGAAGCCACTGCTATCAATATGAAAAGACCAAAGTACGCGTCTCTTGATGCTGTTAAGGTATCCTTCTACGACGACGGAGAGGCAGAGAAGTTTACCACGAAGCTCACCTTCCTTAGGAATGGTCTGTTGGAGTTGGTTATTTCAAACAGACAGATGCGATCAACGGTGTCTACTTCGTCGGCATACACGACCAAGATATGAAAGCAGTAAAGTGCGAGGCGGAGAAGATGGATGAAGAATGGAGGAACTGTCGCTATACTGGTGGCTTGCACCCAGAAAATAACAGGGAACCGAAGAATTTCATGGAATAGTACGGGTTACAAAAGTAGCCACAGAGGCCCGGCACTGACAGTGGGCTTAATGACGATGACTCTGGTACTGACGGGTTGCCAGCATGCGGGGACAAGAAATGAGAATGAACTTCAACCTTTCCCATATTTCAGAAAAGCCAATATACATTCTTCCGTGCTGTTCCTTTCATGCCCTCGAGTACCATGACACTCATTCACAAGCGACGCAAAATTTCCGTTTTTAAACGAAAACAAAGCGATTACAACTACAACTCATCCCTAATTCAAAATTGAACGCCTCCAACAGACATGTTGTTCCTTCTGTTTGAAGCTTTCTCGTGTGGACAGCTGACCCGCAGTGAGGCCGTCAGACCGGAGCACACACCAGATGAATGTCTTCTGACGTCCAAGATATTATGTACTGCAACCTGTAGGCAATCCATAAAACCACTTCCGATATTTGGAAGAAGAACCAAATTCATCTCCAAGCTCCAGGATAGGTACCTATCCACCCGTAACGTGTGCACGGCTCCGAACCAGGTAGACAGATATGGTTAGAGCGGAGGTGCCCCACCTGATATGACCCTTGGAGATGACACAGTTCTAGAAGATTCTACGTATGTTATTCTAGTTGTCGTCAGAACATACGACGTATCTATCATTCGACAATCTGGAGAAGTTGATACACCATGGTACATACCGCTGCGCGCGCGAGGCCTGCTAAGAGGATGGTTAATGAGAAGCTTGCGGACACGGACGAGGAGATGACGGATCTGACGAATG
The DNA here is from genome assembly GCF_003171515.1 of Pyrenophora tritici-repentis. Classification (NCBI taxonomy): domain Eukaryota; kingdom Fungi; phylum Ascomycota; class Dothideomycetes; order Pleosporales; family Pleosporaceae; genus Pyrenophora; species Pyrenophora tritici-repentis. Next base: position 632,804 of record NC_089395.1, read on the forward strand.
AGTCTGAGTCTGAGTTGGAACCCATAACAGAAGGGGAGGATGAGACGGATGAGGATGATGAATCAGAAGAAGAAGCCATGACAGAAGAGGAAGATGCAACTGACGATGAGGAGATGACGGAGGTGTGAGATGCAACGGATGATGAAGAGATGACGGAGGTGGAAGAGGAAGATTCGACAGATGATTCTAGTGAGACGGACGAAGAAGACGACGAAAAACTCTTTGAGAAGCTCTTCACTAAAGCAAGGAAACACTACGTCAGACAGGAAGCAAATGCGGACCGGATCGAAGACTACCTCGATAGAAAACCGTGGAAGAAAGTACCGTTGGTCAGTCTTAAGGGAAAGTGGACCCTGTATTCGAGTGCGTACCTCGACTGCATGAAAAGAAAAATCCCGAAATGGGGTCCAAGAAAGCTCGAAGACTTCGACATTGGACCACTCCGCATGAGCAGATCAGACGATTCATATAGTACTATGGTGGGTGCAGACCTCTCCGGAGAGTCGGACTTTACTTTCTTCGTCTCAGAGCGGGTTGAGTTCGACTTCAAAGCACCCAAGTGGGCGTCCACAAGGCCCATGAAGATAGGTTGTCTTATCGAGCTGGGATCTGCTCACAATATGGACGAGAAGTCTGTGAACATCAATGTCATGTTTCTGGGGCCCGACGTTTTTAAAATTACCTTCCGGAGCAAGGACTTGCCCAGCTCGCGGTTTCAAGGCTACGATGAGATCACGTTTGTGGCACGGCGGATCCAGACGCAGGCGCAAGTCAGGGAGGAACAGCGCAAGGCTTCGGCGGAGTGGGCGAACTGTCGGTATACTGGTCATTTGCACCCCAGCAATTGGGGGTTCTAGTCTGTATCGTGTTACGCGTCTATTCGCTCACCTGTATCCCCTGACATGCTCAGAAACGAAAATAATCATGAAGTACCTAGGTAACAGTGAAGTGGCCTATCTTGCACCCACCCGCTAGATTGAAAAAACGCTCGCTTGCGGTAATTTCTCCCGTATGGCGATCATTGGAGTTGAAAAAGTAGATATCAATAATGCGAATAGATTACCGGCGTTAGTCGATATTTTGTGGCGTTGTTGTTTGAAGCGCACACTCTAGCGGTACTACAGTAGCATCATTCCACCCCAGCCGCCATGATGAGGTGGCTGGAAACAAGATGCGCAGATTATATACCGAGACGCGCAGCTTTGAATACGCCAACGGCCTAGCACCCCTGTCAATACGAACGCTTCGAAAGTTCTACGGCAGCAGACTGACCAGGGTCACGATGCGCGTTCCTATCAGTTCCCGTCAGCATTCAAAATCAATAAAGTGAGTGCTGCACGCCTTATCGTGGGAGTCAGCGGGAAACCCTTCTGCACAGATTCCTCGTTGGCAAGGTTGCACTGTTGTGAGCTGGAAACTTCAGTGCTGATACGAGCGAGACTATTGATTGTGCGGGAGAACTTCCCAAAGCGGTTGTTGAGCCTGATACGAATACGGGGCCCAGAAGGGTGTATTGATTCTGGCATTGCATACGCGCGAGGTGGGTCCAGGCCTGCACAGCAAGAGCTGGCGGACAGTTTTGCGTGAGACTTTCTGGTGGTTGCGCGATGTCGTGTTTGTGTGGCGGGGTCCGCGAATATTTTCCTACGACAGATGAAGTACGTCACGGTTGGCATGGAGGATAGTTGATGAAGAGAAATTGAAGGAGGGACGAAAGTTAGATATTTTATAGTTTTCCAGTTAAATTCAAATGTCCATCGTAAGATCTATATGCTATGAACCGAATATAAACATCTAAGCATTAGAGGGCTTGTCAGACATGACCGTGAATCACAAAAACGCCGTGGCTATCTAGGTGAAGGAGTGAATTCCCTGCTAAAAGAGGGGCTACAGCTACCGCAGTTACTGTAACAAACACCTGTGCACCCTAAAATCGTTGCTCGGAAATGAAGGAAATCGTCTCGACTTGATCATCGACTACATTTAGTAGTTTCCGTATCCGCCGTAGCCGCCTGGGTAAGCGGCTCCGTAACCGCTGGGCTGGGGAGTCGGCGAAGCGGAAGATGAAGGAGTGCTCGCAGGGTATGACTTGGTTTCCGTGGGCTTGACGTAAGTGGGCTTCACACTGGTAGATGATGGGATAGGGGTTGACGAGGAGCTAGGGGTGTGGACTGGGTACGGGGCGGACGAGGTCGCATAGCTCATCGAGGTTCCAGATGAAGGCTTGACAGTAGGGTAGGGAGCAGATGAGGTCTCGTAGCTCATGGAAGTACCGGCAGATGGGGTAGCGGACTGGTGAGGCTTGGAGGTAGGGTATGGCGGTTGCGCTCCGTGGGAATTAGTCTTGGTGGAAGAAGCGGAGGGCTTGGGTCCCTCAGCGGTGGTGGTGGGCTTGGGCCCTGGGAGAGTGACCGTGTATGTCTGGGGATGTCCAGCCTCAGTGACGACGATGGTGGTGACCGGGCCTGTGGGAACAGGAGTGTAGCCATTGCCGACGGTTACGGTGTAAACCTCAGTCTTGGTGACGGTTTGAGGAGCCGGGCACCCAGAAACAGCGGAAGGCTGGGGCTTGGAGGACTCAGCGGGGTGGGGCACATTGTCTGGGTAGACCGACTTGGTCTCAGCTGGGTAAGGGTGGCCAGGGGCAGGAGTCACATCGGTATGGACAGGCACAACGGTGGTTGGCTTTGGTACCTGGGGAGTAGGCGTGGGACACTTGTCTCCGCATCCATGGATGGTCGATGTAAGAGTTACGGTTGTGTAGCTTGCCGTCAAGTAGGTTGAGTAAACCGGGACCGAATGCTCGTTCTGTCCAACAGAAGTGCTGCAAGGAACGAAACCTGTCACGGTGGTTACGTAGGTAGTAGTAACATCAGAGTGAGGGTACTCAGTAGTTCCAGGCGCCGCGGGCGTCGTAGATGTAGGCTTGACTGGAATATAGCCAGTGCCGTAGGGCATCGTGGAGGAAGGCTGTACTGGAAGGTAGCCGTGGGGCAGGGTGGAGGAAGGCTTCACTGGAAGGTATCCAGTACCCTGGGGCATCGAAGAAGATGCCACCGGGTTAGGTACGGAAGAGGATGCTACTGGGTAAGGCACTGAAGAGGACGCCACTGGGTAAGGTACGGAAGAGGACGCCATCGGGTGAGGCACGGAAGAGGAGGGTCCGTGGGAGTACTCTGTCGAGCTGCTGCATGGTGTGCTGGATGAGGAGAGAACCACAACGCTTGAGCTTGGAGGTGAAGCATTGTAGGCTGAAGAGCTAACTGGTGCTGAGCTTGACGCTGGAGTTGACGCCGCGTAAGAGCTTGGTGTCTGCGTGCTGGTCGGGTAAGGTGGGCTGACTACGGGAGTCGATGATGCAGAGTAGCCGGAAGGCGTGACTGCAGGGTAATAGCCATATTGAGCGACGGGACTGGCAAAGGTCGACCCGATGATGGCACCGGCGATGAAAGAATAACGCATCTTGTCAGTTTCGCTTTGTCGGTTCTTTGATTATATTATGTAGAAGTTGGGTTGGGTTGAGATTAAGTATTATAGATTGTCTGAAGATGGCACTATAGCGAGTGTCGGCCTGAGGAAAGCGAAGGTGGATAGGTAGGAAAGTGTGTTTGCGGATGATGATGGGTATCAAGGACGAGATGAGAGCAAACTTATATACTACACTCACCCTAAGCGGCCACACATCGAGGACGGCTGAAATCGATGTAGTATCAGCCGCTCAACACGTCGTAGTCTCTCACCATCTGCAAAGCCCCACTACACGTACGAGCGATTGAAGTTGGATACGAGAGAGAACATGCCAGACTACCTAGGTAGATTCATCAGCAGCAAGGATACAGCCCGGGACATGCAAGTAACGGCACAGCCCTACCACAACACCGTGACAGCGCTACTGGCGTTGCCGTTGAGACTTCTAAATTTGTCGAGAGCTTTGCCTGTTTTAGGCTTAGCTTCGAGCACGGACTCTTCGATATGTGCCGGTCCCTTCGGATCCCAACCTCCCTCGTCACCCGCCATCTTTTTGACAGACAGCAGACGCTCGCTTAGTCGGAGACAGCTCCGAATCTGCTAAGCAATTTCTCTTTTCATCCCTGTTTCCACGCATGATATTAGCCAGGTTCCTGGAGATCCCAAGTACTAGCCCACACTGCCGGCCGTCCGAGCGTCGATTTTCCAGATCTGGTGCGCTATTCTAAACTCGAAGACTAGGCTCTATCTGGCTTTTGATAGAAATCAACCTCGGTGAGCTATGTCCCGCGCTCCATCCTAATCCCAAAGTCAATGTTTTTCCGCTCCACAACGAGCGACGCCACATATGCTGACCTGCAGTTATGAGATCCTCTCCTTGTCTTCTTTGGGGATCCCACGCGGTAAACAAGCTTCGCTGCTGTTCCATTACAGCGGAAAAATCACCTAGTACGAGCATCACACCGCTGTTAGTGGTGCGTCTGGATGCAATAGTCAACAAAGTCATATCTGATGCCAGCCCTTCTTCGCGTAACAGTCCTGCAGAGGCACATTACGTGCCGCGAACATCAGAGTCAAGATTTTCTATGGCCAGTAGACCGTCGGCCGATACAGGGAGTTGTTTGCATTGACGGGTCCACATTTCCCGTATCCGGCCACAATCACCTTCTCTCGCTGCACTAACCTCTACTAGTCTATCGCCTCGGCCACTTCGTACCTGCCTTGCCTGTATTCTAGACGGTACTACAGGGCTGACAGCGCAGTGCAGGTGTTCTGCGATCATAAAATCCTGGCCATAGATTTCGACGACCAACCCTCGGGGCTGCTTTGCAATTGGCTATCTCTAGCACTAGCATAATAAACCGGATCTATTTACTAACTAAGATGATCAAACACAGCAAAGCCCTTGCGTAGCGGTATGATATTTCTAGTGAGTGTCTTGAAGTGTAGCCATGCGCTGAGAACAAACAATGTGCGCGAGCTAGAAACTAGTTTCGGTTAGCACTATATCCAAAATTCATAGAAAGGCAAGAAGAACAGCCTAAGGTTCCTATCAGGTCTACTAAAAAACTAGTGAACTACAATAGTGATGAAAGATATTGCATAATTTTAAGATTCTTGGAAGAAGCTACCTATACTTTAAAATATAAAGCTGGCAAAATGCCATTATAAACACCATGTTATAAAAGTTTACTACTAAGTATTAATAATTTATCACTTACTTTGTATTTATAAAGTCGACAAAATATAAGTTCCCGCTAGCTGTCAGGCCTACACAATGCGAGGTGTACAATATATACTATTCTACCACGATGATCAGGAGTTCACTGATCATACGTACCTTTTTGGTTGCATAGCGTAGTGGGCGTAGACCTACGTTCTGACACTAGCCCAACGTATTTCAAAAATGTGTAAACGAACAAGGAAAGAACTTGTATTAAAAGGGGTATTCGGTGCTGCTGTAACAACAAGACTTTGGGAGTTATTAAGTAGCCGCGGTACTAATGTAGAGTTGAACCGTACTGTTCAGTATAAGTCAACAGCAATTTAGCGTATATAAAAACCTCTAGATTAACCATCTTATCTATTCCGCGATCACTGCCTGGCGTAAAAACAAGCAGATTCCACTACGATGCCTCATTGTTGTGGTGGGTTTATTTGGTGAGGCAGGGTGAGCTTTGTGTTTGTGCGTATTTCGTGTCCACCCTCACTATAGCCCTATTACTTCTCGCCCCCGACCGTGCGCCCTCGACACATGTTTGGTCCTGACCTGACTGTCTCAGTTTTCCCTCCAGGATGATAATAATGGTGGCACCTGTCCCAGAATTTAAGAGGATCCTTCACATTGTCAGGTAAACAACAGAATACCTACGCGTCTTAGTCAGTTGTATATTGCATATTTTGGATGAGAGACTCCTTACCTTCATGTTGTCAGAACCATCAGTATCAAGTCCAAGGCCTATGTATCCTTCGCCAACTACGTCCTCGCAGGCCTTTATAGTGTCTTGATCGCTATTAACGCAGCGCCAAGACTCCTCTTTAATCCAAACTTGAGCATAGCATAATTGGCTTAAGAAAGCGAGGAAAATCGCGGTTAGAGCAGATAAAAGCATCTTGTTAAGTAGATAGAGTGTTTGAGATAGTCTGTACGTGAGAGGGACCGTCGCATGTATTTGTAGAAGAGCTTCTCTACGCTTATGAGCATGGGCAACGTGGCGTTGGCAATGGACAGACAGGCAAAGTACAAAGTGGCCGAGAGAAGGTTTTTTTCCAGCCTGAATAGATGAATTTTCTGTTATTAAGCTTCTTACTGCCTATCTCGGCCGTAATATGGCTAATATGTATGAATGTTCTGTTGCCAGAAGTTGCTTTCCTACAGATCATCAGAAGATATCTCATGGGACGCATATAGGCTGATTTGATGATAGCGCTCTTAGGACGGACTTCAGATGTGTCTCTCGCCTTGCAGAACAATACCGGTTTGTTCACATAAACCTAAAGCTATGGGCCGTCGACCATGATCCAAGGACTCTTTACACCATTGGCTAGTCTTGTGGGTTTGCCTTTTCCAAGGATAAGAGAGAATATAATATGGGCGCTCCAATCATACCATTGGGCAGATCCTTCTGGTGACATTCCGGTGACATTCTAGGGACATTCTAGGGACAAGTCTATCCACAACAAACATTGTGAAAACATGCACAATCGAACAACTTAGAGAGGCTAACACACGATCCTATAAGACATTTTCGTTTCCCAAACAAAGTCGCAATCATTGAATCTTTCACACGGGGCTTGGATAAGATTTTCCACCAGTCAGCTGGCGTTATCTGGGCGAGCTTGTATCGACAGTAAGATGGCCCAACGAACCCGTGAAAGTGGAAATACATAATGTGTAAGCGCTGATAATGAGGCTTATTCTGACTGTGCACATGTACCTAGGACCCTCATCGTCTACATAAGCGCATTGTCACAACCGACCAGCCAGCCAGTCAGTCAGCCAGTCGCGCTGACGCTAGCATCAGAAGGGTCTCGGCCCACGACCCATGTTTGCGTAAAACCTTATCACACGTGACCGACCTCCCTACGTACTTTGGAAAACACCTCAACCTCCACAACGTCCGGACGACGTCTCCAAATCTCTTATTTCTCGGACGCTAAAAGTTTCTCCCGTCCGGCTACTAGGAAAAAGCAAAGAACAGCAATGCGCGACTAAAAATACCCGGCCTGTTCTGTCAGGGTTCCCTGTCCAGATGCAGCGGTCCGATCTCGTGTCTACCCGTTGCCAGGCGCACAGATCCTTGGTCTGAGCAAAGCTTTGCCCAGGATGACCGACTCCAAATTGGCATTTCCCCGTCCGAGGTTGCAATCTCCGCTGGTCGTTCCAGAAGGTCGAGTGGGACCTTTTTTCGATCATAACGGCATTGGTACCTGTTTCCTAATCACGTCATCATCATCACTTTCACCATGCTACCACAATTCTTGGTCTTGCAACATTTCCATTCTCCTACAAAAATATGAGCTAGATACTTTTAGTCATCCTCCATTCTCCCAAAAACACCTGCTGAAGGGAGAAACACTTGATCCAAACCAGCTGAAACGCCGCCTATCCGCCACGCCACCAATGTTTACTAAAAATTCATAAATACGAAAGGCTATATATGTGTGTGGGCTGGCTAAGAAGCGACGGAAGAAGCCACCATGCGCTCAACAAGAATCTCGACTGCAAGTCCCAAAGAGCCCAATAGCGTCATAGATGGGTACTCGGATGCGAGTGCGTTGAGCGCCCAGGTGAGGTCGTTGCTGAGCCCGGGTAGCTCATGCGAGCGCCTAGTGTTCAGACAATCGAAAATCAAGGCAAGATGGTTGTGGATCTCGGTTGCGAAGGCTTCGAGAACAGGGAGTGGGGGAAAATCGTGCTGTGACCATGACGTGACTGGGACTATTGATGATGATGATGTGTGGCTGGGGTTAGTGAGTGCTAAATCTGGTGACATGGTCCAGATGGCATCAGCAAACATGTCCTCGTATTGGCTGTCAGTGAGTGGTGGCTCAGTGGCCTGAGACGCAGGTGACGGCATAGACGACTCTGGTTCATCGTCGTCTAGAAAGTTGGCTCGGCGTGTGGCTAGTGTCTTGACAACGGTAAAGTGAGTGGTGAAATCCAGTGATTCGGCTGAGGAGACGGGGCTGAGACAGTCCTCTTCCTCTTTGTCCTCCTCGATATTGTACAGTTGCTGAGGCTGGAGTACCAGCTGAACATTGCGACGTGATCGCATCGTAGACCGCTGATGACTAGAATACATCATATACGGCCCAACTTGACGGAAACCTCGCAGCCTCCGCTCCTGTACAGGGGCTTTGCGCGGAGGTTGAGTTAGAGTCTCCACCTGCGGCGGTGGGGGGTCAATATCATCCAGCTTATCTAACTCATCCTGTAGAAGCGCAGTGACTTCCTCAACAAGCTTGTCAAACAACTCATCAAAATCCCGGTGAACAAGCGGTGGCATCTGATCAGCGTCAATCGGCAAGATTTGGTCGAAAGCAGTGCATCCGGCGTCCTGTTGGCTGTCAGCATCAAAGTAGGGCAACTCAGACGGCTGGTTGGTCTGCAAAAGATGCTCGAGAGCCGTGTAGCCGATGTACTGCTGGGTGTCAGTATCGAAATAAGACCACTCGGAAGACTGAACCATGGAAACATCATCTGCATCTGAGTCCGACATGTCTGAGACATGGTCTTCGTCCTCAGTGAGCTCGTAGCCTGGAGTCTGTGAGTCAGTAGATGCAATGAACGGGGGATACTCAGCGATAGAAGTAGTCGGGTATAACAGCTGGTCCAAAGCGAAATAAGATACCATGCCACTAGTCGCAGCATCGTAGAACACGCCTGCACGAGGTAAGTCGTCGTCGTCGTCGTCGAACTCATCGTCTGCATCAACAAAATCCTCCATATCCGCATCAACAGTCGCATCCAACAGCTCAAAGATATCCTCCGCCTGAGGCCGCGCAGCAGAAAACCCAAACACATCCTCGTTATTAACAAGGAGGTAGTTCTCGCCCGGTGAGTGGGGAGCAGCGGGTTTGCCATCCAAGCATGTGCACTCACCGTCGTAACGGTCCTTGACGAAAGATGTGGTGGCTTGGTACAAGGCGTCGATGTCGGCGTTGTCGTACTGGGGGAACGCTGAATGAATAGAAATATCCGAAAAGTTGTCCAGGCCAGGGAGGAAGGTTTGGGAGGTGACGTAGCGGAGGACAGGGTCGTCTTCCAGTGTCCATGTAGAGTTTGTCTCCTGCACCTCTGTGTCAAGCACAGCCTCAGGTACAGAAACAGTCACCTTAGAAATCAACGACCGACCCTCCCGCTTCACTACAACCTCCTCCTCACCACCAACCCACCACTCCTCAACAGGCAAAGCCTCAGCCTCTGCCCACGCAGCAACCGGATCACGAAAATCCCGCACAGCAACCGAAGGCAAAAGCTTCAACTCGCTCGTATCCACCAACGTCACCTCCTCTATCTCCTCCTCCTCTAGCAGCGGATCCAGCACAGCGCACGGCGCAGCAACAGGGTCAAACACGCTGCGAAGCCAAAGTTCCTCATCGCTTGCGAAAGGTGTTTCGGCATCGAAGAGACACTCGACTGAAACCTCGCCGCCGAAAAAAGACGAGCGAGGAACAGGGAGAGGGGCGCAGACCTGCTGCTCCTCCACATTCACCTCCGCGTCCTCGAAGACGCCAGCCAGTGGGTACAAACAACTCCACCGCTCCTCCACTTCCGCCATATCCATCTCCTCGGCTGCAACCTCATCCTCATCTTCCATACCCGTCAACATATCCGCATACGCGGACTCGTCGGTGCAGATGCGGTATGTGTGAGCTGAGCACCACACGGGCTGTAGAGCGGGAAACGTGGAAGGCAGGGTGAGAGAGCAAATGGTGGGGGGTGTGAGTTGGCGGGTTGACGCGGGGGTGGTGCTGGAGAACATTGTGGTGAAGTAGGGGAAAGATGGCATGATTGGTAATCGGTAACGGGTAACGGCGCAGCGTAGCTCAGCTTGTGTGTTGAGATGGATAGATAGGGGGATTGATCACCAGGATCACGATCTAAAAATATGCGACTCGAGAAGAGATGCTGAAAAAATGCTGATGCGATGCTAATGCTGATGCAGAGAAAAACAAAAGACGAGAAATGTTACCCGGACCTCACTTTATAATCTCCGGGAGTATAGTCGTGAGTGAGATGAAGAAGAGAAGGGAATGGTGGTGGGGTAGGAATGGTTTCTTATACCAAGTTTGGGAGGTGGACATTGTGTGGGATGAATGGGGGCGTTGTGTGGGTGGTTTGGTGGGGATGGCCTTTGTTTGGGTGATGAGTGTTGAAAAGAGAGAGGAGAGAGACATTGTATATGTGTGGGTTGTTGTTGGAGGAGGGGTACAATGGAGTGAGTTGGTGTGGGATGGACAAAGGGATGATGGGTGTACACACTGTAGTGCCAGTGATATATCTGATTTAGCGTCGGATGTGGGAGAGAGCGAATGTACTTGATTGAAACCTGTTGAGCCTCTGTATGTAACCTACAATGTAATCACATACCCACATCCTACCCCCCATCACTCACCATTCGGCTACCTCGCCTTTCTTCGGCAGCGTCGCTCGAACAACTTTATCGCAGTTCAGCAAGCAAAGCGGGTCAAACGCCTTCTTGAGCTGCCTCATGGCATCGACGGTCGTTTGCCCAACTTCATGGGGTAAATAATCTCTCTTGACGAGGCCAACACCGTGTTCGCCCGTAGCAGTGCCTTCTAGTTCGATGGCGCGTTTGACCATTTCGTGGACAAGGTGTGATGCCTTTGCATGGTCGCGGTTGCGATTGTAAAGGATGATTGCTATAGGTGGTGAGCTTGATGCATATACGCTAAAAGGGAATCGAGGGGCTTACAGTGAAAGTTTCCGTCACCAACGTGGCCGACGATGCTGGCCAAGAGCCCGCTTTGCTTGATCTTCTCTTTTGTTTCTTCAATAATTTGGGGTAACTTTGATATGGGGACGGCGACATCGGTAGTCCAGACTCCCATGTCTGGATCACCCCCAGCCTTCGCCATGACACTCCATAGGGCTTCTTTCCTGGCCTGCCAGAGGTCTTCTTTTTCTTGTTCTGATTTTGCGAATTCAAAGCTCACAGACCCAGACTTCTTAGCTAGACCCTGGACTTGACTGATTTGCTCCTTGACGGAGCTTTGGGTACCGGCGAACTTGAAAAAGAGAGTCGGTGCGTTTTTCCATGTTTTGGAGGTTTGACCGGCGTCGTTGATGCATTGCATTTGAACATCATCTAGAATCTCAATGGCTGCGATAGGTACGCCGGCGCCAACGACTTTGAACACGCAATCTGCTGCTGCACGAACGGATGGGAAGGCGCATACGGCTACGCTAGTGTGTTGTGGCTTGACAGTAACTTTGAGCGTCGCTTCTGTGACGAGACCTAATGTACCCTCGCTACCGATGAACATTCGCGTAAGGTCGTATCCAGCCGATGACTTTCGTGGTCTTTTTCGTGTCTTAATAACAGTTCCGTCTGCTAGCACTACCGTGAGCGAGATGACCCAGTCCTTCATTGTGCCGTACCGATACGCATTCGTGCCTGAGCATCCTGTCCCAACCATGCCACCGATCATTGCGCCTGGACCTGGGTCAGGGGGAAAGAAAAGGCCGTCCTTGGAAAGTTCCTCGTTGAGCAGTTCCCACCCCACTGCCGGCTGCACAACAACGTCCATGTCCTCCTTGTGTAGCTTCAAAATCTTGTCCATGCGACTGAAGTCGATACAAATGCCACCTCTTGTCGCCGCAAAATGTCCCTCCAGACTTGTGCCTCCACTGTATGGTGTAACGGGAATCTTGCGCTCGTGGCAGATCTTCATAATCGCGCTGACCTCCAAAGTGCTACCCGGCTTGACAACGCAAAACGGTACATCGCCTGGTTCAGCTGGATGCGACGACCACGAAGATCCACTGTGCGATTCCAGGTCGTTCTTGTCTATTGTAATGTTCTCCTCACCAACAATGTCGCGGAAGTCTACCCATGCTGCTTCCATGTTCGCTTCGGAGATGTTGTGTTTGGGAGGGTTGAAAGTTTCGAGCGGCGCGGTCGAGCTGTTGTCTGCTTTGGGTGGTATCATTTGGCCATAGTAGTAGCCTATGCCGGCGGTGAGAAGACATGCTGGTCACTTATGAGTACGCGTCGTCGTAAATAGGTGTTGTGGGTCGATACCGACGACTGTCGCAAAGAATTGCCCTCTGGCTGTTCTCTGCTGCATAGACTGAATTTGGATCTGCTCGGCCTTCTCTTTCTGCACACGCTCGTAGATACTCTCGTTCAACTGCAGGTAAAAAGGCTTCTCTTCGTCCTTGCCCATCTTCTTATCATTGCTTGCCCAGCGTCTCTGCATTATTCTTCCCACTCCCGCACCAGGTCCGCATTGTCGCGAGAACGCCCCTCCTCCAACGATCCTTGGCGCAATTGCGCCCCGGGGTAGGTTTCGTAGAGGCATTGCGACTATACGAGAACAATATTCATGTCGTGCTTGTCCTGGCGATATGTGCGGGGAGAGTTCCGCGGATGAGGTGATGCTGGTACTGCATGATGCGCATGTCTTGGCGGCAGCTTAAGTCCGACCCGATGCTGTGGACCGAAGTTTGTGTAGCGCATGCGCCCATTAGCTTCACAAGTCATCCATGCCGTGTGGAGAGGAGTTCATGCATGGTTTGTTTGGAAAAAGTAAAGATGACCAAACGACAGGTTATAACGTCACAGCCTATGCACGCCATCACGCACCAATCGTTTGCACTGTAGCATTTCAAGATGAGATGGATATAAATGGAATATGCAATTGCTGGGCTCAATGGCCGAAGCCAGAGCAATGTATCAAGTTCAAACTAACCAAAATCCAATGCCAGTCTTACGCGCAGTGCAACCAGACACACGCTGCTGGCTAACAATGTCCCAAAAAGCACTTAACGCCTGTGCATGTCGATGGAGAGACGTGTGACGTGTTGAAGGAAATTCCCAGCTTGAACCTTGCAGCGCCGTGGAAAAATACCAGATCCGTAACGGTGCCCTCGATATATGCATTGGGAAGCGACTGACATGATAGGCCGTGATCGTGGTCCAAACGCCGTGCTAAATACAAGAAAGAACAGATAATGATGACTCGGGGTATAACAAGGGATAAGATGCAAAAGCCAATTGCTCGGTTCCCAGTAGGAGAGGATGAGAATATGTAGGGCTCGGGGTGGAGAAGGGTGTGTGGAGAAGCAAGACTACCTGCCACGTATGTGTGTGGCGGTGTATGCACCTAAATGACACTCGTGATGAACACCTACTTTCCTGACATGCGTAATAGCCTCGTCTTCAGCCATGTGACGAACCTCAGCCACCTTCCCTTGGCCGCGCGGCTCTTTGTGACCTTGGGTGTGGCGCCAAAGGGATTCGACTTTTCGGGGTCGACCGTCGTCACAAGTTTGGGTAGCGAGTGCGAGTGAGCCTGGCGGTGGTCAGAGTATTGACGCCCGCCAACGGATGGTCTCGGCGCCTTCTCCTGGTAGTCCTCGGATACAGTGCGCGCGCGCGTCATTTCAGTTCGATCGATCGTCTCGGATTTGCGGCGCTGTAAGTCTTCCTTTTTCAGCTGTTTCCGGTAGTCGCGCTCCTGCTGCTTGTGTGCAACCTTTTCATACTTGCGCTCCTTGGCCCGCTGCTCCTCCTCGAACTTGAGTCTTGCAGCGCGGATGGATGCAGCTCGTGAGGCAGGGTCGACGGGTGAGTCGCGACCGCCGCGAATGAAGCGGTATGTCTGGTCGAACGAGGTGCGCGAGCTGGGCGAAGTCGTCGTGTCAATGGATTTGAGCGTGTCTCCCCGCGCCCTCGGCGGGTTGAGGGGTGAAGTGAGTGAAACAGAGGACTGAGAGTAGCTGCCCGCGAGTCGAGTAGACGAGTTGTTGGTGTGGAGGCGTAGGGATGTACCTTGGGCCGAGGAAATGGAACCTGATCGGCGCGCGGGATCGTACGAGTTTTGTTTCAGACGAACCTCGTCATCAGACATGATATCATCGCCCTCATGGTCACTTCCAAGTACTGATGGCGGTGAGGACCGTGCTATTGGCGGCGTGTAGGGTTGCGGGGTCTGGCGGAGGGTGGGCAAAGGCGTAGGACGCTGCAGGCCCGCAGACGAGTTTGAAAACTGCGAGGTACTGGAGGTGGAGCGGTTGTGCCTGTGACGGGGGTTGACCGGCGTGAAGGTGACATCGGAAATGGATCGTGAGTAGGCGCCATATTCAGTAATACCCAGCCCAGACAAGTCGTTCTCGGCAGCCGGGCGCGAGAGATCAAGGCCGGTAGTCTCCTTGGAGGAGAGCTTGCGCAGGTAGGGCTTAATCTTAAGCTGGTGAGAAGGTGGTTGAGGCATGGGGTGGTGTGTCTCTATCCAGGACTCCTCGAGGACCTTTGGAGTATAAGAGCGGTCAAAGGTAAAGGCGCCGTAGTCAGCGACGGGGCTGAGGGGACTCGTCGCAGTAGAAGAGGCGGAGTTGCCTCGTTTGTGCAGACGCGCATGCCTGGCCGACATGATTGAGGAGCGGTCGGCGCGTGTTATCGGAGCATGTCCGTGTAAATAGGATTAAGAACAGACCAGGAGGGATCAGCAAACGACGGTTGCACCGTGTCAGTGTGGCATCACCAAGCCAACGTCAAGACTGAATTGTTCCGATGGTTCCGCGGCAGGGCAAAGTGCGCAACAGTGGTGACGAAACGACTGTGTCAGGCTTGCTGGATGCTGAACCTGAGCACCTGAGAACCGGGCGGCTGGCGTTGATCCGGGGCAATTGCAGGCTTGGGCACATGCACGCCGGATCGCGCCTTTAGAGGACGGGATCGTGGTTTTAGCGGTTCGCCTTGGTCGGCCTCGAGACGTGCCGCGGCTGCGAGTCAGCAAGTACCTAGACGATAGATGGGCGATTGTGGTGGGTGAACATGGCCACTCGGGGCTGTTGCTGGGTAAGAGAAGGCGAGTGTGCTTATATGCTGCACCTGCACCTGCACTGCCGGCCCATTGTTAGTCGGTGTATGGCTGGGTGGATCGCGACAAGACAACTACGGCTGGAGCGGAGGCGCCGTCTACTTGGATCGAGATAAGCTGGCCTTTGTCGACACCGACACGACTGGACGTGAGAGCCTCACCGCTTACAGAGCCACAGCTGTGACATTCTGCTTTCGCGGCCGTGCCGTCCCCTCTCGCCTCTCTTCCCCTCTCTGTTCTGCCTCTACTCGGCGCGCACACGACGCAATCGAGTGGCACGGCGGTGGCAGAACTGAGGACGCGCAGCAGGTTTGGGCCCTGCGCCATCATGAGAGGTCAAGCCAGCCCAGCCCAACCCACCTGCATCCCGGACCCCGACGCCCCATATCGTACGTCTTCGCGATTGCGATAGTGATAGCAACGGGTGGGTAGCTTGACGACAAACCCATGGCTTCTCTTCGGCCGGCCTTTACCCATGCTCTCACTAAGCCGCCACTACTCAGGATATCCCTCTTACCCCACCAAAAGCCCGCTCTTCCACCTGCGGCTGGTTGGTCCGAGATCCCAAGCCACGGCCCAGATCTCTGGCGTCTGCTCAACAGCCCAGGCAAAAAAGCATGATCCCATGGAAGAGGGGAAACGCTGAGAGCAGGAACAATACTACCATGACCGGTCCCGAGCCAACTTTCGGCTACTCGCGCAAAACGCCTCACGTGCCTGCCATCTGCCTGAAACGTGAAACACGCTCATGTCTACCCCACACTCAGACGGTGGTGCTCCGTCTCTCCGCTTTCTCTACTCAACAACTTCCCTGCTAACGCGCCTCCATCAGGCTGAACCCGCGCGGTCGAGACTCTTGCATTAAACGCGCCATCGACACCGTCTATGACGCGGCTTCCAGTACCGGCATCAAACAAACATATGCACGGTTGCCCGATTGCTCGATTCTACATGGACATCACCAGTGGTACGCGTTCAATCATGCCATGTAACTCGATATGTCGCATACAGGGAACTGGGCTTGGTATGAGAGCAAACAACGGTACTGTTGACTTGTTTTCCTTATTAACATGTTGCAATAACTTTTGCCCAGCACACTCTGGTCACGATTTCTGGTCCTATTTGCCAACGACCACTTTTCTCTTCACCGGTCCTGTAGAACATACGCCACGTCCAAAGAACTTTCTAAAGAACAAACTGTATTGCTTTGGCTTGGGTATCACGTTAGCACCCTAGCTTCATGGCGGTGAAAAGACTGACAACGGTCGTCAAGATCCATATTCCCCGTTTCTGAGTCCCACAATGACACGTGCGTGTATCCCGGCATCAGAATCTATCGAATTGTAGACTAGACTGCTTCATCATGATAAGGTTTGAAACATATGTCATGTCAATATGGCGCGAACGTACACGGGCCTTAACATCGTTGAGGGACACTAATGCACCTATATATGGCTGCAAGTATGATCAAAAGAAACGCTCGTCCGGGTACATAGACCGTGGGAAAGCTTGGATGGGAATATATTATAAAGTAGTCGGGTCCGATCACGTCCATGACACATTACATTGCACTCACAAGCCGACTACATGATAAAGACACGTCGCTGCACCGGAAGGCGTACGTGTCGTGACAGTTGCCAAGATGAAACATGTCAATGTCAAGAAGTTTCGGCAAAACAATGTTTTCGGTTTTGGAGTTATTGCCAAGTGCAGGAAGTGAAAAGTGAAAAGTCAAGAGTCCAATCCGTTGCTAGGCAGGCATTGGATGACTAAGGTGACGTCGAGCACGGGTCGCACCTTTCCCGACCATCAAAAACATCGTACCCTAGCACACAACCATCAACCACGCGTGTCTCATGGAGTTATAGCCCATTCCCCATTTCAGCCGCAACCATCACTTCTTGTCCCTGAGTGATCGCGACCATGTCGTCTAACAAGCGGGGCAACATTTTCGGCCAGGGCAGGCCTGAGCGCCCGTATGATGAACGCGACGAGCCTGCTGATGTTCCTCAAAAGGCGACGGCTGCACAGTTGGCTGCACGCAAGTAAGTGACTCTACACCTCCACCGGTGCCGAGGTTACGTCTGTGCCATCGTAACGCGCATCCCCTTTCACTTCACACGCTGACTCTTTGTTCCAGAATCAAGACCGCCAAAGCTCGACGACCAGCCGGCGCCTCCCCCGTAAGTATTTCACCCACCACATCACGAGCGCTCTCAACCGCCATCACAACTGCATCCACTGTGCAGCCATGCAACCACAGCGCTACACTGTTGCTGGCCGGCGCAAGATGCGTCTCCGCGATCAGGCGTTTGCTAACGCGCACGCGCAGAACTTAGCACAGAGCGCGAACTTTGGCGCAGCACCGTCGAACAACTTCAACTTCGGCGCCTCTGCGCCCGCCCCCGCGAGCAATGGCGCGAATAGCTTCGGCGGTTTTGGAGCAGGCGGCGCTTTCGGTGGTAGCACCACCAGCAGTTTCCCGCCCGCCCAACCCGCGGCCCCAAGCAACACCTTTAGCAACTCTTCCTTCCCTGCCTTCGGCGCGAGTAACGAGAGCTCGGCTTTCCAACCGCCGTCATCCTCGGGCTTCAACTTCACTGCGGGAGGCGCCAACCCCATATCCAACCCTTTCACAAATGCAAACTCTGCCCCCGCGACCAATGGCAGCACACCAGCGCCGGCGTTTGGCGGGTCCTCCATATTCAACAGCGCCCCATCGCAAAGCAATCCATTTGGCGGGCTAAGCCAGCCCAACACTACAAGTTCGGCGTCCTCAGGTGGCATGTTCGGTACTTCCAGCACAGCACCGGGCGGAATGTTTGGTGCCTCAAGTGCAGCGCCTTCAAGTAACAGCATGTTTGGAGCTTCGAGTGCAGCACCTTCAGGTGGTGGCATGTTCGGCACTTCTAGTGCTACAACTTCAGGTGGAATGTTCGGAGCTTCCAGTGGTGCACCTTCAGGGGGCATGTTTGGGGCTTCGAGCGCTGCTCCTTCAGGCAGCATGTTCGGTACCACTAGTGGTACTTCCAACGCCACGAGCACGCCTGCCCCAGCAACGACGCCCTTCACCTTCGGGGCTGTCAGTACGTCTGCCCAAAACACCGAGAGCACTCCAGCAACGAGTGGCTTCTTCGGTAAGCCCGCACAGTCGCTAGCGCCAGCAGCAGCGAATAGCATATTTTCCGGCTTCGGTGCAAGTACTCAACAGAGTGAAACCCCCAAGGCCCCCGCTGCACCACAGAACATGTTTAGTGGCTTTGGTTCAAACGCTCAGAAGAGCGAGAGTAGCATAGAGACTCCCAAACAAAACAAGTTATTCGGGGAGATTGGTACAGGCGCCCAAGGCACGCCAAATGGAACGAGCACACCCGCGACGGGCCTGTTCAACTTCACCGCGTCCACACCAAAGGCAGACAATGCGATCTCAACTCCATCCTCTAGCAATCCGTTTGCGTCCCTCCCGGCCCCAGCAACCCCGTCAACACCCTTTAGCGGATTTGGCGCGACGTCGAACACGCCTCAAGCACAGGAGAAGGAACCAGCCACTTCAACGAACCTATTTGGCAGTCTCAAGACACCCAAGGCATCTGACAGCACTGAGGCACCTAAGTCGAACCCATTCGGGGGACTTGCTCAGCCATCGTCGACACCAGCAGTCAGCAGTTCGAGCTTCGGTCTTTTTGGGACAACACAAGACAAGCAGGATGCAGGTGCCGCAACAGCGAAGGCTCCAGAGGCACCAAAGTCAACCCTCTTCCAGCCCTTCAGTACACCACAACCTGCAAAGAAGGCCGAGACAGAGAAGTCGCAGGGTGGGATGTTCAGTGCTGCTCAGCCCAAGACCAGCTCAGGCATGTTCTCGCAGTCATTCCAGCCGGAGACCAACAACTCGAGCGACTTGTTCCAGAAGCCCCAGTCAAGTTTTCCATCCTTTACACCGACAAACACTTCATCGACAGAAGCGCCAAAGGCTGCAGCGGCACCAACACCCGCGTCCAAGGATTCCTCCAATCCTTTCGCCTCTTTGTCAACGCCTTCCACGGACCGCCCCAATCTCTTCGGTACACCAAAGGAGCCTGCTCAAGCCTCCCCAGCGCCAGCAATGCCAAATCTCACTGGCGATGCTGCAATGTCAAACGGGGAGTCGCAGGCATCTGAATTGCCGAAAGTTCCCAAGGTGCATGTTCCCAAGGAATGGGCTGTCCCAGGCGCGGTTCGTGTGCAGACCAGCGATGCATTGCTCAAGCAGATTTCGGACTTGACTGCCCAACTTCAGGTCTTGAACGAGAAGTACCGGCAGCAATTGATCACCCTTCCTCCGACAGCAGATTGGTCAAGTGTATCACTCTGGCACTATCAGCACGCTACGGATATCAAGAAGAAGATTGACACCGCGAAGAAGCAACGCGCGGTGGCCAGGGGTGTCACTGGCTACGAGTCCAGCCTGTCCACCAAGCGTAAGGTTGATGATGAGAGCCCAGAGATCCGAGACCCCTCTCCATCCAAGCGAGCTCGTGAAGCACCTGCTAGTCCGACGCCGCAGAAGTCCAACCCTACAGCAACAGCCACGGCAAATATGTTTGCAAAGGCTATTGGCAATAAACCATCTACACCCGCGGCACAGTCATCCACAAGCCTGTTTGCTCCCAAGCCTACTGCCGAGCCTGCCAGTGCGACCAGTGGAGGGAATGCGTTTGGTTTCACACCCTCAGCACCGACTACTAACGGTGACAAGACCCCAGCTACATCGTCTGGTTTCAAGCCAAGCTTTGGAGGTGACTCTTCAAGCAAGTCAGATTCTACTGGCTTCAAACCAAGCTTTGGTAGCGGGTCTACGAGCGCATCAGGCAGCGGTGGCTTCAAGCCTAACTTTGGTGCTCCTCCAACATCTGGTGGAGGCTTCATGGCTCAATTCCAAAAGACAGCGAAGACCTACGAGCAACTTGCTGCCGAGCGCAAGAAGAAGGCCATGGATGAGGACTATGATTCGGACGACGAAACTAAGGAAGAGTGGTCAGCTAGATACGACAAGGCTGAGGCAGAGCGCCTCGCCGAGGAAAAGAAGAAGATCGCTGCCGCCCCTACCTTTAAAGTTCCGGATGCCACTGCTCCCAGTGCTGCCAAGCCAACTGCTCCTGCACCCGGTAGTACTTCTCCAAAGGCGAACCCATTCTCTGGTCTTCTGAAACCGACGAGCGGCACTTCAACGCCAGGTCTTTCGACGCCTAAAGCTGCTAGTCCTGCACCATCGACCGGTAGTCAGTCAATTTTCAAGGCTCCCAGCTCCTCCCAAACTCCGACTCCTAACATATTCGGACACTTGTCTCCCGCCCCTTCATCGAACCATCAAGACGAGTCCGATGAGGATGACAATGAGGATGCGGGTTCTGCGGAGCCGACAACGCCACCGAAAGCCAAATTCGGCGAGTCGGAGACGGAATCTGAAGACACCCAGGAGCCCAAGCAAGACGAAGCCCCCAAGGGAAGCCTTTTTTCAAGGATCACTCGGGACAACGACTCGGGATCCGAAAAGGGTAGCACCGGTAGCACGTCTATCTTCGGAAACACCAACGGAACTACGACCCCTACCAACAAGCCCTTCACGTTCTTCAATTTCGACGCTGCGTCTAAGACGGCCCCTCCCAAGTCCGACACATTTGTCGGGGATCAAACGTTCAAAGCTGGCACTCCCATCAAGTTCGGCCAAGCTCCTGCTACTGAGAAGAAGGGCGGCCTGCCGCAATTCTCATTCTCACCTTCTACGCCGTCACCTGCTGAGTTTTCAACGACACCAGCCAAAGCACCACCTTCGCTCTTCAACTTTTCTAGTGCCAACTCCGTAAACTCGTCTGTATTCTCCTCTCGCGCTGGTACGCCCTTGTCTGAAGCCGGCGAAACTAGTGCAGCGTCGGCAGCAGAAGATGAGGAGGAAGGTGGCAAGCAAGAGCAAATCGACTTGTCGCAACTCACCGAAGAAGAGATCAAGGCCTTTGACATTGTCTTTCACACCGAGGTCGCACTAGCCAAGCACCAGGTTAACAACGCTTGGACCAACCTTGCAAAAGGACCAATGTGGATCCTCAAGGACAAGGAGACGGGCAAGTGCTGTGTGCGCGTACGCCTTGCCAGCGGTGCTACACCCCTGAACTATCAGATTCTACCCTCCCTGCCGGCTACTGTTACTGGTGGCAGCAAGAAGATGGTCATGGCCACCAGGCCTGCAAAGGAAGGCGGCTTGCAATCACTCTTGTTTGCAGTCAAGACTCCTGAGATTGCAGCGGAGCTGGCGGCCAAGTACACGGAGTCACTACCTTGATTGTATTTCATTATATCCTAGAACAACCTTCCCGGTTGTTCTAGGCTGAGCACTTGTGCTTATTATACCCTTATCCCGCGACCCCGATACACCTTTCAACATTTTTCAATACACCTATCCCACCACATCCCCTTCTTCGATCTACACGTAAGTCCCGAACCCCCTGCCCACAAAATCTGGCGTAATTGTTTTTGTATCAACCTGAGCGAAAGCTCCTCATATTGTGTGTTTTTGAAGGATAAAGGAAATTAGCATTGCATGGCACGGAGTTTGTTGTTTCTTGTTTTCAAGCTGGGATAGGGGAAGGAGGGCCCCCAAACGAAGTGTAGGATCGAATGTCTGGCGACGATAATTCAGCGATGAGTAAGAGGGACACGCACGCATATCTGTATGTGTGCCTTTGTTCTCCCGACGTGTAGTATATTTATGAGCCCCTTGTTTGTTTTGCTCTCTTCGATTACGTTGAGCGTGTTCGGGTCGCGCAGACACCTTTCTAATAGACTATTTTGAAGTTTTCCACCATTTGTTCGTATTCTTTGATGTGATTATTATTACCTAACTAGTTCTTTTCCATCGATCTTTTCTCAGTCTTCCATGTCATTACTAATAATACCTTTCCAAATTACATCGGCGCGTTCATTTCATTACTATTATTATTGCCATCTCCTGGTCCTTGTCCTTGTCCTGTTTTCCTCAAACACAGCTAAACGAACTGGCAACATGTTCGAACTCAAAATCCGTAAGATTCACCGGCCCAGGACCTAGCACGTTTCCATTATTCTTCGCAACGTAGAGGTTTTTGCCTGTGCAGTTTGCTTTCCTAATCACCTTATTAGCCTTTTCTCCTTCCCTCCAATCCCCCTACAACACGTGACCCAACTGGAAATTCAGACTTACTCGTACAAAACACACCCATTCGCCAAGCCACTTGCTACAAAGGCCCAACTGGTGTTCTTGTCCATGGGGGCGACGAGTGTGTCGCATTGCCAGCGGTTGACCATGTAGGATTTTGAGAGGCCGAGACCGCCGGGTTGGGTGCTTAGGAGGAAGAGGACGGATGCGGAAGTGGGGGTGAGAAGGAGGGGAAGGAGGATGAGAGAAGAGGAGAGAATGTGCATGGTCGGACTTGGGGGTTGGATGTGGAGGTTGAGATGAATTAGAAATATGGCTGAGTTGGATTTGACAAACAGGATAGATAGATATGATGCGTGCGTATGCGGCTGAATATATACTAAACACCCCATCTCACACCTCTATCCAATCCCAGACTAGACATGCATACTTACCAAATAACCCACCCCCCAAAAAAACGCCGCTAGAATATTTTCCGCATCGCCCTAATAACTACAGTCAGTCATG
Organism: Pyrenophora tritici-repentis; assembly: GCF_003171515.1. NCBI lineage: Eukaryota > Fungi > Ascomycota > Dothideomycetes > Pleosporales > Pleosporaceae > Pyrenophora > Pyrenophora tritici-repentis. The sequence continues at coordinate 655,524 of NC_089395.1, forward strand.
CCAGGCTACCCACTACGCATCCAGGGCTGAAATGATAGTGCGTTAGGTGGGAGCTAGGCAAATATCGGAAATATCGGCAATGCAGTATATTTAGAAGTCTGTGATATAGCCTACCTAACCATCGCCCCGGAGCTTGTTATTTGTCTGGTTTCTGAGTGAGGTGAGCGAGGTTGGCTGGATGCGGATTAGATGCTACGTGTGGGTGCAACGTGGACTATTGGATTTGGAGGAGGGGAAAGGCGTAGTGGGCTACTAAGGGTGATGGGTGAAGGTGGTGTGTGGGAAGGGAGGGATTGCTGGAGACGATGAAGATGCTTTGGGATAATGGGAGGGAGGGGAAGGTGATGTCGTGGCGAGAGGAGATGGCCATCGGTGAGGGTTGATTGATGCAAATGATGCTATCTTCTCGTCGCACCACCGAGGCCTCCTCCAACATTAGAATATTGGTGTAAAATCAAACGATGCCATCATCGCCGCGATCCACTACTCGGGTGTGGCTTTTCTGCCCGCTTCCAGTCTTTCCCTTGCCGACCGTGCGTCATCGACCATGGGAATTTCCCCAGCCATGGCACTAGCGCCACAGCGCCATCCATCGCATCGGCCACCGCCTGACGCTTCGCGCGCCATGTTGCCCTGAAATGCGCGCACGCCCGGCGCAACTCATCTAGCGCAACCATTCAGATCAGCGCGGAAAGAAATACATTCATCGATAATAAATATCAAAAAGACATCGAATTATGGATGACCCCTCGGCACAACTCCACCTCGAGATTCGCGATGCCGTCGTTCGCGCTCTCGCTACGCGCCGCCCTATCCTTCATCACTTGAACGCCGATACCTCGTGGTTGCTGCAAATACCGCGGCCCGCTAATGCAGTCAAGCACGGAAGCCGGATATACTATAATGTATTGATTGACCCGTGGTTTGTGGGTGGCCAAAGCGATGTCGCAAAGTGGTTCAGTCAGCAATTCCACGCGACGGAGAGCGCAGTGAAGAGCGTAGCTGAAGTGGATGAGCTGGCGCGGCAAGTTGAGATTCTAGCGGGAGGGTTGAGATTAGGGAAGAACAGGAAGAGGAAGATGGAGGATACGGTGGAGGAGGAGAGTTTTATCGATTGTGTGGCTATTAGCCATGAATTCACGGATCATTGTCATAAAGAGACGTTATTGGAAGTTCACGGCGACGTGCCTGTTTTCGCAACAGAGGTATGCAGACTTACCACCATCATTCCATCCCATGCCAGCAGCCCTCAGAACTAACACGACCACCCCAGCAAGCAGCCAAACTAATAACCTCGTGGTCCCACTTCCGCACCGTAACAACAACCCCCCACCTTCGTCGACGACTCCGACTGGCACGACTACAGTCTCTCCCCCTTGCCCTCCTGGCTCAGCATATCGCGGCTAACCGCTGCCGCCGACGCCCTCTTCTACCACTCCGCCCTTCTCATAACGTTCGCCACGCACCCCTTCCTCTCCAACACAACACCAAAGAAACGCCTCTCATCCCTCAGCATAAACGGCGACGGCGCCGAAGACCTCGCCCCACACCTCAACGGCGAAGCAGCCGAATGTCTCATTTACACACCCCATGGTATACCGCATACGGCGCTTACCCCCGATAACGACGGCGGACCCGCCGCTGCATACCCTCGCTTTCCTGCATGGACTTCACGATATATCCATTTCTAATGCTAGTCAGCTTAATCTCGGCGCGAAGAATGGGGTCCTTGCGCAGAGAATGCTGAGGGCCAAGTATTGGGTTGCGACGCATGATGAGGTGAAGAGGGGAGGTGGGTTTATCAGTTGGTTTATACGGAGGAAGGTTTGGACGTTGGAGGAGGCGTTGAAGGAAGCTGGAGGGGACACGGAGTTTGAGGATGTTAGGTTTCAGGATATGGGGAATGGGGAGAGTAGGGTGCTGGAGTGATGGGTGGACGGAGGATGGAGGGAAGTTTGTTTTTTTGGCTATTGCTGTTGTTGCTGTATGGAATGGACGTACGCTATTTGTTGTGTGATGTGATGTGATGGATGTATATACCCCCGTGAGCGAGGTTTGGTAGTTTAGGATATGTAATAGGAGAGGGGCCCCTGGTTTGTGGAGGACATGGACGTGGTGAACGAAATTGTTGTACACAAGTAGTGTCTCGACGTCGTAATTCAGATTAAGTCAAGGCTACATTCGTTCGATTTAGCCGCTTATCTATATCTAGTAACAGACCTGTCAAAGGGTTTCAAGTACGAATGTCACTTGTCTCATTTGAACTACAGCACAGGGTGGACAGCTCGTTTATTGCGAGGAATCATGAGATCGTCTAGTGCGTGGGTGAGGGGCGGGGATGTGTCCTTATGTAGTGATGTCAGAGATATGCTAGGTAAGGTTGGGGCTAGGAAAGAAGAGGGGAGGTATAGGTTTATGTACTGTCTCTTTTTTCTCTAGGTGTAGAAGAGATTGGTCACTTCCATCTTCCTATTCGTCTCACTACCTTCCAAGGTTCTTTACAGGGAGTCCTGGGTCTAGCCACGCAGCTTTCTCACTATCCCGAAACTCAGGGTAACAGTTTGCTCGGAGTTTGTCGAAAGAATAGAGTTTCCGGGGGTTATGGCATTGCACTGTGTGGCTCATGGGGTGCTGAGCAAGGGAATTGAAGTAGTTGGCTAGAATCGCTTGGTAAGAGCATTGGGAATTGGGCGTTAGAATTCTTTGTTCAGGTTCCGGCAAGTGTTGCTGCAGGGGTGAGGTATGCGGGGAAGGAGGGGTGAGGGGGATGTTGTAGGTTGTGGCTTTGAATAGGTTATCATATCCTATAGGCCTAGTATGTATCTAGAGGTCTTATATAGCGCTATTCTAACAAACTTGATTGTAACAGATGTGGCACAGAGTGTTGGAGTCGGGCGCAGCGATGGAAGGGTACTGCCAAGCCTCTATGACGCAGTCGGCTATGGCAACCAACATACCTGTGCACAGCCACGACCGGTCACCTGTCCTACATCATCACTGTGCTGCGCCTACTTATTGGCAGTTTAGTGAATGGTTTGCCTGATTCAATCCACCTCAAAGTAACTGCAGGTCGCCACTTTTCTACACTACTGTTCCCAACTATCACCACTCCATAAGCCACCATGCAGGTGTTCAAGAAATTAAAGGACAAGATCAAGGGAGACGAAAGTTCTTCGAAGCCCTCCTACGGAACAGATCAGCATAATCTCATGTCGAACAATCCCTACTATCAACATTCTCAGCAGCAACAGCCGCAGCAGCATAATATCGCACCGACGGAGAAGTATCAGGCTCCTCCTGGTCCGCCCCCAAATCAGGGGTCATCTTCTTCAAATACTCAGTATACTGCCCCTCCCGGACCTCCACCGAGTCTTCAGTCTTCAGGGTACGCGCCTCCTTCAGGTCCGCCTCCTTCTTACCCACAGCAACCGCCTCCGAGCTGGGAACCTCCACCATATCACGACTGGACAGTGATTCCCGATACGGCACTTCTACCTCCTCCGCCATCAATGGGTTATGATAGTTCGCCAACTGCAAACGCGACTGCAGAAGAGGGCGACCGTGCGTTGGAGTGGACAAACACGTATCCTCTCTGGCCGCCGCAAAATCTCCAACCTAGCACCCACGCTGCAATCCAAAACGGTCAACTTGCTCTGCTGAAACCACCGTTTTGCGCCGGTGACATCCGTCCGCAGCCACAAGCAGGCCACTGGACATGCCGTACCCACGCCAAATGCCGTGACTCAAGCATTCTTACCAATCTTCCGATGTACAGTGTGTTTTGGGACTCACCGCTCAACACCCAGCGGTCCAAGACCATCTACTTCGAACTCAAGGTCCTCAACATTGGAAGAGGCGGCTTTTCTCTGTCGGAAGCAGACGCCGGCATCGCTATTGGCTTTGTCGCGCCCCCGTATCCCACATTTCGTCTTCCGGGCTGGGAGCGCGCCAGTCTTGGTGTTCATGGCGATGACGGCCGAAAGTACGTCAATGACGCATGGGGCGGCAATGATTTCACCACTGCGTTTAAGCCGGGTGAAACTGTTGGTATCGGCATTACCTTCTCTGTTCCGAGGAATCCTCCGTCATATGAACAGTCGCAGCAGGGTGTAATGCTGGATATCGATGTGTTCTTCACGCGTAACGGAGTCAAAGAGGGTGGCTGGGATGGCAATGAGGAGCTTGATACGAGGAGTGTGGGTGGTAACACTGGGCTGAGAGGAGAGTGTGACTTGTTTCCTGCGATTGGTGTGTTCGGCGGGGTGGATTTTGATGTCTACTTCCACCCATCTCAGTGGCTTTACAAGCCTTATTGAGCCAGGTGATAAATTAACAGGGAGTTTGACAAACAAGTAAAGGCGTGGGTGAGACATGTCGTGGTGAAAGAAGGACGCCTAGATAAGCACTCTTACTTCGTATATATATCGCTATTCGGACACTCTCTTCTTCTGAGTCCTTAGCTACTTATCTTCATAACAACTTTGCAACCCCAAGCACTGCCACTGATATCTTACCACCAATCTCATCCTCCACGACCACACCAACAATGTCTTCCACCTCGCCCCAAGACTTCGGCTACCCCCTCATCCTCGAAGACTACACCCCCGTCCCCTCCCCCACAACCACCCCCAACCTCTGCGCAACCTGCCACACCCCGACCCCCCGAAAATGCAGCACCTGCAAAAACATCCGCTACTGCTCCGCCACCTGCCAAACCACCGACTGGCCCTTGCACAAACCCGTTTGCAAACGCTACCTCGCCTCTCTCACCCAGCGCCCAGAGAAAACAACAACCAGACGCATCCTCTTCTTCCCGCTCTCGGCCACAAAACCCACATTCCACTACCTCACCTTGTCCACCAACAACGCCACACCAACACCAACACGCACGCCAAACTTGTCCTCCTTCTTCCCCGCCGTGCCCCTCACCGAAACAAAGAAACTGTCTTTCCACAACCGCTACCTTCCCTTCTTCGTGCAACTCACATACGATACCAATCCCGCTGGCACACGCGCGTTAGCCTTGAACAAAGCGCTGGGAGCGCCGTTCCGCGGGCCGGTGGTAGCGATGGTGTTTGATGCTGAAGAGGGTGTTGGTGGGTTGCCGTTGGATATTGATACTACTGTTTTGCGGGCGCTGAGTGAGTATGTGGGGGTGTGGAGGGAGTATCAGGGACCGGTATTTATTGAGGTATGTGTGTTTGGTGAGAAAGGGGGATTAAGTAGAGAATTGAGCTAACAGTGTTTTGTAGCAGCCGCAGGAGAAGTATGAGGAAAAGGAGTTGAGGAGAATTTTGGGGAAGGATTGGAAGGGTGGGGCGGTGGGATAGGTGGATGGGATGGAGCTCTGGGGATGGTGGGGAAGACGTTGGGGATGGGTAGGTTGATTTATGGGTGGAGATAGGATTTACAATTTTATATCCATGTTTAGGTCAAGTGTAAGCGGGAGAAGAAGATAATTTGAGACTAAGCTGATAACGGCACAAAAATGATGCCTCTAAAAACGTTCTTTGCTCTAAGCCCTGCCTGTACCCTCGTCGACCTTCACAGACAGTGCACCACACTAACCGTCCTGGACCGACTGCCTAGATTTTCGATTCGCCAAAGTTGACACATAGTCGTTGCTACGCATCGACCTAAGAGTCTAGCTCGTAGGCGACGCCGGCTCAGACACACGCTCTAACGAACGAATCAGCTCAAAGTACTTCTCATCTGGCAACTGCAGCTCCAACATGGTAGCAATATCATGCTCCAGCAGGACCTCCTAATGAGGCAATCCACGACCCAAAACAATGAGATATTCAGTCACAGGAATGCGATGCACTAGAGGAATTGACTGTAGAAGCTTGGTGGCAAAGTCCTTTACATCTCCACCGCCCAAGTCCCCAGCTCATTCATGGCACGGGCCAAAGAGCGTAGAAAGTTGAAATGCTTGTTTTCAGCCTCTGGGGATGGATTGTCACCGTTGAATATGGCGGCTCGAACATCATATTATTTATCATCAGAGAACCGAGAGCGTAGGCCGAGGGGCCGCTGATATGAGCCTCTACAATATAAGGCATGCCTAGGTCATTGCAAAGGGTCGGTTCGTAATCGGAAGTTTCTGCAATAGGCGTATTGGTGTGACGATTGAATGTAACGCACCATATCCGTCTCGCGCTCCAACATGTGTTCGTCTTCTTGGGACCACAGCTGTGGGGTAACCACGAGCTTGAACACGAACGATACAGTCCTCAACTTTGGAATTGCGGAAAATATGAACGAGAGTGGCGCGATGGAATGAGCTTTCGCGATGGGCAGTGACTGCGATGTCACTAAGCTTCATCTTGCGTAAAAGAGTGGGTGCCATTAGAACAAGCTTACAGTACTGCGCGTCTGGAATAACACGGACTTGCTCCCACTTGCTGTCATCATCTTCGTCATCGCTGTGGCTGTGGCTGCTGTGGCTGTTACTGCTGCTGCTATGCACATCCTCATCGTCGTTTCTAGTGGCAGCAATTTCGGTAGCAACGCTGGAGTGTGGGGTAGGAGATTCCAACGAGGCAGTCGGGTTCAAATCCCAAGACGATGTCAAGTTAGAAGAATTTGAGACATCGGCTCCAATATCGTTATGACTAGATGGCAACTAACGGTATCCTAACAACTCTGGTGTAGATGACGTATGGATCGACGAGAAGGGCGACAATATTCCCGACTGCGTGATGTCTAAAATGGACTCGTTATTCTTCTTTCAAAAAATTTAGTTGACTGTGCAATAGAAAAGCGCCTTGAAGGCACGCTTAGTCCGAGAGTCAAGCCCCTTCGGCTGTCCTACCGTATCTTTCGAGAACGAGTGTGAAGCTTGAGATGAAAGCGGTGGCTCCGATGGCTTAGTCCTGACTCCTAATAGTATGAATTGGAGCCGTTATATTTGGGGTCATAGTGTAAGCATTGATCGAGCACTAAACAACATGTTGAAGCTAGTAATCAAGTCTAGTGGGTTTTGTGTAATGAGATGGATTGTGATTTGTTGAATAGATATTATGAGGAAGGAAGTGGTCTCTTATACACTTAGGCGTAACCCGGTGATATAATTGGAAAATGTCAGCCGGGTTGCCGTAGCGAGCTGTTTTGACCCGACAGTGATTCTCTACGGGGGTTTGATGAGGAGTAGAGATTTATGATCTAAAAGAATGTCTGCAAGTCCTTTGGCTGCCATTTAGAAGTGATTTGCTACCTATCGAGCGTCAGTATATCTTGTACTAACAATGAGAATGCAAAATGCTCTTGCCCTGAACCATATTGAAATCACTGTAGTGAAACCCCTGGACTTACACCAAATAGGAGCCTGATACATGATACCATCACTAACCCAGAGGGTTTCACCTTCTTTTCCGAAGTAAGGGAGTTGTATATGAGAGGCATTCATGCCCAACGAAATCAGGCGGAAGACATCATGCTCTGAGCCCCTGGCATTAACATGAATATAAGACACTCCCACAAGTAGACTCCGCAACAATCAATTCAATCCGGTCACTCTCCTAGACCCACTTACCTATCTAGGTAGGGCTTAAACTCCTATAGGTAACTACTAGGCTTAAAGCGGTAATCAATCAATCCAATCTGAACCTTCTAGGACCCACTTAATTGATTGTTGCGGACTGTGCCCACAAGATATATATTTCGCCTTGACCGTGGACCTTGTAGTTCACTAATTCCATCAACGTGACATAACAACACAAACCTCCTTCTCATCAAATTTAAATCGAGCCTGAGAATGAAGCGGACTAAACACCGTATGCGTGACCAGACTGGTACACATGTTTACCATATCTTTGAGGATGACGAAATCATAGACGGCCAGAACATCAAGAAGTTTGACCGTCTTGTCCATGGTCCCAATGTCGACGCTGACGATTGGGGACCTAACGTCACAAACATCCGTAAAGGCACTACTACCAAAGTGCTTCATCATTGCGATAGTCATGTAAGAACAGCTAGTTGCTTTGGTCAAGGCCTACATCAGAAATACTGTCCTTGCTGGGACTATTTATATCAAGAATATTGGTTGGGTCCGATGTGGCATGGAGATAAAAGTAATGTCAGTTGGCTGCAGCAGACATCAAAATGACGAGATGAAGAGGGTCTATGATAAGCTCCGAAGGAAAATTCCGGTATACGGTAGAGAACTCAACAACCCAAATATTGCTTTGACAGAAGACCCCGCCCAAGGACCTGTAGACCTAAAGGAGGTGGCTCGGAAAGCTGTTGAAGAGATGGAAGAGGAGCTGGCAAGTGGCCGCGAAGTAGATGACAGCATGTATCCGCATCAGAAAATTAAGGAACAAAAGCGCAAGGATTGTTATAGACAAAAAGACATAAAAGAAGCTAATCGTCAACAGAAATAGGTAGCTCAGGGTGTTGTTTCTTGTCATCGAGACATCTGTCTTCCTCAGGCAGGAAACGAGAGTTTGAGAGACGCAGCACGACTGCTATGTTCCAGTGTTGATCTGGTACAGGAGAGTCACTGTCTGGCGCTAACTACTTCCGGCTAGCTGCGGAACACCTGCTGTCATAACTTTGTAATTTACAAATCGTTCGTAGAGCTACTCCGTCGCCTGGCAGGTGCAACTTAGTCGTATCTCAATGATTGCCCAAATTGATAAGGCCATGCACAGACAGTCAATCGGCCTGTGTGTTGCCATTGTGGCCTGTTATTCTACCACAGCCACTGCGAAATCTGCCATCGAGTCTTAGAGTGTTGGGGGCGTTTTGGATACTTGCAGGAATGATTTTCTCTCAAGGGATAGATAACAGCGTCTAGACCATTTACTTTCGTAGCATGGCGCTTAAAATGATAAGACTGAAAAAAAGATCAACATCTACTCACTCCCGAATTTGATTACAACAACAACTAACTGATATTTGTCAAACATCGTGTGTGCTGTTATCCAAACCCAAGTCCTCGGAACCATGGAAAAGAATAGGTTCAGGTATCGATGAAAAAGAAGAATATGATGCTTCAGAGTTTTCCATTGTATAGCCACAGGGCTGGAGAATCGCAAGAAATTTGTTCGTATGCGCCCCCTTTGTGCCTCATGCAAGTCGCCGAACACGAAAGTTAAGGTTTTAATTTTCTTGCCGCATGGGGAGCTGGGGGTGAAGGATGTCGAGGGTTCGTGCAGAAAGGTCTAGACCATCTATGACCATGACGCTCAGTATCACATCGTCTCGGATTGGCCTCGTATGGAATAGTAAGCGGAATATAGTGTCGCCCAGCTTCGAAATTGGCTACTCAAGAAATGTTTTCGGCATGGCTAATGAGACAATCTGCCTCATTTTAGTTTGTGCTGATGATGAATTTCCGCAAACAGCAATCCCCAGAATTTCCGTTCTTTGCGGCTCTGGGATATCCTTGATGATGCCGGCGAAATCTGATGGAAAAGTAGCACTGTGAGTATGTAGATTATTTCGAGTTCTTGGGGCATAATCCGGCTTCCCACAAGGAGGATGTTGCTCGATTCACAGAAGACGGGAGTGTCAACACGGATGATACAGCACAGGTGACAGGCCGCTAGGAAGTGTTGTCTGGTGCGTTGGCTGCCGTACCCACGCAGCATGTACTTACTTGATGGATTCCTGACTCTGGCGACAAGGATAGACTGCCCTTGGGTGTCATTCAACAGCAAGAACAGGGCGCCTTGGGAGCAAGGCCACGGCACGCGACGCCCGTCCTCGAAGCTGGTGGGGCATTGCGCACTGTGCAGCGGTGCATGGTTAATGTGGAGAGAGATCAGCTTGCATGTCGTGATAGCTGCCGACAAGACTGCTTTCGCACGAGTACGTCAAGAAACGAAAGCTCAAACAGGGTCTTGGGCGATCTGTATCATGAGTATAATGGTATAATCTAAGACGGAAAGGCGGTATAGAATGCCCAACCGCGGTAAGGCCCAAGGGCGTGGTCCAAGGTCATGGTTCCCTGCGTCGGCATGCTGGAGATCGGTCGATGATCAGGAAGCGACTAAGCGCTTGTGGCGTCGGATGGTTCGCCCCGCCTACGCATGCTCTGTTTTGCTGCTGTTTGACGACTTTGTACTTGAACAGCCAGGTGCTAATTGCCATGTACAGCGCGTGGCCTCAACAGAGTTCACACGAGCGGCAGGGCGAGGCGGCTCAAACGTGGTCATGTGAGGCGTGGCGCATCGGAAACTGGCAGATCGTGATATTTTGCATTGGCGTCCCAGTCCCGTGCCCCCTCTGCAGCCCCGACGCACGCCTGGACAGGCGCCGAGAGAAGCACCGTCGCTGTCAGTACTAAAAACGATGGCATGGCAATAACTTAACCGGGTCCCTTGTCTCATGGCCGCAAACCTCGATTCCTTTTGAGAATGCAGTTGCCACTTCTTGTCCCTCCTGCGATCGTCTCCTATATGCTGCTGCGGCTCCATGCAGATGCTTACCCCACCACCTGAAGATGGAGGTATCAGCCTTCGCAACCACACTCCTGACCAAGACTGCGCCTGGACCCATGGCTTGCCCCAAACCGACCATGTGCGCTTCTTCCAGACGACAGATTGGTCGTGTACCGCCCTGGGACCACTGGAGAGCTGGAGTTCCAACCTGAGGCTATTCGCAACCTTTGTGCTTTCAGATTCCCGACCCGCATGTCTCTGGTGGGGAGATATCTCAAACCTCACTGCCATATACAACGAACAGTATGCGCAACTAGCCGCTGGCGTCCACCCAAAACTCATGGGCTCTCTCTTCCAAGATGGCTACCCAGATCTATGGCCGTCCATCCGCGCCTACTTTGACCAGGCCACGAGGACTGGCACTGGTGTCAACTATAGTTCTGCCACCTCCACCATCGTAGAGCGCAAGGGATATCGCGAAGAGGCCTTCTTTTCAGGCGGCTTCAGCCCTGTGGGCATGCCAGGTGCACCCGAGGGCTTCATCAACACCGTGTGAGTTTTTGTGGACCCTGGGTTTTCAGTCTCGTGACGAGCATGACAAATTTTAAACAGCACTGACACCAGCACTAGCTATGAAGTCACAAGTCAGAAACTGGCCGAGCGGCGCACAAATTGCTTGAACAAGCTCGCTTCAGTTCCCTGCCAGTCCGTCGACGCGGTTTGTTCCCACATTCTCGCTACGCTCGAGACGAATGCCTACGATGTACCCATGGCTATGCTCTACAAAATGGAGGAGAGTGCGGGATCTAACATGTTGAAACTGCATGGATACAGGGGTTTGCCAGAAGGCCACAGACTCTTAGTTGATACAGCGACCATTGACAGCGAGGAAGGGCTGGTGCCGGATATGCGCCGAGCTGGTACGGACCCCGTGGTCATCGATCGCGACGAGCGATTCGCGTCTACCTGTTGGAAGGGCTGGGGCGCGCCTTCTAAGAAGATTGTCATCTTACCCATCATGTGCGGTTCGCGTCTTTTCGGCTATCTCGTTTTCGGCACCAATCCTTATCGCCCACACGACGAGATATGCGAGCAATTCATCCGAGACCTGAGTCGCATGGTCTCTAGCGTTGTATCCCACGCAACCGACGCCGAATCGAACAAGAGGCGTCAGGAGCAACTTGAAGCGGATCTTGCTTTTAGCGATCTTAAGCTACGGCATCTTATCGATCATGCGTCAGTAGGCATGTGCCATGTTTCTCTGGATGGATACATGCTCTGGGCGAACGACCACTACTATCAATTAGCTGGGAGGTCCCCCTCAGATCATTCAGTTGACCTCGCTTTCCTCGATGCGTTTCACGACGACGACCGCGCCAAAGCAGAAGAGATGTGGGAACGTCTGCTAAAGGGCGCGGACCACATCACGGCCGATCTACGCTTGAAGCGACTATACACGCCTCCCACAGGCGAGCCTGAGCCCGCGCAGCTCCAGGTTCTTGCCTTTCCATACCGCGATGAACATGGCAATGTGGCGAGTGTAATGGCTTGCACCACAGACATTAGTCGACTGTGCTGGGCGCAGAAATTCCAAGCTCGATTAGCCGCCGAGGCCAGAGAAGCGAAACGACAACAGGAAGCCTTTATTGATGTGGTATCGCATGAGATGCGGAATCCGCTGAGTGCCATTGTACACTGTGCAGATGCCATCACGAACACGGTTGAAGAATGCCGGGCACAGCTGGCCGATGCACCCAGGCCCGTTCTCGATACTTTGGATGACAACTTACAAAGCGCAAAAATCATCATGCAGTGTGCGAACCACCAGAAGCGCATCATCGACGACGTTCTCACCCTGAGTAAACTCGACTCCATGCTCCTATCGATAACGCCCGTGGCCGTCAAACCCGCAAAGCTCGTTGATTCCATCCTCAGCATCTTCCATGCTGAGCTCAAGACGAACAAGATCACCTGTAGCGTCACACAAGACCCGTCTCTCTCGGAGCTGGATATCGACTACCTATGTTTCGACCCATCTCGAGTGACGCAAATCTTCATCAACCTCCTAACCAACGCCATCAAATTCGTCAAGCCGTCGAAAGAGCCCGCCATCTCCATCCGCTTCGGCGTCAGTAAATCGCAACCACGCAGTCTCTTCCCCGACAACATGTTCTGGGCCACAGACGGCAAGCAAGATAGCGACGTAACCAGCAACCCGGACTGGGGCACTGGCGAAGAACTGTATCTAACCTTTAGTGTAAAAGATTCAGGTATCGGCCTCCAAGAAAAAGATATTTACAAAATCTTCGAACGATTCCGTCAAGCAAACGTGAAAACACATGTCAAATACGGCGGCAGCGGCCTCGGCCTCTTCATCTCCAAGGAGCTCACCGAGAAACAAGGCGGCGAAATTGGTGTATCCTCCATCCTCGGCCACGGCTCCACATTCGGCTTCTACGTAAAGACGCGACGCGTACAACGCCAGCCCAAGACGATAAAAGAGATGTTCCAACAAGCTGGTAAACACGAAGCTGCGGCTCGCCAACTCCACGTCCTACTTGTCGAAGACAACATTATCAATCAACAGGTCTTAGGCCGCCAGCTCAGAAAAGCCGGCTGTCACGTCTCCGTCGCAAACCATGGGCTGGAAGCTCTCGACGCCCTAGAACGCCAACGCTTCGACATCGTACTCATGGATCTAGAGATGCCTGTCCTAGACGGCCTGGGCGCTATGCGTCGGATCCGCCAGAGAGAAGCTGTATTGCACACGTCTACGGTTCGTTTGCCTATCATCGCCGTTACGGCGAATGTACGCAAGGAACAGATTGATACCGCTATTGCAGCTGGTGCAGTGAGTTTTTTTTCCACTTTGCTATGTAGGGAAGGAGAGAAGTAAACTAACACCCACCCACAGGACCGCGTCATGCAAAAACCATTCAAAGCCGCAGATCTAGTCTACATGATGAAATCCCTCATGCCGCAATTAGAACAACCCCTCCGTATCGATCCGCCCACGCCAGGCGTGGAAATGCATTCCAGCGCCTTAATCCCCTGAACACCACCGTCAATTCCCAACCGAAATTTTCTTTGCATCACACATGCAGTATTTCTCCGCTGCCCGACGACGACGACAAACATGTCGTAACCCCAGCGTAATGCGCGCTTTCCGGTAAACAGGAATTCTCCAGCGGTCGACTGATCGGCTCGCTCGGCAGCGTTAGTGCATAGCGTGACTGCCTTGAGCAGTAAGGATCTGTATATGGAGTGGAACGATCAATAATTGCTACTTTAGCTTTGGGGTCGGTCGGTCGCGTTTGCGTTGGAAGCGGTCGCGGAGCCGAACCAATCCCAAGTTGACGGTGGGGCGGGGATGATCCCGACTCCGGGGTTAATTAACTGGGGAGGCGGGAATGTGAGGAGAAGAGGGGGTTTGTTTGTGATAGAGTGGGAGTTGTTGGGGAGAAGCAATGGCATATGTCAGACTGAGTGGTTTTATAGGTATAGGCCAGGGGAAGAGGGAGAAGGTTGTTACCGTCACGAATGAATGAAACCCCCATATGCAAAAGCAATATTTGAGATGCAGAAATACGGTTGGTTGAGTAGAAGCTCGGGTTAGCTTCATACACCACGTATACTGGTGACCCGGGCTTCCAATCGATCCAAACATTCTTCTGCATCTCAAATGCGGTTCTTCTCCATCTACAATTATAACTCTTATCCCGTCGCGTGAGAAGCAAGTGAATGACAGCAGTGCATAAAGAATATTATTCAAAGAATTTTCATTGATACTTCAAGATTTACTGACTAACGCCCATCACATGTCGCAATCCCACATGTGGCCCAAAAACACCCCAGCACGCAAAAGACCAGCGCACCACTGGAACCAAGTAAAAAGAACCAGTTCAAAAACTCCCTCGAAAAAAAGACCCAAGACTGAGCCCGGTTGTCATCTCTCTTCCTTTCCCAAGATATCGTAAAAAGTCATGAACTTTGCCATTGTCCATAGGATGCTCAGAAGGCCAGTTATTGTTAATTTCAACGCCTTTGTGTAAATGCTTCCGAGACGCCTCGCTTGCTAAGATGTGTTGGACAAGAAAAATCCATTTGGGAAAACCAAACCCAGCCCATCATTGTTGACAGTTGTTTCCGAGGGTAGATGTGGAAGGTCCTGATTTAGGATCGCGTCACATACCCTTAAACCGAGATGTGATACTTACCAACTTACCGTTGCGCGTAGAGTCGGATGATTTGATACCAGCTCCATTGCGCAAGCCGGTAGTTGGAAATGTCCATAGACATTTGTGACTGATACTGAGCCAAATGCTCCTCTCAGGGTTGCACTAGATTGTGCAAGCTCTTCACTCAACCGCAGTGGACTTAACGGATGGTCATCTGCTTGGTGGCGCTGGGCTTCATGGAAGCAGAGCCAGCAGCGGCGACGGAAGGCTGGCCGGGCTTCTTCTCGAAGATCTTCCAGAACTTGAGAGACTCATCGGCAGCAGCGGTAGCGAGCATCTGACCATCAGGGCTGAGGCAGCTGTGAAGGACACGGGACTCGTGGGCGGGAACCTCCATGTTCTTGACGCCGGAGGGGTAGCTCCAGATGCTCAAGCTGTTGTCGGGGAAGCCACCGGTGCTGACAATCTCCTTGTAGTGGGTGCTCCATCGAAGGGAGGTGACCTGGGAGTCGGTGGGGATGTGGTTGATACGCGCACCGGTGGTGGTGTTCCAGAAGTAGATCTGACGATCGTTGGATCCACCGCCAGTGGCCAGGAGGTTGGATTGCCAAGGGCACCATGAGACGGCCTTGACGGCAGCACGGTGGTTGGTCTTGGTGAACTTGGGGGCAGCAAGGGCGCGAGCGTCCCAGATGTTGACCATGTTGTCGTTGGCACCAGTGGCGAGCTGGGCACCGTCGGCGCGCCACTCAAGGCCGCAGACCTCTCCAGTGTGAGAGACGAGCTCAGCGATCTTGTGTTGAGCGATGCGGACATCGTGGTTGTAGACCAGTCCTGAGCGAGCACCAGTCGAGAGAATGTGCTTGTTCCATCCCATAACACCAACACGGGTCTCGTGACCGAACATGCTACGAAGCTTGGTCTGCTCCTCGACATCCCAGATCTGAACCTCACCCGTGCCGAGACCGACACCAACGTAGGCACCGTCACCGGACCACTTGACGGAAGAGATGTAGGTATCCGCAGGGCACTCAAGAAGAGAAGCTACGGAACCGGAGTCGGCTGACCAGACGTAGACGGAGCGCTCGAGACCAATGGCGACTTGGTTGCCAGAGGACCAGTCGAGAAGGTTCAGGTAGTAGTCATCGACCAGACCGGGAGCATCGAGGACACGCTCGGGTGCTGACGGAATGCGACGACGGCTCTGTGCGTTCGCGGCGGTGGAGGGCTTGAGGGGACGGTTGTACTGGGTGCGAAGGTCGATGGGCTTGGATGACTCTGGAGGCGCAGGCTTGAATGCAAGAATGCGGGTGTTGGTGTTGATATCGCATGCTGAAGCGAGTGTGGACTGGTATGCAGCTTGGCCAGGAGCAGGCTTCGCGCGTGACCGGCCCTCCTCCTCTTCGTCGTCGAGGCTGAGGCCCTCAAGAGATAGTGTGATATCCTCCTCTGAACCGCGGCCACCAAGGTCGAATGCGCTCGCAGCGTTGGCCAGCACAGCTGAGCCCTCAGCCTTGGAGCTAGACTTGGGACGCTGCTCAACATCGAGCTTGCCTGCGCCAGTGCTGCGGATGGCCTCGCTTGCAGTCCGGTTGGGGATGAAACGGTCGGCAGCGTTGTATGTGATGCGGGTCTTGGTAGGGCGAGCACGGATGACACCTTCCTTTTTCTCCTTCTTTGCCTTGGTAGCTGCCTTTGATGAGGCGTTGGTACCAGTTCCGGTGAGCGACCATTCTGATACACCGAGCTCTAGCTTGCGGGGAGTGTGGTTGCGAGCAATGTTGGACTTGGGGGAGTCGCGGGTTGTCTTGGAGACGGAGCGCTGGATGCGAGCCATGAAGTTGCCGCCATGGATCGACTCGTGTGCCTGCACATCGGGAGTCTGTGTCCGGGGGGTGCGGGGAGAGGGCGTCAATGGTATCCGACCGCCAGCGGTACGAGTGTTGAAGACGGAGGAGCGGTTCTTGACCGGAGTCAGGCAGACTGCTGAGCTTGCCATGACTTGAATAGTCGTCTGCTGAAGTGGTATTAGTTACGAGCTCAACGCATTGTCGCTGGGTAGTCATACAGTATGGGGGCTGTAAGTTGTAAAGATTAGTATTAGACAATGCTGTAATCGATGCTCTAAAGTATTGATTCGAAAGTAATTGATTGGTTTGTGATCTGGAGATGGAGATGCAAGGAAGTGCGGATGGTGTGGAGAGAGTGGTAATGAGCATGTAGATGGGCAGGTATGGGGGCGTTTAAGTATTCTTTGTTTACGCTTGGGTTGGCCGGGCAACGAACCCGAGGCCGTGGGCGCTGCGCTGGCAGGACAATGACATCACATGACTGGGCGCGATCGAGCCGAGATGAGAGCCTGCTGCGTCCGGCTTATGAAGGCCGCCTGCAGTAATCGCTGCATCAGATGCCATGATGCCACATTATAATGGGTATCGTTGATGAATACCGGCTTTCCTAGTAGACCTGCTCAAAGACGTCGTCCAGCGCAACTTCCGTTATATCCCTATACTCTTGCGATCCCTTTGCACCGCCACATGTGCGTCGCCTGTTCCTATTCGCATTATTCGGAGCTGTTTCAGGGCGTTGATTACTTGATTCACATAGCGGCGTCGCTCCTTTCCGAG
Source organism: Pyrenophora tritici-repentis (assembly GCF_003171515.1). Classification (NCBI taxonomy): domain Eukaryota; kingdom Fungi; phylum Ascomycota; class Dothideomycetes; order Pleosporales; family Pleosporaceae; genus Pyrenophora; species Pyrenophora tritici-repentis. The sequence goes on from NC_089395.1 coordinate 672,720, forward strand.
TCGGTTGCAGGGCTTAGTCGTGCGCAGTGACAGCGGTGTGGTCGGCGCTTCCGTTTCCAGCCTGGGCGGTGACGGGCGGCAATATGCACGTCCAGCCCAACTCGACTTCAAACATTCTACTAGCCTAAGACAAAGGCACATCCTGCCCACCTGGGCTTTGACGACAAACCTACCCCACGCTGTTTACCGACTACCATCTCAATGGCACATCCACCTCCGCGATCCGCCTTCCCGTCCAACATCCTCAACCCCGCCGTCACCTCGACACCCTCGCCCGCCCTCTCCCACCATTCCACTACGCCTGGATCGGCCGGATCGAATAACAACACGTTCCTCATGTCCGCGAGTCCCGTCCGAAGTCGCAGATCGGCCGCTGAAGGCTACAAACCGAAAATGATATCCACAATTGGTGCCAAGCCCGCCTGCCTTGTGAACGCCTCGGTCACGTACGTTGGAGATGACCAGATATACGCTTTTGGTGGTTTTGATCAGTACACAGACGAGGGTACGTCGATATAGTCGCCTTGTGCGAGTGTCGCGGCTTGTCTCAGGGAAAGCTACGAACATGTGACAGAGCCTGTGCTGACTAGACTAGTATATAACCATGTACTTCGCCTCAACCTTGTCACACGGCAATGGAATCTCGTTGACAACTATGGAGATATCCCAGGAGTACGGATGGGTATGCATACCGCGTGTTTTCCGCTGGTTCCGGCACTAACACACCCTAGGACACACTGCATGTCTTTGGCAAGGCAATAAACTCCTAGTATTTGGCGGAGAGAACGAGCACCGACAACATCTTGCCGATGTAATCGTCTTTGACCTAAAGACTGCCCACTGGACACAGCCTGAACTACACGGACCTATTCCACGCGGTCGCGCACGCCATTCCGCAGTAATCTACGATGACAAATTATACATCAGCGGTGGTCAGACGGGGCACGACAGCGTTCTAGACGACATCTGCTACCTCGATCTAAAGACATGGACATGGTCGCGGACATGGCGATTCGTCCCTCGTTACGACCATGCCAGCTGGATCTGGAACGGTCGCATCTGGATCTTTGGAGGTATCAACGACGACATGGAAAAGAGCAACGAGATATGGTGGCTGGATCTTCGCGGCAGCCCCGAATTTGAGCATGCTATGAAGTATGGAACCGCCGACCGACAACTAACTTCATCCCGTCACCGCTACCCTATGCCAGCATCAGGTCAACTAGCCACCGGGAGCACTGGTTATACCGCTAATTCCAGTGTTCAATCATACCATGGAATGAGTTCCAGTCGTTCACCTTATGTTGCACCTGGATCCATCTCGTCGCTCAAATTCCACTCAAGTCCCAATCTACCCTCTCAGGCCGCGGGTACCCACTTTCACATCTTCTCATCCGGTTGCATGCTAGATTTCGTTACGCCTGCAGAATTAAGTTGCGAGACAAGTCTGTCGAGCTTGGAGCTTGATTCGTTGCGATGGCAGAAGCTAGCAGAAGGAAAGGACCTGTATAGCCCCAACTACCGCTGGCACTACTGCACCACCAACCCCGAAGGAACACATGCCTGGTTACTGGGCAGTCCAATCGAGTCGGCGAATGACGGGAACCATAACGGCGAGTATCTTAGCGATGTACTGGCGATTGACCTGCGCAAATACGGAATCCTGGGTAACGAGTTAGCCTCGGATACACGCTCGAAGATGATGCCCTCTTCCGACGCAAACGTGTCGTCACATCTTACTGGTATCGGCGCGGATTTATCCTTGACGTTTGATCAACCACCAGAGAGCGGCAGCGGTGCAGACTTTATCATCACCGCAGATCCAGATGACGACGACTACGTTGATGTTGCTACACCCGATGCGAACGGCGCATCAACAGTCGTAACTCCAGTCTCGCGCCCAATTCATGTTCACAAGCTAATCCTTCACGCTCGTTGGCCTCATTTCGCCCGCCTTTGGAGTGCCCAAATGGCCGAATTCCACTCCAAGAAGATGCACATACCTGAGCCGTACTCTGCGGTGCGCGCCTTCCTGTTCTACTTATACACCGACAGTATTGCGCCCAACCCACAAAACGGACCTTCACTGAGCGACGTAGCAGGCATGCTCGTCATGTCCAACATCTACGATATGCCTCGTCTCCGCCTCCTTTGCGTAAACCGTTTAGGCAGGGAGCTGGACATTGAGCACGCAGCGATAATATGGGAGCGTGCCGCCACCGCTGGCGAGGACTGGCTCAAGCAACGCGCAGCTACGTTCTGCATGGACAACTTCGGTCGTATCGTCCGCACCGCAGGCTACCGCAACCTCAGTCCCGCCAGTCTCATCGAACTTAGCTGTGAAGCCGCCCCAGAAGCACGCATCATCGGTGGCGAGGACCTCGATCTCCTGACTCAAGTCACCGGTCGTTCTTTTCACGGAAGCAGTCGCAAGCGCAGTCTAGGCAGTACAGGTGTCTTGACTGGTGGTGAAGACGACGAGATTGAAGAGGCTGAAGACGATGGTATGGACGTCAACTAGAGGCCACTTACGAGAGCGGGACTTCTTTGACTTGCAGTGAAACTCTTTGAATCGTATTTCCCACGTCCCGAATCAGTTTTGTTTTCCTTCACAAGCATATTTGCGCGGCGCTGGTGTTTTCTTTTTGTTTTCCTCCAACGGTGGGTTAATTGGGTGATAGTGGCGGCGTTTTTGGCTCGATCTGGTTCATTGCATTGCGCGGGTGCAAGGGACTTTTTTTTTCGTGTGTGCCTTGGATCCTCTAGGTCTCACTTTTTGGGGTAACGGCGGCTGGTGCTGACGAAAATATGAACTGTACACTGATAGTGTGTGCTCGTTGGTAGATGGTATCAACGTTTCTCTTTGCTCTGGTGTAGACGTGTCTTGTTTCCCTTGCTGTTGTGATGGATTGTGCTTGTGTTGTTAATGATGCTGAATGGATGTGAGGCTAATGTTGATACCGACGGGTTTTGATGTGGTAATGTAGCAACAATATAAGCAAGTAGTCGACACGACATGCTCTCATTCTTGACTCGATAATAACATAGTATTAACAGTCACTAGCTTTAGATCAATATTGATAACCCTCTCCCCATCCCCTCTCCTTCAGACCACTACATCCGAATCTTCCGTCCACCCTTGTGCTCATTCATACGGTAATCAACACGAACACCGCGACGAGCCGCATACTCAATCGCCTCGCGGCTACTAATTTTCCTACAATCATGTACCTTGATGCTTTCGAGCGTCGGTACCTTGTCAGCCAGCATGACAATTGCAGCGCCCGTAATCTGTGTACAGGAGAGATCAATGTCCTTCAACCCCGTTTTACACCTAACCAGTGCCTCTATATCATCGTCGGTGCACTTCATACCCGGCATAGTGAGGTGTTGCAGTGCGGGAGTGAGAACCCGCCTTGAAAATGACAATGTGGTTCCAAGGTCTATGTCGTCGCCGTCCTCTACAGTTACGCCAAGCTTCAATGAGACTAATGGCTTATTAGACAGCAGAGCTTCTGGGCCATCGTCCAATTGGGCGATTCCGTCGAGGAGGAGATGCAAGAAGTCTGCGGGTACGTTTTCGTAGCCTGAGAGGCTGAGGTGCGTGAGTTCGGGAAATTTGGATAGTAACAACTCGTTAACGGCCAGACTATCGCGGAAGCCTAGGCTGTGTATTTCGAGAGATTGGAGAGTGGGGGGGAGGTGGTTGACGCGTATTCTTCCCGAGTCTTTTATAGAGAGACTTGTTAATGGGGGAAGGAGTGATATGTCAGTTGGCCAGGTGTTGAGAGGGTTGTTTCCGTTAGTGAGGCCTTTAAGTGAGAAGGATCGTAGTGATGGTGTACGGCTGAAGAACCTGGTGAAGTCAAAGCGCTCGTCGTACATCCCGCCGCTGACGTGCATAGTGAATGATTGCAGATTGTTTAGTGTTACGGGCCATTGTCCAGTTCGATCTCTCGATGCCATGGGATCCGAGGCGTTGAAGAGGACATGCTCGAGTAAAGGTCGCGCTTCAAGTATGCTTTCAACATGGCTGAGTGTGATTGTCTCGTGTATGATACACCTCTTGAGATTCTTTGCGGCTCGCACAATCTCAAGGAGCGCCGGAGAGGATTTGTGCGGCAGCGAAATCAACTCCATGTCGGTGAGATACTTGGCGGCTATAGCAAGGTTGTGGAGCACATCCATATGCTCGAAGCGATGGATCGTTATGCGCGACATGCGGTACTCTGACCGCTTGAACATCGTGTTGACGAATGCACGTGGAACAGGCCTCCGGGCGCCAGAGAGGTCAAGGTGTAGCCACAGCTTCGGCAACTTGGAGAGGTAGTCGCGCCAGCCTTTACTGACGCGCATGCAGTTTACTTTTTGCCGGAAGGTGAGATACTCAAAGACCATTTCCGCGAGCTCACTGGGCAGCACGGTGAAGGGATCCATAGCTGCTGGCGGTGATAGAGTGCGTGTAAGTTTGTCATGGAGTTGTTGGAGAAGCTGAAATCGTACGTCAACGAACTATTGCACATTCATGTGCACGACGACGCAATACCTTGAAATTTTTGTCATCGACAGGAACGTTCTTCATGCCGTACTTGTAGATACCAAGTGCGGTTTCTGGCTTGTTCATCTTCTCTAGCACGCTTGCTGTGCGCAGATAGCCCTTTACGTCTTTCTTGTTCAGCCTGATCATCTCTCTACCATCCTTGACAGAAGCGTTGAAGTTATCTAGCTTTTCGTAGGTAGCAGCGCGGTAATCGTAAAGACTAGCGGTTGGACACGCCTCAATGCCAGTCGTAAACGTATCTATGGCCTTGTCGTACTGCTTGAGCTTATAGTACTCGCGCCCGAGTGCTTGGTACTCTTCTGCCGACATCTTACGAGCCATGGTGAATAGTGGAAGGTGTACGGGTGTTTCGCAGAACCACAAGGTTGAAGTGTGGTGCGTTGAAGTAGTCTCTAAGTGCTACATGAGGAAGGGGCTAATCGACCCGCTCGACGCGTCGAATTACAAGCGTGACGCGCTAGTGGGGGATAGCGGGGCACCTGCCACCCGAGCAACGCCAGTAACAGTACATGTGAGGAACGAAACGAGATATAAAAAGGTAAGTGCGGACTTGATGAATTTGTTCATTCACAATATGGTATCTTGCATCAAACGAAGCGCCAAATCGACTTAACACCAAAAAAGTCATTCTCTACATGCTGTTTCGGAAACCCAAGCTAGATCCTACCCCTTCATCTTCTCAGACACGGCTTCGGGAGGCGTATCCGTGCCTTCGCCCTCAGTAACCTCCATAGCCTTATTCGGCTTCTTCTTTCCCGTGATGTCCCAGTAAATCGACTTGAATGTCCGTACACTGGTCTTCCTGCCTTCCCAAAGCGGATACAGCCCTACAGCGAAGCAGGAGCAGAACATCCAGAGAATACCGATAACGACCCATCCGGTAAAGAATTTCTTGCTGAAAATGTATGATGAGCCGTACATGGGCATGGGCCAGAGCACGAGGAACGATACAGCCATGAAAAGGGTCAACCAGCGAGCAATGCGGGACGCTTTGAGAAGCTTGGCTTGCTCTTCCTCTTCGGCGTCAATGGCGCGTCGTTGTTCGCCTGGAACGCGCTCTAGATCAACGTTTGCAGCGAGAGCAAGGTCGTGGTCATCGCCTTTTCGGATCGCCTTCATGCTGACCCAATCATAGTTTTGCGGTCCAAACGAGTATGTCAGCATGGGAACGAAGATCAGTGGCGAGAGTAGTGCGACCACGTTTCCTGCCAACATGGGGTTGTTGGCGCCTGTTGAAGCAACTGTGAGCTCTCCACTCTCTTTCTGGGCTGTAACAAGCCATGCGATCAACGAGCATGCGAAGCCGAGTGGTGGTGTGAATGTAGCAGCAGCCCAGTTCATTTTCGACCACATGAGCGTTAGGGTTGCGGGGAGAACGGCGGAGGAGATTATAACGCCCATAAGAAGATACAGGTAGCCCATGGAGATGCCGATATAGAACAAGCCGGTTGACCATGCTGCCATCGCGACAGCGAAGCCAACAACCATGGTATGCGACATGTAGATGAGCTGTCTTCCAGTAGCAGCGGGGTTGATGTATGTCTGAAAACTGTTAGTTCCCTTTCAATCATGAAAGTGAGGAAGATGCTTACCTGGTAGAAATCATAGGTAAAGATGGATGAAACAGCGATGAGTTCTGCAGCTGGTTTAGAGTTAGTAAAGACCCTATTTCTACATCATTGGGTTGCACCTACACATCGCAGAAGTCACTGCCATGAAAACTAGGAGCAAAACAGCAGCAGCCCCTCCTGATCCCATCAAGGCGACAGCGGCTGTAGGCAGCACGAGCCCAGCAGTCACGTCAGCGTCGGCCATGCGGTTCGGGTATCCAGGAAATACAGGGTTACTCTCCAGTGCAAGAGCACTGAGACCCATAGTCGTAGCCGCGAGCCACGGAATTGCGAACCAGGAGAGACCGCCGATGATGTAACCTGGTAGGGCGTCTACAGGACTAGCGGCAATGGCCTTGTTATAGTAACCGTTGTCGCAAAAGACGGTTCCAAAGTTGCCTACAATATTGATCACGAAGAAGATAGCTCCCTCTTTTGAGCGCATAGTCATATACGAGCCACCTGCGTTTCCTTCAACCGGGTGATCCGCAGCGGCTTGAACCAATAAATCGAAGACTTTGCCAGGACTTCCGAGGTGCTCGTTAGTGGCGTATGCGGTGAATGCAAACATCAAAAGAATGACCAAGATGACGACAGTGTGTGCTGAGATCGTGTCAGTGGCTTTGAGCTACGATTTGGACATAAGAGCATACCATAGTCCGTCAGAAATGTCGCTTTGATACCTCCGAACATAGTGTACAAGACCACACCAACAGGCAGCAAGAAGCATGCAGCAGCAGTGGGCATACCGGTGAGCTTGACGAGTTAGTGTGCGGCTATGAAGTAATTCTTGTCCACGTACCGATGTCACAACAGCGGAGCCTCCAGTCAACAGCATGGAAGTGACGAGAATATTGGTGAAGAGACCAAATACCATGAACACTATGTGTGTCACGGTACCGTATCTAGCGCGAATAACCTCAAGAAAGGTATGGGCGTTAGGAGCTCTTCGCTTCAGCTCAATAGCAATTGTAGCAAACAAGATGATCTGTACAGTCGCACCCGAAGCGTACCAGAACGGTCCAGATACACCATATCGATATGCGACGGCGCTGGATTGGAGTAGCGTTGCTGCCCAAGTCCACGACGAAACTACTGCTGAGGCGACAAGTCCAGACTTGACTGTACGTCCAGCCGTGGAAAACATCTCTGAAGTTTGAAGTTCATAGTTGTATCTCTTGAGAACGAATGTCGTCAAGATCATTCCAAAACTAGACTGGTAAGTAAATATTTTGGTGGAAAGTAAGCCCAACTTACGAGAAGGCAAAACCAAGACCAATGACAATGCCATAGCCGAAGCCTTGGCTGAGCGGCGGAGTAGTACTCATACTGGACAAAACTCGAAGTTCTTCGAGAATGAAAAGTCCAGTTGGCGATCTGACCCTGTGCTGAAGCGCAAGAGAAGGCCTTTGTCAAGATATAGCAAAAAACGGAGGGCGACCTTGAAGATAAAGCCAGCGCCGATCCATTTTCCAAAGGGCCGCACGAGGCAGCCGCAGCGAGCCATAGGGCTAGCGTACATTTCGGCCATTAACGACCGACGACGACAGTAAATATTATTATCCCAGCATTGTGCATTATGCATGGTTGAGAACGGCTTTCGTGGGGTTGGAGCAGCAAAGGTCCACACCCCCGAGTGGAAGCGATTCGCGCGCCCTGGTACGCTGCTGATAACGCAACAGATTACATAGATAAGATGCAAATTTCTGAGTTACGAAACTTACACACAGTGTATTCGTATCCAATCATACGAGCGCACGGCATACGGTAATCGCCAGGCTCGACAGCTTGCTGGCTGACCGTTCCAGCTGGGCTTTTAGCAAGAGCAAATAGGCACACTCTTGAAAAGCAAAACATGCACATGCGACAAGCCACGACAGCAAGCTGAAAGGTATCTTGACTTGGATGGGCTTGGCTAGATAGGCGGGGCGTAGGAAGCACGTTGGAGCGCGGAAAAGCTTGAGAACGGGTCGGTTCCGGTCAAGCTTCGAGCGGCAATCTTAGCGCCTTCGCTTAGCTAACGATTGTGACTGCTTATTGGGTGTCATGGAATTCTTATCTTTTGGTGGGATTGGCGACGAGTCTGGGCTAGATGACACCGGTATCGGGCTCAATGGGTTTGATGGGTCCGGGTACTTTGAGGGGTAAGTGGTCCATTGTATGTTAGGCAGAGGTAAGGATGACCAAAAGATCAAGACCGAGAACAAGAGACGATGGGATTTTTGCTAACGATCGATAGGGCGAATACAGCTTATATCATAATCGCGAATATGGTGGCTCCAATGGTGCTATCTATTGAGTGGTTTTTTCCCAGTTGTATGTGCGTGAAGCAGGAGCCAACAACATTACAGGTTAGGTCAGCTCACAAAATTTTCGGGGTTCGCGCCACATCGTCTCCAATACGCAGAACACATGATGGGCCAGCTACTCACTTCAATTATCACTTGTGATGATGTACTGGTCGGGAAATCGTGTACTCACACTCTTTCTTACCCTTCAGGTATGACTTGCCAAGTTTAGATACATTGTGTAAGAGCACAAGCACGAGCACGAGCCACCGCGCATATGCGTGCATAATTCTCCACTTTCCGAAGATCGCCTACGGCCGTAAGTTCAGCAGCGTGTCGATGTCTTGGCCTCATCGCAAGGATGACCATTAGAAGAGTGATGATTGAAAGTAAACGACAAAGACATGGCAAGGCTCAAATGACTCTTACACTTAGCCTTTATTACGGCGGAGAGGGGCGCCGAGCGCTAATAATATAAGAGAACGACCAATCTTGCGTGATTTCGAAGTGAGAAGCGCGAAGAAATTGAAAGAATCACGTGGATGATATTGGACTGTTGCAGAATGCCTTTTCTGACGACTGTATTAAGCATAAAACAATTTAGTGTACCAATAATAATCTTTGTAAGACACTACATGTTCCTGATGATCGATATAGAAAGGAGAATGTCAGAGCGGATGCTCAGGTTGGGATATCGTGTAGGGATGTGGGGGGTCATATGGAGACAACGGTATAAGAACAGGTGTTCGTAAGCTTGAAAAGTCCATAGTCAGAGCTTATAGGTGTAATTCGGGAGTTGATTGATTGTTTGAGTCTGATGATGATGACGATAGCAAGTAATGTGTAATTCATCTAATCTCGATAAAACTGCTCCCTCAGATAGATACAGCGTATGCAAGAACCAACTGATCATCTATGATTCCCTAGAAACAATTCCAACACTCCCCAGTGCTGGCCAGCACGCAATGCCGATACTAGATGATACTATTCAGGCGCTTTGTACCTCACTGCTGAGTTTTATGGTAACCACAGCCAAAGAAACAATATGGATATTTCAAAAGGATCAGAACCAAAGCCTTAACGATGCTCAATCCATGTTCTTGCAATAGCAGTGACAAGTGTTTCCACCGTTCCTGTAAACGAAGTAAGCCTCTTCCTCTATAAATTTGGTGGTGCAAGACATACACTCGGGCTATGGCGACGGCAGTCGATCCGGGAAAACAACTTGATGCGCACAAGGAGGTTTGGCCTAGAAAATGTTAGCATTTGTCCGTGCCAGCAAACCAAAAACCAAAAATCGAAAGCTAAAACAGAACATTTAACTACTTACAAGCTTTATTATCTACAGCCTTGCAGTTGACCTTGTCAAACGCACAGTCCGCAACAATCAATTAAGTGGGTCCTAGAAGGTTCAGATTGGATTGATTGATTACCGCTTTAAGCCTAGTAGTTACCTATAGGAGTTTAAGCCCTACCTAGATAGGTAAGTGGGTCTAGGAGAGTGACCGGATTGAATTGATTGTTGCGGAGTCTAGTCAAACGGCAGGGGTTCATGGTCTCCTAGGCACCAAGTTTGGACATCGGCGATGGCGAGAGACACGAACAGTGTCGTAATGAGGATAGCTGACTTCATGGTGAATAATCACAAGGTCGGGAGGGCTTTGTGATGGATAGAGAGTAGATTGTAGAGTAGAATGATTGATGATACTCTGGTAAAGGGTAATGGGCAGCCTTAAATACTTGAGAAAGTACACATTGTCGCCCTCTCCCCTTACAGTACAAGGATATTGACTAACTCGTTCGACTGAATTGGCAAAGTGAAGACTTCCGTCTCGTCCCTACCGGCACCCCTTCTGCAAGAAGCACGGATCATGGTCTGAGTATCACAGGTTTCGTCTTGTCGAAACCTACCCACTTGTAGTGTTTTCGTATACCAGTCCGCAAATGCCACCCAGAGGGTGCACTAAGTGGCACCTACCCATTAATACCCAGAATAATCCTCGTAACCTTTATTTTTACTTCCAATGGAGTCCCTTTGCATGAGTCATCGCCGATAATATCGTCTGGTGTCTTTACGCCGCCTCGTTCGGCTCGTCGCGGACCAGTCGTCTGCTCTCGTGTCTCGGCGTCTGACGATGATCGGCGACCCCCTCGGCACTCCCGGCCTGTCATCCATTGCCTTGGTAATGCCCAGACCTATTAGTATACTCGCACGGATGGCGCTTTTACACTCGCTGACATGGGCGCTCTGACCTACACATGGTATAAATAAACCCCCACAGCTTACCCACCCCCTTTTGGTCATCTCGGGGGAGCATCCGTCCTTCTCGTACCCGATCCCGATCACCCTTACTCGATCTTTCCTGTCTTCAATTGCCTTGGTGATATCGAGACCGTCTCGTACATTCGTACGGACAGGATTGTTTCAGTTGCCGACATGGGCATTCTGTATGGCACAAATTAGCCCGCAACGATCTACTATACCAGCACCTTTTTTGGCAGCCTCGCGTAAACATCCGTCCTTCCCGCACCGACATCCCGCCAATTTTTCCCCTACATCGTCTGATTGTCTGCCCATTCTATCCCCGGATTATCCGGGTAGCTCAACAAGGCGATATTCACATCCGTTGTCCCCTCTCATCCTGATTGTATCGCTTGTATTCAGTTATCAAAAAGGTTGTGTAAAATCTCAGCTATTATCAGTCTATGTAGAGAAACCCAAGTATTGTAGACACAAACCGTGCAGTCTATCTACCACACCGCCATCGAATTGCTCGAAGGTGATACTCTGTAGTCCCGTGCATCTTAGGCACAGGCGCATAAAAATATGCATGGGATTTTTATAGCGTAAATAGAACGACAAGTCGGCGATCTTCCTGGGCAGCAAGCATCTCCCTGGTAAATCCGCTACCATTAAGCCACGCCTTGAACCACTTGGCTGTCAGCAGCCACATTGATGCTTACTCCGAATCTATCAAGGCCTGGTAGACCATGACTAGCTCTATGCACTTTCCACAAACTGCATCTTGATGATCCCTTGGTCTTAGTGTGCTGGGCTCTCCAGACGTTGACAGCGCACCAACCTTAGAAACATACCTCGATAGCGGCAGCGAGACTACTGTGTTGGCTATGAAGAAGCCTACGTATTGGACTCTTCGTTTGAGATACTTTGAAGGGCATAAATCTGTAATTCTAAAGATGGAAATCTCTCTACTGGGCGAGGTCTTGGTTTGACCGGGGGCCGCTGTGGTGCCGCAATTGCCGTTTCTTGCATAAAATCATTAAACCATAAACCACCTCACCCCGCAGGGTTTCGAACGACCAGGTCTTCACCGCTGCTCAGCATTCAGCTACTTTAAGCACTCTCATAACGGATAAAAGCCGTCAGTAAGGGGCAATACAGTTCTGAATCGACACCTCCTAACCACAGATTAATCGTATTGGCAACTGCAAAGTTCAATGCTTCCGAGAATTCTTCTGGAAATTCTGTAAAGAACTCTCGTAAACATCATTTAATCGATAATTTTCCAGTTAGTATGCCGAGGATGGTGTATCTTGGTACTGCAAAGACGATGAAAGATCTCCGCGCGTACACAAAAAAACTCCACCTCGGCTTCCCTTGTGCTCTGGGGTGATTAAATGACAACTATGCTTGCCATGCTGCCTTTCCAAATACAGAGTCAACCTTTGAGACATAGAAACCTCCTCTTGAAACCCGAAAAACCCAATCATGCTTGCCATTCCTACCGTAGCCAATCCACTTAATCTCGCATCGATCCGACCTAACCAGCTATACCACCCATCGAAGGGCTTGTACTTCACCGTTGACAATGCCGATTCCACCGACCCTCCAGTCCACAACACTAAGCCAGAACATGGTCTGAAATACGCAATTCCACCCTGAATACAACCGAACATCACGCGCAAACAGTTGCACATCTAGGTAACTTCATCCTACCTGCAAATAGCTAAACGGTACTTGAACTCTTGATTCTATGGATGCTGCCTATGATAACAACTCCCGTCTTCAAAGCGCCGTTTCCAAGATGCCAGAGTTGAAAGAAGGCTGCAACGGTAATGAGAAACTTTTCCGCTATGCTACAAGCCCTCTCATATCCATGTTCACATCACTGGATCCGCAAGACTGAGCCACTTTGAGCACTGCGTGTGTGAACAAGATGGGGGGTTCTTTTGTTTCCACCCTCTAATCATCCACTTGACAACCCATCACCAAATCTCACGCCTCAGTTCTTCCCGTACTCGCTGAGTACGTTCACGACATCTGCCCTACATCGCCAACTGGCGAGTCCTTGTTAGTATTCCGTACGAACGCGACGCGCTGCCCGGCATTATCGTCTGTCCATGTCAGTGGACATTCATGCACCATCACCTTCGACGGCGGCCACATCTACAACCGGGCCCTCGCCACAGCCAGCATCCAGTGAAAAAAGAACGTGGCATCTCAAATCTGGAATTTGCCCCAGTCACGCATGGAAAAGGGGGGTGGCTACATAGTGGCGTTATATTAAAGCTTCAGTGAAGGGCCGAGGAGGTTCAGTGTTAAAGCGGCGGGGCAGGATACAAGAAAGATATCTAGACGTACGCGGGTATGCCATTTTGTGATCCTTTGAGCCACGGGCGACTGCACATTATTGTAGGGATAAGTGAGTTTGCGGTAGATAAAGCTGCTGAGAGTGATGGGGTCGTTTCACAGACGAGTGTTGAAGGTTAGCGATGGTCACATGATCGTATGAGCATGAGGGGCATAGGTAATACCGGGTTCTTGCTTGGCTTCCCCTATCGGATACGATGGCTCTTTTAGACTTTACTGGGGTTCAAACACCAAAGTTTGTACAATTTCGTAAAGTGTGACACCCAAAAGTCCTTAAATAATTATATTGACGCAGCAAATTTGCGATTGAAGAGAACTCCTAGCCGTGAGCGTGAAAGGCTTTCGTCAGCGGGTATTGTTGGGAATCGAACCTGCGGTAGATAAGGCAGCTGGTTGCTGCATGCACGAGCTTGGATTACACGGCTGACTAAGCCGTGTGGTCCGAGCTCTAGCTGCTGCCTTACTGCCGACCTCCCTCCACCTCCATAGAACAAACAAGAACAATCACAATCATTTCAACTCGTTGCAACGAAGGTGATTCCGATACCTTAGCCGTATCAACAGGTATAGATAATAACTGGACTACTTGAGCCACACGCTTATTTCTCAGGGTGGGAGATTCTAGACAATTTTCTAGAACAAGTAGTCACGTAGCACAATCATTCAGCCATAAGTTTTGAAGTAAGGATATTCATTTCTCAATGTGGGGTGGGTATCACCGAATATAAAAATAATAGAAATATCTAAGGGTAGCCAAACAGCCAATCCCGAACAAACAACGATGCGTATACGTTTTTTCTTTCTCTAAATTTTCTTAGCCAGCCAGATCTTATGAGCCTGAACTGAACTTTGCCTGGTCTACAACAACGAGACCTGCAACTGACGCACTCGACAATGTGGAGAAGACTCCAGTGACCAAGGCCGAAAGAGCGAGTTTGGAAACATCACCACTGCGGGCAGGGCTGATTTGGCTGAGCACACCAATCTGGGTACCTAGCGAACCAATGTTTCCGAAACCGCAGAGGGCGTAGGTGGCGATGACGCGAGAGCGAGGGGATAGGGTGTGGTAGGGTGACTTTTCATCCTTGTCGACGAGTGCGGTAAAGGCAACGAATTCGTTGGTGATGACCTTGATTCCGATGAGACGGCCGACAAGAAGAAGGTCTTTGCCTTCGCGGGATACACCGAGGAGGAAGGCGACCGGGTAGAAGAGATAGCCGAGGATCAATTCCAGCGTCAAGTCATACTCGCCGTCGAGGTTGATGTAGTGGCCCCACCAGGTGAGGAGAGCGTCGACCAAGTTGAGAAGTGCAATGATGCACAAAAGCGTAGAAATGATCATACCGGCGATCTTGAGACCGAGCCAAGCACCGTTGGCAAAGGCGTGGAGCGCGTTGGAGGCCCTGTGCTCATCATCGTCGGGAACGACAACACGACCGGCAGTGAGTGTCTCCTCCTCTTCCGGGTAACGCAGCTTACTGAAAGCCAGAGAAGCAGGGATACTCATGACACAAGATGAGATCAAGGCCTGGGGGTTGAGTCCCATACCGATATAAGCGACCAAGACACTACCAGCAATGGTAGCAAATCCAGAGCACATGACTTGATGCATTTCAGCCATGGTGAGATGAGCAACGAATGGCCTGATCAACATGGCAGACTCTCCCTGACCGATAAAGGGAGAAGCAGAAGCGACGACAGCTTCAGCACCGGATACGCGCATCGACCAGAAGAAGAAGACGGCGAATTTGCCAATGAACCATTGGAGGATACCCCAGTAGTACAGGAGCTGGACGAAGGACACGAAGAAGATAATGGCCGGAATAACGCTGATGAAGAACCACGTCTTTGCGGCCACATCCTTATCTGTGAGGAAAGTGACACCATCTTCGGCGAAACCCAGAAGGAGACGGGCAAGCTCGGAGACGAAGTTGAAGATGTCGTATCCAACGCCAGTTCGAAGAACGAACAGAGCAACGATGAACTGGAGCAGCATACCGACAATGACAGTGTGCCAGATAATCTTGCTCCGGTTGCGGGAAGTTGCCCAGAAACCAAAGATGAAGACTGCTAGACCGAATAGCGAAACGGCACGGTTGACACGTGTGTTGTCTTCACTCTCGGCACTGGCGAATGATCCAATAATCATGACGGAAATGGTAAGGGCGGCACCTGCGGGGATTCGCAACTTCTCTGGGATGAGGTTTGCGAATCTTGTTCCAGTGTTGGCCCAGACCCAATGCATTGGCCTGGTAACAAGGGTTATTGGGACGTGGCAGGTGATCAGACGGATCATGATGGCGAGCCAGAGCAAGAACGGAATGACCCAGTTCTTGTCTTTGCGATGTACGACTACACTGGCAATCCACCATCTGATGACGTTAGTGAGAATTACTCGAGCTACGGGCATGTAGATGCGCCTTACCCGGTAAAGAGCATTCCGAGAAAGATGTGAACTGGCAGTCTAAACCGCCTGTAAAGAGAGCCAGTGGACCATTTTGATTTTTTCTCCGTCTCCCCCACCCCGGGATCGGAAGAGCTGCGGGTTGCCTTTTCAACTTCGGAGTCGTAGCCACCAGCCTTTTCAATGTCACGCTTCTCATCAATATGGCGATGAGGATGGTGGACTTGGTTGTCGAGAAGCTTGCTGGGCCTCTCTGCGGTAGTTCCAGTGGTGTAGACGATGTTGTCGGGGTGAACGGCATGCGCGCTGTGGTGCACGTGCGAGTGTTGGTGCTCGTGAGCGATGTCGAGGGCAGGATCGTCATTGCGCGCCACACCAGGCATAGGCGAAGCGTTGTGTCGGTCACGGAGGTCGGCCATGATGACGGACAGGCACGATCAGAATTCCCAGAAAGAGTTTGAACGAGGAGGAACTGTCGACCCTCTACCTGAGCCGGCCAGGACGGGAGTTATATTTTCGCACCGTGGCTCGCGCTACTACTAAAGTGGAGGGATTCGCACCGTCGATGGTCCAGCCAAAGAGGCATACGGGCCTCAGACGCACTTTCGCAACTGCCTCTTTGGAAATGGCTAAAGCGCGGTAGTACAGGGCTCCATTGGCTCCCGGCCGTCTCCGCTTTCTGGAATGTTTACCGTTGCATGCTATGGATCGCTTACGGGCTGCAAACCTACACCTGTCTGGTGTCAACTGCACCCATTGCCGGCGACAAGTTTCTGCGCTTCTGCACCACCCTACCAGGTTCTTATCTTTCCCCAGCATCGATATCATGCGCATTGGCGAATCACGGAGATGAACGTGCTGGGGCTGGTGAGTAGCCTGTGATAAGCGGCGGCGAATATGCGCCCCTCCTCGGTTGACGCCCTCTTTTCGGTATCGTGTGGCGCTTCCCAAGAAGCCTCTCTCCCGACCACCATCGTCTTCCCCGAGGTCTTCGATTCCGGAACGCTGGTTTCCATGCGGATATGCCCTGGAGGATGCACGCGGTGAATGGCCCAGCAACCGCAGCAAGCCGCCAGTAACAAACCCCAAGAAGCAAGACCATTTCTCTTTTTTGCGCGCCCTTGGTGGCTGCACGAGCAAGCATGTAGCGCAAGGAGACTGTGATATCAGCTCCTATCACTACGTTGCAATGCAACATGGACCAACGCCAACGTAAGATCTAGCACGCGCCCCCATCAGCAAATGTTCGAGTGACGTTTCTCAAAGTTATCTTTGCAACGGGTCTCGGCCAAAGCCATCATTCGATCCGATAACCAGGTATGCGCTAGCTGAGCGAACTAGAATGTCTCGCGCTTGCGTCGTGTCCTGCAGGATGATAGTAGCTGGGATTGTTATCACGAGTTTACGCATCGAGATACATGGACCGAAATGCTGCTGCGGAGTTCGCCTGCGTATACAGCATCAAACAGCCGCTGACTTGGCTGGCCAAGACCCCAAGGCCTCTCAATAGACATGCGGGAGCACCCCAACGAACTGTCCTCGAATGACCCGCAGGGTAGCCTTGCCGCTTAGCCTCGACCCTCCCCCGCAGCGGACCCAGCTGCATGCGGCAGCTCAGCGCATGTGGGTTGACAACAATAACCATCGCATACCTGACACGAACGCTCAAAAGTCCACCCAAAACCCGCTGGATAAGGTGCTCGATACTCGTCGCTTCCTATGCCATGTGGCACGGAGAATGTCACTCTATAGTATGTCGTCGGCATTACTACCAGAGTCGGCCCATTCATTCAACCTATCGCTTCGCCCCCGGTTACAATTTTCAGTACATAATACCGAAGCCTTGCATGGCGGGCTCCTGCAGCCGTCACGGGTGAACATGTCAGCAGAGACATAGACTTACCCCGGAGCCTCTCAACCTTCGATTACAGATTACGTTTTCTGGACTTTCGGCTACCATGATCACAGGTCCGGTGCATCGCCTTCATCTACTTTCTGTCGAGTCGGACAGCCCTTACCAACATTTCACTTTGACCAGACCTACTGTAGCCCGTTTCCCTAGCGAGTTTCGTGTTGGGTGTTGGGTAGAAGTTACCGAGCAACGTCGCAGAGACATGTGATATGCTCGTCGGCCGACCTACCGACACGACAACAGCCGCAAATTGGTGTCACCAACAAATCGCAGCTGCAACCAGTCAAACATTCAAGACTGTCAACACTGACTGCTGCCAGGCGTGTTCTTCACGCCACCAGCAATCATATTTACGCCTTTCTCTCTAAATCCACGTTTAGGACCCACGCCACACCCGTACCGCTGCCGCTCCCACCATCACCATGTATGCCAGCAGAAAAGACATCCACGTCTTTACCGTACATTACACATTTTCTTAGTTTGGCTCTGACAAACCTGTTCCGCTACATTACTGTACCGATAGCCATATACACGCAAACAGTACATACGCTCACCGCCACAACACCACACCATAAGATTACAAGAATCTGACGTGAGAGGGTCTCGTCATACAGTCTTACCACTCGCACCTGGAGATGGAGTAACACAACAAACGCCCAGTTCTGTTTTGTAACAGCTAAGTATGCTGTGACTGAGGTGCGTGCGCAAACATTTGGAGAATCTGACAAGATTAATACCGTGTTTTTACACGATTATGGAAGTATTCTGGCTATACAGTTTATTGAATAACTCTGTACCACCAACGTCTCAACGTATGGATCAGCACATGGTGGAGTGAAACCTATATGTTTGCTAACCAATATGAAGGATACCGAGAATAACAACCACGTACGCATCTAGACGTCATTCTTATAGATGTTCGCTCAAAGCTCGTGGACGCATTGAATACATACGACAGAGGGTATACACAATGCCCAGTAAAAAACCCAAACCCCACCCGGCCCCACAACACCCATACGCCATTCCCAATGCCGCTAAAAAGACAGAATGCGATGAGGATAAAGGCCAGCTACTTTTCATAATTTGGTCAAGAAAGCATAACATGATCAAGCGTACAAGCACAAAAACAGAGGCCGCCGCCGGCTTACTTGCCCGTCAACTCGCCTTCGAGATGCTGGATATATGTTAGCAAATTGCATCACCAAACTTCAGGTGAATGTCAAAACTTACCGACCACTCCGGTATATCACGTATACGCTGCCACATGTACCTCTCCAAGCGATTGGCCGACTTTGCATACCGCGTACTCTCATTGTTGTACTTGCGGCAGTTATCAAAGATGAGTTTTGCGTCTCTAATAAAGTCCTCTGGTGTGGGGTAGAGGTCCTTTTCGTGCTTTTCCTCCATGGTGGCGAGGTCCATGGGTTCTTTGATGACGTCGTAGTAATCGAGGACCTCGTCTTTGTTGACGGGTTGCTGGAACGGCCAGGCGTTGCTGTTGTTCTGCATGTCGTTGAGGAGGTGAAGGAGGGCGTTGTAGTTTGGACCGTGGCGTGGGGCACGAGCGAGTTCGTCCATGACAGGGGACCAGCCGGAGTTCTTGATGGCGGGGATTGTCAAGGGATCGATTTTGGTTATCTCGCCTTTTGCCCATTGCGCGGGCGGCGCGTGTACCTCGTAACTCTTACTCACGGCCATTATTTTCGCGTTTGCGCATTCTTTTTGCTTTAGTAGCATACGGCCTGACTCTAGATAGCGTATCTTCGGCACCATGCTACACTGCATGATAGTACCGCCCTCGTAGTCTTTGATGTAACCCATCCATTTCGACTTCTCCAATGTAATCTCCTTGGTGAAGCCCTGTTTCTTAAAATATCCAATAGCGTAGTTGTCGGCGTAGGTCAGAAAGTGCATGACCTGCGAAGAGGCTTTGACGTAGTCTTTCAGGTGCGACATGAGATGTGCGCCGTAGCCCTTGACTTGTTGGTCAGAGGAGATTGCACAGAAGACGATTTCAGCGAATTGGCCTTTGTCGAAAGGGCGGTAGGTTATGCCTCTGTGGTCAAGTATGTCAGCAGTCTGCAAGTAGTTGAGACGAATGGTACAACGTACCCTACCACCTCCAACGGGTGCTTTACAATGGCTATGCTCAGATGAGTTCGGTCGTAGACTAGGCGCGCAATATAGTCCTTTGGCATCTTGGGCAACTGCTTCTGAAAGATACATTTCAAACCCGTCAATATAATGGTGCTCTCCCTCCGCCCGTCATTGTTGACAACTCTAAACTCAATGACTCCCTCGCGCTCCTCGATTACAGCGGGCTTCTCGGGAAACGGGACTATCCGTTTGGCGGGGCGTGCGGGTGCCTCATCGGCGGCCGTGGGCGTGGAGGGACTCTGCTTTATGCGCTTGGGGGAGGCATTGGGAGGGTCGGTAGTTGCCTTGCGTTTAGCTTCAGGAGATGGCTGGTTAGCTTTCAGTTTGCTGAGAGGTATTTCCGGCGAAGAAGAGGGCAGACGTGGAGAAGGTCCGGGGCGTGGTGAAGTTGGGGGTGAGGTGGAATAGCCCAGCACGTCGCGCAGCAGCCGCATGTCGTTGCGGGGAGGCATGTCGGCTTTATGGCGACGATGCAGGACTATCGGCCGAGATGCAGTTGAAAGCTTGAATACGGGGACTTACTTACCATCATCATTTGCGCCTGCCATGTCGCAGTGTGCAGTGTGCAATGTGTAGTGTGCAGCGACTTCCTGTTGTGCAGTCGCGCCTTCTCTCAACCTCCGCGACGGGTGTTGACTGAATGTCGGTCATGTTGCGCCTCCCGCACTGACCGCCCCACTCGCCAATCACCGCGCCCATGGCTCGTTACGGCCAACCCGACAAAGGCCACCAAAGCAGCTTCACGCGATTCCACAGAGCATAAAAGTCAATTGTCCCACCTGCACACATGTCGAGCCCACTTCAAGACGTCTGGGAGGCTGCTGCCTCGTCGCCCTTCACCCCTACCATCGGAAAAGAGACGCAATTCAGCCTTGGCTTCTTGCTGCTCGCCATATGTATGTTTGAAGCTCTAATGCTGGAGTGGAGCTGAGCTATGCTAACTATGCCCGCAGCCCTCGTCTTGACCACCATCTTCGGCTTGAGTATGCGACACATGTACTCTAGTCGCGCAAACATATACTTACCCACACATAGACCGATCCGTCGTCAGCCTGCCCGTCCTTGGTGTTCCCGCCTCATTAGCATTCGGGTACGTGGCCTCCAAGATACTCCCGCCATCCATACTGACTACCACCAGCTTCGGCGCAGTCTACATGATTTGCGCAGTCGGCGTCTACGTCTAGTTTCGTTGCTTTATTCGGCCGGCGTTGGGGACATAATTGCGTGTACAATCTATCGAATTCCAATAAAAAGTTCAAGATTCCTCGCATCTACTTGCGCAATCTCTCCCCCTCCCTGAACCCACGTACATTCAAACACAACATAGCATCATGGACGACCAAGGCCCCCCTATACTCACGGCCGTGTCCAGCTCTGCGCGGCAATTGTTTTCGCTCCTCCGTTGCATCGCCTTCTCAAATAAAGCACACGTCCAAATCAGCGACATAGGCATCAAGCTCGCAGTTGACGAGGCGAGTATCATGGAAGGTATGTACACCCGCCCTCAGCCGTCCCAACCCCTCCAATTGACGACATCGCAGCATCCGCCTTCCTCGACAAGTCCCTCTTCACAACCTACACATTCAATCCGCCCGCCGTGCCAGAACCCTCGCAACACTCCGACAGTGACGACGACATCGACCCAGCACCCGCTGCAACACCATCCTTCCAAATATCCCTCCCAGCCCTCCTCGAAACCCTCCAAATCTTCGGCCTCACCGACCCCTCCACCTCCAAACCACCATGGGCGCGCGACGGCCCCTACCCCACCAGCACATCCTTCACAGGCAACAACATTCTGGGCGGCATGAACAATCTCTGTCGCATAAGCTACGACGGCCCCGGCGCTCCACTAGCAATAACACTCACAGAAGCGAGTATACGCACACAATGCGATCTCACAACCTACGAGCCAGAATACAGCGACGAAATACCTTTTGACCGCCAAGCCCTCGCCTTGAAAGTAATAATGCGCGGTAGCTGGCTCTATGATGCCGTGCAGGAACTCTCATCTACAAGTCCGGAGAAGCTGACCATGTATGCAAAAACCGTGCGTGGGAAACCTTTTTTCGCCCTCTCGTCATCAGGTACCTTGGGTTCTGCGCGCGTCGAATTCAACAATCAGCCCCAACACCCCTCTGCATTCCGCACCCCTGCTTCCACAAATGCACACGCAGGCGGCGAGGCGAATGAACCGCTCACAAATCTCCTGGAAACTTTTCAACTTAGCGATCCGGATACCGTGCTTCGGTCGTCTTACAAGTTTAGCTTAATTCAGAAGGCTGCTCGTGCTATGAGTGTGGCTACTAAAGTTAGTATACGCGCAGATACCCAAGGCGTGTTGAGTTTGCAATTTATGATTGATGTGGAGGGTGGGGGTTCAGACGGCAATGGTGGCAAGATTAGTTTTGTGGATTTTAGATTTGTCCCGCTTGTTGAAGACGACGATGATGATGAGGGCGAGAGAGGTGATGCGGATGAGACGATTATGCAGAATGGTATTGGTAGCGATGAGAGTGATGATGAGCTGTGATTAGCATCAAGCACATGCAGTCTCACTCATCACACACATAACAAGATCAATGCTCATATATCGACTGTGCATGTCTTCATATTTGCTACTCTCTTGCCCAGTACCCTCGATCAAATGAGAGAGAGGAGACTGAATCTGCCCATCTTAACTCTTTCGTCCGCGTCTGTGAAAAAGACTTCGCACCAAGAAAGCTTTTGTGCTGCAAAGCCACTCATTTCCAAGCCATTATTAATGAACTCGAAAAATAGCGACCGCATAGCCCAAGTTTTGCATCTTGTCAAAAAAAACCTTCCCTCGCGAAAAATGTCACAAATCATGCGCAAAACGTCCACAGTGTGCAGTCATAACTCTTTCTTTCTGTTCTGTTCTGTTCTGATCCTCTCAAAGCAGCCGTTGTTCCACCACCTAGGAAAATGTGGAAGGAAAGTATCATACTGCCAATGCCAATGACGCCCCTGTGCCTTGGCCAGGGGAGAAAGCCCAAAACCAGACCTCTAATTCTTTCTTTGCCTTGGACAGATTTAAATACGCATTAATGGTTGAGAAAATGATATAAGAAAAGTTCCGGGAAATATGAGCCTTCCGGGTAAACGCCCTGTCGTCCGTCGGAATTCCACCTCGTTCATGTAAAAAGTCGCGTTATTCAGTTTTCTTTCTTTCTTTTCGTTGGTGATTTTGTGCATGAGGTTTCCAAGCGGTGGTATCCAATCTGCTGCTCGCTATCGATGGTCGAACCGAGCCACGGCGGCTGTCGCAAACGAGGGTGAGGGTTGGGTAAATGCATTAGTATACAGTACAGGCGTGTCTGGTTCGCGTTCGATTGAGACGTGCTCGTTGGTGCGCTGGAGGCAAGCGACTTAGAACTCAAGTTCAGCTATAGGGCATTAGCAATGGGTTGTCGAATGATCTACCATTCGAATTCACCATTAGCCTTGTGGAACAAGTACCTGGAGGATCATTAGTACGAGGATTAACATTGGCCATGGTTCGGGTGAACTCACTCCTTCTTGTTGGTGGTCAGGATGCCGTCCTTGAGAGTGCACTTCCACTTGTTCTTGACGCGCTGGACCTTATCATAAGTGCACAGCATGTAGTCAACCATGTCGTCATCGCTGTTATCTCCATCGCCCAACTCATCCTCAGAGTCGTCGAGGTCAGAGTTGATCGCATCATCGGGATCCTCTTCCGGCTTTACCTCATCATCCCCATCGAAACGGGCAGGTCCAGGGACACTAGAAGAAGCCTCTGCGTCTTGTTCCTGGAGTACGCGGACGGCAGCCTTTCGCTTTCTACCCTGTGGCATGGAGTCGAGTGGTACCATAAGTCCGCTATCCTGACGCATGGCCATGGCGTCGACACGAGCACGCATGAAGTCGTCAGCTGCCATACGATCAACAGCTGCAGCGGCGCGGGCAGCCTTGAGAGCTTCCCAGTCCGCCATGGCATCACCCGAACCGTCATTCTGTGAGGTATATAGGTGACCCTGTTGAGGACGTTGCTGTGGCATTTGTTGCTGTTGGGGCGGGCGCTGCTGCTGATGCTGTTGCTGTTGAGGAGCCATCATCCGCTGCTGCTGCTGCTGCTGTTGTTGTTGTTGCTGCTGGGACTGCATAGGCATCTGTGGTAGATGACCTTGCTGAGCAAGGTTGGGGAAGTTTTGCTGGTGCCCATGGCCATGTTGCTGCACGCGTTGCTGAACCAGAGCTGCCGCACGCTGCCGTGCCAGCTCGTTGTTCTGCTCATAACCTGTATAACCGTTGTTGGCAGGAGGAGCTTGAGGATAGTTCGATAGAGGCTGTTGGTACCCGCCCTCCATCTTTACGGCCACATTGGGAAAGTTGGGTTCTTGCGAGCCAGACACAGGTGGCATTTCATTGTCAACCTTGACATTGGACGGCACAGTAGGCGGCTGGCGGGCTTGTTCAGGGGCTGGGTCCCATGGAAAATGAGCAATCTTGAGAGCAGACAGTCTCTCTTGCCAACCCTATTTCTAGTCAGTTATGTACCGTACGATGGCACGATGAGACAATGTGTAAGAAAAAGTAGGTGTCACATGACAAGCTATGCCATGTTGGGAAGTGATACGCTGGCCTTGGCGGGTGGGGGAGCTGTGCAGGGGATATAAGAAGGCGACCCAAATACTGAGACGCCCCCGAAGCTGCCAGACCGACCGGCAACCCCAGCCCCGCTTTCAGCCGCCCATCACCCCCAAGCAAGGCGGCCATCGCGACATGGTCGCAGCCCGCGAAAACGAAGCGAGGAAACGATTGACAAATAAAATGGAAATAAGAAAAAAGTGAAATGACAATGGAGCGACGGGGTGGAGGGGAGGCGCGACAAAGGAAATGCAGGCGCGACAGCTGAGATAGCGGCCAGGTTGCAACATACCTGCTTCATCTCGTCGAGCGTGCTCTGGTCGACGCCGGACTCTTCAAAGTCATTCTGCGACGCCTGGATCACCTTCTCCATGATCATCTGGTACACGCCGCCCTGCATGTCGCTGTTAGCAAGCCTGTCCATGACCTTCTACCGCTCCTACGCACGCGCGCGCCTTGGGAATACTAACCACAACCGAGTTCGACATGATGGCGATTGCTTGATACGGTCCGGCTATCTAGTATACGATACGGGATCTGTGAAAGCTGCGCAAGGGCTTGCGATGGGTTGTTGCTCGCTGGCAATTGATTGGTGATATAGGCAGGCAATCCAGGCAGGTGATGTCAGCGCTTGAGGCTGCAAATAGGTGCGCGCGCTCGAGGAAGCTTCTGCGCTATCAAGGAACTTCTACGGAAATTGCTGGCCCAGACGGAAGGCTCTGTACGACGTGTTCGGGTGCCCTCAGCTTTGTTGGTCGTGGGGTGGTGTATGAGTGATAGTGAGCGGCACTGCGGCGGTCGCTGAGGGCGCCGATTCCTTAGCGTCACAAGCTAGCGTAGCGTCTCACGTGATCGCGTCTGCTCGACTTGGAGCATGATAGCAATGCAATAGAACCTTCTGGCTATATACCGTACTAAGTTTCGATAACTGATTGCGACGCGCAAATATAGGCAAAAATTGGGTTATTACACGCGTTATCTTGCCATCAAGGATCTGTATTTCATTGATCCACCAGTCAATCATGCAAGACGACGCTCCCGCTACTCCTCTAGAACATTCGTGCTCAAACTGTAGCGTGCCGGTCATATACACATCTAAATCAGCGACTTTAGTATCGCTCTGTCGACGTCTTTGCGTCTGTATCCAGGTGCCCGTCCGAGGCAAACTGCACAATTGTTGATCTCTGCCGCATTCGTTAGCCAAACTTTCTTTGGGGTGAACCGTCGTCACAACCCAGATGGACTCACCTTCTACAAGCCGGGAAACATCAACCCAAGCGCTCTTCTTCTTCTTCTGTCTTACTACTGGCAGACTCTCCACATTCCCACTCATGAGACCCAGACCCATATCCATGCCACCCATGGGAAAAGTATTACCACTAGCGAACGCGTAGTCAAAGCCAGGTGCAAGATCCATGCCTAATGTTTTGAATGAGGACGTATAGTTGACGAGTTTGGGAAAGTTGTTGGGATAGTTAGGCGTTGTTGCGTTGCCGAACGGCATGTCCAAGCTGTAAGGTCCGGTCCAAGAAAGGTTGTATGGATTGTTTGGCGGGGTCATCGCAGTAGTAGTAGAGCCTGTCGAGGACGTCGAGGAGAGTTGGCTGAGAGGAGGTGCGCGCTCATTCACTAGTGGCCGCGTGGTATGCTGGTCCACTTGATCGTCGTTGTCGTCGATGAAGCACTCTGCATATGAGCTTTTCGGGTCAATTTTACACGAGTAGTAGTCCTCCAGGTACCCCTGTACATCATGTGTATCGAACCATTCTCCCTCGTATCCTCTCAGATCAACCCCATTCAATTCCTCGCTCCTTCCGTCCTCCGTATGTTCCATTAACGCCACCTTCATTTCCAGTGGCCCAATCTGCCTCACAGTCCATGCATTCTTTATTGGAACTATATTACCAGCAGGATCTCGTCGCGGGTAGTGTGTACCTGCACCGCCAACATGGAGAAAAGGGGAGTCCCACCAGTCCAGATCCTCATCGATAGTCCGTAATATAGTTCTTCGAAAGCGCTCTCGTATTTGATCCAAGGTCATGTATGGCAGAGAGAACTTGAAGATGTGGTTTATAATCTGATGTCTACAGTCAGTATGTACTCAATTGGTAAGAGGAGGATCTTAAAAGGACTGTTTTTACAGTTTCATACATACAGGAGTCACCGACTTGGCATTGCTGAGTAGGTGGAATCCAGCCTCAAGCGCAGTCCGTGATAACCGCCTAGCAAACGTCCTCTCTTCGAAGCTGTAAGTCGTCACTGCAGGGAGAGACTTTGTCGAAATCTTCGGTACGGAGAGAGGTGGTGTTGGCAGCCTGGTTGTGGGGGGAGTAACGTCAGGGGTTGGTATGTCGACGGAGTACACGTTTACATTGTGTGGTGTGTAAGGCTGTTGCTGTTGACTGAGAAGGTCGACAAGACCGAAAGGAAGCTGCACGGATTGTGGCGTTGAATGCGAAGGCGATGAGTTGGAAGGAGCATATGATGATCGGCGTGAATGGCTTAGTACATCTGAGACAGTAAATTGACGGCGTCTAACAACGCCGCTTGTGCCCGAGTCCGACTGATCATAGACGGGAACAATGTTCGAGAAGTAGCCATCCGTTGGGGATTGGCCCAAATGGGCTTGCTGTGAATTATCCTGAATCAAAGTATGAGCAAAGTTTCCCTGGGCAAACCACAGGCTGTGGTCGATGAAGTCCAGGCATAGTTACAATAGGCCTTACATACCTTCGCTACTGGACCTGAGATCGCCGAGTAACCCCATCCGATATCTTGAGTTACCGGTTCTGGCTGAGGTGGTACCTGCGCAACTACACCATCTGGGATTTTCTCGGAAGGTTCGGCATCCTCCTCTCCCTCATATTGACCTTCACTAGTTGTTTTGATCAGACTTGAAAACGTGTCCGTAGCAAGCTTGAACTCTTGAACTAGATTGGGATTCAATTGCAACAAGCCTGATTTTAGCGTTGCGTCGTTCACTCGAAGGAATGTCTTGTTCATCTGATCGATGATGGATTGAAGCTGTGTGTTTTGGTTCTTTAGTGAGGCGATTGTAGTTTCTTTCCGTTGGCGATAGGCACGCTGGGCCAACCGGATTTGTGTTCTCCGCCTCTAGCAGTTTGTCAGTATAAGACATTCTGAGACGATGGAATGATTTCTTTCTGCTGATGTGATGGGGAAAGTGGTGTTGAAGAACTCATTTCTGGTTAGCTGCTATGATTGAATTAACCCGGGGGCCTGAGTTGGTGACACGACACCAGCCTTTTTCAGCTTTTCAGCTCGACGTGCACCACAACCACAAGGCCCCATCAGATATCCTGTGCAGGCCGCAACCTCCTCCTCCATTCAGACAGAAGCAAAAGAAAATATTAACTTACATCCGCCGCCGTAGCGTCCTGTGTATCCACCCGCGGTCGTCCCCTAGCCTTCTTACCCAAAGCCCCACCATCTTCGCCGCTATTACTCCTGCGCGAGCGCTTGCGCGACGGCTGTGTCTGCTCTTCCGACTCAGAGCTCGTCATATCCCTACTCTTGCTGGCCTGGTTGATGATATGGATCCGATGGAAGGCGGGATTGTCCACGATAGAGTTGATGACCAATAGCGAAGCGCGAGGTTGGTGAGGTGGAGTGGGCGGAAGCTCCCGATTAGTGATCGAAGATCTCTCTTGTGAACCCCATCCCATTACTCAACAACAACCGATTCGTACGGATATCTTCAGTGAAAATATTAGTCGCAACACTGTCTGTGGATAAATCGGCTGCAGTAGGAGTCGTCGCAGCTGAGAAGTTGGTATTCAATCGTCCGTCAGGTGAGAATCCACGCCCACAAGGTTCAGCGTGACGCGAACCTGCCACCGTCTAAAAGTAAAAAGACCATGCAATGCCGATGATGCCGACTCCCGCTTCAGCTCACAGGCTTCGACCAAGGGGCCTGCTTGTAACACAGCCCTGATGCTTGCCTTCGCGCTTACAAAGCTTCCACTAGTTGCTGTAGGACGAAAGATGCGGATGGAGGGGGCGTGGTGGCGCGCGAGCTAGGATAGTGCCATCATCATATTGCTTCTTCCGGAGGAGAGCACACCGCAATGCGGGCTAGACGCAGACATCGCCAGTGACGGCATTCGCGACTGGGGCCGTCAGACTCTCGAAAGTATGCGTCGTGACTTATATTACGGAAGTGTGTCGTCAAGAGAGAAGATGATATAATGGTTGCTGACATGATTACTGAACACAAATCTCCGTCTCGGCCTTGTGATGAGAATGGACCAAGTCACGTGATGCTTCGGGCGATTATATACATATGTAGCGACGCATGCCATCACGCGTCTGATGCCGACTGAGATGTCCAGGATGCCGATAAAGAATTTCTTACATGCGCATTGGTTATCCAGTGGTATTACTATAAAAGGCATGGTACCGGTATGCTATATTTGAACGGTGTTCGCCTCAAACAGTAATCATCCATATAGATCATGGAAATATCTACGGGATAAGGTAAATGGTATGTATGCTTACGCCTAGCCCGAATGGTACACAAATTCCGTTGTAAAGAAGATTTTGAACAAGGACCAGGTGATGGGATCCGTGTACAAAGTCATATCTACAACGCAATCTGTGGACCATTCGTGTAGAAGTCTAAGATGCCTGTCTTTTTATCTACCTGTATCCTCATAATAACTGGGTGGTCCCTTTCGATTAGGTAAACTGGTACATCTACGCTTGCTTTTGCCCCGGTCCATGTCTCAATGCAGGGATGACACCCATCCAGGTGTTCGCAGGTGCTTCCTCGTCAGGCCCCGCGGCGGCCGATATTTTGTCAGAATCAACATCTCTTTTCTCGTCATCATCATATCTATCGCGTACAGATTGTGAAGCACCTTGATGTTGTCTTTGCGAACTGGACGTATCTTTTGAGCTGCCATCGTCTCCGCTCTGCAACGTGCTCCCATCTTTCTCGGCATTATCCCTTGGGATGTGATTACTACCATGACGCTCTTCGTTGGACGCAGTGGCACGGTCCTCGTCGATGCGTTTCTCTCCTCCTTCTTCCTCGTTGATCCAGTGGTTTAACGCCTCATCCGAGGGCTTGTAGAAACACCACATTTCATCTGAGGTTGTATAACCCGTCCCCATACCACCTTGGAAGTTGCGCTTAAACTTCCTTTGTACACCAGCGGCCATACGTTTTCTGAACTCATTATCTACCCGAAGGCGAGCGGCTATCCATTGGTCGTCCGGCCGATGTTCTTCAGGAATTTCTTCCAACAGTGGCGTTTCGAGTAGATTCTCGTCAGTCATACAACGACTGATGAGTGACTTTCCCCCTCCCAATTCGGGGGTCACCAATCTCAAGAATTCAAGACTGGTACTGACATTGAGATCGATGGCTCGTTGTGGGTGAACAGTCGCCTTCATAAAGAAGGAGGACACATGTTCGTATAAGATTGAAAAGTCGCTTTGATTGACGTGGACGGATCCTCGAACAGTGAGAAGGTATGCAGGAGCACCATGCTCGCTAGCTTCTTTCATAAGGGACATGCTTGCATCCCAATTCTTCTCCCAGTACATGAATGCTTCGCTAGCGATACCAAGCAAAGGAAGATGTATTCGATGCTTAGGGTCATCTAATGGCGGCTTTATGGGAGCACTTTAGTTATATTAGCTTCATGTCTGACGATTGAGGTAGAGGTAGAGGTAACTTACCCCCAAATGTCATATATGATCCCTGCCTGTACGTTAATGAACCGCTCAGTATGTCTGAGCACTTCGACTACGGTCGCAGCCCCAAAGCTGTGGCCAGCCATCGTCATCTTGTCGACATGAAAGCGATTCTTCCATTGAGACCAGTCAACACCGATTAGACCTCGCGACGAGCCACCAACATAACCTTCCCCACGCAGATTCTGCCTTGCGATATCCTCCCCATCGCCAGCACAGATTGCTTTGAGAACACGATACGCCTCTTCGAGCTCACAAAGACGCATTTCGATCTGAGCACTGCGCAGTTCACTATCAACGCCATTTTCATTGTTCGGTGCGGTGTCTTTGGGGTTGCCCTTGGGGAAGATGTAGTCCTGTGGGCGTTAGCGTGAGACAGTAGTAGCCAGTGAGAATACATACGACGTAGTGGTAGCCCTGTGCAATCTCCTCTTCGGTGTGATCCATGTGCTGGAACTTTTCGAAATCTTTCTCACCTTGCCCATCACCATCGCAGTCCGCATCGTTTGCTTTACCTCCTCCGTGCCCATCTTTCCTGTGCTTGCTTCGCTTCTTGTGGTTTATAAAGGATCGTGGTCCACTCCCGTCTCGATGCTCCATGGCGCACACAACAAAGCCATAGCTTGCAAACTCGGAGCATAGGCTGCTGTATGCTGTTCTTGAACCACCAAGACCGTGGCTGAACATTAACAGCGGGAAGGTTGGTTCTTCACCCAAGCCTTCGGGCGGGTTGCCTTGCTGATTCTTGATCTTGTATCCATCTTTCTTCGCATTCCCTTCTGGTGGCCAATGGGTCGCTGGAGGACAGTTCCGGTATGCACGGAGTTTTGTTAGCATGGTAGTTGCACCAAAGAGCCCAATGCCCACGAAGTTTGGTATTCCCGCGAATTGCGCATACCCCTTGGCTGTCTCCCTCCGTGGTCTTGGAAGCCATGTTTCCCGACTCCATTTTTTCTCTCCTCCAGGTGCCTTCCCATTCCCGCTCCCGAATGACGCCGGGTAGTATAGTGTAAACAAGACTGTTTCCAATTGTAGAAGGTGCCTGCCCTTCCGCTTGATATGTGAGATAGGCCGGGGCTTCTCCACAGGGACTTCAATTTCCATGCTCCCTATGGAGTACGGTCCTGATGCGGGACATAGCGTAGAGTTCGGGTAAGGAAGGTGGTCGCGCAGCGAGGCGGGTGGTCGGGTACGAGGTTTCTTCGCATTGGGTATTTTGCCCGACGAGGAGACGCGTATAACGCTCTTTCGGCGACCACTGTGGTCATCGCCCGTGATTCGCGTTGTTTGGCGCTCGAGAAAAGACATGATGAGTGATCAGCGACAATATCAAAGAAATGCTGAGGGCATCACAACAAGAGAAGCTATGTATAGGAAAAGGAAGTAGGCCAAGAGCGGTGCTGCTCAACGTAATGCGCAGAACAGCAACCGCAACAGAAGAAGACTAGGAAAGCTTCGCTATGCTTATCAAGAGTCAAGAACCACAGACAAACGCATTGTCCATCACGGAGGCTGTGCGGATACGCGGAGACTAAGGAGATAGTGTTCGCGTGTTTTCAGGCCCGCAAGTGATGTCATCGCTCGGTCGGCTATCGCAGCACGTCAATGTGCAGGGGGCCTTCCGATTAAGTCTCCACAACGTGTTTTGGCGTTGGGCCACAACAATCAGAATTAATGATCCAAGTTAATCCTAGTTAATGGCTACATAGCTAGCTAGATTACCTAGTTAGTGTTTTGTTATGCTACGGTGGAGTACGTTAATCGATAAAAGGACTACATTAAATCTGTGAAGATCTACAGGAATTTGACTAAAGACAGATTGGTACCATAGTAACATCTGAACTGTTCATCTTGACATTGATAGCCTCTGCAGAGCAAGTATATTGTGGTATAATTGAGCAACCATCCGAGGTGCTACATTAGGGTCCGCCGCGTTGGTCAATATGCGAAGTAAAATACCTGTAGTAGCTCCTACACCTTGTAAATGCGGTGCTACAGCTGCTTTTGCATGAGAGGAAGCAACAGTGCCGAGCACTTGCTCCTCCAAAAGCTGAGCTGAACCCAACTAAACCTCTGAGGTCTTCGACTTATCAACCACGGGATACTGATCTGTACCAAACGTCGAGTTCAGTGACACTTGACCTGAAATCTTCCCATCTTCCAGCCGAATCCAAGTATCAACCACATTCTGTCCCAGCGAATCCTCTCCCACAACAATCTGCCTCGCACCACGTGTATAATCGCTATAGCCACCATATCCAGAGTGCCTATTGAAGCAGATGTTGAGGCCATTGCCGTTAGCAGGCGATGTTTTGGGCAGGTCTTTAGACCACTTC
Source organism: Pyrenophora tritici-repentis (assembly GCF_003171515.1). Classification (NCBI taxonomy): domain Eukaryota; kingdom Fungi; phylum Ascomycota; class Dothideomycetes; order Pleosporales; family Pleosporaceae; genus Pyrenophora; species Pyrenophora tritici-repentis. The sequence continues at coordinate 704,950 of NC_089395.1, forward strand.
ATGCACCAATCGACCATGTGATCGTGGCCGGAGAAGACAGCCATGAGACCCTCAGTTTTGACGAGCGCACTCATAAAGGGTATGTCTGCGCCGTTGTAGTTGCAGTTGTTGCCTGAGATGTCACAGCTATCGCCTTGTTGGCCGATGACCTCTTCATTGATACCGGGGTTTGTGGTGCTACCATAGCCATCGTGTTGGAAGGACGAGGTTGCGTGAATGGGGATGTGGACGAAAGCGAGACTTGGAATGGCTCGGCCGTATTGTTGGCGGAGGTCACTGTTGGTGCTACAGAACCAGTCGACGACCTAAGATGTTAGAAAATGAGAGGCAGTATGGGAGGTAGGGATTACCTTTTGATCTACCCAGTTGGGCAGCTGGACGTCATCGCCTGTAGGTTGATACTTGCGGCCACCCTTGCTATCAAAGAACCATAACAGCATCTTGAGTTCATTGCTGTCGGTAGAGCTGTAGACGGGGATGAAGTAGTTGCTCTGGCCGACTTGATCGTAATCACCAGATACGGACTGAGTTGTGTAGGATAGCTTCTGACCATTCTTGCCTTTGACATCGTTCCACATGTGGTCGCTCATCGAAGCAGTGCTGCAAGTCTTGGACGCATCGTGGTTGCCGAATGTTGCGCCAAAGGGAAGGTTACGGTTTACCAAAGGAGCAAGGATTTGATCGGTCAACGCATTCAGATTGTCAGGAGCAACCCACTCGCAAGATACGAGGTCACCGTTGAGGACCACAAAATTAGGTTGCTCATTGTCGAGGACCGAGTTCATAACACCGACAGTCTTGAGGTCTGCATCAAGTCGACCGCGTGAAGACTCGGCTTGGAGTTGTCAGCGGTCACTGGTGGCTGAGTCTAGGGTGGGGTTTTTACTTACGCTCGCCGAAGTGCAGGTCACTGAAGACACTGATTGAGAGCTTCTTGTCCGATCCAAACTGAATACCAGGGTAGTCGAGTGCATTTCGAATTGGCAGAACTACAGCACCTGCTGTACAGGCCAGTAGCGCAAACAGTCCCGTATGCTTCATGATGGCAGTAATGACTGGAAGACTTGATACAAGTTGGTGTAGTCAGATCACTGTGTAGTAGCAAAGTTGAACAAGAGTAGGGTTGGTAACGTAGGACAGAGATTAGACTGTGTAAAGGCTCTTGGAAGGCGAAATCTCAAGTCATGAAGGAGTGCGGTCCGTGCGGGTGGACCACCAGGCAGGCACCAGACGATGGGAAGGCACAGTGGGAGGGCGCAACTTAGCTAGCGCGAAATTTACGGTGAACCACAACATCATTTGCCGGGCCTGTTTTGATTCTGCTATGACGAAACTGTTCGCACAAACCACCTGAAGCAAACAACAGACTGAACTGTACAAAGGTAACTGTGTCTAACGTCTGCCCTTGGTGGATACATACGCACACAGGTAGTACTAACACAACATAAAAGCCCGTCTGTCATCTTCTAGAGGAATCTCCAAAGATAGAGCTTGAGCATGTTCTGCAAAGCTAAAGAATACTTCACCTTACTAGCCGAAGCGAAAGCTCGAAAGAGAATAACCGTAAGGACCTATCTACTACAAGAGCATTATATCAGCGCAGCTGACACGGGACTAGGTACCGACTAAGCCTAAGGCGAGCATGGCGACGACTAAGCCTGAGGCGAGCATGGTGACAACTAAGCCTGAGCTGATCATCGCGACGACTAAGCCTGAGACGAGCATGGCGAGTATGGCGATAAAGCTGGCTGGGAACATCACTTTCGAGCAATGGTATGATAACAGCAAGGCCGAACTGCAATCGGGAGGTGCCACCTGGTATTACGACAGCAACGATAGTCCGACCATGAATTCCAATCCACCATTGCGCCTACTTCGACAGAGTATTGGTCCACACATGTGTATGAAGTGCACAAGTGTGGTCGATACCAAGGAGGTCAAACAAAACAGCGACTTCAGGCTTGCACTTCAGGCTCGCCTTTCGTCAGGGTACTTGGACGAAGTCTTCGCCTCGAACTCCTCAACTATCAAGATCAACCAAGAACTTCCGCTATCGAGATCTGTCGTCCTTGAGAAAGGTGTCCGTTATGTCAAGGCCCTACCTATGTGTCAACCAGGAACCAAAGCCGACCAGAACAATGATGAAGAGCACACCAATGTCGGTCCTGAGAGCAAGCTTCCGAATCGCCTGAATCCTCAAGAATTTCCGCTCTATATACTAGCATGCGACCATATCATCTGTCAAGCGTGTCTCGTATACAACTTCGACACTTGGTATCAGAATGCAGTCTGTCCAATGTGCCGACACGAGCTTCTCAGAACCGGGCGCTTCTACTTCGGGAATATGATGGTAGACCAGAGTGCAGCACTGGTAGTGGGTCGTGCAGCTGCATTCTTCGACGATGGTTTGCTCCATAAAGCCATAGAAGTATACACTGCCTCTTTCAAGGCCAACGACAAGTCCTCCATCATACTCACGACATGGGGCTATGAACAGGTGGCGCACGGAGTTGCAGCATATCTCGAGACAAAATACCCGGCAGGTTATTATGGTCATTCGAGCAAGTATATGACCGATGAAGCGCTTTCTCGATCAGTACAGTCCTCGTCTGTCAAGCACGTCTTGGATATCGCCCACTCAATCAATTTGCAGAAGTTGATCCGGTTGCATGCAATGAGTGTTCCTTGCTTAGTCTCGGTGACAGGGCTGAAAGCTACTATGTTGCGACTCGTCCGCCAAGCTGTTCAGGAACCGATTGCCGATATCTGTCGTAGGCTGCTTTCAGAAGAGCTCATCGACGCCGGCTTCGGTTTGGATCTTTCATCGGAAGAAATACTTGAGGTTGCAACAACCCTTGATGGGACTCAGATGAAGGAGTTGTGGCGTGTTTGCGAGATGTTCGTCGAGTATACGGTTGCTTGGCTTGTATGGAGACATGTCACTCTCGATCCAGACTATGTTGCTACGCTGACTAAGCTCGCCGTGCCCATGGGACATTGAGATGTCAAGCGCCAAGCAGGGGGAAGACGGAGACAGGATGACGCGTGTAAGATTTTCTTTCGGGGTTTCAAGGGGAGATTTTCTATGTCTCAAAAGTTAATGGTGTGATTTTTTCGGTTTATCAAAGGGGGATTTTCTGTGTCTCGGAAGTTGACTGAGTATTTGGAGAGGCAGCCGCCAATCCGTGCTCGAAAGTAAGGCATGTGCAGTTAGAACGCGTCAGGGGTCCGCAATTGCGCTAAGTAGTTAACGCCTAAATTTCCCCACCAAAATTTCCTGGCGCGAAGCCTCGTTCCTTCACCTCACCTGCAATGAACGCCGAGGCATATTTGCGCAAGCAAGGCTGGCAGGGCTCAGGTCACTCGCTCGATCATACCGGGCGCGGCATTAAGAAGCCGCTGCTCATCACCCACAAGAATGATCAGCTGGGGCTCGGCAAGAAAAAGGCGGCGCATACGACGGATGACCAGTGGTGGCTACGTGCATATGACCAGAGTCTGCAAACAATTGGCACAGGAAAAGATGTATGTTGCCAACGTTTTCATCTATGCGCGATTCAGAGAAAAGACACATGGACTAATCGTTTGTGCAGAGCACCCTCGACCAGGTCCGTACTCAGGGCATCAACCGCGGCGGTCTATATGGCTTCTTCGTAAAAGGCGAACAGATCGAGGGTACTATTGGGGACACATCAGCCACCACAACGGACGTCTCAAACCCTCCATCCGGTACCAGCACGCCGCCAACCTCCGCATCCGAAACCGAAGCATCTGCGCCGTCCAAGAAGACAACGGATAAGAAGAGCAAGCGCAAGCGGGAAGAGTCAGATGCCAAGGCAAGCAAGAAGAGTAAAAAGGCGGACGCCAAGGGCACTGAGCAGGATGTCATGGCCAAGAAGCTTTCCAAGTTGAAGCCTGCAGAGAGGGCCGACTACGAAGCACGCGCAGTAGCAAAGGGACAGTCGCTCGAGCAATACGTCCTCCGTCGCATCCAGAAGAAGACCGAAAAGAACGCACCAGAGCCTGTGGGACCAACGTCGGTGCCTGGTGTCTTCTTCACAGACCTTGAAGGCAATCCAGATCTCGCAAACGGCGTTGCAGACAAACAGCCCAAGGAGAACAAACCAGCGAAATCGGGCGACAGAGCGGAAAAGCCGGAGAAAGCGGCCAAAGACAAAAAGCAAAAGAAGTCGGACAAGAGGGAGAAGAAGTCTAAGAAGACAGAGAAGAAGGAATAAAGAGAAGACCGAACAGTCATATTGGACAAAAAAATTAGAGAATGAATCACTCCAATGAGTCCATTTATCGAACAGCTTCAGAATTCGAATCGCAGTCGAATAAAACGCCACGCCTTCCTCATTGGATACGCCATCCGGGCCACGAATACGACGTCAGCGAGTGCTGAAGGGTTTAGTCATACAGATAGGGAGAGCGCTCAATCGGCCAAGGCCGTACATACGTAAACAGCAGAGAGGGACCAAAAAGTCACGGATAAGGAAACGAGCAGGTCGATAGCAGATTCACGACTTCATAGAACATGATACCCAAGTAGTGTAAAATAAGAAAACCTTATCATCATAACATCATAACATCATGAATATTACTTATACAACAAGACTCTTCTTCTAACTCTACTTGTTTTCGGACATCCAATCAACACCAACAAAACATCCTCTTCATCGTACACACATACATACGATACATATGACCAATCACCCCAATAGAAGAAGAAAACATTCACAAATAGAAGCGAACCACAACACCCTCCTTTTCCCATCCCATCACATCATCCCGTCCTCCCACTCAAAATCCACGGCCTCTTCTCCCAAAACTCATCTTTGATAACATCAACATGCTCCATCAGCACTGCCGCTTTACACTTCTTCTTGCGGTCTTTATCCTTTTGCGTACGACTCATTTGCACCGGGGCACCGGAAGCAGGAAATTCAGATGCGTGGTTGTGCTTACCCCTCTTCTCCATACTACTGTCTGTCTTCTGCTCCCTAGCATTACCACTAGACTTCGTTTTCGTCGACGAAGCAGTCCGCACAGCCTCCTTCAGCCTCGTCTGCGGCGGGATGTTCGCGTTACTACTAGGGAACGGCTGAGTAGTGGGGTAAGGTTGAGATTTCGGGCCCGTGTTCGCGGCCGAGGTGAGGGCTTGCATGTCCGGGGAGGCGTGGGGGTACTGGAGAGTGGCGGATGTGGGAGAGGAGCTTGTGGGGGAAGAGATGGCGTGAAGCTCTGCGAGGCCAGGGTGGGAGATTGAACCGTCGGGCCAGATTGTGTAGGCTCTGTTGCTGGATTCGCTGGCGCGTCGAGGTGGGGAGGTGTCGCCTATGTTGGGCGTGGTGGCGTATTTTGTAGTTTCTTGACGCGGGCTACTGGCTATAACCTTTTCTCGCGTGCGGTTCTCTTCTTCGGCGCTCATCGGGGGGCTTGGTAGGGCCTTGTTCTTTTGGAGGGGTGGGCTGACTCTACGGGTTGGTGTTGAGACGGTGTCGTGGGGGCTGACGTCACCGTCGCCGGTGGTGTTTGAGCGATGGGCGGGCAGAGACAACTTGCGTGGCTTGTTGTTGGCAGGTATGCTCGATATCCGTAGAGGTATGGATGGCGGTCCCACGGGGTGTGTGGCACTCGAGGCGAAATAGGTAGGGAGTGTTGGCTGACTGGGCGAACGTTGCTTCAGCCTAGGCTGTGTCACCTGCTGTGCATCCGAAACTGTTCCCATAGATGCAGAAGCAGAGTGTGAGAATCCCCGACTCACTGACGAGCTCGTGTGATGGCGGTAGCCTGCTATGGGATAATCGGCTGGGAAGTCGTTCTCGGTCATCTCCGGTGAAACATTCAAAGGCTGTGGTGTCTTTCTACTTGGCTTTAATGTTGGTGGCGACAGAGGTAGAGGTGTCAATGAGGGCAGATGTGGCTTTCCGTTAGTCGATGACTTGTTATACCAGGTAGCAGTGGACGGCGGTGAAAGCGGCATAGAGCTAGTCACGTAGCTATTGAGATCGGAATTGCTAGGGTTGCAGCGAAGCGGGTTGGGGAATGCTGCTCTTGAAATCATCTTTGGGGATGGCGGTGGCGATGGTGTTGATGTCTCCGAGAGGAATGTTTTACGTGGAGTGTCAGGGAATTGAAGCAAATTCTTTTGGTCTGGCAGATAAGGAATCGCCTTTTCGACGGATCGAGATGTTTTGTGTGTCTTTGCTTGCTGTAGCGCTGGCGAGGCTATAGGTTCTGACGGGAAGCTTGTCTGGATTATCGGTCTCGCCGTTGCAGATCCCTTTTCAGACTCGATGGCGCGCGGCTTAGGAAAGAACTACTATTGTTAGACACTTTGATTCAATATAAGGATATGAGTTAAGCGTCTCTTACATCTCTATACAGTACTGTGCCCTTCTTGAAGCAGTCCGGCTCGTTGTTATAGTTGATGCCAAACTCTTTGAACAGGATCTCGTTCTTTTCTGACGACACGGTACCCTTGAGTCTTTGTTCTGCTTCTCGAGCTCCCATTCCACCCTTCTGAACAAGGGCCCAGAAAGTAGTGTTATATAGGTTGTTGATATGGCAGTCGACTTGGCGCCAGCTTAGGTAATCCCGAAGGTTGTCGTCGCTTGGGTAGAGCACAGCACGTCCATCAAATGATGGTAAAGGCGGCGTGAGGGGCTTATCAGGAAAGTATAATGACCAAGAATATACATAATATGCGGTGAAAGTCGATACAATAGTCGTGGTGAGTTTACTATATACGGATTAGTGTCGTGTTCTCCACTCGCGGCATGTGGAGGAGTTTCGTACCTGGCTCGCCGGTCGAATAAGGCACAGTCTTTGTGGAAGACGAAACTATCATACACGTCAGCAAGTGTCCGAAACATGTGCTTGGCCAGCAAGAGGACGGAGGAGTGGAACACAAGGCCGCGGTCGGGCTCCGGCGTACGACCTGTTACAGCATTCTGTCTCGAAACACGGCTCTCGCCAATGAAGAAGCGTATCGTAGGGTATTATCGTACCTAAATTCGTCGCTGTTGCCGAATGCCATGACAAGGTCGGGCAGTTCTTTCATGACGGCCTTTGCTGCTGCGTTCATGACGTCTAGGCCATTCTTGTCATTCGGTTTGACAAATTCATACTTGGCGGTGAATCTGGTAGAAAGTTAATATGATTACTCAACAAAACACAATAACCGAGATATTTTCCTGCAGCATTCGTATCTCTGTACAACGGGATACGGGTACCTGCATAGCCGGCCCGCAAAGCAGGCAAGACGAGGGAAGGTCAAACGGAATAGAGGACTGTTCACGTACTTTGAAAAGCCACGGCCATCGATGCGTACCACAATCCATGTGTTCTCCAACAGGCCATCATCCTTCTCAAATCTCCGCACGTATTCATATCTGAACTTTGTTAGTTGAAGTTCGCGGTTTTGCTGTCAGCTCCAATTGACAGCCGCAGCTGTTACCCCACCCGCTCGCCGAGCCATGGGTACTTACTTGCTGTTCGCCATTTAATCCCGTGTTTTCGATACAGACTTTTCGAGTTCAGCACAGACACGCACACTGCATAGTCCGGAGAAGATTGACAAAGAAATGACAGACGCCCACGCGAGCTTGTTCGCAGCTCGGGAGTCCGTAAGTGCGGTTATGAAGGTTGAGAAGAGTCCGGGGCCAAGACTAACCGCTCTGCAGCGAAGCCCAAAGACGGTGTTTCAGGTGCGCAGAAGTCATGCAGCTACCGTGAACCGTGACAAGCTTCTACAGCCGATTGAAGCGCGGGTATCGGGGTGGGTAATTGTCATCCCTCCGAAGTGGCCGTTATGCACTCTGCGATTTGGGCCACGGAAACCTGGGATTTCCTTCCGCACGCACAACCGTTCCGGAACATCTGCACCAGCGCTCGGGCCAGCCGCCTCCCAAGGCTCTCTTGTCGACAGCTGTAAAACGCAGTCATCTTTCAAATCCATCACCAGCCGCGACATGTTCATTACCTAGACATGCTACTGTGGCTTGTTATTTCATACTTGCATCATCATCCACAGCAAAACTAGGCAAATCTCAACCATCGGAGCGACATGTGCGCTGCACTGCGCTAGTCACTTCCCCGTGCGCATCGCACTGCACAGGCGATACAAAACAACAACGGAAATCTCCGGTTCTAATAGGTGGCTGTCGGAGCGGGAGCGGTAGCGGTGTGGCTGTTTGCAGCGTTCTGGGATTTCTCTCAGATGCTCGGTGCTTGTGACATGTGCTACGAGCTTCATGCTGGAACGCCCTGACATGGACGGGACACTGGTACCGTCAGGGCACCAACTACGAGCACGCGCACCAGGCTCCTCAAACAACAACACCATGCATTGGATTATAGCACTGCCGATAATCCACCGCAGACTTGCTATCCACCTGCTTGGCCACCGCCTTATCCGTCTGAACTGCCGCCCTTTTGCGTCGCAACCTCCCTTTCCTCAGCTAGCTTCCTAGCTTGGCCGGTCTATTCATCCTGCAATGCTCGACGCCAAGCGTCCCAATGTAGCTGGGGGTTTGCGGCAACGCTACTTACCTGTCACCAGAACCCAAAACTACCTACAGCACAACTGCAGAACCCCCTTCTAGGCTTGTTGCTTACATACTGTGTGATGAGCCTCAGGCTTCTCCGCAACATGGACCGGACCGGCACCATTGGCCGGGCCAAAGCGTTCATGCCGGTCTCGCTGCTCTCCCGCTGGTTTTCGTCAGCGACGGTTCCCCACACCTCGACCTCAGATCATCCGTCAGCCTAGCCCATGTTGTCCACCTGGAATCATACTATGGCCTTGGGCATTGTTCCGTCGTTACATGATTCCAAAATACACGAAAACAAAATTCCCATGGTCGGCCATCTCCATCTCGAAAATGGCTCGCCGATATCATAGCAATTGCCGGAGAGCCAAGAGGATGATCATATGTGGCGTTTTCAGTATACAACCACAGCTCTTGGAAGCCACACCCAATGCTGTCATTTGCGCTATCAAGCCCAAACAGCATGTAGACGCCAAGTTTAACATTCTAGGATACGGCGACACTGGCGAGCATTTGGCCACCTTGGCCAGCGATCAATACCACCGCTTTCTTAATGCGCAAGGAACATATATTCCGACATCACACGGCTTCGGCGTCGAACTAACACAGCGACAAAGCACCATGTACTGTATCGGAAAGAACCCGATCCGATACGCCTTCTGGTCGATCGCAAACGCTGATTCCTTTAGACACTTCTGGCATGCTCCCTGCTGATGGAGAAACGAACCGATTCCCCACGGATGTTACGTGTGTCATCCGATTCAGTATGTGTGATGTAATAACAGCTCGCATTAATGCTATAACAGACGGCACTATAGATGTAGTCGGGCATAGTTTTACGCCCCGTGGTGTTTGAATGGTTGTTTGGAAATAATGAGGGCGTGTGGCTAACGAGGTGCAGATTCGTAGCGTACGAGTGGCGCAGTTCGTCATGATGTTCACTCGGCATTCAACATCAAGCAGCATAACGCCGATATAGTATCATGACGTTGGAATTTTCTTGGATTTGATAAGCCACTTTCGCTGTCTAGACGTACGCGTCACGATTCCATCTAAACCACGAGTCTGTGGCAACCACACGATCTTCGATGCAACCCTCCGGACGCCCTCCGCCTCTCGGCCCACAAAACACAACTAGATGCTCCATCTTCCAGCTCATCTGTTCCGCCCTAACGATATACACCGGTTTGACCGTATCCACGAAGACGCCGCATTTCACCATCGCAAGGAAACCCTTCTTCAGCTGGACGCCTCTGTACTTGGATTGTGGCCAACTACTAAACTAGACCCATATACACAAACCACAACCCTCACCCACCAAACTTTATATCCCATACACATCATCATCAAAAAATACCAGCACAGCCTCACTCCCCCTAACACGCACCACCCTCTCCCCCCCCAACAGTCTCCACCGCCATCTTTCCCTCCGGCTCGCCCATCGGAAAAGCCTGCCCGGCCCACTTGGTCAACGAATTATCTTTCGTATCAACAAACGGCGCCGTCATTCTCTTCACCCTAAACGTTTCGTTGCCCTTGGTCGCCCCCACTACGGCGGCCGACAAGTCCACATTAACAGCAAAGTCCGTCGTCGAGTTTGCATAGTAGGGTTTCATGTTGACGAGAGCCACTTTTGATAACCGGTCTTTGACGTAAAATGCATATGCAGAGAAAGACTCTGAACTCACGCCTGCTGGGGGGCACCAGAGCACGCACACGCGTGTCACCCACGGCAAACGCCTCTGCCATGAAGAGCTGCGCGAGGAAAGAAGGGAGTGTTCGTGCTGGACCTCTCAACTCGCTGTCTCTTGGGTACAGCATTGAGTAGGTGCTAAATCCCGGGCTGCCGTTAGCACCAGGCGTGTTAACCTGGTTGTTTGACTGTAGAGCCAGCGTAGCGCCCTGGTGGAGATGTGTAGCACTGGCGTTGCGTGTAGCGTAGATGAGTTCGCTGTCCACGACCCAGAGGGCTTGGGCAAATGTATCTGTGACGTTTGGGGCGCCAGAGCAAGACACCGAGTTGAACTCGCCAATGTTCCAGTGGGATCCTGCGTCGAGGGCTGCGCGGGCCGATGGGTAGATTTCCTCGTCGCAGTACCGTACTAGTTCCGTGTGGTTTAGGATGTTCTTGATGGTGGCGAGCTTTGCGCGGGCGGGGTCGCACGTCGAGAAGGCATATGAGTGGACGCTGTAGATGCCGACTTGCTTTGCGGAATCTATGCCTGCTGGGATGAGGGCGGCGGGTCGTACTTCAAGGCCGGATTTGTCAGTTGTGGCGGAGGATGCCCACCAGCGTTGTTGCTGTAGAGTTGCATTTTGGAGCGCATTTAGTGCTGCGTCTATGCTGGCTGTATACTCCTTCCACTGCTTCACGTAGCTTGCTGTTGAATCATTCCAGCGGCTTTTGACGTAGTTGGTCGGTTCATTACCCAGCTCGAGGTAGTTGACCTTGTCGGGCTGGTACGTAAGTGATGCGACAGCCAAACCTTTGGAGATGGTCAAGCTCTCGTTGCCGAAGTTGAGCGTAGAGATGAATTTAGTGCCCTTGGGGAAGTTATCCCAGCTCTTGTAGTATCCAGGCCCAACTGTCGTCCGGTACACGGCACCTTTTGGGCTCGTTGTGCGCACTACGTCGACGACTTTTGGGTCGAAGATCATGCTGTCCATGGTGATGCCACCAGGTCGGATGACGGGGTTTCCGCCATGTTCGTGGATCCTCTTCAGCACACTAAAAGTGAGGGCATTTGGATTGCTGGCATTGCCAAAGAAATCGACCCAGAATGCGGGCTCGAATGAGAACGAGGCAAACGAGTTGCCATGTGGGATGGAAGCCCCTACTGCTGTTCCTGGGACGCTCAAACTCGAGACTTGACACAAGTCTGTCGCTGGGTAGGCGTAAACAGCCGTAGCTATAACTGATACAGCGGCGGCTCGAAGCAAAATCATTGTGAGAGCACCTAATAGACGTGTCTGGCGACTACAGTGGCTTTTTTATACTAGTATGTTTAGTATTTTATGATACCCGGGTGAAAGTGTGCAGCTTGTTCTAGAGGTTGCTGCGCTGGAGTTGGAACAATATATGTGCGGTTAAATTGCCATGAAAGGCAACGACGCCGATGCGTATGTGCATCATCGTGCCTACAATCCAGGTGATAACGGACTACATTCTTCCGGCGGCAGGGAATTGTTCCAATATGCCGTGTCGGGTATTGCTGTATTCGTCCTAGACATGGCGCGAGAAAACAGATTATTGCGGGGAATGTTGCGGGGTTGCATCGTGGGGGAGGATTCTGTGTGCGCCCCCAAACTCTCTGTAGCTCACCCGGGTGTCATAAAATACTGGACATACTAGCGTAAAAAAGCCACTGTAGTCGCCAGACATGTCTATTGGGTGCTTACCCACACCGTCTAGTATTTTATGTCACCTAGGTGAGCTCTTTATTTCGGCTTCGCACAATAATATGGAGATATTGCCGTAATTGGAAATAGAGACTTACAGAGGTCAGATCTCGAGTTCCACTGTGTTGTAAATAATGAGCGCAGGACCAAGCTGGAGAAGAATCTGTAGCTTGTAAATATACGTATCTTAACAGGAGTTGAAGTCAGTACTAGACTAATAGAAGATCTGAGTACCGGCATTTGCTGCGGTACGCTTCTGCGACAAGATCTGTGGATACAATCAAACGCGTGATCCAGAGGTTGAAATGCATGCTTGTCGGGCGGAAAGTGTAGATGGTGCAGTTCTGTTCGGAATTAACGAAAGCTAGATGAAGCGTACAAAAGTTTCGGAAATCGTAGCTGGTGGATTACTATCTGACATTAACACCGCCATATCTATTTTGTACCTACCGCACCATGCGGCACCCCCGTTCTTTTCCTCATCATAACTTGTCCCATAGCATTTCTAACCTCCCTCTCCTGATGCACCACATTCTGCACCATGTACTTTTTCAGCGCATCTCTCAGCTCGGTCTTTGCCCTTTCGTTGTCCCTGTACGGAATGCTCTCCAGCTCCAAGAGCCTATTCGCATCTTTGTTGATTTCGTCCACGAGGCCACCGAGACGATCAAGCTGCTTGTGTCGCGTTTCGTCGCTATCATCGATGGGCTTAACCGGTTTGTGCGCGTCCATGCGGTAAAGTGGCATGAGAAGCGTGAGAAACTGGGCGAGAGAGACGGCGGCCTTTTTAACGATGAGGACGATTTCGAAGGGGAGATATGCGAGTCTGAGGTTCGTGGATGTGACGAGTGGGTTCAAGTATTTGTATAGGAACGCGGGGTGATCTGGACGCATAGCCGTGCGTACTTCGAAAGTTGCGACAGCGAGAATGCCGAGGTAGCGCCAATACGCGCCATCAGTTAGGAACCCCAGAGCGTTTGCGCCAAACAAGAAAATGGTGAGAACGCCGTAATTAGTCGTCGCGGCAAGCAGCCCGTGGTTCGTGTAGTCACTGATTGTTGAGCAACGCTGGCAATTTTCTAAGATCCATGGGCCAAAGCGATCGTACGCGGAGCGCTTCGCGGGATCCAGGATAATATCTTTGGCATGCCTCAGGCGCACGTAGTAGTCGTTCGCCGTATCCCTATCCACATTCCGGCCAATTTTATCCGGGTGGTATTGGAGTGTCAACTTCCTGAAGTGCGTGTTCAAAGCGCTCTGGCTAACATCGATCGGTACGCCGAGGTCGTTATATGCGTTACTCCGGTGCTGGAGGTTGAAGTCGACCTCGTAGATGGTGAAGGCGAAGTACGCCGCATAAACGGCAACCAAAATATTCCGGCGATGCTTGATGAATCGTGGGGAGCCCGGCTGAGGTTTGGGGTCGCCGGCGCGAATAAAGATGCTGTAGAGGACTGTTTGCGCCCATCCTGCTGCCTGTGTCGCGTTAGACCTTTCTATGGCACATGTTGGAGGGCCAATGTACAAATGGTATTAGATACTGCCACACAAGGAAAGGTCCTATGAGGTCCCATGAAATAGCTAAATTCACCATGATGTGTAGTTACTGGTTGAGTAGTGTGTGAGTGTTCAAAGAACGAAAGCCAAGTGTCTTTGTTCAACAATCTCGGAACCGTTCCGAGTTAGCGCCAAGTCACGTGCACGCATCAATGCACGCAACCGACGTGGCGGATTTACCACGCAAAAACCTGTAGTTACAGTCATATGTAACCTGCAATTAATCGCATATCTCACTATGATTGCGTGTGTTTGCTTGGTGCTTAGTTAGACGACGTACTAGGAATGCGGGCAAATCAATTGAACCAAATCACCAGGTTGCAACTTGCCGTCAATGTTTGAGGCACATCATTCACGGGGATGGTCACTATCGAAGAAAGTGCAGGAAGAGAAGAATATAGTAGTGAAAAATCATTGATATTGGTTAGAACGACCTTAGATCAATCTATGGTATAATGCGATGCTATGCAATGACTACAAGAAACAACAAGAAATACTCTACTACTCAAGCCCGCGGCTCGATGTTTTCCCCCCATTAATATGTTCTCCGGCCTGGATCTGTTGACGTCTATGCGTCGGGTATATTCTCTCCAGGCATAATGCATAACAGCTGTCGGCTCGCCGACACGAAGGCGCAATGTAGCGCACGAATTCGTAATGGTTACGACCAGCGCTCACTCTTTCGCTCACAGAATGGAGTCGGTCTAAGCCTGAGCTCCTGCCTGGGGCATCAGCTTCTCTTCTTGGTGACGCTTCTCCTTCATTGATGCTCCTGTTGAACGGTTCTCAACATCGCTGTCAGAGATGTCGTATTGTCGTACAGCCTCGGCGATCTCTTCCTCGTTCATGGGAGGCAGTTGCTTAGCGGCGGTAACGTAGCTAATCTTCTCAGTGTATCCCTTGGCGAAGATCAGGTCAATCTCCTCAAGCGAGCGACCAGATGTCTCGGGGTAGAAGATGTAGATGACAGGAATGAAGCAAGCGTTCAGGACGGCGAAAAGGAGGTAGGTACCCCAGCTGATGCTGTCGATAAGAACGGGAGTGATCATGACAATGAAGAAGTTCCACAGCCAGTTGTTGATGGTGGAGAATGCGTTGGCCTTCTGGCGGGTCTTGAGAGGGTTGATCTCAGCTGGGTACAGCCAGGGGAGAGGAAGCCAGGTAGCTCCGAAGAAGGCAATGTAGGTGAAGAGACCAACAGCGGCACCCTTGGCAGGTCCAGTGCCTCCAGGAATCAAGCAGGCAAAGGTCAAAATCATAGAGAACATCTGACCGAAAGTACCGATGATGTAGAGCTTGCGGCGACCGACGCGCTCAATGAGGAACCAAGAGGTGCAGGCAAAGATGGCGTAGACAACCATGTTGATACCACCCAAAAGAAGGGCGAGGTTATGGCCGGTACCCAAGACCTGTTGGCAAAGAATAGGGAAGTAGTAGATGACAGCGTTGCACCCAGATAGTTGTTGCATGAACTGCGAGGAAGCACCGAGGATAGCACGGCGAAGATGCTGAGACTTTCCGTTTGTCAAAAGAGCCTTTGTGGGGACCTTTCCACCACCACCTGAGGCGTTGACGGCGTCACGGATAATCTGCATCTGGATGAGGACCTCGGGGTCATCACGGGGAACTCCGTTCAAACCAGCCAGCACGGTAGCAGCTTCGTCCTCGTGGTGATGGTTGAGCAGCCAACGAGGAGATTCAGGTAGTGAGATCATCATGATGATGACGATGATGGCGAAAATACACTGGAAAGCAATGGGGAACCTCCAGGTGAAGTCATCGGGGCCGTAGAGGCAGCCGTAGTCGATCCAGTAGGCGATAAGCGTACCAATAGCAACCATGGAACCTTCGATACAAATGACTTTACCGCGATTCTTGGCCTTGCAGCACCTGAGGAGTAATTAGTATTTTCTTGCAAATAAGGAATAACTGCACAACTTACTCAGCCTGGTAAGTGGGGATAGTCGAGGTGTTGATGCCGTTGCCAATACCAGTCAGGCATCGTCCGACGATGAACTGGGCTGTAGCACCACCCGACGGAGGTACAGTCGCGACTTGGATAATAACACCCACAATCATGACTGTGGCACCGAGGAATATACTCTTACGGCGTCCGAGCTTGTCACCGAAGATGAAGATGAAGCAGGCACCGAGGAAACAGCCAACAGCGTAGATGGAGACGACGAAGCCCTCGTACGTAGAGTTGCCATCGACTTCGGGGAAGGCATGTTTGAAAGCGGGCGCAGAGATGATACCACTCATGACACCCTGATCGTAACCGAAGAGAAGAAAGTCGGTAACAGCAACGATGGTGATAAGAACCTGCAACATCCTACCGGACTGGCCCCAGTAGGTGGGCACACCAGAGTCGCTCTCCTTGATACGTGGTGGCATGGCTGCTGTGTATCGATTGTAGCTGAAGTGTGGTGAGGAGATACTGGGGAGAGACGACCGTGGGGAGAGGGTGCAGCTTTAAATGATCATGCTCAAATCCGGCACAAGGGTCTTCGGCAAAAACGTGGTCCTCGACGTCTAACCATGGTCCACTTAAAGATACGCTACCGAGGTTCGTCTGACGCGTGCGGAAACTAGACAACGATTTTTTTCCAACATCTTGGCCTTGGCTGGTGTTGCTATACTGCGAGTTTTTGGGGGCTGGCGGTAGAGGCGCAAATAAACAGTGGAACCAAGACGAACCTAACAGGGTCTACGGGTGGAGTAGGCCAACATGGGCCAATCTTGGAGAAGGGCGGAGGACGCTTGTGCTCAATACGCTGCAACAAGCGCGCTCGGCACAGGATGCCTCTCCTCTTACTAGCCCGATGTTAACTCCACACTACGTCATGGGCTTTGGGGATGATGCTGGTAGCTGGGGGAGAGAGGCTTGTGTCGAGGGCTGAACGGTTGGCTCGCGTCCGGTTCCCAAGGTTGGAGCGGAAAGCCGATTTTTTCTTTCTTTCGCATACAGCGCCACACCGAGGCTCTGACGAAATATCAAAATGATGCAGGAACTCAGCGGTCGTGCAGATACCATCTCGGGCTACATGCCGCCGTCGATGAAATAGCGTCCTGAGTTGTCGCATGAGACACAGCAGTCTCCATCTCAACATGACAGGGTCTGACGTCATTTAGCCGGCGAGTTTGTGTTTGAGCTCCACATCCAAGATCATTGCCGGGCAAGATCTTCGGCCAAGATGCAGAGGTTGCAGAGCCGCATGTGCACGGTTGGTCAGTCCCTGCATGGATGAAGAAGCAAAGGCTTGCAACGGTGACGACTTGTTGTGATGAGCGGCTGCGCTACCCAACCCGTCGTGACAGAGGGTGCAGGGTGAATGTCGGGCAAGCATAGCGGTGACGACTACCGGCCGGGAGCAATATCACGTGCTATTCGGCAGCCTTCCCAGGTAGGAAGCCTCCCGAGGTCGTTTCCCCGCTCTATGCCAGCGTCACGGGTTTGAGTGTGCATGTGGTGTGTGTGTGTGTGTGTGTACGTCCAGGCCGGTAGCATGTGAGTAGGCAGATGTCTCGGCATCGTACCGCGCTCGGCACCGTTGGCATGCGCAACTACCTGAGTCGCTTTTTCGCCAATGCGGGACAAAATGCCAATGCAAGATGCCTAACAGCTGTCGGAGAGGATCGTGTGGATCAGTTTGCGGTTGAGCCTCTCGGGTCAGCGGTTCGCTGGCTTAGCGTGGGGAGGAGGCTGACATTATACGCTGATCCGGCTGGCCGAAAGAGGAAGGCCCGGCTGACGCGACTACCACCTCCAGTGTCAGAAAACCATACGCACACAAGAAGACGGAAAGACAGCAGTACCGCAACAAGAAATTCCCGAATTCAACCCTTTCCTCCATGAGATTTCCTTATCCGCTGACCCATTGTCCCCGCGACCCAACAAAATTTCGCTGATCTCCCCAGAACCCCATAAATCGGCAAGGAAATTGAGTCCCCGGGATACCACAGCTACGGAAAAGACGGCCCCCTCATCGTTTACTAAAACACGCCAAATATCCCAGAAATAAGGCAAACCCACTCTGACAGCCTAAACAGCCCATCTTTGCGTCTTGCGGCACACACTACACCGCAACCCTAGTTTGTCACAGGAACCGCCGTCCAAGTACCATTACATGACGGGGTCTCCGCTTTATGCAAGAGCCTCATTGATAATCACAGTCCCACTTTTCAAAAGCAGACACAACCACCTCGTTGGACGCGGGGTCTTTCCCAAATCCACCAATTGTTGTTGGTGCATGCACTACAGCTTCATCGCACCTCCACCGAGTCGCTTTCATGATGCCCGATTGAGGACCATCGTGAGACCATCACCAGAACCCTGGGACTGGGGAAAACGGTCGTGGTGATAGTCATAAACCGTTGTTCGCACATGTTTGCACATCACTCAGCGCTGCCGTCTCCGCTTGACACGGAAACTATTTCAGTCGCTGGAAGATCCGCCGCGATACACCTGCGGACACAATTGCAGTCGCCGTGCCACATAGGGACATTTGCCGCGCTTGAATCAATACCGATCCGTCCCATGTGCCCTCCTTAGTCATCCTTTCCCCATTGCCACCCTTCAGGAGCTTCTTCCCAAAGTCCGATAATCTCATTCGGATCACGGCAGAGGAGGCTCATATGTGGAGATCCCACAATCTCCAGTTTCCGCTACTTCCCAACAGTTAGTCGTGTGTCCCGCCATTTCACTTGCCAAGCTCCCGAGCCATATCTCGATTATGGTTGTTGTTAGTAGTAGCCGCTAACCGACAAGCCGAGAAGCGACCGGGCATTATTGGGCTTGCGTGTCTGCCAATTTCCTATCCCTACCTCAACCACTTCCATCCGTCTCGGTAAGAGATTCAGGCCCTTCTCTGCTGAATCAGTTAGTTGGCCGGGTTACCTGCAGTGTGAGTATGTTGATCACCGAAAATAAACGTTCGGGCGTACTTTTCATATTCCTTCGGGTTCAAGCAGAAATTCATCGCCCCGTTTTCGAAAGAAAGGCTTTCTGGTTCCATTCATTTCGATTTCATCAACTTCAATAGGCGTAACGATGCACAAGAAACGATTATGGCAACACGATGTTACGCGGATCTGTATGTTGCTCAAAGTGGCTACTAGGCTCTAACAACTCCTCGATAGCCTCGCAAGCTCTTCTCATTCGTTCCAACTTTGTCCTAGCTGCTGGAACAGCTCCTTCGTGATCACATCCAAATTCCAGAAACATGGACGAACGTCTTCGAAAACACGCCGAGTAACCGCACAAGCAATGGCGCCGTGGATGTACAGCCTACGCGTATACTTTTCGTCCGAAACAGCCCTTTCAACAATCGCGTCCGCTTACTTCCCCATCTCTCACGTCAGTATGTGCAGGAAATCATTGAGGGAGTACCATGAACTTCAGTCTTGGTTGAGGATATCGGCAAGAGAGGTATAGCTGACGCAGCGAGGTATGGCGATGCAATTGTCCTAATCGACAATATCTGTCTCATCGCTTTCATCGTTGACTAGGATGGTTTGAGAGTCGAAGTCAGGATGGCGGCGGATTACGAAGGCCTCCTTTTCAGCAACGTTCGTTGGATCCTTCTTAGGGTTAGCGATGACGAAGTATATCGACGGTCCTGTGCCGAACGACCACTACATCCAACATTTTGATTCCGGAAAACTGGGCATCTATCTTCTGACTTCCACACCCAGAAAATCTTGCTATTCTCAATTGTCTCACGAGGGCAGACCTAGCTTGGCGGCTGTCGATCGTCCTCTACATGACCATGCCCTCGACATCACAAGACAGCGGTAACAGAGTCATCACCAGAGATGAGCGCATTGGTGTATCCTACCAGTCCGCTATAGTCGATGCTAACAACAGTTCCTTCACCGTCTCTGGTGATATGCTGTTGACTGTTGACAGCCACATGACTCCTATCGCCAGGCTCGTTGAGGACTGCCAAGGCAAATCTCGAATGGGATTAGTAACTGTGGCCATTTTGTCAGACTCCTCGGACCAGATGCGATGTGAGACTTTCCCAGATAACCATTAAAAGACTATACATGGGGCTCTGGTCGGAGACTCAGTGTCGAACGAGATAACAATGATGCCTAATATGTGTAGGAACGGATGTACTTGTGTAGAGCCAGTCTATCGGTAATACCTTATAGTGGAAGATTTTTCTTTCTCCAAGATTCCATCAAGCCTCAGCTCCGATCTCTAGAATATGAGTGACAAAACGCTCAGTGTGAGAGTCGATTGTATTGCTCTAGAGGAGCGATACCCCTATAATGGAATGGCTTAGCCTAGTCCATATCTCTGCTGGAAACATGACTGTGGAATCATAAATGCTGTAAAATGATTCTCATCTCGAAGATACTCTGCGGGGTAAGAAGATTGTTAGGCGTATCGCGGTTTGGCAGTAGTTAACGAGGGTTACGGGTTAGTTACAAAACCTTAGGTCTTTCCGTAGATTTTCATATGTTATTGGATTCGTTGAGACAGTTAAGGTTGAGCTTTTATAGTTGTGGTGGGTACTTCGACTATGTACTCTATGATTATAGTCAAATGAGGTCGAAACGTTATATTAGAGCTTTGGTTAGAATATGAAATCGATGGTTTTCTAGCTTTGTACGCAAAGGATGGTTATAGTAGAAATAACACTGCAAAAGACATATTACATGTTCTTACATCTATATAGGTTAAGATCCCCTATTGAACTGAAATTTTACATATACTACCCTTTATTCGATAGTTAACAGTAAACAGTTGCTTCCAACACGAACAAAGACAGCTTAAAGCGTTTCTAGTTTTTCACTCGAATCTATTACCAAGGATTTCCAAATTCAGC
This sequence comes from Pyrenophora tritici-repentis, assembly GCF_003171515.1. Classification (NCBI taxonomy): domain Eukaryota; kingdom Fungi; phylum Ascomycota; class Dothideomycetes; order Pleosporales; family Pleosporaceae; genus Pyrenophora; species Pyrenophora tritici-repentis. Next base: position 725,297 of record NC_089395.1, read on the forward strand.
AGATCTTCCAATAAGCCAGTACCACCCGGGTAGCCACGTCTATCTACTTCAACCTGTCTGAAAGGTCCTGGTTAGGTCGCCTACAGACTCTAACGACTATGGTTACCTTATTATATTATCAACAGCAATAGATATAAGCTAAGCTGGGGGGGGGGGGGGGGTTTGGATATATGTAGCTTTCTATTGCGTGATTCTGATTGCTAAAAACATGACATTGGTTAAGAAGGCTAAAACCCCTGTTTTCATCAAGACTACATCTGTAGGAGCAAATTGCAGAAAAGCTCAACGGGTGAAATTCTTTTGCTATCAGACGTAATGACCATGACGGTTTGGTCTCTAGATATCGGTGTACAGATATTGTGGAATTAGTCAAGAAGACCAGGTGCATGTTTGGTTAGGAACATTTCTGCAGTTCCTCTCAGCGTTCCTCACCGCAATAGCTCTCTGGGTTTTCCACATCCTATCAAGCCTTATGGAAGTGTAGAAGTAGAGTGTACTGTTCTATTTACGAGTCTTGAACAAGTCCTTCTCTTTATTGTGCACAGAATGTATATCGTAAATCGTAAGCAGGTGGCTTACTTTGTATGGAAGTACCGTAAATGTTGGCAATAAAACGTGAGAATTCGGAGGTATCGTCATACCCTCCAAAATATTAACTGTAAATATTGTGGGAAGTGACGGTCTGGTAGCTCCACAAAAGGGTATCGCGCAGAGGTCCTTGCGCGCACCCCTCTTCTCCAGGGCTTCGCATTCCGTTCACTCTTTCTTCCATCCTTCCTAACGGCAAACGACAGTGTGTGGCCGATATGTCTTTGGTTATGACTTTCCTTCTCCCACTCGAGAATCAATGACAAGTGTCAAGGAAAAAGATTTTGCGGCCCATCAGCCTGCTCATGTGGTGTTACCCAATCCGAGTACTCATCCGTGTCGCCTTCTACGTCGCGACAGCGTTCCGTCAGAGGTAGATATCGACCAAAGCCTCACGAGGTCGCCTGCGACACATATTGTGACGAACACCTAGCGCCCAAATCTGAAGCAGTGTTCAAACCCCCAAAGCCGGTCCTCTGCCATGGCTCCCCGATAACGCACCCACCCATTTTTGTTTGTGAAGGCGACAAACTTCATCCGGAACAACTTGCGCCGCCAGCTTTCGTCAGACTCCAATATCTTGCAGCACTAGGTTCCCATGGTCTGTATTATATGCAGTCCTTGCTCCCTCAAGGTCTCTACCACACTCCGTAATTTGAGCGTAAATTGGGCAGCCTCGCTTGAGAAATGCTTGTACTCTGCATCGCTCAATGAGTCTTGGGCTTCATCGAGCTCGATAAGGATGTCAGTGCGGGTCGTACGGATTGCAGCAAGTGCCTCGACCGCTTTACAACATTGCTCCTCTTCGGAACGTCGCTGGGCTGGCAAGAGGAATGCAAAGTCAAGAGGCCGGATCTGTATCTGCAAACGCCTGATGTAATGGGCTGGGATTATGCCCAATCCAAACACGTCGGTCCGAAGAAAAGGTCCGAGCAGACATAACTCATGGTGAGCGAATTTGAACGTACGCGTCCAATAGTAGCTCTCGAGCATTTCTCGAGCAACATCTCCGCCCAGAGCTTCCCTTTTCAGACAGGCAGTCAAGGGGTCCTCGACCCATTGATATGAGTGTTGTCCACAAGGCTCTCGGATGAGGTAGGCGAAGCGGTGAGTATCGTCTACTGCAGTCCGTCGCACTATGACATCGTTGTCGTAAGATCCCTCCACACAGAATGTGTATATACGGTTGCGAAGCTCGCGGGGTAGACGTGAGTAGATGTCGAAAGCGACGTCATTTGTTTTGGGTGGTACAGTATGTGTGTTGTCGCTTCTGGCACGTCAGCATAGTTCAGGGGGTTGGAAGATGCTTCTGCTCACTGATATGTAGGTCGCTCTGGTACCAAATTATCGTTTTGAATAACCGTCTGTCGTCGCATTTTCTTTGTTGGATGCAGTGCGTTACCATTTTCGTACATGTTAGTCTTTCTTCGCTGCTTGGTTGATAGCGTAGCCGCAGCCATTGTCACGATGCTTGCATTAGGCGTCGCATTCTCATCATATATACAGCACCGTCAAAAAAACGGTGTCCCAAGCCAAAACAATATGCACTCGTCGATGTAAGACTTACATGTTACCACGTGCGTGCTAACCTGCAAAGATGCGTTTCCGCGAGCTTGTTCGGGACCTATCCTAGGCTAGTTCAGCCGCCACGATGAAGTAGTCCGAATTAGGCAAGCATTGCGTGAGGCACGGTCTACCCTTGGCAGCCCTGCAGGAACCAGATACGCGTATTATTCATGCCTACTCTTCGCCTCGCAACATAAGGCCGGTATTAACACCGCAAATGCCATAATCAGACTCACAGTAGTGAGACCTAATTAGTAAACAGTGCCGACCCTCCGACCGCATGTCTGCTTCACGTTCGAATGGACGGGCGTTACGCCCGCGAGCTCACGGTCCCAATCAGAAGGGCCGCCTCAATTACGTGTACAACTCTTATGACAACTTGACTGCACAGCCTCGCCGAAACGCCGATGTAATCAGAGCGTTGAGCCAGAAGCTGCTGACCCGGGGCGCCCCTCCCGCCCACTCTCATTACGTGCATGAGAAGTGTTCTGCATGTGATCAGTAATTCCTTTTGGGGCCTGAAAGTCTTACAGGAATATGCCGCAGTTGTATTTGATATCCTGACCCAACGTGGTTGAGTCCGCCTGCCCCCACTACGGACCGTACCGTGGCTCTGCAAACCCCTGCATCGTACAACACGCACAACCATCATCGAACAACATGACAGAAGCGCAGAACCGAGTTTGATTGTCCATTCATTGAATATGACAACCAGTGTTCGGCGAGTTCTGGCGTCGTCTGACGTCTGACGCTAATCTCATCTGACACACTTTGGCTGTGCCGCACGCAGCTAGAGACGCCATGTGCATCCTTCGTGGCGAAGATTCATGTCTTAGAGCCGCTGTCGCATACGATTGCAAAGATCGAGATGAGAGCTGGCATAATCTAGCATTCTTCGATACTGACAGCATCAATTGGAAATCGCCCAGACTTGCCCACTCGGCCCGCGATGACCTTCCTTCGTGATCAACCATACCAAATCCAATAGAGCAGTCACAATACGCCATTTCAAAGTCCAATCATGAACGTTCGTCTTCATCAAATGCCCAACAATTCTACATCTTGTCTAGTCCCGTATGCGCATCGTCCTGGCGTCCCGTCCCACCCACGCACGGGATTTCGGGATCTAAGACTTCCACGTTATCACGTTTGCGTTTCTGCTTTTGCACGGAAGAATTCCACAGTAAAAGATAGGAGTTTGGGCGTATATTGCGCTCACGAGTGAAATCTGTCTGTGAAACCAGCCCACTGCAGGGGGTATGGCAATGCGGTATAGATGATGTAGTACGTGTGTTCATGTCTCAACGTCACAATGCTCACCGGTTTCCTAAAGTGGTCGAGATCAAGTTGTACTTTCCTCCATGATTCCAACATGTGCACCTACCCTAAATGGAACGTGAAAACCTCGGCATTGGTCCGCGAGACACTTCCATTGTTACTTTCGGCTGTCTCCGCCCCCACCAGCTGATTTCGGTGGCGTCCACTTGGGACTTTTGGTCTTTTAGTTTGTAGGGCCTAAGAGCATCTGCTACCAGTCCAAGAGAAATGTTCGCCTTCTCCAGCAAGCCATTGGAAGGCAGCTACGCGAGGACACTAGCACGAAGAGCAAACAGGTTGGAGTGCACTCCCTGACGAAGTGCGCCCTTCTGCTGTTGGAGGGGAACTTCATGAGGTGTTTGTGAGCACATTTTATGAACATTGAAAACATTGACCTGTGGACAGATCACACCTAGAGTTGACGGAACGCCCACGACATCAGAAGTCGCCCCAGCTGGCTGTTGAGGTAGACTGTCATGGCTTTACGGCGTTCAAGGCCTACAAGTCTAAGTACGTTTTTGCCATCCCGTGCATCAACTTCTTGTGAGGCCATATTAGGACGCTCCGAGACATGGCTAGTTGCTTAGCGCTTCAATCACAGCTGAACCAAGGCCCTTACGTCCATTCGTTCTCGGTGTTGTCCTAGTTCCAGGCCCTGACTGTAAGTTGAGGAGCAAATTCTGCGGAATACCAAGTCCTCATGCCGCTGATACCAAGTCCTCATGCCGCTGTATCTGGCGAGCTAGTGCGCTAGTGAGCAAGTATTTCCTATGCAGTCGTCATTCGCAGGGGCGCATGCCATATCAGATTGATGAACACTGCAGCCATCAATAGATGGCAAGGGGCTAGGCGAAAGAACACGAGGTGGCTTCACTCTGATATGGCATACCAAGTCCTCGTGCCGGTGGGTGTTGGGTCTTAGCCAGGGACAGGCTACTTGCCTCTGCACTTCTCTCGTCAGTGGCGCAATACACGGCGGGAGTCTCTACGTCAAGAAAAAGATTATAAGCATGCCTTTTGAGCATTGTGTTGTTTCTCGGCATCTAGCGGCCAGACATTGTTAACGTCGGGAAAGATTGTGTAAAGGGCTACATTTTCCTCTTATTTCACTTGGTTCGGAAAAACCCGGGCAAACAGGCTACTGTCGCCAACTCTTTCACTCAGTTCAGCAATCTTCTGCACGTGGTACATTGTCTACCTCGCCACGCTTTACTTCAGCGACCCCTAAGATTCCCTGGTCACCTCCGCAACCACTACGGCTGCAACTCAACCCGCATCTGCAGCCAAACACCTCTACACCTCTACAACGCGACCCCTAAAATTCCCTCGTCAACTCCGCAACCACTACAGCTGCGAATCAACTCACAATTGCAACCAAATACCTCTACACCCTTTTATCACTACTTCTCGAGTCTCTGATACATCCCCTTTGACCGTTTGGCAAACTGTCATGGTACACAACGGCAAACCCGAGGGGGTCTATATCACTGGACTAGCCCACGAATACCCCCAGTTCTCAGTCAAGCAGGATCAGTTCCAGGGGCTACTCGAGAAGCTATATCCGGGACACAGCAATGTAAAAGGGTAAGAATTTCTCCCCCCAGCTAGCCCCCCTATATCTGAATGCTAACACATCCCCAGTCTACAGAAGCTTGTCGCTTTGAACAACAAAACAAACATCCTCTCCCGACCGACCGTTCATGACTACACGCAATGGACCAAAGAAGATACTGAGCCACCGACGATCGACTCAATCTCTCGCGTCTTCCGCGCTGTCAGCGGAGACATCGCAACGTCCGCATGCAACAAAGCTATCAAAGAAGCTGGCCTTGCACCAAACGATATCACACACGTCGTGGCAGTAACATGCACAGATCAAGGCAACCCTGGCTATGACCTGTTTGTGTGTCAGAAACTCGGTCTACGTCCGGAAGTACAACGCGTCTTACTCCAGGGGGTGGGTTGTGCTGGCGGTCTCTCTGCACTGCGTACAGCTGCCGGCATAGTAGCCGCATCATCGCAGAAGCATCGACCAGCTCGCGTTCTAGTAATGACTTGTGAGCTGTGTAGCCTTTTCCTTCGGGCTGAGCTACAGGCTGCCATTCGAGACGGCGACAGCTTGCATGTAGCTCCGGCGTTGTTCTCAGATGCTGCGGCAGCCTTGGTGGTCTGTAACGGGGATGCGCTTGGGGAAGCCCAGAAACCGATCTTCGAGCTTGAGGAGTATGGAAGCATGGCAGTGCCAGGCACGTCGGGCTACATGTCATATGACATCGAGAAGAATGGTAAGTGTCAATCCCCCTCATTTTGTATTGGAGAAATACACGTAGAAGCATTGCTAACAACTAAATAGGCATGATAGCTAGAATCACCAAAGATGTTCCGAAAGCCGCCGTCAGCGCTATCATCCCCATGTTCAAGCAACTTCAGAGCGCATCGAGCAGTTCGCATGGTCATGGATTTCCGGCCCACTACTCCCCGCTATCCACCTTCGACTGGGCGATTCATCCTGGTGGCGCCGCAATTCTAGAGGGTGCAAAGCAAGCCCTTCAACTTACCGATGACCATATCAAAGCCTCACTCGACGTATATAGGAATTACGGCAACTCATCAAGCTCAACGGTGCTCATAGTCTTGGACAAGCTCCGAAATATGGGCAAGGGCAGGGATAAGGTGGTAGCGACCAGCTTTGGTCCTGGCCTTAGTATCGAGATGTGCATCCTGAAGCGGTCTAGGCATTCACTAGGATCAGTGTTCACTATGGTACAGCGGCATAGCAAGATCTGCGCGGTGTGGCTGTCCTTGATTTCAAAGCTCTCTAGGGGAGTGTCGCGAAGGGAACCTGCAGTCAAGAAGATGGACGAGTAGATCTTGGCTACACAGTGTTGATACGGTATGGTGGACTCAGGGGCTGTGTGTTGACAATGCTTTGTAAGTTAGGCGTTCATGGTCATCAACCGCCCGATGGATTGGATTACATCAACTATGACATGTATGATTGGACGCACCGTTTAGCATGAGCTAATCCCTCATGCAACGTGCATTTCTCCAAGAGTTTCGATTTTGGGTGACATCTTGAATATGCATAAATCATGTGAAAAATGATTCGCCTCTGCTCACATAACAACGCAGCTAACAACTGCAGCAATTGGCTGAAGTTCTATTGAACATGGGATGACAGACAGGAAGGTTGTACGAAACAATGTCTAGATCTTGGATGGTCTATACAAGTTTCTGTCGTTGATAAATACATTGTCATTCGGTAATTCCGATTGGCGTAAGTGGCCCCGTGCTATCCACGTTTTGTTTAGCCATGCGCGTGACATTATGTGTTTCTGGACATGGAGTTGGATGGTAGGCTTCGTGGTACTGTAGTTCAATGGTGCGAGCCAAGGAATGACGTCAATGCGTCCGCATCTGTCGGAATGGACAGTGCTTCAAACGCGTGATTTCTTCGGCTCCAAGCGGCCATTGAGCTAACTCCGTACTCCTCCTCAGCTGTACGTAGATTTACTGCATGAATACGATGCAATGCCACGAAAAGGCCCAACAAAATACGATCCAGAGGAAGGCACGATGAAGCGCGTTCCGAGCAATGACGATGTTTCCGAACCCGACCAGATGCCAGCGACACCTCCATCGACATCTTTCCGAGCTCAATTGACCAAGTACAAGTATACGCAGACCGCGGATACCGCAAATCATCAACTAGCACCGGCATCGCCCATGCCAGTGACAAAGCGCACAAGGGCGACCGTGACAGCAGCGGTCGGAGGTGTTAGCGAACCTTCTCCACCGCCGAAGAAGAAGCGGAAGCCTAGCAAATATGCCGGCCCAGCGAAATATGCCCATCTTTCGCCGCTTGTCGACATACTCGAACCCAATTTGATATGTGTCTTTGTCGGTACAAATCCAGGCGTCCAGACCGCCATCGCGGGACACGCTTACGCGCACCCATCGAACCACTTTTGGAAGCTGCTTCACTCATCAGGGTTGACAAATCGCCGGCTAAAACCAGAGGAGGACCGAAGTCTCCCAGCCCAATTCTGTATGGGCAACACAAACATTGTCGATCGGCCCTCCAAAGATGCTGCTGAGCTGTCGAAAGAGGAAACAGCGGCAGGTACGGCAAGCCTAGAAGCCAAATTTCGCAAATTCAAACCAGAAGCTGTGTGTATAGTAGGCAAGGGTATATGGGAAGCCATATGGCGTTACCGTCACGGCAAGAACCCCAGCAAGAAAGATTTCAAGTATGGATGGCAGGACGAGAAGCATAATATGGGCAAGACTCCGGATGACGCCGGAGAGGAGCTAGATGGAAACGGCAACGTCTGGAAGGGGTCCAGGGTGTTCGTAACTACAAGTACGAGCGGTCTAGCCGCAAGTCTGAAGCCAGCGGAAAAGGAGGCAATCTGGAAGCCTTTTGGCGAGTGGGTGCAGAAGAGAAGGGCTGAACGAGGCTTTATACCTCGGCCAGAAGAGGCGCAGGAAGTTATCGACAAGACAGGGGAAACGTAAGCGCGAGTAAGTCGCCGTTTCGCGACCGGGTTATAACAAAACAATGAATAGATAGACAGCGAATGAAGTAGCCTTGCTAAAGATATCTCTCATTACAGCGAGTAACGAGTCACACGCGCCATAGCTAAGTACACATCTAGATGCGTCATTTGTACGTGCAGCTCGAGGATTTCGGCGTTTCGTAAAAATCACGCATCAACTGCGCCTCAGGAGTAAACTAGAAAGAGAATACGACACCGATGTGTCGGTGAGATTCAGATGAACCCTTTGGCATTGTCCCTTCAATCTTGCACCTCATCACCGGCCTCGGTTTTCGGAACCCTGGATTATCCACTGTGTTCCCAGCAGTTGGCGCAGGACGCATCCGAGCTTTCTCAGCACCATCGTTCTTGCACCGCCACCAGGTGGTACGATTTGCTGGGGGGGACTTTAGTTTTCCCTGCCGATAATGCAACTTGTTGGCAAGGAAGCCCACGCATACAGTGTCACTGAAAGGTTACTTTTGGTATGGCATCAACACGTCACAGACGTCAGTTGTGGGAGTTGGGTCTCCACGCTGATCGACATCTTACGACTTCAGCCACACTCCGTGGTTCCGTGTATTATTGCCTGCTATGGGGGTAGCGCCACAGCTAGGCCGCATTCGACACTAGTGGTCGGAACGAACGGCATTGCTGCATGTCCGAAGAACACCTCACCTGGCGGCATGCAGCAACGAGCAGCACTCTGCCCCTTGGCAAAAGTATCAGATGGAAAGAAGGATCTTGGAATACGAAAGCAGAGTTTTGCAGAACCGACTTTATAATTACAGTTAACAAACATTCAACATCATGAAGCCTGCGAACATGTCCGTTCATCTTTCGAAACGCTCGAAATCTCGCTGTCATACGACTTACCCGCAAAACAACGGTATACGCGTATGACAAGGCTTGTGCACAACCCCCGGAACCGCAGTGACAGAAGTGTGTTGAAACCCCACTCCCGCCAAGTCAAAGCAGACAGCAGCCAAGGCAAGGGTGGGCTTCATCAGCCATACGTGTGGCGCTCAGAGAGTAGGTAGGAAACACTTGCAAGCGATCTTCTCACATTCGCACTCGGAGCGTGACCGCCTCAAGCCGGTGATTGACATGTTCCAAAAGCTTGGTTCGTGCTGAGCTTACGTGCCCCTTTGCACACACACACACGCGCTTCTCTACCTAGTACCACACAGCCTACCAGCCAGCAGCAACATCCGCCGTTCCCGTATTCCCGAAGTGAGAGCGCGAGCGCGACGCGCGCAAGCATCCCAGAAAAACATAATCACGCCCCGGCTGTTGCGGGTTCTCTTTTCAATCTTAAAACACGGGGGAGCCCGCCCCGTTTTCGCTGTGCCACATCTTCCACACATATCTTCGCCTCACACACTTGCCACACATTATTCAAAGCCACCTCTTCTTCTCCACTTCACATCTTGCTCTTGCCTTTGCCACACCCACATCTACACTAGACGCGACTCACCAGCCACGTCTCTATTCCAACGTCAACGCTTCGCATACAAGACGCCAGTATGAGCTACCCTCAGCCGCAACAATATGGTCCTCCCCAGGGTGGACAGTACCCGCCGCCTCAGCAAGGAGTATGTTCCCATCGTTCCTGCACTTTTTTAAAGTACAGAAAAAAACATGAATTGAATGTGTGGCTAACGGTTGGTGTTCGTGCAGATGTACTACCAACAAGGTCCTCCTCCGCCGCCACCACAAGAAGAGAAGAAGAGCAGAGGTTGTTTGACTGCCTGGTAAGCCTTTTCCCCACCCTTTCTCCCACCCTCATGAGTGAGCGCATAGCTAATTCGACTTCAATAGTCTTGCGACATTGTGCTGCTGCTGGCTTTGCGGCGAGACGTGTGAATGCTGCTTGGATTGTCTGGAGTGTTGCGATTGCTGTTAGGCGTGTTGAACAACAAGTGAGGGCTGTGCGACGGTTTTGTTCGCTGTATTCTACATACTGGATGACACGTATATTCATGCAAGTGTTGGATTGGGGGGTGTTGAAATACCAAGGAAGGAGGGACGGAGGCTTTTACATCATTGGGGTGATGAGTATGCTTGGAGTCTGATGGTGATATTGTTTAGTTTATACACCAGATGCGTTTGCTTTGATTTCTATGTCTGCATGAATAGATTGTTGGATATTTGGATATTTTTTGAATGCGCTTGTTGTTCATTTGTTATGTGATGCTGTCTCCACTCATTGGGAGTGAATGAAGGCTGATGCGCGGTTGATTGTTAGGTGGGGATCAATGAAATGGAACCCATGGAACCCATGAGTAAATCTTAGTTTAGAATTGAGTTAGGTGGGGTAGTCCAAGGGCTGAGGGCGCAAGACATAAAGGGCAAACTTAAACCACAATACATTAGCAATGATTGGAATATTGGAATATTGAATTCGTCTTATCATTCTACCAGTCAACAGTCGAAGCGACCAGTAACAAAAACCCGTACAAGGAGAAGGCAATCTGCAGAGCGCATCGCCGAAACCACAGGTAGAAATACTCAGTCCTCATATTCTTCCTCGAGAGCCTCTTGGTACTCTTCTTGTGCCTCGATGAGCTCCTGGCGCTTCTCCTCCAGCGACTCACGGTCACTACTGGATATAGAGCTGCCATCCTCGTCGTGAGTGGGAACTGGGGGCGGCTCTTCAAACGCTGGGTGGTTATCGTACGGATTGTCTGATGGAGGGGGAGCGCCATAGGGGTCGGCGTCGTATGCAGCGGCGGCTGGGGCGGCGGCTACGGGGGCTGCGGCTGCTGCGGGCGGAGGAGCGTGCTTTTCGTCGTCGCTGCTGTCATCGGCTGGGGATTGTTAGCGGAAAACTCGATACTTTATTTGAGCCATTCTGCTACATGAGCGATGGCAACAGGAGCAGAACATACCAAGTTGGTGGCCGATAAAGGCACCAGCTGCGATACCACCTATACCAGCAGCTGCCATCATACCAGTAGAGTAGCCCTTCTTCTTCTCGGCTTCATTTGTCGCTTTTCCAGTAGCTGTGTAGTCATGCCCTTGGTGACCTCCAGTGTCTCCAAACAAAGCACGTTCATCATGGCCTGCAGGTGCCATATAAGGTGCACCGACTGCTGGAGGAGCATAAGGACCTGGGGGCAAGTTTGAGGGTGGGTCCCATTGTGTACGCCCTGTGGCTTGCTCAATGTAGAACCATCGCTGGCTATTTTGATCCCATTGCTGCGTCCATCCTGGTGGCATTGGTGGCGGTGCTCCGTATGGAGCTGGCGGGCCAACTGGTGTGGGCGCTTGGCCATATGGCTGCTGTTGAGGATAGCCTTGAGGTGGATAACCCTGACCTTGCGGTGGGTAACCTTGACCCTGAGGTGGGAACCCGTATCCTCCTTGCGGCGCATCTTGTGGTGGGTAGCTTTGGCCTGGAGGTGGCTGTTGGCCTTGAGGCGGGCCACCCGGAGCACCTCCGTAGTAGCCATCGGAAAGTCCGCGGTCACCAGGAGCGGCACCGCCTGGGGCACCACCATATGGTTGTTGGGGAGCGGCTTGAGGCGCACTTGCTTGAGTATCTTAGGGGGTTACTTTGGAACGCCAGATCAAATTCCATGCCATGCTTACCAGCGGGCTTCTCAGTGGGCTTCTTATCATCGTCATCTAGCAACTCCTTCATCTTTTTCTTGAGGAAATCCATGGTTCCGAGTTATTGCTCAGCAAAAGTTGAATTAACAGTGGTAGAGCACAATGAATTGAGGAAAGAAAGGACGATAATGTGAGGAGAGTGTTCAACAAGACGCTGTTATGAGCGGGTGCAGAGGGGTTTTTAAGGGACCTTGGGACGAAGTGGGCAACACCCACTGCCTGCGGGGCATCTCATCGCACTTTCGGGGACGCATCGCTCCAGGTCCATTCAATCAGCTTGATCAGGCCGTACAACCTTGGCAAAATGCAAAGGGAAGAAAGTCTGCATCGCGTAGGAGCGTGATGAATCTTGGCCTCTCCACTAGGAAGCGGGTTGAAAAAGTGGGGTGATGGAGCGGCCTGTCACTCTTTACGGATAATCGGGAGTCTATCACTTGTGGCTGTCAGGTTGATGACACTTGGCGTGAGATGTACAATGATATGATATTGTCGCCATGGGGGTTCAATATGTGCTGAGAGTCTTTCTACGATACAGTGTGAAAGTCTGTGGAAGACGGGGAGGATATGAGTGTTATGGCGGATCTAATCGTATTGCTCGATTCCAGAAGAGTTGACAACAGTATGCATTCTGCTTTGTCAAGTAGATTTTGTGACATGGGTTGGTGGATCGCAAACGCTTGATATGAGGAGATGAGGCTTAGCGGTGCATGCGCCATTTATTGTTCAGCCACGTGTGCCACACTGCTAAGCCATGAGGCTGCTGTCGGTCCGTGTCACGATGGCCGCGTTCGGCGTTCGCCAAGTGCCGCCAGCCGGATCATGTCAGCACCTGTAGAGGGACATGGTCGCGACTTGTTGCACATTTGTGCAAGTGTTGAGTGTATGGGTTTATTCTGACTTGCATGACTGGGTGTCAGCTTGTGAGAAAACGAAGTTCGTAGCGCATACGTGCCATTAACTAAAAGAAAGCAATATGGAGAATAGAGTTTCGTGAGCGCGTGTCAGGGCGAATGTTTCTCGGGCGTCAAAACAAGATTTACTTTGGTGAAATGTTGGCATTGAACAACTGTGATGCTGCGCGTGACAGTCGCATGGGGGTGAGTGAGTGGTGTTGTGTTGCATCATGTGTCGTTTGGCAGGTGAGAACGGGCATACTGTCGAGGGGCGGAATGTCGCCAGCCAGTGTTGCAAGTGGAGATTCCAGAAGCAAACTGGGCTCTCCAAAAGATAGTTGGCCCCAGTGAGCCGCCATGGTAGGCGCTTCTGTAGTCTGGGGTGTCCACGGGTATATATCCACGGGGTATACATGCTGCTTGACATGGGATCGAGGAGCCAGGGAAGGGACTACCCGGGCTGGGACAAGGATTAGCCGCACTGAGGAAGGCAGTGTCGAAACTGAGGCAGGTACAATGACACACGACTTGTACATCCATCAACAGCACATGACACGTCGGAAGGGATGTATCAATCCAACATACGACTTTACCTTTGGGCCGACGCAAGCGTGGTTGCAGATATCAGCAATCGATGATGATGGTGTCGCGCGGCTGCGCATGTGTTGCATGTTTGCGGCCCGGTCTGCGAGGCTCTGGTCTAGACCGTCGCATCGATGACGTGCCCGGCAGTGGGACAGCGCACCCTACACCCCCAGCGGGAATTGCGTGTGCCAAATGTTGCATGCAGGGAATTTTGAAATGCCATGGACGGCGTCATAGTAATTGTCTCCAGCACAGCGGAAGAGCCTAAAAGTAGACAGGGACACACCAGTCCCGGCTGGATCGCGATCGACATGGAAACGCCAGGCCAGCTGTTGAAGCGAGATCTGCGTTGCTGCTCGACCCTACTGTTTACGCTCCGCCCAAGGGAGAGCTGAAGGACGCCCATGTCCCAGCCCAGAGCCTCTTCGGATGGCCTGAATATACGCCATTCCGTACCTCTGCCGTCACCTTTTGCCTTCCCCGCGCCCCTCATTTACAAACTGCATTAACATCCCATCTCCATTGTCGCAAGTCGCCAGTCGCCTGTACCGTCAAAGACACCTAGCGCGCAACGCTCGGGACGATATAGGCCGTGTCAACTACTCGGCGTATACGCGGTGAAACTGCATGTTAGAAGATCTGAAGACGAGGCTGCACCACACCGACCTTTGCAGCGTGATCAGCGAGGCAGCTTTCATAGGCCTTCGCCTGATCTGACGACTTGTAGCTTGGCTTTTCTATGTTGGAGCCGCGTTCCATCTTCACAGGTAATGACACGACGACGTCTCTAGACTCGACCCCAGCACAGCCCAACATCGACACCGGCGAAGATCGCGAATCTTTGGTAAAAACACCAGACACCCCGGACCCGCCCTGTCCCCTGGACCCATCGTCCAACTTTCCCAACTTGCTGCCCCCATGGACCCCCAAATCGCCACTTGACCATCGTGACTGCATCAAGCACCCCGGCTCTGCGCCGCCGCTGCATGGCAGTCGACGAGACAGTGGGAAACTTGTCGCCTCAACACCACCTGCTATCCTTGGGACAAAGCGGCCGCCGCCCCTCTTCAGCGACACCCCGCCCGCATCGCGACTCCCTGAGCCCGCGAGCGAGCCTCTCCACAAGCGTCGCAAACTTCTTCCACGCTCGCACCACGCCCTCCGCCATTCGGATTTCTCAAAAACCGCCCAAATTCGGCAGAACAATCAGCCTCCCTCGCCCCTCTTCTTCTCATCGCGAAGTACCCGGCCACAACTCCCAGCGCGCTTCTCTAGCTCAGAGGCCGCTGCCAGAATGCTCAGTAAAACTCGCGAGGATAGTGGCATTAAGACGGTCACGCTTGCAAGAGGCACATTTAGCGGCCTGAGCCCGCCAGGCCCGACAACCGGGACCAGTGCGAGGTCGTCGGAGCGCTCGAGTCTGGCACGGACAGCATCCCCGGATTCGCGCGACAAGAGCGACCCGTTGCGCTTACTGGGCTCCGTCGGCATAGTCGAATTGCTCGAGCAAGATGGGCGACCAACTTTTATCGTCGACATGGGTGATTTTGCCAATTACACACCGGATACGTCACCCCTGCAGATATTATTTGCCAACAGTGCCCTGCGTTCAAGTCCATCAACTTGGGAGTTGGTAGCCGGAAAGCCGGCCGACTCTCCTCTGGAAAATTCAAATTCGCATGCAACACATCAGTTTCGGGGTTGGTTGTTGAGTACTACAGTTCCGGGCCAAGGTTCAGACGTAAACCCTCCGCCTGTAGATCATGGCGGTATTGTGTGGTCATGTTACACATTGCGAAGACGCCTGCGCGTCGTTTCTGGTGTCGCATCCGCACCTGCAATAGTCTTACCCGCCGTGGACGCACCAAATGATTTTGTCATACCCTCAACTCCGTCTGCAGATCTCGTTTCGGGGAACAACGCAGAGAGCAATTCATCGGCAGCTCAAAATAATGAACCACAAGATTATTTTGGTAGTACTGTGCCCATCGTCCCTCAAGGAGAACCTACGCCTCCCATTTCTGCACCCCCACCCAATCCCAGCTTCCCAAAATTTGGCGAAGACGGCAGTGAAGCTATTCCTCGGCCGTCAAAAATCGGCTTCCCGTCAATAGAAGATTCGCTTTCTTATGCAAATGAGTGCGTATTGCGAGCAAATACAGCGGGCGACATTGACTCTTTCCACAGCGAAACCCACAGTCCTCCGGAAGATAACCAAGATATGGGCTTTTTCGATTGGACCAGGCTAGCAGTATCGCCATCTCTTCCCAGACACATTCAGTTTGCCCGGTCAATCGACTGGGCCTCCACGCCTTTAGGTCCAATCGAATATTGGTCCAACGACCTGCGTGCCATGTGTAACCTTATCATGTGAGTTTGCTGGTTGATGTGTATGAGCCTGACGCCCAATACTGACTCTCACAGGGCGAGTCCCCACCCAGCAGCTATGTACTGGGGCGAAGAGCTTGTAGCCATCTACAATGAGGCTTACATCGGTAAGTCGCAACAGCTCCACGCAACAACAGCCATTAATCATGAGACCAGGACTCGCCGGCCAAAAACACCCCGCGCTAATGGGCCAGAGCTACAAAGTTGCCTGGGCGGAGATCTGGGATGAGGTCAAGGGCGTCTTCGCGAACGCACGTCTAACCGGCCAAGCGACAATGAAGGACGATGATTGCCTCTTCATGAAACGGAATGGCTTTCTGGAAGAAACCTACTTCTCCTGGTCCATCATCCCCATGGTCGGAGAAGATGGCACAGTCATGGGCCTGTACAACCCAGCCTTTGAGAAGACAAGACGAAAAATCGCCGAGAGACGGATGCTGACACTTCGCGAAGTTGGAGAGCGGACTGCGACTGCTCGTGAAGTCAAAGGCTTCTGGGATCAAGTGCTAATTGCATTGACCGAGAACGAATTCGATACTCCAGTGGTCATGCTCTACAGTGTGAATGACGAGAATGACAGTGATTCTTCCTCGTTGCATTCCAGCAGCTTGCTCGGCTCAAAGCAGTGTTTCCTCGAAGGCTCCTTGGGTGTACCAGATGGTCACCAAGCAGCACCCGACCAAATTGATCTCAAAGAAGGACAGGAAGGCTTTGGGCCCGTTTTCCGAGAAGTCATGAAGACCGACAAACCGGTAGTCGTGAGCATCGGCTCGGGGGATTTGCCATACGCTATGATGGAAGGACTCGAATGGCGGGGCTTCGGAGATCCTTGCAGGGATGTGGTGATATGCCCAATCCATCCCACCACAGGCGAAAACATTCTTGGCTTTCTGATCATGGGTATCAATCCGCGAAGACCCTACGATGACGACTACAACCTTTTCGTCCAACTTTTGAGCCGGCAACTAGCGACGTCGTTGGCTTCAGTCGTGCTATTCGAAGAAGAGATACGGAGAGGTCAAAGGGCAGCCCGACTAGCCGCAGAAGACAGGTACCATCTGTCCACTCAGCTTGCTGCACGTACACAAGAAGCTCGTGAGAGCGAAACGAGATTTACTCGAATGGCAGAGCTATCACCCGCAGGTCTTTTCATCGCCGATCACGTTGGAAGAATAACATACTGCAACGACACGTGGTACGAAATCGCACGAGTGCCGAGAGAACCAGAGTTGACCGACAGATGGATCGACTTCGTCAAGGAGGAGGACCAAAGCCTTATTCTGGAGCATTGGAAAAAACTGGTGAATAATACGACGCCAATCAATATCGAGTTCCGATTCAAGGCGCCTTGGGAGGATCGAAATCGCAACAAGAGTGACACGTGGGTTTTGTTCCAGGCCTTTCCAGAAAAAGATGAGCATGGGCAGCTTAAGAGTGTTTTTGGAAGCATCACCAATATCAGCCCGCAGAAATGGGCAGAGGGATTCCAGAAGAGGAAAATGGAGGAAGCAGTGGAGCTCAAACGACAACAAGAGAACTTCATCGACATCACGAGTCATGAAATGCGAAATCCTCTTTCCGCTATCCTGCAATGCGCCGATGAGATTAGCACTATCTTGAGTGATTTCCGGGCTTCCGGCTCAAAAGTTATGGACGCGGGTATTCTGGCCGATTCCATCGATGCGGCGCAGACTATTGCCTTGTGTGCACAGCATCAGAAACGAATTGTTGATGATGTCCTGACGTTATCGAAGCTTGACAGTGCAATGCTCATGGTATGTTGTCTACGTTGTATGCGCGATATTTTCTAACACACTCGTCAGGTGACCCCGGTTGACACACAGCCATTGCAAGTCGTCCAACGTGCATTGAAGATGTTCGAAGGAGAAGTACAGACAGCTGGTATCCAAATGGAATTTGTCCTTACAGATTCTTTCACGCGGTTGGGCGTTGATTGGGTCAAGATTGACCCGTCACGAGTACTACAAGTATGGACTTTCTGATCGAATTACTTGGAAAACGCACTAATAGTGAGACAGGTCCTGATCAACCTGACCACCAATGCAATCAAATTCACCACCACAGAGGAGACAAGGACCATCAAAGTCGTCCTCTCAGCGTCCCGCGAACGACCATCAGCGAGCAAGAATCCTACTGTTAGCTACTTCCCTATGCGAGCCAAGCGAACAGACCAGACCTGTGGCCCCGACTGGGGCGATGGCGAAGAGATTTTCTTGGAGTTTGCAGTTCAAGACACAGGCCGGGGGCTTAGCCCCGAAGAGAAGAAGCTGCTGTTCCAACGGTTCTCCCAAGCAAGCCCGCGAACACACGTCCAATACGGTGGATCTGGCCTCGGCTTGTTCATATCCCGTGAACTCACAGAGTTACAGGGAGGCGAGATTGGCGTTTCTTCTGAGGCTGGTAAGGGAAGTACTTTTGCTTTCTACGTCAAGTGTCGGAGAAGCAGTGAGCCACAAGAACCTCTGGAGGTTCTCCCAGTAGCGACTCTTTCACGGAAGGTATCAAATGCCAAGGACCGAGGAGGAACTACATTGTCCGTACCATCAAAGGTCAAGGACTTTGCGACCCTGAACAACAAGAGCGGTGCAGCTTCAAAGCCTAAGCTGAAGAAGAGGGAGCTCAAGGTATTGATCGTGGAGGACAATCTTGGTACGTCGCAGGCCTCAATTACATGTTGATTCTTGCTTACTAATCCATATCAGTCAACCAAAAAGTCCTGCAACGACAGCTCCATAACCAAGGCATCCAAACCATCGTCGCAAACCACGGCGGCGAAGCGCTCGATGCCCTGAAGTTATCCACCTTCTGGGCCTCTCCATCTCCGACGGCATCCCCCTCTTCTCCCACCGATATCTCAGTCGTTCTCATGGACAAAGAAATGCCCGTTATGGACGGCCTCCAATGTACCTCGAAGATCCGCGAACTGGAGCAAGACGGAATGTTAAAAAGCCACGTTCCCATCATCGCTGTCACAGCGAATGCAAGAAGCGAGCAAATTGCCACATTGCTCGCAGCAGGCATGGACGACGTCGTCAGCAAGCCCTTTAGAATCGGCGAGTTGATACCCAAGATCGAGGAATTGGCGAATAGATTCAAAGATAAAGCGAAGCTTCTTCCAGGCGAAGTCAGTTTAGTGGCGCCTAGTTCGACCATCTGAGCAGCCCACACGACGCATTGCATACGCACCGCGATACATACCACGAAAGCCGTTGAATTCAAGGCCAAAGAAACGATACTTTCATGCCTTTTTTTGTTTCCTTTCTCTTGGGTGGCTGGCAAGAAATGGATATATGAAGAAGAGCAATCGCTCCGGTTGGCGTTTTTTTACACGCATCTACACCAATTGCTTCGGCTTTGTATTCCGTATTTCGTTTTTGGAATTGGGCGGTATCTAACAAGCACGCACGGCTTTTTTTTCGGTAACTTGATGTTTTGGACAAACGGGAATTTATGTTTGTTTCGTTAGGTTCATATGTGCACAGGAAGATATACCCCCTAGGGCGAGAGATTTTCTTTTGGCGCTCGGGAACAAAAGCGGGATATAGATGCACACGGATGAGATGGATGCCGTGTGTTGTAATGCAAGATTAAAAGATGATGTGTGGAGATTTTCTGTGCGCGTGCGTGTAAATGTGAAGCTTATCCCAGTCATATCCCATCAACATTCTGGATAAGAAAAGCAGGTTGGACGAGGGTTTTGAGATGCTGTATTTATCGTGCTATTCACTTGATTGCAGTGATTACCCTTGTCTTCAACCAGTACTGTTACTGGTCCCAATGAAGACTACCTCAACAGCGGCGAAGCTGTGATATCGTTAGCTCGACATGGTCGTCTAGAAGAAATGTTGCGGTTTGTGAGGCAAGGGTATTGCGCATGTCACGTGTGTTGTCCTGGCGCTCCTCCCTCTCCTCCATGAGCACCTTCTCCTCTTACCAGCATCAGAGATACGTCATGTAAACAGACCCTGCTGCTGCCTTCGTAAAAAGGCGAGCAGACACAACACTACAAGAAAACATACACAATATACTCTAATTACTGCCTCGCGCGGTTACACTTTGATTGACTGCATATACTGCAACAGATGCGACCCCTGGAGCAAACGTCTAAACTGAGCAACTGCGATGGAAAGACTCAATCGCTTCATATGCAGTCAGCACTGTATTTAGCAGCACATGAAAGACTTACACGTTCGGCAAGCAAGTCTTTCCCATAAAACGTGACATTCGCAATAAGAAGCCGGAACGGACGATATGCGGAGGCAAGGCTGCACGCCACTCGCCTGACGACCAAACACCTCCTAGTTAGCCATCACGCGTCAAGTGTAAGCCTTGGCTTCAACTAGATCTCAGCTCTAGTACCTAACCCAACCAGCAGACTCCGCAACAATCAATCGGATCGGCATGATTGATTCCTATCTAGGTTAAAGGCTGCCTAATGAAGTAATTCTTTAACCTATATAGGAATCAATCATGTCAATCGATTGATTGTTGCGGAGTCTGCCAACCAGTCTACCTTAGCCACCCGTCATCCGCACCCTCCGTCCCACACACCCAATCCCACCCATCACAGCCAAAAACCTTCTCTTCCTTCTAGCCCCCACCACGTACAACCCATACACCACACCCCACAAGCGGGAACAGCCCCCCATCCCCCATCCGCCCACCCTGCACCACACCACACCGCCTCTCGGCCCCAACTACCTGCACCAGCTCCACACGCCTCCCATCACTCGTTACGAAAAGAGAACCCCCGCAGCACACAGACACATACAACCCTGCTTGAGAAAGAAAGAAAAACCAGGACACCTGCACCACTCGCAGCAGCATCCCCGACACATACACACACACACACACATGCACACACAGCAGCCCAAACAAGCCCAAAAGAAGTGGAGACGACCCTCCCCTCATGTCCCTATTGCCCTTGCCTTGCCGCTGCTCCGTGCATGTGTCTGCTGTACGACCAAGCTGCTGACCGGCCGAAACCTGTGCTCTGTGTAACCAGTCCAAGAAGTGCCTGTGTAACCTGTGTTAAATGGGGGTAACTGCGGATAGGGCGGGGGCCCCATCTTTTTGCTCATTGCTCGCGCTCACTCTGTCTCTTTCCTGTAACCCAGGGTCCAGATGTAGCCGAAGAACCCGCTGGTGGGAAAACGCGTTTGTTTACTGTGTTTGGGGTCGTCGTCGGCTAGAGCGGTGTGTGACATGTATGTCGTGGTATATCGGCTGTAGGTAGAATAGATGGGGGACGTTCTCCGGGTATCTTGGGGGTTAGAGGATGGGAAGGGGGTTCCGCGGTGTATGTGGGGGTTGCTGCACTGCACGGCACTGTCACGTGTGGGTTAGCAGCAGGGGGAAGGGAAAGCGAGGCTCGAGCATGTGTGCTGTTTCCTGCAAGTGTAACAGGGGTGCAATGTCGATATTGTAGTAACACAGGCTCGAGCGAAGGAGTGCATACTTCTTGTTTGGACTGCGGGATGCGGAAGATGCGCATTAGAATGCGACAGCAGCTATTTTTACACATATCATGCACACTTGGGTGTTTCGGAAGCAGTGATCATTATTATTACCTCGCCAGTGGACACCTCCTCTCTAAGCTAATCAGTACATAGTATCTGGGTACATGATTCTTCAGTTGGTTATAGTTTCCAGACGCTGATTTCGCATGCGCAAGCAACAACTGTATACACACACCCAGCTTGCCGCCATGCAAAAACATCCCTGGATAATCGAGTGTGAACGCGAAGAATCGAGATTTTGTAATGAGTGGCCCTGACGTTGTTGTCTCTCTCTGTGTGAGGAAAGACGAGGATAAGAGATACTGGGGTCTGGAATTATCGTCAACAGCCGCCCGCGCGTTAAACAATTTTTTTTCGTATCAATGATGCTGGAAGCAATGTATGAGAAATCGACAAAGCAAACATTGAAATACAAGGTAGATGAGACAGGCGACAAAGGCTATGACAAGAAAGGGCACTTGCAGACTATGCGGGTAAAAGCGATGCCACGCAAAAAGAAGAATGCAATGCAGAAATGCATCGATAGAAGTCATGGCGAGAGCTTTCAATACACGAAAATAAATGAAGTCGTATGAGCATAATAGAAACCAGAAAGACCGCGGTGGTAGAAAACAAAGTTGAAATCGACCACCGTCAATAAGTGGTATTGAGGTTGCCCATGGAAGCCCGGTGAAGCTGCACGTTCCGACTCTGGCATGACTCTCGATGTATGTTGTGCCTGCCCGGTGAGTGTTGTGATTGTGGCTGACCAAGAGGCGTATATCGATGACCGCTCACTAGCGTACAGTCGTTCGACGGATCAGTGCCGGATGAGTGTCGCTTACGATCGGTGTTATAGCTATACAAGCTGTTGTGAGAGCTCTGGCGGGCCATTTCAGATGAATTGGGGGTCTCGCGGATGCAAGAATACTCCGTAGATACTGGCGCAGACGCACTCATTGCGTCGAGAAGACTAGAAGTACTGAAGTTAAGATGTATCTGGCTCCCGTTGTTTGTTGCGCTCGGACCATCCCCGATTGTGGTGGCCGGAAGATAACCCATTGCATTCTCCGTGCTATCGGAAAGTTGAGCTGAAGCCATGCTCTGAGTCGTACCGTCTGTGGATGTCGCCCCTGACATGTTAAGTTGAACATCTCCTGCGACACCCCAAGGGAGAAGAGGTTTTGCGAAAGACCCTCTATTATCAGTAGTAGAGCCGGGAATTGCTTGAGCGGAACGGAGGCGTGCATCTTGCATTTGATCTACGACGTTGCGGCTATTCTGAGCTGGGCTAGGCTGCGGCATCGGAAGTTGTCTCTGAGGCGCATTGGATTCAGATTGGTTGTATTGTCGCGGATGAGGCCTCTCTGGTATCGATAGGTGCAAAGCGGACATACCAGTATTCAAAGGGGAGATATCTGATGTTGTGGCCAGACGGACGTTGGTAGTAGAGTAAGGTAAAGTGTTGAGCGACTCCTGATCAAAGTATGTGTTGCCATGCTGCGGGTTTTTAACGGTTGGGTAGTATCGATACGCTGGCCCATACATGTTCGCATTTGCCATCGGTACGGAAGTTGGTAAATAGGAAGACTGCTGGTCAATACTGTATGCTTCGACGGGCGACGTATCTTCTGGACAGGGAACAGTCCAGCCTGAAGAGTATGCGGGTTTCGTATCGAGTTGTGGGTAATGCTGATTCGGCAGCTGGCGTTGGTAGATGGCGCTGCTACCTCCTGCAGAGTAAATCGACATCACATTGTGGGTGTGAGCCATATTGCCCAGACTTTGTGCCAAGCTGTAATTATCGATGACTTTGTGGGGAACATCGGATCCCACCTGTTGAAGTCAGTGATAGTACACAATACGAAGAGCTCTAACCTACTCGATGAAACTGGCATTGCATCGGATCAACACCAGCTGATCGGCAGTTTTGGCAGCCAGCACCATTCCCAGGGTCACCACTGCAACGTATTTTTCTCTTCCGGCAACGCGCACACTGCGTTTCATATCAGCGATAAGCACAAGAAAAATGACGATACGTAGCCAAGGGAAAGTCTTAGGATGGAGTTCATCGTATGTAATTGTGCTTGAGGCAGCATTGAAGTAGTCGATGACTTACCGCTATTGCTATACGACGTCTAGCGGGGCCATTGTCCAAGAGAGACTCTTCATGTCCCATATGGGCTCGGCTGTGCAAATTGCCCACTGGGCCGCCAACGGGGTATCCACGGGGGTTTTCTCTCGTATTATGAGCGAGTGCGAGCGGAGTATTGCGTTCATTGTAGATGTAACTCGGATACGAGACATTATGCGGTAAGCATCGTCGCGAGCTGTCGTACTCCATTACGGATATCGCAAGGCTATCATGGAATTAGCTTACTTGGTAGTCAAAGATACCGGAATATTCACTCACAATATGCTATTACAACCCAAGGTGTCTGTAGGAGAGATGTGTGAAATTTGATCCGAGTAGCGTTCGAAAAGTGAGTGGCCTGATCGAGTAGGGGAACTCAATCGTCGGTAACTGGGTTGTGAACGTTGCTCTACGGAGAAGAAAATGGACCGGTGAGCAGATCAAACTGCGATCGACTGGAAGGACAAGTTTTATAGCCTAAAAGAGTTGAACGTGCATCTGCCGCGAGGCTGTAGTGAAAGGCCGAGTAACTTGCTAATGTCGTGGGAAAGTTGACGTGGCTAAAGTTTTGCGAATGAGTGACATTTGCGAGTTCTTTTAGAGCTGCGTAGTATGCTTGAGTACTAAACTGTTTGTACTTTTGGCAAAAGGCTACCATGATCGCTACTATTGCGGAAACCTGCATGCAGATAGCCCGCCACCGCTTCGTCTTCCTTCTACAGGGATTCAGAAGCATCCACTTCAGAAGCAGCATGGTACAGGTGCCGCGGAGAACAAAGACAGTGAAACCTTGTACGGCCGAGGTCGTGTCTTGATCCCACTCGATAAGCGCCAGAGCCGATGGAGACGTATTCGGGGTGTGTTGAACTCTTGACAGCCACACATGAGACATAGTGATGCATCCGCACTATGCGAGAAATGTGAGGCTTCAGCAAATGGCCCGGTCATGCAAGCAATCATTCGTTCGCACTGCGCCAGTGCCTTCAACCAGGCGGATGTCTTCACAATCAGTCAGATGTTTGCGACCTGCATCGTACGACCGCGGAGCAGGGAGATGGGGCACAGATTCGGGGCTTTAATTCGATGTGCCTTCATCCAATACGAGTGTACGAGGCGTCCAGGGTTGCTGTAGGTATCTGAGGCGTCTGACTTGCGCCATGCGAACGCTATGACAATAGTAATACATGTAGGGGTCAGCATAGGTAGGTTACCCGGAGTAGGTACCGGAGTGGGATGTGTCTAAACAGGTTCTGTGATCGCCATTCTCAGGGAACGTCATAGGTGTTAAACCATCCGCTTCCATGTCCGTATGGCTTGGGATGAAACGTACCTGCAGATCCTCGATGCATATGCAAACAATCCTTGATAAGATTGCTGTAAGCGAAAACCACTCAGGATCAACAACATGAATACATCATCTACAAGCTTTTCGTCTGATGAAGCCGACTTCATGGTTGAATGTGGTTGCGGTGAGTAGGGATTGGACTAAACGGTCTAATGGCTGCAAAGCCCTGTGCATCATTTTCATGGTGCACCGTGCCGCAACTACTTCTGACAGCTCCACGAACAACGGACTTACGGGGAAGGCTAGGAAGTCTTCCGACGGGTCCTATCCCAAATCCGGATCGCGTTGGGCAACGCAGTTGTCCTTCGCCATAGCAGGGGTTCTCATATTGACATCCAAGTCCGACCAACGGTAACACTTCCAGGAAAGACTCAAAAGATTGCGAAGACCTGTGCAAAAGCTTTTCGATCAATGACCGGTTGACGCGCACATGTCTTACCACCTCGAGGTTCATAGTGGTGGTTATCATGGTTGCAATCTCCACATAGGGATAGTCATTTGCGTGCACACGTTGAGAAAGTGAAGAACCCCTCCATGCAGTAGACCAATAGGTTTAGCAAACGCCAACGCCAAGAAGTAAGCAAACGTCAACACGCAATTCCCACAGATGGTACGCTAAGGAGTCGTCCATATTGATCGTGGGACCAATGCTTGATGTGCCTAGACCTTCTCTGGCGTTTGGACTGTGTTACACGACTTTGGCATAGAAGTAGTCCCTTTTCATAGGGTAGAATGACAGGGCAATGCGAGGCTCGTGGGCCCGTTGCTGCTGGATATGTCTGTATACAGTATTTCGTAACTGTGCACGAGAAAGGTGATGGACGTCGGCCAGTGTCACCACATCCGTGATTGGTATCCAATGTAATCTCTGCCCATGGACATCAGAGCTGATCATTGCTAGTGTAATTACTAATAGAACGTGTGGCTATAGTAGCAAGCTGAGACCTCACAGATCTGAGCTATCGCCATTACAGGGGTACAGTCAGAGCGAGAAGTAAAGGCCCATGTCCAGCATCCAGCAGTTGTTAACGGGGAGGTATACCCGATACGATCGTCGCCGACACTTGGTACAGCTGAGTGCTCTTTCTGCATAACGGGTCCGGGGAATTCGGATCGATATGCAGGTAAGGCAGCAGGCTTCCGAAATTTTGAGCAGGGATGGCAGCGTACAGCAATCAGCGATGACGGGTGACACTCAACGGCCCGCTTCATGCAGACCTTCCAAGCTCTTTCTAGCTAGTCTTACACTTTTCACACAAAGCTTTGACAGCCATGGTATCCTGCATTCCATGGCGCGTCTTCAAGTCGAGCTGTCGCTGTACGCTGCAACTGCACGCTGTAACTGCATCAGGAACCTCTCCAAGGTGTGGATAATGGAAACTTGGCAGGACCATTCATTTTGCTGGAAGATGTGAGGCATGCGGAAGCACGTTGCCTAAGGAGTATTGCCTGAGCAGCTTGCGAGACCTCAAGGTGGGAAACAGAAGGATGTACCTGAGGCTAGGCTCTTTTAGGCGCTACGTCATGATGACTAAGCGACAAAGTTACGCGCTCGACGGCTGTCGCGCTCAACTCTCTCACAGTTGCGACAAACACTTGTGCTCTCAGCACCACATTCCCCGGGCCATGTCTGTGCTTCTAGAAACCTCGCTCGGTGACATTACCATCGATCTGCTGGTGGACGATGCGCCAAAATGCTGTGAGAAGTAAGTCGATTCAATCTCTAGGCGCGCCTCGCGTCCTCTTAGCCGCATCCTGCAGGCTTGATCCCTCTGTCTTCCCAAGCTGAGCACACAACAGACACTGACAACTTGTCGCTCTAGCTTTCTGAAGCTCTGTAAAGTCAAGTATTACAACTTTGCGCCTGTGCATAGCGTCCAACCAAACTTTTCTTTCCAGACCGGCGACCCCATCGGCCCCGATTCCAAAGACAGTGATGGTGGCCGCTCCATATGGGGTTTGCTTGACCCTGCACAAACAGCAAAGAAGACCTTTGTGCCGGAGTTTAAACCCAAGCTCAAACATGCGGAAATGGGCACCGTCAGTATGGCTACGGCGCCGAATCCCGACAACCCAGACGAGCGCTTTGCAGGCAGTCAATTCATCATAACGCTGGGACAAAACATTGACTATCTGGATGGCAAGGCTGCGATATTCGGTACTGTCGTAGAAGGATTTGATACGCTAGAGAAAATCAACACGGCATACATCGACGACAAGGGCCATCCACTCAAAGACATTCGCATACTGCATACCGTTATTCTTGATGATCCATATGAAGACCCCACCGGCCTCGTTGAGCCACCCGAAAGCCCTGCACCTTCAGCTGCGCAACTTGCCACCGTCCGTGTCGCATATGATGAGAATCTCGAGGAGGACAAGGACCCGGAAGCGCTGGAGAAGATTCGCAGGGAACGTGAGGCGCGTGCACAAGCCCTCACACTTGAGATGGTCGGCGATCTACCATTCGCCGAAGTTGCACCACCTGAGAACGTGCTGTTCGTTTGCAAACTGAACCCAGTAACACAGGACGAGGATCTAGAGCTTATCTTCTCGAGATTCGGTAAGATCCTTAGCTGCGAGGTCATCAGGGATAAGAAGACAGGGGACAGCCTGCAGTACGCTTTCATCGAATACACCAACCAGAAGGACTGCGAACAAGCCTATTTCAAAATGGACGGTGTCCTAATCGACGATCACCGCATACACGTGGACTTTTCCCAATCCGTCTCCAAAATCGCCGATGACTGGCGAGATGTCACCAACAAGAAGAGGAGACGTGCAGCTGGTGGTTTTGGTGGTATTGACAATCTCGAGAAGAAGAAGCAATATCGTGATGGCTCTGGACGACAGATCATGTCGGATTCGGTTGTTGACAACTTGGTGGCTGATCGAGATGTTCCCAAAGACACAACAACACAGCGCCCACGCGAAAGCGGTCGGGACACGCGACGAGACGATACCCGAAGACGAGAACGAAGACAGGAATACCATGACGATAGTTATAAGCGGAAGCGAAGTCGAAGTCCGACGCGAGAACGTCGAGACGGCGATGATGGA
Source organism: Pyrenophora tritici-repentis (assembly GCF_003171515.1). Classification (NCBI taxonomy): domain Eukaryota; kingdom Fungi; phylum Ascomycota; class Dothideomycetes; order Pleosporales; family Pleosporaceae; genus Pyrenophora; species Pyrenophora tritici-repentis. The sequence goes on from NC_089395.1 coordinate 752,845, forward strand.
CGATATAATGCCCGTAGGCGAGAGCGAAGTCGCAGTCCAAATCGCCATCGTGACAGCCGTCGGGAGAGGAGTCGGGATCGCTATCGCCGGGACGATCGGGACCGTCGACGCTAGGTCGCTTGGGGGAATGGACGTTTCGATAGGCATATGAACATGTAGTAATTTCTTATTTGGTTAGATGCTCAATGCAGTAAAATAATACACTAGCAGTTCACCATAGAGTACCACCCTTCTCATCATCATCATCATCATCATCATCAGCGCTGACCCAAATGAACAACCATCCTGACATGTCTCCAACTCTCTTTCAAATCCTGATAGCCTTCCCCGCTAAAGCCACCAGCATCATATCCGCCATGATAATCCATACCCAACTGCAGCACATCACCATCTCGTAATCTATACGGCTTCGACATCCTGCCTACTTCACTCAACCGCCCAGAATTCAGCCATGTACCTGCCAAGCTCTTGTTGTCTCTAATGTACCATTTCCCTTCCTTGAACCATATATCGCAGTGCACTCTGCTGACGACTCTGGATGCAAAGCCGACAAAGTTTTGCTCCTGGCTCCTGCTTTTGCTGTAGCGGCCGAGATAGATAGTGTTTATGTTGGCGGGGAGGTAGAGTGTGGTTGGTGGGAAGTGCGTTGATGTGTTTGTTTGGGGGTGGTAGTAGGGGGTGAATTGTATGTATGGTGTTGATGTGTTGGTGTGGGTGTATCCAGTCTTTCGGTAGACTTGAGAAATTGAAGGTCGGGATACAATGGAGACTGTGCGGATGTCGGTTTCCGGTTTTTCCATGTCGGAGCTGGAGCCGCTGACGTATGCTTCATCATCGTGCTGATATGTTTCGGAGAAGCTGTTGATATTGCCCGTTTCTCTCTTCGGCGCACGATGGGGAATTGAGTGCCGGTATAGAGATTGATCAATTGGTAATTGCCGACGTAGCTTTGCCATCTCTTTCAGGATCTGAGTCGTATCTTTCTTGATGTCTCGACTAATGGTGATGGACACGAGCTCCAGTGTGATTTCTAGTGCGGACTTGTGTGCTTCAAGGCTGGATCGGTGCTTCGCCATATCCTCCTTGCCCCCACCGAGTGTCCAGTAACCTCCTTTTCCTAGTCTTGACTTTGCATGCTTAGTGAGAGAGGCCTCAATGCCACTTACAACTTGAATGCAGCTCTTCAAAATACCAAGTATCTGCTCTCTGAGGTTGGATGGTAGCGTAGACTCTTTTGTTACGAAGGTATTCCTGAGATTCCCAATCACAATTTGCATCGAAAATAGCTCCTGGGAGATAACTTTGAGATCAAGGGAAGCGTCGCGCCATTCTCGGATGAAGCCCGTCAATGAATATGTCACTTTGGACACCGCCGTCACCAATGTGACGCAAGAGACTGTGATCGATAAAGGATCCATGGTATATTTGATCAGATTAGAATTGGAAAGAAGAACTGTGGGAGAGATCTAAACTGGTCAACTATGGCGGTGAGGCAACCTATGTTGCGGTGAGAGGCTGAGCACTCCCTGCATGCATGCCTCCTGCGAGACGGGGGGGCAAACGAGTGAGGCGCGACATTATTTGACGTTCAAGTTTCAACTGACTCATGAGTATGGTAAAATGATAACATGCATTAGTGGTAATGGTCAATGTTGATATAATTCGAAATTACAGGTTGATGAGAGAAACCGGTGTTGGCGTTCTAGGAAGGTTGCATCAAGGCTCGCCGCGGTTGCTGTACCATTGCGGACGCAATTCCGTAAGGCTGCATATGATAAAATGACATACTCCGGTGAAGCCACTCATCGACCAATTACTTTAGACAAATAGCTGTCAATAAAATCCGAGGGGTTTGGGGCGACTCGGGGTCTGTTCCGGGGCGAGGAATGATGCATTCTACTCCGCGGCAGCCAGGAGACGCATGCACATGAGATGCCTTTGTAGGTGTGTTTGCGATATTGGTAACTTTCACAGCCACAACGTGTTCAACGTTATTACCAGTAGTGATGCCAGAGCATGTGCATGATCACATGTGAATGTAAGTCTTGAGTCAATCTCATCTCAACTTTGGTACTCGTAAAAGCTGTAGTGTCACTACCATAACCTGGACTTGAATTCTGCTGCAGCTCAACCTTGGATGGTACGAAGTGTGTAATGGTGAATGTGGTGCCTAGGTGGGGAACCATGGGAAAGCTAACGCCGGGTCTAGACCGTATCGCCACTAGCGCATAACTTTCCTTTGAGAAGCACTCGCCGCCTGGCTGTCGCAACCATCACAGAGACAAGGACTCTACACGTCCTACCTCAACCTCCCACCACCTTCTTTCCACCTCGCGTATAATACACACTATCGCCGCCATGGCCGAATATGAGCAATACGACGATGAGGGCATGGACGAGTACGAGGATGAGGAAGACCGCGTCCTGCCCGAGGACTGCTGGGCAGTCATCAGCTCCTTCTTTGACACAAAAGGTCTGGTTTCGCAACAACTCGACTCATATGACGAGTTCACCCGAAACACAATACAAGACATTGTAAAAGAGAATGGCAGCGTGATCCTCGAGCAGAACCAACCTTACAACCCTGATGAGGAGGACAATCCGATTATTAAACGCCGCTATGAAATGAAATTCGGACGCGTCTACCTTGCGCGCCCGACGCACACGGAAGGCGATGGCACAACGGTGCAATTATACCCCCACGAGGCGCGTCTGCGCAACCTCACCTACTCGGGCGCCATGTTGGCCGACATTGAGAACCGTGTCATGGTCGCCCGCGAAGGACGTGACCCGGACGCCGACGACGATGAGGAAATGGAGGGTGGATACACAGGAGGGCAGAACCAAATTCGGTGGGAGCGCGAGAACATGTCGTCGGATGATGGCGCTGCGGCCCGTGTCTTCATCGGAAAGCTGCCTGTGATGCTGAGGTCCGAGCTCTGCCACCTGCGAGCTCAGTCGGATGCTGATCTGTTCGCGCTCAACGAATGTCCCTACGATCAGGGTGGTTACTTTGTTATCAACGGTAGTGAGAAGGTGCTGATCGCCCAGGAGCGCAGCGCAGCGAACATTGTACAGGTCTTCCGAAAGAAGCAGGGTCCTATCCCATGGATAGCGGAAATTCGAAGTGCAGTCGAAAAGGGCACCCGCCTGATTTCCTCCTTCAACATCAAGTGGGCTGAGAACTCGCTCGCTGGCCCCGGCAAGCGTATACCCGGACCCTTCGCATATGCCACCCTCCCTTACATCAAGGCGGATGTGCCAATGGCCATTGTCTTCCGTGCGCTCGGAATCGTTTCCGACGAGGAAATTCTGAGCCACATCGTCTTCGACCGTAACGACACACAAACCCTGGAGCTGTTGAAGCCCAGTATTGAGGAGGGTTCAGTCGTGCAGGACAGGGAGACGGCTCTGGACTTCATCGCCAAGCGTGGCGCGAACTCTGGAACCAGAGACAGGCGTTTGAAATTCGCGAGGGATATCATGCAGCGCGAGTTCTTGCCTCACATTTCCCAAAAGGAGGGCCAGGACACCCGCAAAGCCTACTTCTTCGGTTACATGATCCATCGACTATTGCAGTGTGTGTTGGGTCGACGCGACGAAGATGATCGTGATCACTTCGGAAAGAAGCGCCTGGATCTTGCGGGACCCTTGATTGCCAACTTGTTCCGTATTCTGTTCCTCAAGCTCACCAAGGATGTTTACAAGTACCTCCAGCGATGCGTTGAGAACAACCAGGATTTCAACGTCCAGATGGCCGTCAAGGCAAGCACCATCACAAACGGTCTCAAGTACTCCCTTGCCACTGGCAACTGGGGTGACCAGAAAAAGGCTGCTTCGGCCAAGGCTGGTGTATCGCAAGTGTTGAACCGATACACATATGCGTCTACACTCTCCCATCTTCGTCGAACGAATACCCCCGTAGGTCGTGACGGCAAACTGGCCAAGCCGCGACAACTTCACAATTCCCATTGGGGCCTCGTCTGCCCTGCTGAAACCCCTGAAGGACAGGCTTGTGGTTTGGTCAAGAACCTGTCACTGATGTGCTACGTAAGTGTCGGTAGCGACGCAACACCCATTGTCGACTTCATGACCCAGCGAAACATGCAGCTTCTAGAAGAGTATGACCAAAACCAGAGTCCAGACGCGACCAAGGTCTTCGTCAACGGAGTATGGGTTGGTGTTCATTCCAACGCTCAACAGCTCGTCACTGTTGTGCAGGAACTGCGGCGAAACGGTACTCTCTCCTACGAGATGAGTCTGATTCGTGACATTCGTGATCGAGAGTTCAAGATTTTCACAGACGCTGGTCGTGTCATGAGACCACTTTTCGTCGTCGAGAACGACGTCCGGAAGCCAAACCGCAACCATCTCATCTTCACAAAGGAGATTAGTAACAAACTGAAGTCCGAGCAAATGGAGGCCAACCAGCGACAGGGCTGGAGTGAGGAGGAAGTCGAACAGGCCACCTACGGTTGGAGAGGGCTTATCCAAGATGGTGTCGTCGAGTACCTTGACGCCGAAGAAGAAGAGACTGCCATGATAACGTTCTCCCCAGAAGACTTGGAAGAGTGGCGAGAAATGAAGATGGGCCTGCCTATGACCGACCACTCTCTGGAAGGCAGCCAGCGTCTTCGCCGTCTCAAGCCCCTGCCTGATCCTCGTATCCATTCTTACACGCATTGCGAGATCCACCCGGCCATGATTCTGGGTATTTGCGCCAGTATTATTCCTTTCCCGGATCACAACCAATCGCCTCGTAACACATACCAATCTGCCATGGGTAAACAAGCCATGGGTGTGGCTCTTACCAACTTTGCGCTGCGCATGGAGACGATGATGAACGTTCTCTACTACCCTCAGAAGCCGTTGGCCACAACCCGGTCCATGGAGTACCTCAAGTTCCGTGAACTGCCTGCTGGACAAAACGCCATTGTCGCCATTGCTACCTATGGTGGATACAACCAAGAAGATTCCGTCATCATGAACCAGAGCAGTATCGATCGAGGTCTCTTCAGGAGTCTGTTCTACCGTGCATACACGGAGCAAGAGAAGCGCATTGGTGTCAACGTTCTAGAGCAGTTTGAGAAGCCTACGCGTGCCGATACTCTACGTCTGAAGGGTGGCACATACGACAAGCTCGACGACGACGGTGTCGTTGCTCCTGGTGTGCGTGTTTCTGGTGATGATATCATCATTGGAAAGACAGCGCCCATTGCAACTGACGCAGCGGAGCTTGGACAGAAGACTACTCTTCACACCAAGCGCGATGTGTCGACACCACTTCGTAGCACCGAAAACGGTATCGTCGATCAGGTACTCTTCACTACCAATACCGAAGGTCTGCGATTCGTCAAGGTCCGTACAAGGACAACCAAGGTGCCGCAGATTGGTGACAAGTTTGCGTCTCGTCACGGTCAAAAGGGTACTATCGGTATCACTTATCGACAAGAGGACATGCCTTTCTCCAGGGAGGGTCTGACGCCAGATTTGATTATCAACCCTCACGCCATTCCATCCCGTATGACAATTGCCCATTTGGTCGAATGTTTGCTTTCCAAGGTTGGCGCCATCACAGGACAAGAGGGTGACGCCACACCCTTTACCGATGTCACTGTAGATCAGGTATCTCAACTACTCGAGAATGCTGGTTACCAAAAGCGTGGTTTTGAGATCATGTACAACGGCCATACGGGTAAGAAGATGCGAACTCAAATCTTCTTGGGCCCCACATATTACCAGCGTCTGAGGCATATGGTCGACGACAAGATCCACGCTCGTGCTCGTGGACCATTACAAATTCTGACGCGCCAGCCTGTGGAGGGTCGTGCTAGGGATGGTGGTCTCCGTTTCGGAGAGATGGAACGTGATTGTATGATTGCTCACGGTGCTGCTGCTTTCTTGAAGGAGCGCCTCTTCACGGTCTCGGATGCGTACACGGTGCATGTGTGCGACATTTGTGGCCTGATGAGCCCTATTGCGTAAGTTGATTGCTCCCCATGGCCATATAATCAGAGTGCTAACGATTGTACAGGAATCTGAAGAAGAACCTTTACGAATGCCGTCCCTGCCACAACAAGACGCGCATCTCGCAAATCCACATTCCCTACGCGGCCAAGTTGCTCTTCCAGGAGCTTCTCGCCATGAACATTGCCACACGCATGTTTACGGACCGGTCTGGACTCAGCGTGCGCGACTAGATTGTTTGTGGGACTAGTCATTTTGCATTGTTATGGCGTTGGTCTTTGCTAGCAGATTGAGAGGAAATGTGATGCCGTAGAGGTATCCTGGCGTTACCTTTTGCGATGAAATAGGGTACAAATATCTAACAGTCCACACCCTTTATGAAGATGTTTTCCTCGCGTCCAAAGGCGGTGAAAAGACATGTGTGGTTAGATAAAATCCAATAATGCCTTTTTTTTGAGTTTGCACTTGTGTTTGTAGTCTTATGAGCATTGCTTATCACTGTACTGATGGTATTGAAACCTGGATGGTTGAAACTGCAGGTGGTTTCGAAAACAAAGAGGGTTATGGAAATTGTGCGGAGTTGTGTGGAGAAGCACCTACCTGTTCGGTCAGATGATACGCGCCTTCCTCCTGAGGCCAGTCAAGCTCGTCGGACAAACAGGGTCTGCATCGTTTGATGCCCTCGCCTTGCATTTGCATTAATGAGTAGTTGCATCCGCTCACTCTCTGCCTTTAGGGCGCTCGGCGGTCCAAGCAAAGTAGCAACATACGACCTTGGGGTGGGCAGGGAGCATTGGGGTACTACGTGGGCATTGCGGAGTCTGCATTTCGAGTGCAGTGGGTTTGGCGGACAGTGGGCGGTTCCGTATGGGCATTGCCATGGAAGGCTGCGGCATTTTGTCGAGGGCAAAATGTTGAACCCCGCATCCGTAGTCGGTGGTTGGGGTTGGATGCGTGCGTGGGACCAAGAATCCAAGACTGCGAGGAGGAGAAGGCTCCCGTACATACGAGGCTACGACGGAGCACCGTTCCTGCTTGTGGGTCATGGCAGGTGCCACGATCGCGGACGCTCAACAGGGAGCAAAGGGGCCTTGGCTTGCCGCTCGTGGTGCAGCCGACGATGGACGGAGATTGCGCGGTGGTTGGATGGAAACCACCTGGGCTGGAAGCGACGCCAACAGCAAGTCGGCCAACTATCTGGCTTTTGGGATTGATTTACAGTGACATGCGTGGCGTAGAGAGAAACGGCATGCAACCTGGTGGTTCTGGGCCGATTTCTTTCCGTCACAGTCTCGTCGTTACCAGGGAGGCATGCCGGAGAGTCAGCGCCATGGGCTCGCTGACGCTCGTCCGCGAAGTTCCTCGAAAAGCGTCGCGGGCTGTTCGGCTACGGCCTGGACGAACATCAAGACGGCAGGCAGGCTCGGCGGCGAAGGCGGCCGTGGGACACAAAGCATGCGTTCTAGACGCAGAATCAAAATAACCCTAATTGCGACATGCGACCGAATGTGGACAGACTGCAGCATGTCTTTGGCCGTGTCGGATGAAAGAAAAAACTGCGTTGGTGGCACATGGGTGGATGCGCGATGCTTCTACCGCCGTTCAGGAATTGGAACGCGCAATTAGCTCGCCATGCCACAAAGCAAGGCCACACGGACCCCTTTGGCAGAGCGCCAACATCATCACGGGCACAGCAAGTGCTGGAACAACAGTGCAAATCAAGTTGCTGCGAGCAAATATATTTCTCCATGCGTCTGAACATGTATAACTGCAGCGCCGGATATCCCATATGTCTAATCGGGTTAGCGCGTGAGATGATCGGGGCCAAGGGGGCCTCACCTCTTGCAAAGCGCGACAGAGAGAGAACGTTTTAGCGATTCCGCCCAATATGATCTGGCAAGCCGACCACCCCAGCTGGGCCGAAGCCCTTTCTTTGCCTTCGCGGCAGCCCTCACCACCCATCCTCCCTTACCATACACATCTTCATCCCGTGCCTGCGTCTTTGTATCAACGCGCATCATCTGCTCCACGACACCTGGACTTGCTGTCAAGCCCGCTGCACCAACGCCTGAGCTGACACATACGCAAACCTGCTGGCCTCTAAACTCACCGCTGCAAGCAAACGTCTTCACACCACCCGCGCAGCCATCCACCAAGTCTTCTGCTACCCACCCCCAGAGAGCCTTCATCACCACCGCGTTGCTGCACGCGAACATGACCACAAAATCACAGAAGACACTCGTCGTCACATTCAAGCTGTCACCAGAGTCCCTAAGTCAGTTCCCGCACCAGCCCGCGCCCGCCGTCAAGGAGGAAGCCAAGGCATCTACACCAACACCCACGCCCCAGATTGTCGAACCTACGCCTGCTGCCACTCCCGCAGACTCGACCGCAGACATGAACGCCAGCACACCCTCGTCGCTCGCTCCTCCCTCGGCCAAGAGGAAGGGCCCCAAGCCTGGGAGCAAGCGGAGTGCTGCGCAGATGGAGGCTGGCTCCAACGCCGGCACACCCAAACAACCAAAGGCCAAGCCTGGGCCCAAGAGGAAGAAGATGGGAGACATCATCAACGACCCCAACTCAAAAGGTCCCTTTGCTGCACCAGCAGCCATCAACAAGGCTGGCCCCAAGGCTAACCTAGGCGCCATCAACGAGCGACTACGTGCCCTTGACCGATCAGGCGCCAAGTGCCGTCGATGGGAGAAGAAGGGCTTCCAAGTTCGCAGCTTCACCGGCGTCCTGTGGCAAGTACCTACCTACCAGCCAGGCCGCGGGTCTGCTTTCGCCGACGACGTCAAGAGCGACACCACTGGCACCAGCGACTCCAAGCTCAAGGACGAAAGTAGTGCCATCAGCGACAAGAGCGGCATGAACGGCGACAGCACGCCAATACCGACGCCGATGAACGGCCTCGAAAGCTCACCAGCTCCCATTCCAGCTTGAGCCATGTCAGCCTCCTAGACTCACATCACCCACCCCTAATCGACAACACGTCACTGGCTGCACATGTCACGGTTTACTATTGCTTTATTCACTGCAGACTATTTTCTTATGTCAATCATTGTTCTGGGACCCTGTTCGGCGTTGGAGGAGCGCATTGCATGTTTGTTCGATGGCGTTGACTCGGAAATTCCTAGCTTGCCACTGGCAGCATAGCGCGAGGGTGCGGGAGCACGGTCTTAATATGGGACTACACGTGTACTGGATACCGATATCACTCGAATTAGCGGGGAAGACGCGGCTTTGCATAGAATTATGGATGAGAAGCGAGAGTATTGTATACCATTCACTGTCATCTTGATGTGTTGCTCGTGGTACCTTTGTGTGATTTGCATAGGGAATGTACTATCAGAGCACCCGGCATAAAGTGATGGAAATATGAAACTGACCATTTTGCTCCAATATCTTCAAACAATCGTAACATTGTCCCCAGAGGCTGCCATTTTGCGTCAGGGTGACCCGGGCGTGATGGCAATGGCGTGAATGGCGTTATCGCAGCCATCGACTGCGGGGATCGTCACCGATAGCTCGGCTGGTTCCAAACGACCGACCGACCATAGACAACGACTGACGCACGTCGTGAACTGCACCCCGTCGCCAGCTTTTGAGCCCAAAGCAACTCTTTCTGCAAATGGAACCATGAATGTATTTGTGAATGTAGTTGGACAGGAACCAGGCCGTCGTTGATTCCCGTTTCTACCGGTTGGCAACTGCCAGCACAGAGTACCGCATACGGTACACTCGGCGCATCAGTACCAACCCACGCGTTTTTGCCGTCTCCAACCCACTCAAGTCTCGCCGCTCGCTGCAATCGCCAGACCAGCCATTCTCGTTCGCGACTCTTGCGCCTTTGCCTCACCGTCGTCACGCCCGAACGTCACCGCGGACAGCCAGCTGCACACAGCGCCACCATCGCTATGAACGCTCGTAGAGAGAGCTGGGCCAGAGTCGCTGCTGGTTCAGTCGGCAGCAACAACTCATTCCAACAGCCTGCGCGCTCCACACCCTTCTCACACTTTGTCAACAACTCCGCGGCAGCGCATGCGAATCGGCTCTCACGCTCCATCGACGCCGACGGCCACATGTCTACAAGCTTCGGAAGGGGCGGCGGACCACTGCCTTCCTACTCGAGCCAGTCTGGCTATTGGCAGGGTCTGGGAGGGTCTGCCCAAGATGTACCTCCCTTCTTTGTGCCCTCATATCTCCGAGGGTCCAAGCATGCAGAGAAGCTACATGAGGCGCACAAGGCGAAGTTGACCGCGCATCGCGAATTCAAGTCGACGCACTCGTCCAATGCGGGGTCACTCTCAACGAGCTCCAGTAGCGTGAATCTACATAAAATACCACCTTCACATCGAGGTCTCACGCATGAGGTTGTCGAGCGCGCACCGGTATTTGTGGATGAGCCAGTGGCGCCTTGGCCGACAAGGTGGAATGATGGAGACCGGTTCAATCAGCTGGAGCTCGAGGAGAGTGGGAGACTAGCCAAGTTCTCGGGCACGCAGAAGACACACGATGAGGCAGCAGCGGTGCGAGCAGACTTTCCAATGCCTCGGCAGTGTGGCATCTATTACTTTGAGATTACCGTCATCTCCAAAGGAAAGGACGGGTATGTACATGGGGAACCGCGTTGAATGCCTGCTGACTTCCCTTATAGGAGAATGATCGGAATCGGCTTCTCCGGACCAAAGGTTGCCTTGAGCCGGATACCAGGCTGGGAACCGGACTCGTATGCATATCATGGTGATGATGGTCAGGTATTCAGTAACACTACTTCGGGGAGGTCATATGGGCCCAAGTTTGGCACATTGGACATCATCGGTTGTGGCATCAACTTTCGAACCAACACCGCCTTTTTCACAAAGAATGGGCATCTGCTAGGTACCAGCTCACCGCATGTCTACCTAATCAGCACTAACAGGGTTAGGCACCGCTTTCCGGGATCTGAAGCCGAACATGCCTTATTACCCCACAGTAGGCATGAAGAAGCCAGGTGAAACAGTACGAGTAAACTTTGGTCAAGAACCCTTTAACTTCGATATCGACAAAATGGTGCACGACGAGAAGGCAGCTATACAGGCCGAGATCGCTCGGACAAAGTTTGAGTCTTATGCAGGCGGCAGCGAGGACGCGTTGATACATCAACTAGTGGGGCAATATCTGGCTCACGATGGCTACGTGGAGACTGCGCGGGCTTTCTCGGATGAGATTGTTGAGGAGGCGAGAACGCTTGCGAATGGCGAAGATGAGACTATCCCTTACCGGACAGCAGTGGAGGACTTGGACGCACTGAACCGGCAAAGTGTGTTTTGTTGTCTCTCCTACGACTTCACTCTGCTAACAAGATACAGAAATACGTACAGCGATTCTCGATGGCGATATTGACAAGGCACTGAAGCACACAAGCGCATATTATCCCTCTGTGCTTCGGGACAACGAGAACATATATTTCAAACTTCGCTGCCGAAAGTTCATCGAGATGATCAGACGATCTAGTGAAATGACAGCGCAGTGCAGGGCCTCCAAGCGATCGGCTCCTTCTGCAACAAATAAGCGGAACTCTACAGCGACGGAGGAATATGATTTCGAGATGGAGCTAGATGAGCAGCTGGGCGTTCACAACGCACCACCGAGCTGGGACAACAAGGACCAAGACGATGAACTAGACGACGATGATGACATGGAAGACAAAGAGACCAAGATCGCACGAGCAACGAATGACACGATTACATATGGCATGGAACTCAGAACCGAATTCGCAAACGACCCCAGACGGGAAGTCAAGAAGGCTCTCGAGGATACTTTCGCACTCATCGCCTACCCTGATGCACGAGAAAGCATGTTGGCGCCATTATTAGAAGTCTCTGGTCGCGCACCGGTGGCGGAGGAGCTTAATAGCGCGATATTAGGTACGTTTTGCATATCCTACAGTTCAGTCTTGGATCACCCGCTAACAAACCCAAAACAGTCTCTCTAGGCAAATCCTCCTCAGCCGCGCTCGAGCGCCTAATCCAACAAACCGAAGCCCTGGTAGCTGAGCTCGCTGACGATGGCGGCCCCGGCGCCTTCATCAACGTCCGAAGTGACTACTTACAATAGTATAATCCAGTATCAAGGGACCGCATAGACACATCGCTATATCTGACGAGTGTGGGAAACATGCTTCGAATGTACCAAACAAAGTTCGCTGTGCTCTTGTGGTCTCCTCCTAAGCAGAAGAACGCCGGATGTAAGGTCTTGATACTTTCTTTGCCCACTTTACCTGCTCGGCGCAGAAACACTTGGTCTGGTGATGTGGAGTAGGATTCACCTACTGCTGACTGTCCACCGCGAACTCACAGAGAAGGCGTCGAGGTTATTATCGCGTCGGTCATGGGCTTGATCATTTCCCTTGTCCTTATTTGTGCGGTTTCGTGGCATTTGCATAGGGCTAGGACGGGGCGTTGAGTGAGGGTTGTATTGGTTCATCATCACTACTCTGTTATCAGTATCTGTAAGGTTGGAGGATGGAGGAGGTTGGTTTGGTATATTTTCATGTGTCGTCCACTGAAGCTCCCTTATGTGTGAGCTGGGATGGGAAATGATACTCTTTATCAGTTGTTTTGCTTCCGTGTGCTAATTGGGGTTTGTGCCACAAATACCCCCCTGGATGAAATCTCCCCAATGTCGTCCTTGGATGCTACACTCATCCACTTCACAAAGGCCACCACCACTTCTTCTTCTTCCCCTCCACCTCCCCAGCCACAACACCGCCCTTCTTCGCCTGCCCATCCATCCCAAGCTCATCAAAGAACACAACAAGCACAGTCGTATCATCCATCGCACTCCTAGTCCATGGCCTCGGTATAGCCATCAATCCCATCAACAGTCCCCTCCTAGTCCCACCCAACGCATTCCTCGCCAGACAAACCGCCGCATTCTCATCCTCGATAGCGAAGAACTCGGGCGTTGCTTTCCAATCGACTTCCTTCTCGTTATCCGGATCGCACGTGACGCCGTCGTCTAGTGTTGTGGCCATGGCATAAGAAGCCGGCGGTGAGGCCGCCAGAACCGGGTCTGCGCGCACGGAACCTGAGCCCCGGGCGCGCGCGGAGATGTAGCGGGATACACATTCCACGGCGTGGTCGGAGGAGATGCGGTCCCAGAGGCCGTCGGAGGCTAGGATGAGGAAATCGCTTTTCTTATCCTCCTCCGCCTTGCCAGCAGTGACGGTCCCACCCGCACGTACGATTTTCGTCTCGGTAACTTCAGGCTCCGCAGTCATGTACGGCGGCGTCTTACTACCCGGTCTCGGTGCGGGACCCCAGAACTTGTGCTGAGCGGTCTTCACACTCTCGTTATCCCATTTCCAGCGGTGGTCACCGAAGGCGCGGGTTACGGCTATGCCGAGGAGACGGCCGGAGTTTGGGTCGAGCATGTTTGGTTCATCTGGGTGGGCGGCGTTCAGACGCTGGACTTCGGCTTCGTTGAAGCCGGTTTGGTCGACGGAGAGGGGCATGGCTGTGTAGGTGGCAGACTCTGGGTCCCAACGGCCGAGCACGGCGCGCGAGTCGCCGGTGCAGGCTACGCGGAGGGTGGAGGTTTGCGGATCGAAGGCGGCGAGTAAGGCACAGGAGCCTGAGAAGGCTGGCGTGAGGGCGGCGAAGGCAACGGCGTTTGCGGCAGGGAACCAGTTTGCGGCTGTTTTGGCGCGGTCCATGATACTCTTGTCGACAGCGAGAAAGGCGTTTTTCAGCGCGGATTCAATCTCTGGGCTGGATGCTGTGGATGCTAAGGCTGAGAGTGCAGAACTAACGCGTGGAATCAACAGCCAAGTTAATGTCAACGCCGTGAGTTTTCCCGCGTGGCCATCGAATATAGTCCAGTAATTCCACAATTTCTCGCCCCCAGGACCGGGACTCGTGCCCATGGAGAAGAAGTCCTCACACGGTTGGTTGCTGCGGATGCGGCACCCGTGGGTTATCGGCATTTGCACGCCTGGCATGCCTTTATACCCCCTTTTTGCATCCTTTTCTGTCATCATCCAGCCCGAGCAGAGTCTTTCGAATTGGTCGTCGAATATAAACTTTGCAGCCTCGGGGTTTTTGAACGGCGCGGCGGGGTCTGGGATGTGGTAGTCCAGGTGGTGTTGAATTTCATCCGTGTTGCTGTAGAAATGGAGGGCTGATGCCAGCCTTCCTCCATCGTCTTGCGGGCTGTAGGCTGCGTAGACGGCATTTGTCCAGTCTTTGAATTCGACGAAGAAGTATGCAATGGCAGCTAGTGTACCAAGGAAAACAAACGTTTTCTTTGGAAACGCAGATTGGCGAAGCCTGGTTGTTGGGTCTATCCTGGGTTGTTGATGACTCTTCGGCCCCCTCTGCAACGGTATAGCTCTTTCTTGCGTCCTGCCATGCTGGAGCCGCCCCAGAAGTCGTGTTTGTGAAAAGGCACGTGATGTAGCATCTGTCCTTACGCGCCCCGACTGCTCTACATGCGGCTGAAAAGACCAGGTTGTAGGCGCCAGAGGTGTGCGTAATCGGGACGTTAGCCGTGTTTGCGCTGCAGACTTGAGCCGCACGGCGCTTCCCCCCCGCCTTGGTAACATTTTTGGCCGTTGAAATCCCGTTCCGGGACTTTTATGAGTGAACGAGGAGGAACGTGTTGTTCTTGGTTGTTGCGTGTTGTCGATGTTAGGAAGGTGGAGGGTCTGTGCGTTGCGCTAGTTTGATCGCCCTCTTTTTTCCACGGGTGTGGAGCAAGCGGGTAGCGCCTGGTGGAAGGCCTCAGACACTTTTAGCATGTCGTGCAGAAGAACCGTTTCTCTGATGCAAGCCTCCCGAAAGCTATGTATAGAGTCACAGAATACGACATGTCATCGAACAAATGCTACTTTGTGCGACAAGTTGCGCGCTTTTGACGAGAGACACAGCGTTACAAGCATAACGAGTAGAATAGTATTGCAGCTAATGATAGAATGTTGTAAGGGGTATCGTCATTACTTGCTTGTTAAATTCTTGTTACAAGTTGTTCAAACGCCTCCCAAGCAAAGGAAACAAACAGTGGTACCCGCCATGGACGCCGAAAAGACACATGATGATCCAGCAGCACTATTATCTCTCCCGAAAATGATGGGCACCTCTTACTGTGATAGGAGATCCTCCTTCTTCTGGCCTCGGTCTCCCGTGTATTAAGCTTTCACTTCCAATGTTCTCTGTACAAGCCGGTTGCTTGCTCCATTGTGTGTGCAGCGGCGACGTTCTTCGACGTTGCGAGAGACTCGCCGTATTGTGACGCGAAAGATTATATTACATCTCAGTCCAATGTACAGCCTCAATCTTGTCAACCTCTTCGTATACCCTCTTCTTCTTCTCCTTCTTCTTGGCATTTGTGTTCTTGCGCCGGAGCATCAGTTTCATCTTGGATGCTAGCTTGCCCCCAAAGGTCGCTGTTGTAGGTGTACCGGAACTTTGATCTTCTTGCTTCTTCTCTTCTTCTTTTGCGCTGTCATGGTGGTCCGAGACATAGTCTTGTTGAGATAGGTCTGCCAGCTTGAACTGATTTGGATGACTAATGTGACTGATCTGCCTTGGCTGTGATGCAATCGATGTGTTTGACGAAATCTCTCTAGCTGTGATTGCGGGTTGTTTGGGCTGAACAATGGTGGAGCTAGGCTTGGGCTTGGTTGGAGCCTTTGCTGGAAGTGGTTGCAGCATACGCCATACAGGCTCTGTAGGACTGGAAGGTTCAGAAGACGAAGACATGGGTCTGACCAAGACCACCGAAGAGTCATCCCATCCATGGTCCATTCGTGGTGAGTAGGCTGGTGTGGACGGCTCAGAGTCGATGAAGGTGCCAAACGACTTTGCGGACATTGGTGGCGGCGACATTGGCCCCAACGACCTTGGTGTCATGGGAGTGTGGACGAGGGCGGGAGGAGGGTAACTTTTTGCTGAGAAACGATGCGGTCGTTCGGATGACATGGTACGAGGCTGCTTTGGCAGGCCGTGAGTGGAGAGTGGTCTGTGAATGCTGCCGCCCAATGAAGCCGAGCCTAGACCGGGTGACGGCACAGAGAGTGTAGCCATATCTATCAAGGTGTTACAACGCCAAGTTGTGACAAGCAAGAGTGGGCGTAATGGTATGGGTCTGTTGAAACACGCGGTAGGAAAAGAAACACGGGAATGGCAGCGGCGAAGGATGTAAAAGAAGGCAGCACCCGTCTACACATGCGAGTACGGAAAGAGTGATATTGCGGCACAGCAATGGTTTCCGGTCAGAATGGGTAGATCAGAGCAAAATACTGCGCCCCTCAACGAAACGGAGCGATAACAAAGGGCTGTCAGCGGTGCCACATGAGGCCTGCAGGCTACAGTTTGGTATATGAGGGCACCACACACGCGTCATCCGCGCCGCATAGATGCGTACTACACTGATTACAGAAGCAAGCGACCTGTCAGCGCATTCAAGCTGTAGTAGTGGCAACGTGGAGCTACGCCGTTCGAGTAAACGCGTTGAAAAGACTCGAGAGCCGCTGTCCTGACCCCACCGTCTCTACCTGGCATGGCAAATTCCCAGAGGATGAGGGACGTTGGATATGCGGCTAAGTGAGGGAATGATTGGCAATCCAACACAGAGGAGCGCTAATGTGAGTGCTTGATTGGTGGGCGGGGAACAGGATGCATCGACTACGCCGCAAATTCATATAGAGCAGCGCCTGCGGAATCGCATCGCTCGTACTTTGGGAAGCTGGGGGTCTAAGCCAGCATAGGGTGAGGATTAGAACGGCTGGGATCTGCTGCGGTCATTTGGGGTGGAAGCATAGCGGCTCCTGGTGCATTGTGTAGCGAATCACGTTTGCAGGCCACGAGTTCAGCCTGCGGGTCTCTCAGCTAGGCATGCTCGCTGGGATGTGGTCAGATCGTTCCGAACAAATGGTCGGCCAGAAGAAGGAGCGTTCTCGTATTTTGGTTCGCCGCCATTCAGCTCCTCTGGTTCCTGTGGTGCTCGTTCCCGAGACGCTCAGGCTGAGCAAGGGTCAAGAGTTCGCTGATCAAAAGTTGGCTCCGCAGGCCTGAGTGGTCGGAAGAAACAGTAGACAAGTTGTCCGTCTTTGCGACCTAGGCCTCAATAGTGCAAATCGAGTCATGAGGGGCGTCTACGCCGCAATATCAGTGTTGTTGAAAAGTGGGTATGGCTGGTCTTGTTCGCGGCAGAAAACCGTTGTGGATGAGGTGTTGTGCAACGTTTATAAGCGCCGTGCAAGCTGATCCATGCAGCTACTGGTGCAGACATGCAAATGCCATGCCAGTTGTAGCAGCCGTAAGCGTGTTTGGGACACGGGTTAGATTAGCCAGATGCACCCGCGTGAGGGGTCATGGTAAGCGATGAGCTGTTGTGCTTGCGCGGTCGGGTAGTTGATAGGGAAAGCCTATGATTGCACGCTTTCGCCAAGCACGTCGGGACGACTCGAGGATCAAGATCGCCGAGACGAAGCCCAAGAAAAACCGACATGCAGGAGAAGCTTGTCCGACACAGGTATGCCCCGAGCTCAGTGCCTTGTTTTGCGGGAGCCAGAGACGGCGGATGCGGAATATGGCGGGGCCGTCGTAGCTGACAGAAGGGAAGGCTCCACCTGCTAAATCTCTGACGCGTCAACGTTCCATCACCAACACATCCTTGACACATGTCCGGATAGTGCCGTGATATCGCAACAATACTTTTCCAAAGGATGTAGTGCCCATCCTTCCGCTTGACTTGCCCTTTTGTTGCCTGAGGAACAGTGTGGTATCATGCACCTGATTTCACCTGGAATGCAGTCAATGGCAATCGGAATATTGACCCTCCGCATTCCATGTGTGTGGTACCACACCCTCTGACAGTTGTTTGTATGATCTGGAAATCTTGACAACTACAAGTTGGACCACTCCAAACATGTGTATAGGTAAGAGGGAGTCTGCCAGGTAAACGAGATCACACCGCTCATGCTCACTCTGGTCACATAGACACAGTGAGTCCATGGGCGGCAAGTTGGGAGGTGTTGTATTCCTATAACTTGCCTACCATCATGTTGTACACCTCATTCCTTTGTCATTCTCGATCAAGCACTGTAAACAAATCAACATGCCTCGTCATATCATAAATGAGACTCATCCTGGTCTTCCTCTCATCTTGTATCATGAGCTGATTTCATTCGCTTGCTTTACCATCTCAATCACACTCCTTTATACCTTTACTTCAACATGAGATCTGATCTTTGGCTATTTGCTACGCTTGGCCTCGCCGATGCCTGGGTATTGAGCCCACGCCAGACTCGAGCTTCTCCTCCTTCTCCTTCTACCACTCTTTGGCACCCGAAGACTAATCATCCCGAGTTCTTCAGTCTCCGGGTCGATATTCCCGCAGGGTGCAGTCCCGATGCCACTACAGGCAGTGACAACAACTTTGGAGATGGTGATGCGGCTGATTGCACGTTTGTCAACTATGCGATTCGACTGGAGAATGGCATTGCAATTGCCACTCCTTACAACCAATGGTGGGACCCTAAGCTGCCCATCATGTTCGTAGACGATGACACCAAGCTGTATACTGTAAGCCTTGCCAATCGTTCCATGGCCAGCATTGAAAGCCAGCTGACAGACATATACAGGTCAGCGAGCAGCCCCTGGAGTTTTACATCGACACAGCTATGGGTGCGTTGCGCTACGTTCCTGTGGGATGGCTTCCACCAAACTCGATTTCCACCAGCTTCTATCACACCGGAAACAACCTACTCGGTGTAGTCGGTCCCAGCACTGCTTTCCTGAGCTGGCCCTCTACCTAAGGTGTAACTGGCAACGCCTTGTACGACGCGCCGTGGTGGCTCTGCCCTCTCAGACGTACAGGACAATACCAAGTTTTTGTCAACAACAACAATTTTGGTCTGAGCAATTCTGAAGATAGTTCTTCAGGTGTATCCAAAGATGCACAAAGATGTCAGGTGGTATCGTTTGCTGCAATCAACGCCAATCCATGGGCGAGGAGCCAGTCTGCCCCACTTTCATGAACGGGCAAATACTGAGTGCCCGTTGCACATTGCTCATTTTACAATTATCTTCTGCTCCTCTTAGTCTTATTATTATTCTCTCTTGATACTCATGTTGACTCCTCGTATGTCATTCATACGCTGTTTTGTACGTTAGATGGAATCCAATCTATAGCAGCTCCTGACTCGCATTCACCTTCACTCCCACTTGTTGCTCGCGAACGCGATGGCTACTTGCAATTGCACTCACTCTCACTTATGCGTCAACACGCGTTTGCTCCACGCGCTAGCGCCTTGCTGTCTACAATTGCACCTCTGAATTTTCGTCTTCTACTCTACGCAACGGCACCTCGCACTGAAAACTCTACTTAGCAACGCTCCGCACATCACCACAGTAGCATCACAAGTACAGCATTGCAACAGCTATGGACTTCCCTCACACCCAGCTTCAGGCCAGCATAGTTGCGAGGGTGTATCTGACGACTGGAGTGCCTTCGATCTACGGTCAACCTAATATGCGTGAAGGCTCGAGTGACGGCGAAGGTTCTATCAGACAGCACTCCTTGAAGAGCTCGAGTAGTCTCCGAAACCTTGGAAGTCTCTTCGGACGCAGCCGCACCAGTGTGGCAGGCAGCAGTACCCAGCTGGCCTCCATTGCGGGCGCTGACCACGAGGATGACGACACAAGCGCAACGACTGAGCGCTATCACGAGCCAGTCATCTTCGAGGATGAGACTGAATCATCGCACGAAAGCATAGGCGAGGGCGAAATCGGAGAGCAAAGTAAGTATAGTGCATTCACTGACGCAAACACCCAAACTGACAAAGTCGCAGTCACCTTCCAAGATGCACTTCGTTATCAAGATGACGATAGACATAACCACCAAGGTCTCTTCGAACGTCGTCACCAAGCCACAGTCGGAAGGCAAGGTCAAGATCAAGTCCAGTGCCCCCAAGTATCCATACCCGATGATTCTATCACTTTCGGTCGTTCTACCAGGCTCAAGGTCAAGCCCACCACCACCATCGATGGTGCCAGCATGTACGGAGCAGACTTTGATGTCGCAGCTGCCCTCAGATCTCTCGAAGCCCATATGGCAAAGGAGACCTCAGAGGAGACCAATCCCGAGGAAGTTAGCGACAATCTCTACCAGCACTCGCGCCCAGCATCCCTACATGTCACTCTCTCGTCGAACGATCTCGAACGTCTCACAAAAGAGCTCTACGAACAGACCATTGCTGACGTTCACCTCTCTCTCTTTGCCTTCTGGATAAATACCAGCCCTGAGAACTATCATGTGGCAAGGAAGCATGTCCGCGAACTCGGCTGCGATAAGGTAACTAATTAGTCTTTCCATTCAACATTCAGTTCACTTCAGCTAACAAACCATAGGGCTACATCCCTTGCCGGTTGACTAACTTAGCCGTCCGGCACCTACTGACCGAGACAGAGGTATCCAGGCCTGAGTATGTGCATCCAAAGCACTGCCACTATCACAACGCTGCCCTTACAACCACCTCCTCCCACCACACTGCCAACCTATCTGGACTGAAAATCTGGATACTCATTGTTACGGAGACTGACCGTTTGTGTATAGGATGCCACATCCCGTCCTCAATGACGAGGCCTCTCGAGCCGAGCGGGCTGTCGACCCACTCGGGGGCAGTCGTCCGGGTCGTCTGAACCCGGCGCTGCCCCGGGTCGACAGGCTCCCGCCGGCTCTGAGAGAGCTGAATCAGAAGAGGAGTCGGGCGGCGTTGCGCTCCGCGTCGATGGCGACGATGGCGTCGTCGTCGTCGACGCGGAGCAGGTATCCACCGGATAGTAAGTTCTTTCCATGTCCTCCTCCAGGTCCGAACTGGACATGAAAGAAACAAAAGCTAATATTACGCTGTAGCCCCAGACCGGCCGCAGCCGCTGGCACCACGATCTGCCTCGGCGAACTTTCTTCCCACCATCTCCGCGAGCCCGATGCCCCCGGTCCCGCAACTGCCGCCCATCCACCGCTCCCCCTCCGGTCTCCTCTCGCTCTGGCCATCGAGCCCATGCCTGCCCTCGCGCCCTCTTCCCTCCCTCCCACGCGCCACCACCTCCTCTACGGCAATGCGGTGCGCCTCCGCCACCATGTTGGCCTCTCTGCCTGTGTCCAATCCCCCCGCCATGCCGGCACCACCTCCCATGGGCTTCACAGGTCCTAGTACGAATGTTGACAGCATCAACGCCAACATGGCTGGGCTAGGCCTGAACGATGCTGCATCTGAAGCAGAATCGGATGAGGATGACGAGTTCCGCTCCCGCCTGGCATCCATCTACGAGAGAATGGTCGTGGTCCAAGGACCGGAGGAGCTTGACGAGATTATGGAAGAGTTGAAGATTCTGAGGGCGTTGTGGGCTCCAAGGCGTGTTTGATAGCTCACTTTGATGGGCACATGGGTGAGCGAGGAGGACCTCAACGTAGATAGTCGCTGAGGATACTATACCAAAAATGTAATATATACCAACAGGCTACTGTTTTAAGTTGTGTGAGCTGTGGTCGAACACTGAAGTATAACAGGCTAAAGTGAAACCTCGGTCATGTGATGTGATGCATTGCTTTTGCGTACCTATGAATTACCCATCCCTCCTTCTGTAATACCACACTACCATGTGTGTATTCTTCATTCATCACCGCCGCCTCTTTGTACCGTTTTGAACTGCATGACCGTTAGCTCTGCGTGCCTCATCGCCGCTGACTGCCACCTCATCGTCATTCATCCACTCTCTTGCGGCACCAGGAGTACGTCGTCGGAACTGACCAGCGCCCACAGCTACCACTTCATCTTCGCTATCACTAGCCTCGATATCCAATAATACGGGCATCCTGAACTCTGCCTCTCCTACTGCTGATCCAAGTTCTGTGCCCGAAGCCTTGACAGGGTCCACTGTGAGCACGTCAACTTCTTCATCTTCTTGGTCTAGACGCCGCTTGTGGAGCTCCTCGAGAGGCTGGATGTCGAACTCGTCTTCGCGCTCAATGTACTCGACGTTTTCTTCTACTTCGACAAAGTCGGGGGCGAGGGCAGACCAACGCTGGGGCTGCAGGATGGACCAGAGCCAGATGCGGCCAGAGTCTACTCCGACAGCGGCGACGAAGGGACGGAAGGGGTGCCACTGTAAACATTAGCACATGTGTGATGTGAGTATCCGACGAACGTACCTCAACTACAGACAACTCCTCCTTGGTGCCTTCGAGGATCTTAACCAGACTTCCCTGTCCACGCTCCCAGACGTAGATGTGGTGGTTCATCCAGGTAGAAGCAGTGACGTATTCGCCGGTAGGGCTGAACGAGACATGGTTCCATGAGAGCCTTTGGACCAGATCCTGGAACTTGTGTTCGACTTCCAGTTGGAGAGTGTCAAAGTCCAACTTGGGGTCACTGAGGTCGGGGAGGTGGAGTGTCCTGACAATACGGTCGCTAGAGTTGAGCACGACGTCTCTGCCTGAGGGCGTCAAGCGGATGTATACAATGATGTTTGTGGTAACCCTGAAGGAGTAGCGTACTTGGTGTGTCTCTGTATCTATAATGTTCAGCCACCCCTTGTTTGTACCAGCGATGATGTGTTGGCCAGTCGGAGTAAAGAGAGTCATAGTCGTCGTTTGCTTCGCATCCTGAGCCGTCTGCTTCTCAGAGGCATTCTCGCGTTCAATGTCGGTTCGGTGGGGCGCGGATGACAGGGAGTGTTTGATGGGGACTTGGTCGGTCATGTCAACAATGACAGGTTGGTCTTCGAAGAGGGCGGCCACAAAGCACATGCTAGCTACAAGTTAGACAGTGCATTGGGACGTGCGATATGTGCGCCTACTGGTTCTTGGGGTGCAGCTCCGCTATGAAGATGGCTGCCTCGAAGCGGACAGTGCGCACCCGTGAGCCATCCTTCAGATCCCACAATACACATTTCCAGTCCTGGCCTGCGCTGAGGAGGTAGCGGTCGTTGGTCGACCAGCTGAGCGACTGAACTTGGCGCGTGTGGCCTCGGAGCTTGCGCGCGACGCCGTTGGTCTCAATGTCAAATATGACTACTATGCCGTCGTGCTGCGGTGCCATTAGCAGACGTCACATGTCCAGGGGCCATATTTGCGTACACGTCCGGATGCAAGCAGGTCGCCGCGGTGGCTGAAACGGATTGACGTTGAATGGCCGCTGCCTGTGCGTTGTGAGCCACTGTACTGCAGAAGCGTGACATGGTGCATCTATATCAATATCAAAACTCACGTAGACGACCGGTGATGACATCGGGGCAGTCCTGGGCAAGGACAAAGGGGTCAACCAAGGATAAATTCATGATGGCGCACTGCAGGCGGCGGGGTGTGCAGAGAAGAGTGCTCAATGTGCAGCATCTTCGCCGACGCGCCTTATACAGTCCATGCGCGCAGAGTGAAGGGAATCGCAAAAGCCCATGTCGGGCAATCCGCGGGCTTGGACTGGAATGAGGCTCCGCCGTCCGCATACGCACTAGCGGCCAAAGCTGGTGCCAAGACCCTTTGAGCCCTTCTGCCTTTGAGTAGGTGAAGACGGTCTCGCCAGCACGTCTCCCTCACCACCCACCACCCCGCCATCACCGCCGGCCGTTCTGCATTCCCAGAGCGCGTCTTTCTCTCCGTCGAACCCCATAGTGCTCAATAGGGCGCTTTTAATACGCGCGCTCGCCTCTCGCGTCGAGGCGCGACACGGCCAGCGAGCCCCCGGCCCCCCGTGCAGCCCTTTTTCTGCAGGCGCCCTTATCCAACTCGAAATCCTTCCAGCGCGCAGCGCGCACCCATTACTCTCGGCCCGCGACCACAGCAGGCGACATTGCTACGACGGCAGCCTTACTTACTACCTAATACACCGAGGAAGCGCCCCCCGTGGCCACCGCGACCGACGCCCGATAGAACGGCGTCCAGCGACTCCCTCACTCGCCACACTCCTTCAACACCGCCAACATGGCTCCCGGCGTGCCAGCAGTCTCGAAATGTCCGCTCCGGACCATCAAAGAGATCCAGTTCGGTCTGCTCTCGCCCGAGGAGATCAAGGCCATGAGCGTTGTCCATATCATCTACCCTGAGACCATGGACGAGCAGAAACAGAAGCCGCGTGAGCAGGGCCTTAACGACCCTAAGCTCGGTACCATCGACCGCATGTACCACTGCTCGACGTGCAAAGAAGACATTCAGGTCTGCCCCGGCCACTTTGGCCACATCGAGCTACACACGCCCGTCTTCCACGTTGGATTCGTCGTCAAGATCAAGAAGCTCCTCGAGACTGTGTGCCACACCTGTGGCCTGATCAAGGCTGACTTTGTAAGTCTTCCTGCGTGAAGACAGACATTTTCAGACGCGTGATTTCACATACTGACTGCAACATCAGAACCACCCCGATTGGATTGCCGCTACCAAGACAAAGGACGCAAAGAAGCGTTTCGACAAAATTTGGCGCATGTCGCGGACAAAGAGCACGTGCGACGCTGACGGCCCCGACAGTGGCAAGGACAAGATCCCCAAGATACCTCACGGTGGTTGCGGCAGTGCACAGCCTGACACCATTCGCAAAGATGGTCTCAAGCTCACCGCCACCTGGAAGCAGAAGAAGAAGGAAGATGATGATGGCTCAGGCGACCGCAAAGAAGTCATCACCCCCAAGCAAGCTCAGACCATCTTCAAGCTTATGACGGAAAACACGCTAGCACTGCTTGGCCTGAACGCTGACTATGCGCGCCCCGAGTGGATGATCCTCGATGTCTTGCCCGTACCTCCGCCGCCAGTGCGTCCTAGTATCTCCGTCGACGGTACTGGTCAGGGTATGCGTGGAGAGGACGATTTGACGTATAAGCTGGGTGACATCATCCGCGCAAACGGTCGCGTCGCCGAATGCCAGCAAGAGGGTTCACCTCAGCACGTCACTGCCGAGTTCGAAGCTCTTGTCCAGTACCATGTTGCGACATACATGGATAACGATGCCAACGGTGTCCCACAGGCCATGCAAAAGTCTGGTCGTCCTCTAAAGACCATCCGTGGTCGATTAAAGGGCAAGGAGGGCCGTCTCCGTGGTAACTTGATGGGCAAGCGTGTCGACTTCTCCGCACGTACTGTCATCACTGGTGACCCTAACCTGTCACTGGACCAAGTCGGTGTTCCCCGATCCATTGCCCGAACTCTCACATACCCCGAAGTCGTCACAAAGTTCAACATCAGCAAACTCACAAACTTGGTACGCAACGGTCCAAATCAGCATCCTGGTGCCAACTACGTCATCAAGGCCGACGGCGCCCGTCTCGACCTCAAGCACAACAAGAACCTGGACGATCTGCGGCTGCAATATGGCTGGAAAGTTGAGCGCCACATCAACGACGACGATGTCATTATCTTCAACCGTCAGCCCTCCCTTCACAAGGAGTCTATGATGGGTCATCGCGTCAAGGTCATGCCCTACTCCACCTTCCGTCTCAATCTCTCGGTCACATCTCCGTACAACGCCGATTTCGATGGTGACGAGATGAACCTCCACGTTCCTCAGAGCGACGAGACCCGTGCTGAGGTCCAGAACTTGTGCATGGTCCCGAAGCAAATTGTATCACCCCAGAAGAATCAGCCCTTGATGGGTATCGTGCAGGACACGCTTCTCGGTGTCTACAAGATGAGCCGTCGTGACAACTTCATCGGTATCGAACAAGTCATGCCCATTCTCATGTGGGTGCCTGATTGGGATGGCATTGTTCCAGAGCCTGCCATTCTCAAGCCTCGGCCTCTCTGGACCGGAAAGCAGCTCGTGAGCATGGCTTTCCCCAAAGAGGTCAACATTGAGAAGAAGGAGGATGATTCTTCACCTTCGCCGCAGAATGATATCCGGGACAAGAGTCTAATGATCAAGAGTGGTCAGCTGATCTATGGGCAAGTCACTAAGAAGATTGTTGGTGCTTCGGCAGGTGGTGTTATTCACATCATCTTCAACGAACTTGGCCCTGACGCGGCTGTCAAATTCTTCAACGCTTGCCAGCGTATTTGCAACTGGTGGCTGCTCCACCACGGCTTCAGTTTCGGTGTGGGTGATACCATTCCGGATCCTGCGACTTCAGAGAAGATTGCCGATGAAGTCCGGAAGTCCAGAGAAAAGGTGGAACAGATCATCGAGCAAGCAACTTTGGATGAGCTCGAGCCTATGCCCGGTATGACAATTCGTGGTACATTTGAGTCCAAGGTCCAGAAGTTCCTCAACGAAGCTCGTGAAGGTGGAGGTACTGCGGCTCAGACAAGTTTGAAGGACTTCAACAACGTTGTCCAGACTGTCGTTTCTGGTTCCAAGGGTTCCACTGTTAATATCTCCCAGATGGTGGCCCTTGTCGGTCAACAGGCTGTGGAAGGGCAGCGTATTCCATACGGCTTCAAGTACAGGACATTGCCACATTTCGCCAAAGACGACTATTCGCCCGAATCTCGTGGTTTCGTCGAGAACTCCTATCTCCGTGGTCTCACACCCTCCGAATTCTTTTTCCACGCTATGGCTGGTCGTGAGGGTTTGATCGATACCGCTGTCAAGACAGCCGAGACTGGATATATCCAACGTCGTTTGGTCAAGGCCCTCGAAGACGTTATGGTCAAGTACGATGGCACTGTTCGTAACTCCATGGGAGACATTGTTGAGTTCATCTACGGTGAAGATGGTCTTGACGGTGCCTATATCGAAAAACAGTCCATGGATACTATCATGTGCTCCGATGCTGACTTCGAGGCTGCGTACAAGCTGGATGTGTTAACTACTGATCAGCCCGAGATTCCTGTCTGGAAGCTTGAGGGCTCTCCCATGTTCCAAGGTGACGTGGACGTACAGCGAGCTCTCGACGAAGAGTTTGAGCAGATTAAGAACGATCGTGCTGTTCTTCGCGACACATTGAACGAGGAAGAGCTTGATAGCTTCCAATTGCCTCTCAACATCCAGCGGATGATCCGATCTGCTCAGGCTAGATTCGGCATTAACCCGGAAAAGGCTGTCAGCAACCTCACTCCTATTGAGGCGATTCAGCAGGTCCGCGAAACACTCGACCGGTTGATTGTCATTCGTGGTACCGATGAACTGTCGATAGAAGCGCAAAACAGCGCGACTCAACTCTTCAAAGCCCATCTTCGAGCTCGTCTCGCTTTCAAGAAGCTTGCTGTTCAGCACCGCCTAAACAAGGAGGCCCTGAAATACATCCTGGGAGAGCTCGAAGACCGTTTCCTCAAGGCCGCTGTTGCGCCTGGTGAGATGGTCGGTGTCCTTGCTGCACAGTCGATCGGTGAGCCTGCCACGCAAATGACACTCAACACTTTCCATTTTGCTGGTGTGTCTTCCAAGAACGTCACTCTCGGTGTACCGCGTCTCAAGGAAATTCTCAACGTCGCCGCCAACATCAAGACACCATCTATGCTTGTCCGTCAAATCAACAAGAAGGCCGACCAAGGAGATGCCAAGAAGTTGCGCAGTACGATTGAGCTTACAACTCTGCGCTCGTTGACACAGGCTGTCGAGCTTTACTACGATCCTGATATTCAGTCAACTAGAGTGGAAGATGACCAAGACATGGTTGAGTCCTACTTCATTCTACCCGAAGAGGACGAAGTCATCGAATCGCAGTCTAAATGGCTGCTTCGTATCATCCTCGACCGCAAGAAGTTGCTGGACAAGAGTATCACTATCGGCGAAGTTGCTGGAAAGATCAAGGAGGAGTTCAAGCCCAACCTCGCTGTTATCTTTAGTGATGAGAACGCAGATGAGCAGGTTATGCGCGTGCGTTTCATTTGGGATCAAAACCTCACGAAAGACGACGAGGATGAGGACGAGCGAGACGAACGATGGATGCGCAAACTTGAGCAGCATCTTCTCGACGATGTCACTCTACGTGGTGTACCCGGTGTTGAGCGTGCCTTTATCCGTGAACACTGCGTCACCAAGAAGAGGGATGACGGGTCGCTTTTGCACTCCAAGAGCAGCCCTGAGTGCAAAGAGTGGGTGCTCGACACCACCGGTACCGCCTTGGCCGAAGTACTGTCAATTCCAGGTGTGGATGCTACCACCACGTACTCTAACTCGTTCATCGAAATCCTTGCTGTGCTTGGTATTGAGGCAGCTCGAGCTGGTCTTCTTAAGGAATTGGGCATGGTCTTGTCCTTTGACGGTTCATATGTCAACCATCGTCACATGGCATTGCTCGTCGACATTATGTGCCAGCGTGGTGTCCTCATGGCCATCACTCGTCACGGCATCAACCGTAACGACACTGGAGCACTCATGCGTTGTTCGTTCGAAGAGACTGTCGAGATTCTTCTCGAAGCTGCTGGCTTTGGTGAACTCGATGACTGCCGCGGTGTGTCTGAGAACATCATGCTGGGTCAACTCGCGCCCATGGGTACTGGAGAATTCGATGTTGTCATGGACAATGGCATGCTTCTCACCATGGTCGAGGATAACTCCAAGATGATGGGAGGTGCCGCTGGTGCAGGAACCTATCTGAGTGACGGTGCGGCCACGCCTTACGACTTAGGCTCTCCTACGTATGAAGGAGGAATGGGTATGGGCGGGGGATACGACCAAGTGTCCTTCTCGCCTATGGCTGCTGCAGGTGGCGGTGACGATCAAGGTGGCTTTACTGCGTATGGAGGTAGTTATGGTAGCGGTGGCTTCAGCCCCTATGATGGAGGGCGAAGCCCAGGTGGCTCAGGCTTTACCGGCATGTCTCCAGGATTTACCAGCCCTGTCTCGCCAGGCTTCTCTCCCACTTCGCCTGGTTACTCGCCTACTTCACCAGGAACCGCCAGCCCGCGCTTCGCTGCAACGTCGCCGGGTTACATGGCGTCGCCTACGTCCCCACACTACTCTCCAACTTCGCCGCGATACGGTTCGCCTACATCACCGTCGTACTCGCCCACGTCTCCGGCTGGTTACTCGCCCACGTCGCCTCAATACTCTCCTACATCACCCAACTACAGTCCGACGTCGCCAACGTTCATGGGAGGAGCGACATCCCCAGCGTACAGCCCTACATCGCCGCAGTACAGTCCGACATCACCTCAGTACAGCCCGACCAGCCCACAGTACCAAGCCACCAGCGATCGTCGTAGCCCGACATCGCCAACGTCTCCCCAGTACAGCCCGACCTCGCCCCGCTACTCGCCAACGAGCCCGGCAGGATCCTTCTCTCCGACGTCACCCCGGTACAGCCCGACATCTCCAGGGCCTGCATATTCCCCAACGTAAGTACCCTTTGGTCATAGTTGTAGACTTCTCTTTGTTATGAAGCATACGCTAATCATCTTACAGATCTCCGAAGCAATAGTTGGATATGTTGGTGCAGGAACTCTTCTTTCTTCACTGTACTGTATGAAAATCTGTTCTCTTTCCTTGAGAATCTTGGGTGAGATCTTGGTGAAGTCGAGCGAGCAAGCTGTCCATTCTGTCTGCCTGCTATCCCCCTTCGTCGAAAGCTCAACCACCTGATTCTACCGTTTCACCCCCCCAACACACGGCTGGTCTCGTACGGCAGTTCAACGCAGTTCGCAATGTGGTCGTTCCTTTGAGTAGGCCCACGTCCGCCCAGGCAAACTAGTCTTTCTCTGCAACACGAAACCAAACCAAATTTGTACAACACCAGCCGTCTATTACCTACACAAGCCGTACCCGCAAAGTCCGGCACCCAAAAACCTGCTTTTTCTCTGCGCATCAAGATTGGATCCTTTCCCTGTCCTGCATACAAACAGCCCCATCTTGCGGGGACTACACATTACGGCGTTCTTGCTTCTTAATACGAAAGGGGAGATCTCACCGGCTGAAAAAAACTTGCGATGGCGTTTTTGGGGCATTATATCTGGGGTCTTGTGTCTTTCTTTTTCTTTTACACAAACAAGACCATGGGACTCTTCTTCGCAAGAGCCTGTTATTCTTCTCAAATCTCAGTCTATCTCCGAGTCTTGTCAAGACGAGAAAATATATATGATTGTTCTCTTTCCAGTTTTCAGTCTGTTTTGCCCTGCATAAATTGTGCGATATCTTGAGGGCATTTTTCTTTTTGATAGTATGTTTTGTTTTTTGTTTCAGATGGTGGACGCGCAAGATGGACTAGATGTGACAGTGAGAAGGGGGATATGTGAAATGGGAGAAGATGACACTGTCTGTGCGTTTTTTAATGAGAATGGATGAGTATGTTCTTCTGGCAGTTTATGCGCTGAATGAATGGATAATTGAGAAAATTGATGAAAGTCGAATCAGCCGTATATTGTGTAGTTTTGCTCTGTGTGTGAGTGAAGGAGATGTAATGACGTGATATGCATCGGGTTTGTTAACCCAATCGCAATAGAATAACCATGGTACTAAGCTGATGTTGGGCATGCTTATGATACTATATTGAGAATCGGTTCTCGTTGGAGTAGAAGACGGCAGTGATCGGCAATGTCTAAGTGGCGGTCAACGTGATAAGACACAATATGTACATGTACGAGTGAAGTGCATGGCTTACCCCGCAATCCTACTATGACTCCGGGTGAATACCGTCCCTCCCAAGCCATCATATCATTCTCTTTTTCTCATTCTCTTCCTCGTAGAAGCTTCCCTTGCTCCACTGCACAGAGCGGATTCAGCCTTGCAGCCATAATGGCACAATATTATGTGCCCTTGCACACGACCTTGTTTATGCCTTCTGGTGAACTAGAAGGTCTTTCAGCATACTTTGACTGCATTCCTCATTACTTATTCCGCACCTCTTCGCCTCGATCCAGCGGCACCACCACTGATACATGTGTCACGTCGTCTGCGATAAGATATGGCATAGACCAGAGTGACATCTTAGGTCGAGACAGGGAAGAAGCCGCGGAGATGCTTAAGAATCATTTGTTGTGGAAGAGTTGTACACCCGATAACCTAATGTCATGGACGAACTCGTTTCTCTTCGCTGTCCAACACGCCATATGGCGAGAGGAGACTGATCGACCAGCTTCACCACCAGAGAAAATATATATCACAAGTCTGGATACTCGAAAGACACCGCGAGGAGCGTTCTTACCCGCTACCGTGTTACTCGAAGCGTTCAACATTGGAAGTACGGGCAAATTGCGACATGAATATTATCACGGCGAATATCTCTCACAGGGCACGCTATCCAGTAATGCGATCATAACAACTACGCTAGCCGAGTTGATTGATCATGGCTTATACAAGTTATATCCTCCATTTGCCGAAGTTAGGGAGAGAGACCGGCTCTTTCTCCGTGTTCAACAGCTCCGAGAAACCTTCACGGAGACACCAGAAGTGCCAACTGACGAGGAGATCAACAATGCACAGTGGTTATCTGCCGTTTGTTTCATCTAAGCCCACATCTGTCCTGTGATCATGATGACCCTGTTGTCACTCAAACCGCGCTACCGCCTGGAGCCCAAGATCCTGAAAGCATTCAAAGATAACGTATGGGGTAAGTAGCGGCCCTAGTTATCAGGTTCTCAATTCTAACGGTTAGTAGGGACGTTCCTGTCAGTTGATGACCTCGAGTGCTACAGAACAGCATCAGCACATGTTCCTGAGCATAGGCAGTTTACAGACATGATGCATGACGTCTACGCGTATATACAACGCTGTGAACAAATCGAAGATGCCGGCATTCCTGCGGCTGCATCCGACCCACTGGAGGAAATGCTTGGCCTATCGAGTTCCCTGGGTCAGTTGAATTGTAAGATATCCCATGTGAGAATTTACGAAGCAGGTAGCTGACTATAGCAGTGACGCACGATTAATTTGGTCTCAACACCTCAGGATTCCGAGAGCCGGGAGATTCTCATGTTCATTGGTGATTGGCTTGACTTTTCCGCGATGGAGTTGGGGAGACTGATCATCGACGGTTGCAGATGCCACCGGGTAGTGAGCTTACAGTCTTTGAAAGTTGTAGGCAGCGTAATTTTACTACAGAAGGTGTGAGAAGGGTATGTGTTGAGTAACACGACCCCAGATGACATGGCGAAGACAGAAAAGAGTAGATAAGTGTTTGGTGGGGTTAAGGCTCGGCGGCTGCGAGATGAGATAATGGGGATAGTGATTATCGGCTACTTATAACTACCGTATTTAATAATACTTTGATGATGGGAAAACATAGATACCCGTCCATCTGTACACCGGACACCAGACACGCCTATCCAGCGAACCGCGCCATAGAAAAAAAATGACAGAGGAAAGACGTATAAGGCTTAATAAAACAACGCACTCCAATTCATCGCATCATCCAAACGGTCCGAAAGATATGGACACTCCCGGGGTGGCTCATGGCGACACGAACCGTCCGTCGCCGGACACATACCCCACAGTCTTGTGCAGGACTCGTCAGCGGGTGGAACATTTACACGCAGAAAACAAGCATAACACATAAACGCACAATACATGTCCATTGAGCGACCGGCGATGAGCAGGGGTCACCGTGTGCCACATCATGTCGCGGCAGCTGTCCTACAAAACCACTTTTCTCGCATCTCTCGGATGGCTCTCATTAGGGCAATACGGGCATTTGAACCTTTGGCCTTTGCTGAGCTTATCGAGGGATTCCTGGGCTATAACGTGGCCGCAAGGCATCATCATCGGGGGGTTAGTATCAGTGCTTTGTTCCTTGCTGACAGGGCAGACGAAGATGGAGTGGAAGTGGTACTGGCTGGGTAGAGGGATTTCGACTGGGAGTTCGTCCTGCGTGGTCCATTCCGTGCGCTTCTCCTTCATGATGGATTGCATCTTGAGGAGGTAGGGCAGGGCAATAGCGCCGGCGGTGGCGGCGATGAAGAGGGGTGAGTCCGCGCTGAGGCCGAGGAGGGAGCAAAATTCTCGGTTGAATGAGTGGGCGACTTCTTCCCAGGCCGTGTTATTGTAGAAGAGGCGGGCGTAGGGCGAGTCTTGAATGTTTTGCCAGAATGCCATGGCGCCCAGGAGTTGCTGGATTTCTCGATGGTACCGCTTTTGGAAGGGGGCGAATTCGCGGCGGGCGTAGGCCCAGGCGTCGAGGGGTCCGCTGGGCGTTTCACTGTCGGACATGGCATCGTCGTCGTCGTCGGCTTCCTGGTTTTTGTGCGGGTCGAAGAGACAGACGAATTGAAGGCGGCAGAGCTCGAACTCAAGATTACTGCCCCGAGCTTCTAGGAGCTCGCTGCGTTCCCGCGCCCATTGTATCGCTGGCTTAAGGTTTCGCTCTACACGCAGTTGGTGAAGTATGTTGTACATGTCTGCAAATTGCTGCTGTAACCTCTCCGAGTTGAAGGTTCCTTCTGCGAGGTCCTTTTCCCATGATGCCTGTATGTATGGATCTGGGTTGTTGGGTGTGGGCTCAGGTCGTGGCGGGTGACGGTTGGCTTCTTCAACGAAGGTGGACGCGACGTCGAACTGACCTTCGCGGAGGAGGTGCATGGCGATGGCGCGGTTGATGAGCGAGGGGTGCGATGACAGGGCGTCATTCTCGGGGGATGGTAGAGGCTTGTCTTTGAATTTCTAGGGGTGAACGTCAGACGTATTGTCCGTGAATGCGACTATTCAACATATAGAGACGCATGGAAAGTCGTACCTTGTCTAGCGCCTTTCCATACTTGTTAAGGCCGGCATATATGGGCTTCAAGTCTTTCTGAATAACATCTAAACTCTTCTTGAACGGGTCCTGGAGCTTTGCCAGGGTCAAGGGCGCCAACTTAGGATCTGGTCGTGTGCTGGTTAGCAAGCTTCATTCCGAGAGCGATCCGAAGCTGCTCACCTGCCGCGATCTTAGCACGAGCTGCAGTGAGCAGATCAATCGTCTTTTGTACATCGTCGATGCTTGTCGAGAGGTTTGCGCTGCTCTCCAGCAGCTCTATCTGTTCTCGGAGGTCGTCCATGGTGTCGGCAACGGCCGTCTAGTCGGCCGTGGTTATGATAGGCTTTGGCTGGTGGAACGAGCGTCAGCTGATAGTGAATAGCGGATGTGTGGCCAGCAAAAAGCCTTGTTGCTGTCCATGGCCGTCCTATGGGCGGATATGGAGAGTTGAAGAGTAAGAGTCGGTCGTGTGTTGCGCATGGCCGTTGGCCGCGGGCGAGACATGACGTGTGGGGAAGGAACAAGGCCGAACGTCCACCCATGGCCGGCTTTCATATCTGTACAACACGTCTCCCTTTACGCCAAAT
This sequence comes from Pyrenophora tritici-repentis, assembly GCF_003171515.1. Lineage (NCBI taxonomy): Eukaryota > Fungi > Ascomycota > Dothideomycetes > Pleosporales > Pleosporaceae > Pyrenophora > Pyrenophora tritici-repentis. The sequence continues at coordinate 786,974 of NC_089395.1, forward strand.
CGTCCGCCTCTCAGATGCAGCGCGGGACCGAAGACTGCTGGAATCATGCATAAAGTGCGATCCGGCTCACTTTTGCTCATCTTGTCGCCTTCTGCCCGTTGGCTCGCGCTCGGGCGTCGGCGAGACTCGACGCCTACCTCTCTACGATGAAGAGCGCGCCCTCACAGCTCCCCGTAGTGTACTGGCCATATTACACCTGAATCCGCTCCTCTACACGCTAGCATGGCGTACCAGCTTCCGACCTCGCCGGCGACAATGCACACAGAGAAGGAGCTACGCAAGCAAATGCCGTCGCTACAGACGTCAATCGACTCCAAGACCACAGCCCAGTGCCGTCCACCACCGCCTTCGAACGCTCCTACCTTCGAGACGATGCCGGGAGAGGCCAGGATAATGTCTCCCACGTCGCCGAATGGACATCAGCGCTTCGTGTTGACCGACTCGGTGGCCGCGCGGTACATTGAGGAGGACCCGTCAACCTCATGCCACGTCCTTGCGCGTCGCCAGAAGATTCAGGGCTACGAGATCTACTTGGTTGAGCAATGGGCATGTTCACGCACGCATCCGACCTTTCTTATCACCACGTACACGGGCAATCCGGAAGATACCGTACTGGCCACCATCATCAGCGTGCCCAAGAATGAGGAGGAATGGTCGCCGCAGATGCGCTTGTATTTTAAATCCCTAACCGATCACCATGCCCGGAGAAAAGACACGCCATATGGCGCCCTGATGATCACAAATTTAAGTGGCTTCCCGTCATCCCTTACCGTCATTCCTGTCCCTGGGGGCGATCTGAAGAAGTGTCGTGAGCTGTTTCTGACCAACGAGAACTTGAAGAGATTGGGATGCTCGGGTCGGCTAGGCATCAAGCTCTCACCTCCCAGCGGTGCGACGCAGGCCAAATTTCACCAGTTGTATCGCACAAGCGAGAAGATTCCCTTCAATGCGTCCGTCATTGAGCTTGTGAAGCTCTGTCAGGTTGCACTCGTCTTGTTTGGAAAGCTGGAATCAGTGTACGCGGATGGACTCTTGTGCGATGTCACCGAAAAAGCTATCAACGATTGGTGGATAGATTTTGGGTCTGAATACTATACAGTAGAGCCCCATGACGGCATTCTCGGTCCTACCACGGTCGCAGCCTTGCTCGGCATGTTGATGGGCGCGCGCAACAGACTGAGCGCATGCGGTGCTGCAGTCGCCAAAGACGTCTTCGATATCGAAGCTACCCAGCGCGGTATCTCACATTTCCAGAAGTCGCAACATCTGCCGAGAACACGGCTTCTCGATCGTCATACGCTAGAAAAGCTGCGAAGAGCCTCTGCAAAGGCGGCTAGCAAAGAGGGCTGGGCTGTTCCTCGAGCTTTCAAGTCAACGGTGGCTGAGTTGGGAGGTAAGGGTGGTGAAATGGTCATGGGCATTGTCGGGGCTGGCCAGAAAGATGGTATCGCCGAGGTTGAAACTGTAGACATCGAGCAGTTCGCCGAACTTGTACGAGGTGAACATGCCAAGTGGCTTTGGCATGGAAAACCAAGGAAAACAGCATCAGGAGATAGCATGTTCGACCGACTACCCGGTGGGGAGGAACGTTCAGCCTCGCCCGACAAGCATGACCATACTCCCAAACCAGTCCGTAGGGAGATAACGGAGCACCAAGGTATAGCAAAGCGTGATACTGCTTCGTCGGATTTAAAGAAGGTAGAGACGTTTACCCCTGAAGGTGTCGAGAAGGAGAGCTTTAAAGACCCCTCTTCGAAACGAGCTGCAATCAAGGCCAAGCTAGAGTCTGGTAGCGGATTCCATCACATAAAGAACGCCGTCGGCCTGCGTACTCATGCAAGCAAACTATCTCGCGACGATCATGGTCGACATGGCCTATATCGCACAAAGAGTGGTAACTCACAGCTCCAGTATGCAGACTCCCGGCCATCCATGGACTACGAGGAAGGCCACTCAGACGACCCATACTCCCTCATGTCACCTCATAGTACAGCCGGCGAAGAACCAGCTTTTGCAAAAGCCCTAACCGAGACTCCTGGCGGATCTGTCACATCACTCAACGCTACGAACAAAACGTCTGGCGGTCGTCACGCATCAAATTTACAGAGTTCCATTGCAGAAAGCGATATTTCTGACCAGCCCGAGCAACCACACACGGTTGCAAGTTCCGTCGCCGGCTCAATCTACCACGGCGTTGACCTCAACGAAAACCTCCCCGTCGACGAGGCAAACGCCATCCCCCCGCTCCTCCGCCGCACCCAATCCGGCGATCAATTTAACCTATACCAAACCCCCCACAACGACGACTGGTGGCCCCGCCATCTCTCCTTCAGCGTTGCCGAAGAGTCCGTCCTCCGCTGGTCTAGCATCTCCGCCAATGACCCAGAAACCGAAGAAGCAATCGCCCCAGACGACACCTCCCCCGCTGCCCTAACCGCCCGCCACGTCTCCCAAAACCTCCACTCCACACAGCTCAAACGCTTACACAACCACCTCCTTCGTCTCTCCTCCAAAGACGAAAATTGGGTCCACACACGCCTCTCAGAGGTCCTGCAACTTTCTTCATCCGTAGACGCCGATATCGAAACGCTGGAAAGTATTTATTATCCCCGCCTTGACACGTACCATAGTTTGCGCGAAGATACTCATGCGACGGTTACGAACAATCGCGGTCAGCTCATGGCTAGTCTCCGTGAGCTGGAGAATGTGAGGGATAAACTCGAGTATGAGATTAGTGCATTACGCGGGAAGGTAGAGGATATTGAGGACGTCGTGGGCGAGTTTGAGAGACAGGTTGAGTTTGTCGAGGGGAGGGTGGACGAATTGGAGAATGTGCTCGGCGAGAGGGAGACGTGGTTGAGGTGGGGGTTTAGGGTTTTGACAGGTATGGGGATGCCGCCGGGGTAGACTGATTGATTGCTAGTTTGGGTGTTTGGGGCGTGGTCCGGCGTTTGATATACCCGTTCTGTGTTGGTCTTTTCCCTTTCTTTTGTATCATATCTTGGGAAGTACTACCATGTAATACTCGTGGAGAAGCATATAGATCTCTTTTTTTGTTCAGGTGGCATCAGGCGGGAAGATAGAGACAGGCATTTGCTCATCAGGGTATCACTAAACACAACTAAAAATGAACATGCACAGAAACCACCCCATCCCTCAAACAGCTACGTCAATCTCTCACATACCAGATGCAGCACCACTTCCTTCACCCTTCGTATCTCTCCTCTGCATCACCTGCTGCCGATGCTGTTCCTCGAGTAGACTCTGCTTACGCACATACTCCATGACAATGTCTTCTTCAGTCTGCTGTTTCTCCAACATTTGCATCCTCTCAGTCTCGGCCTTCTCGCTCTCCTCAAGGACCCTTTGCAAGTCCGCGTCATCGTCTTCATAATGGGTCTCTCGTGGCGAAGCGATGGTACCCACATCGGTACTTCCGTCAGTTGAAGCAGCAATGGCTTGGCTCATAGCGTCCATGATACCGCTTTCCTGCTGCGCCCCCTGTGCAGAGGTCGCGTAATCCTCTGCGTGGTTCGCATGCATATGCGCGAGTTCCTTCGACTCTGCTATAATGCGTCGGTACTCTTCGCCTTCTTTTGTGTCAGCATCAGAATCCCATTCCGAGTCGCTTCCATGCTGACGGCGAACCCTCGTTTCCAGTAGACTCTTCCTCAGTGTTTCTTCGAGTGCCCTTTGTTCCTCGTCGGTAACGTTGGCCTTTCGAGCTTCTTCCAAACTAGCAGTCAAAGCTCGATGTAACGCTTCTTCTTCATCTTGCTGCGACGCAATTGTGCCAGCGGGAGCGCGCTCAAGTTCTGCAACTGAAGCGCGGATTGCAGAAGCAAGAAGTTGGTCTTGTTCGGCATTGCCGCGCGAAGACTCTGCAACAGAAGCTGCAATTGCTCGTTCAAGTTCGCGCTGGTCTTCTTCCTCTTCGGCCCGGAGTTGGGCTTCGAGCTCGGCCTGAGGTGATTGGAGCGGTGCGCTTGCTACGCTTCCAGAAGTAGCAGTATCCTGCCGTCTCAATGCGCGTGTCCGTTCAGCTTCTTGTTGACGCCAGCTAGGCATCGTCGATCTTATCTCAGGCTCAACACCGCGTCTTCTTGGAGGATCGGGGTACTGGCCGACCAAGCTGCCTTGTTGGGTCGAGGTTCCTGGCGTTGATGGTTGAACGTCGGGAGCATTGGCTTGCGAAGTGAGTCTTGCTGAGTGCTCGTTTTGCTTGATCTTCTTCTGCTGTACGAGTGAGTGCAGTGAGTCCATCTTCTCAGCTCCGGGGTTCCTCTTCTTCTTAATACCAGATTTCACGTCGGCCCATATCTTTACAACTGCATCTCGTTCCTCTTGCGTAACCCCGGCTGCTTCCTCGTAGCCCTGCGCGACACGTGCAGCGATGATGTAGTTTTGCACATCCTTTCCTTTGTTCTTGACCATCTCTTGATAAAGGCCCTTCATGGCATAGCCAGGAACTGACCATGCACCTCCCATGACGCGGAATGGGACGCTCATAATACCACGCCCAACGCCCTTGACAAAACCGATGCCCCCTTCTTTCTTTGCGCCTTTGTAGGGATCGGTCACGATGCCGGTAATACCATCGTATAGCCCAAATCCAAATTGCTATCTTGATGTTAGCGAGCTTCAGGCGCAATAGTGCAGTTTGAATTACCTTGGCAGCTGTTCGTATGCCGCTCTGGAAGTCAGTGACTTTATCGACCTGTCGAACTTCTGCTCCATACAGTTTAGGTACATTGTGGAATCCCTTGGCAACGTTCAACGAGAAGTCCATTGGCGACTTGAAGCCAGCACCAACGATACGAGCCAATCCCTTTCCAGTATCCACTGCAGAGTCGACGTTATCGGTCATCCCTGGCTTGGGCGCTAGATTGAATTTAGACGTTGAACCAGACGGAGCACTGGAATTTGGCGTGGTAGAAGGTGCAGGACTGGTGGCTGCTGCATGGTCGGCTTGAATACGGGCGAGATCAGCAGCACCATCAGCAGCTGTAGGTGTAGTCGCCTCACTTCTTGCTGAACCTTGGGTCGTTTCCGTCGCACTTCTGGAGTTCGTCGGCCGCTCGCTGCTACTTCCTTCCTTGATTGAGGAAGGTTCACTTCCCGTTGACTTTTCTTTATCTTTCTTCTTCCTGGCATCTGGGTGAATGCCGAGAAGTTTGAGTGTCTCAATGGGCATATCAGCAACTCCCATCATCACGGATGTGGCGGTACCCGTCAAGGCGGATGCTGCACCAGAAACAGGATCCCAAGGGCCTTCGTCCGGAACATATTCGCGAGGTCGGAATCTGCGAGAATTAGGATACATTCTATTCAGTCGTCAAAAAACTTACAGCTTCATTTCGGAAAAGTTGACTTCGCCTTGTTGAGCCAGAACGGTAGCCGCCTTGGCACTCAGCTTTACTTGAGTTCGTTTGAGCCTCCACACAGCAGGCTTGTCTGGCATGACCGCACATCGCATCTCTTCGTAGTTGAGCATTTGATGGAAAGACTGGGCGCCCTTATGCGTTCCGTTTTCCTGCTTGATCTTCTCACACAACTCCTGCGCTTGCCTGAGCGACTCAGGTTTAAGCGCCTCATTGATGGCGCCTGCAAGTTTCTCGGCTGTAAGCTCCTTGTACGGTATGGGGTCTGGTCCTGCTCCTGCTCTCGAAACCATAGCGCCCCAGAAAGCTTGATCTCCAAAGAAAGGAATAACCACGGTAGGTTTACCGGTCGCGATGCCAGCTGCTGTAGTTCCAGCTCCACCGTGATGTACGACGGCCGAGACACGCTTGAACAGCCAGTCGTGTGGGCAGTTCCCAAGCATGAAGACGTCATCGGGCTTACCGAGGTCATCAGCACCCAAACCACCCCAGCCCTTGGAAACCAAGGCTCGCTTTCCAGTAATCTTGACAGCATCGAATATCATCTTTGTCATGGCATTTGGGTCGTCCACCACGATGGAACCAAACCCAATGTAAACAGGTGGCTCTCCTGCCCCTAAGAACGCTGCGAGTTCCGGGTCAGGGGTGTAGTTAGATGCGAGGTTGAGGAAGTAGAAGCCGGCAATTGAGATATGGTTGCTCCAATCCCTTGGTTTGGGGATAAGTGCGGGTGACCTGGACAGTGTTAGCTATGTTGCTAGTCTCGAACCATCTTGACATACCAGCAGTATGTAAAGGGAATCTTGAGTCTTGCTAGCATGGCTGGGGCCCAAACAGCGCTTATAGGATCCAGGCGAAGGCTCTCCTTGCGAAACCTGTTGATCACATCCCCCAGACCTTGCCACGTGAGGATGTCGACCATGATGTATGACATGTAGTTTGTGATGCTAGGGTCTGCATTTGTAGATTGGATATTCGCGAGGGGATGAGGAAACTGCTGCGTAGGTGACCATGGCATGCTGTTTTCGTGTAAGTGTATGACCGTCAGCCAACGGAATACTAGACTTACGTAAACATCATGTGAAGAGGTATCCCCAGCTTCTCGGCGCAATGCAAATGACCAAAACTAGGGGGATTTGCGATGATGGCGTCAGCAACGAAGGGCTTCTTTAGATGCTCTGGTAGCTGCTCCTCGACATTCATCCACTCTTCAACTGTTTGCTGGAGAGGGTCTACACCAAGACCATTACCGGTTTCTATGCAAGATCTCCATGTTCCCCTCAAGATCTCTGCGATACCTTTTCTCCTCTTGCCAATATCACCACTGAGGAGTGTGTCAAAACCTGGCATCAGACCTGGGTTCTTCACCATGAAGGCCATGAGCTCGGCCGGGTCGCCGCCGATACTGAAGAACTCGAGACCATTCTCCACGACAAAGTCTTTGAACGTCGGGTGTGTCGCTAACCGCACTCGATGACCGTATGTCTCCTTCAGCACCTTGCCCAGAGCGACGAATGGCTGAACATCGCCCCGGGATCCCACCACTTGTATAACAACGTTCAAAGGGGGTGGAGGCCGTTGACCTGGCGCACCACCAAGGAATTCTGGGACGTAGGGAGGAGGACGTTCGGGGGTATCTTGTGCTTGTGTGAGTTGACGCTGAATGTGGGGGACCATGAGCCGCGAAAGCCCACGGCCCTTTTGGTCGATGCGGATATTAACACGCCCATCTTCTGCGACAACCGCATTGGTGCCCAGCTCCTGATTCTCGAGTTGGCCTGGGAGCTCTGTGTATGCGGGTGGAGGCTCAGTTGCACTTGACGCCTCATAGGCGGGGATTTGTGTCGCATCTAGATGTATACTACTCCAGTTATCAGTATCCAAGCCTCAGATCCAAGTGTGATGTTACTGACGGAGCATTTGTTTGTATATGTTGCTGTGTTGGTGGGGCACTATCGTGAAGCGCGTCATTGTTGGTGGGGTCAAGTGAACTTGACATGATAATTGCTATCTCAGGAAGAAAAGGGTATCGTAGGTGCGAATAGCAAAGAAAACAAGCCGAGTAAGGTCGCTGAAGATGAACAGTAAGGAATGGGGCGCAATGTAGGGACTAGAAGACTAATGTGGGGACTAGAAGCCTGTATTGCATTTCGACGCGTAGAGAAGCGCATGCGCTATGACACGGAGTATCGGGGAAGTTGCCATGTAATTGGTCGTGACTACTTTGAGGCGTACTAGGCGAGGCTGCGTCATCGCTCACACAGCCTCGAAGCCTAAGATCCACTCATCTCGAAGGCTTGGCAGGAACAGGAACAGACAATGATACTGCCACTTCCTGCAGCCTGCCCATGCTTGTTCAATGATTCAAGTCTTTCATTTTATACTTTGGGCCACTGAATATATGTCCATGAGTTTTCCTTGAAGTTTACTTGGCTTCTTCCTTAGGATGAGGGTTGATTCAGCTATCTTTCCTGACCCACACAGACATATTAGACCCTTGCCCCGCACCAAGTTGAGATGTTTCGTATAGCCTCGTATCTCGTATCCGTTGTACTTATGCAGCCCGTTATATATGTCCCCTATGCCTCTCTGTGGCCCCCATAACTTCCAACACATCTGGTCAAAGCCACAGTGATGCCCCACTATGACCTTTTCGTGGCCTGTGAGGCCAGGTAATGAATCGACGTTCACCTGTTAATATCATCTTAGTATGTACACGAAACGAACACGATGGTGCTACTGACCATAAGTGCGCCCATACAGATGCAACCCCCCTGGCTTGTTTGTCGTCTTCTTCGCACGTGGCTGGCTGCTTGCCATTGTCTGCTATCTTGGGCTGTTCTTGGACGGCCGGTTTGCCATTACCGTCGACGTTGTGCTTATGTGCCTCTGATGCATCAAGTGAGTACCTCGCCAGCCAGATGAGCTGCTCGGTCTGAGTTGTTAGCCTGTCTTTTGCAAGGCGTTGGCATATCTCGTTGATGACACGGCCGGCGTTTGTTATTCCTTGTGCCGCCTGGAACTCGTTGACGACTTGGTTGACATGATTGGTATGGTCTGATGCTGAACTTGACTCGAGGCCTCGCTTAGGAAAGTAAATGGGGCTTCTGACAATAATGCGCGTGTGCTGGAGGGGCGGCTTGAACATGGCGACTGAGTCAATTGAGACTGGTGCTAGGGTGAGTGCTGGATACTCTGTGCGAACGGAACTGGATGAGGAGTCCAGACGCGCGTAGATGCGCAATGTTGATGAAAGAGTAAGAAGACAATTGGTATGTAGGTTGGTGATTGAGAAAGAGATTGGAAATGGGAAACAGAAGGTGAAGTTGAAATCGGATTCATTTTAGGAAAGAGCTTACAGCTATCAGTTCATCTAATTAGATGCGGGGCCATTGCGACCCTGCTCCCAGGCAGGGACAACAGACGGTGTACTTTGAAACATTGTCCATTTGTGCCCTATCCAATTACTTCTTAATGATCAATTATATTACAGGTGGGGGTTGTGCTGTAACCCAATCCTCTAGAATTGCCAAAGCACAACATGCCCTCGTTCCTGCCATCCCTATCTCTACATGGCTACTCTCTCTGCCGCGGCTGTTTAAACAACGCTGTAACTACACTTTTTGGCTTTCTGAACACACTTCCATTTGGAGCTTTGGGCCTGTTTAGCTTGACCCTTCTTGCGAGCTGGGACACTCTCTTTCTCTTTGGACACTTTCTCCTTTTGCGCTAGCCGTGCCCGATGCAGCCTCTGTGCCTGTTGTCTCTTCTTGTTTTCAAAGCATATCCAGCTTTCAGGATCTTGCACTTCAGTTTCTGTCAATTCTATTACAGCCTTGACTGGTACAGTTTTTGCTTTCGACTGCTGGGCTTCGATGGGTATGCCAGCCATTCTGCACAGCAGCTCCTCTGTGTCCTCTGAAATTGTCTGGGGTAACCCAAATCGAGCCAGAGCGTTCTGCTGGATCTGGTTGAAGGGAAACGCTGAGGCTTCCTGACCCAAATGTTGAGGAGCCGGGATAACATTATCAACTCCGGAATCCATTCCACGGATATCCTTAGTGGCTGTGTGACTCTAGTAGAGAATCAGGTTTAATTCATTAGCACTCTTTTGAACCTTCGCGATGTCCATCTTTGTGGACTTGAGCGACAGTTGTCCAGTCATACCCCTGACCTTGGGCATTCCTTTCATCATCCCAGAAGCTCGCTCGGGGTATACGAAGCCCGGAAGGTTGTGTGGGAGTAAATTGGGCATCTCAAACGCTTGGTGCTTCCATGCAAGCTTGAAGATAAGGTTGAAGCCTTGTGCATATGTATGGTTTCCACATCCCCTTGGCGACTCTACTGCAAGTCGTATACCACAGGTACGGAGTTGTGCCTCTCCTCGATCATTCATATCGGTAACTATGGCTATGCAGTATGCAAGATGTAGGTGCTCATAGAATTCTTTTGAGACAGCCTGGTGGCAGATGGCGCAGTGATAGCCTTGCTGATTTCGCTTGCATGTCATGACATTCGACATGAGTGGGTGGTACGCTTCCTTATAGTTCTCCCCATGTAGGTACGGTAAATCCAATCCGTGGTCTGTACGTCCTCTGACCATCTTTGCAGATGAACCCGGTTCGGTTCGGTCAATGCGCAGTTGACTCGATGCGGGATTGGGTCTGCGGTAGACACAAGGCGCGGTCGAGTCGATGGGTGGTCAAATCAATAGGCAGTAGAGTCCAATGCGTGGTTGAGGGTGTATAAGGTATGTATTAAACGGCAGTTAAGAATATTTAGTGCCATACCTTATCGCTAATGGGACCCCAAAGTGAGTCAACCGGTTACCCCGCAGCGAATAGGTAGTGAATGTGTGGCATCAGCTGATATCTCGCTTTCACTCTTTCTCAGAACAACCAATTCTGAGACAGTAAAAGACTTGATGTAGCCTGGGTTACTCTAAAACGTTGCATGTTCAAGGAACTAAACCGAACTCGACTTATGGACAGTTCGCTGTATTGGTCCAAGTTCCACCCCCGCGTCTCTACTTGGTCAAGGAAGAGGAAGCCGAAAATGTGACAAGCAAAAAGTAGCTATACCGCCATAGTTGGGAATATGTTCAGAAAAATCTAGTAAGAAAGCTCAAGGACGTTATCTTTTATTGGGACTCGTATGGCATCTAGCATGAAGACATAGAGCTCATAGCACATTTCGAAGGCGGCTATCACCATGTTGTCGTTCTACGAGTTGTCATTAGAGGTGAAGATGAGGACTTTGCTATTAAGATGCCTGCTGTTGGTACACCAGCTCGTTGGCAGCTAGGCGATTCCCACAACTTGGACTTCGAGGTTTCCTTGATGCAGCATCTCTACAAGCGTATGACTATGCTAGTCCCGGATGCTAACAGTTGTGACAAGATCTCCAACAGAGCTCTAGGTGCACCCTTTATTATGATGAAGCGCCTACCTAGCGTTCCATCCCACGATATCTGGTATGAAGATGGACGTCGAAACCATCTCTCGGCTAGCCGCATCTCACCAGAGACAGAGGTAAAGCAGGTTAATATGCTCCGCTCACTTGCTAAATTCATGGCACAGCTACAATTTCTAGAATTCAATTGCCTTGGTATTCCGATCTTCAACAACGGTGCAGTTCTTATCCATTCCCAATCTGTTTCACCTCCGCAACATAACTCGATGATCCCTACGTCATGGACTGTGTTGACATCACGACTTCCACAAGTAAACATAAACAAGCAACCATCCCAATAAAAACTCAAAGTCATTTCACCACAGACACCATACCAAACCACCCAGAACGTGCACAAAATGCCCGCACCCCTAACCATAGTCGTCACCGGCTCCAACCGCGGAATCGGCCAAGGAATAATCCACCTCCTCTCCAAAACCCAACACCCACGCCCTCTTACCATATACGCCACATCCCGCAGCGGCACCGCCCTGTCCATCTCGGCCATCCCCCCCAACGAAATCCACTATGCTAAACTAGACATCACCTCCATCGCCTCTATCAATGCCTTCCTACGAACCACGCTGCCGGAAACCGGGAAAATCGACGTCCTCATCAACAACGCGGGCATAAACAACAACAAAAATGAAACCGCCGACACAGCCGCCCAAACAATTGATGTAAACTACCACAGTACGAAAACTATATGCAAAATTTTCCTCCACGAGGGAAAGATGAAGGACACACAAGGCGCACGCATCGTAAACGTTAGTAGTACAGCATCGGCTCTCTCAAATTATCCTGCATCTACGCAATCGCGCTTTCACTCAGTCAAGACGGTTTCAGATATTAACGTTTTAGCCGACAAATATGTCAGCTCTGTTAGATCTAACAGTCAGGAAGCTGCTGGCTTTGGAGCGCCGCCGAAATCTTATCAGGTTAGCAAGGCACTTGTGAATGCGCTTACTGTGGTGCTGGCGAGGGAGAACGAGTGGGTGAGGATTAATTGTTGTTGTCCGGGGTGGGTGGATAGTGATATGGGGAATTTGGTAGGGAGGCCGCCGAAGACGTTGGAGGAGGGGGCGAGGATTCCGGTTAGATTGGCGGTGGGGGTGTTGGGGAGGGGGGAGATGAGAATGGTGGTTTGAGCGGTTCAGGGAGCAAGGAAGAGGGAGAGAAGGTCAGTGGAAGGTATTACGCGAACGATGGGGTTACAGATGTTGGCTGGGGTAAAGTTCAAAAATGGTAAATAGACACACGCTCCATCCCTGTACAAAAAAACAAATCGACATCCCTCTCCCAACTTCACAACACAGACCTCTCCTCCGGCCTTACCCCTTCCAAAAACCACCCCGGAACCTCTGGCCCCCAAACCGCCAAACTCTCATCCCCCGCCTCCCCCCACCCCACCTCCGTCTCCTCATTCACCAAATCCCCATCCGCATAATGTTCAATCATAAAACCCGTAGTATCCCACCAATAATCAAAAAGCTGGCTTCCCAAAATATGTCTCCCAACCCCCCACACACTATCATACCCCTTCTTCGCCAACCACTCATGCCCCAACTTCTGCGTGTCAAAGTCATGCACTTCAAAGGACGAGTGGTGCACGTGCGCGGACGGGTTTTGGGACAGGAAGATGGTGTGGTGGTCGGTGTAGTCTGGCCCCAGGTCGATGTGTGCGAAGATGGCGACGTCTTTGCGGGGCTGGGATGGATCGTCGGGCGTGTTAATGTAGAGGAAATCCGTGGGAACGATATTGAAGGTTCGTGTGTACCATTGCATTTCCTGTTGGAAGTTCGTGACGCAAAGACCGTAATGACCTAGTTTATGCACAGCCGCCGGTCCTGGTTTAAAGCGCTGGAAGCGAGCGATACGCGGTTTGTTGTTTTCGTAATTCGTAATCAGTGTTTCTGGGTAGGGTCCGGCTTCTTTTTTCGTCTGGCCGTAGAGCAGGTTTATGGGAAAACCTTCTGGGTCGTGGAGGGTTACCATTGACCCGCCTCCAGGTGCATCTGTTAGTTCTTGGATACCGCTTGCTGCGCAAGGCAGTTTTGCGGCTTTTTCTAGCTCGGCGTAGCTGGCGACTTCAAAGGTTCCACCCAGGAACTTTTTGGGTCCACGTCGCGCGTAATAGACGTATTGGTCGTCACTGTAGCCTTTGAACCATACTTTTTCGTCGACTTGTTTTGCGACGCTCATGCCGAAGTCGCGGAGAAAGGTGCTGATTTCATCAAGATTGGGATGTTGGTAGCGCATGTGTACCAGTTTTGTAAGCTTGATTTGGGCATCACGGTCGATGTTTTGTTCATGTTGCCATTGACGGAGGGGTTTGCACGGTTTAGGAATTGCAATGGATTGGTGGACCGAAGAGCCGCGGTTTGGTGATGTCTCACGGCTATGATTCTGGGTATTGTTAGTGGCTTTGATAGGTGAGGTCTATTCCTGGGAAATTTGATATAGTGCAGTAGGTGGCAACACCAGTGAGGTATGTGGGGCAGTGAATTGGACTTACTGAAGGAGTAATTTTGTCTTTCATGTCCTCAAACGCCATCTTGGAAACTTCTCTTGTGTTTGACGAAATGAGATGCGCAAACTATTATCGTGCTTGCTTCTGGCGATGGAAATATAAGATATATCAGTATCTCCGGGAATGTGGGGAAGTGAGATGGGACCCCACATGGATTCCGAGTCGGACCACGAACGCCACTCGCTGACATATGCCATCTCCGTGTTGGTATGCGCACTATAGACAAATCTGGTTGAGTATGCCATTTCCCATGTGTAAACAGTAAGCGTACGACTCTAGACATCAATCATAATTTGGATTGCTGTCCTATAGCTCGATGATCTCCTGTTCATCCGTAGCATACTTTGATCCTTCTATAGATCCCTCCACAAGCTTGTTAAGCCATGTACCCAGCCTGAGCGCAGCCTTGCTAATTTGCAGCTCCACGATGGGAACTGCTCCTGCTGCGTACCCATTTGTCCCAAGATCGGTATCGTTCTGTACGCGACTATATACGTAATCGCAGTCCCACTTGTTACTCTCTCTCGCCCAGGCTGTCGCGCAATCTATCGGCGTTGAAGGATTCGTGCAAGATAGCCACATGTATGGTGCCGAGTAGAACTGATCTTTACGAATGCGGGTAACGAGATCGGCGAAGAAAGGATCTAGGGACTGGTTCGAGAACGGATGGCTAGCTTCGGCTGCATAGTATGGTATGAAACCGTCCCAGACCTTTGACTGTAAGCTTCTGTCTGAAAGTGCACTGGGTCAAGACTTACAGCATGCAGTTGGGTCGAATGGTTTCCAAAGACCACCTTGTACGTATTACCACCGACAGCTCGTCCACTGGCATGCAGCGGCTGGTGAATGTCCCCAAGGAAATGAGCCACCCATTTCAACGCATAAGAACACGTCAGATTGGTGCCTCCAGCCAACTTCCCGTCCTGGACCTGAGTTATGCATTCCCGCAATATGCCCGTTTGGTTCGCAATAGCGCTAACAACGCACCCTCCCTTCGCACAGTCGCGGACATAGTCGAGGTGGCACGATTCGGGTTGATTATCGTGTGTGTCTATCCAATGCCACTGGTAAGAAAAATGGCCTTCGCTGGTATGCGCGTACCCATCTGCCCATGCTGCAGCGCGCCCGACTGAGCCGTTATACTTGGGTTCGAGAATCTTGGCGAGTATCAACGTTGTTTGAGGCGTGAAGAAAGTCTCCGCCATGAAGCCAATCTGATTATGAACTGTAAGAAGTCAGCGTCAGGATTGCTCGAGGCTTGAGACATCGATGTACCGTCGGTGTTCCATGCTGTAGTGGCAGCTAGGAGTGTCGCTCCTGTTAAAACGCCTCTGATAAACATATCGTCTGAGTATATACAAAATGGTAAGTATAGTAGGGAAGTTGCTAGATGTAGGTGCAAGTATGCGGCATAAGCGCCGAGGTGCTGAAACGTGCGCCTGGAGAGACAAGATGCTCTTCAGTCGACGCGTGATGCATTGCGATGACGCGCCAGGGTCCGGCTGGTGGAGATCGTTGCAGGCTAGCGGGACACCCGACCTTCCCCACCTTGGTCCTTGCACTCAACACGGTGCTCTCATGAAGCCGCGAACATTTTGTACCTGGATCAGATCGAATCTTTTGTCTAAATACTGCAACTTTTTCAACAGGTCCATGGGAAGGTTTTTGAGATGGATAAGCTTTGAGATGTAGTTTCACAGCCGCAATGACCTAGCTTTCTGTTACTTGATGTCTATACTAAGTGTGTGTAGTTGACTTCTCTGAAGATTGCTAGTCATCTTTTATTACATTGAAGAGGAATTTCATGGAGTTCGAAGACGTCGTTCGTGAGGTTCATATCATTCGTGTCTATCTATTTTCCCAGTCCAGTGCCATCGACCGTTCTTGTTGCATGTGAGACGTGCTATCATGCAAAAAGGAACGTGTTTCTCGGTCCGGAGCGCTTCTAATCTTCAGACTCAATAACTGCCGGGGCCTTGAGGGACCTGGTCTTGAGGAAATCGAGGCCTTCGCCGCCCTGTTGTATAGTCAGTATACAATACGGTCTACAAGTCTAGGCATCAGGTAGGATATGGGACTTACGTAGGAGATCAACGGTGAAACCTCGATACCATCCTTGGGATCCTCGCTCACAACAGTGGCACCAGCAGCTTGAACCCACTTCTTGCCCTGGGTCATGATGTCTTGCTTGCTAGTATCGGGGTCGTCCTCGCCGGTTCCTCGGGCGTTCTTCAGTGGAGAGAATTCGTCTTCACGCTTTACTTCCATGCAAGCAAACTTCTCCAGAGTAAGGAAGGGGAAGCAATCAAAGACAAACTGCTCCAACTTGATGCCGTTTGGCTTCTCTGGCTTGACCGTCTCGCCAGTCTCGGTGTTGACGAAAGGAATCTTCTTTCGCGCAACGTGGTGCGGAAGCTTCTTTGCCCACTCCGGGATGCTTTCGAGGAACTTGTATGAGTAGTAGTGGTTGACAATGTTGGCAGCGCGGAACTTGAGCAGTTCAGAGTCCTTGGAGTCCTTGGCCTCTGCGTCTTCGGTTGAGATCTCAGAGTATTCAACAACATCTGGCTTGCCGTTCTTCTGGAGAATGAGACCGACTGACTCCTTAGCGTTACGCTTACGGACGACCTTGGTAGCGATGTCGACGTTCTTGGATGCAGAGAAGCCGATAAAGACGGGGTCTGCAACCTTGACGAGACAGTTGTCGACACAGTATGCGTGAATGTGTTGGATACCACGCTTTCCCATGTCTGCTACGACGCCAGATTGGATGAGGGCTTGGTAGAGACCACCGTTGCCATCAGGTGCAACCGCAACCTACACAGTATCAGTACGATATCAAGGACTTGGCGACGGCTAGGGGAAGTGCAGTTGCTGCAAACATACCTTTGACTTGCTCTCTAGTAGAATCTTTCCCTCGTTTGAAATACACGGTAGAACACCCTGCTCGAAGATGACGACATTCTCCTTCTTCAGACCAAAGTAGTCGTGCTTTGCAAAGAAGTCTGCAGTGGGCCCTCGAGTAGGTCCGCTAGTCATGACATACCATGGGATGGTTACGCTGTCTTTGTTGTGCTTCTTCGCGGCCAACATCTCGGCCTTCCTGATGCGCTCACCCTGGAGCTGGAACAGGCTCTTCTTGCTGGGCAGGCCAATGTCAAAGCAGCCCTTTGGTGCGGAGCTACCAAGACGAGTGCCCTGACCACCGGCCATGAGCACGACGGCAACCTTGTTCTCAGCAATCAGCTCCAGACCGCTGTTGTACCATTGGTCGAGATCTCCCTGCGAAGAGTCAAGGACCGAGGATGTGGCATTTTCTGGAAGAGGTTCGAGCTTGGTCTCAGTGGCTTCGGACTGGGCGGGGTGGAGTGCACGCTCGGTGATTTCGTTGATGTAGTCGGGGTTGAAGTTGCTCAATTGCTCGTAGAGAGTCGCCTTCTCCGAGGCAGAGAGTTTGTCGTAGAAGGCCTGCGTCCTATGGTTAGCATCTCATGGTTCACGACTCGTATGCATCTCATGGTGTTCAAGACTCGTATGCATCTGCAGGCCTATACATACAAATACTTGCTCCTGGCCAGCCTTCTGGTACTTTGACTTGAGCTCGTTGAGCTGTTCCTCTGATGGCTCCTTCGCTGGGGCTGCTCCCTGGGTGCCCCCGCCAATGTTGAGCTTCTCAAGCGCGTTGTTTACTGTGTCTTTGATGGCCTCCATGGTGGTGTTATAAGTGGGGTAGTAGTGGGGTAATTTGAATAATGGAATCGAGAACTGGAATTGAACTCAAAAGTCTGAAAACGGCGTGCAGAGTTATATGTAGAGCTTCAGACCCACAGCGCGTTACGAAGAATCGACTATAGCTCAGCTCTGACGGTCGTGTCGCCCCACTCGGCGTGCGTCGTTGCCGCACATGGACAAGGTCGCGCCTCCCGAGATCGTCAGCACCCGCAAATCGTCACTAATTATAGGTAGACGACTATCGTCTCACAACTTTTTGAGTTACAGCTCTGCAATGAAATATTGTTTGTCCCGCACCTGGATGTCATGAAATACTGGACATACTAGTGTAAAAAAACCACTGTAGTCGCCAGACACGTCCATTGGGTGAGGCATACACTGCCCAGTATTTTATGTCACCCAGGTGCTGCCATGAATAGTATTTACCCTGGTTTATTCCGCCATTTGCAGACATACACAGTCTGTCTAGATCCCTCTTGTTGCCCAACAAAAGAGTTGAGAAAAAAAAAAAGAAACGTTTGCAGCACCGGCGCAATGCATGAACATCAGAAGCCCGAACCGAAAATTTACACGGAAACCTCAAACGCCTTCATGTATCCACATCACGATTGTCCATTTGTTTCTGTCTGCTTCTCGGGTTCGGCAGGCTTCAACGCCTTTTGTGGCGCAGGGTTCAGGATACGAGTGGCGTCGATCAATCCCGCATTAGGGTTCAGTTCGAGACCAAAACCAGGGAGATCGAGAGTCTTGACATCGAGATAGCCCTTGCTGGGGATGGGCTCATTGGTGAAGCTACAAATCATCAGCGTAAACTTTAATAGATCACAGGTAAGAACTTACAGGTTGCCAAAGACAGGCAAGACGGACTTGCCATCCGGCGAGTTCGCCAAATACTCTTGGAATGGGCAATTGGCCTGAGACACCACAAAGTGGTAAGAGTATGGGCCGCTTGCATGAGGGACCACAGGGATATCATATGCAGCAGCCATAGCCGAAATCTTGAGGAGTTCAGTCATACCCCCGACCCACATGACGTCGGGCTGCAGGATGTCTAGGTTGCGGCCCTCGATGAGTTTTCTGAAACCATATCGCGAGTATTCGTGTTCGCCTGTGGTGAACTTCATGCGTGGATGAGCGCGCTTGATCTGCTCGAAGCCGTCCGAATCGTCAGGGGATAAGCATTCTTCCCACCAGTTCAGGTTGAGATGCTCAGTCGCTTTGACTACTTCGATGGTATATGGTACGTTCAGACTCATGTAACAGTCAACCATGAGAGGAAAGTCTGGCCCAACGCTTTCACGGTGCTTAGTCAGGAACTCTACGTTCTTCTTAAGACCCTCCACACCCTCGCCAGGTCCATAAGGTAGTGGTACCTTTGCGCCGAAGAAACCCATCTCCTTTGCTGCTGCTGGCTCAGGACCAGTGCAGTAGAAGTTGAGCCTCTCCCGAGTTGATCCACCTAACATCTTGTATACGGGTTCGTTGCGAATGTGGCCGAGGAGATCCCATATGGCAAGATCGATTACGGAGATGACGGCGACGGGGAGACCCTTGCGACCGTAAAACATGGAAGCACGGTACATTTGCTCAAACATGTGGTTTGTATCTCTGGGATCTACACTATCGTCAGATTTCATACTAGACACTGCGCATTTGGAGGTGGCTCACCTTGGCCGATCAAGAAACGCTCAAAGTGCTCAGCTACCAGCCAGCATGCCGGTGGCCCTCCAAAGCCAGTAGCAAAGCCTTTAGTGCCATCACTGGCCTCAAGCTCCACACAGAAAGAGCCCAGGACGTTGATTCCCCAGCTCGTTCTCGACTTGCGATACTCCTCATACTGGCTCATGGGGGTAGAGATTTTGCTGTCAATCAGCCAATGTCCGCCCGCAACATTGTGGTAGTCTCCGCCGCTTCCGGGGCCTTGTGTAATGAATGTGCGGACATGTTTGATGGTAGGAAACGGGCGCACGCTGCCAGAAGGCGTAGAAGAAGGCATTGCAATATCGAGAAGAGCAGTTCTCGTGGGAAAGTCAAGAGATGGCAGATAGCGAAAGAGGGGTAACTATGTGCACGGCGTACAGTACTGTATGGTGGCACTACATTATCATATATCAGGACGATCGTATGCGAATTAGCAAGCCGAGAAGCAGGCTCGGTCCATCTCGCAGCGACCTACAACGAGGGTAGAAGGCGTCCTTGACTACACATGGGGCAGCCAAGTGGAGCGCGGTCGGGTTAGAGAGGCTGTCGGCCATGTCGGGTAAAGCAGGACAAGACCGAGCACCGCGTTTCTGCACATGAGCATTGTAAGCATTGTACCGAAATGCCAGCGTCCCACCCAAGGCCACCAATGAAAGCGTGCGGACACACATTTAGCCCGTAGCTACCATATCTGGGGAAAGGGTCTAAAGCTTGTAGGCGGGGCTTTTCCTCGGTACAGCTGCGCGCGAAAGTTCGGCAGAGAGAGCTCGCATCCAAAGGTGCATCTTTCACAATGGAGCAGCGAGCTACTACCCAGCAGCAAACGGGAAGCCCCCACGGTACTGCGAAGCTCTCCAACCATTCACCTGCCGATGCGCACGATTGGAGCGGAGATGAGCACTCCAGCGACGACGACGCCAACGACAGGAGCCAGAGCGGCACGTCGAACAAGAGAAAGAGACCTCTGTCCGTAAGCTGTGAAACATGCAGTACGTGTCACCCGAAAAAGGCGCCGAAAACATGGTTATCCTAACAATGCTATTGTAGAGCAGCGCAAAGTCAAATGCGACAGGGGCGCGCCTGCGTGTTCGTGGTGCTTGAAGAACCACTCGGCATGCGTGAGCTGCTCGTGCTACTGACGTCAACTGCTAGCTGAACTGAATCGCCGACAGGTTTACCTTCCTCGCAAGAAGCCAGGTCTCCGAGCGGGATACGGCCGCGAACTCGAGTCGCGACTTGGTAAGTCGTGTGCCGAGGTCTGCATGAGGTCGACCCATGTGTCGTATCATCGCAAGCTGACTGTCGCATCGCAGACAAGCTCGAAGCCCTCCTTGTGCAGCAGCAGTCGCAGATCAATCATCTTTCCAACAACCAAGTCACTGCTTCTGGTCCCTCTCCGCAAGAGGTAGCTGCCTTTCGAAGCCCGCCCGTCATACAAACGCCCCACATCCCTCGTCCCGAGACGGCTCTCTTCATTCAGAAGCCCACCTTTCCCTCGCAGAACGCGATACAGAGTCAATATGGAAATGGCGTCACGGATAGCAGGCGAACCCCCTCGATTACAGAGAATGGCTATCAGCACGAGGATATGGGCGGTGTGGGAAGCCGCCTCTCAAGAGACGCATACACATCGTACAACGACCCATTCCTCCCCACCATATCAAGAACTCTGGGCCAATCCGATGCCGACTTCCCACCTTATGATCTTTTGTACGGACTAGTCGACTTGTTCTTCAAGCACATCAACACATGGTGTCCAATTCTCCACAGACAGACTACACTAAACTCTCTATTCGGGGATGCGGCGCTCGAGGAAGCAGACAGAATCATTCTGCATGCAGTCGTCGCGACGACTGTCAAGTTTTCCACGGACCCGCGTCTAACCGCGGAAAAGCGCGCGCGGTACCACAAGAGTTCAAAGGAGAAGGTTTTGCTCTTTGGAATCGAAAACAGTTCGGTCAAATCGTTGCAGGCTCTTGTCATTCTTGCACTGGACGTTGTTGGCTGCTCCAATGGACCCCCAGGTTGGAACCTACTCGCTCTCATTACCCGGTCTGTGGTGCAGCTGGGTCTATCGGTGGAGAGTTACTCACCAACCGTCGCTCCCCAGTTCGCATCAATCTACACACTGAGGGCCATGACACTGCCCGAGCCGAAAGATTGGATAGAGGAAGAGAGCCGACGCAGGCTCTTCTGGATGATATATGTCCTCGATCGATATGCAACTGTTGCGACCGCATTTGAGTTTGCACTAGACGAGAAGGAAATTGATCGCCGACTGCCTTGCCGCGACGACCTGTATGCACGCAATGTCCCCGTAGAGACCAGGTGGTTCCAAACCTCGACAAGGTCAGATTACAGCATGAACCGGCCGGAAAACTTGGGCTCCTTTTCATACTATGTGGAAATCCTGGGAATCCTCACACGGATACACAAGTTCCTCAAGAAGCCAGTAGATATCACGTCGTTGTCAGACGTCGAGTCCTGGCAAGGCGAATATCGGGAGCTTGACAATGCCATTGAGGAGTGGAAGTACAACCTGCCCCAGGAGTTTGGCAATGCGGCAAGATTATTCGCAAAACCAGGAATGGGTCACAGTCTAGACAGTGGCTTGGTCATGCTTCATGCAGCATTCCATACGTGAGTTCAGTTGCGCTAAACTACCTATATGTACTGACTCTTCTAGCACCGTGATCCGTCTGCACTCGTCCGCTGCCTACCCCACCCATCGATCGCCAATATTCACCCCGTCTTTCAGCGCCAGTCAGAGGTGCCTCAGCGCCGTCGAGAACATTACCACTCTATGCGCTACTGTACGCGACAATGGCCTACTGAGTAAACTCGGCCCACCCTTTGCGTTTTCTCTTTGGGTCGCTGCGCGTGTTCTCCTCGTCCATGGGTCGACGATTGATCACCGTGTCGACCAGTCGATCAACCTCCTCGTCAGCACTCTACGAGAGATGGGCCAGTATTGGGAGGTTGGCACTCGCTACGCAAGCCTACTTGCCCGCGTTCTCTCCGAGTACCAGGAGAGCCAGCAAAGCCCCACAGGCGCGAACGGTGAACGCGTGACACCATCAACAGTCAAGATCTTGGCAGACATGCGTCGATGCGCCTTTGATCTTGACTTTCTCATCTCCCGACAGCCCAAACTCAACAGCACCCAAAATCTAAAGATATCATCCGTTACACCAGCTCGTACGCCAGCACAGAACGAGTTGGAGTATCTTGACGTCTTTGACTTTTTCAACATGCCTAGGTTGCCGGTGACAGTAGATGGTCCTACGAGCTACGCTGCCCCTGACGGCAACATGCAGATCTCAGACGGTGGTTTTGGAAATGAGTCGAACATCACAAATTACATGGTTGATGCGAGCTCAGACTGGTTCATGAAGCAGACTGCCTGAGATATTTAATACATCGATATCCGATACAAGGCTTCTAGGCAGGAGGTTCAATACAAAAAGGCGTTTGCGATTTAATAGGGAGGAGGCTTGAATCTTGTTGTCGCGTAATACAACACTCACTAGCTTATTTGGCAATGATACCCATTATTTGTTTTGAACGGGTCTTTTAACATGCAGATGTGCTTGACTAAGTTCCTAATCATAAGAGGCGCGCACCTGCCTACGTGGGTTTGGCACTCAACGGAAAGGCTGTTCCGATCTCGGCAACAGCGTTATCGGTGCTGTCAACTCAGCTCACGACAAGCATCTCACATTTTGCTCACACACGATAATTCTTGACAATTTAACAGGTCTTTTCAATGGGGTGCACACTTTTTACGTACTGGTACGACCGTCTTCCTGCTTCCATATGTAGACTTGCTCCTGTGACTCTTCCTATCTGTTGGGCCGTTTACCGTCGGAATAGGCTAAGGGAACTCGGAATAGCTTGGCGATACGAGCGCAGACTACTCCGATGGCCTGATGTATAAGAATCTCAGCCTCTGCAATGTCAATTCACAAATTCATACCATCGTTTTGTTCATTTCAGCAAAGTCGATTACAAGCTCGCGACAATTCGACAGATTCACATACCACAACTACGAAGCATCTTATCGATCAACAATCGTCTCAATTACCACCACCAACATGGCTACATCTTCAGACCAACATCATGTTCTCATCCTTGGTGCAGGTGTAGTCGGCCTGACAACCTCACTTGTCCTGTCTCACACCTACCCTAGCGCGAAAATCACCGTGGTCGCGAAGCATTTCCCAGGTGACCGATCCATAGAATACACATCACCATGGGCAGGCGCAAACTGGTCTTCTATGGCCCACGACAATGGGCCCCTTGAACGATATGACGAGATAACCTTCAAGCGTTTCGGTGAGCTTATTGATGGAAAGAACGTATTTGGCTGTCAATCGTCGAGAGCTGGTGAGACAGAAAGCATAGACGGCGTCAATGGCGGTGGTAATGAGAACGGAATTGGCCGCATGAGTATGTGGGCTGTTTTTGATGCGTCAATTGAAGAGACTGGGATTCTGAGCGAGGGGACGGGGAAGGTGTGGTATGATCAACTTGTTGGTGGCCTGAGAACGTTGGCTGAGAACGAGTTACCCAAAAATGCTGTGTTTGGATTGGAGTTCCCACAAACATATCGGATCAATACGCAGGTATATCTGCAGTGGTACGTTGTGCTCTCAACTGATCTAGTAGTACCTTACTACCGTCGCCAACCCACAAACTGGGTATAGGAGCTATGCTAACGTGAAGATAGGCTCCAGGCTCAAGCCTTGGCCAAAGGCGTAAAACTCGTTCGCCGCCATTACACATCTGTCTCGGCAGTTCTGACCGATCATCCTTCCACGACACTTCTCATCAACTGCACCGGTCTCGGCTCCCTTAGACTATCCGACATCCGTGACACCAATCTCTATCCCACCCGCGGGCAAACGCTCCTCGTTGCCGAGCCGAAGAAACCGATAACCCGAATGTACGAATTCGAGCGTGTCAAGTACGATAACGTCTTGCTTGGAACTTCTTGCTTCTCCGATCCTTTTTATCCATTCGAATATCATCGCTGATAATACAAAACAGGTACCTTCGCTCCCCCAAACGAATTGATCCCACAACCACATACGTCTTCCCGCGTCCCCTCGGCGGCGGTGTCATCCTTGGTGGAAGTCGCCAAGACAACGACTGGAGCGATGAGTGGGACGAGGAGCTCGGCCAGGATATCATGAAGAGGTGCTGTGAGCTTTGCCCTGAGCTGGGGAAACCAGAAGATTTACAGGTTATTGCGAGAAATATTGGGTTGAGACGTGAGTATCCCCTCCTTTTCTTACAAACTATCCGGATATAGGGGAAAATAGGGTTGGGGAGGACTGTGTTGACCGGCTACCAGCTTCGCGTATTGGTGGGCCAAGAATCGAGACTGAGAAGGGGAAGTGGAGTGTTCCTGTTGTGCATTGCTATGGGCATGCAGGAGCGGGGTATCAGTCTTCATGGTATGTATATTCTTTCTTCGGTTCCTCGTGAGCGAGCTTCCATGCTAATATCAACTAGGGGGACTGCAGAGCGCGTGCTAGAGCTTGTTAAGCAGGCTCTAGAGCCTAGAGCTAAACTCTGAGGCTTGTAAAATCGCCCATGGGTAGATTGATGAGATGGCCGAGTAGATTCCAAGCAGTGAAGATGGCATAGTCTTGGAAAAGAATAGAGCGCCGCAAAATTCTACATAATTGAGTTCCTAGTGTGCTCGAACATGGCACCTTCTCGATTCAGCGTGTGTGTTGTGAGTATTACGCGCACGTGACAGCGTGACAGCGCGATTTGCCAAGCCTTAAGTTCGGAATCGAGAAGGGTCCGATGACATCGCTTTCCAAGCAGCACTCACCACATCAACCACCGAAACCTGCCTGCAAGTGATTTCACAGCAGTCCAATGCCCATACAGCTGCGAAGATGTCGACACCGCAAGCGAAACGTCGCCGGCTGAACGAAGCTGCGAAAACGCTCCAGAAGCCGTTCAAATCGCCCTTTCGCACGCCGCTGAAGCCTAGCATAGGCGATGACCCGCCATCGCCTGACCCACCTGATGTTCATGCTTCTGCACATATGACCCCAACCGCGACGATTCCGGCTCCCAAATATGTTGCTTCCAGCGGCAATGGCGGACAGCAATCCTCTAATGCAGCAGTTCCCGGCCAGGTCCCAGCGACGCCGGTAGCCTCTAAGCCGCGTATCTCGAAGCCTCTCGCATCACGCCCAAACTTCTCCACCCCTTCGCGAGTCGCCCCAAAGAAGATACCCTCGAAACCTTCCCTCACGCGTGAGATAATGCAATTGCGCAACGAAATACAGATGCTCAAGCAAGCTCAAACCCTCGCTACCTCCACCAAGGACGACGACCTAGTCGTGCTCGTAGATAAATGGCGGATGGCGAGTCGTGCGGCAGCAGAAGAGCTATTCGGCAGCACCAGAGACCGGGTCAACCGGATGGGCGGGGTAGGCGCATGGAGGGAGCGCGAGAAGGAATCCAAAGAGCGACAATTGAAGTGGGACCAGGAGGAGAAGGAGGCAGAACGAGAGAAAATGGAAGAAGCAAAGGGGAACGGCGAAGTGTCGGAGGAAACGTATGATCGATATGCCGAGATGGATGGTGAGAGGGAGAAGGGAGAGGAAGAGAAGGAGACCTTCAAGTGTGCGGATGATGATGTGAGTATTGCAGAGACATGGCAGGAACGGTACCAGTACTAATTTGCGTCTAGTCGTTTACCATGGATATGATGCTGAAGACACTCAACATTGATCTCAAGCTCATTGGGTACAGCAAGGAGGCGCAAAGGTGGGATGGATGAGTATATCGATCTGGAGTACCAAGACTCCGACAAATCGCATATCAGATTTTATCTTACGGGTAAGTCAGGGGGATGGAGGCTCTACAGCCTGAATATGAGTAACGCGATAAGATGAATTAACACGAACTGTAAGTGGAATCTCATATCTTTATCCACGATATGATAACTAACATTTGCAGAATGTTTGTTTATGAGTACAGCCTCTTACGCACCTAGTTTAGTTTAGGACATAATACAAATCTATATCTTTACCAAAGACCGATCATCTGAGTGCGATCGTCCTTTCTCCACTTTCACACAAATTCTGGATTCCAAACAAAAGATTCACATCAGGGATCAAAGTAAGAATTATAATTAAGTGAGCGACAAATGCATTTTTGGGGTATCATAAGACCTATTCTCAAACATTCCTATCCATATTTCACATATATTCCTCATCATTCTCCATCCATTACTTCAAATATTTACAACAACATCAAACTCATCTAAGAATGGGCATGATCGCGCTCAGTCTCGGTGACTGGCGCACGACCCTTGTAGGTCGACTCCTCAATCATGTTGAGTTCGTCCTCGCGGGCATCAAGTCCCCTCCATGTAAACCAGAAGCCAATGCCACCGACGAATGCCAAGACAGCAACGACGGTGTAGTTCCAGATCAGAAGGGGGTCCTCTGCAAGCGGAACGAGAGCCTGACCGAGGGCGGCAGAGAAGGCGTTTTGCACAAGGTTAACGCCCATAACAAGACCACGCATGTTCTCGGGGGCCTTTGTGAAGGCGTATTCGAGGGAAGTGACGGAAGCGAAAATTTCAGAGAAGGCGACGAGGCAGTAGGGGACGGCTTGGACCCAGACGTTGATGGGGGCTTTGCAGGCGGCGGAGCTGTTGACTTCGGTCCTGGGGCAAGGGGAGAGCTCGTAGATGTAGTATTGGAGCACGGCGGAGCTGACCATTGCGGCTGAGGCGATGAAGAAACCCCATGCAATACGCTTGATGGGCGTGAATTGGAAGCCGGTTTTGCGGATGGCGGGGTAGACGAACTTGTCGATGATGGGGATGAAGATGACGAGGGTTAGCGGGTTCAAGTTGTTGATCAAGTCGTTGGGTACACCGTTGAGCTGGAGAGTCGCGGATTGAGACGTGAGGTTGTTCACCATCTGGTTGTAGGCGAGCCAGTAGAGCGGCATCCAGAAGAAGACCTTGCAGGCGTTGAAACCACGTGCGACTTGGTCAATCCACACATCATCGACACCTTGGAGGAATGCTGGGGCGCTGGCTCCAAGGTGGCTGGGCTTGATGCGGTCCCAGAAGTCCTCGCGTTGGAAGTTGCGGTAAGTAGCGACTGGGTTGGCGGACCAGCATCCCTTGCTGGCGAGCCTGAGGGCCTTGAACGACTTGGAAAGGACGGATTCGGTAGGCGGTGCGAGGATGTACTTCTTCTTGCAGACGATGAGGACGATGGGTGCGAAGAAGAACATGAAGGTCGGGAGCGCGTAGGAGAGCCAGAAACCAATGTACTTTTCAGCGTAGACCATACCGATACCTCCACTGAGGGATCCAGCGTTGATCATCATGTAGAAGTAGAGGTAGATGCGGGAGTAGGTGACTTGGGGGTCAACGATGACGCGCTCGCCGCTCTTCAGGGTCTTGACAGCCGGTCGAGTTTGGGGAATCTGTTCAGCGAGAAGTGGCGAGATGTTGGCTTTGAAACCACCGGTTCCGATACCCATGATGATGAGACCAGCGACGAAGCATCCGAGCGCGCCCTTGGGGTTGTCCATGACGGTAGGGATAGAGGAGCAGATAAGAATGATGTGACCGATAATGGCGAATGCGATGGAGTACTGGATGGTGAGGTAACGACCGAGGTAGGTATCAGCAACGTAACCACCGACGAGGGGCATGATGTAGGCCCAGAACTGGTTGAAAGTGGTAAGACCGGTGGCAGCTTGCTGGTCCTGGCCGAGACCACCAGCTTGTAGACAGGCGTCCTTGCTCCAGCCGGGTGCATCGTAACACGATGAACTCTCAACTACAGCTCCAGTGCGCGAGCCGAATGGTCGCGGCTGTTGGATGAAGTTGACGAAGACTGCAGTTGTTCCATAGTAGGAGAAACGCTAATCATAGGTTAGTATTCTGGTACTATATAAATAATAGAACTTGGATAATAACTTACTTCGCAGAACTCGATAAAGGTGACGGTCATGGCTGTCCATGGGATCTTTCCACTGACACGGCGGAGCGTCTTGAGCTCCTGCTCTGTTGGCTCACGGCCATCTTCGTCAGGCAGCGAAGATGTAACATCATGCTCCTTTGCCAGAGCAGCTTTCTCTGTTGCACTGGTGTCGACGACGCTGGGCTGGTGGGCCTCTGCCACAGCGTACATGTCCTGGTCGAGTGGAGCACTCATACTTGGTGAACTGCTTCGATTGCAGTGCAGGACAAGACAAGGTAGGTGGGTAGGGATGTAACGAGAGGGGTAGGTTCAAGACGACTCGGGCGAGCACGCCATTCATATACGCCGGCCGTGATTCATATGACCCAGGGTCCAATGGCGAAAGCTCACATGGTGTTGTTGCAACTGCAACTGCCCGCGGCTGTCAGCACGCGAGCTTATCGCAGGAAGCCGAAGCGGGTGCACGAGTGGTGGCGGACGCGGCAGATCATTCCTAGAAAGGAAGGAGAGGGCATGATAGTAGGCGGTTTAAATTATTTCAAGAAATACAAGCGCCAGCGCCGATAGCGACGAGCCTCTGCCCAGGTCTAGAGGGAGTCTTGGGTTGCAGATAGCGGGCTTGCCGACGCTTGGCGCGGGTGGGGTGGAGCAACGGAGCCAACCACGTGCCGAGGCATGTCCGCCCCTAGCCTGTGCCGCCGCATGTAGCCTGCGCCAACTACCTCATCATCCACCGTGCAAGCTGGGCATGCTGCAACAACGATGTACCGAAGAAAAAGTTGCGAGTATTCCAGAACTTCTATCCAGGAACACGCACCGATTCATTGGAGAAGGCCCGCAATAGAAGACATGCTCGTCCCTGCGCAACTCGTATTGAACTCACATGATTGGTCCCGGCCGATATCTGGGCGATAGTGCTTAATCCACTATCCCTATCTTGCCTTGTCCTCCAAGTGTCTCGGAGCAGCTTATCACTTCTTGAACCGGCCCTAAGCTCACCAACACCACACAAGCTATCTTCGGTGGCCCCGTACTGAAAGCCTAATCGCTAATCGCTACCGGATGGCACACCATGATGCATACCAACCATCCCACTGCACAGGTCCACCTGTCAAGTTGCCACGGTCGGATACCGGCACCGAACCACTGGAGCGGCGCAGTTGCTTCTCCCGTCCATCTGGAAATTGGTCCTTGGTTAAGGGTCCCATGCTGGCAATCCCCTCTGTTCTCTTGGAGATATCGAATGCGTTCAACCGGTGGCACCCGATCGGTCCAATATTCGCCAGTTTCATGCAACGGTCATCACGACGAAGACGGTAGAATACCCGGCCTCGGTCGTTCCATTGTCCACCCGTCCAACAACTCGGTGGGAATGGGATTGGTTCCTCCAGATAACGAGTCCGCCACTAGATATCTCAAGTGAATAGAATACGAGGTTGGGTGCAACATGTGCAGTGAGACGAATTGTGCACTCCGATGGCATGTTGGCGCATTCAAGGTCGGATTCTCTAGCGTCTACTCTTGGAATCTCTCGCGACGCCCTCTCCCATGAATCGGTCCATTTCACTCATCGTATAAAGTAACTTCTCCTTGCGGCATATCACGCGACCCGACTGTTCATTCTTGCGGGTCGCAGGTCGTATGTGTACTCCTGTCTTGCGCACAGGACATTCACAACATAAAGGATCTCAGTTGATACACAACCAAACAGCATAGCTATCCAGAGCCTATTTAAGACGTCCTAGAGAACGCCATACATTAGAAATGGTGTGCGCATGTCAGTACACCACAAATGTCCTGTCGGAATGACTCGTTTTTTTCGGTAATCGGTGATCCTACCGGCCTTTCAACGGCCAAACGACTTCCTCCACCTACCGAACGAAACGGTATGTCCTGCTTTCCTCTATCTTTTGCTCTCCAGGTTAAACTTGGCCAGATTGTTGTCATCTCTCAACAATTCTACCTCGGCTTAGATCTCGTATTTTCCAGCTTCATCTGACAAACTTGGAGCATGTCACATACGCATCCCTCGCACGCCATGGTCCAGAGAAAAATCGACATTTTCCTTCAGCGCACTGGCCGCGATCTCGAAAAAATGTCGCTTTTTTCTTGCCCATGGCGTGCTTGTAGTCATTTTGTGAATGCACACATACGAAGAGGTCCACTATACAACACAGAATTGACGTAAGCAGGCCGAGTATTATCGCGAACAGTAAAAAGCGCACTCGTCGGTCTCCACTCAGTATGTCTTCCTCGCGTGAGCAACGACCACCACGCTACCCTACCATGTCCGATGACATTCTCTCCGAATAATGCATTCGATTACACAACCTCAACGTCTCCTACGCGTGTTTGAAGCTTCTGTTGAACCACCAGCCTAGAGTTCAATGCAACTGGTTCATTGCGTACATCAACGTTGTTAGGACTAAATATAGTCCCCGATGATGGCCTGGTAACCTCATAACAGGCAATTATGTCGCCTTACCAGGATCGCACCTGCACTTGAAATCCTATATATCTCTCATAGGCATAGTAGGGCCTACCGAGTTATCCACAGCCGAACCATCAATATGGCGTATACAACCCGTAAGCTGCATATTGTGATACTGATCGATAATGACCCATGGACAGTTGGTTTGAACGATGTAGATGGCAAGCTAGAGGTTTGAAAGAACGGACTGAACGTATCTAGACTGAACTAGCATACAACCACGCAAATCAGATTTTACAGCCCTAAAACATCAGCGCAACTTCAAGCACTCAACATAGTATCACTTACTCGCGACTATCTCAATTAACTCTTCTAGCCCCAATAACTCTATTCAACCTCCTCTCTACCCCCTCAACCAACCCCATCAAATCCTACACATCCCTGCCAATATTCGCCACCGTACTCGCCACCTCTCCCACAAACAGCGCCGATGTATGTCACAGTTTGTGTATTCAAGGCCTAAGCGGTTGGTGCTGGCGAGGTGCGTCGTTATCGTCATCTTCGTAGCTGGTATTGGGGGAATAGTACTGGGCTGAGTAGGGAGACTCTTCGCTTGCGTGGGCTGGGGTTTGATAAGATGGGATTTGTTGTGGGCGGACCTGGTATTCAGGTTTGAGAAAGGGATATTCTAGGTCGCGAAACTTCTTGGTGAGATCGCGGATTGTAACACGCATTACGTTTAGAGCATCTTTTGCGCCAATGGAGCGCATGCTTTGGATGTCGCGGTCGAAATACATGGGTTTGCGTTTGCCGCTCCTCGCTTGCCCGCTACTACGTCTTCTTTTTCTGCTCATGTGCTGCCGACTGTTGCTTCCGTCGTGGCCTTCTGAGTCACTGCGTGCGCCGGGTCCATGGCTTTGATCTCTTTTGACGTTTCGCAACCTCTTTCGTACTCTTTTTAGATGGCGCCTTTCTTCTAATAGACCTTATTGCAAACTCAATAATATGTCTTTGATTTCCTCGGGTGCAGCGTAAAAGGTTGATAAGTTTGACCAGGATACTCTTAGGAGCGTGGCTAGTGTGAAGGTGAAAGATACGAAGCCAATGATTGTTGAGACCATGGAAAGTGGAGAAAAAGCTGTGTGAGACACTGTGATACCCATGACTAAAGCTCGGGTATTATAAATCTAATGGTTGCTAATATCGTCGTGCAGATGGATTTCGCATCTTCGAGTGAGCGTTGCGTTTGAGGGGTGTCCAATGAGCGTCGGCGTCGAAAAGATCGGGAGCTTTACTTGGGTATACTGCGGAAAAGCCGGCAACTTGTAATATACGGTACCTGTTCATGAGTGATCCCTAGTGGTAGTTGATTGAATAACGTCATGACTTGATCATGGTCGTTATTACCGGACCAATGGTTAGTAAGCAAGGTTGAGAATCCGCAATCTGTTCAAACTGTGATTGATATCCTCTTCCTAGGTGGTGCTTGTTAGTACTTAGTCGCAAGAAAAGAACGGGGTCTAGCGTGTACGGGATATGACATTTCAGCATGAAGCCTAATAGGAACTTGACGTATAGTACTAGCTCGGATGTGCAGGTAGATTTTGTTTCTTTTGAGGACATGGTATATTGCTACGCCCTCCTAAGTTTACTCTGTGTATCGTACATCTATCTCTACACACATCTAGAACTTGTAGACTTGGTCCTTGCTGTAACCAAGCTCCTTGAGCATACCGTCAAGTTCGCCCTGGTCACTCGGGCTCTTCTTGCCACCGCTGATGGCCTTGTACATGCCCGGTGGTCCGCACACGAAGATCTTGATCTTCTCGCCCTCCTTTGGTTCCGGTAGCACAGTCTTCAGTAGCTCCTTGGTGACGTGGCCCCTTCCGCCCTGCCATGACTCTGGTGGGTTGTCCAGGACGTAAAAGGCGCGGAATCGCTGAGGGTATGTGTTCTCCAGCTCTTCCCATTCGCGCTTCAGCAGAATGTCCTCCTCAGAGACGTTGCCGTAGATGAGGGTGACCTTTGTCTTGTCCTGGGGGTTGCGAAAGATGTGTCGTGCGGTCTGCCACATGGGTGTGATACCGGTGCCACCAGCGATTAAAGCAATGTGCTCATGTAGATTTTCTTTCCACTGGAACTTGGGAATTGGTCCCTTAATGTCCAGCCGCTGGCCAGGCTCCATAGCGTGCATATGCTCAGACATGGGACCACCGGGGTAGGCCTTGATTATGAAGTCGACACTACCCTTCTGGTCTACGTCGCTGATGGGTGTGTAGGGTCGGATGACGGGCTTCTGCATCTCAGGGCCCTTGTACTTGGTGATAACGGCAGCTTTTCTATATTAGTATGCATATATCGATCGTTCAGAAGTAAACATACAAGTAACAGGCAGGCCGCTCTCCATGTCCTCCTCGGGTAGCTTGAAGCGGAGCTTCTTGGTGTTGTGGTTGACAACCTCGGATTTCTCCAGCATGAGCGACACGAAGCCCTGGTCGCCTCCAGTAAAGGCCTTCTTCGCGTCCCCGCTGGATGAAGGAATCTTCTTGGCCTCCTCTGATGGTGGCGCACTACCCTTCTGCCCTGATGGCGAGTCGCCGCCCCTCATGTACAGGTAGGCACCAGCGAGACCAGCAGCGCCAATGCCTGTGTAAAGGATACCATTGTTACCGCCACTCTTGGGTGCCTCAGAAGCATAACGGCGGACTTGCTAACCCGGGATCAGTATCAAGCGCGAAGATTGGGGGAATTCATTTATCGCAAATCTTTAACAATGGGGTCGCATACCTGCTGTAGCGTCCTGGCCGGACGAAATACCTGTCTGGCAAACATGGCGAGACGAATTGGTACGATAGAAGGTGGATTGAGGTGGGATTGAGGTGCGTGAAAGAATAAGCGGCGTTATCAAGGTCCTCCTACGCGGGCGCATTGAGCTCGCTACAAGCTAGCGCCAAGAACAAACGTCATCACTGTTTGACATGCCGACAACCCCGATCTCATTCACGCTCATCATTATCATGCTCGCCCTCTAAGAAATTCGCGTCCTATTCCATCTCGTTACTGCAACTGTATCTCTGTACATCTGTTTCGAAATAACAAAAAAAAGGAAATCACCTCACTAACTCAACCTCTCCTACAGCACCGTGACTGCCGACAGAGAGCACCGTTCATCTTGCGATTATTCGGTCAAGTCGTGATACTACGACCCTTATTTCATACTCGCTGACCCCCGCATTGGAATGATCCATGCCCAATAAAGTCGATAATTCATGTGCGGTTACCATGGCCTTCACGTGCTTGGATCGCAGTTGTCTCAGGCCTTATAGACTCAGCGGTAATACGATATATATTTCCGTTTTTCAAAAATGCGCTTCATTTACTCAGTCTCATGGGTTCTAAGAGTTCACTGCGTTGGCACGCCTTTCACAGAGATAACGGGAAACGACCAACCGAGCAAGTACAACGTCACTCTCTTGCCGATGACTGCGGGCGCAATATGTGGTACGTCTCTAGGTATGGAAAGACTGGTACAAGATTGGTTAGACCCGGACCCTGTTCTTACCCACAAGCGGAGCGTCGCAGTGAGAGACGAGCAATATTAGCTCGCACTCACTACATTGTCTCTTCTACCTGTTTCCACAAGAGTACATAAGACCTCTTCATCCAATCCTTCCCTCTCTCTCACTATCTACCCCATATCAGTCAAAGCCTCGCAACCGACACATGAGCACGACTCACACCGTATTAGAATCTACCTACGATAGCACGCAGCACTCGACACAGCTCGCACCATAACACTCGTGCTCAATCAAACCCGCAGGATCTATCCGTGCTACGTCTTGCAGCCTTGACGAAATCGCAACTCACAAACAGCAATGGCACCAGCCACCAAAGCGAGTTGTCACGGATACTTCCCTG
Source organism: Pyrenophora tritici-repentis (assembly GCF_003171515.1). Classification (NCBI taxonomy): domain Eukaryota; kingdom Fungi; phylum Ascomycota; class Dothideomycetes; order Pleosporales; family Pleosporaceae; genus Pyrenophora; species Pyrenophora tritici-repentis. The sequence continues at coordinate 821,099 of NC_089395.1, forward strand.
TGCCCAACCTTAATGTACCGCCAATCGCCGCGGCGCCCGCTTGTACCATATGCGCACTGGAAAGCCACATCGAAGAAATCAAGGGGATCCAAGCTGCTCTGGACAGCCGCGGCGGTATTTTCAAGTCTAAGATGGCGGAACCGAAGACTGAAAATGGTGGGATGTACGCTGACCATCAAACTTGGATGAGGAAGTGGCGGGGTGCGAAAATCAAATGTTGCCGCTTGGTAGAGGCCTTGGAGAGGTTACGTGATGAGCATCCGGATATGATGGAATATTGGGGTATCGATGAAGCGCTGTATCTGTGGGAATTAGCAGCGGACGAGTGCTGCAAGGTCCCAGGATACAAGTATGTGGGAGATGCTCCAGAAGAAGACATTGCTCTCGAAGACACCAAGGAAGTGGAGTCGACCGCGTCGATACCGATCGTGATCCCAGCACCAAAAGAGGATATCTCGCCTGAGGATGATAGTGGCTGGGCTATCGTCACGCACATATGGAAGAAAAGATCGCAATCATGGTCGCTTCCGTCGGAGGACGAAGAAGAGAAGCCCGGGACTGAAAACACTATTCTCATTGAGCTGGAGGCCATTGAAAAGAGCCTGGCTCAGCTGGAAGCTATCAACAAGATCCTGGCTAGGCCCCAAAGTTTCTCCAAAAAACCCTCTAAGGCGCTCGCTGAGGCATTCGGTGACGACAGTGATGACGATGATGGCGAAACCCGTTCTACTACCGTCATCAAGGCGTCTGAGACTTCGAGTGCGACTCCAACATCTACATTCACTCCAAATCATGAGCATGCGACCCACAACATGCCCCAATCAGAGTCTAAGCGCATGTCACATCTCGGTCCTCGTTGCTGCAAGTCAGTAATCATCAATCCGGAAGCAACCCTTATTCCGTCCGATGGCGACCAGATCGTTACCCAGCCCCACAACGAACATGCGGCTGCCGAGAAGCGTAGGCATCGTTTGACCTGGAATCGACGCTCGCGTAGGTACAGCCCATCAACCTGGGCCAGTCCCGATGGCTGTGAGAAGTACGATACAAGCTGCTTCAGGGTGAGCTGGATGGCCCTTGAGCGTTCGATGAACAGGGCACAGAACAAGACAGAAGACGACGTGAAGGACAACATGGCATTGACGGAGGAAGCCATGGGGCTGCGTGAACGTGAGAAGATAATTAAAGAAGCCCAGGAGGCATACTTTTCTGGCCATGGTCATGCACGAGTCTCAATGTTGCACGTTTGTTGGTCTGCACAGGAGAAGAAAAAGAGGTCCATAAAGAAGGTGGGAAAGTCAACAGAAGAAGATAGTGAGCAGAACATCGTCGGCGAGACTTGTGGATCTGGGGATTCAGCAGAAAGTGGCGTATATCGGGAATGAGTGTTTAGAACATGAGAATGGAAGAAGAATGGGTATGTACACCTCCCGAAAGCATCAATGGTCCTTGTACTCAGGAAGCTGACGATAGATTAGTTTCACAGGTTCTATCATTACAGCGACATCTTCACGCATGTCTGTTATAGCTGTTAGGACTAATCTCTTTTTTGTAACTGTCATATTCACAAACATCTAGTCTTCACGTATAGCTTCAGCTTTCGTATGCATATCAAGAATGATACAGACGTCTTTATCAATTCAAAGCCCTGGAATCAACTATGGCTTCATTCATATCTTCAATTTCGATGAGTTCTTCACACGCACCGGAAGAGAAAAAGATCGACTGGAATACACATCCTCTTCACGATGCTTCGATTTGGTCACACTATATCGCCGTATGAAAAGCATACCTAAAGTTCTCTTTTGTAGATAAAAACACATCCTCTAGACTCTGGAAGTCATTGTGTATTTACTGAAGCGCCCGAAGAAGAAGATACGCAGCACTCATCACTACATTTACATGTCATTTTGCAACCCTTACTCCCTGTACCAACACTAGCAAAAGGAAGGCATGCACCCCTTCAAGACGCAGCAGCATAGTAGCAAGGAATTGCCACAAGTGCAGCCTCGACTGCCACAGTGTCAACAGCCCCGGCCACAACCACCCACTGTAAATTATATATTTTATGAAGTTCCTAAAACAAAGAAGCCCGACATCAAAACGGCCACAGTACCTAAAGCACATAAAGATCGGTTGCCAAAACCCGAGAAAACGCCCTTAATCCGTTCTCTAGAGCATTCAAGATATCCTCTCCCTCCATCGAGTATGCAACCGCAAAAGGGCAAGGTGTTCTCCCGTGTAGATCCAGATACGTGGATGACTCCCCTGGGCGATGATCTTAGGCCAACGAAAGAAGAAGAGTGGAAAGGGAAAAGGTTACCGAGTGCGGAGAGTGCGAACTTCAAGAATATACATGCGGTCCTCTTCACGAATAGTAAGGGTAAGAAGATTTGGGTGGAGACCAGTGGGACAAGTACGAATCATCGAAGACTTTGGGTCCCGGGTTGGGATCAGATCTAGGTAAGCGGGGGTTCTAGGGAGGTCATTTCAAAAGGAAAATGAATAAAGGATGAATAATCGGGCGAAGGGCAATGTCCAGGTATACATGTGTACGAAATTGGAGTCCACTTGCAAATTACTCAACCCGCCGTATATTACGAATCTCGAGAGATGACAGACATATTTTATATCCACTTCCAAGTGACATTCCGCCCACCTTAATATCCTAGCGTGTTGCAAGTGGTGATCTTCATCAGCGGTATATGACTAAAACGTCATCGAAAGATCTTTACATTCAGGGTGGATACAGAAAGCTTAACAATGACAGCGCCGTTACGGTATTGCCACATGTGGTTGACAAACGATAGAACAATCACATGTAATTTGTTGTTTTATGACAGCGATCCACTCATTAAGAGGGAGGAAGACACGCCGTCTAGAACACTACGAGCATCTATCTCCACCCACCGTAAATCATCTCCACATGACATCTAACTCAAGAACATCATCCACCGAAGCGCTCAAAACCGCTCAAGTCACACCTCAGTATGGACCCAACTTCTCCCATCAAACCCCAATCCACCAACAAACACAATTCCCATACCCTCATCCCTAAACTCCCCACACCACCACCCTCACCAAGCGCCCCACCTACAACCGACACACCTCCCTAGAGCCAACCTACAACGCAGACATGAGGCAGCCAACGGTGTACCCAGCTCTGCACCACTCTGGGCAACCATGGCCGCCAAGGCCCATCTAGCGCGGGAGCTCTGCGGGCCGCAATGTTTGGGATCGACGCCTCAGGTGAGACATCAAAGGACAGGATGGGATAGCTAAAGTTGGGTAGGTAGGGGGGAGGGGGGGGGAGACGGGCCGTCTACCACATGCATGACATGGGAAAGCGATGCTTTTTTGTGTATTGCGCATGAAGACGTGCGATGGGGAGAGGAAAGATGAGGGATGAACCTTGGTGGAACGCGCGTTGAGTGTTGGCGAGTGCTGGGTCCACACAGACGCGGACGCGGACGGTTGGTTGAGTTGAGATGGGTTTGGGCTTGGCTCTGGGAACTTTTATTGTCTGTATGGTATGTAAAGGCTGGCCACGTAAGTCCATTATTGGAAAAGAAAGGTTATTGAGGAAAAAAACGAAGGAAAGAGGAAAGGACGGGCAATCAGAGAAAGCCTATCGGAACTGCACGTTAATCGCATTAGCTCAAGTCAAGTGTACTTTCTAGCTCCCCTCTGCAGCGTCTATGGTTCCACAGGAAGGAACGAGTGAGAATGGTGGCGCATGCAACGTGTAATAACATAATCAAATCTTACTACAATGCCAAGACATAAGGCGGCGGAGCACTTTCCTCCTAAAGAGCCTCAGGCCATGCATACAATGCCTGACCCGAAACAGTTCCTGCCCAGGCAGAAAAAAAATTCCCGACATACTGGGCGCAATTCTTGATCGGCGGTTGGGAGCAGCGGGTGCCCAGGCTTGGTAAGGCACGAACCTGTGGCGTACGAGGTTTCGAAACTGCATCCAAGCCCTGGCGCATGAAGGCGTGGCTGTGCAGTGTTGCAGGTACAGCATGGTAACCGATGGCGCACCGCCATTGTGTGACCAGGATGTCGTCGTTGTTTGACCCGTTGGGATGTCCCTGTTGCAGTGCATGATGGCAATTGTAGAGGTTTACGAGGGAGACATGTGATTGATGACACTTCCGCCCATACTTACATACTGGCATATTTGTCGTGACTGGACTTGACCTTCATGTCTAGAGCTGTCTCATGGAAATTGCCTTCTACCTTTGCCTTTCGCAATTTCTTGACCTCGGCATCGTTGAGCCTTCGTCCAATCTGGTCTTCCAGCTCCTTGCGACTGATTTTCAAATTAGCCTTCTCCTCCTTGTTCGCCTTGAATCGAGGCTTGAAGCGCGCTTGCATGCGGATGCGAAACGTGGTGTTGAAGTTGATATGTTCTGTGTCGCCTCGAATCTCAGCCCCGTCTGTAGAAGACTCGTCAATGCTGAGAAATTTGTCACGCGCAGTTTGGAGGGAGAAGGCGCCGGGGTTGTCAGGTACGGGGATGATGATGAAGGATTCTTCGGGCGAAATGGCAGTTGCTGAGGCACTAAGGATGCCAAATTTGTTGCAGCCAAGATAGCTATATGTTGTTAGTATGTTTATGAAGCATCTGAGGCCTCGGTGGTGTTTGTACCTTCCATGATGTCCCTTGAAGCTCACTTGTTCTGTACCAGCGACGCGATTCGCAACGAAGACCTGGCGCACATCGTGCGGTTCGGCCGTCGCCAGGTCCTCCTCGACCACGTTTTCCAGGTTACTGGTAAAGACCTTGCCATTTGCATCGCATGCTAGACAGCTCGGCGCCTCGGTGGGCAAAACAATGACAACGGGGCCAGAAATATCGCTTGGCGCCTCCGCGCTCACCCAGGAGTCGTCATTCTCAGCCTCGGCAGGCGCGTTAGTGGTGAGCTGCTTGGAGCGCGCATCGTCGGCGTCGTACGGCTCGGCTGTTTTCCTCTTCTTCTTCACCTTCTTGTCGCCTTTGAAGTGGAGTGCCTTGGGCATGGTGATGGATGCAGTCGTGTTGTTTGGTTGTCGGAGCTGGAGTTCGGCGATGGCCGAGGCCCAGGCAAATTAGGCAGGTGCACTCGAGGTGGACTATTTCGCACACTACGCGCACGATAAAGTGGCAGAGTTGGCTACATAGTCAATCAATCGTCGTCATCATACAACGCCTGCATACTGGACTGCACTGCACTGCACTGCAATCTGTGAAAGACTAAATGGCAAACGCTAAAGCTGCAGTGAGCCAAAGCGCCGTTGCTGTAGGCCTTGAGGACCTGAAGAACAGTAAGTTGGGTGATTCCCATGCTATTGAGTGTGATACTGATGGACGATCACTTCAAGGCAATGTTGAATTCTCCGTGCTCGAGGAAGCGTTTGGACCCTCCAGCTTGGGCATTATAGTTGTGAAGGATCTCCCGTCAAAGTTCCATGAACTGCGGCACAGACTACTGTCCTACGCCTCGGCCCTTGGAAACCTACCAAAAGATGAGCTGGGTAATGATTCCCAAACTTAATGATAATTATAGAAAAGAACTAATGATTGGGCAGCAAAGCTTGAATCACCCGCTTCCAAGTGGCTAGTAGGCTGGTCGTGTGGAAAGGAGACGCTCAAGGATGGCAGGTACGATACTTTGAAAGGGTCGTACTATGTCAACTGCGCTACTGCCTTTGAGGAGCAGCAAAAGGCAGTTGCCGAGAAGTACCCGTCCTTCCCAGAGTACACGGCACCGAACGTGTGGCCGTCCGAGCAACTCCTGCCGGGTTTCGAGGCAACGTTTCGCGAACTCTGCACTCTCATCATCGACATAGCCGCATTAGTGGCGCGAGCATGTGACAAGTACGCCGAAGCCAATATCGAAGGCTATCAAAAAGGTTACCTGGAGCATGTGGTCAAGACGAGCATCTCGACCAAGGCAAGACTACTGCACTACTTCCCCAGTCCCGCGTCGGCACCCCAACCTTGCAGCGGCGACGAAGATGACTGGTGTGCCACGCACCTCGATCACGGCTGTCTGACAGGACTCACGTCGGCCATGTTTGTTGATGAAGCTGTCAGCCCACCGCAAACAGGTGCATCGTTTTCACCACTCCAAGAACTTGGCAGTTCGCCGGACCCCAAGGCAGGTCTATATATACACTCGCGGACCGGAGCTATCACCAAAGTCAGCATCCCTCGCGACAGCCTCGCCTTCCAAACGGGCGAAGCACTTGAGATTATCACCAAAGGCAAGTTCAAAGCCGTGCCCCACTTTGTGAGGGGTGCCGCGGCTGGAGCTGGCGGGAGCAAGGTGGCCAGGAACACATTGGCAGTGTTTACGCAGCCTAATTTGTGGGAAAAGGTAGACGAGAAGCGGGACTTTGCAGCGTTTGCCAAGGAGATAGTTGAAAAGAACCATTAAAGCTTTGGTGGTAGTGGAGGACATGTAGAATGACATCACGCAGCTAATTTATGTGATGTTTACGGTATACTGTACAATATCTAACAAGGTGCCAAGCGTGGAACTCGTATACTTGCCGCTAAATCTACGCGCGCCTAGAGACGCACGGCATCCGCTAGCTGGCTGAGCAGCTGCACGTTGACAGAAGTTGCTGTGGCTCGTGACGCAGGGCGCTAAGACATGTAGGCGGGAGAGTGGCAAAGCTTGTTGTCTTGATGCAGTGAGGATCCTAGCAGGAAAAAAGAGACGGAAAGAGGCTCATTTCGGCTCCCCTTTCAGCGCATAACAGCAACGCGTCGTCTGTTACGCATCAGAGGTGGTTCAAAGGGCGCTAGTAGATCGCTGTCTCATCCGCGATTGACTTATTGCGCGGCCTCGAAACACGCACAATAGCGGTACCAGGTAATCTACGCGGGCGATCGCATCCGTCCTGAGGCTGCTGGTGCTGGCTTAAATCGAGGCCAATCCTGGGGCACCTCGCACCCTCGCACCTGCAGACGACGCCAGGCCAAACGTGGGGGAGGTTTAGCTACGTAGTGAGACCAGTGATAAGACCCCGTGGTCGCAGTTGCATTCTAATTCACCCTTGCGCCACAATCTAGCCTCTTTCTCGGCTTGGAGTTGGCGGGCGTACGACACTCGCTCGCCACAGCAGCGAGACATGTTGTATGTGTTTGGCGGTGCCGGGTGCCGTTGGGCCCAATCTCTGCCACTTCCACGGCCAATTATCCAGGCGGCGGCTTACTGCCAAGCCATGGTAGTCCTGAAACGGGTGGGGACTGCTTCCACCACCCGCCGACCTTCATGACGCGGCCACCCATGTTGGCTCGGCGCTTGTTCCCCTTTCCAGCCCCCAAACCAATGACACCAGCTAGAGCCGCTGTCCTTGCTCGACAGATCGATATCATGCCAAGACTAGGTATCCGAGATGCCGTCTTCGCATGGGGGAACTTGCTTACACCCTGGCCATGCACTTAACTTCCTTCTTAGTCCCATCCTATCCACCACCAATGCAGCTACTATAGTCGTCACCATCGCTCTTTTTTCCTTCCCTTTCTTGCTTCCCTACCATCGCTGAGTGTTGTTATACCTTTGACACAGGGTCCTACCTTTCCAATCTTCAGTCGTTCAGTCGTTCAGTCGTTCAGTCGTCTGCATGCGTATGTCTTTCATTGCAAAGGCTCCGTTGTCGCTTGCCCGTGCCACCATCTCCAGTCTTGCAACTCCCTTGGAACCAGCTGGAGGCCCAGGCAAGATGTCGAATAACCGTCAGAACGTTACGTGGGTCGAGGTTCGTATTCAGACTACGCTTATGCAACTCGGTCTAAACTTAAGCAGGGCGTTCGCGGAGTAGCCTCGTTCTGGGTCGTCGTAACACATTTATGCAGGGCCTGGGACTACAGTCTGTGGTCACCACGAGACAGCGAGAATGCCACTCCTCAGTTACTGCAGCTGCCCTTTATCCGCTTGCCATTCCAGGGCCGAATCGGTGTAACCATGTTCGCCTTCCTCACCGGATATGTATGCGCCATCAAACCACTCCGACAAGCAAAGTCCGGAAACATCCCAGCCGCCTTGGAGACGTTGGGCAAGTCGGCTTTCCGTCGTCCACCCCGTCTAATCATGCCCGCGACCATTGCTTTGTTCATTGCATGGTTTTTCGCACAGCTGGGTGCTTTCGAGGTCGCCCACCGCAGCGACTCCCACTGGTTCCGCCGCTCCGTTCCAACCAACATCGGTGGTCTCGATACCGAAATCCCGCGATTGATCAAGAACTTCCAGACATCATGGTCAGGCGCCAACAACGAATACGATGACCATCAGTGGGCTCTCCTTCCTCTGCTCCAGGGCGCCTTCCTCATCTACGTCCTTTTGTTCGCCACCGTCTTCATGAAGGTCCGCATGCGCCTCTTTACCTGCGTCGTTTTGTTCCTCTGGTACTGGATGCGTACCAGCCCTGAAAAGGGTATGTCTTACTACCTCCCCATTCAAGTACATGTCTAACAACTTTAGAAACTTTCGAGTGCCAGTTCCTCTACGGTGTCATTCTCTGCGACCTGGGCTCTGAGAAGGGCTTCCGCGATTTCGTCAACAACCGCGTCAAGGCCCGTCGAGTTGCGGCCACTCTCCTCATCATCGTTGGCTGGTATGTAGCTTGCTACCCCGGAGAGCACGCCGAATGGTCCGCGTGGTCGGTTCAGCTCAAGAACATTGGAGACTACATTATCCCCCAGGGCGCGGCAAGCTACCCCAAGCGTTGGACCGCCATCGGATGGGATCTCATGGTTACCGGAATCTGGCTATCTCCTTCTCTCCAGAGCATGTTCTCGAACAAGCTGTTTATGTGGGTCGGTCGCAATAGCTTCGCCGTCTACCTCACGCACGGAACCGTCATGAAGGTCGGCCTCGCACGATTGATCTACGGATTCAGCACCGCGCCATACTACGTCGAAGAGCCAAAGGATGGTCAAGGCGAGGGCGTGCAGCATTGGATCCCCAGGTCTACCAACTGGCTAGTGTGGGCCATGGCCATTCCCCTCTTTTTCGTCGTCGAATACACCATCGCACATCTCTGGACTACCTACGTCGATGCACAATGCGCCAGGGCTACGAAATGGCTTGAGGACATGATGTTTGAGAAGAGCGAGGATGAGAAGCACGGTGTAGCAACCATGGCTTAAACGGCAAACCACAACAATCACACAACATATCAATAGGAGCATACAGACGAGAACCTCCTATCTCTCAGCGATAATCGAATTTCAGCGCCGGGGTTTTTTCTATTTGGTTTTTCCTAGTGTTACGATTTCCTATGTTCGGGTACAGCATTTGCGGATACCAGTCAAGATTGCATTTCAGGGAGTTATGGATTAAAGAACTGGGCAACTCGCATAGAGACCCGATGAGCAAACGGTCTGCGCAGCCAGGACAAGCACGCAACGACACCTTGTACAAAGAAAAGCTCAGCTACCAAAACATATAATAGATCAAAACAAACATTTTCAGCCCCTTGACCGTTCCTGCCGATCCATGTTGCATGTTCCGAGGTAGAGCCTGGGAGCCGCAAACAAACCTCACGCCGACTGCAGCCCAGAGTTTAGCCTTTACACCGACGGCCGATAAGCACTTTCGCAACAGCCGCGGCCATCGCGAGAAAAAGAGGACCACAGCCCAAATGCCCACGCAAAGAATTCGTATCAAAGCATGCCCCCATCCGGATAAACATTAGATCAATCGTCGATGTCGATAGCCAACACCAACAAACCTGCACATGCACCATGCATATGCCCACCCCACTCCAATCCTGCACAACAAAAATCCTCTCCGGCATTACTAGCAAACAACCAGGGCTCTGCAGCCGACCCATGACGCAATGACATCAGCGCGCATGCCCATCCCTCGGGATCTGCCGCCACAGTTGCTAGATATGACCTTCATGCGTCAACGCGCCATCATCTATCCGCACCATCACACCTCACAACATGTCGCCGCTAAACGTTCTGGACTGCTGCATATCACGAGCCACACACACACACACACACACAGTGCCGCGCCAGGGGGTACAGCTGCCTTCTAAGCTCCTTCACTTGGGCCTTGGCCGTCCTTGGCGGGCGCAGGTGGCTGTGCCGGCGAACCGTAGTGTGTATTGTGGGCGTAACCTTTTACCTGCCTTTGTTGGGTTGGTCGTGTAGCCGGTGTGTCCGGGTTGCGGCTTGGGAGGGAAGGTGGGTTCGCTGTTGTTCATGCGTTGGCCGTGACAAGACGGAATTATTCTTCACTCGGCACTCGTTTTCTGGGCAGCCAGCAACCAGCGCAAAAAAGGTAGGTTCAGGTAGTTTGATCATGGTGCAGGGATGCATAGGGGGTTGGGGCTGATAGGGCCTCGATCTTGACGTGCCTGTACGCTTTTGGACCCTGGGATTGTCGTGGGGGGTTGTGACTACCTGTGTATCTTCAGTTGCCTTGGCTTGTGGTATGCTTTTTATCTTGTTTCTCGCTTCGCGCATCAAGTCTATGCCTCTTTTTTTCATGCAGCTGAGGTTCGGTTTCTCGCTTGTCTTACTCTCCGTCTTACATGCTTCCGTAGTCGAGATTTGAACTTGAGCTGACCCTGGCGACGTGGAGCATGGTAATTTGAAAATTATCGTGTGTTGCACATCGAGTTGCAATATTTTGGAACTTTCCGTTTGGCTGTACCCACCTTCACCGGGAGAACTAGCGGATAATGGAATAGGTCCTTTTGGCCTCTTCCTTGCATGTAAGCACGTTAGCGCTGAGTAAAGTAGGTATGCCTGCGGTGTTTTAGTAACAGATAATCTACCATGTCCAACAGCCGCTAAGGAACAGTTTCCCTCGGTGTATTAGAGTGACGTCGTACGTACGCTTTCGCGTCGGTAGCGATCGTAATGTGGAGGGTGGGTGGGTCAGCGAAGAAGAGAAGACATCGGTCGCAGGGTAGGAGCGGTGTAAAATTCAGGTAGTTATAACTACCTAATTTTCCGATTAACGGTTATCGTGTAACTACACACTAGCGTACTAGCCTCAGGTACGAATCCCGTCGTGAAACGACTTCATGTACCCCACAACGCCCAAGTAGATCTTCCCCGCAAGTATAAGCGGAAGCCATCGTGCATCGACGAGCCCTTCGCTTATCCGCGATTGGCAGGTAAAACGATTGTGGTTACTGCTTGTAAGAAGAAAGACGTAATCGGAAGAGTAAGGTGGTACGTGGAAGGTGTCACGAGGATGTTGTGGAGTATGGGTAAGTATAGCGATGTACATCGAGATAGTCCCTTTGGGGAATACAACAGTTTGCATGCGAGATATTATGAGAATATTTCGGTTTGAAATAAACGCAGGCGTGGCAGTAGGTATGGTAGTGATAGTCACTTCCGATAAGAGATGCACACAGTGTGTCTGGCAAAGATGTCGAAACTTTTGTCCTTATACTGACCCATGGGACTTGAGAACCGACCCGATTTTCTGAACACAGTATACTTTGGATTACCAGAATGAAAAAGATACTTGGGCTTTACAATGGAATGCTTACCATCGCTCTATTACTTGCTGTACTTAGTCTACTTAATCGGTCAGTACTCTGATTACTTCCCGCCTGATTGTTTTCTCAATTTTAACTCGGCCACGCCTACTTGAAGCGACTTTGGCTAGAATCGTCAAAGAAATGGCCGCTCTACCCAGCGGTTAAGAGTCGTCATGAACTTAGACCCTGAAACCACACATTTAGAAGCGGCGAGTGCGAAAATATGTGAATATTGCTAGGGATGAAACACTTGTTTGGTTGAAATGCGCTTGTCAAGTGTGAGGAACGAGCAGTGAATCAGTGAATGCGCCTGCATCGCCTCACCAGATGTGACGGAAAACTCAAGCAAAAAGGGCACGCGCGCACGCGCAATCATAGTAATGATGCAACTAATATTTCCTCTCACATAAAATTGCTCATTCGCCACCCAGTAATACTCTACCACAGCTCAACATCACCCTGAATCTCCAGCGCCGTGTATTGGACGAACCACACTTACAATCCCCACTTGGAAACTTTCGCCAACTATGGTTCACGATAATGAATCCTAAACCCTCACATCCCAGAAATTCTATTTAAATCAATTCATCGTTTCAAACACAACATCACACAAGATATTTCACTTCTTCGCATTAATAGTTAGCAATACCTGGCCATATTTGACACTACAACACAAAACAATCAATATGCCAGGCGAATACGCACATGACGACTGGACCTGGACTTGGTCCATATTCCCCCTTTCCTGCCTCCTTGCCGCCTTGACATTGGCCACCTTCGTCCTCGCATTCCCACCAAGCAAGAGCATCTACCGCAAGGTATGGATGTGCATCATCGCCATACCAGTATGGTACGCATTTCGATACTGTGACCACGTCTCGCACGACTACCTCATCAACGACACATTTGCACGGACCTGCATCATCTGGCTCTCGCACGCGAGTTACGAAATCTGCGTGCTGGAGTTCAAGCCACTCTTGAATCGCGAAGAGTGGGGGCGACGAAGCAGTGGCCTGCTGAAGCGAACAGAAGTGAAAGAGAGGTTCTATCAGGCTCGCAAGGTCCTGTGTGATCGCAATCATGTGCAGGTTGCTCAGAACAAGGGCCAGTACTTGCCTGTAGCGTCGGATCCCTTCAACGGCGACATGAAGTACACGATCACTGACAAGAAAACCGATGAGCACGTCGGAACTGCCACACGCATCTCACATGGTGTGCCCATCCCGGAAGGCCATAGCCATGGATACACGCGCTGGAAGCTTGTGCGCTATCACATCGTCAAATGGCTCGTCTTGCGTGTTATTCAGCTTGCCCTCGCGAAATACGAATCGACATGGTCCCCTATGATACTATACCAAGACACTAACCACACATTCTCGCCCACCGTCAAGATGCTGTACCAGATTTACTGCAACTTCGAGGATACGATTGACTGGTGCTTCGGAAGTATCATGTTATACGACTCCTGGCACAGCGTCTTCGCCATCTTGTTCCTCGTCACCTATCTTGACGAGCCCCAGGAATGGTCTCTGTCTCTCTTCGGCAACATCAAGAATGCGTGGTCGGTGAGGAGCTATTGGAGCCGCCACTGGCACAATTTCATCTACCACTCCTTCAACGGCCACATCAAATGCGTCACGCGAGGCTGGCTGGCCATGAAGCGCGGAACACTCTCAACCCGCCTGACTGAGAATACAGCCGTCTTCTTCTTATCCGGGCTTATGCACACGGCCGTCCGCTGGCAAATGGCTCCTTGGGCCGATATCTGGGCCATCACATTCTGGTACGTGGCCCAGATGGTACCCATCATCACCGAGACTGCTTTTGTACCTTTGTACCGGAGCGTGAGAGTATACGCGGCGAAGCGATGGCAGTTCAAAGAGGATGCAGAGTGGGTGGTCCGCATGGAATATGCGGCTGGCTACTTTTGGGTCGCAATTTGGTTTGGGTGGTCTATTCCAATGTATTACCATGTACGGGATCAGCGGACAGACATCTTGATCGAGAGACTCCGACTCGAATACCTGCAAGTGGCGCTGGCAAAGGGCAATAGGACTGAGTAGGAGCTAGGCGGTGGGGTTGTTTTTATAGACGCAGCATGAACGTTGGGGTAGGCAACATGGAGTATGGCGTCTTTTCATACACGGCGTAATACCATGGGGGTTGAGAAAGTAAAAGTAGTATGCCCCACAACTTATATTTGCACTTGAATCTTATATAGGCGGAGAATTGATTTGGTGTGATTTCCTAGTTGTTTTTCGGATGTTGGTTTCCGGCATGTATCTGTGCTTCAATTTGCCATGAAATTTGCATGGAGTTGATGACACGCCCTCATTTGAACCGTCTTGGTCGATACATATTTTAAACCTATCTATTTTGTGGCACCAAAGTGATCGCTTAGTACTGTACCACGGGAATGCTTCCTAAAGAGTTATACATGTCACCAGATCACTATGCAAAAGAAACAAAACCCGTCGCCATGGTACGCAGTGCAGTGTCGATTCGGTCGGAGGACGTTTCCGTTCAATCTTACCCAGCATGGCATCATTTAACGTATGCAAGTGCCAAAGCTCAGACGCGTGTGCTAAAGCCATACTGGGAAATTGATATGATGAGCATGGACCGTTACGTTGACGCAACCTCTATCAGTGCGTGAAGTGGAACACACAAGATCACCACGTATCTATCTCCACACACTGCAGCACGTCGAAATAAGACAATCATAAATCATAATTGGGTATTGAATTATCGTTCTTCATCTTTACATTACACTGTAATTATTTCATCTCGTCATGAGTCGACAGCTTAGTACCTGGTCAACTTGGGGCTGCCCTCGGACGCCGGGAAACTCCACTTTGTCTCCACAAACACCTTTTGCATGCCATCCTCCTTCTTCTCAAACTTGTAGTAGACCTTGTCAAGGTCCTCGAGACGGACACGGTGGGTGACCATCTTTGATGGGTCAATGCGCTTCTCTTGGATCATCTGGAGGAGAGACTCCCAGTACATGTGTACGGGGGCCTGTCCATTGCCGATGAGACGGATACCGCGCTCCATGAGAGAACCAATGTTGAAGTGGTTGGTGAAGCCAACGTAGACACCGGTGATACCGCAGCGGCCCATGTTTCGTGTGCTAGTGATCATCTCGTTGATGAGCTCGCTGGTGTCGGTCTCGAGACCAAGCATCATCTCGAAGTAGTGTGCCCAGCCCTTTGCGTACTCGCCGGCAGCGCACTCAATGCTGACGTCGGGGCCGCGGTTGTTGCACATCTCCTTGAGCTTGCTAGTGACCGATTCGCCCTTGCCAAGTGCAGAGAAGTCGATGGTGTCGATGTTGGGGTATCTGGCCTTGACGAAGTCTAGGCGCCAGTTTTGGTCAATCATGATGACTCTTGATGCGCCGTTCATGAGAGAGAAGTCTGCGGCCATTTGTCCGATGGGACCAGCTCCCCAGATGGCTACGACATCACCCTTCTTGACACCAGTGTCAACAACGGCGTGCCATGATGTAGCCAATACGTCGGACAGGAAGAGACCTTGCTCATCTGGGACATCATCGGGAAGGGCGAGCAGGTTCACGTCGCCGTAGGCAACACGAGTGTATTCTGCCTGGCCTCCCGCGAAACCACCAGTGAAGTGGGAGTATCCGAACATGCCTGCTGTTCGGCCGCCGTACATTGCGTTCTCGATGGTATTGGAGTTTGTCTTTTCGCATTGCGAGGACAGCTTCTGCTTGCAGTAGTAGCAGTCACCGCAGGCAATCTGGAAGGACGCAACAACTCGCTGGCTATAACTTGTTAGCATTGTTCATATAGAGAATACCAAGTTAACATACCCCTTCTTGAACTTTGTGACTGCTGATCCGCACTCGTCTACAACACCACAGAACTCGTGTCCGAGAATGTCGCCCTTCTGCATCTCCACGACGGCGCCGTGAAGCAAGTGTAGGTCAGATCCACAGACTGTGGATCCGGTGATTTTGACAATGACATCGCGAGGCTCGATAACCTTGGGTTTTGGTGTGTCGATTATCCGGACATCGTTCTTGCCATACCACGCAAGAGCCTTCATAGACTCTGAGTTGTCGGCGGTGCTGGGGTCGTTGCCAGGGTTGGTGACATTCTGTGCGGTGGTGGCATTGTCACCATGTCCAACGGCCTTTTCGACCTGCATGGCTGCTTGGGACATCATCTTGGGCGGCTTTTGTGTGGGAAACTGTAAATCTAAGGGTATGGAGTTTTCAAGGAGGAGATTGAGATTGTAGAAGAGTTTGTAGGAAAGCTGAATTGGCGCTCCTATATAACACACGAAGTGCGCCTAGAGAAGACTTCTCACAAAGACATATCAATGACATATTGCCACAAGTGACGTTAAACCTGCAGTCTCCAGCCAACAACTACCGCGAACCACCAGATAATCTGCCCCTTGTACATGCGCCTGGAGGGGCTAGCTGAACGTCATCATCTGCTGGGGAGGGGTACAAGTCCGCTACGCGAGCTGAAACATGCAAATGTGGCACTGCCATGTGCTCGTTCAGATCGACGTTGGCGATGGGAATTTTAGAAAGGCGTCATGGCGATGTCATGGCGGGGCAGGCCGTTCACCGTTGGAGCTAGACAAGGGAGCTTTGGCCAGAACACCGAGCAATGTCGGGACGGCATCTTCGGCATATAGCAGTGCTATACCTAGGTAGTTTTGTCTATATGTAAGCCTTCGGTCAGCTCGACGTTATGTTATGATGTTGTCAAGCTGAATGAGTCGTGGGTTGCACAGTGATCAGGATGCGAAGTCTGTGCTCGGGAGAAAAGGAGGGCGTCAAGATCGAGGTGGAAAATGAGGAGTTTGAGCAGACGGCAGTGCAGAGACTTGTATACTCCAGACTGAGGACCATGATGGTGGACTGCGCGAGTAGGGATGATGCTATAGGCTCGAGGTATGGAATGTCGTACAGGAGCGGGCTGGGCAACGGCCAATAATGCAGGTACACGGCTTTTCTTTCGCGTTGGGCCAAACCAAAAAAGTAAAAAGTAATAATTGGGAGCGTCCAGAGCGACAGTGGGTTTTTTATATGCGGTGCTTCGCCTGGCACATACTCGGTGGCTTTACGCGTATTTATTCGCGGGGAGAGGGTATAGTTGTCCGGGTCTGGCTCCAATGCGAACAGCGGAGGACTTATGGTGTAGCTGGACAGATACCACGGGTTTCGCGCCTCTTAGAAACACTATATATGGCAAATCGATTGTCGCGCTGACAGTACGTGTTAGATGCGCAATGCATGATAGAGAGAAGGTAATGCTCGGTCAGCTTCACCGATATTTCGCACTGCGTCTCCACGACCGCAAAACCGCGAAGCATTCCACGCGTTACACTAGCAACGTATCTATAGCTCCTCAATAGTCACCCGCACCCATTACAACTGTAAACTAATACCCAGGTGCCTTGCCCAGGTGCGCTGCAGCCACCAGCATATACTTAAGCTGACCGAACCCCGTCCCCTTCGTTCGAGGGCATACTTACCTTCTTGCGACTCACTGGCTCGAGCATGCGTGGTCTGCAATGGTGAGGATGAGCGGTAGCTCATCAGCCTCCAGCAGTTTAGCAAGATTGAAACAAATAGGCTCCACCTACACTGCGTTCGAAAATCTGCTGCTAAAAATCTTTTCTGTGTACTCAAAGTCAAATCTTCTTCCTCGACACATCGCCAGAGCAATGGAATCAATGAAAAAGTAGCCACAATGGCAGACCAGCAAAAATTGCCCCGCTGAAGCCCCCGAAGGAGATTCATGACAACACCACACCCCGCTGTGCAATGGAGGCGACGTTGTCAGACCACTGAATGCTTGAGCTCAGTGAGTCGCAAGAAGGTAAGTATGCCTTCGAACGAAGGGGACGGGGTTCGGTCAGCTTAAGTATATGCTGGTGGCTTGGCACGCTAATGATTCACGTGACTGTAGACTGGCCCAAGTGGTCTTTGCTGGCCGCTATACGGCGGAACTTCGGGCGCTAGGTGAAGTTTCGGCGGTGTACCATGGTGAGAAGTTCTCTCACCTTGCACAACCCGAACCACATGCCAGTGACCATCTCTCCAGGGATGGGCATGTTCTTCAGAAAGGTACGTTTGAGCATTCTATATCTTCCGCTACTTCTGCGAGCTTTATGAGCTCAGTCGCCGGGTACTATAACTCCAGCACCTGTCACTGAGCTCTTCAAAATTCCACGAAGCACACTGCAGCCCACTTTTTCAAAATGATGATCCAAAACAACCTTAGAACCGTTGCGAATGACGCCTTCGGGCGGTTGAATTCACCATACCCTTTACTGATCGAAATTAAATTCTCGTCTTTATCAGAATATTGGACGCGACTAGTAGCTAACAAGCACAAGGAACCATGAGCAGACCAGCGCTGAATTTTCTTCGGCCGTACCTCCAACAGGCTAGCCGACCTCTAAGGCCAGAACATGCGCGCGCATATCTCGCTCTGCAGAAGCGTTTCACACAAAGTGTAGCTGCTGGTGCATACACTGGCCCGTACGATGTCGAGAAACAGAAGCGACTTGAGCATCTGGAGAAGGTGAAGCCCTTGGGTAAATATCACCCAAGGCTTGTACATTCTTCAGATGTCCAAAATCTATCGGTTCGCGACTTCAACGCAAAGTACGATGGTATACAGGAGACGCAGGCGGACATCGTGTCTGTGTTCGGTAGGACACATCACCAGTGAGCATCGTTCCGATTCTGACATTGTCAGGAAGGGTGCGCTCAGTCCGGCTGCTTAGCTCCAAGTTGATGTTCCTTGATATTGAACGCGACACACAACGGCTGCAGGCCATGGTAGAGTTGAAGAAGCTCACACCACAAAAGAACCTTGACGAGAGCTTTAAGAACTTCAAGAAGGTCGCGCGCATTGGTGATTGGATTTGTAAGGACTAGCTTTAGTAGACCTAGACATGAATGCTAACGCATCATAGCCATCAGAGGCAAACCTACAAAGACATTGACTGGACAACTCTCAATCCTTGCCCTCGACGTGCCCCAAGTACTCGCGCCCTGTCTGCATCATCTCCCGGAGAAGATCGACGATGCTGAAACGCTCGCTCGACGACCGCATATCCACGCTCTTACCAGTGACGAACCCGGCGATGTGCTCCGACTCCGGGCGCTCATATACGACTATGTGCGCACATACTTTATACAGAGTGGGTTTCTAGAGGTGGAGACTCCGACTTTCGACGTGAACGCTGGAGGCGCAATCGCGCGACCTTTCGAGACTGTCGCAAACGAGCTGTCCAACACACCAATCAGACTCAGGATAGCACCTGAGTTGAATCTGAAACGGTTGATCATTGGAGGGCAGGACAAAATTTTCGAGATTGGTCGCGTGTTCAGGAATGAAGGCGTGGATAACACACACAACCCGGAATTCTCTACGTGCGAATTTTACGAGGTCGGAGCAACACTACCCACTGTCGTCGCTAGAACGGAACAACTGGTACACGGTCTTCATACTGCAATTGAGTCACTGAGGTCAACATACTTCCCGACACTCGCAGCGCCGGAAGACATCGACTTCACACATCCTTTCGCACAACTGCCGTTTATACCTACAATTGAGAAATCCTGCGGTCGTACACTGCCAGATCTATCGTCACCGAATGCCTCCGAGGAACTTCTCCAGCTCTTCAACGAGCTTGATCTCGCGATTCCACCAAACCCAACTCTCCCACGGCTACTCGATGCGCTTGCAGAGATGTATATCGAACCTCTCTGCAAGAACCCGACCTTCATTACTCAACATCCAGAAGCCCTCTCGCCGCTGTCAAAGTCATTTGTTGACGAAGCGACTGGACAACGCGTTGCCTCGCGCGTGGAGCTTTTCATCCATGGTCGCGAGTACGTCAATGCATACGAAGAGGAGAACTCGCCATTTGAGCAGCGCAGGAAGTTTATGCAGCAGCTAGACTTTCACACTGAGGGTGGAGGAGCCATCGATGAGAGTTATCTCGAGGCACTGGAGTGGGGTATGCCACCGACGGGTGGTTGGGGCTGCGGGTTAGATCGACTTGTCATGCTGTTTGCTAGCAAGAAGCGAATCGCCGATGTTCTACCTTTTGGAACACTTCGGAACGTTGTGAGTATCTCCAAGAAGAAGTAAAAGGCGTCAGGGACGTCTTGCCGACGAATTAATGGAAATTACGACGAATAACATGTTGCCTCACCACATACTTGCTCGTTCTCTGTTGTCGTGAAACATTTTGATCCGTGGGTGACTTTATATTACATTACATTGAAATAAACAGAGTAATGTGAATATATTAAGCCTTTAATTTTTCTTCTCTAGACTACGTGTGCGTTTCTCAGAAGTACAGCTTACTGGTTTCTGTATTATCTCTGAAGCAGTCAAAGCTGCTGTGTATCCGTCGTATATCGCATAATATCCTCACTGCCAAAATTGATTCCACTCCTTCTCCAATGCAGTCATATTATCCTCTATAACAGCTGCCTGCATATTCTTTTCATTCGCCTTTGCCATATGCGCATTCGTCACACTCCAATCAATCTGCACAAGATGTCAGTTCACAACAAGATGGCTGGAAAAACATGAACACAAACTTACCGGCGGCCCAATCCATCCCGTAGCCATCCAACTTGTACTCTGGCTCGTAGCCTGCATCTGCGCAATCCTCATCTGACTCATATGCATATTCCCCTGCATCTTCAACTGCTGACACTCTTGCTTCATTCTCACAAGCTGCATCTTAATCTCGCGCATCCTCTCGTTCCTAGCCATGAGTTTCTGGCGAAAAGTATCGGTGTCGTTTGTACGCACTGCATCGTTGAAGTAACCCTGCAGTCGCGGAGAAAACAAATCGCACATGAAGCCGCCTTCTTTCACCCCCTCTTCCTTGATGTGGGACAGGAAAGCGGGTTTAGGTGATTCGGAGTAGAGTGGTAATATGTGTCTATGGTAGCATTCTTCGCAGGCGGTGAATTCGGGGACGGTGGTGGGGAGACTGTATCGTTTCTCGTTGAAGACTTCTTTTCCTTTGCGGCAGATGGGTACAGGGCCCCATTTTCTGATGTATTCGACTAGAGGGCCGAGATCACGGGTTTTGGTATCGAGAGTTGAGGCGGCTGTTTTGGCGATTTGGTCGAGGTATTCTAGACTACGCAGTTGGGCGTCGCCTAGGCTCATGAGATCGCACGTTGCGAGGAGTCTTTGGCCATTTGCTACGGGGACGAAGATACGTGAGAGACAGGGGAAGATGGTGGAGACATTGGATACGCAATGGGAACAGGCCGTGAGTTCTTCCACTGGCGCGCCGCTTTGTGGGTCGCGGAGACAGTACCACGTTCGTGTTACGGCAGGTTTTCCTCCTTGCTTTACTTGAGCATCTTCGAGATTGAGATTGGGACAGATGCCGTCCTTGTCGGGTTGGATGCCTGCTACTGCTCCCAGCAAACTTAGGTCTGGCTGGCCTTGTCGGTATAGCCAAATGTACGCTATTCTGATCCAACTCAAGGAAAAATCACACTGGCATGAAATTCCTGCCGGCTTGGCAGGGCCCACACGCATGAGGGAGCCATAGCGTGTGTTGCGGAAGGAAGTGTTGTAGCAATCGGGACAAATGTCAAAGTTTGGGATGGCCCTAGGAGATACGACTTGCAACCAATCCTTGTGTCCTTCTACGAAAGAGGATCGTGAACATGGTTTGAGAGGAGGACAGTCCGTCGTCTGTTGGCTTGCTGAGGCTGAGGACGGGCGTGGCGGTAGTGGGGGCCGAACAAGAGGCATCCTGACTCCTTCGTGAGCCTGTGCAGGCAATTGGCATACGCAGCGGGGAGAAATCGAAACCGAGAAATAAGAAATATGAAGAATCACATAAAGCGCATATGTACATTGCTTTGGTGTATATTTCGACCTACATCAATGTCACTGCCGAGGCTTAGCTGAAGAGGCTGACTGAAAACCATCCGCATACGGCGCCGGTGAAGCCTGGCCCCGCAGCGTCGGGCATGAAAAGGAAGGTCGTGAAGACGGCACAAATCTCGTAGTGGTTACGATTTACAAAGTTGACGTCCCGACCGGGGCAAGACGAGGTGATCAGCGCTATTGTCAATTGGTGGCGCGACGTGGGTGGTCACCAAATGTAAACGGATTCCACACTCATTACAATACGTAAATGTAGAACGCCTAAATGGGTTGAAAGACACGTTCAACCGTCGTAGAAATCCCATAGATGCAGTGGCTTGCGCAATAGTGATCAATTCGGAGACGGGGTTTCGAGCCGGGCGGCTACAACAACACCATTACTCGTGGGTCTCGCTTGCTTCTCACCATCAACGCAGCACACCATCATCCAAAAGTGCCTTTTAGAAGATTTCACTATTTCTCGAAAGCGATAGATATATAGAATCGTGTGAAATAAAATGAGGAAAAAACGTTCTGCGCAGACTGTGCTTTGATAGCAATCCGAATAAAGTCATGAGTACCTTATGTCTGTGACCGCCCACCGCTTCAGATGATGCCAGAACATAATGCGCTACCATCTCAGGGATTGCAGGAGTAACCTTAATGAAAGCTTTCGAACTGAAGACTGTCACTCCCTTGGATGCAAAGCGGGGCCAAAGCCAGGTAGACTGTCCCTAGACCCTATAGTCACCTTGAAAGGGTCATGTGCTCAACATCGTTTGACTCTCCTTGGTGTAAAAAATCGACACGAAAAATTAAGAGACTTTGGAGGAAAGTCTTCCACCATAGAAATTACAGAGAAAGAATGCTCGAATATTCAAAAGCTTGGTACCTTACACTTACTTCAAGGGCTTGTCAAATCGAGTATAGCAATGCGAAGACTATCGTATGGCTGAAACGCCCTAAACAACCAAGGCAAGCAGACAGTGTGACTTGCTGCAATCGGGTAATGCGCCAGACAAGGTGTATCAGTGATGGTGAAGTAAATGCATGAGGCCTGAATGAGCCAACAACAAATTGACAACATGTCCAGCCGCTGACGATAAGTATAACACGCTCATCATCATGCACTGTTGACCATGGCTTCGGTAGAGGCTTGAATTCTAATCGCCTAAAATGTGGTGAAACAGTGAGTTTCCATGCTTGCACACAGCGTCAGTCGCACATGGCTGTATATGCAGATTGTTCGCCCAAGGCAGACTGCGACGAAGCCTTATCTGGCCATATAGGGCTGGCGGGCTGATTGAGGTTACAGGAGCACCCGGCGCGGAAGGAGTAGGCCTCTCAGAGCTAAGCCCACCGGAGAATTTGATGCCGTGGACCATGTCATGCATAGATCGGTGGCTTCATGTGTTGATCTCGTGTTGTACGCCGCCTTCTAGTCGGCTAACAGTAAGTTTGTTCACAACATGTCAGCCTAGCCTGATTTTGAGAAGCGAAGCCAACCGGATCACGACCTTGTTGGTGGCCGGAAACCCCGCTTGTTGGGAGTTGCAAGATGACATTCTGACTGATAGTGCAAATTGGAAATGCGTGCATATGAGGCAAAGTGAGGGGGATACTCACGCTTGTTGGTGGTTCTAACTTGACTGCTACGCACGAATTCGCATTACTGCCATCAAAAGCTATCTGGGTCGATACAGTGACAGAACTCCTATATTTTGTCAGCAGTGCTCTGACTGGAAGTCACACACGAGCCAAAGATTTTGGCCTTCGGGGCAGCCATGATACCGACACACTGGAACCGCGTGGTAGCCGCTAATGAGGATCGCTTTCAGGCGGCCGAATGTGTTCCGAGGATGACTGTAGAACTATGCGGATGCTGGCACCCGAACAAGTTTAGGTGCCGTTGGTGGTGGAGGTGTTCGCCAAAGAGACCATGACAGTAAGCGCCCAGATGTGAGAGCGGGGTTGCTTCGGTTGCCTACACAGGCATCAACGAGTGGGGCCTGGTTTGACAGCTTCCAAAGCATGGCTATTACTCATAGTTAGGCTGCCTTGCGCACATGTTGATGTTGGCTTTGATGTTGTTGAGAGTTCCCAAGGATTCAACGCGGTTGGTGTCATGGATGAGTTGGGTTGTAGTCGACCACCAACGTTTTGCAAAGAGGAAGTTATGCCGGCCGTAGCTTCCTGGCAGTAAATTGGGCGATTGTTCCTGCTGGTCGAAAGCCGGCCGGCCGTGCTCCAGGGCGCTTGTTGGCATGCCTTGGGCGCGGCTAATGTCTAACGCGGCAGCGGCACAGGTCGCACAAAAGAGGGCAGTGACAAAGCCACAAGGGAGCTGCCTGTTAGAGGATTAGAATACTGGAGATACGCGCGGTGTAGATCGTGGTAGGCTGGAAAAAGGGAAAAGCGCGTGCTTTTGCGTCGTAGGTGAAAAAGTTGATCGAGTGATTGGCCAAGCCGGGCATCCGAGCACATGGTAACCGGAGCATGTTGACATGCTCGTAGAATCTGGAGATGAGCCCACGACGATACAGAGTTTTTTTGACATGCCATGTGTGGGCGTTTTGTCTCCCGCGAGTAGGGATAGCCATCACATTGAGGGGATAACCATTTGCTGGAAGCCGGCCACGTCGATGTCGATGGGGCCGGAACTGGAGACGGAGCAAACGGTCAGGCTCGCTCACTGCTGTGCCGCACACTTGTTGTCTCAATGCACATGATATAGCTCTTTGAGAAAGGGTGCATTAGCGTGTCATGGAGGCCTAGCCCTGGCCCTCCCCTCTGCAGCAGCGTTCTCTCACTGCAGCTAATGCTGGGCGAGCCGACAATCATTCGCCCGGGAGGAATCAGGATGCCGTCGTTCGCGAGCATCTGTCTGATGGCAACGGAAGCTCACGTGTTGTCAGCGGATATGTGACATGTCGTACCGAACCCAAAAGGCCAGCCATGGCTTTTCCAGAAATGCTATTCCTAGAAGACCCAGCGTCGTGTCTCTGGCACGCACGGCGCGGCATCGCTCAGCACGCCCGCAATCTAGCGTCGTGTTTGGGCGCTTAAGCTGCAGTTCAACCCTGGGAGCCCAGCCCCACACCTGGTGGCGATTCGTCTGATGCGCCAAGTTTGTGGTGAAGGGACAGGTGTAAGCGGGCACCGGCCATGGTGCACGGCGGAGCGTGTTCGCTACTAGCCGCTGTGCTGCTGCTGGCTGCTGAACGAGCATCTCCACCGAGGCAGAGTCGCGGTCTTGAAACAACTACACCCTTTACACGCCGCCCATTGAGCCTCTTCCCGCAGCTGGCCTGCTCTGATAAGCCTCGTCCCGTCTTTCTTTAACCTTGACGCAAGCGCTCTCTTCGCTCCCCCCCCAACGCCCTTTCGCGCCGCTCACTCCCCTTTGATTCGTGACTCGCCGCTCAGCCTTGCAAACAGCGACCCTCTGGTCAATAGGCAGCCGGCTTTTCGACCGCCAGCTTCTCCATCTTGCCCTGTACCGCGGCGTAGATCCGGCGCAGTTCTGGCGCAGTCCCTCTTGTGACTCCCTGTTGAGTCTTGTGAGGCATGGCCACCGCAACGCAGCTTATGCCCTCCCCTAGTGGCCTGAAGTCCATGTCGGCATTCAGCCCCTACACCGACTCGCCCAGTTCGCCGGGCACATTTGCGCATGTCTTCTCAAATAGGTGGGCTGCCCTCGCCAGAAGCGCCGTGTGAATTGAGGGCTAACATGGACTTCCCAAGGTCCTCGGGACATACCTCCGACCACCTGCAACCACCGCCTAGCCCATACCCAGCGACTGTGGACCCATCGCCCGTGGACAGCAACGGTACCAGCCATACTGACCACACCGAGGTAGACAAGATTGTTGATGAATATGGGGAACAGGCGGGGCTGACCCCACCACAGATCGAGGACGATGCGCAAGAAGACCACCCGAGCGAAGATGGCATGAGTGACATTCGTTCCCCCGCCACTGACGACATTGTGAGTCCGGTGAGCCAGGATGGGCAGACAAAAGTGAGTAGTCGACTTGGAAGCTTCATGCGCCGCCCACAAGCACTCAATTAATGTGCAACAGCCACACACCCATAAACTCAACACCACCGTGCGCAGGGCAGACTCGGACGATGCCCCTCCATCCGTCATTCACGCGCCGGATAGCTTCAAGCAATTCGTAAGTTTTATTTTTTGCTCTGAACATATAGCATGGCTGACGTGGGTGCCAGAGCCGAATGAGCATGTCTGGCGCGTCGTCTAGCGCAAACACATCGGATAGTACCGCTGTTGTATCACCGTCAACACCAGAAGCCAACATGCTACCCGATGTCGACAACAAGGTTGGTCGTCCCTGCCGTCTTCAACAGCAACACTATGGCTAACCACCAACAGCACACTTCTTCGACCTACACGACTCCAATTGATACTGCCGTCTCAAACTCGGTTGCCCCAGATCGTAGTACACCACGTGCACAAACGCGACAAGATTTCGAGGAAGATCTCCGGCGACGCAGTATCCGCAAAAGCCTCAACCTCGCTGGTATGTCTGCACGGAACGATGACCTCAACAGGCTAGCTAACGTTCACAGATATTGCAGAGTATGAAGACAATGCTACTCTCGATTCCTCCGCAAGCTCCGTCATCGAACAGGACGACAGCCAGTCTTCACAATCGCAGGACGGCGAATCAATATCCATCGGCACGCAGACCATGGGCCAGGCAATCCACGGTATCCAGGAAACAGAAAAGGAATTGGCAGCCCTTCGAAGCGCTCTGGACGAATGCTGGACACTATGTAACTCGCTAGCCAAATTGAGCCAGCATCACCGAACTCGCATGTTCCACTATTCTGGAGGAAGCCCTGATATGCAAGAGCACGCCTGGAGGACGTGTTGGCGGCTTTGCCAGAAGCTTTATGAAAGTCGGGAAGAGGACCCATCAGTACAGATCCGGCCGACACTTGAACTGTGCCGGGACTTTTGCCAGGCCCTCTTCGATGTGCGACAACGCGGTGATGAGGCGTCAGATTCGGTCCTTAGGGTCAGTTTCGAGCTCAACAATCACCTCTACAACGCCCACGACCGCACACTACCTGAAACGTTCCGTGAACGCACACTCGACTTTTACTTGACGCTATGCCACCGCTTGATGAAGCAAAGGACTTCCTTACCAGAAGAGACAGATTCATTGCTGCACGCATGCTGGTCATTAGCAGAGATGCTTTTCAGTCTCCGCCAAAACAGCCGGGATGGTAAGCCTGCTGACGAGGAATTACTGGGGTCGGCTATCCAGGCTTGTTGGGATTTGTGCGACCTGTTCCGTGAAGGCTGGACACAGGTACGACCCGATCGCGGCACCCCACGACCGACACAATACGCCTTTTCGGTAGGCCGTGAGTCTGTGTCACATCGCTCCCAGGGGACATACTCCGAACGGTCTGGACGATCTTCCAGTGTGAACGAGTCTTACCATTCTGCTATTTCTGCAAGGAGGGCGACCCCAATGCAGCCGGAAACACCAACTACTATCTTCGATGATCGCGAGGAATTTTCTCCAGCAGACGAGCCTAACGTGCCGAACATCCTGGTTCTCGGTCCAGAAGCCGGCATGACACGCACTCATGATCGCTGGTCATCCGCTTCGTCCAACCTTTCTACCTACTCCGACGCTTCAGCACATACTTCTTCTACCGCTACTGCCGGTCGTGAGGACCCCAATCTCGTGCGCCTCAAAGGGTTGATCATGAAGGCGGCCATCAATACGGGCTATAATCGTCAGATTCCCCTCCCGGACTTCATTCGTGCTCTGCCTTCGAACAGTTTTGGAACCGACCCATGGCAAAGTCAGTTATTTGACAACTATCGGAAGCTTGTACTCACAGACCCGACGCTACGGAGCATTCACTCTCAACCACTCCGGAGGCTAACGGCACTTGAGATTGGGCGATCAGTGCAATGGCTAGGTCGTAGCGAATCGTTCAAGTGGTTGCGCGAGTTATATCGATTTGTCTTTGGGGCATATCCCGAGGATACGAGCCAGCGGAACCTGATCATCAACGCCTAACGCACAGTCACCATGTCCCCAGTAACGTTGTCATTCTCCTGGTCCTTCCCCTTCACGAGTCTTGTTTGGATGGACCACCTTATTTTGTTTTCGCCTTATACCCCCAACGCTCTTTCAATATGCGCATCTGTTGGTCCCAGCATGTTGTAGTTCCATGTTGTAGATTACGGATTCTGCATTTTCACTTCTATGTACACCTTCACGAGCAAGTATATTTGTCATGTTCATGAAGCTACGACACATTATATAATCAATACCACGTTCTCATTCAATGTAATGACTGTCTCTCGCTGCAGTGATTTGCATTTGACTACAAATATATTTCACCATGGAGAGGGGATATGGTGTACTATAAATGACGTACCTACCTATGCATTAATTGTCAAGAACCAACTTGTGTATACACCTACGTGCACTACTTGCAGCACACATGAAGACCCAACATTGAGTCAATTTTTGGGCCAGGCCTTTTCAAGAAGACAAAATGGTTTAGAGAATAGGGCGATCGTGCACAGACCACCACATCGGACGCGCATCTCACGCTCCCCACATGACGACTCTCCAACTCTACATTCGCCATGTAGTCCACGGGAAACTTTGGTAGCGCCGCCTACAGTCCCCAATGCCTACACGTGCAATCGAAGCCATATTTTACACGCGCTTTCACCATGAAAAGGGTATAGTAATGCGACACACCACCTAGTCTTGACTTTTGCTGATCTCGCTCCAGGAAACCGCGTTATGCACCAGGTCCCCGCGGGCGCCATTATACCCTCTACCCTCCCATCTGCGATGACTACACCATTGTTCACATTCTCCTCTGTGACACAATTCCTCATACCCACACAGCAGTTCTGCGACCGCCTACTCACCTTCTGCGTCAACCATCACCGCGTCATTGGATATCCAGTGTGTATTCGCGAGGGCAAATACAGCAGGAATGAATTCATTTTCAACTTCGCCATTGTGATTGGTGAGAATGAACGCGACTGGGCGTGCTATGGCGAGGTGGTGAGAAAATTGGGACGTCTACTGAGGGGATTGGAAGAGCAGGGTGGATTCCTGAGCAAGGAAGAAGTCGGGGTTTGGGACGACGAGGGGGGGTATACGAATGCTATACCAGACGATAGTGCTGGCGAATTTGGAGTAGGCGGGGGAAGCAAGGTGTATGCCCTCTGTGAGATGGTGCTGGAGGATCTGAATAATTACGCAGAGTGTATGATACCTATCGGTAAATGCTCCCCACGTAGTTTGCGGATGAAGAACAACATGCTGAGTGTAAACAGACGACTCGAATACCATCAACTTGAAGTTGTTTCCCACACGGCCGCCTCCTCCACCTATACTCGCCCATCAAGTACCCTTGCTCACCATCTCCCTCTCAAGCCTCCAGCAACCAGTATCTCCGGACCTCACTCTCAATCGAATACTCCCTTATATCAATGGTGTCAACTCAATAGCCCATATTGCGCAGCTCGCGGACACTGATCTCTCGTTGACGCGGCGTGCCATACAGCATCTCGTATACTACGGCTGTCTGGTGCTCTTGGATATCTTCAGCTTCGGTGCAATCTACGCCCCAACGGCTGAAATTGGCGGATTCATTGTAGATGCAGAAGTCAAAGAAGAATGTATGCGCTACGTGAGTGTACCGAGGATGCATCTTGGCTCCACTGCGAGGACCACACGCCTAGACAGCGACTTTACAGAAAGAAGTGGCGATGGCCGGGGATCAATATCATCCATGGCGTCTTCCGTATCACAACAAAGCGACACAGTAGGCTCAACACTCAAAGTCTCCGAATTTGACAGCCACATCGCCGCACAGAAGAAAGAAGAGGCCGAAGAAGAAAACACATGGAAGACAAGTCACGAGACATTAATAACGCTCTACACATCCCTCCGCCAAGGCCTAACCCTAAAGAACTGGGTCTTAGAGAACCTCGACCTACTCACCGGCATCGACGTCCGCCGCTTCATCACCTTCGGCATCATAAAAGGCTTCCTCTACCGCGTCCACAAATACGCCATAGCAACGTCCACCGCCCTCCCCCCAGCCCCACCCACAAGCCTCCAAACAAGCACCGCTACATCGCCCGCTCACCCCCGCGACTCAGACACGGCTACCATCCGCGGTAACAACGAGCGTGTCCATCACGCCTCCCAACCAAACTTCCAACAGCCCAGTCTCCACACTCCTAATCCATCGTTTTCTCTTCATAGGCCAAGTGTTACTTCCAATCCGACGGGGACTCCTTACCACGCTCAACAATCTAACCCGCAGCACCTCAACCCGAATAAAGGGGACGAACCACAGACGCTGGATAGTCTGATGAACGACCGTGATAAGAATGGGTTGCCGCTGCTGAGGTTCCTGGATGGTATGCATTGTTTCGATGAGATTTGTACTGAGTTGGCGATGCCGGAGCGGGTTGTTGAGGGCAAAGTTAGAGGCATGGGGGAGGGGGCTGGGGTGGTTGTGCATAGATGAGGACGAGACGGTCGCATTTGTTTCCGCCGTTCTCCGGTGGGGACGCAAAAGGAGCGGGTTGCGGACTGGCTGAGCGTTCATGGGCAGCCGACAGTTGGCGATGGTCGCTGTCATGGAAAGTCGACGGGATCGCGTGGCGCTGTGTTTGATATTTTTGTCCGAGGCTTTGAGTCTGTTGCCCTCTGTTTCATCTATTATTACCACCAGGGAGCTGTCACAGTGAACTAGAAGGATAGAAAATGCGACATTAGCGAAATGGCATAAGATGTGACATCACACAGTAACCGGACGGTGATATGTATACTGAAGATATTTATATCTTACAACCCGCCATCCACATGCAGATTGGCATATACTAAGTCTATGCAGAAACCTCCTCACCTCCCTCAGCTTCTCCATCGCCCTCCTTCTCAAGATACGGTGGCGGCGCCAACTCCTCCCCATCCCCCTCACCCTCCTTCTCCACCCACACCCTGTTCAACTCACTCTCAATCTCCTCTTTCCTCTGCTTCCAGCCCTCGACCTTTTCCAGCCTCTCCCTCAGCTCAGCGAGTTCCTTTTCCACGCTCGACTTCTCTGATTGTGTGCCTATGCGCTGGAACTCCCATTCGTCTCCATGTTCGCCCATGCCGAGGGTGAGGGTGTAGGTGTGGTAGCGTTTCAGACTTGCACGGGTGGAAATGGTGATTAAAGCTGGAGAAATTGGTCAGTTGGGTGTACGATAAGAGAACTTTTGGGGAAACATACTTATGCCCTTCGCCTTTGCGCGTTCATACAGCAAACCTTCAACATCACTGCTCACAGCACTCGTGCCTTCATCAACAAACGCATACCGCGGCTCGTGATACAGCAACCGCGCTATACCCATCCTCTGTTTCTCACCCCCGCTAAACACATCTTTCCATACTTTCTTAGTATCCCAGCCGCCTTCTCGGTCAGGTAGGTAGCCTAGCTTGGCTTCCTCGAGTACCTGGGAGAGCTCAAAGTCGCGGCGTCCAGCATCCTTCATGTCAGCGTCAGTGTGAGGGTAGATGACCTGGTCGCGAAGCGTTCCGGTGGAGAGATATGGTCTTTGGGGAAGGAACATGATTCCGTCTACGCCGATGGTGCGGGGGCGACTGACGAGGCCGCGGTATGCGGGCCATAGACCTGCGACAATGCGGGATACGGCACTTTTACCGCAGCCGTTCGGACCGGTGATGAGGAGGTGTTCGCCCGAGTGGACGATGAAGGAGAGGGATTCTAGGAGTTCTTCGCCGCCCATTGGATGGAGGGCTGGTGCGACGACGGGGACGTGTTCGAGACGGATGCCGTCAAAGCCCTTGTGAACGGTGCCTTGAATGTCGGAAACGGAGTAAAGCTCCGGACGCTGGCCGGGCGGAGGGTAGTATGCGTCGGCGTGGACGCGATGTAGTGTGCTGATTAGTGTATAGACACGTGATGTGTAGCCTGCAAGCTCAGAGAGATCCTTAATACTGTACATCATGCGCCCACCAGCATCGGCAAGAGAAAGCATGAGGCGCTTGTTTGTGATGAAGTCCTTCATGCGGCTACGCTCGCGATGCGTCTTCTCGCCTCCTGGAAGCTCGGCTGTACCGTCGGCACCTCCCCAAGCAGGCAAGAAGACTGGAAGAGATGTAACGAGGTATCCAAAGGCAGACCATGAGTACTTAAGCACAAAGTCTTCGAGCATGTTGTATCGGATCTTTAGGCTGTAGATGCCTTCCATCCAGTGCTTGAGATCCTTGAAACCGCGTTCAAGGAAGTGCTTCTCCATCTCATCACCGCCGTAGAAAGCGACCTCCTCGGCGTTTGCAATGAGGCGTGAGTGGAGAGCACGAAACTCACCCTCTCGTCGTCCCTCGACAGCTTTCAGTTTGCCAAAGGGTGGTGAAAGTTTCCGCAGTACTGTCGCGGTTAAGAAGTAGTTGCTCAGCAAGCCCGTCAACGCCAAGGGGCCCAATGATCTGTACAGCTGGTAGTTGAAGACACAGAGATCCACAAACGGCTTTCCTAAGCTGGAATACAAAGATGCTGCGCTCGCACAGAATAGTGTCAAGTCTTGGGTGATGTATTGATCGGCGCCAACACCTACACCTCCATCCAGATTCTGCAGTTTGTAGTAGTTCAGGTGATCGTTCAAATACAAGTCGTGAATGTATCTTGTAAGGCGTGTGCGGAAGGCTATCGAGACCTTGCTCTGCAGGAACTTGATCATAGCATTTGTGTATGACGAGAAGGTGCCAACACCTAGCCATTTGACTATTCCCCATAGGAATGCCTTGCCGTTACCTGCCACAAGATCTCGTACAATCTCTCCGTCAAGCCGTGCTACGACAAGCGAGAGATATGTCCGCAGCATCAAGAAGACACTATGACTGACCAACAGACCCGTCTCCTTGCTGTTCCATCTCGGTATCATGATGTTCAACAAGCTGAGGAACTGGTGCAAAAAGGCAAGATTCAAGCCCGGTTTCGTCTGCGGTGGTGGCGCTTGCGGGTCGCTCGATGTCGCATCTGCCATGCGGGCAGCGCGCGGGGGTTGGAGAAAGAGTCTTCGATGCGCATCGAATGTAGTTTGCTTGGTAGGGTGAATGACCACCTTGGAGGTCGAGTCGCGATAGGGCACGTATATAGTCCGCGAGCCATCTTTGTTCTTGAGCCCGGAATTCCGCCTCAGTAGGCGGCGACCCGTCTCCTTCTCTGCGCGCCGGCTCTTGTACCATGTCCTGCCCCCATATCCTGCGCCTATTATCGTGAAGAGTAGAGTGATGGTTGACAATATCTTAGTGAGCTTCGATGCGTCTCGGACGCGGGACTTGAGGAGTGTGGCATAGCGGTCATAGAGGGCGATGAGAGGTTCATGAGGCTTTCGCAACGTGGACTGGGCGGCCATTGTAGACCGTGGACATGCTTCCCAGGAAGACTATCATGTCGTGGTGGCAAGAGGAAGAGAGAAGCTCCAAGATGGTGTACCTTGCATGTGAGCGCGATGAGTGATGGAGCAGCTTTGAGCCGAGGCATGTGAATGCGCCACGTGCACTGGGGAAACCCGGGGTTGTGGAGCTTGAACTCATCTACACGGATCTATTACAGCAAAACCTTTTAGATACAACTCCCTAAAAGCTATCAAAAGCCCATCTTGAACTAATCGCTAAAGCTCCAACAAACCCTTCCATGCATCACTGATGTCAAATAGTAACTAACCTGCCCTTATATGCGGTATCTCAACCCCCTTGATCTCCTCCACCGTCTTGTGCAACTCCCTCTCTAGCCACGCACCCAGCATACCATACAGGTACTTTGCCTGCTCACAAGATCTTCCGTTTCCCCTCCACTCAACGAGTGCTTCAACTAGCTTTTCGCAGTTCCGCAGCTCGTAGAGTACCATCTGTCTTCTATGTCTCTGGCGCTCTAGCTCGTCAAATCTGTGTCTCTGGGCATGCATATCCTGCAGAGCGTAGTTCGTTCCTTCGTTGCTACCAGCTCCAATCAACGAGCTTGGGAACTCTGGTTGTGAGAATGGGACATGGTAGACGGAATCCATCTGTTGTGACGTTGATGTGACAGAGGAGTTCAGAGGAATAGCTCCATCTACACCGCCGGCTATCCGGCACCATGTCAGAATTTTACTCGTTATGCTTGAGTAAAGCATGGCAAGGTGTGGATTCGACGAGCATGGACAACGAACAAGCTGCAAAACACTGTCTATAGCGAGTCTTGCTGTCGAAAGATCAGATGTAAGGGCTTCCTGATTGAGGACTGGGTATGTATCTGTACCGAGCATACTGATGCTCTGGAATGTCGAATAGGCCAACGTGTAGCAGCAATGCGGTGTAGGTTTTGAGGAGTCAGCTAGAAATTGTGGAGGGTCGTAGGATCCCATGGATTGGCTCATGGGTGTGTGTATTGTGGATGATGAGGAAAAGGAGTGTGGGTGTGCTGTGCTCATCGTATCGTTGTATGTGTATCTCAGCGGTTTCAAATCCTTTGTATCCATATATGCGTCACGAGCTTGCGGCTCTGGGGAGCAAAGCTGCTCCAAGGGTGTCTTTGCGAACTGGTCTCCAAGGACCAAATCCGGCTGAGCGATTTGCGTCGTTTTTGGTTTGACTTGTGCCGTTGATAGGAATGCAGGGTCCATAAACCCAATTTCCGATGAGTCAAGGTTGGTATAGAAAGGTTCGGGGGTGGCTTCAATGCCAAAGTCTGGCGTGGCTGGTAAACTTGGTGTCGTTGTTGACCAGTCCGAAGCCCAGTTTGTACCCATCTCCAGATCTGTTTGTGGAAGGCTATGCTCAGACTGGAGAGTGTACTTGGAGAAATCGGTTCTGTCAGGGGACAGGCGCTGTTTTGAGAACTTGATGAACTGCGTTCCATCCGGATTCCTCTTCCTGGATCTGCCCGGCTTGCCATGCTTTCTCGAGACACCATAAACGCATTGTGTGTTGTTGGCAAAGCAGCGTGCGCAAATAGGGTGGTCTTTACTGCATTTAACCTTGGAAGCAGCGCAAGAATCGCACGAAGCTCTGAGTTTCAATTTCTTCTGGTTCAACGGTGTCGCCGGTTTCGGTGTCGAAGTAGGGGAGGACATGTTTGGAGTAGATGATTTGTTTTTGATAATAAAAGGTGTACGCCAACGAGCTGGTTTTAGAGAAGCAGACATTGGCTTGACAAGATGTAAAGATTTTATGGAAGAGTCGGTGTCGGGTAGCAAAGTAAGCTGAGCCTTGTGCTACCAAATGTGATGATGTTGCCTATCTGTGTACGCTGAACCCCACCGCCATTATATATTAAATGGCTCATATACTATTTACCGGGATTGAAAACCCGCCGTTGTGGTTGAAGGTGAGATCCAAGATCTACCGCATGTGAAGCGCGTGCGTCGCAGCATACAGCCCATCTATCATGGTTATTTAAACCACTTAGATCACTCGCGCACTGTACCTGGACCACTCTTCAGGCCACCCGACCTGGTTCTCATGGCGCTTTTGGCTGCAGAGTCTCATCCTGGCGGACCGGGCTATCATCTGCAGCTTCCTTGGCCCCAGTCTGCATGTTTTTCTGCTAGATTAGTTGTTCTACAAGGATTCGTGACATAAAATCTTGTGTTTGTGATGCAAGAGTAAGGCGGCTGTGCGAGAAGAGAACAATTTAGTGGTGGTGCAGATTCGACGTCCAATGATGCTGTGCTGCGTCAGCCTCGCTATGCTGACAGGACATTGCATGCACCACTTGGCAGCACACCCTCGTGTACAGAAACGGTGCACAGATGGAGAAACTTCCTAACCAGCATTGTATGCGTGGTAGATTTGGGAAGTCATGCTTCTTCCGAGCATGTCTTGAGCGCAGATTGAGCGCAAATCGTGCAACGTAGCAATGACCTTTTTAGAATTCAGTAGCAACGAGGCACGTCTCCACCAGGCGCAGCAACCAAGGTAACTCACTTAATGGAGAAACTGGAAAGGTCACTCCGTTAGTGCCGTTTTTGCAAGTAAGACATGATGCCATCTGCATCTTACGGCACGGCACGCACATCCATCCCTTCACCAGCAGCTAGAGTTCCCTAAGCACACCACCCGCTTACTACCGCTAAGCCTATTCGGGTAAGTAACACCCCGAGCCCAAAATAGCTTTCTGTTTCTGACCGACTTCTTTTTACCCATCACCGGCACTCGACAAGAGTCATCACGCCTGCATGATCCCACGTGGGACTCACGAAGTAACTGTGCACCAGGGCAAGCGGCGGTACTGGTCAGTTACCTACTGTGAACGAATGGGGCATCTTCGGAAAGCAGTGAGATGCCGCATGTGGCTCAGTAAAATAGGCCTGTAGGCTAGAGATAAGCCTCGCGCATAGATAGTCGTCATGTATTGTAAGACGAGGCTGCTGGGTGATGTTGAAGTCATGGACTTGATACTCGCGAGAGAGAAGAAATACAAAAAAGGTTGGCCTACGATGGAAGTAGATGCTCTTCGATCTCCTCATCTTCTCCTCTCCTCTCCTCTAAAATACCTTGAAACATTCGTTGCAAAGGCCCAAATCCCACTACTGAAGCCATCCTCTTGCTCCCACTCCCGTCGACTCCGCTCCCGCTCCTGGTCCACCCTCCCTCTGACCCACCATGCACCCTCCTACATCCATTTCCACCAACGGCACGTTTCGCCTGCAAACCCACCCCCACCTCCATTCGGCCAGTGCCAGTTGTCAAAGACCGGATTGAGGCCATCTCATTACCCAATCCGGCACTGCGTATGTAGGCTACTTGCTGTGTAAGCACGCCACATAAATACCGTTTCGGGATACGGAAGAGAAGTGTAAGAACACAGCCTCGATATTATGGTATAAACATGGACCGCAGGTGTAAAAAAAAAGTGGTAGGCAGGTAGGCACATGAGTGGAGACAGTATGGCAAATGGGAGTTTGTTTGGTGTACATGTGACGTGAGCGTAAGAGCCCTGAATTTAACAAAACATCTACACTAGAGATATCTATATCTTCTATAAAGAAGACTAATATATACAACTATAGAATCTTAAGAATGAATTCTTTCTCGCGATCCATTAATTCTTATTACACCCTTTCCTAGTCAATTAACTAGTATTAAGACTATTTTTTGTTGAGAATATTCCGGTCACCTGTCACGAGGACGCTAAGTCACGTGACCCACACCGCTCTATATTAGCCGAGCTTTGTATAGTTAGCAATTGACACACTTACATGCCATGACTGAGAGAGTCATTCTTTCTCAACAGGTTATGAGCCCGGCTTACGCGCTTGCGTGTGCATTGTGAGTGTCCGGAGTGTCGTTTCTTCGATATGGGCAGCAAGCTGGTATATGCGTGTCTACGCCAGAACAACCCAGGAGGTCGTCGCCTTCTATATTCTAAGACACTGGGTCGTCGCCCTGGCTGCCGCGAAGGGTATTAAGTCCTGAAGACACTGGGCCGTCGCCCTGGCTACCGCGAAGGGTATTAAGTCCGAAGAAAAATGGACTATCGTCCGGAGAAGCTGGGAGCGTCTCGAAGATACCTTGGGCGAGTTATACCCAATTCCGACGCGCGAGTCGAAGAGAGCAATGGTTGCTCTATCCCTTTTCAACCAACCTTTTGACAACGATTCGAATACCTACCTACCGACGGTAACCATCGATTCTTCCGAAAACAACTCGAATTGCCTGCCTATCGATAGTAACCTTTCGAGACCTTCTTTTTAAACTAGTAGCTACAGTTCGACAGCTACTTTCAATTCCTTAAACTCGAAAACCTACCGTTTGACGGTGCTCGAAGTTTTTTTACTCTCTCGAACGCTACCCACCTACCCCCACCCGATTTCTCGATCGATTTTTATCTTCTTTCCAAAGGATTTCGTTAAATAAACGCAAAGAAGCAAAGGCTTATATAACGATGGGGGAGAATAAGGGTGTTAGGGTCTGGAGCCCTGAATAGGACACAGACAAGGAGGCAGGAGCGGAGGAACGGAGCGGGGACAACAAGAGAGGAGAGCGTACATAGCTAGAGTACTGGGAGTACTAAGCTAGGGGAGCGCTAGGATAGAGGAGAGCGTACACAGCTAGAGTACTGGGAGTACCAAGCTGGGGAGCGCTGGGACAGAGGAGAGCGTACACAGCTAGAGTACTGGGAGTACCAAGCTGAGGGAGCGCTGACTCTCACGTAGGAGTCGAGGGAGAGTCGGTATGTTGGTGATATCGATTCTACCTTGATTTTCAAACGCGAAAATTCTCTCGACCTTCTTTCTCGACCTTCTTTCTCGACCTTCTTTCTCGACCTTCTTTCTCGACCTTCTCTCTCGACCTTCTTTCTCGACCTTCTTTCCTCAACTCTTCACTCGGCCGATACCTCACTTTACTTGAGGGACTCGCAACGTAACGGCCACTATAGGGTGACAGGGAGGTTTCATTCTTGTTGACAAGGCACTTCTGGGGGAGTGTTGGAAAGTGCATGCAAGGCGTTCAGTGGAAGCATATAAAGGGAGAAGAAGCTTTGACTGCAAGACCTATACAAAGTAGTGGGTACAGCTGATCGGCTTATGGGGGAGTGTTGAGAATATTCCGGTCACCTGTCACGAGGACGCTAAGTCACGTGACCCACACCGCTCTATATTAGCCGAGCTTTGTATAGTTAGCAATTGACACACTTACATGCCATGACTGAGAGAGTCATTCTTTCTCAACATTTTTAGTTATTATAATCTTATTATGAGTCCTACGTTATCTGTTCATAACCTGGAGGTGTTTCTTAGTATCCTCGGGGTCGGACTGATTGATGCATTCCTGATCGATCCTGATGAATGGACAACTCCGATGCCGTGCAAATTGTATCGCGCGATGGAAAACTCCTTTCGGGCATCGCAGTGGCCGCGAAGAGGTCGCATTCGGTGACTCCCAAATTCGGTAATCAGGAGTAACCAGAGAATTATACTAGCAGGCTGGGCCCAACAGTAAGATACTGTGATGTACTCCATGTCATGGACTTCTTCGATCGGTGTCAACACGAAATCGAGACACGACCCTGCATCGTAACCCGGCCCTGATTTTGGTGTCAGGAGGCGGAGTTCTAGAGGCGCACTGCTGTCTGCCAGGACAAGAGCTTGATCGATAATCTTCTTGATACTTTCAAACCAAGCTTCTTTTGTGCTGTGTATCTCTCGAAACTTTGTTTTTGCTGACTCGCGTTGCATGATTTGATGTCTCCGGTTATGGGTGTTTCTCGAAATACCTTGAGCCACCTGGATCTGGTTGGCTTGGTGGCCAAGAACATCAACTCCTATAGTAATTTGTTAGTAAATCGATGCAGCCACGCTTTCTAACACCCACAACGTATTTGAAGTTCATTGTTTGCTGCGATCGCCTCTACTGACTCGCGTTTTTGGTGTTGCAATTTTCTCGAGCCCATCTCATCGCGATGCCAGGCACCGGCCACCGCTTGCAGCCCGCTGTTCTCCAGGCTATCCTCGACCGAATTGCTGCCTGCGAAAGTGATCGAGCCATCTCTAGAGCTACAGGTGCGAGCCGTAACACAGTAGCAAAGCTGAGGTTGAGCTTAGAGTTTTGGGGCGTGCCTTATCCGCCGCGCTGCGTTCGACTTGGGCGGCCATCTATACTCCGGCAAGCTCAGCGCGAAGGCCTTCAGGCATACCTCAATGGCTCACCGGGCGCATACATGGATGAGATGAGGGACTTCTTGTACGACGAGTACGACGTTAGGATAAGCCTTGCGAGCGTTTACCGAGAGCTAGAGAAGATGAGATGGTCTCGCAAGCTTGCAACAAAGCGGGCAAAGGAGCAGAGTGAGCCACTCCGCCGCCTCTATCTTGCCAGGATGGCGCAACACTATAAGGCGGAGCAGATCGTTGCGTTGGACGAGAGCGCCTGCAATGAGCGTACGGGCGACCGCAAGTATGGCTGGTCTCCAATCGGGGAGCCGGTGGAGCTATCACACAGCTTCAGGCGATCAGAACGGTGGTCGCTGCTGCCAGCCATGACGATAGATGGCTACATAAGCTATAAGATCTTTCAAGGCGCGATTACATCTGAGATCCTAGAAGACTTCTTAGAGTTTCAAGTGCTGCCGTTCTGCAATCCTCACCCAGGGCCAGCCTCAGTAATCGTGCTTGATAACGCCTCCATCCATCGATCAGAGCGTGTACGGGTGCTTTGCCAAAGTGCTGGAGTACTCCTTGAGTATCTGCCGCCATACTCACCAGATTTCAACCCCATCGAGAAGAGCTTTAAGCAGCTCAAGGGGTGGATGAAAAGGAATTCAGCGCAAGCGGAGAACTTCATTGACTTTGGGGTCTTTCTTGAGTATGCAGCGCAGCTGGTGTGCTGTAATATTAACTGCAGAAGCTGGTTCCATAGGTGTGGCTATCCCTATTAATTGTGCTTTTAAATGGATGCCACAGTACGTTTCTATAGGTAGATGATACCATACAAATGCGAACGATTACACCTTAATGCGCAACCCACAAAAGCGATTTAATAATTCTAAAAAAATAAGAGCTATTTCTATACATATAGAACTATCTTAGGAAGTTAACCTGTTATAATCGCATAACGTTGTAGTGTTGTACATAGGGCTATCCAAATAGACTATTGTTGCAGCGCATTTGAAACGCCTGAAAAACCTCAACACTATAGCGGGCACGGGCCGCTGTCACCAAAAACGCTCAGGCCACTAAGCTTCAAGCATTCTCGCCATCATCCTCCACAACACTGCTAGACGGTTCAACCACCAATTTCTTGCGCGCAATCTCTTCTCTTTTCTTACAACGTTCGACTCGTCTCCAGTTACGATCTGTGAGACCCTGGTACCCAGCTTGCCATTCTTTTGCAGTGTTTTGTAGCGTGAAAAACCAGCCAGGAGGCTGCTTGAAATGCTGCGTCCACAACTTCAAGATATCACCAGATGGCTGCATCAAGAGGTTGATATCCATAGCTCCGTCAATAACAAGAGTCTTATAAAGCTCGTTAATGTCCTCTCCAACTGTAGGAAATTTTAACTTAAGGTAGTTAAAGAAATTACTAGTATGCTCGTTAATCTCCTGCTCATGATCATATCGGATAGGCGCCCACTGAGATGCACTAGATACCTCAGCTCTTGTTATCGTTGGTGCAGCTGCCTGCAAGTTAGACTCCTGTTGAGGTTGCCTGTTCATCCGCTCAAGCTGTCCAACGATGAGCAGTTTTGTTAAGCTTTTGATATCATCGTCGCCATCTCCAGCCGCCCGCAACTTGCGCGTTTTCTCATGCACCCGCAGGTCCTTTGCTCTCAAAATTGCAAGCCGTACATCATCAGATGGCTCATCGTACGTTGCCCTTCTCGCTGTAATTGCTCTTGCCCACATGGAGATAATGTTGCCGTTGACAAAGAGGTGATCTTCGAAGCGCGCTGGCTGCCTCGCTGTTGGCGCCATCCAGCAGCAATAAGGATAGTTCTCGCAATGGGTATCTGTACAGCGCCATCTATCCCGGATAGCAATAGCATGCCCGCTACCTGCTTGTTCAGCTGCTATTACACCAGCAAGCCCCTCCTCTTGAATCACCGTTGCGGTGCGTCGACGAGGACCGTCGACAACCGTTGGCAACGGCTGCTGCTCCCCTGGAATTTCAGCCAAGATGAGCTCGAAATCGACGTTTACTGGCTCGCTGACATAGTTATCAACCTCTACAACAAGGCGCTGAAAGCTATTCCACGTTGCATCAACACCTCGCCGCAATCGCTTTATCGCGCGCTCGCGTTTGGCCTGCTTAGCTGGGTAAACAACAGTGCAAACAGATGAGATCTTCGCTCTTTTTGGCCGTAATTCTGCAACAACGTCATCTACCCACTGCCATAGGTCGTCGAAATGCAGCGAGTACAGCCGTACGCCGTGCTCGCTATCGGCAGCTTCAGGAATAAAGTGTTTCTCCATATCACCACCAAGGCAAGCCCTCCACCTAACGCGCAGTACAGGATTAACCTCATCCTCTAGCGCTTGCGATGAGCGAGGCAGCCATGGAGTGCCTTCTTGACGTCGGTACGCTGGCTCTCCCTCATCCTCAACACTACCGGCAGCGCCCTTAGCAGCGATCTCATCCTCATCCTCAGGCAGCGGATCGCCATCTCCATCCTCGAAAGTATCCTCATCCTCGCCAACGATATCTTCAGCTTGCGCGGAGGCAGCTGTTTGGGTGGCTTGCAGCTCAGGCTCGGACAACGGGCTTTGACGGCGCGGCGGGGCAGTCGCTGGAGGCGACGGCAGCGCCTCACGGCGGACACGTTTAGGCGTTAAATGGGTAGGATTTTGTCTAGTTGCTGGCGCTCTACGCTTCTGGGAGGACGGGTTAACGCCTTGATCGAATGGCTGCTTCGGCTTACGCTGGCGCTTGGGCGGCATCCCAACAGCAGCTAGATTGAGCTCGCAACAAGCTCCACACAAACAAAACGCTATACACGAACGATTTAGAGTACAGGACTAGCTTCATGGGCTTCTGGAGGTGGGAAACGGCTGCTGCATTAATTTACTAACAAATTACTATGGGAGTTGATGTTCTTGGGCACCAAGCTAACCAGATCCAGGCGGCTCAAGGTATTTCGAAAACCACAATATTGTGAGGGAGGGTGTGTACTGTAATCCACTTTGTCGCGCCGTGTGGCTGACGAAATGGTGTTCAGCTGCGATACGTCGCAAGACAGCACACGTCATCGGATATGAGGTGCATGTTGAATGTTCCCGAGGTCCTCGTTATTGAAGGCGCTATGTGTTTCCACAGCCCCACTTCCGTCATGGCGGCCCGTGCGGACCATGACTCGACGTCTTCTTATCCCACTAGCTGGTCCTTCCTCCACCTCTACCATAAAGATGGTCGCGCCTGAATATCTTCAACAACCTGTTGCATTCGAAAGCCCACTACGTTCTTACAAGTCTGCTACGAGGCATCGTTCGCAGGTCAGGGAGAAAGATGGCATATTTCCAGTGTCATCGTCCAGATGCGGTTATTTCAAACGAGTTCAGCTGAAAGGACATGCAAGCTAGTCTAGCTTCCACATAACTCTCAAGGCGTACGTTGCAGCGTTTTTGGGGGTTATGTTCTTGCGATCTAGATTTGGAGACGAGTGTCAAGATGATCGACTGCAAAGCCTGGAGTTGAGAAACGTACCGGATCTTTCATCTTTTGAGGGCCATGGAAGGCCTGATGGCTACCAATATGGAGAACTAGACATAAAAAGGATTCGATGGGCTTTCCGTCCAGAAGTCACCTTGTCTCGCTTTTGCGAACCGTCGCGCAGCATTTGCAGGCTAGGAGAACACTGCCTCTTCTCGGATATTTTGCGACTGGCGACTGGTACATGCGCACGAGACTTTACCTTCTCAATGCTTGTAGCCTCAAGGCTGAGTCTAGACATACGCCGATCTCTCAGCCAAGCCAGTCAGACACGGACGACGAGCACACGTGACTTTCCGATAGTCTCGATGCGTGCGACCTGCATAGTGATGGCTTACTCGGAAGTTCGCAGTATCACCTATATAAGGCGAGCGCAAGCCTTGGCCCGAACTTTTGCATCGCTTAACTGATCATTAGTATGTCTCCTTGCGTCCTCGCGACTCGTTTGTTAATCTTCTCCGCCTTTTGCGGCCTGGTCATTGCAGACCAAATCATACATGACCCTATCAAGGACTTCTGTCGACGTCACCAACATCAAACCTGTGTAATCGACTCCAAGGTGTATGTAGATGGGGGTCTGGTATACTATGGCACTGGGGTCAATCTGGATAGCCAGCCGGAGACAAGTACTTCTGCCCATGAAACTTTTGGATAGACTTACTTACTATACAAGACGACCGGCTAGTCTACGGAGACCTTGCCAGCATTAGCGAGGGTGCGCCAGCTCTCTACGGCAATCTCTCCAAGGTATGATGCGAGATGATACTTCAGATACTTCACTTTCTCGACGTACTCTGACAACAGCACTAACTAACAATAGGGCTCGAATGTACCCTCTGTGAGTGGAGGCGTGTTGTGGCCTGACCAGGTCAACAAACTCTTCTACCTATTTGGCGGCGAGTATAACAACGCAAGCGTCAATAGCTTTAGCGACGGGCTGTGGTACTACGATACAATCTCGAACACATGGAGTCAGTCACCATTTGATGGCTCGCAGACAAAGATCTCGTGGCCGGCCTTTGGCGGGTCCGCAGTCACAGAGGAGGGGATTGCATGGTATTATGGCGGTTATCTCAACAACAAAACGGTACCTAACTGGGCCGGGGCGCCCCTCATGCTCAATAGCCTGGTTTCATACGACATGACCAAACGAACTTGGACGAACAACACTGAGGGGATAGCACGAGCTGAGGGGACGCTTCAGTACATCACGGCCGGGAGTCGAGGCATGCTGATATATTTCGGAGGCCGCGAGACATTGGCAAACGGTAATGTCAGCTACGTATGTTCTCATGCGCCCGTCCACAATGGCAGTTGCTAACCTGATCGCAGACAGATATGAGTGTGGGTGACTTGTCATTCTAAATTTTATAAGACTAAATATTAACAAAAAATCAGCAGATTCAGATCTATGACATTGCCAATTCCCGCTGGTATACGCAAACTGCCACCGCTGGCATCGATGATGACATTCCCAGGAAGAGACGTGGTTTCTGCGCAAATACGGTCTGGGCGAAGGATCATTCCTCTTACAACATGTCAGTGCATTTTCTGGGCTTGATTTGTGATGGGATTGCTAATTTCGAGAAGATACATGTATGGAGGTATCGCTTCCGACGAAACAGCACTCGGTGATATCTACATTCTGTCTTTGCCATCATTCACATGGATCCCAGTACGTCGATGTCAATTGTATGATATTGCGTAAATTCCATTAACATGGCTTACAGTATCCATACTCCCAACAAAAGCAATGGTCTGGTGGCAAAGCATGGGCATCGTGCGCCTTAGTCAAGAATTCACAGATGATCGTCACGAGCGGCTTCTATACCAACTCAACCAAAACCGGATGCGACGTGGCGACCATCGGCGGGCAGCATACACTGTTTCCTGGACAAGAAAGCATAGAACAAGGGACGGTATACCACGCTCTTGCTGCTGATGTGGTGAAATACAGAGTGCCTGGCATCGTCACAGCAGTGATCGGTGGCGAGTGGGTCTCCGAGAAAATGTAGACGCATCTCCCGTACGCTAACATGTGATTGAAGTACCGATGGGAAAGCCACCTTGAAGTC
Organism: Pyrenophora tritici-repentis; assembly: GCF_003171515.1. Classification (NCBI taxonomy): domain Eukaryota; kingdom Fungi; phylum Ascomycota; class Dothideomycetes; order Pleosporales; family Pleosporaceae; genus Pyrenophora; species Pyrenophora tritici-repentis. The sequence continues at coordinate 865,814 of NC_089395.1, forward strand.
GCCAACCTCCGGATGGGCTACAAGCGCACTGGCTGTTGGCTTCGGAACAACTTATGCCGGGCTCGCACGCACAGCAACAAGGTCACTTCCAGCGAGCTCTTCCACACCAACGACATCGGGGCTGTCAGCAAGTACTGTCCCCTCGTCTAAAAGCAGTTCTAACGTAGGAGCCATTGCTGGTGGCGCAGTCGGGGGCGCAGTGTTTCTAATCGCTATCATTGCTCTCGCACTCTACCTCCGATCTCGTCGCAAGCTAGCCAAGCCAATAACAAATACAGCGCACAATTCGACCGCTCAGGACAACCGCTTCTCGACCGCTGGGGAGAAGCACTTCTCAATGTCGAAGGGTAGCACGATGTACTCACCCCACCCGCAAGGCTCGCCACGTCCGCCGTCAGAGCTGCACGGCTACGGCACAGGACAGCAACACCATAGCCCCGGCTCGGAATGGATTCAGCCTCTTCCGTTTGCGCATGAATATGAAACGCAGCAGACGTACTATCCCCCGCCGCGAGATCCTTTGCACTCGCCCAGTAGCCCGCATTCAAACAGTGCAGAGTTGCCGATTGCGAACACGCCGGGGCCTAGTGGGCTTTCGGCCGTGAGGAGTCCGCAGCCAACGCGTGGGAATGTTTAGGTTATGTACTAGTTACAGAATGAGCGGAGAGAAGTTTGCTGGAAAATCTATGCCGTTGTGTAGGTCAGGGTATGAGAGTGTTTGTCCAACCCGCCGCATGGATATCAAGGTTCTGGAATAGCCTTGTTTTTCTCGAACATGATATTTTCAAGATACAATCTTTAGTCACTACCCGAGAGTATAGTGCTGGATTTCACATACGAGTGAATGACAGGGATGCTAGACAACGATACGTTATCAGTCAGCCATGAACCAATCAATGTAGTATCTGAACTGCCACAATAGGTTATACGCCTATCAACTACATCATTTTAAAACCTAAAGAATAATACGACGTTGACTGCGACTCTAAGTATTAAAGGAAAAGAGAGTTAGGATGCGAAAATGATGTTCCTGTCCCAGCACGCAGGGAGGGACGTTACACCAATCTTCGAGCTATCCAATGGCAACACTTCTAAAGACGCCGCATGAATGCGACTTTATCGCTGACGTGGCTATGTATATCTCTAGATACCGGATTTGGGGACAATTAGCGTAGACGAGTTATCAAATTGTCAGATGGAAGGGGTATCCTACTTCGGCTCTAGGCAAGGGGTAAAAACCCTTCCGAGGGGCTTAATGCCCCTAGGCAAGGGATAAGACCCCCTTTGTAAAGCCCAAATCCTACGTTGGCCTAACTCGGATCTAACGACATATATACCCCTGTAGCCCTCAACTTCGTGAAGGACAAGAGATCAACAATTATTAGTTTACCACAAAATCTCATCTTATTTAACAATTAAGAGTCTCACTGCCTCTACGAAGCAAACAACTATAACATTAAACTAGAGCTAAAGGGACGCGACAGTCATCCTATTAGACTTAAGGAGCTAGATCCTATAGTACCGCTAACTTAAGATAAAATACTAATCCTAAGGCATTTAGGCTCTTATAGACCTAGAAGGAGTAGAGCAGCCTCTCTTACGACTACTTCTTCTACTACCTCTAGGTATCTCCTAATACGAACTATTAATAAACACGAGCAATGCATTAGCAGTATTATCTAATATAATCTAGTCTAGAAGAGGCAACGCATAAGCGTTAGCCTAAGAGTTAATTAAAGCTTTAATATCTGCCTCGTAAATCCCGACGATACTAACGCGAATATTAGACCTTTTAGATAAAGGACAAGAGGCATATAAGGAAGATTGTAACGACTAACGTGGTTGGCAAGCGAGTCGGTCAGACAAGCGAGTCGGTCACCCCACCAACTTTTGCAACTTTAAAGCGATATATCTCAACAACACGATAATATTATTGCTAGATATTGATATAGTAGACTACTCTATATTAATAGTATTAGTGCTGCATGTGCGCGAGTTGTGCCCGGTCTCTTTGCATCTAGTGCAGCGCCTTTGAGCGCGCTGGCTGAGGCCTGATCGCGCTCCTCCTCGACGCTCTTCATGAGCAATCTGCTGGTCAGCCTCATTTTGAGCTAGTATATCCTCTCCAGTTCCTTTTATAAGTACTCCGTGCTTCTGTATACGCCTTTTAGAGCGCCGCCTACGCGCTAAGGCTGCGCTGTTAGCCTTCTCAAGACTAGAGATCCGATCGCGCATTAGCTTAGCAGAGAGCATTATCACCTCAGCGCCCTTCTTCAGCTAGTCAATTGCCTCAATAATTGATGCTGGTGATGAGCTCTTGTGCTGGCGCACGCGCTCACGTATAAGGCTTGACTGAGCCTCAAGCTCACGCGCGTTGCTCGGCGTTTGAGCTACCCAGGGAGCCTCTGGTAGAGCTGCTGGAGGAGTAGGTGTACGCAGCTGTACATCTACCTTTGATAGAACAGCCTCTGGTTGTAGAGGAACAAGGCCTGCGCCGCGGAAGGCTGAGCAGATGTTGGCTGGCGTGAAGGCGCGATTGAATGCTATCTTAAATGCTGGCAGAAACTCTAGCTTGGTGATGTGGTTGATGTGGTTGCGCATGAGGCTCTCCACCTCACGGCTGTACGCGCGCTTCAATGGCGAGAAGCAGCCAACATCAAGTGGCTGGAGTAGGTGAGATGAGTGAGGAGGCATACAGAGCGTATAGATATTGTTCTCCTTGCAGAGCTCCTAGAACGCTAGAGATTAGTGGCTCTTATGGCTATCAATAATAAGCAGGCGACGCGCGCCTATAGTACGAGCCTGCGTGTGAGCGTTGAAGTGCTTTAGCCACTTAACTCTAAGCTTATTATTTGTCCAGCTATTGTCGCTGACTGCGATTGCCTAGTCGCGTGGGATCTCAGCTTCCTCGTACCAGGCTAATAGGTGGTACTGGCCAGCGAAGATAAGGAACGGTAGGACTGACCAGCCAGCAGCGCTGATAGCAGCGATCAGCGTTACCCACTCGCGATTGCCTAGCTAAAGAGTCTTCGGCCTGCCTCTCCTCTCTGCTCCTGTTATAACCAGCTGCGTTGTAATCTTGCCCATTATAAAGCCAGCTTCATCAAAGTTGTATATATCCTCATCGCAGATACCAAGCTTAGCCTTTGTCTTCTCTATAAGCTCAAACCAGCTTCTAATAAGGGCTGGATTCTCACAGAGAGCTCTCTGCCTATCGTACGCTCGGTTGAAACACGTCCGAAGACTATCTGTCCGCTTAACAAAGTTGGCTGGCTACTTCTGCCCAACCTAGCCAGCGCCGCGCGCAGCCAGCAGCTTATCAGCCATATCGCGTGCAGCTGCGTAGGTAGGCGCAAACCCGCGCTGATCTAGATGAAGTATATAGCTAACAATCACCTCATCTTCTCTCTAGGTAAGCTTCCTTAAGTCAGGCTGGCAATCGCGTCGCGCGCGCTTTCCAGCGCGCCGGTCAATTAGGGTTGATTTTGGGATATCGAAGACTGTAGCAGCGCGTCGCGTACTCTGAATTTGGGCAGAATCTATAGATAAGAGAGCAAGCTGAATATCTGCTTCATTTGAAGGCACAAGAGGAGCGCGGCGTGGAGGCATTATGTGTTGAGATAGAGTAGGTGATTAAAGTTGGTGGGGTGACCGACTCGCTTGTCTGACCGACTCGCTTGCCAACCACGTTATAAGCTTTGTATTAAATTATATAAGATACTTAAGAGGGACTATTAAAAAAAGAGGAATAAAATCTCTAAGACAGTTAAACATATCCTTACTTTAGTAATACTATACTTACAGCTAAGCTGCTACACAAAGCATAGAATATTGCGCAAATAGATAACCGCCCTCTAAGACATAGTTAGAGTAGACGCAGATAAAGAAAGGGCGTAAGTACGAGAAAGATACCACGTCGCACTTAAGCTAATGCGAACACCCGTAAACTAGGAAGCGTAGCTAAGTAAGTACGATTAGGCCGCGACTTAAGCTGAAACCCTTGCAGTAGCTAAGGTTACGTAAAAATAAGCTATAATAGATAATTTCCTAGGCTTAGTGTTAAAATTAGTATTAACCTAGACTATAGCGTTTTACGGGCTACGATATAATAAGAAAGCTATTAAAAGGGAGAGGTCAATGAACTCTTCTACGATTATACAAGCCTCTATAATCTAATAACAGGAAAGCTAAAAAGTATATTCTTAGTAGTAGAGACTTTATACGCGGCGGGCGGTAAATCTAATTTAAATATATAGAGGGACGTCTCTAGTATAGAAATAAGAGCGCTATCTAGTAATAATTAAGGCTAAGGAAACTTAAAGCTATTAAATAAACGAAAGAATAAGCAATCTATAGAGAGGGATATAGCGACAGCTAAGGGCATATATCCTACTTATAAACAGCTATACAGCATCTCTAACTGCTACTATATAAATAGATAAGCACCTAAATAGTTTAAGCTAAACTAAGGCACTATAGAACTAGTATAGTATAAACTTAACTATAACCTAAGCTTATGAGTATTAGTGCGTAAAAGATCTTAATAATCTAAGTGACCTCGTATTACATCTACCTTACGATCGATTACACCCTATATTAAGACATCACAAATACCAGACTTAGTTACTAATTAACTAGATAGACGCGAGTTCTTAAGATTAGACAAGGGCATAATAAAAGCGGCATTTAATGCAAGTAATTAAGGATATTTATCAAAAGATGCATTTATCCTAGATTCTAGCTCGACGACGTACATCTGTAATAACCTCTTAAGGCTTAAAGATATACGCCCGCCTGCGATAAAAGATTATGTTTAGGCTAGCAACTTAAGAGTTTAGATACAAGGATATAGAGTAGTTAAGGTAATAGCAGAGGGGTCTTAGGGCAAACAAATCCTACACCTAAGCAATGTTACTGTCAGATATTCACTCTCATCTGGAATACTAATGAAATAGGTAATGATGGTGATGATATTAATGATTGATTGTGTCTTGGTTCTGTCTACGGTTGTGGGCACACCTAGGGGGTGTCAAGCCTTCCTGTGATCTAATTGGCTCTTACAGATGCTAGGTCGCGCTAGTCTAACCTAGTGTCAGATTGTGATGGGTTATCAAAGACGGGGATAATAGTATAATAATATGATGGGGATCGATTGTGTTGTTCTGGTCTGATGTCGTGTTGTGTTGTTGTCCAGCGCTGTTCGATCAATTGGGTCGCGGTGGATTGTGCGCGCTGACTAATTTAACTGATACACAGAATCCACAGCTCCAAACACCCGGATTTTGCCCACCACCCAAAATATGCCCATATTCTGACACCTAGCGTCTGTACGCTCTCATCTTTAATAGTGCTATTATCTAACACACCCCTTTAGCTTAGACGCTCTTTACGCTTATAAGCTAGGCACTTAGTCCTACGTAAGGCTTACCACGAGGCTTTTAAGTTTTTCTTGAATTTCTTTAAGCGGTGCTGAGTTTCTCGCTAGGATTTTCTTAGCGGGGACTAGTCCTAGTTACTCTGAGTATTCTAGCTATTTATTTAGTAGCAATAATTTAGTAAGACTGTTAGCGATTATATCCGCGGTAGGTATATACTCTACGGAGATGTAGCCTATCAACACCTTCTATCTAGTCTAGTAATTATATATATTACTATATCTAAGTATAGTTTAAAGCTTTAAGACCTCCTTAGTAACTAGGCGAATAGTCTATTTATTGTCGTATTAGATAGTAATACTAAGGGCGTCAAGTGTGAGGGATCGATCAAGAAAGATTGGATTTGACAAGATACAAGCTATCGAGCTATCTACGTTGTGAGCCCGAACTTATGCTGTGGGCGCCAAGGCGCTAGTCCGATTAGATAAGGATCTTATCGATATGGGGGCCATGGGCCGAGCGAGTCTATGGATCCGTAACATCAAGCTAGATAATCAGCTCCTCAAGGAGATAAGATAGTAATAGAGCTTCTTTAGCTACTTAAGATAGGGCGAGAAGCTTAGCTTCCATTATTAATATTATAATAGTATCTTATTCATTAGCTTTTTGTGTAATAAATCTATTAAAGAGCTTAATCGCGTAGCCTTATAAGCTCTTCCCATCTAGGGTATTATTAGTGAAAGAGGCGTCGCTAGCTATCTATAGTCTAGTGCATCCTCTAAGTTATAGCGTAAGGAGTTTTATTACTAGTAGATATAAAAGAACTTAGTTAGTAGCGTTATAGTGCTCTAGTCCTAGATTAGAGAGAAACTAGGCGAGCTGCGACGTTGTAAAGGTGTCAGATTGTGATGGGTTATCAAAGACGGGGATAATAGTATAATAATATGATTGGGATCGATTGTATTGTTCTGGTCTGATGTCGTGTGTTCTGTTGTCCAACGCTGTTCGATCAGTTGGGTCGCGGTGGATTGTGCGCGCTGACTAATTTAACTGATCCACAGAATCCACAGCTCCGAACACCCGGATTTTGTCCACCACCCAAAATATGCCCATATTCTGACACACCCCCTCAGCTCAAGAGCCTTGAGCTGGATTAACCACAGCTAAGCTGCTCTAATTGAGCTTGGATCTCTACAACAGGTGACTGATTGTGTGGCTCTCGATCCCTAACTTCGACCAGCCCTAGTTGGATCAGAAAGCCCGTCCACTGGTTTACTGGGAGTACTTTGGTGAGGCCATCAGCTATCATCTCAGAGGATTTTGTGTATACTACTTTGATCCTCTGGTTCGTCACTTCCTGTCGGAGCCAATGGTTGTGGATATCTACGTGTCGGAGCTTCGTGGTGAGTCTTGATACTGCTTGAGTTACAAGACGGATCGTCTGTTGATTGTCGCATTGGATAGTGATCGTAGGACTCGGTAGCTTAACCTTAAGTTCACTGATCAATCGTGAGGTAAAGATCGCTTCTTTGGCTACTTGTGAGAGTGCTAAGAGCTCTGCTTCAGTTGTTGAAGTAGTGACGGTATCTTGCTTGCTAGATCGCCAGGCGATCAGCCCGCCGAAGAGTTTAATCGCGTAGCCCTGAGAGCTTTTGCGATCCAGAGTGTTGTCTGCAAATGATGCGTCACTGGCTACCTGCATAGCGGTGCCGCCACCCAATCGTAATGCCAGCCACTTAGTGTCGGATAGGTAGAGTAACACTCGATCCGCAGCCTGTTGGTGTTCCTGACTTGGGTTGGCGAGAAATCTGGCTAGTCTAGACGTCGCAAAAGCAATATCCGGGCGTGTATTGACAGCGGCGTAGAGGAGAGAGCCAATCTTCCGCTGGTATCGATTGATCTCAGACGGGGTAGCTAGTCCTTCTCTGGGCATGAGCTCGCTGGTCGCCATAGGAGTATCGTGGCGGATTGTCTGATCGTCCACTAGTCTATTGATCTTTTCATAGTAGGCAACCTGGGAGAGGTGGATCAGTTGTTTGGATCGATCCCTGATCACCTCGATCCCAAGGAACCACTGTAGATCGTCTCCACCAGTGATGGAGTATCGCTGCTTGAGCTGATCCATTGCTTCTTGAGCCTTCTTGGATTGATCCTTGCCATAGGCTAGGATGATATCGTCTACGTAGTAGAAGATGATGATTCCGTCTTTGATCATACAGCAGGGCTCGTGGGGTACAATCTGGAACCCAAGTTGAGTGAGCGTCGCTGTGAGATCCTTCTGCCAAAGGAGTGGGGATATTCTTAGCCCATAAAGAGCTTTCTTGATCCGTAGGATAGTGCCGGGCTTCTGATAACCCTTTGGCATCCGCATGTAGACCTCTCGATCTAACGATGCGTGGACGAAGGCGTTGGTAACGTCGTACTGTTTTAGTTCAAGATTGTGTTTGGCAGCGATTGCCATAAGTAGTCGAAATGATCGGCTAGCTAGAGTAGCGGCGTAGGTGTCTTGGGAGGTGATATTGCGCTGCTGATCACCCCGCACAACTAATCGAGCTTTGCACTTAATGAATTGATTGGCTTTGTTAAATTTGTAGACATACACCCACATGCAGTCTAGAATCTGGTGTCCTTTAGATTTAGCTGCTTGGTAGGGTACTTCTTCCCACGAATTGGTGACTTTGTGGCTGTCGAGATGTGCACGTTGTGCTTCTTTAAATAGCTCTCCTAAAGGGTGCTGATCAAGATCAGTCCTGGCTGTCGGTGGATCAGGAAGTTGTGATTGATGGATCTTGACTCCTTTGGCGAGTAGCCGGTGAAGTTGTGCCTTGTCGATTGGGCTTCCATTGTGAGTGCCTATAGTCCCTGCCTTTAATCCAGCCATGAACGCTGCGGCCCATGGAACTGTTTTGGATGATTGGATCTCAGGAGTGGATCGAACATTTCCACTCATAAACTGGGCGAGCAGGACTGCTGGTGGAGGTGTTGATGGAGGAGTTGGGTAGTGATCTTGGATCTTTCGACCATTGTAGTACCCTGGCGGATCTTCTTCCTCCTCTGTGGTATTGATGCTTTCGTCGTCTTCATGAAACGACTCCGTCCCGGTGTCTGGGATCGGTGGTGGGAGCTCGATAGTCCTAACGTATGCTGCGATCTCTGAAAGAGTGCTGTGCATAAGGCTATCCATTAGGTCTTCAATTGTCCCATCAAATATTGTATTTTCGTCGAAGGTCACGTCTCTTGTGCTGATGACTTTGGCGAGTGATGGGATCCAAATCCGATAGATATTGGATGATTGATATCCAACTAGGTAGCCGATCCAGGCTTTTGGATCAAGCCGCTGTAGTCTTGATTTGCCTCTGTGGGTATCATCAGTCATCGCAAAAGCTTTGCACCCATAGGCTTTGAGGTATGCTAGGTAGGGCTTCTTGATCGACGTGACTATCCCATTTGCTAGTGATACGCGCGTGAAGAATACTTCGTAGGGTGTTTTCCACTGGTTACTGTAGTTTGGCGTTCGATTGTAGAGGTGTACAGCAGCCCGAGTGATCTCTGGCCAGAGTTCCCATGGTAGATTGGCGTCAAGTCTCATTGTGCGTGCCTTCTCCTTATTCACACCCCCTGAGCGTTCAGCTCCACCGTTTTGAGCTTGAGTATCTGGTGCTGAAGGCTCGACAGCAATGCCTTGGCCTCTGATCCATCGCTCGACGTCTGGTTTGACTGTGGTGATCTCGTTGTCGGTTTCGATCACTTTTGGGGTGATGTTGTATTGGTTTTGGAGGAAAGTGAGGAAATTGGATAGTACTCGGATGATCGATTTCGCCGTTCGGTTATCTGTGAGATAGAAATCCCACTGAAATCGCGAGTACCTATCGGTAATTAGCAATTGGCTTTTCTCTTTGTTGTAGGATTGATTCTCATAGGAGTGGAAATCAATGGCGAGCCTCTCTGCGGGTCCCTGATCATTGATCCGTGGAGCGCGGCTGATCTGTCGTCGGATTTTCGCTCGGCCACACGCATCGCACTGCACTGTCGTTACCCCTTTAACTCGCACCCCCTCAGCTTGCTGGACTAGGTGCTCGATCGCTGCTGGCCCTGGGTGTCCCAGTCTTTTGTGCCAGAGGAGAGCAGGCGCCTGTTGGGGTCGCCGGCGCGTTCGGGACGTTTGTGAGTGGGCGTGTAGGGCTACTCTGTCCTCTGATCCATTTGGCCGATACTCCAGTACCCATTGACCATATAGCTCTGCCAGCTCGCAGACGGTTGATCCATCTGATCGCTTGACCGCTGTGGGATCCGATTGGGTATCCCACCAGAGTCCTTGCTTTCTCAGTACTCTAAATGAGACGATATTGCAGAGGATGTCTGGGCAGATTGCTACGTCGTGGAGCACGAGTTTCTCTACTCTCTGTTTATGTTCAAGCTGTATGACTATTGATCCATATCCCTTGATCCAAATCTGGCTATTGCCTGCCCATATGAAATCTCCATGGATCGGTGGCCGATAGTTGTGGATCCGATCGGGGTTGTTCGTGATATGGCACGTCGATCCTGAGTCAAAGATGAAGGAGTTGCTTAGTGGGTAATCGTGCCGATTCGATAGGGAGGATACAGCGGCGAACATGGCGTCGATCTTCGATATCTGTCGTCCATTTAGTCAATCATCAATAAGATTAGGTGTAGGAGTTTGGGACTGCTTAAGTCTTGGAGTATGAGTCCTTGGGCGACCTTGGGCTCTCAGGAGACTCTGAAACTCAGCGTCATGTTCTCGTCTGAGCTCCACGAATTGGGCTGTTCTTGGATTGGGTTCCCACCACTCCGGAGCTTTCTCAGTATACACGTAGAAGCAATCACGGAGGGCATGCCCCATGTCACATGCTGGACATTTGGGGCCTCTGGCGTCTGCGATCACAGTTTTACCAGGCACGGCGTCCGCTTTGGCGGAGTTACCGTAGGCGTACGATCTTGCGCTTTTGCCTCTTCCTCTTGGAGGGATTGAAGAGCTTGGAGGTTCGCGATCGCCTTCCTCTATAGCTGTACGTTGATATCGGGGTCTGCCCCGTTTTCTGACTTGAGAGTTTCCCGTTTCCACATGGTGGGTGTCCCCATCCACGCGCTGGTCAGCGTTGCTGTTCGCAGCAAGAAATACAGATGGATCATCCACTGCAAAAGCTGCCTTTTGGCTTCTGTTTCGCGTGATCGGATGATTCAGCATCATATACTCTCGGAACCGTCTCATCATGTCCTTCTGGGTTACCCCAGGTTGATCCATCCCATTGGATTGGAAGGTTGCTGCCCATATTGGGGCTATTTTGTTTACTGCCGACATAAAGTCTACAGCTACTGATCTAAACTGAGTAGTATCAGGCACCTTAAGTGTCTCCGCTTCAGTTACAGCTTGATTGTACTCGGCGAGCCAGGTATCCCAGTTATTCGCGGATCGAGGTGGTTTAAGAGCACTGTAGTATCGCTGTCGCGCTTGCTCTCGTTCGGTTTCGATAGTGATGCCCACATGGGCTCGAAGGTTCTTGATCCAGTCTCTGATCGATCCATCTGGCGGACAGCAGGTGCGCTGTAGGTGAACCGCGACGGTAGATTGGACGAGGATCATAATGTGTTGGAGATTGGTTATCTCAGTCTTGTATCTGGCGTACTTTGTTTTGTATTGCTCCATTTTGAGTTTGTAGATCTCAAGATCGTCCTTGTAGGCTCGTTGTCCCGCTGAGGATAGATCTGATAGTCTAGTTGGATTGGCTCCTGCAGGGAGTCCAGTCGATGGCGCGTAGTCGGCGCACTCCGGGAGCTCCGGAGGGAACGGCTCCATCAGTGGCAGCTTTGTCCCATCAGGATTGACCTGTTCCCATATATTGTAGGTGACACAGCGCGCTTGGAGTTGGCTGTACCAAGCGCGATAGTCGTGCTCGTCGCGTAGGAGCACTGTCGCGTTCTGTTGGTTGGCTTGAGCGGTCATAGCGATTTGGTTGTTGGATTATTGGTAGGGCGGATGAGACTCTTAATTGTCAGATTGTGATGGGTTATCAAAGACGGGGATAATAGTATAATAATATGATTGGGATCGATTGTATTGTTCTGGTCTGATGTCGTGTGTTCTGTTGTCCAACGCTGTTCGATCAGTTGGGTCGCGGTGGGTTGTGCGCGCTGACTAATTTAACTGATCCACAGAATCCACAGCTCCGAACACCCGGATTTTGTCCACCACCCAAAATATGCCCATATTCTGACAAAAGGCGATGTCTAGTCTAGTAGTTATAGCTGCGAAGAGGAGTAAGCCTATATTACGCTAGTATTTATTGATCTCTAATAGGGAGGCGAGCCTATCTCTAAGGAGTAGCTTAGTAGTCGCTATTAGCGTATTGTGTCTAATGTTAGTAAAGTTAGCTAGTCTACTAATCTTATCTACGTAGGCCACCTATAATAGTTAGATTATCCTTAATTTACGATCTTTAACAATCTTAACGCTAAGGAACTATTATAGGTTATTTCCTCTTATAAAGAGGTACTTCTCCTATAGGCGGGTAATTACCTACTAGTCGGATTACTCTATATCTTTATAGTATACGAGTATAATGTCGTCTATGTAGAAGAAGATAATAATGCCGCCTTTAATAAGATAGTAAGGCTTATACAGTACTTCTTAGAAACTAAGTTCTTTAAGAGTGCTTATAAACTCTTTCTTCTAGAGGAACGAGGATATACGTAGTCTATATAATGCCTTCTTAAGCTTAAGTATAGTGCCTAGCTTCTAATAGCCGCGTAGTATTCTTGTAAATACTTCTTAGTCTATTATTAAATACATAAAGGCATTTACTATAACGTGTTTCCCATGCGAGTCGGCATCCCAAGCGAGTCGGCAGCTCTACCCCACCAACACGCCTTCGTAGTAACAACGCGTAATGTCCCAACAACGCAACGTCTAAATGTCCTACAACGAAGGAGATATATACCTTACTATCTCTAATATTAATTTAAAGCAAATTTAAAGTGTAAAACGCGGTGCTAAGATCTATGACGTCCCCTAAATAACGATCTAAGACTAACACGCTAGACGACGCGCCTAACGCGACTATAAACTAAACTCAAAGCGCCTTACAAAGCTAGAAGAGGAGGTGAATCTATAGAGCGTACTTAAAGCAAGTCTACGTAGCGTACCGCTAACGAAGGCTCTCATACGAGATATAGCTAATAGACTACTTAGAGAGCGGGGTAGGAAGCCTATTAGTAAGCACTAGGTTAACAACTTTATTAAGCGTATACCTAAGCTTAAGAAGCGCTAGAGCCGTCTGTACGATCGCTAGCGAGCTGCCTATAAAGACCTAGCGCTTATACTACCCTATTTTAAGCTTATTTAATTAATAATGGCGAAGTATAGTATCGTTAATAAGGATGCCTAGAACTTTAATAAATTAGGCTTCTTAATAGGCAAGATTACGTCTTATGATAGTTGGGATGACACCGATCAGATTCGTTCAAGAGTGGGATCATTGATTGCTCTAAGGACCAGAAAGATCAGACGGCTGGTCCGGTATTTGTACATGATGGATCAGTCCCTTGGCATGGATCCGGAGTCTCAAAGACCCGATCCGATCACGTGATCATCCGACGTCCAACATCAAGTCCATTTCCGCGACACGTCTTAACTCATAGTTATAGGCTTAGAGAAGCCTAGGAAAGTAAAGAAACTACAGCCTAGTAATCGCGAATAGACTACTCTGGTATAAGCTGTTAGCGCGACAGGGAAGCGTATCTTACCCTTTATTATCTTTGCTAGCAAGGTCTTAATCCCCACCTAGTTTAATCTAGGTATACTACGCGACTAGGTTATTTAAGTTAGTCTAAATACCTAGACGAGCAACGATCTAGCGCTTAACTAGCTTAAATACTTTAATACGTATACGAAGTCTATGGGAGCGTATAGGCTGCTTATTATTAACGGCTATAATAGCTATTACTCGCTTGCTTTCCAGGACTACTATAAGGAGAATAAGATTATTGCTCTCTATATGCTATCTTACTTGTAGCACTTGCTACAGCCCCTTAACGTCGCCTGCTTCGCGCCACTAAAGCGCTCTTATAGCGATAGTATTTTAGCCTTAGCGCGCAACTATATCTACTATATTAGTAAGGAAACCTTCCTACTAGCCTTTAAAGCTGCCTACGAGTAGATGTTTACTAAGGAGAACGCTCGCGTAAGGTTTAGAGGCGCTAGATTAGTTCTATTTAACCTAGATGTAGTATTATTGTCGCAGAAATATATATATTCTTTAGCCGGAACGCTCCGAGATTAGTCTTTTTGCGTTTCGACAGTTATAAGCCCGGTGTCCGGTTTCCGCTGCCTAAGCTACTAGTTTTCGGATGTCTACCTAGGTGGGTGACCTTAAGCGAGCAGCACCATAGAGACGATTAAGTCTATGGAATATATTATTTAGTCTTCCCCCTCTATTATCTTAAGAGACTTTCTTATCTGGGAATAAGTAAAGAGACTTTAGATATTATTAGCAGTGTTGACACGGCAAAGGTGTCGAATACTAGCAGTCGTTGCAACGAACAAAGTGTATAGTATTTAATTAGTAGTAAGTAAGAGCTAGATGGAGAGATCTCGATATGTACGGTTGCGAGCTAAGCAGGAAGCTTGGTCTAACTAGTGGTCCAAGCTTCCGGCCCGGAAAAACTCGCCGGGCTGGCTGTACGCGCATGTCCCGACAAGCAGAGAATTTGTTGTGATATTTCTCTCTAGATAGATTATTAAGCGTGGCTTAGTAATCTAGGGGGTGTGTCGCAGAAATATATATATTCTTTAGCCGGAAAGCTCAGAAATTAGTCTTTTTGCGTTTTGACAATTATTAAAGCTTGATATAAGGTTGCGTACGCTAACTCTACTATAGCGCGACAACGTTGCGTAGGAGGCGAAGACGCCGTATAACGCTAAAGAGCTAGAAGCTTAGACTACGCTTATTCGACAGAGGATGCAAAGGTGCCTAGGTTCCTCTGCAAATTCTCTTAATAAGTAGGTATAGCAGCTAAGTAAAGGCGCGTAGTAGATAGCGTATAATATAGTGTTGCTATAGGAGGAATAGGCGCGTATATAATGCGTAATTGAAGAGCTTATAAAGTGTAAGAGCCGTAAAGGGCGGTATATACGGGTAGACGAGACCTTAATAGTTAGTAAGGTATTAGACTTAATTACTAAGAGGGAGGGTAGTAGTCGTAAGGACGGCGAAACGCCTACGAAGAGGGTACGCGCTAAGAGGCACTACGGCCGTTGCGGCGAGGTTAGGCATAATTCCCGCACCTATAAGGTAGAAATAGAGGATGCAGATAATAGCGAAGAATCTAAGGTATAATTCACTATTGCGAACAGCATAAAATATTATTGTGGTGTTGCGCGGCGTCGTCGCGCAGGCGTGTCGGTGGGGGAGAGCTGCCGACTCGCTTGGGTTGCCGACTCGCATGGGAAACACGTTAGTGTATTATTTAAGCTCGAGGTCTTAATTTACCGCAATTATAGTTCGTATTCAGAACGACTAGCTTCCGAGTGTTGCTACGTAGGTATCTTACGATGTAATGTTTCCCTACTAATTACCGCAGACGACCAGTCGTGCTTTACACTTAAGTAGTTAGTAATACTTATTAAGTTTATAGGTATATACCTATATATAATCTAAGACTTATTATTTTATTTATTTAATTTTCTTTCTAAGGATCTCTATCCATAAGTTTATTTAATAGTAGCTTAATAGATAAGACTATTCTACTTCTTTAAATAGTTCTCCTATTAGGTAGTCCTTAAGCTTAGTTAAGCATATTAGTAGAGGTAGTAGCTAACTATAATAGGGCTTTAAGCCTTTAGCGAGTATTTTTATAATTATAGCCTTATCCATAGCTACTGCTATATATTCTCTAACTGTAAGGGTCTCACATGTGTCAGGTATTTGAAACTGTGTTGAATTACAAAGTAATTGCAGTGCAGAGCTTGTAAGAAGCTCTGCGCGGAATATATCTAAGTGGGGGTGCGCATGGGCCACCAAACAGGTGGCTCGTGCGCGAACATCAAAACAACGCTAAGGCATCTGGCAAGTGGCCTGTGCGGGGCAACGGCCCAAAACCATCACACTAACCTTTCTAGCTTAGGTACCTACTATAAACGCTACTACCTATAGGGTAGTCTTAGAGGCTCCTTATTAATCCTTCTTATCTAGCGATGCTTTTACTATTAGCCGCGTAAGTAACGCTATAGGTAGCGGTGTCGCTAGAGGTGTTAGGTAGCTATCCTAAGTTTTCCTCCCTTAATAGTATCCTAGCTAGTCGCCCTCGCTGTCCTAAGCGAGCAACTCCTTAGGTAGACTGTCTTCGTAGAAGGAATCTATCTCTAGTTACTACGATAGTGTTAGCAGCTTAATAGCTCTTATATATATAGTAATTTCTTCTAGCGTACTATATATAAAGCTATCTATTAGTTCTTTAGTCTTACTATTAAATACTAAGTTTCCGTGGAAAACAACGTCTCTAGTACTAATTACTTCAGTAAGTAAGGGTATCTAGATATAATAGATGTATTGGAACAAGGTCCCTCTAGTAGTATGACTACTATGGATAACCGAGTAGGAGGAGGGATAAGGCGGGGTGGCTGCAACGTATTGTATTGACTATCGTGTTGAGTGTCTCTCAGACTTTGCTGTTGTGGTGGGTGCTATTGCCCACTAGGCAGTGCCTGCTACACTAGCATATCACGTGACTCTCAATCACCTTCTACCCTAGACTAAACCTAGATATTCTCAACACTCCCCCTTAGGACAGGTCTAGTCTATAGACAACACCTAGTTAGTTCTTAAATCTCTTAAATACAACTCGCTGTAAAGGCTTTATTATTATATCTACAACTATCTCTACAGTCAGCACATAGCCTATGTTAAGTTTGCCTTACTCAGCTAGCTCTTAGACAAAGTAATAGCAGACATTAATATGCTTTAATCTTTTATAGAGATAAGAGTTCTTTATAAGTATAATAGCGCCCTAGTTATCTCCTAGCATCTAAACCTTATTAGTATCTTTTCTAATATACTTTAGGAACCTCAGGTCTCTAAACACTTAAGCGATCTACTAGCCTTACTTACAGCATGTTAATAGTGCTATATGCTTAGATTTGCAGCTTAATATAGTAACCAACTGTTACTTCTTACTGGACTATAATATTAGGCCTCTATAGAACATCGCAGTACTTCTAGAAACACTCTTTTAGTCTATAATATTGCTTGCCTAGTTAGTATTAGAGTATATAACATATTACGGGTGTGCTCCCCCTAGTCTATAGCGTAGTTTTATTAAGACTGTCGATCGAAGATACTATAGTAGGTTTTTTAGTGCATAGCTATAGTGTTCTGCTAGATTACTTATATATTAGCTTAGCTTTCTAAGGGTAAATACAATTTCTAGACGTGTAAGAGCTATAGCTAATATTAGGCTTCTAATTCTCTATTAGTACTTAGTTATGTTAATTCAAGTGTTATTATTAGTAGCTAGTCTAAATAAGGTGTAATTAGCAGATAAGATCTTCTTATTTTTGTGCTTCTTACTTAATATTTTAAACTTTTAAGTACTATATATAGGTATTACTCTTAGTTAAGGAAGATTGTCTAGTGCTTTCTGTCTCTCGTAACTCGCACTCTAAGGACCTTATGTACCTTCCCTAGGTTCTTGGCGTTAAATCGTCTAGAAAGCTTCTTCTAGAACTACTTAGTCTAAGATTGCTCCTTTGCCGCTGCAAGGACGTTATCGACGTAGACTAGGATTTAAATCTCTCTCTCTTTATAAATAAATATATAAGGTTCTATCAGGCTTTGTATAAATCCTTATATAAGAAGCTCTTTTTTTATTAATAAATTCTAGTCTCGCGTAGCCTATTCTAGTCCGTAAAGGCTTTAGAGTACTTTTAGGATATATCTTTTCTTAACGTAAACTCCCTTAGGTAGCTTAAGAAGGATTCGTTCCTTAAGATAAGACTTAGTGAACGCGTTCTTAATATTATAATAAAAACATTCTAAGTCTTCTACTGCGATAATAGCCAGAAATAGGCGTAAAGTATCTTTACAAACTATTAGTGCAAAGGTCTCGTTATAGTTAATTCTGTGTACTTAGGTAAAACTACTTACTATAAGATGTGCCTTAAATTGTCTAACTATCTCGTCTAGCTTAGTTTTAATTATAAAAACCTACTTTAAATTAACTATATTCGCGTCTTTTACTAGTAAGACTTCTTCCTAGGTTCTATTTTCGATTAGTAAGATTATCTCCTCTATTACTACTGCGTTCTATCAATTTATGTACCTTAGGTTACGGATAGCTTATTAATATATCTAGGGGATCTAGATTCCTGCGATCTCTGTTGCTAGAAAAGCCTTAAAAATATAAACTTCTTTGTCTACTTCTTTATCTAAAAGATTAACTTATACTAACTTATATGAAAAAGACTTCGTATAGTGTCTTCTAGTAATTATTACAGTTAAGGGTTCTATTATAGAAATAGCCTACGGCCGAAGTAATTTCTAGCTATAGTTCCTAAGAGAGATTAGCGTTGAGTTATATTACGCGTGCCTTCTCCTTATTTACACCCCCTAAGCGCTTAACTCCTCCGTTCTACGCCTATGTGTCTAGGGCTAAGGGCTTAACTATAATACCTTGTGTTGCTAGCTATCGCTTAATATCTAGCTTAATAGTCGTAATCTTATTATCTAACTTAATAGTTTTAATAGACATATTATAGTAGCTCTTTATAGAGGAGAGGAACGTTATAAGTAGCTAGATAATTAACTGAGCTATCTAACTATTAGTAAAGTATAGGTCCTATTAGAGTCCTGAGAAGTGATGTAAGGACAGAACCCTCTTCCTTACGCACTAGTCCTATCTAGGCTTAGCGTATAGACCAGTCCTTATTAGGACTAGTATATACACTAGCCTACTATAGGCTTAGAGTCTCCTTCTCTTACTATATAGAGTAGACTCTCTCTCTTCTTAGAGAGGTTGTCTACTGTTGTCTCTATTACTAAATCCAAGAGTTATCCAACCAGTCTGCCCTTCTATGCGCGATGTCTGCCTTACACCTACTATGTATTTAATTCTGCTGTAGCTTCTTCTAAGCTTGGTACTGCAAAAACTTTGTAATTTAACACAGTTTTAACTATCTGATCCCGTGAGACCCTTACACTTTTACTTACTAGTAGAAGCACTTCTACGCGACTATGGTAAGGTATATTTATAGTTGTTACGGATCCATAGACTCGCTCGGCCCATGGCCCCCATATCGATAAGATCCTTATCTTATCGGACTAGCGCCTTGGCGCCCACAGCATAAGTTCGGGCTCACAACGTAGATAGCTCGATAGCTTGTATCTTGTCAAATCCAATCTTTCTTGATCGATCCCTCACAATAGTAAGTCTCTATCTGCCTTTGTTATAGAATCTAATCTATACTAGGCTTATGCTACTATATAGTTGCTGTGTTACCTTCCTTTCTATATTAATTGGATTTGGTG
Source organism: Pyrenophora tritici-repentis (assembly GCF_003171515.1). Lineage (NCBI taxonomy): Eukaryota > Fungi > Ascomycota > Dothideomycetes > Pleosporales > Pleosporaceae > Pyrenophora > Pyrenophora tritici-repentis. Next base: position 884,730 of record NC_089395.1, read on the forward strand.
TTGACTTATCGTCCTAATCAGTGATCACGTGAGAAGACTGTGCTATTCGTTCTCGCATAGACCGACAGGAAATGGTACTCTCTGAATAGCGCAATGACAGACATAGAAGAATGAGGCATATTAAGCACAGCGAAGCCCTCCTGCTGAGTGCATAGAGCCAGGGCACTCTGATATGTTCAACACTAGGAATCGGAGTGTAGCTATAGGAGGATTTGGTTAATAAACTATCTTGTATTCAAATTTCAAGCCTTGCGCATTCCGTCGCGTACAACCCGTACCTGTGCTGATACAAGAAGACTGGAAGTTCGCAGTAAGCAACACTAATAGTCAATAAGTGAAATGTTGTACTGCAGGGCTTAACTTAACTACAGAACAGTACGTACTGGTCTAGAACCGTTACATGACATGTATGGTGCCAAGATTAGTACATCTCCTCCGTTTCTGTGCCAGAGACGTGGGACACTAACTAGTATTATAGCGAAATACATTCCAATTTTTTTGTTTTGTTTAATTCTACATAGAAAGACTCAGGTGATGTTCAACCATCGCTACTGCCCTTAACCCCTCTCTCTCGGCACGACCTCCAACCTTCGTGACAGGAGCACCCACCAAGTCCTAAGTGCAAGAAAATGGACCGCGCAAAGAAGACGCCTAGGCATATTCGTTGGAGTGCCTGCGATCGTCGCGAGAGGGCAGGAGCTAATTGCGCAAGATACATTACTCTACAACTTCTCCGTTCTTGTCTTGGATGCGACACCACTCATATTGTTTTCAATCCTCTGCTTGTGGGACACGATCAGCTCACAGAATACTGATGCCCAATGTCGCTGAAAGCCACCATGGCAGCTCAGTATCCGAGGCATTTCATGAACGTCAGCATCTCCACCATCTACTAGATAGCCATCGATCCAATTCCGATGTTCGTATTCCCTCAATACCCATGAAATCTCCTCATCAGACACGTGGTCAGGATTTGCCTCCCCAACACCTCTCTCTCCAAGACTTGTCCACGCAAGATGTCATTGTTGATACCAAAAAATGGTTTTACAATTCCAATTACAATGTCGCCATCAAAAGCATATGACCGTCGTGAGCGTTGTCGAAGATATCCATGGATGTGATCCGTCTCAAACGCCACCCAACCCAATGCGCACATGTTTTTTAGCACCTCTAGTATATCGTCACGCTCTGTGGGCTCCGGTTGAGCGTTTGACAGATGTGTAAGAATGACATCGGACAAGGAATTCCCCTTCATATCGTTATTTTCGGAAACCCATTTCGCGTAGGGTAAACGCGGAAGGCGAGGTGTGGCTTTTGTTGAGCTTGAATAGCGTGCCAATTTGCGCGCACATGATGCGTAGTAAAGTGCCTCGTTCTTCGCAGGCCATGGAGTACGTTCTGAGGTTTTAAAGAACTGCTAGCTTTCAGAGTCCGCTGTATACTTCCTCGGCCACCGATTACCAGTTTTAAAGCGACAGGGTCACCCCCCTGTGGCACCTCACATTTGAGAACTAGACCCTCAGCTCCACTTCCTATGATCTCCAGTTTGGAAAATTCTCGACCTGGATAGGAGCATAGCTTTTTTCCGTCGTCCTTGCCGCGACAATTTTGCTCGCAGTCATCAAGAAAGCTGTGGAAATGCTCTTGTCGAGAGATATGAAGAGTATCAAGCGATGTCAATGTCATTTGGCAATTGCGTGGATTGTCGAGCATGCCTGCATCGACGTCGATGGGTAGCCTGACTGATGAGGATTGTGACGGGCGGATCGAGGCGGCTTGATGAGTTGGAGGAAGGAGATCAAAAGTGGGTGGCATTCGGAAAGAGCGATGCATGCTGGGCGACTCGTTGGGTTCCGACGAACTCTAGCCGCTTGTAGCTAATGAGCTACGTATCCAATAACATCCCTGCTGTTGCCTGACAGAGTGTGACATGCCCCACCCCCCTTGCATACTAATCGTCGCTTGCACCCTTGCCTTCCGTGCTTGTCATGATGGGATGTCATGTTCATGGCTTTCGATCGGATATCCCCAGCCGCTGTCGCATTAGCCGTTGTTCCTTTGAATACAACGTCAGTTTTGTGGGGGGCTATCTCTGGTAGCCTAGCGCTAGATGCCTAACCCTCTCTGTCAGCAAATCATGAGGCTTTGTAGGTAGGGTTTGCCGCTTACGAGGATTTCCAGAGAAGGGAATTCCAATCAAACATGTAAGCGGCATCGCAGCGTGGTAAACCGCGACGGTGGAATTCCACGACAGCTTACAGTCAATCGCGTCTGGATAGGTCGACTGCGGATACCAAAAGCCGTTCAAAAGCAGCTTTGATCATTAGCAAGATTCACGGTCCTGCGACACAAGTTCTGCTTTGAGCCCACCCAGGTATCGGCCCGTGTTAGGCAGTAGATACTACACGATTGTCGACTACATTCACCAGTAGGGTATGCCAACAGTTGTCTACTACCCGGGTGAAGGGATCTCGGCAGTAGTTAACAGTACGCCGCTTGGCAGCCGAGACAGTCAACTTTTGCGTCGTCAAAAGCGAACTGCCTTAAAACAGGCGACAACTTCCAGCGTACAAAGAGCAGTGGATTCTCCACCAAGATCCGGCGCAGCATTTCCCCTCTCTTCTCTGCACCAGGCCATTTGCCCTGCCACACGCGTACATAAGGCACCATAATTACCAAGGCCTCCCTAACCCACCTCCCTGCTCTTTCCTCACCAATCCTCCCCCTTTGTACCATCCGCCTCTCCAGCTCCCCCAAGAAATGCTCTCTCTCTTGCATGTTCTCTACCAACGCAGCCTGCATGACCGCTAGTAGGATATGTGACCGGATTGAACAGTCCAACTCATCCACCTTGATTGTTCCAGCTCCTAGTCCGGCTGTCTCCTCCATCGCAACAGCGGCTAGGAACTCGACCTCCTCCTCACTCCCAATCTCTTCCTGCCACCCCCTCTGCAACGCTTGATCTGCAGTCCCTCCATCCGGTATCCCACACCAGAAAAACACTGGCTTGCTAGGTTCTGGTTCGACAATCTTACCCGAAGAAACCTGTGCGAGGTACTGTGCTTCCAAACTGTGTATATCATACAATCCCGACGCGACATTGAGCCCAAAATGATGGGGCCCCCATGCTTCGCGGTTGTCCTTGCGAGGCGATGGGTCAGATATAGGGCTTGAGGATGAAGGGATCTTCTCCTCTCCCTCCAGCTGGGTGTTGGTGTTCGTGGACAACGCTTCTTGTTTCGATTCTGCGATGGGAGGTTTGTAGTACTCGTCTAGCCAGAAGCGCGCATGTGGTTCTGAAAAGGGGGGTGTGCTGGGGTAGGCCGCGTGTAGGCGTGTCAAGGCTGTGTCAAGCGTGCGGAGGGCTATTTCAGTAATCGTGTCAAATGGAAGGAACGGTTGCCTGTGGCAAGTCCGCCCCACAGTATAAGCCCAGCGGGGGAGCTTTAGGACGTGTTTGGATACCGGATTATCACGAGGCAGACACAGTGGGGAGGACGAGTCCGGAAGATCCTGGAGGTCGGGCATGCGGTAGAAGCGTGCTGTGTTGGGTTGGGTAAGGAATGCGGTGGAGTAGTAGGAGCGCCAGGCTGTGGGATTCAAGAGGGCATGGTGCGCAGTGTAGAAGGCGTCGAAGTCTGAGAAGGTGAGAGGGTCGTCTCCATTTAGTTGGTCGGTCCAGTGGTAGTAGGCTGCTGCGATCTGGGCGAGATAAAATATATCCAAGGTACTGTTTTATCTTAGTCACACACATGCAGGTGCTGGGTACATCGGTATGAGGGATTCTCATATGAGGATGTAGCTCACCGATTGAAGCGGAGCTCGTCCTCACCAAAAGACCAGCCATGCGCGTGCAGCTTCTCCACAACATCGAATACGCCCTGGCCGTCCCACAGCCCCTCATCGGTATAAATGTATGCGATCCGCAAGACATCATCGTGACATGTCACTGGCACGATTCCGCCTTCCACATTAGCCAGAAATTCCTTGGCTTTATCGTCCATTGTAGTGCCTGTCGTACGCAGAATGCAATTGCTGGAGTTGATGTTTTGAAATTTGCCTCTAGGGCTGGGAAAGTAACAATATTGAGTGATAGGCAAAGTCGGCGATCGCGCGGTCTATTGTCAGAATATGGGCATATTTTGGGTGGTGGACAAAATCCGGGTGTTTGGAGCGGTGGATTATGTGGATCAGTTAAATTAGTCAGCGCGCACAATCCACCGCGACAGAACTGATCGAACAGCGTTGGATCACAATACAACACAACACGACATCAGACTAGGACAATACAATCGATCCCTATCATATTATTATACTACTATCCCCGTCTTTAATAACCCATCACAATCTAACAATTAAGAGTCTTATCTGCCTTACTAATAATCTAACAACTAAATCGCTATAACCGCTTAAGCTAACTAACAGAACGCGACAGTGCTCCTACGCGACGAGCACGACTATCGCGCTTAGTATAGCCAACTCTAAGCGCGCTGTGTCACCTACAATATATAGAAACAGGTTAATTCTAATAGGATAAAGCTGCTACTAATAGAGCCGTTCCCTCTAGAGCTCCTAGAGTGCGCCGACTACGCGCTATTAACTAGACTCCCTATAGGAGCTAATCTAACTAGACTAGTAGATCTATCCTTAGCGGGATAACGAGCCTATAAGGACGATCTTAAGATCTACAAACTTAAAATAGAGTAATATAAAATAAAGTACACTAGATATGAGACTGAGATAACTAATCTCTAACATATTATAATCCTTATTTAATCTACTATTGCGGTTCACCTATAACGCACCTACTATCCGCTAGATAGATTAATTAGAAACTAGATTAAGAACCTTCGAGCCTATGTAGTCATTACTATGAAAACTAAACAAGAGCAAGCGCGACAGCGATACTACAGTGCTCTTAAACTACCTTAATCCGTAAATAACTAGGATAACTAGCTCGCTAAGTATAATTAAGCTGTGACTAAAGCAGAGACACTTAAAGTACCTAATACTACTCAGTTTAGATTAGTAGCTGTAGACTTTATATTAGTAGTAAATAAAATAGCCCTAATATAGGCAGCAACCTTCTAATCTAATAGGATAGATTAACCTAGGGTAACCTAGAAGAACATAATAAGACGGTTCTAAGAGTATATAATACTAAATTATCTAATTACGCGAAATTAAAGCTAAAAGGCAGCTTTTATAGTAGATAATTTATTTGTATTTCTTACTACGAATAGTAACGCTAACTAGCGCGTAAATAGGGACACCTACTATATAGAAATAGGAAACTCTTAAGTTAGAAAATAGGGTAGACCCTAATATTAACGTACAGCTATAGAGGAAGGCGATCTCGAACCTCTAAGCTCTTTAATCCCTCTAAGAGGAAGAGGTAAAAGCGTAAGATTATACGCCTATAGTAACTCCGCTAAAGCAGACGCTATGCCTAGTAAAACTATAATCGTAGACGCTAGAGGCCCTAAATATCTAGTATATAATATAGGGTATGCTTTCTATAATTACTTCTACGTGTATACTAAGAAAGCTCTAGAGTAGTAAGAACCTAATCTAAGAATAGCCTAATTTATAGAGCTTAGACAAGAATACAACGCTAAGTTTTAGAGTCTCCTAAGAGCCCAAGATCGCCTAAGGACTTATACTCTAAGACTTAAGTAATCTTAAACTCCTACACTTAACTTTATAAATAATTAACTAAATAGACGATAGATATTCAAGATTAATACTATATTCTCTGCTATATCTTCACTAAATCGGCACCAATACCTACCAAGTAACTCCTTTATTTTTAACTTAGAATCGACGTGCTATATGCCGAATAACCCTGATTAGATCTATAACTATTAGCTACTAATCTATAGAGATTTTATATAGGCAGGCAATAGCTAGATTTAGATTAAGGGATATAGATTAATAGTCCTATAGCTTAAATATAAATAGAGAGTAGAGAAGCTCGTGCTCTACAACGTAGTAATCTGCCTAGACATCCTTTGCAATATTGTCTTATTTAGAGTACTAAGAAAGCAAGGACTCTAGTAGGATACCTAATTAGATCCTATAGTAGTTAAGCGATTAGATAAATTAACCGTCTACGAGCTAGTAGAGCTATATAGTTATTAGGTACTAGAGTATTAGCTAAATAGATTAGAGGATAAAGTAGCCTTACACGCCTACTTATAAACGTTCTAAACGCGCTTGCGACCCTAATAGGCGCCTGCTTTCCTCTAGCATAAAAGACTAGGATACTTAAGGCTAGCAACGATTAAGCACCTAGTCTAGTAAGCTAAGAGGGTGCGAGTTAAAAAGGTAACGACAGTGCAGTGCGATGCGTGTAGCTAAGCGAAAATCTAACGACAGATTAGCGGCGCTCTACGGAATAATAATTAGAGACCCGCAAAGAGGCTCGCTATTAATTTCTACTCCTATAAGAATTAATCCTATGATAAAGAGAAAAGCTAATTACTAATTACTAATAGATGCTCGCGATTTTAGTAGGTCTTCTATCTCACAGAAAACTAAACGGCGAAATCGATTATCTAAGTACTATCTAATTTTCTTCCTTTCCTCTAAAACTAATATAATATTACCTTAAAAGTAATTCAAACTAATAATAAGATTACTATAGTTAAACTAGACGTTAAGCAATAGGTTAGAGGCTAAGGTATTACTATTAAGCCTTTAGCACTAGATACTTAAGCTTAAAATAGTAGAGCTAAACGCTTAGGGGGTGTAAATAAGAAGACGGTACGTATAATAAGACTTAACGCTAATCTACTATAGGAACTCTAGCTAGAGATTACTTAGGCTACTGTACACTTCTATAATTAAACGCTAAACTATAGTGACTAGTAGAAAATACCCTATAAAGTATTCTTCACGCGTGTATTACTAGTGAATAGGATAGTTATATTAATTAAGAAGCCCTACCTAGTATACCTTAAAGCCTATAGGTGTAAAGCTTTTACGATAACTGTCGCAGAAATCTATATATTCTCTAGCCGTAACGCTCAAAGATTAGTCTTTTTGCGTTTCGATAATAACTAATAATACCTATAGAAGCAAATTAAGACTACAGGAGCTTAATCTAAAAGCCTAGGTAAGCTACCTAGTTAGATATTAATTATCTAATATCTATTAGATTTAGATCCTATTACTCGCTAAAGTTATTAGCACAGGAGACGTAATCTTTAACAAAAATATGATATTTAATAAGATAGTTAAAGACCTAATAAATAGCCTTATACACAGCACTCTCTTAGAGATCGTAGCATACGTTAGGACTATTAAGCTCCTACTACTAATCCTAGATACTAGGATAGAGTCGTTTTATAAAGACAGCGAAAGCATTAATACTATAGAGGAGGAAGAAGATCCGCTAGGGTACTACAATAGTCAAAAAATCTAAGATTACTACCTAACACCTCTATTAACACCTCTACTAGTAGTCCTGCTCGCCTAGTTTATAAGTAGAAATGTTCGATCTACTCCTAAGATCTAGTTATCTAAAACAGTTCTATAGGCTACAGCGTTTATAGCTAGATTAAAGGTAAGGACTATAGGCACTTATAATAGAGGCCTGATTAATAAGGTATAACTTTATAGGCTACTCGCTAAAAGAGGTAAGATCTGTTAATTATAACTTCCTAATCCACTAATAGCTAAGACTAATCTTAATTAGCATCATTTAGGAAAGCTATTTAAAGAAGCATAACGTGCACATCTTAACAGCTATAAAGCTACTAATTTATAGGAAGAAGTACCTTACTAAGCAGCTAAGTCTAAAGGACATTAGATCCTTAACTGTATATAGGTGTATGTCTATAAATTTAATAAAGCTAATTAATTTAGTAAGTGCAAAGCTAAATTAGTTATACGGAGTAATTAGCAGCGTAATATTACCTCTTAAGACACCTACGCCGCTACTCTAGCTAGCTGATTAATTTAACTACTTATAGTAATCACTGCTAAATATAAACTTAAACTAAAATAGTACAACGTTACTAACGCCTCCGTCTACGTATTATTGGATTAAGAGGTCATATATAGATACTAAAGGGCTATTAGAAGTCTGGCACTATTTTATACAGTCGGGTGACAAAAAGAAAGAGACTTTTTAAAATTTACCTTTTTCTAAGCTCTATATCAAAAGAACTAGACTAGCTAGACTAATAATTTTTAGTTCTCTAGAAAGCTAAGAATATTTTCTTTGGGATAAATTACTGAAAAAAGATGCTAAGTAAGCTTACGTCTGAGTAACTCTAGTAGTGTTTAAGAGTAGAAAAAAGTAAGCTACAAATCTAAGTATAACTTTTTATCTACAGTATCCTTTTAGCTAAAACTCTTATATGCTACTTAGTACGTATAGATCTATACAACGTTCAAATTAGAAGTTATTCTACTTGTGTTTGCAAGAGTAAGGCTAAAAAGAAGTTTTTAAAGCTTTTTTTATATTAAAGTAGCCAAAGCTAGTTACTAGTACTTAGTATACCAACCTCTAGCTGCTTTTACTGCTAGATAACGCCTAGGTAAAGACCTAATACAGTTATCTATTACCTCTTGCGGTAATTGCTCCCACTCTTCTAGAATTGCTTGTTTAAACAATTCTACTGCCTTAGTACTCTTACCTATGCCTAAAGAGGCACTAGGCCTTTTTGCTAGCTTATTCTTAAGTAAGCTCCAAACGTTTTCTATAGGATTTAGATCTGGGCTATAGGCAGGATGCTCGAAAAGAGGAACTTTATTCCTGGAGAACCAAGAGATAACTGCTGGCGTTTTATGGATCTTGGCGTTATCCTGCTTAAATTTCCAACCTAAATAGAATTAATTATTAAATTTAAGAATAAAAAGAAAGTTTCAAACAGTATGAAGAAATTAAAAAGATATAGTCTTTTAAAGTAAGAAAGAAAGACTTCTTACTTACCTCTTTTGAATAGAGGTTTAACAATAGGTACAAGTACTTCTCGTATATAACGTGTATTTGTAAATGTTCTAGAGTCCTGTAGAGATCTAGTTATGTGTAACTTAGATCTTCCACCTATCCAGATAGCTCCCCAAACACCTATCGAGATATCGCGGGCTATATCTCTGTTAGTAAGCTAGATGAAAATGTGCTTAACTCCTAGAAAAATACTAGATTTTTCAAAGAATATTTTAGCTTATTTAGATTTTTTTTAAACTCACTTGAGTTGATTGTTTGGACCTGTTCCTTTCCAAGTCGCTTATTTCTTCTCTTTCTAACGTATTCTTGCCCAGCACCATACCCACGCTGTATAGAAGACTCGTCAGAAAATATAACTTTGCTAAAGTTTATATTTTTAAGAATTTTAAGTGTCTTCTTAGCGTAATTCTTGCGGTTAGTAGCTTTTTCTGCGTTTAAAAGCTGCTTCTTTCTAGCTAGAGATTTTGAGTATTTCTCTGCTTTTAATAAGCGTTGTAGGCTTCTAGTAGAGAAATCTAAATTATTCTCTACTGGAATACGCCTATTTGTCTTCTTAGGACTTCTTTCTAGGTCTCTATTAACTACTCGAGTAGTTCGTTTAGAGACCTTAGTAGGGCGGCCTAGTTTAGGCGTAGAAAGAGGTAGAATAGGACTTTTCTTCTTCTTAATACGTTGTAAAGTATTATGAATAGACTTAAAAGGCTTTTCTAGTATAGTACTAACAGTACTTGTAGATTTTTTTCGCAAAGATAGAGTATAAACTTCTTTTTCGAATTTAGAAAGCTCTCGAGACATAGAGAGATAATAGAGATGAGAAAATTTGGAAGTAGAAAGAGAAAGATATATAGAATAACACCAGTAGATTATTACGTAATTCTAGCGTACTTTTTTAGCGTACTTCTCTTTATTCTTCGTTTTTAAAATTAACTAGATAAGAAAGCTAAGAAAGAGATTTGCTCATGTAATGCTTATATAAGCTAGTATCTTAGGAACTTTTTTTAGAAATTTTCATACGCTCAGTAAAAAGTTATACCTAACTCTCTTCTAGCTCTTTTTGAACTCTACTTTTACTGCCTTCGATTAGCTTTATTTTGCCTACTAAGTATATCTTATAGTAACCTTACCTAACGAGAAGGTTCTTAACTTTCTAAAAAATCAAGACGTATTAGTCTAGGTAGTCTAGTTCTTTAGATATAGAGCTTAGAAAAAGTTAACTTTTAAAAAGTCTCTTTCTTTTTGTCACCCGACTGTAGATTAAGAAAGCTCTTTATAGGCTAAGAATATCTTTACTCCTTTAGTAGAAGGATCTTATAGTAACGCTTACTTAACTTAGTTTCTAGATAATACCCTTCGAGCCCTACTATATAATTAAAGACGAAATTATTATTTTCTACTACGTAGACGATATTATCCTAGCCTATAGTAAGGATTAATCTGAGAAGGCTTAAGAAGTAATAGATTAGCTTAAGCAGTAATACTCTATTTCTAGTCGAGACGATCTATAATAGTTCTTTAAGATTAAGATAATTAGGGACTACTCTAAATAACTAATCTACCTCTCCTAGGTTACCTACTATAAAAAGATTAATAGACTAGTAGACAATTAGATAATGTTCTATAATACTCCTATAGCGACTAGCGAGCTTATGCCTAGAGAAGGATTAGCTACCTTGTCTAAGATTAATCAATACTAGTAGAAGATTAGCTTTCTTCTCTACGCCGCTATTAATACACGCCTAAATATTACTTTTACAACGTCTAGACTTGCTAGATTTCTGGCTAACCTAAGTTAGGAACACTAATAGGCTGCGGATCGAGTGTTACTCTACCTATCTAACACTAAGTAGCTAACATTACGATTAGGTAGCAGTACATCTATATAGGTAGCTAGTAACGTATTATTTATAGATAACATTCTGGATCGCAAAAGCTCTTAGGGCTACGCAATTAAACTCTCTAGCGGGCTAATCGCCTACCGATCTAGTAAGTAAGATACTATTACTATAACAATAGTAGATAATATAATAGACTGCGCAACTATAGCGCATAAGGCTAAGGTAAAAGATCCTATAACTATAACTACGGAAGATCCTGCTTCCAACTTAGCTTACCCTAATTGCAGTATAATAATAATATATAGCGCTATAATAATAAAAAGTGCTACGTCTGTAGTAAGCTAGGCTACTAGTTAACTCGTTACTCTAGAGAGGAGCAAAAGGAAGTATAATAATGTTTCTAGACGTACGTGTAGACTCGCAACATTAATATAGATTACGAACCTTTCCTTGCGTAGTTTAAGGGTATTAATCTTAATAACAATAATAATAATAGCGGTATAAACGAAGAACTTGACGCGTTCTTTAATAATGACTAGTTTAATACAAAGTACTAGTTTTTTACTACTACCTATAGTATAGTTAATAGAGGAATAATAGTACATAACTTTGATAACGCCGCCGCTCTTTACGCAATTACGAAGATTAATCTATACGCTAGTAATAACATTACTAAAGAGGCAAGCTACCTCTTTACATTTAATTACTAGTATAGGCATCAGTAGTTCTAAGGTATTATACTAAACACTAGCGCGGCTAGAGTATCTATAGTAAGTAAGTAATAGGTTATAGCGTTGCACCGCATCTAACTATTATAGATTAATAAGTTAACTACTAGCTAACACTAGATCTAATTTAAGAAAAACCTAGAGTATATTTCTATTAGCAACGTTAACGTCTAGACACCTATTAGAGTAATTAGATTGACTATAATACTTACTAACACACTATTCTTACTCTATCTTAATAATATAGACTGCTATAGTATCTACTTTAATAACGTTAATAATACGCTAGTTTATTAGTCTAAGGAGTATTCAATTATCCGCAAGTAGGGATATCTATAGCTTCTTCTTAATAAGTAGGAGACTACTACTTACTATCTCACTAAAGGAGAACTCTAGTAACTCTACTAACGTTTTAGACATCTAGCCGCTGCACGCCTTTATAAAGTCTTAGTTAAGGTAGGCTACAACGACATTAACAAGACGCTAATTAATAAGATTAATAAGTTTTGTTATTAGTGCTAGATCACTGCTAAAGCACTAGACCGATTCCGCTTTACTTTACGCGATGACAACCTCGACTTTAACTCCCGCGTTATCGTCGACATTATATATATTAACAGTAAACTAGTCCTCTATGCCGTTGACAAAGCAACTGCTTTTTAAGCCGCCTGCTTTCTTATAGACATAAAAGTAAGTATAATATAAGACACGCTGCGCGCTATGTAGATTAACATATACGTTAGACCGCCTAACACTATCGCGACTAACGCTAGCACAAACTTTATAAGCAAAGAGTTTATTAATAATACTAATAACGTGGTTCACAAGTGAGCGCCCCACCCAAGTGAGCGCCCCACCAAACACCAGCGCAGCGCACCCGCAGCGACAACACGCAATGTCACAACAACACTAAGCTCTAAGACTCTATACTAAAGGCGACGTACAGATTACTATCTCTAATATTTAAAGTAACTAAGTAAAAAGCCTATAACGCGCTAAGGCAATCTACAGCGTTCCCTAAAGGACGATACAGCGACGCCGTCACAGGAAGCGCCCTTAACGCGACTGCGAGCTGAAATCGAAGCGCCTTACAAAGCTAGAAGAGGAGACGATTGTATAGCGTATACTTAAAGAGAGTCCACGTAGTTTGCCGCTCTTGAAGGCACACGTACAAGATATAGCTAATAGACTACTAAGAGAGCGTAGTAGAAACCTTGCAGGCAAGAACTAGGTTAATAACTTTATTAAGCGTACACCTAAAGTGCGAACATAATAAAGCCGTCTGTATAATCGCTAGCGAGCTGCCTGCGAAGACCTAGCGGTTATCTAGCCCTAGTTTAGCCTAATTTAATTAATAAAGGCGAAATATAGTATTACGGATAAAGACACCTAGAACTTTAATAAGTCTAGCTTTATAATAGGCAAGATATCCTCTTAGCTTATTATTATAGGCTTAGAGAAACCTAGGAAATAGAAAAAACTACAGCTTAGCAATCGCGAGTAGGTAACTCTAGTATAAGGCGTCTCTGCGATAGGGCGTGTTATCCTGCCCTTGCTTATCTTTATAGGGAAGGTCCTTATCACCTCCTAGTTCGCTAATCTACCTCGCGATTAAATTATTACTGTCTCTCCTACTAGCTAGATTAACAACAGCTGCGCGCTTACGTAGCTTAAGCACTTTAATACTTTTACAAAGGCGTCTTCTACTAGGGCGTATAGGCTACTTATTATTAACGGCTATAAGAGCTACTGCTTAATAGAATTTTAGGATTACTGTAAGGAGAATAATGTTATTACTCTCTGCATACTACCTTACTTATCGCACCTCCTACAGCCTCTTAACGTGGTCCCCTACTCGCTGTTAAAGCGCTACTATAGCAATAGAATCTCGCTCTTAGCACGCAGCCACATCTACTATATTAATAAGGAAACCTTCCTACTAGCCTTTAAAGCAGCTTATAAGAAGACGTTTACACTAGAGAATATTCGCGCAAGGTCTTAAAGTGCAAGGCTAGTCTTATACGACCTAGACACTGTGCTATTAAGGCTAGATATGCAGCTGCGTACGCCAACACTACCTACACTAGGCACTGTCGCCTAGGAGGCGCAAACACCGCGCAACGCCTGCGAGATAGAGGCGCAATCTACGCTAATTCGAAATTGTATTTAAGATTACTAAGGGTTACTAGCAAGCTTATTAGATAAGCAGGTTAAGCAGCTAATTAAAGACGCTTAGCAAATAGCTTATAATATAGTATTAATACGAGAGGAAGTAAGCAGCCTTTAAGACGCTATTAACACGCTTACAAAGCGTAAGACTCGCAAAAGGCGGTATATACGCGCAGAGGAGACTCTAACAGTTAGTAAAGTATCTAACCTAATTGCTAAAAAGGAGGGTGGTAGGTATAAGGACGGCGAGACGCCTGCGAAGAGGGTGCGCGTAGAAAGGCACTGCGGCCGTTGCAGCGAGACTAGGCATAACTCCTACACTTGTAAGGCAGAAATAGAGGATGTAGATAATAGCGACGCTTCTAAATAATCCTATAGTATTGCGTATAGTATAGTAATTTGTTGTGGTGTCGTGCTGTGTCGCTGCGGGTGCGCTGCGCTGGTGTTTGGTGGGGCTCTCACTTGGGTGGGGCGCTCACTTGTGAACCCCGTTATAATAATAATAGAAGTCTACGAAGTACTAGTTAAAGCCTATTACTTAATTAGTAAAATTAAACGCTACTATACTACTATTCAATAAGCGTTTAAAGTTATCTTTGCTAATATTAGTACATCTATAATAACGAAGGATAACATCCTCTAGATAGCTATTAAGGCTATTAATAATACTGCTAGACCTAAAGAACTTATACTAACGCTGCTAGTATTTAGCACCTATCCACGTCTCTCTAAGACATCACTACTATCTCCCTTAATCACCGCGCGCGCAACGGCAATACGCAAAGCGATAGCAGAAGTCTAGAAGATTAAGGCAAAGTAATAAGTTAATAAAGCTCTAGGTACCCGTAATAGACTAAACAATATTATTATATAAGTACTAGAACTACCGCTATAGAGCAACATTAAGGTGTAGCGTAAAAGCCTTAGATAGACTAGCCCGCACACTCTTATCGCCCTAAATAACAACTAGACTACTACTATCGTTAACTCTTATAAGAAATAAGTAAGTTTCCGTATTACCTCTATCGAGCTATATTATTAAGACAATACTATAAATCTCCCGCGACCTAATAAGGAATAGCATAGTAATAAGGAACAGCACAGCAATTATTAGCGTAATAATAATAACTTTGTTCCCTTAGAAGAGCTACTATAACGCTAAGAACGCGGCCGTCCTAAAGGCTCTAAGAATAAGCTAAAGACACACGCTGCTAACCTTATATAGCGCAAGAAAGACGACATAGTGCTAGCTAGGAGACTACGCACTACTAGTAAGATTACAACACCTAGAGAACCTTTTAAGCTATTAACTACGATAGAGATTAAAGCTCTTATTACTCGCAGCGTCTTCCGCTTTAAGCTATTTAATCTAGCTAAGCATAGCGGGATCTAGATCTTTAAGTCTTACATTATTAATAAAGTAAAAGGCAAGACCACTAATAAGCTATACGAGAAATCTAGATTAGTTATATAAAGCTACGCTAATAATAGTAAGAAGATTATACTTACCTAAAGCCCTACAATACAACGCGTAAGCTAGAAAATTATTATTACTCTTAGACTAGTATTGATCTAAATAGGCATAAAGTTATAGCTCTAAGACATTACGTAGGCGTGTACGTAGTCTAACAACTACCTCTAGCGCACTATTATTATAGACCTACTTATACAACTCTGTAAAGTGTACCTGTAATGAACTATTATAGTCGTAGTAAAACCACTATATATTATCGCCGAAGTAGGTGCCTACTAGTAGTTAATATACTTTAAACACCACACGACGATACTTAATATAGAGACGTCTACGTATAACCTATACCTCCTTATCTCTAAGGCTACTAACGCAAGAATTACTATAGGTTTTAGCATTATTAGTATATAAACTAACGATACTCTTAGTCTCT
This sequence comes from Pyrenophora tritici-repentis, assembly GCF_003171515.1. Lineage (NCBI taxonomy): Eukaryota > Fungi > Ascomycota > Dothideomycetes > Pleosporales > Pleosporaceae > Pyrenophora > Pyrenophora tritici-repentis. The sequence goes on from NC_089395.1 coordinate 900,325, forward strand.
TAGATAACGCCTTTACTAATAGAGAGGATAAGGAGCTCCTTTTTAAAGCTAAGGATAAAAATTACCTTATATATACTAACCCTATCAAGTTTAATAGCTATAGTAGCAATGTTATTACTTCATAGTAAAAGAAGTAAGGTAAGAAACTTAAGAACGCTATTAACGTAAAGTCCTATATATAATAATAAGTATAAAGAGCATATATTACGACTATCTATTAACTAGAGGTAAGCTTTAATCTCGCTACTATAGCGTAAGCGACTAAACTAATAAAAGAAGTATGATAGTTGGGATGACACCGATCAGATTCGTTCAAGAGTGGGATCATTGATTGCTCTAAGGATCAGAAAGATCAGACGGCTGGTCTGGTATTTGTACATAATAGATCAGTCCCTTGGCACGGATCCGGAGACTCAAAGGCCCGATCCGATCCCGTGATCATCTAAAGTCCAACATTAAGTCTATTTCCGCGACACACCCCCTAGTCCAATGCCGTCTTAAAAAGTTGGACTGCTATTCGCATAAGCTAGATCACTTATCGTGGTGCCCCTCTATCTTTTTAATCCTCTGTAAGTCCGCCACTAACCGGCGCGCCCCTCTATAGGCATAATAGCTGCTCCTCTAGTCGCTCTCAACTATCACACCTTGTTCCTTCGAGCTTTTTCAAAAAAAAAATATGCCTGCTATATAATTATAAGTTCTCCTTTCTGTTCCTATAAAATACTTAAAAACAAGTGTTCGCAGCTAGTATGTGCGGCTGCTCGGTTCCTTCTAGTAGATTTAACTAGTCTCTTAAAATAGATCGATCGCCAACTATATAGCGGTCTAAAAAGTCGTCCTAGACAGGCTATATTATCCTAGACCTTCTGCTCCTGTGTGTAGAAACCTGCTAAAAAATAACGTCCGTATTAGTTAATGTCCTAGTCCTAAGTATTTTTGCGGTTAAGCGGTTAATCTTGCGTTCTAAAGACTTCCGTAAGGTGCGTAGTAATAATTAATAATCCTTGCGCTATAAATAGTTAGAGAGTTTTTGTTATACTAAAAACTAGTTAGCGAGCATTGTACTAGCAACGCTAAGAGCGCTGCCCCCGCTAGGCTAGCGCTAATCCTTAATATTAATGCCTATAGCTTAGTCCTTTACTTAGCTACTCTATATTTTCTACTTTACTATTATAATAATCCTCACTATCGCCTTTGCTCCGCACTATTATTCCTTCGCATTCCTGCATAGTATACTCTCCGCTCTTCTCGCCTTCGTTCGCCTTCGCTCTCTCTGCTTGTCTTCGTCGTCGCCGCTCTAGTTATAGTAAGTTTGAGCAGTTGTGTAGTAGTAAGTAAGCAAGATACTAATAAAAAATACAGCCTAGGACTACTCGCGGTAAGGCTGCTTAATAAGCTAATACTAAATATGCTCGCAACTCTAAAATTACTACCTCTAGTAGCTCGCGTTTAGCTGGCGCTCCCTATTCTACTACTAGTAATTACTCTAGGCCCGAGTCTCATCGCCGCACCGCCTCTCTAATTAACGATAATATAAGCCCGTTTTCCCGCTCGTCTATTAAGAAGTAATACAATTCTTAAGCTAGTGTGTGAAGGTCGTCCGAAGATGATCTTGGGTTGGTTCTCGGGGATAGAGTGATGCGATGGACACGAGGGTGTATAGCACGATTGGTAGATCGATGTAATATACGGGGAGTTGAGAATCAAGTACTAATCCTTAGATTTCGAAGTTGAACACAATGAGCTATAGAAGCTCATTGCCTAATGCTATATACCTATGGTGCTCGCTGTCCTCGCTCAGAGGAGTCCGAGGATTCCTCGGTGGCTGACGCGCGAGGAGTACTCCTCGGTGGCGTATGTACGAGGAGTGTGCCAAGACCTTTCCTCGTGCATGCCAAGCCGAGGAGGTCACGTGATTAAGTTCCCGTGTCACATATGGAGGGGTCAGCTATCCCGCCGACGCTCCTTAACTTAACCGCCGTGCCCCTTCCCACAGGTTCGTAACATAGTGCTCCTCGCGAGTTCGCCTATAAGCGTTGCGTTACGCGGCAGGCTTTAAATAATAGTAATAGGCTTTATTATAATTAGGCTAATAATAAGAGCAGTCGCTGCGAGGCCTACAGGAGCTATATATATGCTCTAGTATAAGTTTCGCGCTTAGTCCCTAATCTTAATTAGATTAGCTAATGCTATTCCTAGCGACGAGTTAATTACTAGTAACGTTTACGCTGCTATAAAGCAAGGCATGCGTAAGCAGCGCAAGAACGCTCCCTTTATAAGTAATACTCTAGTTAATTAATAGCTTGTGTGTAGCTAACAAGGTTGTTTAGTATATTATTGAGAAGTACTGTAATGTCGTCTTTGAGATAATCTAGAAGCTTAATAATCGCATTAAGTCTAAGCGTCTATCTACTCGCGCTTCTAAGAAGGCCCCTGTGTCTAATAATAATAATAATTAACTTGTCTCTAAAGAGGAGGATATTGCTTTTAATATTAATAAATACTATGCCTGCTCTTCTTAGAAAGAGGAGGACTATGTTAATCTCTCTGGCGAGGCTGTCTACACTACGCCTACTTAGAAGGCGAGCATCTTTCGCTAGGATAAGTATAATCCTTTTTTTCATCGTGAGCCTTCTGCTAGTCCTTCGTCTGCTCAAAAGCCTAAGCGTCTTGCTATTCTTAATTGCGCTGCTGTTCGTCGCAAGTCTATTTAAGACTTTACTAATTATATTAGTAAGATAGCTATTAAGCTTGCTAAGAAGCTTAAGAGTAATAAAGCTTAGGTTCTTTTCTTTTCTATTAATCTCTTGCTTCTTCTTAGGTAGGCCTCGCTGATAACGCATTTTAGCTAACTAAGGCCTTTAGCCTTAACGTGGTTCACAAGCGAGTCGCCACCCCAACCGAGTCGCCACCCCAACACAATCGCCGCGCCTGAGCAGCAACTTTATGCAATGCCGCAACCACATCAATTGCAAAAGTCCTATACTGAGGGCGATTTACAGCTTGCTATCTTAGATATCAATTCACATTAATTTCGAAGCAATAAACGCGCTGCGGCTGCCTATAACGTCCCCCGAAGAACGCTTGTTGACCGACGCGCTGGACGACGCCCTCGACGCGATTATGAGCCAAATACAAAGCGCCTTACAAAGCTAGAAGAGGAGGTAATTGTACAGCGTATACGCGACGAGTCTTTCCGTGGAATACCGCCCTCGAAGGCACACGTACGAGATATGGCTAATAGACTGCTGCGCGATCGCGGCGGCGAGCCTGTAGGCAAGAACTAGGTTAACAACTTCATACGACGTACACCTAAGCTGCGCACGCGCTGGAGCCGTCCGTACGATCGCCAGCGAGCTCTCTGCGAGGATCTAGCGGTTATTAGGCCCTAGTTCAGCCTAGTTTAATTAATGAAGGCGAAATATAGTATTGTAGATAAGGACACCTAGAACTTTAATAAGTCAGGCTTTATAATAGGCAAGATATCCTCTCAGTGTGAGGGATCGATCAAGAAAGATTGGATTTGACAAGATACAAGCTATCGAGCTATCTACGTTGTGAGCCCGAACTTATGCTGTGGGCGCCAAGGCGCTAGTCCGATAAGATAAGAATCTTATCGATATGGGGGCCATGGGCCGAGCGAGTCTATGGATCCGTAACAACAATCAGCATAAGCTTCTTTAGTAACGGAAAGTTCTTCTCTTGCTACGTAGTGTGCGGAAAAGTCCAAATCTTGTACGGAGGCTGTATATTTTCGTAGATTTACATCATATACTAAAACTCCCACGCTAGCGCATCCTCTCGCTAGAATATAAGCTATTAGATTAAGTGAACCTTATTTAGACAGAGATCTTCGCCAATATTTATCTTTTAAAGACGCTCTAGGTTTAACTAATGCCCTCTTAGAAACGTTGCTGTACGGACATAGAAAAGGTAATTAAATAGGCTAATATCTAGTCCTCTAAGTGCTATTCGAGCGGCTTAACAAGCTATTGCGCGCTCCTTCTAGTCCTTACGCCTAGGATCTATTAGTGCGTCTTCTCTTAGTATATCTACAGGCTTTACTTTATCGGCGACTCTCTTGTACAGGGTATTTACTTCCCCTAATAACCTATTACGCGATAGACGAAACTGCTACCTTACTATCTCCTCGAAGGACCTCTGCTCCTCCGCTGACAACACCTACCCTAACTTTCCCCCTTCCTAGCGGTCTAGCTCTTCCCCAAACAACTATCTGTACTTAGGTATACGCGCAAACTAGCGCGCTACCCGCATATTACTTAGTATAAGTTCTAGGCAATACTCCTCCGCCAAGCACACTTCCCTAGTAAGCGCGCTCGCTATCCTTTTCCCTATTACTTAATTAACGCCGCATTAGCTGTAGGCGCTAGGTCACACCCTATAAAAGAAACTTTACGCCGACCGTCTATTAACTTAATATAGCAAATTGTCTAACTAATAGTGTTAAACTATATCTAGAGACGCGCCGTTGCGCACTATAGTGTCCTAAGAAGAATTGCTCTCCGTAAACATCTTACAATCTAAAAGTGCGTTAGTACTATAATCCCTCTAACTGTAATTAGAACTAAATAAGCTATACCTATAAAGGAGTCTATCTCTCTATCGGCGGTTATCATGCCTTGCTACAATTTAGGAGGCAGACCTAACTAATCTAGCTTAGTAATATAGATATTTAGCGCTCTCGCTGTCGAAAGCTGTATAACGTTTAGCTGCGAGCCTATATTAATAAGCGCTCGACCTATACCACCATAGAGAGACACCTAGCATGTTAGCAACTATCCTTTCACTAAATACTACTGCTGCTATAACTCGCCCTTTAGTCGCGTTTTAGAGGGCATTCTTAATTGCGCTTCAACGTAGCTATCTTCCTCGTTACTAATCTAGTAGTTTTAGAAATCGTAGAGCTTATTAGCTTCCCTCACTCTTACTTAGTTAATTTTTTAGCTACGATCTATCTTTAGATACAGCAGCGTTAGAATACTTTTCGTAATAACCTCTAGTTAAGAGCTCTTAGTCTCCACTACATAAGTATCTCTAAAACCCTAGTTATACAATTGCTAGACTACTTCTATTAAACTGTCTTTATTACTAACATGATCCATGGGCGAGCGGCGCACACGGGCGAGCGGCGCACCCCACCAACTTTACTCACCTTACTGATCTTAATCTACAATGGCTCAACGCAGCGCTACTCAATTACTATCAAATGAAGCAGATATTCAGCTTGCTATCTCATTTATTAATGCGCACCAGATCCAAGGTACCCGTACTGCTGCAGTAGTCTACAACGTAGCCGAAACAACGCTCCGCCGCCGACGCGCTGGTATACCTGCCCGACGCGATTGCCCGCCCAACTCAAGGAAGCTTACCCAGAGAGAAGAGGAGGTGATTATTAGCTATATACTTCAGCTAGATCTGCGTGGATTTGCGCCTACCTACACAGCTGTACGTGATATGGCTGATAAGCTGCTGGCTGCGCGTGGTGGAGAGCAGGTTGGAGTCAACTGGCCATCTACCTTTGTTAAGCGTACAGACAGTCTTCGGACGTGTTTCAACCAAGCGTACGATAGGCAGAGAGCTCTTTGTGAGGATGCAACATTAATAAAGAGGTGGTTTAAGCTGATAGAAGAGACAAAGGCTGAGCTAGGTATCTGCGATGAGGACGTCTACAACTTTGATGAAGCTGGCTTTGTGATGGGCAAGATTACAACGCAGCTAGTTATAACAGGAGCAGAGAGGAGAGGCAGGCCGAAGAGTATTCAGCCAGGCAATCGCGAGTGGGTAACGCTGATCGCTGCTATCAGCGCTGCTGGCTGGTCAGTCCCACCGTTCCTCATCTTCGCTGGCCAGTACCACCTATCAGCCTGGTATAAGGAAGCTGAGATCCCACGCGACTGGGCGATCGCAGTCAGCGATAATGGCTGGACGAATAATGAGCTTGGAGTTGAGTGGCTAAAGCACTTCAACGCTCACACGCAGGCTCGTAGTGTAGGCGCGCGTCGCCTGCTTATTATTGATGGCCATAAGAGCCACCAATCTCTAGCGTTCCAGGAGCTCTGCAAAGAGAACAATATCCATACGCTCTGTATGCCTCCTCACTCATCTCACCTACTCCAGCCACTTGATGTTGGCTGCTTCTCGCCATTGAAGCGCGCGTACAGCCGTGAGGTGGAGAGCCTCATGCGCAACCACATCAACCACATCACCAAGCTAGAGTTTCTGCCAGCGTTCAAGGCAGCATTTGATCAAGCGTTCACGCCAGCCAATATCTGCTCAGCCTTCCGCGGCGCAGGCCTTGTTCCTCTACAACCAGAGGCTGTTCTATCAAAGGTAGATGTACAACTGCGTACACCTACTCCTCCAGCAGCTCTGCCAGAGGCTCCCTGGGTAGCTCAAACGCCGAGCAACGTACGTGAGCTTGAGGCTCAGTCAAGCCTAATACGTGAGCGCGTGCGCCAGCACAAGAGCTCATCACCAGCTTCAATTATTATGGCGATTGACCAGCTAAAGAAGGGCGCCGAGGTGATGATGCTCTCTGCTGAGCTGATGCGCGATCGGATCTCTAGTCTTGAGAAGGCCAACAGCGCAGCCTCAGAGCGTAGGCGGCGCTCTAAAAGGCGTATACAGAAGCATGGAGTACTCACAAAGGGAGCTGGAGAGGATATACTGGCTCAAAATGAGGCTGACCAGCAGATTGCTCATGAAGAGCGTCAAGGAGGAGCGCGATCAGGCCTTAGCCAGCGGGCTCAAAGGCGCTGCACTAGGTGCAAGGAGACTGGGCACAACTCGCGCACATGCAAGACTGATACTATTAATATAGAGTAATCTACTGTATCAATATCTAGCAATAATATTATCGCGTTGTTGAGATGCATCGCTTTAAAGTTGCAAAAGTTGGTGGGGTGCGCCGCTCGCCCGTGTGCGCCGCTCGCCCATGGATCATGTTATTAGCTTTTTCGTTATTAGATTTATTATTATTAGCTTGTTAGATCTCTATTGTCTCTCCTAAGCGCTTTTTGTTAACCTAAAAGTGCACACGCGGCCTACGCGCTTCCTTAAGTGCTTTAGTCACTACCGCAGCTACTTTAGGAGACGCTAATAAATCGAGCTGCTAGATCCCGCAGACTTCCTAGTTTTATATTGCCTTTGCAAGTACCGTTGGTGCTGTGTTCTAGGCTATCACCGCAAGGTCTTCGGTCGTTAGTATAGTCACAGGTGCGAAGGCTCAAGAGGCTTTCAGAACAGGCGCTGGTGTAGGTATAATATCGTGGTCTACTGTGGCGCTCCAACTATCTCTCTCGCGCGTCTCGTTGCTTATTAGAGTGTCAAGACGTTGTTAAACCTGAGTTTTAGGCACCTAGGAGTCGTCGATCTCTACTTAGGCTCTATACCTTAGCACCTCTAGCTCCTCTTCGACGTCTATATCTTCATAGCTGCTCGCGGTCCAACTGTTCTTTATCCAAGGCATGCCTAGCTTCTTACCAAGGCGAGCTTCACGCTCCCACTATTTTTTCGCTAGTCGACTAGCCTTCGTGCGCCTATCTATAGCGTTAACTTCTAAGTCGTCTTTAGGGTGCAGTACTCTATAAGACACGGTTTTAAGGAACTGCGCAGCTAACTAAAGTGTAAGGGTCTCACATAGGTCAGGTATTTGAAACTGTGTTGAATTACAAAGTAATTGCAGTGCAGAGCTTGTAAGAAGCTCTGCGCGGAATATATCTAAGTGGGGGTGTGCATAGGCCACCAAACAGGTGGCTCGTGCGCGAACATCAAAACAACGCTAAGGCATCTAGCAGGTGGCCTGTGCGGGGCAACGGCCTAAAACCATCACACGTCCCCCCCGAAAAGCGCTCAAAGTTCCGACTAAGGCGCAAACTTATTTAAGTACTTGCTATCTAGTAGCTGGAGCAAGGCTATAGCGAGCTGTCCGTTGTTATCGTAGTTATAAAATGTAGCGTGTAGTCCTAGTTAGCTAGAGTTGCGGCTGTAAAAGTCCTAGACTAACTCTTGATAGCTGCGTAGGTTATAGTAGGGCTGCTATAGCTCTAACTAATCGTCGCCTACCTATTCCACCTTATATTGCAGCGATCCACGCTCACCTATATAAAGGTCGACGAGATTGCGTCGTATGCGAGAGTCTAGGACTTAGGAGACCACGTATTTTGTGACTCCATCGTTGCCAAGGTGGACTTTGGGGGGAGCGGCATCGCCTAGACGAGGTTGTCTGGGTAAGGCGTCGTCCTCGTATAGTTGTAGGAGCTAACGTGTCTGTGCGCGTGATGCCCATAATCGCGTGCCGCACACCCCGCAACATCAACACCAATCCGCCCTTACCACTTCAACCACCCATAACTCCACAACCATGAGTTGTATCAACGCTGCGATTGAAGCTATTGAATCGCGTGATCCCGGAGATAAATTTACATACTCTGAGGTTGCGCGCCGCTTTGGTGTTGATCGCTCTACGTTGTCGCGACGCCATCAACAGATCCGGGGCTCAAATGAAGCCAAATCACGTAATCAGCAACTCCTTCACCCACACCAGGAGCTACAGCTTCTAGAGCACATTGACGAGCTTACTGAGGCTGGCTTACCACCGACGAGGACTATGATCCAGAACTTTGCTAGTGCTATAGCCGGAAGGGCTACCTCCCAAAGCTGGGTGACGCGCTTCTTTCACCGTCATCCCGACGCGATTATATCACGTTGGTCAACTGGTTTGGACCGCAATCGCCACCGGGCTGATTCTGTATACAAGTACGAGTCGTACTTTGATCTACTATCTACTAAAATGGCTCAGCACCATATTCGGGCGCAGGATGTATATAATATGGATGAGAAGGGATTCCTTATTGGAGTGACGGGGAGGAGTAAGAGAGTGTTTAGTAAGCAGAAATATGAGACTGGGGGCTTTAAGAAAGTGATACAGGACGGCAACAGAGATTGGATCACTGTTATCGCTGCTATATGTGCTGATGGGAGTACGTTACCGCCCGCGATTATATACGAAGCTACTTCGGGCAACATGTACGCCAGATGGGTTGATGATATCGCAATTGACGATCCAGTCTACGTTACCTCAAGTCCCTCAGGGTGGACCAATGATCAGGTAGGCCTGGCATGGCTCGAACAGGTGTTTGATCGCCATACGAAGGAGAAGGCCGGCAATCACACACGCTTACTCATCCTTGACGGCCATGGGAGTCACGTTACTATGGAGTTTATTGACTATGCGATCGCCCACAATATTATGTTACTCATACTACCCCCCATAGTACCCATACGCTGCAGCCACTCGATGTGGTAATGTTCAAACCTCTGGCAGCCGCGTACTCACTCAGCTTGCAGCACTACCTCCAGGCGAGCCACGGTCTCTTAGCTGTGAGGAAGGATGACTTCTACCGTCTTTTCAAGCCTGCCTGGGACTCCTCTTTCATTAAGAAGCACGCGTTGAAGGCATTTAAAGCCACTGGGATAGCTCCTATAGATCCCGAAGTAGTACTTAAAAAGTTCCGAAAGTCAACACTAACAGCACCGCCGCCACTAGTGAACGTGAGTAGAGCTACTATCACGAACCTCATTAATCAGGCCTACGATCCGAGCTCTATTGCGGCCAACAACCTCTCAGAAATACTCCTCCGCCTCCAGGCTGCCAAAGAGATCGCCGAGTACGAGAAGGACGCACTGCGCGCGGCGCTACACGTTCACCAGAAGCCCCGCAATCGGCACGAACCTCCCCTAGATCTACAGCAGCGAAAAGCGTTCCATTCAGGGCAGTTTGGTGGTCGCCGTGCAAGCTTCGAGAGGCCCGCTTCAGGCAGCTAGTGAAGGAGAAGGAGAAGGAGAAAGAGCTACTTGATAAGATAGAGTTGAAAGAGGCAAAGGAGAACAACAGGATCTATCAACTTAAGATCAAAGAGGCAGCGCGGGCGGCGCGTGAGGAGGCAAAGAAGGTGCGGGATGAAGCCAAGGCTGTAAAGGCTGCCGAACTTGACGCCAAACGACGCGATCGCGACGCTGCAAAGGCTATACAACAACCCCAATCGGGCAAGCGTAAGGCTTCAAAGCCCGCTGCAAAGCAACAGCCAAAAAAACGACGCGTGGGTGGTGCTGGCGGTGGCACTCTGGCTGAGGTGGCTGCACCGGCTCCCCCACAACAACCACCCGACGCGGCCGGGCCGTCAATACTCCGGCAAAATATAGATAGACAAAGTTGTAGAGCTACGTCTATAGATCAATACACCGGAAAATCTCGCGATAATAGTTATTGTACGTGGCTGCACAGCCTCAACTTTGCCGTCGTCGCGATATTGGTGGGGTGTGCGGCACGCGATTATGGGCATCACGCGCACAGACACGTTATAGGTAGAAGGCTAGGAAGATAGCTTTAAGCTAAGGAGGGAGGTCTAGTTCGTAGGCTATATTGTTAATAACCTAAGTAATCTAGTATAGCCCTATATTCTTGTGGTCTAGTAACTTAACTAGTCTTTTGGTTTTAATATAGCGGGCGTTTAGTATCACCTAGTTACCTACGTTGAACCGTAGTGCTAGGTATTAGTTCGCGTCTGCGAACTCTTTTATCTTGTCTTAAGCCTATAGGATTTATTGTTGTAGGAAGGTGCGCGTTGTGTTAATACGCTAGGCGAGGGCATCAGCGTTCCGTTGCTGTTAGGCGATAGTAGGGTGGTTGTTAAGGGGGCGCAGAAGGTGAGCGGGCTCTAGTCTAGATCGCGGTTGGCGTCCCTTTATAGCGAGGAACGGAGATAACCTAGTAGCTGTGCTAATAGCCGAATTAGCTTTAAATTCTACTAAAGGTAATATCTAGGCCTAATCCGTCTGTAGGTAGTTAACGTACGCCTTTAGGTATTGTTTGAGATCGGCGTTTGCATTCTCGGTCTAACCGTCGGTTTCTGGGTGATAGGAGGTAGAGAGTTTAGGGTGCGTTCCCACCTGGGCACACAGGCGATTCCAGAAATATAACGTGAATTAGCGGCCCCGATCTAATATAAGAGTCCTTAGGTATCCTTCCTCTTTCTAGATGTATTCTATAAACTTGTCAACAACTGTAGGCACCTCTAGGTTTTCTATTGCAATGAACTTCTTTATTTTTTAATAGACGGTCAACCACGACTATAATGTGTTGGTAAGAGTGACCACACCAGGTTAACTTAGGCAGTAGGGTGATGAAGTCGATAGATATGTCGTCCTAGTACTAAGTAGGGACAGGCAGCGGGTAAAGCAAACTATATTTAGCGGTGCGGTTAACCTTAGAGCGTTTACAGGTTAGACAGTTGTTAGTAAAGCGCGCAATTGTGTTCGTTATGCCCTGCTAGTAGTACCACTAGCTTACTTGTTAGTACGTCGTCGTGCGACCTCCGTAGCCCCCCGGTAGGCTATTGTAGATGTGTGCGATAATCCTCGTACGGAGTTTCTCACTAAAGGGGACGACAAGACGCCCGTTGCTAATAAATAGCTTGCCGTCGTTGCTAGCTTCTAGGTCGGCTAGTTCTATCTAAATACCTTCTGCTATAAAGTAATGTAGGATACGGCGGTTATTAGAAGCGAGGGCTGTCTTTACATCGCGTAGGCGTGGGTTACTAAGGCAGAGTTCTAAGAGGACATCGTTAAGGGGGCGATCGTCGGCTCCTTCGATGTCGTTATATAGGTCATAGGTGCCCTTTAGGGAGAAGTAGGCTAACCCTACTAATATTATAGAGGTAGATAGTAAAGCGCCTTCGCCGCTCTCTTATATTAGTGTAAGGATAGAGCCTAGGTTATAAGAATTATCGCCTAGGCATACTCTAGCGAGGCGTACAGCGGCATAGCTACCGCCCTATTAGTTAGAACCTAGGATATTCTAGCATTAGTGCTAGACCCGGTCGTCCGTAACTAAGTCTAGCAAGTCTCCTGTCCAGCGGGTAAGGCTGTCGGGTTTAGTACCTCGTTTACTAGGGCGGTATTGTATGCGAAAGTTAAATTCCTTTAGGAACTTAGCCTAGCGGGCTTGTCGACGATTAAGATTGCATTTAGAGCGGAAGTATTTAAGCCTACAATAGTCTGTTAGCACTTCTACCGCCTTAGGAACTCTTACGAGTTCTAGCCTCTATTCCTCGAAGGCGCAGACTATAGCGAGGAGCTCCTTGTCGTACAGTATATCTCGTAATTACACTTTGTGGGCGACATCTTCTTTAAGAGATAGGCGACTAGCCAGACTAATCCGTCTAGCTAGACCTAGGAGAGCACTGCTGCGTACACATAGTTAGACGCGTTAGTTTCTACGATAGTCTTTAGGTTAGGGTTAAAGTAGGCGAGCACTACGTCGCTACAGAAGGCGACTTTTAGTGCGAGGAAAAAGCGCTTAGCTTCTTTAGTTATCTTAAATAGCTTAAGGTCGCCCTTAGTAAGATGCGTTAAAGGTTTTGCGATATCCGAGAAACCGCGTATAAATCGGCGGTAGAAGTTAGCAAAACCTAAAAAGGCTTGTACATCTTTTAGAGATTGCGGAAGCTTCTAGTCTTAAATAGCGCTGACTTTGTCTAGGTCTATTTTAATACCGTCGGCGGTGATTATGAGCCTAAGGAATTTAACCTCTGTCATTATAAAGTCGGATTTAAGAATGTCTATAGGCAATCTAGCGTCTGCGAGCTAAGAGACTACCTATACTAAGTGCTTCTCGTGTTAATCAAGAGTCTTACTAAAGATAATTACATCGTCTAAGTAAGCTATGCAGAACTCATTAAGATATTTGTGTAAGACGTCGTTAATGTATGCTTAGAAGGTTCTTAGGCTATTACACATGCCGAAGAGTATAACAGTGTATTAGTATAGTCTATAGGGCGTAATAAAGGCGGAGAGATGTTCATATTTTTCTTTAATGCGTATTTTATTAAATACGGCGATCACATCTACCTTAGAGAAGTATCGCGATTTTGAGAGCTTAGCAAGCATGTCCTAGATTAGTAGTAAGGCATTTCGGTTCTTAACAGTGTAGGCGTTCAGACCGCGATAGTCGACGCATATGCGGATGCCTCTACCTGGCTTGCGCACAACAAGAAGGGGTGCGGCCTAGGCGGAAGTGCTGCGTTCGACGTGTCCTTTCTTAATCATGTCGTCCATATAGAGTCTCACCGCTCAGGCTTTATCTTAGGACATTAGGCGTAGACGCTAAAATAACGGCTTAGGCGGCTAGCTAGTATTATCGAGCTTAAGTTTAATTTTGTATTTAGGGTTACCCTAGAGCTCTAGGAGCCCGTCCGCTTCTTTAAGGTTAAAGCCTTAGTACAAGGGATAAAGGACCTTAGGTAATTACTTAAGGATTTCTTGTCTTGTTATGTGCGGACGTTCTATCTTATTGCGGAACTTCTCGTAATCCTCTAGGAGCACTTTAGCTCCTGCAGCACGTAGGTGCTAAGTGTCCTCTTATTTCTTGTTAGATAGCTCGGCGATGTGGCTAATTTTATCGTAAGAGGTGATACAAATGTCCTAGTCGTGACAGACGGCTACCGCGGCTACGCGGCTAGAGATAAAAGCTACATTAATTAGTGGGGGTGCTTTAAGATAACGAGCAACCTTCTGGCAAGGGTTAAGGACCTAGAGGAGAGGTTGCTTATAGTGCTAGCTGCTCTAAGTGTGACAGGGTTAGTAATCGTAGATACAGTTAATTAGACAGTGCTCTAAGTTAAAACTTAGAGACATGTCTTTCTAGTTAACTTAGGGTTTATAGGTTTAGAACTAAGGCGTTCCTAAGATTATTTAGATACTAGAGAGTTTAGTGATATAGGCTAAGACATCTTTAGTGTGAGTGCTAAATATAACAGTTACCTAGGCTATATAGGTAACGCCTGCCACTAGAGAGCTATTAGCGAGTTCTAGAGTAGCAGGCTAAGAGAGAGAGATAAGGTCGTATTTATATGCGCGGGCATAAGAAGAATCAATAAAGAGAGAAGCACAACTAGTGTTACCTATAATTTCGACGTGTTAAGGAGAGGAGCGATAAGAAGAAATAATTCCTTTAAAGACTAATTGCTAGCCTACTAAAGGCTGATACTTATTACCGCGTATAGCGGCGGCAGCAATAGCTAAGATAGTAATCTAAGATCTAGTCTAGCTCTATTATTTTAAAGCCTTAATACAGTTCGTAATTACCTAGAGGGTTAGATCTAGGTTAGACTTATCGTTAGAGCTAGCTTCTATAGTAGGGGAAAAGGCTAGGGTTAAAAAATCGTCGACAAAGCAGTTAGGATATAACTCCTCTTCTTCTTCGCTGTCTTCGACAGAAGGGGCAAGGGGAATTAAAGGGTGTGCTAGTAGTTATACTAGGGGTAGCTTCTTATGCTAGGGAGGTCTCTAGGGGCGACTATCGCTAGAGACTAAATATTTTCTAAAGGTTAGGGAGAGGTAGAGGTAACGCTAGCTGCGGCGCCTTTAACCTTAGGGCGGGCTAGCTCTCTAATAGGTACGCTATTATTAGTAATAGCCTTCTTAAGAGCGTCCTAGACTTTAGGGTACGAGTTAAAAGAGGGGACTAGCTTCTTAGAGCAGTAACCTCTAGTAGCCTTAAAAGTGTAATTCTTCTTAAGATAGTTAAAATAATATTTTAAGTAATAGAGGACTTTAACCTAGATGTTAGAGCGGCTATAGGGGCTAGATCCTAAGCTAGATCCACCGTTCCAGGGTCCGTTAGAGGGAGTAGACTTATTGCCGCCTACTCTACCGCCCTCGCTACCTCCTAAACTTTAATTTCCTCTACAGTTGCTAGTTGTAGTAGCTTATTATAGGTTAGACTATTTAAGGAGACGAAGGGTTTAATAGAAGTTAAGGTAGGTAAAGCTAGACTCTAAGACTTTTATAGCGGTTATGTCGCGCCACTATATAGGCAGCTAGTTGCGCATAAACTAGATCTTAAGGGTGTTAGGCTAATAAAGGGCTAAGGTGCCAACGTTAAAGCGGGCGATATACTTACTTATAGACTCTGTAGGCTTTATAGTATAATTTAAGCTCTTATACTAAGACTAAGCTTCGATGCTAGTGTTTAGCGACTTATAGATAGAGTTAAGGATAGACTAAGCCTTATTACTATACGCGAACTTAGCTCTAGGTTTAAGGTACCTATGCTAGAGGCATCTAAAAGCCTTGTCCTTAGTCTTCTAGCGGATGTAGCTAAGCTTCTTAGTTTCTAAGGCGAACTCGTAGGGATAATTAGCAAACTAATTAGTGACGTCTATCTTCCACTTAAGATAGTCGGCGGAAGTGGTGCTATTACTAGAGAATGCCTTAGGTTTAGGTTTCTTTAGGCGAGGGTGGCGACGGTGATCGTACTCTTCGTTATTGGAGTATCGATTTTTCGTAGACTAAGTGCCGCGCTGACCTCGGCGAGAGAGGGCTAGTAGAGGACTGTTGGCATCGTCGCCTTCAAAGTCTAATAAGTCTAGGGGGGAAGGGCCTGTGTGGCTGCGCCTAGCTAACCTAGAAACCTTAGCTATAGACTGTTTTAGCTTAGCCTAGAGTTCCTTTATATTCTCTAATGTGGCTTAGTAGGCGTCGTGCTCCTGTCGGTATTTATCCTTGTAGGCCAATTTGCGGGCGGCGAGGTTCTTTGCCTAGTTCTAGGCCTACTAGTAGTCTTCGTAAGCGCTTCCGCGCGCGTCACAAAGCTCCTTAGTTAGGCGTGCAACTATAGCGACGGAAGACTAAAGTTAGTCTTAGCAGTTCTTAAGGACAGCCTATGTGTTAGCGACGTCGCCCTTATAACTCTTAAGGATATCTTAGGTTTCTTAATCCTTGCTGTAAAGGTTTTTAATAACCTTGTCTCTTGCGAGAAGCTGTTCGCCTAACTAATCGCTGTGTTTACGCTCGTTGCTAAGGTCTCTCTATATATCGCGGATTTAATTATATAGTCTGTTTAACGCCTTAGACTAGTTACTATTTATATGTCTAATAGGCGTAGTGTAGAGAGAATCTTTACGTTAGGGGTTGCCTTGCGCATCGTTCTTCTAGAGGTCGAAAGTGGTCACGTTATCCTCGCGAGGAATGACGTAGGACGTAGAGGGCTGTCGCTCGAATCGCGCACGCTCGTAGGCGTGTTTCACTAGGGGTTCTAAGGACGCGGTGGGTCTAGGTGAGAGCTACGCTTTAAAAAAATAATTAGTGTCGACTTCGGCCTAAGACTAGCGCAAGTAGCGGCGTTGCTCGCTTATTAATAAGTAGCGTATGCCTAATAGGCTGCTTAAGTCGGCGCGATAGTCTATAAAGGCTACGCCTTTCTTGCGCGTAGTAATTGTGGTTAGAAGCTTGTCGTTAAAGTTGTCGGAAATGTCTAGTAGCTGCTATACACTATCGGTGTGGCTAAGGGAGGGGTAGCGTCCTAGAATGCGTACGTTCTTGTCGAAGAGGTTGTTCTTGCTGTGTGCTTAGGGGAGGCCGCTGGCGCGACGCTCTAGGGTTTCTTTAGTCTAGGAGGTAGGCGCCGTCGCACGCGAAGGCTGTTTAGGGGCTAAGTTCCTGTAGCTCTCGTCTATACGGGAGCGGTTTATAGTTACGGCCGTCTCTCGCATAAAACGAGGGACGCTAAGGGCAGGATTTTGGTGTTCTGTAGTGCTGGGGCGAGTATCGCGCGATGTCTCCTTAGTGGGGAGTTCCACGATCTTGGGGTGAGGGGAGTCACGAGCCCTTAGAGGGTTTATGACTTGTTCGACGAGGCGCTTCTCGTGAGGCGCACCGTTAGGCTAGTGTTCAGTGACTGCAATTACGTGTAAGAGTCTCACATAGGTTAGGTATTTAAAACTGTGTTAAATTACAAAGTAATTGCAGTGCAGAGCTTGTAAGAAGCTCTGCGCGGAATATATCTAAGTGGGGGTGTGCATAGGCCACCAAACAGGTGGCTCGTGCGCGAACATCAAAACAACGCTAAGGCATCTGGCAGGTGGCCTGTGCGGGTCAACGGCCCAAAACCATCACAGCGCCTCCTTATATATGTCTAACTCACCCTCGCTGTTTAGACAAATAACTAAGATTAAGTAGAGACTTGTTTAGGTTAGAAAGGGAGAATTATACGCAGACTAGAAAGGAGAAGCTTAAATAGTATAGAAGGATAGATCTTTAATATAGCTTTTAGATGTACTACTTATACCTTACCTTAAAGTTGATTTATTATTAGAGAGACGAATTTGCGCAGCAGGCCTTAAGGGTTGTTTTAATTCCTATACACTGTCCTTTAAACTAGGAAAGAACATGATTATTAAAGCAAATATAGAAAATAGTCTCTACGTAGTGTTATATATTATAGATAGATACTAAGAGATAGTATTTCTAGGCACAGAACTCTATGCACTAGCCCTAGATTTAGAAGTCCTTTTGTCAGATAATAGCACTGTTGAAGATGAGAGCGTACAGACGCTGGGTTAGACTAGCGCGACCCGGCATCTGAGAGAGCCAATCGGATCACAGGAAGGCTTGGCACCCCCCCAGGTGTGCCTACAACCGTAGACAGAACCAACACACAATCAATCATCAATATTATCACGATCATTACCTATTTCATCAGTATTCCAGATAAGAGTGAATATCTGACAATTAAGAGTCTCACTACCTTTACCTAGTTACCAAAATGACCACATTTACCACCCGCGACGCGATCGTGACTTTACGCGACTAGTTAGACTACACCAGATGGATGCTGCAACTACAAGCGCGTTGCGTAGCGCACAATATTTAGGATAAGATTAACCTAAAATCTACCACTCAGCCCCTACGGGAGCTAAAAGACATTAGAATCCCAGTATTCGCTGAATACTAAGCAGCTGCTGGCATTGGAGAACCAGAGCGCCTAAGCGAGCTGTCTAGCAGCGGGCAAAAGGCATTTAAAGAAGATCTTGAGTACTATCGTATGTCGATGGAGCAGTACAAGAGCGACCGACACCGGTACAAAAAGGAGCAATCGAGCTTCCAACATATGATAACCTTGATTTAATTAAGCTTGTTACCACACCTACTACGCACATGCTGTCTCCTAGACAAGACATTACGCGAGTGGATTGCTAACCTACAACTGACCGTTGGGGTTGATGACGAGACTGAGAAAGACCGAGCACGCGAGCGCTATCTTGCGGCCCTATGGCCCATGAGAAGCGCGGCGCAATGGGACACGTGGCTGGCTAAGTATAACTAAGCCGCAACCCACGCGGAGACGTACAATGTCCCCGAGCTATCCTAGCTTAGCACAACAACAAAAGACTTCCTGGCAGCTGTTAATAAAACTGCACCTATATAGGCTACCAATTTTTAGGATAATAGTTGTGGGGCAGTAGGCATGAGCTAGAAGGAGATGATGAAACGGTTCCGAGAGCATATAATGATAAACTATCCCCTTAGATTAGGGAAGCACAAAGCAGCTATGGCAGCTTACGATAGACTATATAGATTAACTCTTGCTGGCGGTGAATTCGACTAGGAGCTATTAGGGACGCCTTATAGTTCGAAATCTGCGCTATCGACAAAAATGAAACCGGGGCAGACCCCGCTAATAACGTACTAGGGACGTCCTCGTAAACAACGCTAAACTAGGGTAGACCCTAATACCAACGTACAAGCTAGAAGCATAAAGTCCACGCTTAAGGGATCTTTAGAACAAGACTCTTTCACTACTGCTAGAGTGCAATGCTAAGCATGTGGACAATATTATAGCATCAGAACATGCTTTTATCTCTACCTAGAGACTGTCCCAGAATAGTGGCAACCTAATAAGACAATAAGCGAGCTTATTAAGTTCAGACGCATACATGATTCATCGTTTTAAGGGCTAATCCGCGGATAAAGCAGACCCCGTACTCGCACACTAGTGCTGAAGCAATTACATACACCGACCCCAGATCTCTCTCAGTCACTAATCGAATGACTAGAAGGCTAAAAGATTACGGATGTAGACGCCGCGCTCACTACTATCGCACGGAGTGGGACAGCTGAGCACACGTACCCTCTCGCACGATTATTTATTCTCGATTTAGGAGCGACGTGCTACATCACAAACAATCTAGATCGGATATACAACTATCGCCCGTTATTATTAGGAGACTATATATAGGCTAGTAGTATAAAGATTTAGATATAGGGATACGGGACCACAGATATCACGCTGCAAGATCAGCATAGGACAACAAAGCTAGTGTTGCGAGATGTGGCAATCTGCCCAGAGATTATATGCAATCTAGTTTCCTTCCGACTGCTACGGCAGAGAGGAATCTAGTAGGATACTAAATTAAACCCGACTAACCTACGAGGACTAGACGATTAAGTTATTAGCAACCTCTTAGAAACCTTTGGCTAGTGGGTATTAGAGTACAGTCCTCTACCCTAGGCATTTATCCATACAAGAGCTATCACAACACGCACGCAGAGAGGACCAAAGAAGGCTTCAGCGATGCTATAGCACAAGAGACTTAGCCACCTAAGACTAGCAGCAATCGAGCACCTTGTGCAGTAGTCTAAGGGGGTGCGAGTCTAAGGGGTAACGATAGTACAATGCAACTCCTGCGGAAGAGCTAAGTCTAAGAGACAGATACGACGCTCACCGCGAACCAACGACGAAGGCCTAGGAGAGCGACTCGCTATCGACTTCTATACATACGAAGCCCAGGCGATCACAAAAGAGAAGAGCTAAATGCTTATTACTAATCGTTTTTTAGGCCTCTAATAGGACCTATACCTTACCGACAACTAGATAGCTAAGTTAACTATCTAGCTACTCACAACGTTCCTCTCCTTTATAAAGAACCACTACAATATCTCCGTTAAAACCATCGAGTCAGATAATAAGATTACGACCGTTAAGCTAGATGTCGAGCGATGGCTAGCAACATAGGGTATCATAGTCGAGCCCTCAGCCCTAGACACACAGGCACAAAACGGTGGAGCCGAGCGCTTAGGGGGTGTGAACAAGGAGAAGGCACGCGCAATGCGACTTAACGCTAATCTCTCTTAGGAACCATAGCTAGAAATCACTCGAGCCGTAGTCTATCTCTATAATAGAACCCTAAACTACAATAATCACTAGAAGACACTATACGAAGTCTTCTTCACACGAGTGGCTTTTAGCAACGGAATAGTTACATCTCTCTAAAAACTAAACATTACTTATCTTAAGGCATATGGCTGCAAAGCTTTCGCTATAACAGACGACACCTACAGAGGGAAGTCGCGCCTACAACGCCTCGACCTAAAGGCATAGATCGGATACCTAGTTAGATACCGATCATCAAACATCTATCGCATCTAGATACCTTCACTCGCCAAAGTGATCAGCACTAGAGACGTCGTTTTCGACGAAAACTTAGTATTTAATGGCAAGACTAAAGACCTAATAGACAATCTTATGCACAATACGCTAGAAGAAATCGCGACATATATGAGGACTATTAAGCTGCCAACACTAGCGCAGCAACTAGAGACGGAGTCCTTCTATGAGGACAGTCCAATAGAGGAGTCACTCGCTTAGGACAGCGAGGGCGACCAGCCAGGATACTATTAAGGGAGAAAAATCCGGGACAGCTACCCGACACCTCCAGCGACACCGCCACCCGCAGCGTTGCTCGCGCGGCTAATAGCAGGAGCATCGCTAGATAAGAAGAATCGACAAGAAACCCCTAAGACTGCCCTATGGGCAGCAGCGTTCATAGCGGGTACCTAGGCCGGAAAGGTTAGAGAATACAGAGGAGTAGCTATAGACAAGGCTGCGATTGTAAGAATACTCGCCAAAGGCTTAAAGCCCTATCGCAGCTAGCTACCACCTCTACCAACATACTAAACTAAGCTTAAGGACTACCTAATAGGAGAACTATTTAAAGAAGCAGAACAGTCCTATCTAGCAAGCCACTATAAAATAAACTTATAGATAGAGATCCCTATAAAGAAAATTAAGCAAACAGGACAACAAAGCCTGGACTGCATGTAGGTATACACCTACAAACTTAACAAGCATCACTAACTACTTAAGTGCAAGGCACGACTAGTCGTCCGCGGTGATTAGCAGC
The DNA here is from genome assembly GCF_003171515.1 of Pyrenophora tritici-repentis. Lineage (NCBI taxonomy): Eukaryota > Fungi > Ascomycota > Dothideomycetes > Pleosporales > Pleosporaceae > Pyrenophora > Pyrenophora tritici-repentis. The sequence goes on from NC_089395.1 coordinate 921,369, forward strand.
GAAACATTACATCGCAAGACACCTACGCGGCAACACTCGCAAGCTGGTCGTTCCGAATGCTAACCGCAATTGCGGTAAAGTACGACCTAGAGCTCAAACAGTACGACGTAGTAAACGCCTTCGTGCATGCGATAATAGACTAAGAAGTATTTATAAGAATGCCACGCGGCTATTAGAAGCTAGGCACTATACTTAAGCTTAATAAGGCATTGTATAGACTGCGCATATCCCCGCTCCTTTAGCAGAAAGAGTTCACAGGCACTCTTAAAGAACTCGGGTTCTAGGAAGTACTGTACGAACCCTGCTGTCTTATCAAAGACGGCATCATTATCTTCTTCTACGTGGACGACATTATACTCGCATACTATAAAGACATAGAACAATCCGCCCAGCAGGCAATTGCTAGCCTCTAGAATAGATACCTCTTTACTAGGGGAAACAACTTATAATAGTTCCTCGGCGTCGAGATTATCTAAGACCGAAAGGCGCGGACGATCTAGCTATCGCAGGCGGCCTACGCAGACAAGATTAGCAGACTAGCCGACCGTACCGACATTAGACACGACACACTAATAGCGACTGCCGAACTACTACTAAGAGACGGCCTCGCCTCCCTATTAGAGATTAACAAATACTAGCGCAAGATAGGCTCGCTCCTCTTCGCAGCTGTGACTACTAGACTAGATATCGCCTTTGCGACGTCGCGGCTCGCCCGCTTTCTCTCTAACCTAGGACCGGAGCACCATAACGCTGCAGACTGAGTCCTCTAATATCTACTAGCGACAAAGCACCTCGCGCTATAACTCGGAGGAGGCGCTGGACTATAGATAGCTAGCGATGCTTCCTTTACCGACAATACCCTAGATAGGAAGAGCTCACAGGGCTACGCAATTAAGCTCTTTAATAGACTTATCGTATAGAAAGCTAACAAACAAGACACTGTTACAACATGAACGACAGAAGCTAAGCTCCTCGCTCTATCTTAAGTAGCTAAGGAAGCTCTATTCCTGTCCCGTCTCCTTAAGGAGCTAAACATCTAGCTTAACACCCCTAGTATTACTATTCAATGCGACAACAAACAGACTATTCGCCTAGTCACCGAGGAGGTCTCAAAGCTTCAAACTAAACTCAGACATGTCGACATACACAATCACTAGATTAGACAGGATGTGTCGACAGGCCGGATCTCCGTAGAGTACATACCTACCGCGGATATGATCGCCGACAGTCTCACCAAATCATTGCCACTAAACAAATGGCCAGAATTCCTAGAACAACTAGGACTAGTCCCCGCTAAGGAAATCCTGGCGAGAAACTCGGCACCGCTCAAAGAAATTCAAGAGAAACTTGAAAATCTCGTGGTAAGCCTTGAGTAGGACTAAGTGCTTAGCTTGCAAGCGTGAAGAGCGTCTTAGCTGAAGGGGTGTGTCAGATAATAGCACTGTTGAAGATGAGAGCGTACAGACGCTAGGTTAGACTAGCGTGACCCGGCATCTGAGAGAGCCAATCGGATCACAGGAAGGCTTGGCACCCCCCCAGGTGTGCCCACAACCGTAGACAGAACCAACACACAATCAATCATCAATATCATCACGATCATTACCCATTTCATCAGTATTCCAGATAAGAGTGAATATCTGACACCTTTACACACTAGATAAGTCTAAACTTAAGGCTAGTAAAAAGGAGAGATACTTGCTATACCACAGACGCTTTACACACCTAGGACCTATAGAGATCACTAAACTTTATAGAGTTATAACCCTTAAGAAGAAGATTTAAGTGCTAGAAAAGACGAAGATCTGCGAGTTCTGCGCCCTAATAAAGATAAGGAATAGCATATCTAAGTACGTAAAAGACTATAAAGCTAAGAAGTTAGCTCTAGTATAGTTTAATATAATAGGACTTTTTCTAACATCTCTGTACGGTAACTAATAGTTTCTCCTTATTATTAATAGTTACACGCGGAAAAACTAGGTTATCTTATTAAGGTAGAAGGGAGTCGCATAAAAGTAACTTAGAGCCTAGAAGATCTTTATTAAATATTAGGCTAACGAGAAAGTTAAAGCTACTAGGACTAATAACGCACTAGAACTCTTATAATAAGTTAAGGAATAAAGAGTTATATAAGGAGTAGAGCTATGGCCTACTATATTTACGTTATTAAATTAGAATAGACTAGCTAAGCGAAATATCTAAACTACGGAAGCCGACATAAGGGCGATAATTAAGTTCCAGGATAAAGCTGTCGAAGTAGACGTATATCTACGAAACTGTATAAGTATAAGACCTACGATTAATAGAACGTAAGTTAACCCTAAAGAGACATTTATAGGAAAAACTCTATTAATTAACTATACCTATATATAGGGGAGTAGATGCTATTCCTACATTAACCCTAATATAATCTTAGTAGATTAACGGCATAATAAGCTCGTAGACTGCGGCAGAATTAGTGTATTTATAGGATATTTTAAGATAATAAATAGGTACTTTAAATTCTACTTACTAGAACTAGGATACACTTTAAGATTAAGCTATCTATTTATAAATAAACACACTCCTAGAGGAAAAGTCGAACTACGATTATAGAATATCCTAGGTAGACTAAAAGGAACGCAGAACATTATAATAGACTGAAAACTAAGAGGAAGACTAAGGAAAGATCTGACTCCTACTTAACGAGCTTATATAGAACTAACTCCTATAGCATTAACTCTTATATAACTAATAGAATAAGCTGCTATAGAATAGGTAGAACCACTAACTGCAGAAGAGATAGGGCTACCTCCTATAGAATAAATGGATACATCGCCTATAAAATAAGTAGAGCTAACTCCTATAGCCTTATCTAATAATAAGCGAGTACTTAATATAGTAGATAGAATAGAACTTAAAGAACCTATGTTATCTTTACTAGAAGCCATAAGATACTTTATAAGAGGGTCTAAGCGTAAGAGACCTAGCGAAGACACTATAGAAGATAGAAGATTCTATAAGACTATTAAAGCTATGCTAACATGGTTGGCAAGCGAGCGGCCCACGCAAGCGAGCGGCCCACCCCACCAACTTTCTGCGCCTTGTAAACTCCTCCCTATTATGGCTCCCCCAATTCAAGCCCCACCAACCTCTTCTGAGGTTAATATACACCTTGCAATCTCAGCTATTAATAGAAGCCAAATTCAGTCTATAAGAGATGCTGCGCAGACATTTGAAGTCCCCCGAACGACGCTCCGACGCCGACGCGCTGGTAAGCCTGCGCGCGCAGATTGCCAGCCCAACTCAAGGAAGCTTACCTAGAGAGAAGAGGAGGTGATTATCAGCCATATACTTCAGCTAGATCAGCGTGGATTTGCGCCTACCTACGCAGCTATACGTGATATGGCTGATAAGCTGCTAGCTGCGCGCGGCGCTGGCCAGGTTAGGCAGAAGTGGCTAGCCAACTTTGTCAAGCGTACAGACAGTCTTTGGACGTGTTTTAACTAAGCGTACGATAGGCAGAGAGCTCTATGTGAGGATCTAGCCCTAATTAGGACCTGGTTTAAGCTTGTAGAGGAGACAAAAGCTAAGTACAGCATCTGCGATAAGGACGTCTACAACTTTAATAAAGCTGGCTTTATAATAGGCAAGATTACAACGCAGCTAGTTATAATAGGAGCAGAAAGGAGAGGTAGGCCGAAGACTCTTCAGCTAGGCAATCGCGAGTAGGTAACGCTAATTGCTGCTATCAGCGCTGCTGGCTGGTCAGTCCCACCGTTCCTCATCTTCGCTGGCCAGTACCACCTATCAGCCTGGTACGAGGAAGCTGAGATCCTACGCGACTAGGCGATCGCAGTCAGCGACAATGGCTAGACGAATAATAAGCTTAGAGTTGAGTGGCTAAAGCACTTTAACGCTCACACGCAGGCTCGTAGCATAGGCGCGCGTCGCCTGCTTATTGTTGATGGCCATAAGAGCTACTAATCTCTAGCGTTCCAGGAGCTCTGCAAAGAGAACAACATCTACACGCTCTGTATGCTACCTCACTCATCCTACCTACTCCAGCCGCTTGATGTTGGCTGCTTCTCGCCATTGAAGCGCGCGTACAGCCGTGAGGTGGAGAGCCTCATGCGCAACCACATCAACCACATCACCAAGCTAGAGTTTCTGCCAGCATTTAAGATAGCATTCAATCGCGCCTTCACGCCAGCCAACATCTGCTCAGCCTTCCGCGGCGCAGGCCTTGTTCCTCTACAACTAGAGGCTGTTCTATCAAAGGTAGATGTACAGCTGCGTACACCTACTCCTCCAGCAGCTCTACCAGAGGCTCCCTGGGTAGCTCAAACGCCGAGCAACGCGCGTGAGCTTGAGGCTCAGTCAAGCCTTATACGTGAGCGCGTGCGCCAGCACAAGAGCTCATCACCAGCTTTAATTATTATAGCAATTGACTAGCTAAAGAAAGGCGCTGAGGTGATGATGCTCTCTTCTGAGCTAATGCGGGATTGGATCTCTAGTCTTGAGAAAGCCAACAGCGCAGCGTCAGCGCGTAGGCGGCGCTCTAAAAGGCGTATACAGAAGCATGGAGTACTTACAAAAGGAGCTGGAGAGGATATACTGGCTCAAAATGAGGCTGACCAGCAGATTGCTCATGAAGAGCGTCAAGGAGGAGCACGATCAGGCGTCAGCCAGCGGGCTCAAAGGCGCTGCACCAGGTGCAAGGAGACTGGGCACAACTCACGCACATGCAACACTAATACTATTAATATAGAGTAATCTACTGTATTAATATCTAGCAATAATATTATCGCGTTGTTGAGATGTATCGCTTTGAAGTTGCAAAAGTTGGTGGGGTGGGCCGCTCGCTTGCGTGGGCCGCTCGCTTGCCAACCATGTTAAGTAGCTTTTAGTAATAGAATAGTTATATCTCTCTAAAAACTAAACTTTACTTATCTTAAGGTATATAGCTACAAAGCTTTCGCTATAATAGATAATACTTATAGAGGAAAGTCTTGTCTATAGCGTCTCGACCTGAAGGTATAAATTAGATACCTAGTTAGATACTAGGTATTAAATATCTACTGAATTTAGATACTATTACTTACTAAAGTAATAGGCACTAGAGACGTTGTCTTTAACGAATAGTAGGTTTTTAATAGTAAAACTAAAGACCTAATAGATAACCTTATGCATAATACGCTAGAAGAAATCGCGATATACGTAAGGACTATTAAGCTACTAAAACTAGCGCAGTAACTAGAGACAAAGTCCTTCTATAAGGATAGTCTACTAGAGGAGTTACTCGCTTAGGACAGCGAGGGCGACTAGCTAGGATACTATTAAGGGAGGAAAATTTAGGATAGCTACCTAATACCTCTAGCGACACCGCCACTCGCAGCGTTGCTTGCGCAGCTAATAGCAGGAGTATTGCTATATAAGAAGGATTAATAAGGAACCCCTAAAACTACCATATAGGTAGCAGCGTTTATAGTAAGTACCTAGGCTAGAAAACTTTAAGAATATAGAGAAGTAGCTATAGATAAAGCTATAATTGTAAGAATACTCGATAAAGGCTTAAAGTCCTATCGTAGTTAGCTGCTATCTTTACTAATATATTAAACCAAGCTTAAGGACTACCTAATAAGAGAACTATTTAAAGAAGTAGAATAGTCTTATCTAGTAAGCTACTATTAAATAAACTTATGGATCGAGATCCCTATAAAGAAAATTAAGTAAATAAGATAATAAATTCTAGATTATATATAGGTATACACCTATAAACTTAATAAGTATTACTAACTACTTAAGTGTAAGGTATAACTAGTTATCTATATTAATTAGTAGTAAAACATTACATCGTAAGATATCTACGCAGCAGCACTTATAAGCTAGTTATTCTGAATACTAACGCAATTGCGGCGAAGTACGATCTAGAACTTAAATAATACGACGTAGTAAACGACTTCGTGTATATAATAATAGACTAAGAAGAATTTATAAGAATACTACGTAGCTATTAGACGCTAGGTAGTATACTTAAGCTTAATAAGGTATTATATAGACTACGTATATCCCTACTCTTTTAGTAGAAAGAGTTTATAAGCACTCTTAAAGAACTTGGTTTCTAAGAAGTACTATACGAGCCCTGCTATCTTATTAAAGGTGGCATTATTATCTTCTTCTACGTAGACGGTATTATACTAGTATAATATAAAGACATAGAGCAATCCGCCTAGTAGGTCATTACCTACCTATAGGAGAAGTACTTCTTTATTATAGGAAATAACCTATAATAGTTTCTTAACGTTAAGATTATTAGTGATTATAAATTAAGGATAATCTAACTATCGTAGGCGGCCTACGTAGATAAGATTAGTAGACTAGCTAACTATACTAACATTGGATACGACACGCTAATAGCAGCTACGAAGCTACTCCCTAGAGATAGGCTCGCCTCCCTATTAGAAATTAATAAATACTAGCGTAAGATAGGCTTACTCCTCTTCGCAGCTATAACTACTAGACTAGACATCGCCTTTATAACGTCGTAGCTTGCCTACTTCCCCTCTAATCTAGGACTAGAGCACTATAACGCTACTAACTAAGCTCTTTTATATTTACTAGCAATAAAATACCTCGCGCTATAACTTAGAGGAGGCACTAGACTATAGATAGCTAGCGACGCCTCTTTTACTAATAATATCCTAGATAGGAAGAGCTTATAAAGCTACGCGATTAAGCTCTCTAATAGACTTATCGCATAGAAAGTAAACAAATAAGACACTATTATAATATTAATAATAGAAGCTAAGCTTCTCGCCCTATCTTAAGTAGCTAAGGAAGCTCTATTCCTGTCCCGTCTCCTTAAGGAGCTAAACATCGAGCTTAACACCCCTAGTATTACTATTTAATGCGATAATAAATAGACTATTCGCCTAGTTACTAAGGAGGTCTTAAAGCTTTAAACTAAACTTAGACATGTCGATATAAATAACTGTTAGGCCTACGCAATGCGAGGTGTACAATATATACTATTCTACCACGATGATCAGGAGTTCACTGATTATACGTACCTTTTTAGTTGCATAGCGTAGTGGGTGTAGACCTGCGTTCTGACAATAACTACTAGATTAGATAAGAGGTGTCGATAGGCCAGATCTCCGTAGAGTACACGCCTACCGCGGATGTGATCGCCGACGGTCTTACCAAGTTATTGCTACTAAATAAATAGCTAGAATTCCTAGAACAACTAGGACTAGTCCCCGCTGAGGAAATCCTGGCGAGAAACTCAGCACTACTCGAAGAAATTCAAGAAAAACTTAAATATCTCGTAGTAAGCCTTAAGTAGGACTAAGTGCCTAGCTTATAAGCGTAAAGAGCGTCTAAGCTAAAGGGGTGTGTTAGATAATAGCACTATTAAAGATGAGAGCGTACAGACGCTAGGTTAGACTAGCGCAACCTAGCATCTGTGAGAGCTAATCGGATCACAGGAAGGCTTGGCACCCCCTAGGTGTGCCCACAACCGTAGACAGAACCACAACACCATCAATCATCAATATCATCCCGATTATTACCCATTTCATCAGTATTCCAGATGAGAGTGAATATCTGACAATAGCAGAGTTTAGTAAGGAAGAGTAGGAGATCTTTCTTCTTGCTACTAAAGGCAGGGGGGTTAGGTAGTCGTTCTAACCTCAAATTCTTATTAGGGGCGGGAGTTTAGGTCGTAGGTAGGGTCTAGGTGGTTAGAGACAAGCTATTCCTAGACTTTAGGGTGCCTTTAGGTGCTAGTTTCTCTTTAGTCTTATCGAAAGTAGCTTTTAGCAAGGTTCTTGCTAACTGCGTAACTATATTAAGGCGCTCTTTAAAGTCCTTACGTATAGCAGCTATTTCCTTATAATAACGCGCCTCTTGCTTAGCAAGAGTGTCCGTTAGGCTAGTAATCTGCTGCAGTATAAGCTGTAAAGCAGAGTTTGGCTCCTCAGTAGTCATAGTTAGTGTGACGCAACGTAATGTCACGGGAGACTACGTCGCAGTCGAACACAGACAGAAGATAGTCTTTACAGTTCTTTATTAATCGTAGTTAATATCTAGTATAGATACAAGACGTTGCGTAAGGAAACAGAACAGGTTCAAGTTGCGGTGAGCAGATATAAGCGGGGCCTGTGCGCTTAGCGCGGGGCCTGTGCTGCTCTTAGCTAATCAATAGGTGCCGGGTGCTTACAGGAGCACCTAGCGTCTATAGCCGTTCAGGTGTCAGGGAATTAGGGTGATTACCGTGACACAAGGTAACATTGTTGCCGTCGAACGTTGGGACACTGTCTACAGGATACGGAGGCAGCTAGGACGCATAGACTAGAGTAGAGCTTCAGCTTGTCTTATTTAGCTTTGTTAGAGACTGCGCTATTATCTAAAGAACCTTCGTTATGCTATCGTCCTGCGTTGCCTAGGCTATCACTAGCTGCTAAGGGTCTACAGGGGTATAGATCTAAGGGGAGTTCGCTAACTCCGTTAAGGGGCCCGCAGTAAGGGGGACACTTATTATCTCTACGTCGTAATCTAGCATACTTAGGGTAGGACGCTTACTCTTCTAAGGGGTAGTCGGCGGCGGAATCTCTAGTCTAAACGACAAGAACTCTAACGTGTCTAATCGTTGTTTAGGAAGATTAGTTATAGGCTGTCGCTTAATTTCCCTCTTTAATCTACTACTACTACTAGTTTAGCCGCTACTTATAGGCGCTAAGCTAAGAACTAGTGTTGTATAAAAAACAAGAGTAATAGAATAGCTAAAAAGGTTGTGCACAAAGATGTTACCGTTACTTTATTAAATACTATTTAGTGTAGCTCTCTCTTCAGAAGCGCGACTAATAACTCTTTTATCTAGTCGCTTACTAACTTTCCTATACTTTCTAAGTACCTTTTAAAACTCTCCGCTAGCACTGCTAGCTTATCTTCTTTCTTAAAGTTGCATCTTTAACCGCTTATTGTGTGTTTCCAAATCGTATTCGGCCGTGACGCGGCGAATATGTGTTAATTTCTAGCCCTAGCTCCTGTCCGAAAGGCGCTTAGCTAACTCCTAACTCCTCGCCGCCTCTCGCGCCGAGCTTAGGGGTTTGCTACTCTCCCTAGGACCGCCCTATTTTGCGCGTCTATTCTCGCAGTTCGAACACCTCTTAGATGTTACTATACAGCTTTTCTCTTTCTGCTCTAGAATCTAAATAACTCTTAACTTTGCTCTTATACTATTTTCTTATCTTTTTCTTATTAATAACTATCTTTCTGCTGTACTTCTAGTCTTAGTATCCGTACCGCGAGGCTGTCTTAGCCTTTAGGGTTCTAGTTTTCATAAAAATATGCTAGTTACAAACTTCCTAGATATTGCTATCACGAAAGTCTGTTAGAAGAGTGCGCAAACAGTTTACGCGCAGCCCTCGTAAGGTTAAGAAGCTAGAGGTTTAAGTTTTAATCGGTCGCTATATGTAGTGGAGGATTTTCCTATAGGAACGTGTGCTCGATGTAAGTATTAGAGATTAGATTGTTGAGAGAGAGTGTGTGTAGGTGTCTGAGTGATGTCCGATGGGATCCTTCGCGATCCCATATGGTTTCCACTGTCCGAGCGCCCTTCGGGTCCGTTCATTCCCACTTGCTCCACCACAGTACGTACGTGGAGAGCACGTGACTACGTGCGTGGCCCGTGCCGTGGGGTGGGATTCAGTTCGTACGCGAGCTGCAGCCCACCTCCTCTAATCAATCATAACCATCTACTTCAACTCGTTGCAACGACCGTTACTTGATTCAACCTCACCTTTGCCGTATCAACAGTAGATAAGCGCCTCTAGGATAGATACCTCTTTACTAGGGGAAACGACTTATAGTAGTTCCTTGACGTTAAGATTATTTAAGACTAAAAAGCGCGGATAATCTAGCTGTCGTAGGTAGCCTATGTAGACAAGATTAGTAGACTAGCTAACTATACTAACATTAGACACAATACGCTAATCGCAACTACTAAACTATAACCTAGAGATAGTCTCGCCTCCGTATTAGAGATTAATAAATACTAGCGTAAGATAGGCTTACTCCTCTTCGCAGCTATAACTACTAGACTAAACATTACCTTTGCGACGTCGCGGCTTGCCCGCTTTCTCTTAAATCCAGGACTGAAGTACTACGACGCTGCCGACTAATTCCTTCTATATCTCTTAGTAATAAAGCATCTTACACTACAACTTAGAGGAGATATAGGCCTATACATAGCTAGCGATGCTTCCTTTACTAATAATACCTGTAGCGGGCGTGAGTCTATAAGACTAGCGGCACAACTACATGCACCACGCGTGCGCAAAAGGCATGCACAAGTTGAATCAACGTGATTCAGCTTGCGTAGTTGATATTTATGTAGGAGGCATGACTGCGCTGCTCTCTCTCAGCCTACAAGTAGGCATACATGGGTCTAGCCCATCACACTGACACTCCTGCCTAACTACTACGCGTAGTGCATTACCAAGCTATTATAGTGTAGTAACTAGGCATGTAATAATAGAGTTAGTTAGTAGGCCTAGAGTAAGTATTTAATAGCTTAGAGCGTTTACTAATAGCTAGTTAGCTTCTCTCTCTATAATGTAAACTTAGTCCCTGCAAAGTGTGTTAGTAAATAAAGGGAAGCAGAAAGGAAGCTGAGCTAAATACAACATACTCTCTTACATTATGGGCTTGGTGGACCGTTGACATCACCTACATGCCAAAAGACCATGGCAGAAACTACCTGATTGTAGCTCGCGAATATCTCTTGGGGTAGGCAGAAGCTAGGGCGGTGAGAGGTTACACTGCAGAAGTAGTGGCCCGATTTATTTTCGAAGAGATCTGCTGTCGCTGGGGCGTGCCAGTCAAGCTTTCTGTGGATGGAGGATCCGAGAACAAGTTGGTGGTTGAAGCACTGGCAGAGTTATTTAGCATCCACCGAGTCTAGGCTTTAGCTTATAACTCTAGAGGCTAAGGCCTTATTGAACGAGGACATTAAAGCTTTATCTATGGTCTGACGAAGATGGGCGACTTATGGGTAGAGAATCTGTCTGCTATCCTTTGGGCAGAGCGCGTCACGCTGCGACGGCCTATCGGCTACTCTCCAGCTCAGCTTGTCCTTGGGCAAAATCTTACTTCCGATTGAACTCTGGACTATTTGCTTGCGGTGCGCGCAACACAGCTCTAATTCCGCAGGGAGAACTTAGAAGAAGCGGTTTACCGGACGAGGAGGCTTCGGCGAGAAGTAGTGGAAGCTAGGAATGAGGCAAAGGAAGCCGATAAAGCGTTTGTAGTGGGCGATTTAGTACTAATCTGGGACGCACAGAAGGCTGTTGATATGAGTTCAGACATGAAGTGGAAGCAGCGATGGGTGGGGCCTTACAAGGTGCGAGAAGCAAACGCTGAGAAGGGGTATTATCGCCTTAAGGACTTGCATGGAGCGCCCTTTGCCAGCACAGTAATGGTTGATCGGCTGAAGAGATTCAAAATACTAGCGAGCACTGTCGCTCACGAGATCCTGAGAGGGAGGTTGAAGCTCTACCTGTGAACGGTCTGTAGGTACTGTATTCCAGCTACCTAATCCAGATGCTATTCACAGTCGAGATGAAGAGGAGAAGAGGAAAGTGGGCGGCCATCCCGCTTTTTTTGGGTTGGCGCACGGCGTACGGTCTGCTGGGGGAAGGAGTGATAGAAGGAAGGAAGCGACTAGGCCTGGCCTAGTCATGTGACCTAGGACTTAGCCCGTTACACTACTCGCCTAAAATTAGGATGGTAGCCCCATAATCACATGCCGATGCCCCGCCATCTGATCTCCAGCTGATAGCTATTAAAGCGCCATCTTCAGCTCTAGCACCCTAAGAAATTCTAACTAAGGAAGAAGATAAGCTAGACTGACTGATTGGCGGGACTTACAAAGGAGATGGGTTAAGCAAGACCTACATACCTAACAGAACTTCTAATAATGCGCCACGACGAGCTATTGATGCAGTCACAAAGGAGAACATTCTTAAGACTAACTGGAGAGGGGAGCCGGTGATTGAGAGCGACAGCGATTCGTAGTAAGCCTCATCTCTTACTCCTAGCAAAAGATGAGGGTTAGAGAGGTAAGACTGGCAGAGCGGCTGTGACAGGCACTCGAAGGGAAGTCGGCAGCTTGAAGGGACCAAGCTAGAGTGTTAGGGAGGAAGATACAGTGTAGTAACTAGGCACGTAATAATGGAGTTAGTTAGTAGGCCTAGAGTAAGTATTTAATAGCTTAGAACGTTTACTGATAGGTAGTCGACTTCTCTCTCTACAACATGAACTACCTTCTCCTCCGCCGAATGCGGATTGTTTACCTGCTCCCTGCCTCAACACTTTTTCAGTGCGACACTATTGGTGGCTACGGTGATGACGCTTATGCTCTTAGATGCAGCCTGTACTGTGTGTAATGAATTTGATATTCTTACGTCACGAACATACTCTAATGTATTCACAAATGTAGACCTTAAGAGTTTATGCTTTTTGTTACCGTGTCCATACACTGCATACATGGCGTGACCTCAGTGTAGCGATAGATAGCTTCAATCGATTGATTACCCTGCAGCTGATAGTGTCTGAATCTCGTTACCCTAGTATCAGCACCGATAACACCCAATAGAGGTACGAATAGAAGCGCTTTCGCTACACCAGTTTTCAATGCATCAGCACTACTGTAATGATAATCAATAGGTACACTGATATAGCAGCTTTCGCTACACCGGTTTTCGAGGTATCCGCACTAATAGTACCTAATAAGGAAACGGATAGAAGGTTAGTGCCTGAAAGAGTGAAGCCACAATTGCATTGCTAGCGTTTTTATGATTGGTTTCTTGCTCTTCGATGTGTCTCTGCTTACAGGTGTCCAAGAAATGGGCGGTGGCTATGTTCTACGCGACGCTGTAGCAACATCTATTCGACGGAAATATAATGGCCCCCAGAGCGCCATCGACGCCTAGAATAGAATGTAAAAATGGATAAAGGTGCATACTTGGTACCGATAAATGAATGCGGTGATCCAAAAAACCTCGGGAAGGCTCCATATCTAAGTAACGATACCCGACCCTCTCGCGATTACTGATTATGCGCGGAACCTCCTCTCGCCCAAGACTTCCACTCTCAAGGGCAGCGGCTTTACTCGCTCTTGTTATCTCTTTTCCCCAAACTCAAGCTGGCTGCTCCCTGCGCCAATTTCCCTATTCGCCTGGCGATGGCAGTCCTCAGTCTTGTCCCAATAGCGCCAATGCAATGCAGCACTGGGATAGTAGCACTCTGAAAACGAGCACTTGTTTGATTCTTCCTTCAAGCTATCTTCGTTCCGTGTTTAAAGTCTATCTCGAATCGGGATCAGAGGCGTGTATGTTGGGACTTTTCTAGTATCCGTCTTCCCTTTTGTGCTTATCCTGCTGTCAAGCTTAGAAGCTCCACAAATCGGGTTGTCGTCTAGCGTTTAACTCATTCACTCATCGACTAATTGGTACAATCTCCGTAGACCAGATCTACCCCTCCCGCTCCTCTAACTGTTTAGACGGTACCTTGAACCACGAGTTTTACACCGACGACCCTACCCCGCAATGTTTCGCATGGTCCGAGACTGGTATCGCTGCAAATGATTACCTAGTGTTTAAATGTGGCTCCGGCTTCTCAAACACCATCTCTACGCTGACCTCCACATATTTCGTAACGGCATCCGAAACCGCATCCGCTACCCTAGAGTCCTTCACTACCAGCGTCAGGGTGGCGGATCTAAGTTCACAGTCCAATACGGTAGTACCGAAGGCGACAGAATCTCCTTCTCCAAATCCCACCGGGGGAAACGACCAGAAGGAGAGCAATGGAATTACGCTCGGTGTTGGCATTGGAATTCCCCTAGCGGCACTGATAGTGGCGCTGGTGACGCTTTATTATACGCGGAAGAACATCAGACAGACGGCAATTAGATTGGAGCGGAGGATACGGAATAACACTCGACATTAGCTTTACGGGTGGTTAACATAGCAGAAAGGTCGGCCAGCCGCGTCATTAGTGAATGAGACAATCTTGACATATGCGTTGGGATTGAATTGAACTGTGTGTTGTAACCACGTGACTAGAGTCACATGATATCCTATTATAACAGCCACTGCCCGGTGGGCAAGTGCACTTACCTCTGAGCCGAGAGCTCTTGTACACATACATCACAACACGACAACAGATAGCAATACAATCGTTGATCCACAGCCTCCACCCGACACTGCTCACGCAGTTACATGTATTCATCACATTACGGCTTCATTAGATGCTGCACGACAGAGTATGAGCTATGGTGGCTGTTGCCATAGGAGCTGTAGGGTATTCTGGGTAGATAAAGGTAATGTCATAAAGCCATATTTAAAAACTGGCCTGATTGGTATACAGCGAAGAAGGAGATTAAAGCAAGCAGTCTTATATGAATGCCTAAGCGCTGAAATAGATTAGATACGATTGCGTAGCTAGAAACGCTGAATGAGAGGTCTTCGAAGGAAGAGGAAAATGTCTCCATAGCTCACGATAGCAACCAAGGTGTATAGGGCAAGTGTGGACAGTTCACGTACTTAATAGGGGACGCACTCTAGCCGATGGCTCGATTCTGTTTGCAAGCACTTAGACAAAGGCGCACATGGTATTAGTAGCGGCAGTTAGGGGCTAAGATTGCTCCAATAGCCTCTACCGCAAAAACTGAAAAAAAGAGGTTTACTAGGCTCCTTCTAGAGGCGGCGACAGGGGTTTGATTAGATCACTTCTCTCCCGTCACCTCTATGTATTCTGCCACCCCGAATAAGAGGAGAGGAAGATGTGGGTATAAATAGAGATAAACTAAGCCTTCCCATCTATCTAATCGGCTCCCCGCGCACTTCCCAAATGAGCCTAGTAAACCTCCATTTTTCCAGTTTATGCGGTAGTAAATAAGCGCTGTACTAATTTAGCAGCAAAACCAGACGCGGCTAGGACACTAATCATTCTACTTGCCGAGAAAGAGGCGTCCTTGACCCTGGCATTAATTAGGGGCCCTTCCTTTCTTGCGAAACGAGTTTACGTCTTCTGCGATACCGCAAACAGAGTGACAACAAGGCTTCCCGTTCGCTCAGCCCTATTTAAGCAAGATACCGGCGGATTAGTAGTTAGGTGGGTGACCACTAGCGAATCCCCGCTGTTGTATGTTTTTGCCATTTTTGGTGGATTCTGACTAGTCAAGGAAGTAATCGGCTTTGTTAACGTCTTTTTGATACCCCTCCTACGTATGTTGGTTATTTTTGTAAGGATAGGAAATAAGAACACTTAGACTTGATTAGCATTTGAATACGAATAAGAATAAGAGATTGAATATCCAAGAGCATTGACAAGGCAATAAATATGTCTGAGCTAGTTCCAGAAACGAGAAACCCACTGCGCTATGGACTGCGAAGAGTTGGGTAACGAGAGTGTCCAACAATCTCCCAAGTAGTTCCTATACATCCCGAATGATGAGCAAGAAGATAATGTAACAAGGGGTGACCCCTAAAGTCGCCGATAACACCGTACTGTATGTAAAATTTAACGGAAGTGGTTTGCGCCAAGCTATGCTGAGGTATCGTAACGGGGATATAAACAAGAGGCAATAATCTATGTCGTGAAATTAAGCAATAGGGAAGACTTTGCGGACTAGACGGCGCCATTTTGGAACTCTTTCTTCTTCTTCTGCATCGCTGATCGGTGCATGACGAGGTCCGAGCATGGCTAAGGCTCTTTGACGTGCCCATTCTCTCCGGTTTTGAGTGGGTGAGCAGGCCTGATTATTGGGTGATGGTGGTTGGGCAGGTGGCATTCCTGCCGACTGATGTTCTAACAGAGCTTCCGGTGGCGGTGTAGTTCCCATTTCAATGTCTCGTGGACGCGACTGGGCCCGCTCCGGTGCACTAAAGATGCGTCGCCCTGTTATCGCTCCGCCTATTCGACTAGAAAGCGACCCGAGAGCTATGGCGGGCCGGCTCGGTAGTGGTAATGATACAGGAGCGGTACCAGGCACTGAAGTTGCTTGTGAAGCTGCTTGTGAAGTTGCATTACGTGCGCTACGGGCTCGCATACGATTAATATGCCGCTCACGCCGTACCATGACGTTTGTGATCTTAACTGGACATGCACCTTTTGGTAATACGCTTTGCTTGCACATTGGACATAGTGATGAGTGGTTGAGGAGGAAAGTGTCGATACATTCGGGATGGAAGACGTGATGACATGGGAGCTCGCGAACTTGTGTTTCGTTGGCCTCGAAGTCGTCCATGCAGATAGGACAAGTAGGCTGTGACCAAGAGCCGGACATGCCAGTAGTAGGAACTGTGGGCGCGGACGAGTGGCGGGACAGCGGTGGTGCCTTCCTACCAGTCTCGGCATCTACGGATGTGGACGGAGCACCAAGATGTGGAGCCTGGGCATGCGAATCGATGGCCTTTTCTGGCTCACCCGCAGCTCCGGCAGTATATATGTGTATGGGCAGCTTGTCAAGTATATGTTGCGAAACCGTAAGTCGCTTTACACCCAATGCTTCGAGATCGACTTGGCCGTTGAGAACGCGTTCACGGAGGTCGTTTCGGCGTCTTCGTTGGATGATGTGCATGACGAGGGAAGTGATGCTGACAGCGACGAGGAGGATGGCTAGGACGATGACAAGAAATACCCACAGACTTGGGAGTTGGCCACTGGAGTCTAATAGGATTGTTAGATTGATTCGAGGCAAAGAGTCGTGGTCCGCTCACCAGTACCAACGGTCGCCCACAGGCGCACGTAGTCAGTACGATCGTAGACCTTGGCTAATTGATCGCCGTATGGCGCATCGGTTAGGTTTCCCGAGTAAAGACCCAGCTGGTCCATGACATTGTTTCCAGTTATCGAAGACAGGGCATATGTTGGGAATTGATTGGCTGACTGCCAGCTGCCGCCATCCTGCAGGTCCCATGTGGCGTCGTTCAATACGGGTGGTTTCGCATTACTCTCGCCGGGTTGGTATGTGAAGAAGGCTTTGGTGGTGTGTGCTCGGGCAGCGGCGAAGTATTCTTTGGTACAATCTGCGGAGAACCATGGCGCAACCGCTATCAGGGCATAATCTTTATCTTGGGGCAGATTTGCCCTGCGCGTCGCATTCGCAGGAACATGCTGAGCTTCTTGTTCCTTGCACGCGGTCGATTGGAGGTCGGGAACAAAGAGAATGCCATAAGGATCCTGGTCGGAATCAACGCCTTTGGTGGACAGGGTTTGGATATTATTGAGGATGCGGTACTGAAACGAGACGGAATCGTTGAGCGTGATGAACTGGTTGTTGTTGTAGTCGATAACCCGGGGGTCCGGGAAGTCGATGGTAAAGATACCGATGCGTTGGGCAGCTGTGTAGGACCGTCAGTGTGTGGTAGCGATGCGACAAAAGTTGTGTGACGTACACATATTGGCGCGCGAACTGGACGACGAATGGTCGGATGCTCAGGGGCCGTGTGGTTGCGCGACTATGTCAGTTCATACTAGCAGAGGGTTGTGAAACGGGAGTGGCGGTGGTCAAAAAAAACGTCTACAGATGCACAAAGTGAGGATGGAGAGACAGACGATAACGGCGGCGATGGACGATAGACGATGGATCAAGTATGGGGTGGCTAGGTGTAGAGGCTGGTACTAACAGCCGCCCCTCCCGGCTCAATTGTGAAAGCGCCGGGTTGTGCCAGTGCCACAGCTTAGCAAAAAGCTTGATCCCGGTGGCGCATCTAACAACTCATGTCTGCGCCACTTATGGTGGGTGTGAGGCGAACAAACCATCATCTCAGCAGTCACACATGTCTCTGCAGGGCAGGGCATTAGATGATATGATATTGTCTTGGAGGAAATGACGTCTTGAGAGAGTTCGGTGGGTGGTGGGCATGGAGCGCGACTTGGCGCACCTAATAGGTTAGTATGCCCCGGCCTGCGAGTGCCCAGCCAGTTGTTTACTCACGGGCGGGCTGGTTTGCCCATGAAAGCGTATATGCGAAACGACGTCTTCGTATCACTCTCGTACATGCCCACATTCACTCCGTCTGCCATGTGACGACAAACATCGCTCTTGTATGCATTGTTCACTTTGTAATGGTGTCTTGAACCAACGACGACGATTGAGCGCCGTCGCACCGCTGTAACTTACTGCTGCACCGCCTCCCGCGCCCATTCCCGCCAGTCATTTGCGTACACCGTGGGCGTGTCTTTGTCTTCCCCGCATACCCCAACATTCCATAGTCGCCGGGACAAACCAACATGGCGCCTACCGGCCTGAGTAGCAAGGGAAAGGCAACGAAGCCCGGCTCCAAGCCCTCGCAGACGCCACGCAGCCGCAATACGACGCCGCTGCCTCATGTACGCGCTTCGGTCGAAGCTTCGTCGACATCGTCGTCGTCGTCGGCCTCGGCATACTTTGGCAACCGCCTGAGCTCCTATCTGAAGAAGTCGGAGACGACTGTCGAAGAGGTGCTGGAGAGTGGCGGCAATGGCTCCCAGATTCCCTCGGGCAAGCAGCTTCTCGTCATGCGCGACCACGTCGAGAAGACGGTCATGAAGAACGCAGAGGCTCGCTGTACTCAGTCCGAGGGCGCACTGCGAGAGCTCATGAGCCTGAAGAAGAACAGGGCGCCGCGCGAAAGAGACAGGGACAAGGCTGGCGAGGATCGCGATCGCAAGCACAAGCTCAAGAAAGTGAATACAAAGCAAGACGACGACAGTAAGCACCCACCCGTCATAGGCGCCCATGGCGTCGCCAGGCAGGATGGAGGCGACGCAAAAGGTAAGTCACCACTAAGCGATTGCTATTCTGTTCCTGTCTGCCTTTGTGCAAGAGCCTACTGCTACCACTCTCACCACCGCCTCCACCACACTTGTCACAATGCCTCGCAGACGCCGCAGCTTGATAGTCAAGCTCAAGGTCAGAGGCTTCGACACATTTCTGACTCAGCCCGCAGACAACTCGTCGGCCATCTCGTCCCCGATATCCCAAGCCCCGCCCTCTGCTACCGGTACTGGCCCAGCCGACGCCCCATCACCTAGCGGTTCCGATGTCTCCCACCAGCCTGCGCCTGCGCCCGCCGTACCACAATTCCAGACCTTCGGGCCTGACCCCGCAAAGTTCGATGACCCGACCATATACCACATTCGCGAAGTCACCCCGGGCATGTCAATCGAGGAGAGGAAGGAGATATATTGCGTCGCCGAGTTCCCCCAGGAGGATCTCCGCGACAAAATCGCTGGCTCTCCGCCAGACAAGGACTTTTCAAACGCAAAGCCGCCATCGCAGGTCAATGCCACCGTCTTTGCCAACTACGTCGAGCCGTACATTCGCCCGCTCACCGAGGAGGATGTTGCCTTTTTGAAGGAGCGCGGAGATCGCGTAGGGCCGTTTGTGCTGCCTAGGCGCGGCCAGCGACACTACAAAGAGATATGGGCTGAAGAAGACGGGGCCATGCACATTGACTCCAACGACCAACACCCACCACCCAACGTCCCTCGGGGTGCAGCAGAAGACATAACGGATGATAATCTCGAGACAGACCAGGTCTCTGCGGGCCCCCTACTGTCGCGCTTGTTGTCTACGTTACGACCAGAAGGACGCGGCAATCAAAACAGTCACAACGAGCAGAATGGAGTAAACGGAGATGCTATGGACATCGACGAAGGAGCAGGAACACAGGCAGACGCGACCAATACGAACTCGCTCCCCGCGGCAGCTCAACTTCCAGACCTCGTACAGCCTGGCTGGAAGGCTTCTTCGCAAAATGCGCGTACCGATTACGCGGGCATGGAAGACCGTGTGCTCATGGAGCTCAAGCACTATGGCTTAATCTCAGATGCAGATGCAGAATCACAATCCTTCGACGCCCATTTTGATGACGAGGTTGCGGCACGACTTCGATTCCTGCAAGAAGAATTGCGCAAACAATCCATCATCAACGGCGCGCGGAAACAACGTCTCCTCGAGCTCACCGAAGAGCGCATAGCTCAGCAGGAGTACAACACGATAGCAGACGATCTCGACAACCAACTCAACGCCGCCTACCTCAAGCGCAACCGCAACATCGGCAAAGGCAAGAAACAAAACAAGCGGCCTGGTGGTGCTGGAGGTGGGAGCCATCCTGTGGCAAACGCTGGCATATCAAGACCGGGCGTTGGCGAGCCCATTCGCACACTCATGGAAAGGAGACAACAATGGATCAACACCATCGGACCTGTTGTCAATTTCGGCAAGACCGGTTTACCGACTGAGACGATATTCGGAGAGGAGAAGATGAAGGAATTGGAGAACAGAGAGGTGGAGATTTGGAACACAGAAGCCGAAGAATAGAACTCTGAAGCAATCAGGGCAATCAGGGCTCAAGTTCCTAGCAAATCTAGTGATGATCAAGGTTAGCAGTAGACGGCGTTTAGTTGATAAGCGCCATAGGCATCACTCTGCCATGAAATCGGTGTGGTTATCATGTGTTTTTGGCCTGGTGGCCATGGTCTTCTGCCTGGCATGTGTTGGCGTTTGTGGTCCATTATGAGGTACCGGTATTCCATGCAACTTCGGAGGTTGCAAACGGACATTAGGCAAACGGATCAGGCGTTAGATGGCGGGTTGGTCACACGATATCATTAACCAGTACACGGTCTACTTCAGATGTATGCAATATTCATACAGTTATACAGCATATCTCGCAAGCGAGTCGCATTCAGTCAAGACTACCCATATGCTCACGACTTCCTTACACAGATTATCCCTGTGTATACTCGTTATTTTTACAACCCCAGTTCCATCAGGAGCAATGCCGCGCATACTTCGGAGTTTAATTGTTCTACAAAGGGACGCGTATATGTATCTCACCCGTCGCAGCTTCCAACGTATTTATCCAGCCCCTGCCTATATCTACCGCAACTCGAAGCCCTACCGGTAACCCCACTTCTCCTCGCACAACCTCTGTCTCGAAAGCACCATATTCAAGGGTGGACTGTTAGCACACTCCAGCCCAACAATCATATAGCACGAACACATGTGCACAGGGCTAGTCTACGACCGAGATGATCGTTGATGAAGTATACGAACGCTAACAAATTCTTTTCAGTAGTTGCTGACACAAAAGGTCTAATGATCCAGCTCGCTCGCTAAAGTAAGCAAGCGTTCCCGGAGAGCCCAGCTTACAATCAACCGCTACAGTTCTGGTTCGTGCCCTCGACCAGGTCTCTCAATATATTTTATACAATTTCCGCCACGTTTGTGCTTCAGTCCAAGAACCACCTATAATTAGGCTTGCAGTCTCGTTAGCGCTTGCATTTTACCCCAGACTTTGGAGGTTCTAGAGCAACAATACCCTGCGTTCAAGGGCTGTCGTATCGTTTGCGTCCCGGCTATGTCTACGAGCAATATCGGTGGACAGATCTCATATCGCGCTCGTGGCAACCATACCAGGTTCGTCGCAATGTCCGAGAGAGAGATAGGGTAGATAAAGGCAAGGTTCTCGGTTGGTAGCGAGTGGCTGAATTCTCGCCATCCGCCATAAAAACACTACCAATGAGAATGTGTTCTTTGCTGTTCGCAAGACCGGATGATTAGTGTGAAGCCATATCTATAGTGAGGTTTGTTGAACCCTTCTGGTGCCAATGTTCTAGCTCTCCTACTCCAATGATTACGTCGAGATATAAAGTCACGGTCACCCGCTCGTTGGAGGTCTATACCGAATTGCACTTGTGTCAGCATTGAGCATCGACATCATTGCCTTGAGATACTTGATCCATCCTAACCTTACCAAGGTCTTTATATCGTTACGTCTCCAAGATGAAATACACGTTTGCTACACTTGCCCTTGCGGCAGTAGCGGTTGCCGCTCCAACATACCAGGCGCCAGATTCATTCAGCATCAAGAACGTTGTCTCTGCTGGATCCGGCTGTCCACAAGGCAGTATCGATATCGAATGGAACGAGAACGGCACACTACCCATCTGTAAGCTCTCTTCTCCAGGTCCTACCTTGTGTCTATACTAACTATAACCCTCAGACTTCAACAAGCAATTCACTGCTCGCGTCGGTGTTGACAAAACTGCCGACGAGTCGCGAAAGAACTGCCAAATCAACCTGGCCCTACAATTCAGTCCAGGCTTCTCATTCGCTGTCTTCAGCGCCGACTACTCAGGTTGGGGTGATCTTGACACCGGCGTCACAGGTGTTGTGAAATCCACATACTACTTCTCTGGATCGCAGGACCAAACTTCATCAGCGCTGAGCCTCAGCGGTCCCTTCCATGGGGGATACTACAAGCAGGATAACGTTGCAGCAGCAGTCTGGTCCCCCTGCGGTGGGGATGCAATGTTCAATGTCAACAGCGAGGTTGCCTTGACGCCTTTGGCTACGCCTGCCAACGGAGTGCTTGCTTCGACGAGAGAAGCCGGGAGATTCACGTCGAATCTGTATGTTCGATGGAAGAAGTGCTAAGCTAGGCGGTGAGAGTAGATATTTGGAATTCTGTAGAAATAAAACCACTTCGCTTTGCCCGATGAGGCTGGTTCAACGTGCACCCTGCGTGTGGGGCACATGCTGACACACGTGCGCATTGCAGAACATGTAACAAATCTCCGGACGTCGACCTATTACTCTGACCCTTTTCTTTACCATGTACTCGCCATCTTTCAAGAAGACAGATATGAAGGCCACTAGATGCATATGCCGTGTCCACCCGCTGCGCTAACGCGGTTGATACAGGGCGAGACGAGTCTCACAGGTCCACCGTGAGGGTCTTCAGGGTCAAAGGTACACGCCTTACTATTCACAAACGTCCGTGTTGCGACGACTATTCCTCATGTCGACTCGCCAAGCGCTAGGCTGGGTATTTGCCCTATCTAGCGACGTTTACATATCTTAGTACGGAGGGTAATCCACTTCCCAGTATGCCCGAGGTTGACCGGGTGGGGCCTCACTATTAGGACGAAAAAGTCCGCACGAGGTTGATCAAACACAGAAGAGTAGCTGAGACCCCAGGTTACCGGTCCGAGATGGCAACAGATGACCGGCTCGTGGTCGCGGCACACACGTGGCAGGCCTATGGTAGCTTCCAGCCCTAGGAAACTGGGGCGAGTCAGTAGTTGGCAAGTTGCCGAGTAGGGACTTTACTAAGGGACGGGATAATACGAGGCTAGCTTGATACAAGGTGTAGTTACTCCTCAGAGCCCCGCGATCCTGCTACTCAAGTGGGGTCAAGGGTCGTAGCCAAGGATTTTGAAAGCGCCTACCATTACAAACCCACTGCCGCAGTCCACTCACAGCAAGTTTTGTTGCCGAGGATATCGAAGGAGCGTTGGGATGCCCCTGGGTGGCAACAACACCGGGTCTTTCCTCGAGACGCTTAAAGGCGCCATCGCCTGTCAGCCCGTTAGCCGACCAAACTCTAAAACCCTACATCATCGAACTCTACAAACCGCAAATATGTCTCCAGGAAAGATTTCATCCCTCGACTTTGAAAAGTTCTACAACATTGTAGACGGCAAGCAGCGCGGATCCGACCAGATTCACCACGGTATCAACCCCTCAACCGGCCAGGAGCTTTGGGATGTGCCTATCGCCAGTGAGCAAGATCTCAACGATGCCGTCGCAGCAGCAAAGAAAGCATACCCTGCGTGGAGAGATACCCCACTTGCGAAGAGGAAGGAGGCCCTCGTCAAGATAGCCGAGTTATACCAGCAACACCACGAAGAATTTCTCACCCTACTTCGCAAGGAGAATGGAAAGCCGGTATGTAGTATTCTATCCACTTCACAGTCATCGCATACTGACGTACCAACAGAGCCAAATCGCAAACATGGAAGTCAAGGGAGCTGGCGACTACTTTTTGTACCACGCCAGCCTTGACATTCCTTCAGAGACGATCGAAGACGCCGAGAAGACCTTGTACACAGAGTACACGCCCCTGGGTGTCTGCGGTGCCATCTGCCCATGGAACTTTCCCCTCATCCTATCTGCCGGCAAGATGGCACCCTGCCTCTTGACTGGTAACTGCATGATTGTCAAGCCTTCCCCATTCACCCCATACACTTCTCTCAAGTTTGTTGAGCTGGCCCAGGAGATCCTCCCACCCGGTGTCCTCCAGGTAGTTGGTGGCAACAATGAGCTCGGTGTTGGAATGTGTGAGCACCCTGATAGTAAGTTCCATCAGTCTCCGTCTTCGTATGAGCAGTAACTAACAGATCTTCAGTTCACAAGATCTCCTTCACTGGATCCATCGCGACAGGAAAGAAGGTTATGGCAACATGCTCAAAGACTCTTAAGCGCGTCACTCTCGAGCTGGGTGGAAACGACGCCTCCATCATTATGCCCGATGTCGACATCAAGAAGGTTGCACCACAAGTTGTCATGGGCGCTTTCCAGAACTCCGGCCAGGTTTGCGTAGCCACCAAGCGCATCTACATCCACGAGACTATCTACAAAGAATTCCTGGAGGAAATGACCAACTTTACTAAGAACATGAAGGTCGGAAACGCAGAAGGTAAATTTGATGGTATCACTCAAATGACAGGCCGCTAACATTACTAGATGATACCACTATGCTTGGGCCCGTGCAAAATCAAATGCAATACGAACGCGTCAAGGGGTTCTTTGAAGACAGCAAAGCCAAGGGCTACAGATTCGCCGCCGGAGCACCAGACGTCGAGTCTGGCAAGGGATTCTTCATCCAGCCAACAATCATCGACAACCCACCCAGCGACTCCCGCATCATCCAGGAAGAGCCATTTGGACCCATTGTGCCTACACAGCCATGGTCGGATCTTGAGGAGGTTATTGCACGCGCTAACGACACCAACACCGGCCTTGGCGCATGTGTATGGGGCGCTGACGTAGAGAAGGCGAGCCAAGTTGCGCGACGATTAGAAGCCGGTTCAGTCTTTGTCAACTCATTTGAGAAGCCAACACCCCAGGCTATCTTTGGTGGACACAAGGAGTCTGGAATCGGTGGAGAGTGGGGCACAACGGGTCTGCTTGCGTACTGCAACGCCCGCGTCATTCACGTGTACAAGTCGTAGATTCGCGAGTCATGATGAAACAAGAAGAAGAGCGGCCATATCTTAGTTGAAATAAGATCAGCTTACGATGCTTAACCATCCTGACATCTGCTCATGACGCGTGATTTTCCAGGAATCCGGAACATGATGAAGCACAGAAGGCCCGGTGGCTAACAAAACGAACGTCCGTTCGCATGGTGTTCGGTCCAGAAGTAGTTGGCCTGTCATTTATCTGCGACTCGGCAGCGTCTTGGCAGACGCAAGCGCGCGCGGGTTCGAGCGTGAACACGCACTGCATGAAGTTCCTGGCCAGCCGCTCAGCTTTGATTGTCCACAATCCACCTGGACGTGCGTAAGATAGAGTATCGCATGAACGCATAGGGTGGCTATACACGCAGGAACGTAATGGTTCTGTCAACCCGTCTCCACACCTTTTGCTTGTTTTCTTGTTTGTATGAAACAGAGCGGTAAAAGTGGGTGTTTTCCCGAGGTAGAGACGGAATAATCAGGACCAGGGATAGTGTTTCGTTGGATTGACATGCGATGAAACAACAACTCGAAGGGTGTATCCGCCCACCACAAATTGCGACCCACCGGGCAGGGCTGTCTGCTCCCGCAATGTTACGATAGTATAAGATGGATTGGACGCCCGACTCAACTCACTTTTCTTCATCACTCATCCGTTCAGTCGTTCCTTCAGACACCTCTCGTACCATCTCTATTCTTTTCTGTCTATTACTGGGAGCTTGCTTCCTGACATTCTTTTCTTGAACATATCCATACAGAAGCTTGCTTCTCTACTTCGTCCATCTCCAACCAACCCCTTTGAACCGAACCAAACCGAACCGATTGAAACATCTCAATCATGCATTTCACTAGCTCCCCTCTCTACTTCGCCGTCGTTGGCTTGTCATCCTCGTCTGCTGTCCTTGCAGCTGTCCTGCCCTACGGACAATGCGGTGGCAAGACCTTCCAGGGTGAGAGCAGCTGTGCCGAGGGCTGGTCTTGTGTCAAGATGAACGATTGGTACAGCCAGTGTGTTGCTGGTGGTGGAGCCGGCCCAGTCCCTCCTATTGGCACCGGTGCCCCGGCTGCCCCTACTCCTACCTTCAACGCCACTCTGCCAATCGCCGAGCCTGCTGCGGTTGTCTCACCCACTCCTGCTGCTTCTCCCGCCAATAACTCCGCCCCCGCGCCCAACGTCGCCGGCAACGGTGCCAACGGCGCCAAGTGCAACCTCGATGCTGCCATGAAGGCCAAGGGCAAGAAGTACCTCGGTGTCGCCACTGACCAAGGTCTTCTCGGCACCGGCAAGAACGCCGACATCGTCAAGGCCAACTTCGGTTGCGTCACCCCTGAGAACAGCATGAAGTGGGATGCCACCGAAGGCACCCAGGGCCAATTCACCCTCTCCGGTGCCAACTTCCTTGTCGACTTTGCTACCAAGAACGACAAGCTTGTCCGTGGCCACACCACTGTCTGGCACTCGCAACTTCCTACCTGGGTCTCCTCTATCACCGACAAGACCAAGCTCACTGAGGTCATGGTCGCCCATATCAAGAAGATGATGACCACCTATGCCGGCAAGGTCTACGCCTGGGACGTAGTCAACGAGATCTTTGCCGAAGACGGTGGTTTCCGCTCTTCCGTCTTCTACAACGTTCTCGGTGAAGACTTCGTCGCTACCGCCTTCGCCGCTGCCAAAGCCGCCGACCCAGCCGCTAAGCTCTACATCAACGACTACAACCTCGACAGCCCCGGCTACGCAAAGACAAAGGCCATGGCTTCGCACGTCAAGAAGTGGATCGCCGCCGGTGTTCCCATCGACGGTATCGGCTCCCAGTCCCATCTTTCTGGTGTCTGGCCCATGTCTGATGTCCCTGCTGCTATGGAGCTTCTCTGCGGTTCCGCCCCTGAGTGCGCAATGACTGAGCTCGACATCAAGGGTGGAGCTTCAAGCGACTACAAGACTGCCTTTGACGCTTGCCTGAACCAGAAGAACTGTGTTGGTGTTACCGTTTGGGGTGTCAGCGACAAGAACTCGTGGATTGGCGCTGCCGCTACCCCGTTGTTGTTCGACGGTAACTTCTCGGCTAAGCCTGCTTACAACGAGCTTTGCTCCGCGCTTGCTTAGATGTTAGAAGTTTTTTCCGTCTAGGTGGAGAGAGACGAAGATGATTGTTCTAGAGTATATATTTTTCACTTACATATCTTTCTTGAGATGGTTAGACCGCCTCACATTTTTATTCAATTGATCCTTGAATCAAGAAGCCGGAATTGCTGCTCTTCGTGATGATTATTTTGCATGTGATGTAGAGGCATCATTCTTGGCCTGTAAATTTGTCAGGCGGTAAGCCGGTTGTTTGCCGGAAATTTAGTTCCAAGTCTATCTGATAAGCATTATAGATACTTCCAACCCCTTTTGGCCCCTCTACACACGCACTGTAGTACGAGCGGTCATCCTTCTCTGCAGTTATCACGAAGTTAGACTATTAGGTCTACCGTTGAGATTGAAGAACTAAAGATTAGTATAGAACTCAAAAGATGACGCACAAGATACTGATTTTGCAGGATTACATATTACGTGTAATATTAAACGACTAACTATAGTATATTCTTGTCGTCTACCACCAATCTACTGTTGGGCCACCTCCCAAGAAACAGCCTCGTCGGTGTTCACGCACTCCCAGCTCTCGGGGAGGTTGGGGTCGCCCTCGCCCTTGTACTGGTTGCGCCTCGGGAATCTACAGTGCGCACGCTGGAGCTCGATACCAAGAGACTCGGTATCATTTACGAACTTGGTACCCATGATATAGTCGGGAGCATTGCCTTTTTCAACCCAGTCCACCAGTGCCATGAGGATATTGTTACTGGGCTCATAGCCGTTAATCTCCCCACCGCCTTGTCCGATGGCATGAGCACCATTACCTCCACGGCAGTGGCCAGTTCCACTGACACGGAAAAAGCGGTAGAATTTGTCCAACTCGTCACTTGTTGCGTTCATGGTAGAGCGGACGTGATTATAGTAGCGAGGGCTGTTGTCGCTCGAGATGATGGCGTCGGCTAGGCCATGCCAATGTAGCACCTTTGCGCCGCGGTCCCTCACAGCGCTAAGATCGCCCTTCCAAGACTGGATACCAAAGGGATCGAGCTTCGCAGCGTAGTCGTAGTCTTTGGGGCCTAGAGTCGCTGGATCCCAGTTGGGGTCGTTGTAAATGGCATAGCGGAACCAATCAGTTGTGTAAGGGAATGGCTGTCCATTTGCGAGGAAGGCAGCTACTTCCGTCTCAACTCCATATTGGATAGGCGGGTAAACCAGGTCTCCTTGATCGTTGACTAGTGGCGCGAAGAATTTCTTCACGGTCTGGACTTGCGTTGGTGTAAGGCACGCGGAAGAGTTGCTGCCTTCGGCACAAACCAGGCCTGATGGGTCGTAGTGGCACATCAAAGGATCTTCGAGGATGCCGTCTACAAGGCCATCAAGTCCATCGCATTGCTTCATCACATCGTCGTGAATAACCGACCATAATGGCAGCGGAATGAACGTTGAAGAATTCGAAGGACCGGTAATGGGGTAGAAGTGTCCACTCCAGGAAGTGAGGTTGTTGAAAGCGACAGCAGGCGCTCCAGCAATGATGCCATCAAAGTCGTCCGGAAAGTCTTGTGCGGACTTGAAACCCTGTCGTCCTCCTGTTGAGCAGCCGAGATAAAACGACTTGTCGTGTGGCTTGCCGTAAAAGTCCTGGGTGATTTGTTTTCCGACTACGACACCAGTATGTAGGCTGAAATGGTTAGACAAGTTCCATGTGGAATCTTTAGCTACTTACGCTCTATATGCAAAGTCCTCTACGACATCGGCGTTGTTGTAGAACGGCAAACCCCCGCCTCCGTCGTGGCCATTGTTGGTTCCAACGGAGGCAAACCCGAGGCCAGCTGTGTAGCCCATGTCGTCGAAAGAGATGCAGCCATTCAGTCCACCGTTGCCAACGGAGAGAAACCGGCCAGTCCAGTTGGTCGGAAGCCACGCCTCCATCTTGAAGCCCGATCGCGCAGAAGTCGAGACCTCGAGCACAATTCGGCACATGTCCCTTGTGATGGGGACTGATTGGGGCGGACCAGTGTTGCATGTTGGGTCGTATATGGGTACACTGAAGTTTGTGCCAGCAGGAACGAAGGAAGAACCGTTGACAACACCACCCTCAATAACGAGATCAGAGGCGAAGTCGGCACACTTCTTGGAGAAACCAATTGGTGCTGAGCAACTTGGTCCATGAGGAGCTGCGAGCGCAGAAGACGCACATAGCAGTGCAGTCTGTAGTGATTGTCGGAGTCTCATCTTGACAGTAGATTGATGGTGAGTAGTAACAAGACTGGCTCGTCACCATGTTCTCGGATTTAGTCTTCCTTTTATTTGCACCATTTTGGCACCCCAATCATGGTCCATCGCAAGCGCGGTTAAATGAATAGTACAAACCGGGGGACCTGCCTTAGATCTCAGCGCCAAACCACGCCAAAAAGCCACCAAAAACTGGGGCACAAGCAAATGTACCGAGGCGAATACAAAAAAGTTCGTTGCTAGAGCCAGTCGAGCATCAATTCGGCCGCACGCAACTGCCGAAAAGTCATGGTGCGCATCTGGCAAACCACTAAGATTGATGGACTCAGGAAAGCGGGGAGGAGGACCACATATGCAGGCGCCTCGCAATGACCCCGACCACTCGAGGTCGCAGTCGGGGAACGGGGGATATCATGGGGTCGGGAGTGCGTCATTTTCGGCGAAACGACCCCAATGTGTGGAGAAACGCCGCTTAGCGTGCCCATGAAAGGCGGGTCTATGGGTTCCATGCAGTTGTCGTGTGAATTGCCCTAGAGGTGCATTTGACGGACGTTAAGCTAGTTTAGGGTGGTCAAAGCGGGATAATATTTTATTCCTTAGGTATCTGCCTATGCACGTCCTTGGCTATAGTATCGCATCCGTGCTACCCTTGTTTGCCGCCTGTGTACTGTATATCGGATGTCCCTACAGCTTCGCGGGCTCATGAGACGACCATGTCTTGGACACGTCAGCCATTTGCTGCGCGTGCAGAGCTACTCGGAACTAGACCCATTTCATACCTTCCAGGCCTTGCTAACAAACGCCTCAACATCTTCA
Organism: Pyrenophora tritici-repentis; assembly: GCF_003171515.1. Classification (NCBI taxonomy): domain Eukaryota; kingdom Fungi; phylum Ascomycota; class Dothideomycetes; order Pleosporales; family Pleosporaceae; genus Pyrenophora; species Pyrenophora tritici-repentis. The sequence continues at coordinate 951,556 of NC_089395.1, forward strand.
AACAGCTCGTTCGGACGTTCCAAAGCCGCAAAGTGGCCACCGCGCTCGTGTTGCTTGTAAAAGACCAAATTGTGATTCTTTGCCGCAACACTCTCGAAAATCGGCCTGAATTCAAATTGGAACCAGGAAATGCCCAATGGCTTGTCAGACTTGGCTGGTTCATCTATGTTGACGACGCCACCCCTGAATAGTTCGCGGTATGTATAAATGGATCGAGTGATGCAGTTGGTAAACCAGTAAAGGGAAACATTGGTGAGAATTTCATCGATGGAGGGATCCTCGTCCGTCCATTCCAGAAACTTCTCTCCGATCCTGATTAATGTTACCACAGATGTTTCTCAGTAGGTAGCAGGGCTTTTACCATGCAAGAATTGCGAGCGGGTTGGAAGAGAGTACATTGGCGATGGTGCTCGGCCTCGAACCGTGCTCTATAGCATAGCCCATCCCAAGAGGCTCCCACGCCTGGGTCCGCGCTAATGCCTCCTTTTCCAAGTTGGATAAAGGAGTGTTCTCGTCTGGCTTGCCGGCCGTAGGGAGCATGTTCACTAGTACGAATCTCAGCGTTACAGCATATGAGGTAGGGAGAATGTCTTACGGTGCATACCAACACAACCATCGTAAGTTGCGCTCATGACCTGTGCTACGAAACTACCAACATCTCCTCCTTGAACGAGGTACTTGTTGAAGCCAAGAGTCAACATCAGCTGGTTCAAGATGCGGCCAGTGTCCTTATTGGTCCAGTCACTGTTGGACTGTATGGTGCTAAGAGTGAATCCGGGTAGCGAAGGTACTATGATATGGTACGGAAGATGTTTGGTTGAGTACTTCGTCTTGATCAACTGCAGCATTGGCAGGAACTCGAGGAAACTTCCAGGCCAACCATGCATGAAGAGAATGGGAACGGCATCCTTGTTTTCAGAAAAGAGAGCAGTAAAGTGCAGATGGACAAATTCAATTTGCATCTTGTAATGCGGCACAGAGTTGATGTGCTTTTCTTGCGCCCGCCAGTCGTATTTGTTCAGCCAGTAGTCCTTGGTTTCGGACAGCCATTTGTGCGTCACACCGAAGCGGCGGTCCTCCTGTTGAGTTTCGAAAGTATCGGGTGCGAGCTTGGAGAGCTGGAGTAGTTGACGCCATTCCGAGATTGCTTGGTCCGAGATGTTTAGCGTAAAGGGCTTGGCTGAGGCTGGAGGGGAGTACGACATGGTTGCAACAGAGGCTAACTTAGCGGCCGCGTATCCGAGGTATGAGAAGAGGAGTAAGTCTGTGATTTGGAACTCGGAAATGGAGCTTTTTATCTGTAGCTGGAAGTACTTGAGTGGTGTTGTGACAAACGGTACCGGAAGCACCGGATGGTAGGGATCGTTATGGCCGAGCTGGTGTATGCAGGTATGTAAAGGCTATCTGAAATGTAAAGAAACTCCGCTTCATGATCATTAATCCAGTGAGCTAATTTGCAAGCTTAGACTAGACCTTTGCATATCCTGGCGCATTTGCTGCATTGATAGCATCAAGTTGACGATTGAGGGAGAAACTCGACCAGTAATGAAAGGCGGGGCGATTATTACAATCTATAGCAAAGGACGCCATGCATAAGAGGTACCACTGGATCCCTTGATCAAAATGGTTCCTATGAGCTCGACAAGCCAGCCAAGTAGCAATATGCTGAGGCTCGAGGCGTGAGGTGGGTCGGGGGGCCATGGTGGTGGCGTCATCAGAGGGGCAGATCGGAATAGGCCCCGCGATTTGGCAGCTGCTAGTCTAGAACTTTTCTACTGTCGACTCACAACTCACCTTTGCTACTTGGTGGGAAATCGTTAATCATACCAAGTCGTCACAACACGAATACACAACATGGCTCCGACACTGGTGGCTGCAATTGACCTGGCTACGTACACACAATCTACCCAGGGTCTTGATGCGCAGGCATTATCATACGTCGGCAATGTCTTTATCCAAGTCACGGACGCGACTATCGATCAGGCCCTTGATCACCTGAAGCGATCGGTAGGCCGTTTTGCCAACTACCTAGGCGTCACTTCAATCACCTCCATGGACGATGTTCTCTCACTTCTCGATGCCGGCGCCGCTAAGGTCTTCGTTACTCGCCAGCAACTAGACGAGCTCAAGGTGCGGAAGATAGACCAGGACAGGATCGTCCTATGCTTGCCTGGAAACACAAAGGAAGAAATCATAGAGGCTATAGCAGGGACACATGTGGATATTTACGCCCACCAGGTGCAGGATGTTGATTTTGTCGAGGCATGGCTGAAGGACTATGGGACAGACCGCCCCGGATTCTTCGTCTCCTTTGCGCAACCTAATGTGGACACTGTATCAAGACTAGCGAAACTGTCAGCAATCCCCATCGTATCCGCTGAAAATCTCACCATCGACCCTTCGAAGCAAGGAGGCGCATTGAGTGTCGCGAAGCTCATCATGGCCAACGCAACGAGCGACCGGCCCGACGGCCTTTTTACCACACTCGTGACTGACGAGCGGGGTATCGCGCTAGGACTCGTATACAGCAGTGAAGAGAGTGTCGCCGAAAGTCTGAGAACAGGACGTGGGGTATACCAGAGTCGAAAGCGGGGATTGTGGTACAAGGGCGAAAGCAGCGGCGACGTACAGGAGCTGGTATCTTTGTCGCTCGACTGTGATAGCGATTGCCTTCAGTTTGTGGTGCGACAACAAGGCAGAGGCTTTTGCCATCTGGCAACACCTACATGTTTCGGCGAGTACAGTGGCTTGTCAAAACTGCAAAAGACACTGCAGAGTCGCAAGGCCTCAGCCCCGGAAGGCTCGTATACTGCGCGCCTCTTCAATGATGAGCAGCTTTTGCGCGCAAAGATACTAGAGGAGGCTACCGAGCTCTGCGACGCCAACACGAAAGAGGACGTTGCATTCGAAGCAGCTGATCTCTTCTACTTTGCCCTGACCAAATGCATAGCTGCTGGTGTATCATTAGAAGATGTTGAGCGAAACTTGGATGCGAAGAGTATCAAGGTCAAAAGGCGGCAGGGCGATGCAAAGCCCGCATTTGCCGCACAGGCAGCAACGACAACACAGGGAACTACTAGTGATTCAAGTACCAAGGAGATGGTCAAGGAGGCTGCATCGGTACCCAAGAGCAAAGACGACCCGGCAGGTACAAAGAATGGCCGCATCACTATGAGGCGATACGTAACCGCAAACGAGAGCCCAGAGACCATCAGCGCTGCATTGCAAAGACCTTCACAACGTTCATCCGAAAAGATTCTGGGTATATGCCGACCCATAATCGAGGCTGTCAGGACGCGCGGAGATGCTGCGTTACTCGAGTATACGCACAAGTTTGAGAAAGCTACATCGTTGACCTCGCCCGTCTTGAGAGCACCTTTCCCACCAGAACTTATGCAACTGGCCCCTGAGACCGCCAAAGCCATCGATGTTTCGTTTGAGAACATTCGTAAATTCCACGCTGCGCAGAAAGAAGACAAGCCACTTAGGGTGGAGACTATGCCTGGAATTGTATGTTCGCGCTTTGCTCGACCCATCGAAAGGGTAGGTTTGTATATACCTGGCGGTACAGCTGTACTTCCCTCCACCGCGCTCATGCTTGGTGTGCCAGCCATGGTTGCTGGCTGCAAGAAGATTGTTCTGGCTACGCCACCACGATCCAACGGTCAAGTAACCCCAGAAGTCGTCTACGTTGCTCATAAAGTTGGCGCAGAGTCTATCGTACTTGCTGGAGGTGCACAAGCTGTTGCGGCCATGGCATACGGTACTGAAAGCGTGACCAAGGTTGATAAGATTTTGGGCCCTGGCAACCAATTTGTTACAGCAGCTAAAATGCACGTTTCCAACGACACAAATGCCGGAGTAAGCATCGACATGCCGGCGGGACCCAGTGAGGTCCTTGTGATTGCTGATGCATTTGCCAATCCCGCGTTTGTCGCATCGGATCTACTCAGTCAAGCCGAGCATGGCGTGGACTCTCAGGTCATCTTGATCGCAGTTGGACTGAATGAATCCCAGCTCGGGGCAATCGAGGATGAGTTACACAAACAGGCAATTGCTCTACCGCGCGTGGACATCGTCCGCGGCGCGATCGAGCACTCGCTTACACTCGCCGTAAGCACGATGGATGAAGCCATGGAGCTAAGCAACCAGTACGCGCCAGAACATCTTATCCTCCAAGTCAACGAGGCGGAGAAGGTTGCAGAAATGGTTGAGAATGCTGGAAGCGTGTTCATCGGCGAATGGACACCGGAAAGTGTTGGTGACTACTCCGCCGGTGTCAACCATGCGTTGCGTAAGTGCCAACCCATACGTCAAGTTTGAAATTCGCTAACAAAATGCAGCAACATACGGATACGCAAAGCAATACTCAGGTGTAAACTTGGCATCTTATGTCAAGCACATCACCAGTTCCCATCTCACTAGACAAGGTCTGGAAAATGTGGGCGCAGCTGTGATGGAGCTCGCGCGTGTCGAAGAACTAGAGGCCCACCGTCGCGCTGTAAGTTTACGGTTGGGCGTCGCATAGAATAATGTTACTCGGTTTGCCTTTCAATATTCGGTCATAGATTATCAAAAAGCTCTGGGCGGCATGGTAGAAGTTTCCTTTTGATAGTACATGTGTAGTAGTTGCAAGCGTCGGCCATTGTCTAGAGATGCCCCGTGGTAGTTTGGGGGAATTCAATGACAACAATAAGCATTTGGAGTACCGGAAGACCCTGGAATCTGACCATTATTGATAAGGCATATTCACTAGTCTCTATTGACGACATCGCTGTGTGTGATCCTCGACGAACGGCAGCTTCGCCGCGTGATTGCCGGAATGTGTAGGAGCAAACAGATGGTAATACTAACCGGCCACTGTAAGCCGACTCTTCTCCTCCTCATAGACGCTTCATTACAATCATTTTATCCAATAGGATCGCAGTTTTGCGGTACCGAGTAGCAGAAAAGAGAGAGAGAAGCCCTGGAGATGTCGTATAGTTCAGCCTGTCACGGAGCAAGTTGTCTACGCAGGCCTGGAGATTTGCAAGCGAGGTGGTTGTGCCTTTCACTTTCACTGTAATCGCAGGATTTAGTACAATACGTGCAAGTGACTATGTCACGCGCGACTCAGCACGAAATTCCTCTCCGTGGGTCAGTCACTAGCTTATCAAAAGCCTTACCAACGCACCCGTTTGTACAAACAGTTTACTTCCTCTGCTCATCGCTATCTCTATCGCAACCCCTCCACTGCAACCCTGCTCCAAACCGACGTTCTCTCTACACCACAAGGTTCCTTAAAATGAATTTTCAATTTAAATTGAACACCTTTCAGGCCCACTTTTCCAACATGACTTCATCAATCACACTCTCCAGCTTGAGTATAGCGAAAATTATCGCAAGGGTACACGCCTCATGGACCAAGAGCTCTACTACTTTGGGCAAACGAAAGCGTCATGAGGACGACACCACAGCGTCCGAGGACAAGGAGCAAGCCAGCCTAGAGACGAAGAAGTAGCGGACTCAGGAGCGAGATAGCCTGTCGGACGAGCCGCCAAGCCCAGTTCCCCCCGTGCTATGTGGACATCCTACTCACCCAGCCTACCGTGACCGCTACATCAAGTCCAACTGTCCAATGTGTCTTGTGGAGACTGCCATGTCAAGCCTAAAGACCAATCAGGACATCGCCTTTGCCAATGGCGGCTCACTTGCATGGAAGCTTGCCACCCATGGGACAGATGATTATAAAACATACCGGATGACGATGTCCGGCCGCATCCATTGCGATACAACAGATTTCAGCTACCGCCATAGGAAGCGGTTGTTGGCCAACTTGGTCATTGAACTCGAGGCACTCTCTGAAATGGAGCTGGCTTGGGAAGAGAAGCAGGGTCCATCCGACAGAGACATTCGGTTTGAGAATGTCCGGTTGAGAAAGCTGTACAGCGCGACTAGTGCGCTTCATGAATACTACGATAACGCAGATGGTGGGTTCATGGGTCGAATGGAGCGTGCCGGTGCAATCTGCGATCGAAAGCGGCGTCATGGATCCAGCTCAACGGTGGCTACTGAACCCGATCAACAAAATGACTTTCAAGTTACATCCACTGCTTCAACATCCCACGACAACGACGACGACGACGCCGACAACTTGCAGCCGAAGCGCAAGCGCCGTTGTAAAAACGTAGGCGTCCGCTTTGAAAACGCCGTCTCCGTCCGCACCGAAGCAGACGTAGAAGCTCTCTCCAGGAACGCCATTTTACAGCCTTATCGCTCGACTGGCATCACCCATCTTACACTTACGACCGAAAACCTCAAGACCCATGATATTCTCGACTTGCTGCCTGGTTTGATAGAGAAGCCTCGCCCCTTTCGCCAGGTTATTCCACTAAAGACTCATGACGGAGCTCCACAAAAGCTCAAACGTCGATTCAGAGTAGGGCATCAGCCTGGGAAATGGACTATGCGAGCAGGGTGGGAGTTTGTCGACACTAGTGGATGGAGGACTCGATGAGATGCTTTTCTACGAGATGGGTGTGATAATGCTGGGTGCACGATGTAATAAGTTGGTCTTCTATTGGGATTACGGAGTGTTGTTTCCGAAAGGAAGATCTATCCAAACCACAGTAATATTTAATGCTTTTATTTCCAAGACACCCAATCGGAAGTTTCAGGGCGGAATAGCCATGGTTGAATAATACCAATGCGAATGTTGCGGACAATCGGCTGCCGGTGGGGGAACCTAAAGATGTGACAGTGCGCCGATAAGGTTGCAAAAGCAAACCAAACTAATATATGTAGCTACCTGTGTAACATAAAATACTTGACATACGAGTGTAAGGAGGCCAGTGTAGGCGCCAGACCTGCCTATTAGGTGCTTCCCCGCACTGCCAATGTTTTTATGTCACCCATGTCGTAGCGTCTGTAAAGCAGCCCTGGAGCGCACCGAAGCCAAACCGAGAATTGCAGCGACCAAGACACCGCCGATTGAAACCAAGAGGAAGTTTGAGGCGCAAGCGTACAATATGTGCTCGTTGCTTAAGTTAGGGTAGCCTCAGGCGGCAACTATCCCGGTGATCGTAAGCCGCAAGGTTATCGCTAATGTCGGAAACCAGTGTTTCCTTGCCGGAGTATTATGACAGGTGCCGCAGCAAGATTAAAACGGCCACCGAATGGCCACCCATCCACGATTTGCCCACGAGTGCTACTAACACCTCGGACCAAATGGCTGCCTGCAAGCCTCAACGGCTCCATATCGGAGATATAGACTTTATGCCCTACAGCCTTGCCACGAGGCCTATCCCAAATGCGCAGTGATGGCCGTCCTGGCAACAGCAACGTTGAGTGTATAAAGAGGTGAGGCTGCTGGTCCGTATAGACCCAGATCAGACGCTACACATAATCTCCTCTTTTAATAACGGGTCTTTGTAACTCCACACCATCTCGCTACCATGCACATGACCACGCCCATCGTCGCCCTAACCTCTCTGGCCTCAGCCGTATCATGCTCTGCTGCTGCCAAGCAGTCGAGCCAAGAAAGCACCATTCTCGCTACCTTGGCTGGAACATACTCTCTTATGAACACCTCCTCCACTTTCAACAATGTCCCCGTTCCAGACTCGACATATGGCAAAAACCCCGTCGGCCTCCTCATCTACACTGCCGCTGGCTTCATGAGCGCTACAATCACCGCTACAGAGCCTGAGTTCAGGCCCAACGTCAGTTTTCCCTTCAAACCAAACGAGACGGATGCCCAGTGGGCGCAGGTCGGCAGACACAGCATCGGCTATGCAGGTCCTTTGAGCGTCAACATGGAACTACCGGCCAATGGGACAAGTGGACAGGTCTTCCATGGGCCATTGACTGTAGCGAACGTACCGACAATGGTTGGAGACAGGCAGCGCAGGAATTATACGGTTATAGACCGCATGGAGGAGGGCAAGGTGGTGAAGTATCTGAGGATTGGGAGTGAGAGGGGAGGTGGCAACAGAGGCTTCCTTTGGTGGAAGAAGATAGATTAGGTGAGGAGGGAAGTTGAAAAGACGATGTATCGATGGACTGGAGCAGAAACGTTCATCCATGGCATGAACGAGATGCAGTGTGTTTCTTACATGTCAGTGTTTTACTGAGATCCACCATGTTTCGCTGCCAGCCAGTCATTTATGCAAACATGGGAATCACCAGTTCTCGATTCTAGCGGTTCGTATCTCTTTTGTTTTTCCCTTTTTTTTTTCGTTTGCTTACGTTCTTTCGTTGGACCTTCCTGCGGAAACATTTCATTTACCTTCTCGGGCCAGACTAACCCGTTGCGGTAAAACAAAACCCGTGCACTTCCCTCATTGGAATACTCGGGGGCATAAATAGCCAATGACACCTAGCGTGTTTGGTTTTGAGAGATTTTACATATACTGAAGGAAGGCGATCTTGACTTGGCCGATGTGAATGCGCGGTGGCCCTAGGTACTTGAGACCAAACCAAAAGTAGGCGAAAATGGCAGGTGCATACCTCGGACCCGGGATTAGGAAGGTCGCTTGTTTGGACCTTTCCACGAACCGAATCAGGCGTGGCTTAACACTGTTGTCAAAACCTAGAGTGGTTCAAATGGGAGTTTGATACAAGAAACTTCAGGTCCAAAGGTGACGAGCCATACATCGGATGACAGCGACATGTCATTGAAGCCGTATGGCCCGTCATCGGGTGTGCATAATTCACTACGTACCTTTGTCACGTGCCAATCACATAACATTGCGCGAATCCCGCAGATGTTCCGACGGAGCAATCAAACCCCATGAGATCAACTCGAATTCATGCAGCCGCATGTGACGAGAGTTCATGCTGTTGCCTGCGTGTTCACAAAAGACCATGGGCAGCGATATGAAACCAGAGTCTGGAGGCTGTGACAACGACGTGTTTCGCCTCGTCCCGACAGCCGTGAACGGGCTGATCTGACTGAAGATGCCCAGTTGCGCGACGATCAAACTGGTGGATTACAATACGGCTCGCGGAGATCGTGAGATGTTGGGTTTGATCAGCGGGTTGCATATGTGATGGGAGCGGGCAGAGGGCGCCCGTTGACAGATTCAGCGACATATAGGTATCAATATGCAAAGTCCATAGACAAATTAGGCGAGAGATTTGGTGTTAATTGCTCTATTTGATATGCCCGATCAAGATGTCGGTAACAATTACCGTGGGCAGCTTGGATCGTGGCCTTTTTCTTGCAGTCATGTTTTACTGAGCTAGTTACATGCTCCTGCGGCATGGACATGATGTTCCACGGGCGTCTCTGTATGAAGAACATGTTCGCCGTAATGATGCCATTCGCAGTCAAGTATATTGTACTTGATGGCAAGCTGTGCATCTGTACACAGGCGCCCCGAGGTTGGCTGGGTGGTACGGCAATAGGACGGACGTCACTAAGAACGCATGTAATCCTTCAGCATGCTCAGAATGTTAGCTCCGTCTGCGTTTGAGATGACGTGTGCTCGATAGTGAGAAGAGTACGGATGTGCCTAATCATCCGACTTCATCTCCACGTCTTGTCCCTCTTTCGCCTTCTTAGTTGCCTCATCGACTTTCCCGGATGCTCCTTCCTTGGTCGCCTGGTCCTTGGCATCCGTCTCTGCTGGTTCTACAGGCTCCGGGCTCTTGTGGAGACTCGGCCTGCCGATGGCGCCTTCAATGTTCAACTTGCCTTGCTTTTGCGGACCTGTGTCTTCCATGCCTATGATCTCGGGACCGCGCGCATGGGGCACTTCTTCCTCTCCCTCGATTGTTTCCATGATTTTACTTGCACCTTCAATCTCGCCGAATGTTGTCCTTGTCGGGCTAGTTGTCATGGTGTGTGGATTGTTGAGCACAATTCCAGCTTCTTGTTCCTGGCGTAAGAGCTCACCCTGGGTGACTGGTCCGGTAGAGGGAAGGGTTTCACCGTCGGGATGCGACGAAGCAATCTGGGCGACCGAAGTGGGAGACTCGGGCCGCTGGCCACCGCTCAGCATGCCCACGGTCACAGTCTCAATCCTGCCTGCACCATTCGGCCCGTCGACCATCTCTGTGCTTTCTGATATCAGCTCATTCTGACCTCGGTTCTGCAGCCATGGAATTGGTGTAAGCAGAGCGCCGCCTAAGGATTCGTCAGAGCCCAGCGGTACCGTCTGGGGAGTGGTGGATGCTGTGCCATTGAGCAGCCCGCCAGCCGTAGGCAGTACAGCTTGCGGAAGAGGAAAGACGGTGAGGGGGGAAGAGACGGACACGACACGGTCGAGAGCGCGAAGGTAGGGTGGGAGGTATTGGTAGCGTTTCTTGGGCTCCAGCACGAGTTCGGCTAGTCTCTGGATGGTGTGTGGCGGGTGTTTGGCAAAGTTCTTGGAGAGCGTGGCCCGTATGGACGCGTAGAAGGTGGTAATCTCCTGTGGGACTTTCTGTGACTCGGTTGCGGCAGAGAAGGAAGGCACGGGTGGACGCGGTGGAGTGGCAGGCGGGGCGTTTTCTTTGTCAGTGACATGTGAGTCTTGACTCGACAGGGCATTGGACGTATTTGGGCGTGAGGGGAGGTCGGTAGTCTGCTGCGTGGGGCTCGGGTTGGGGTTGAAATCAGCGGGCGGCTTGGGAAAGTCGGCAACAATCTAGGGCGTGGGGTTAGACGTGGGTTGGTGCATTGAATCATATACCGGTACCTCATCTAGGCGGTCAAGCATGTATTCGAGGGTCCGGGGCCAGTCTGCGCTGTAGTGAGGCGTGTTAGCTGTGCCGGCATGTCTGTTGCGGGTGAGCACGTACGAGTCGAGCGAGCCATGCTCGGCAGCCGTGGCAAGGATGGACTCTGCTGCCGGGACGTGTCAGTCAGTTCGTGCATGAACGTGAGTGATCCATTGACTTACCAGACGCCATGGCCGGGGCGCGTTGGCTTCTGGCTGAGTGCGCGACGATAGCGCGACCGTGGGCGGACGGCGGGATGTCAGGTCTACCTGTGTGGTGTGGACGTTGAACGGGGCTGCTCTGTGCTGCGCGTCCCTCAAATATGCCCAACTGTGGTGCTATTGGTCGGCTTCCTCGTTGGGTGACAGGCAGTTGAAGGCCCAAGATGACGGTCGGTCAGTCGTTGCTTGGGGCTCCGCAGCGCGACCGAAGCTGCGCCACATAAGATGATGAATGATGAGAGGCAGCCGCAGCCGCATATCAAGTGTGGCTTGCGAGCATCTGACCACTAAGGCGAACTTGCGTGCCGGCTGATGGACAGAGGCTTGTGGGGGGGCGCAGTCTTTCCCAGGCTGCGCCGCTGCAGGCACGGGGAGGCCGTCTGCCGTGAAGCGGATTTGAGCATGGACATGTTGCGCGTAAGCAAGTGCAAGCAATATCGCACAACGCGTTTGCTGTCAGCTCCTATAGCTTTCTCTCTATGCTTGCACTTGTAGCGTGTAAACACGGAGCAGCGAGCGGGTCCCACGGCGACGGCCCCCTTCCACCTTCAGCCCAGAGCCTTCCCAGCTGTCGTCCCCACAAGGCACAAGACAAGGGCCTGGGGGGGGGGGGCTGACCGGCAACCAGCGCTACCATCCACCACACTACCGCTACCATCAAACTGCGCCTAAAGTCTTCTCTCCTCCAAAACACTGCCCTCTTTCTGAATCGTCGCTCGCTCGCTCACTCACTACTAACCCCCCACATTGCACCCGCGACCACTATCCCGCCGCCGTTCGCTCTTCCGCCCACGCCCAGCTGCATCATCGGCCTCTCCGCACCAGCCAAGCCGTCCCTAGTTTCAGAGCCGCGCGCCCTTTCAACAAGTGTCCAGACATCCCCGATCAAAACGACGTGCCGGGTTTCAGTCCTTTTTGAAGCGCGCATCCATCGTCTCACCTTGATCCCGGCTGCTCTGCAAACCGCTTTGTCGTGACACCCACTGGTCGCACACTGCCCAGCCCCAAAACCAAGCTCACTCCACCAAACCTTCGCTATATCCATATCCCCACGCTTCAGCCGCCGCTCGCGGCTGCCATCATAGCCAAAATTTCACCACACGAGGCACGCGCATCCCTCCTAGGAGGCCAACCGCTCAATCGCAACTACCCCCAATACGCAAACACGGCTTATCAGTCCCCCTACCCAGTGAATCCCGCCGTCGACACCCAGCCCGGCGGGTATCACCATCGCGAAGGCTTTCCTACCACCTTGCCGCCACCAGTCCGACGTCCTCCCAGGATGTATATCCCCAACACGCGCTGGACCTGGGCTTTTATGCTCACGGCCATCTTCCAGGTCGCCGTCGGTCTCGCCCTAGAATCGTACGTGTGCCAAGACTGCTACCTCAAATGTCGCACCTGACTAACAGACTTCAGATATGTCTTTGGTAAATTCCAGGGACAAATACACTTTGCCGCAGAGGGTGCAGGAGCAAGCGAAACCCGCACCATTCCCACCTTTCTTGCCGTCTTCATGTTCGGCTACATCTACCAGCTGGTACTCGTGTGGGATGCCCTGCGTCTCAAGAACACCATTCAGGTCATTGGCATTGTCATCTACAACATCGGCATTCTCGTCTATGCCGGCATTCAATTCGACCAGATCAGAGACGCGGCCGACGACCTCAACAACAGCGCCTTTATCCCTCGCTTCTTCTGGAAAGATGTAAAGCCCATGTTGATCGCGCTGCCTGTGCTCATGGCCGTTGCGACCGTTCTCTTTGCTTTTGAGGCCTGGAAGCTCTATGACGAATTTGCATGGACCATCTACAAGCGCATTAGTGCCGACACCCGCCTGAAGAGGCGCTATCTGACTTACCAGGTACGGTTTACACACGTCCTACTCATCGCTGCCCTACTAACCAGCTTAGATTTACATTGCTCTTCTCAAGTTCGATTTCTTCTTTTTCCTTGCCTTTACTGTCCAGTTCCTTGTCGTCGTAAAGAACACAAAGACAGTCGAATTGGCCCTTACCGCAGCGGCCCTGGGCATCACATTTTTCCTCCTGTTCCTCGCCGCCTGGTGGGTCCGCCGCGAGTCTGTTGCCGGAATGATTGGCATCATCATCATCTATTTCTTATCACTGGGCTACTTCCTCTTCAAGCTCATCCGCATGTACGTCGCCGACGCCCATCGCCAGGAGGACTACAAACCCGCCCGCAAGTCGTTGACTGCCTTTGCCATCCTCACCATCCTACTCCTCGTCTTGACCATTGTCACTGCATGCCTGTGCACCCACAACTTCAACAAGGGTCTGAAGCCCCATGTAAACGACGACAAGATCGTCCACAGCGACAAGGCATACGCCACCGAGATGCCGTCATTGAGCGGGCCAGCGCCATCACAACGGATGGAGATTGACTAGTCGCCTTTCCACATTCCCAATTTACGCAAAATTTACGACATGACTTCTTGGATACCTGCGTTCTGCGAGCATAGATCTGATCATACCCGGGTGAAATCAGCAGGGCTGGCGTTCATTCTTCTAGGCATACTTTTGGGGCTTTCTGCGGACAACTCGAAAAGCAGTGGGTTTGGTTCGGGTTCCATGTCACAGCAGACACAGCGGGTTATACCATGACTGCACTTTTTTCCTTCATCTTCATTCCACGACCACCTGTACACCCATCTTCGGTCTTTTTGTAACCAGTTGTCTGTTCATATTATACCCCACCATGAACAAAGCGAGCGCGAAATCGAATTCCGTTTAGAATATGCTCGTGTCTGAAATTACATCGTGTCCACGTGGTCCATGAGGAGGCCTGCACTTTGTCGCACGCGACTGTGACGGCTTTGCATAAAGTTTGTTCACGATCGAGACTGTGGGTGGGGACCAAGGGGTCAACGCTAAGCCCCCAACCCTGGTGCGTGGACCCTGCTGCACTACCGACATCATCGGTCCCGCAAGCTCTCCAAACATTCTTTCCACAATATCGAACTTTGTTTTTCACTTACATCTCCACTCTTGACTCTGGCGGTGTGCATCACCCTCAACTATATATATTTATCCATCTTTCCACCCTTTCAAGCCATCAGCTTTTTATCAATTGCAAAATGGCGTTCCGTTGGTGCGTAGCATGTGTATGAGAAGAGCGTGTCGAATTGGAACTGATAAAGCGACAGGTACCAAGCAAAGCTCCGAACAGCGCCTTTAATGACGCAAAGTATCACTACCGCGGTATGCATGCCTTCGGTTTCTTCTCCTCGACCGTTCGTTTCGCGACGCGACTCAATTGCAGTGTGGGCGGACCGATAAGCCTGCACCAGATGTTTGAGGAAGCATTGTCGAGGATAGGAGACTGACACGCAACAGGTACTCTTCGCGACAGGCGACACAATGGCCCAACAAGGAGTAGAGAGGCGCGGGTTTGCCAACCAAGATCTCATGAGAACAGGTCGCATGGCCGCATACGGCGGAGGTACTGCATTTCCCCCCCAAATCTTCCCCTTCACCGCCCTCTTCCCAAGCGCATCTCACTCACCCCCTTTTTTACACCCCCTTTCTAACGTAATATTGCAGTCATCTTCGGCCCCGCAGCAACCAAATGGTTTGAATTCCTCGTCCGCCGCGTCAATCTCCCGTCGAAAAACGGCACCATCGTTGCCCGCGTCGCCTGCGATCAATTCCTCTTCGCCCCAGTCAACATGACGCTCTTCCTGTCCACCATGGCCTACATGGAGGGCAACTCGCCCGTGCAGCGCTTGAAAGACGCGTTTATACCCGGATACCAGAAGAACCTGATGGTGTGGCCGTGGGTCCAGTTTACAAACTTCAAGTACGTGCCTGCGGAGATGAGGGTGTTGGTGGTGAATATCATTTCGCTGGGTTGGAACTGCTACCTCAGCTTCTTGAACTCGGGTGGTGGCACGAAGCCTATGCTGCCGGTTGGTCAGACTAAGGAGGGTGGTCAGTTGCCTCCTTCATAAATCCTTGGCTGTGGTACGATGGGTCAGTTGGGCGATTTGCTTCGGGCATTTTAGACTGGATATAGGGGGTTGGGTTTTTGCGTCAACTTGTTTGGGAAAGGGGGGATTATCTTGCGATTATCTCGGGGTATAGATGTAGTAAGGTGGTATAGTGTAGAGTTTGTGCGATGCGTTTATTCAATCTTTTCATCATGTGTTGCTGTCGAAATATGTGTTGCTGTCATGTTTCTAACCTACAGGATTATCAACGCCGTGATGTAATTCTTTCATGATATTGACATGCTTTCCAACTACGTGTTCATGACGGTACATTTATTTATTTTTATGTCGTAAGATAATAGAATGTAAATTGAAAATGGTAACATGTCATTCTTATTCATGTTACTTCAACGCATCTCTAGGCTTGGCGATGGTTATCAACAGCGAAGACACGGAATAATTCCTTCATTGTTCCAAGTGTAACACTTTGATGGACAACAAGGCCGCATATCACGATGATAATATTCAATCATCCCCTGCATATTCTTTATGTAAATCCTTCATCAGCAAAACCATAAGAACATGCTGTAATTTCGCTACACATAAACCAAGCAGTAGATATCACGTTGTGCAATGACAAGAATCATCACAAAATCAGTCCCTCGACCAAAACATGTCCATTCACCGACCACTCATCCTTGTATACACTACACTACACTACTACTAGCTAGACTAAAGAGGAGCTAAGGTTCCCCAGTTAAATCTCCCCGGAAACAAGAGGAGAGAGGAGGAGAGAGGGAGGGAGGTAAAAGATTACAAGGCACAAGAAACCCACACTCAAGCTTGTGCCCTTGTTCAAAATAGACAACGCCTGCTAATGCAATATTACCTCAGCATCGCCACGCTGCTGCTGCTGGTCATGGGAGAGAGAGAGAGAAGCGGAGCAGAATAAAGAAAGAGTTTGTGTGAAAAGAAAAGAGTTACGAGACAAGGGCCGCATGCATGTGCTTGAATATATGGTATCCAGCGAACACGAGACGAGAGAGAGATGAAGAAAAAGGTCGAAGAAGAAAAGAAGAAGAAAAAACAGCCCCCTCCATGCGCCTTGAACGCTCTAAAACACCATGCACACGTTTATCTCGTTCGCGACCTGTATCGCAAACGATGATCCAACACATCAGCAACCTCGCCCTTTGCGCTGCAATTGCCAAAACTATTCTTCTCCAAAACGCCGGATGCGTTATCGGCTGCTTGTCCTTTGCTTGCCCATGCGCCTAAAGAAATCCATAACCTTCTTAGAGCTACCAGAGCTTCCCTTGTTACTGCTGCCTTGATCATCATATGCATCAGCAAAGCGTCTGCTCTTCTGGAGAACGCCCTTTCTCTGTTGTTGCTGGCTGAGCTCCTCGCCTCCCATACCATGAGGGTAGGGGTTCGAGGGTGTCCTTTGGCTGGACTGCTGAGATTGTGACATTTGTCCAGCTGTGGCATTTTCACCCATCTCCGAGTCGTCGGTGGGGTGGCGGTATGGTCGGTTTCCTTGCGCAGATGGATGCGCTTCTCGGGGGTTGGGAAACTTTTCATCGAATTCGGGCGCTGAAGTGTTGTAGCCCTTGAATTGGGTCTGGTTTGGAGGCGCGGAAGATGGCCCGGCAGCATTGACATGTTGGTTCCTGATCCTCGAGTTGCTGTCGTGCTGGCCATCGTAGAAGCCGGGCATGTTGCTTCCTTGGGTGCTCTGACTAGGAGACCTGGATTCCGCACTGCGGCCAAAAGGCATACCGCCAGGACGCGAACTAGCGCGAGGATGAGTGCTGGAACCGCGGCGCTCATGAGAAGGCTGCGCTGGCAAGCTTTCTCTTTGAGACGAGAATGTCCTGGAAAGCGAAGACGGAAGAAGTGAGAAACGACGAGAAGACTTGGGGTTGTCACCAGCGTTCGTGTTCTTCCGAGAGAATCCAAACGAAGTTCGGCGGCTTGATTCGGTGCTCTGCCTGGGGGCCGCCATTGCGACATTGTCGTTGGACATGGGCCCTGCCATGGAAGTAGGAGGGTAGCTTTTTTGCTTCTTCTCCTCAGGGTAACCGTATGAGCCCTGCGATGTAAAGGATTCCTTGGGATCCTGAGTGTAGGAAGGCTGACGACCCGAGAACATGGACGTCATACGACCAAGGGTCTCGTTGATAGTGTTGGACCGTCTGTGAGAAATCTTTGCGCCCTGTGGCCCAAGTTGCATGGACTGCACTCGTTGAGAGTTGGACGGGCCAATAGTAGGTGGCTCTGCAGCCTCGGAAGGCTCTTGTTGTGCGTACGGTGCCGAGATGGAGTATTGCTTGCCCTTGGGCTGCGAGAAGCGTCCTTCAGCGTTCGTCTGAGCCACGGTGGCCACAGACGGCTGTCCGTACGAGTTTCCTCGGGATGGTAATCTTGAGGGACCCAGAGCGCCACTCGTCGAGGGGCGAGTAGCAGATGGGGGCGCACTACCAAATGCCGTGTAGTCGGAAACAGACCGTTGAGGCTCCTGTCTCCTGGTTGACGTGTAAGTCGCGCCTGAAGATCGGGGAGGTCTGGCGCTTGAAGCGGATTGATAGCCATCGGTGTGTGGCACTTCTGGTTCTTTGCCGCGTGCTTTCGACGTCGGTTCGGCGGGGGGTAATGTCTCGCCACGTGTGGTTTGGGACGACGGTGCAACATATTCGACTTGGACCGTCCGGCGCTTCGTGTCGCGAGTAGTCTTTGGCTTTTCTGAAGGGGCCTGGTTGATAGCCTCGCGCTTCGTCTGCAGCCCGCCGTGAGCAGGAGAGGCAGATGTGTGTGGCTTTGCGGGTTCGCGAACCGAAGCACTCCTTGCGAGTGCGGGCTGTGGCTCGAATGTGTCTTCTGCAACGGGTTTAGTAAGAGCATCCGTGTTCCCATGATCTGGTGAATGCTTACTCGAGTACACAGAAGCTTGCTGGGCTTCTGCCACATTGGTGTTGCTCGAGGTAATGAATCCAACAACATGCGAGTAGTCCGCAAGCCAGCTATGACGCGCTACCTCGAACAGATCCGCTCGTTTGCGTGGGTCGGGTACAAGGATGCGTTTGAGAAGATCCCGAGCGTGTGGTGTAACGTATTCGGGAAACGTCAAAGGCGTGGAAACAATGTACTTGTAAAGCAGATTGATATTGTCGCCCTCCGGGTTCGCTGGGTCGTCATCGAAGGGAAGATAGCCAGCCAACATGGCGTACTGCAGTGTGTTAGTGAGTGTGCGCAGAGGAGTAGGTAGGTAGGTAGGTAGGTAGGTAGACATACCAGAATGACACCACAACTCCAGACATCGACCTTTCGGCCGGTGTAGAGTGAATCACTGACAACCAACTCGGGTGCGGCATAACATGGACTTCCGCAGCTTGTCTGCATGAGGTCGCCCCGTCGTGCGGCGTCGGTTCCTTCCAATCCTAGTGACCTGATGTAGTCCTTGTCACCTAGCCTGTACTCGATCTCTTCGCTGAGCTCGTCGTTGGGATCGAAGGTGTTGGCGAAACCAAAATCGGTGATGATAATGTTCTTGTTGCGGTCGAGCAACAGATTCTCAAGCTTGAGATCTCTGTGCACAATGCCTTTGCGGTGGAGGTATCCAACACCTGAGATGAGCTGAGAAAATAGCTTGCGCGCGGGGCCGTCCTTGAGATAACGATGGTTGAGGATGTAGTCGAACAATTCTCCACCTGAAGCATACTCTAGAATAATGCCAATGTGGCGCTCCGTCTCCACCATCTCGTGCAGACGCACAATGTTGGGGTGGTCCAAGCCTCGTAGGATGTGAATCTCGCGGTAAATCTTCTGCAACCGGTTTGAGTTGCTTCCGAGTGTTTCCCGTCGTATCAGCTTGATAGCAACCTCGATGGGGCTGTCTCGCTTCCAGCCCATCTTGACCTTGCCAAACTCGCCCTCACCGAGCGTCTGGCCGAGAATGTAGTTGCCAAACTTGGATCGCTTCGCATTTTCCGACTTGGAGTGGTCCTGTCTGCTCTTTCCTCCAGCGCCGCGACCGCCGTCGTCGACGCCCTCGCTGCCAACCAGGCTGAGGCCGGTGATGGGAGTGAGGTCGGCGCCAGACGTGACATGGACGCCGTCTCCTTGGCGTGCTTGTGCGCGGGCAATGTCTTCCTGTGTGTCTGAAACAACTATGCGGTTAATGACGGCGCTTTCCTCGCGGGGAAGGTTTGTTCCAACGGGCGTCTGGCCAATTGCCGAGGCGGAACGACTGTGGGATGGCTGCGACCTGCTGGAGGCGCCCTGCTGGCGGGGGCTGCCCTCCTTGGTTCGTCGGCGTGACTGTGATGACTCGTCGCGTATGCGGTCGGCCGGTACAGAGCTTCCTGTAGGGGCGCCAGACGATGGGGTGCCGTGTGACGACGTCCTGGGCGGCGGCATGGGGCCGCTGGCGGCCGAGGCAGTCGCAGTGTTGTTCGGCGTCGTCATGTTCGACGTGTTGGAGACAGCGGGCGAGTTGTGATTCTGCGGCGTGGTTGGCGTGCTGGCCGACGCGCCATTACTGGGGCGACGCGAATGACGGCGGGCGTTTGCGGAGGGTTGTGCTTGGGGCGGCTGTTGTTGATAGTACTGCTGACCATGGGGTGGCTGCGATGCCACGGCGGCCATGGTGTCGAGGAAAAAAGTGGTTTGGAGTGTTGGGGAAATGGAAAGTGCAGCAGCAGACCGACTGGTAGGCTACGTTATCGGGCCCAGGTTGCGCTGGCAGTTGCTTCGAACTGGCGGTGTTGAGTTGTCGAATGGGCGATGGCGGGGATGTGAGGGCGCTCTAGTTCCCGCCGACTCTCGACTGATGCATCGACTGCGCGCGCACGCGTTCAAGTAATCGGCGCTTTTTGCGAAGCCGTGTGGGCCGAGGGCAAGACTGAGACGGTCTTGGGAGGATCGAGTTACATACAAGGCCTGGGGACATGCACATGCACGTTCCGTCTTGTTGGTCGGGCACAAGACAAGAGGCCTTGGGGCTGCGGCTGCGGCTGCGATGCTCTCCGCTACTGCTAGGCTTGCCGGCGCAGAGGTTGACGTCGACGTGCTGCACTGTGTCGACAGCGCGCGTCGGCTATCTAACGGGCGCGGCGAAAGACTGCTGGACGTGTTGGGTTGACGTGAGTGGAGAGGAGAGAAGGCGCGGCTGAGGTTGGACTGTATGGTAATTTCGGTAAAGGCTGTGGCTTGGGAAAGGAGGCAGATGCAGATGCACATCATTGACCAGGGCCCGGCACAATACCAGCCCGCCAAAGCATCGACGTCGTCGCTACTTACTAGTTAGCTAGCCAAATGCTGGTGCTGGTCTGCTAGATGCGAAATGCGGAATCCAAGACGCGCGACTGCGACTCTCTGCCCGTCAGATTGCACGTTGCGCCCACTCTGCAACGACGCAGCGACACCTCTCTCTCGACGCGCCCGCCCTTCAATCAGGCGGCTACATGTCCACTGTCCACACGGCAAGCAGCGCCCAAACAGGCGTAGCAGGGATGACTGCTTGTTTCACACAGCACCGACCCGGCACGCGTAAATTGCCCGTTATGCTCTCCTTGCCAGGCGTAGGCGCAGGCGCAGGCGCAGGCGCGAACTGGCTGGCCTGCAGAAAGCAGAACGCTGTGCCCTCGATATACTTACATAGTTGGATGCTGTGCGCCTATCCTCGATGCAGGCCCCGTACCACGGACGCGTAAAAGCAACATGCAACATGCAACATGCAACATGCAAAAACATCAACATTATCAACAACACCAGCACTGTACCAAGGCCTCGCCCGCCGTCAAGACGCCATGCGCAGCGTCTAGCACACATGGTTTCCCCTGGGCGTCATCTGTCCATGATGCCGTCTGGCACAAGAGTCTCAAAGGTACTGTACAGTAGGGCATCGAGACGCCCAAACGACCACAAGACAATACTTGGTCCGCTGTCAGCCGACGCGGCAAGGGAGACGGACATACGTGCCCTGCATGTGTCTCTTGTATTTTGTGTTTCTCCCCCCCCTCACCTGTCCACGTTTCGACTTCTCCCAAACGCACAGATGGCATGCAGGGAGAACGAGGTTTCTCGTGCCGTCTAGTGTGTGTACAAATATCTGCTTTGGGACTGCCCTAAAGCCTTAGGCCCGTCTTCGGAAATTACCTGGCGCCCGCGTGCAACACTGGACCCACCCTCCCGAGCACCGTTACGAGACTTGCGCCATCCCAACCTTCCATGCCGAGCCTGTACAACACGAGCTGATTGACGTCACACCGTCTGTAAATACTACTATCGCTTCCTTCATCTTACTCGGCCGCCATGCCACACATCCTCCACCCCCGCCATCATCTGCCATGACCTCCCTTTGCATGGATAGCCTCACAGTCTCTCGTTTGCGCATATCTACATTTGCTTCGCATTGAGTTTCCTCTACACCGCCTACTCGGCCTGGACTGCTTTACATTTTAATCTCGTTAGGAAGCCCAATCTCCATGATATCAACTCCCTTTTGCAATTCACTCTTGCTCGCCATCACCTTCCTCCTCATGAGCTCGGCCGCCTGGGATACTGTTAGCGCCCGAAACATCTAAACTTGGCTGGGAACATACCTGAGTCATGTAGGGATCCTTCATCATACTGGCAACCGCAACAACCGTCTCTCCCTTTGTGTAGTAGGCGACGAATGATGCTTTATCTGGCTCGCCTTGGAGCATCACGTCATCGTAGCCACCCACCGTGTTACCACAGTACCGCAACTGCGATCCAAGGGCTGACCAAAAGACCGGGATAAAGGGCTTCGGCTTGGATCCCGGGTTATTGATCGTGTGAGCCACTGAACGTCCGGCGTTCTGCGCAACGTTCCAGTGCTCTATCCGGACTGGTGACCCATCGCCGCCAGGGCCGTGATAGGGGTATGTTGCAATGTCGCCAATGGCATACACGTCCTTTAGCCCATTGACTGCGAACGACTCATCCGTCTTCAGTGATCCGTCCTTCTCCAGAGTCACACTCGAGTTGCCCTTGAGGTACTCTGTCGCGGGCGCAACACCAACGCCCTCAATAACAAGGTCGGCCTCTAATACAGTGCCGTCTTTCAGGTGCACACCACCAACCTTTGATGAGTCGTCCTTTGATGGCGTCGCCTTATCGACACTTGCGCTCATCTGGAATTTGACGCCGTTCTTCTCGAGCAGACCTCGGAAGATAGCACCGACCTTCTTACCCATCACCCGCTCCATTGGTTCTGTGATATTGTCAATACTGCTTCACCCAAGGCATGTGCACAACTTACCCTCTTCCATGCCGATGATAGTCACATCGTTCTTCATGCTCGCAAGGCAATTACCGACCTCCATACCGATAAAAGAGCTGCCGACGACAACCACTTTCTTTCCATTATCTCCAACAGCCTTGAGAATGTTTTGTGCGTCGGGTAGAGTGCGGAGGAGGAAGACGTTGCCCAGGTCACCTTTTAGCCCGTCAAGAGGGAGCCATCTGGGCGTGCCGCCTGTTGCCAGGACCAGCTTTGAGTAGTCGTATTCTTTTCCTGACTTGGTCGATACCGTTTTGCCAGAGAAGTCGATGCTCTTGGCCTCGTCTTCGATGATGTCAATAGAGGCGTCCATGTAGAACTCCTTTTGCCTCCACGCCGCTTTCGATATATCGGCCAGCAAGGCTTTGGACAGTTTGGTTCGATCAATGGGCTGGTACCCCTCCTTGGAGATTACGGTAATCTTGCCAGTGTATCCACCGCCTCGTAGACCCTCAATTGCACCAAGCGTACCGGAACCACCTCCAATGACGAGCACCTTGTCTTCGCTCACTGATGAACACTTGATATTCAGGAACTTCCGGTTGGCCTTGAGCGCCTCTTGTGTCGTCTTGACATATACGGCGCCATCCTTCTCGACTACTTCGTACTTCGCGATGGGATCGAGAGCAGGTGCGTCTTCAACATCTCCGGTCGAGACATTGAAGCAAGCTGTGTTGTTTTAGTCAAATCCTTTGGCTTGCAGAGCAGGTGTCGCGTACCTCCGTGCCATGGGCAGGTTAATCGACCCTCTGGTGTCAATACACCTTTGACAAGGGGAGCCCCGTAATGTGTGCAATTTGAGCTTGTAGCATGAACCTGATCTTGGACCTTCAGCAGCAGTACCTTTCCGCCCTCAACGCCTTCGACTTCGACCTCCTTCTTCTCCCCATTCTTCATCTGTAGGGATGTGACATCCTTGAGCTTGAACTCCTGGGCCATTGCTGCGGTCGTTGATATGAATGAAGCTCTTTGTAGACGGCTGGTTGGGCTAAAGTGAAACTTGAGTGTAGTACGGAGAGGCCGTAAGATCCGTAACGGCTTCATTAACGGTTGTATTGTATATAGCGGTGGAAGTGAAGAGCTCCCCGTACACATGGCAGCTGCGCGTTGGCCAATAGCGGGGGCCCTGATTACTCATGATGTCACCAATGCACGCGAGTCTGGATGCTTTTCTCCGCCTTTTCATCTTAGGCTGCGGTGGTAATATGGCGCCACTTTGTGGCGCCTAATCGCTCAACCGTCGAATAATTTCCGTAGTATTTCTGTCCACCAATCTGGCAATGCAAGTGTGGCACATCTGAGCTAACTTGAGAAATATAGAACAGATGGCAGAAGTGATGGCCGAGCTGAAGTATGGTTTTCAGAACATGTATGCGGTTCTCTTCGAAATCGCCTCATGTCTCGGCCCGTACTCGTATTGTAGATGGAGTGCGTAGGGCATGGCCGCTATCCCATCTTTCCGTTAACGTGATAGCTCGCTCGTGGCGTATCCCAGAGGCACTCGGTCTCGGCTTTCCTTCCGAACACCCCGCCACCATTCCGAAAGCCACCACACCACCAGCCAGTCCAAGAACAAACAAGCAATTAATTGAGCCATTTCGAACATTCCAACAGAGCCATATCTGTGCTTTTTTACATGTCTTCACACCCTCTTCACTCTCTCACTCAGCCTCCCGGTTCCGACAGCAAAGCAATACTGTTGGATTGCACATTGGACCTTTAGCTGCTTACCCCACCACCATTCCCAAACACCACCACACCACCACATTACCAAACAGTCTGCAGAGCATCCACCTGGGACCAAACTCAAACCCTGCTGACGTTTTTCCTTTCGGGTCTTGATTCAACTCTGGAACTGAGATCGCCGACATTTTGTTCCAAAATCTGTGTCCAAGTTGCAGCTTTCGAGTTGTGCAGAAGGCCTGTGGTTTGCGCAAGCTGCTTCAACATACGTTGAAGACGCCTCTTACATCTTAGCTCAGTCGTAGATGAGTTATAGAAGCTAATAGAAGAAGCACGCGTGAGCAGCTAAACTAAAGCCCGGCATAACGATCGGCAGTTATGGCTCGTCAGTAGCACGCAGGTACTCATAAGACCGATCGCTCGCTGACCCAGCACAGACACAACCTTTCCTTCGAATCTACCCATACCCCAGGATGACGGAGCCTGCTCGCACTTGACCGGAGCCAGGGTACCCTCGGTACCCCTGTTCGCAACGTCAGGCGACCAACTAGATGTTTCCTCCTTTTCTGACCTGACCATCGTCTTTTGTTATCCACGTACCGGTGCGCGTGGTGAAACGATTACAGACGATTGGAACTCGATACCTGGTGCACGAGGCTGCACACCTCAAGCTTGCAGCTTCCGCGATCAAATGGATCATTTGCGCAAACTCGGCGTAAAACGTGTGTTCGGCCTATCCACCCAGTCTACTGCTTACCAGAACGAGGCCAAAGACCGGTTGCGCCTTCCCTACGAATCGCTTTCGGACGAGAACCTCGAGTTTGCAAACACTCTGAAACTTCCAACATTCCGCTGGCAGGACAAGACACTGGTCAAGAGATGTGCGCTCGCTATCCAGGGTGGGACCATTGTAAACGTCTGGTACCCTGTCTTTCCTCCCGATGCGAGCGCACGGCAAGTTGTAGAGTGGCTTGGAAGCAGAAAATAGTACCTGCAGGTACCGTTTTACTCTCCTGAAACTGCATGGGTACCATATTTGGAGGCGTCGCCCGACGTGACTCAGGACTCAATATCTTTGCCGTGTCCGGCATGTCGATAGTCCAGGGGAACAACAAAGAATCTGCATCGTCGCAAGATGCGGAGAGTGCACTATGTGATATTTGCGCCTTCCTACGGTTCGTATTGAGCGCTTTCTTTTGTACTGCCGTACTCTTCTATGTCATCTGTCATGGAAAAAAGACATTGTTTGGGGCGAAAGTTTGACGGGGTGCGACGTTGGTTTGCGCACTAAGGATCGTCAAACCACCAACCGAACGTGGATCAACCGCGCCGTGCGTGCATCGTCAATAAACTTTAGCCTCTTTTGCCGGACCCTACAAGATATGGTCTAACCCGCGTCGCCCTGCACAGCGATGGTGTGTCGCGAGGACTCTTTCGACTGAGGACCTTCGTCCCTTCGTCACTTTGTCAGCATCTATCTCTACTAGCTCCACGTTCATTCATATACCTACGTTCCATACTACTGTCTCCTTCTCCATCTTTACCTAAAGACGCCTGCGCAACTTCGATACCCGGCCATACCATTGGCGTGCCGATCCATTCTTTTCTAGTTTACACTCGTTCAACACGCTCTTTTAATCATAATGTCTACCACAATCGTTACCACCAGACGGCGAGACGAGACTACTACGTCTACTGCATCGCGTAGACAGCCTTCTACATTCAGCACACTACGGTATTCAACCACTACACCCGATCCTTCAAGTGCCGATACTTCACCTACACCATTACCCACCAATTTCGCTTCTGATTTTTCTTTCGTTGTCTTCGAGACGAAGACTCCCAGCCCCAGCCCCAGCCCCAGCACAATCGACACAAACATCCAATCTAGCCCCATGGGTTCTTCTACAGCAGCTTTAGAGTCATGCTCGACAGATAACGACTGCGCAGCGAACAAAATATGCTCGAGTGCCAAATGTACTGGCCTCAACGATGCTGCCCCTTTTGGCGGATCGGGCCCAGAGCCAACCTCACAGTTAAGCACGGGGGCAGCAATCGGTGTCGGTGTAGGACTTGTGGCTGTGGTCGCACTATTGATAACCTTTGGCTTTTGGTTTCGAAGATTCCGAGGAAGCAGAGAACGTCTCCCATCGACCGAAGCATCCTCGGGCAATCGTCACAGGTCTACTTCGAGTGCAACTGACCAGAAGACCCTGGTGGCTTCATTACCAAACAGTCCTCAAAGTAGAGCGCTAAACCTTCAGCGTAGCATGAATACGGGACCGGACTTCTTCGCCAAAACAAATAGGGAGAAGATGGGGCACAGGAGGCCGCAGTCAACATATCAAGTCAATGGGCGGAACTCGACCGAAAAGGCACTGCCTCTACCTCCACTCAACGGAGTTCCGCTAGCCACTGCTCCGACAGATTCGAGGCTGTATGCTGTCAACGTGAACATCAACAAGAGCATGATTTTCGATGATGATATGATGAACGCTGTCAATGCACTTCGAGCCACCGAAACGCCCAGGCACAGCACTCCGTCACGTGCTCCTACGCCACGATACAGATTCGAAGAATACGTTCCTCCTGTCACAAATACACTACCCATCTCGATTTTACCGGCACCGACGCCAACACCAGCCCCAGTGTCAGCACCAGTACCCGCACCAGTACCAGCACCGGAGTTGAAGAAGCGAAACTCAGAATACGAGTTAGCCCAATATCCGCGAAAGACAGAGATCAGATCTGTTCACACTGTATCGATATCGGATGTTAGCTCCATCAGCGACTCGGCACCCCCGAGCCCCATCGTGGACAGCATAGCGCCCCAGCTGCCCCTTCCTGATCTTCCGCCACCAAGCCCTAGACTTAGTTTTCGCTCCTATGATTGGTATCAGGATATCATAGGCGAGCCCGGGACGCCGTCAGTACTATCACGTAGTCCTGCGCGCACACCAACAACAGCCACATTCCCGGAGCCGCTCTCTCATTCTAAGAAGAAGCCTACACACCTTGAACCAAGTCTCATGCCCGCGCCTCTTTCACCCGGCTTGCATAACTCGACTCCGGGGCTACATTTACATCCGAGCTCCGCAGCGTTTCCTAGCCCAACAAATGCAAACTTCCGTCTACCATCAACTGTTTACACTCCCCCGCCACGGCGCGATACTTCACCTACGCCGTCAATAACAGCGATGCCAGGACGAGGCTCAGGGCGAAACTCGGGACGGAACTCAACGCGAGCCTCTTTGCGGGCCTCTGTGCGGGCTTCTCTACGCGCGTCTGCGCTTAGCACACTGACCAGAAATACACATGAGTCTCGGAGTTGGTTGCCAGAGGACGGACTTTATCTTTCTGAGGATGGTGAATACACTCCCTACGAGTACGATACCTTTGGTCGACGGAGTGAGGATAGTAGACCCACGAGCTATTCGCCTTTGTGATGATACATTGCGACCAAACTGGGTATCCAAAGGCTAGTCCGTGTACATTCGTGGCTGTGACAAGCAGAGGTGGAGGCATTCATGGATCTTTGTAGACAAGACCATGCAGGCCAGCTATCGCGAAGACATGCGAAGTTCAAGTCCACAACAAAAGTTGTGACTTGCTGGGGGTGTCATATCCGACGCTTGCGCAAAGCCACAAAAAGTCGCGTGCCGACATTCAGCCAATGAGAGCGTGCGACCACAAACTATAGCAACGCGCAGGAAGCATGTGGGAATTACGCTAGGAGACGAGTAAGACTGCTTGCAGTCTATAATACAATGCGAGCGAAGTGTATTAGACTGCAGGACAACTGCACTGTCGCGACCACATACTATCTTGTACCTCTATAAACTAAATGTAATGAGCGAATTCAAACCTCAAACATTCATGAGCTTTCCCACACTACATCATGAAGCTAGTCAGTTGTTCACAGGGGAGTTCTCGGGGTCGGATGTTAACTTTCTGTTCTTGCTGGGAAACTTATATGCACCCCACAATGTTGGCGTCACGCAAACATCAGCCCAGAACCCGTTGAGCTGCCACGCTGCAAGGAACACAGATTTAGTCTAACCGAAATACTTTCCGATGGCGCCTGCTACTCCGGGAAATGTGACTTGCAAGAAGTAATAGCAACAATGGGTCGTAGGTAGGAACTACCAGCGACCTTGGTACGTGGTTGACAGGTCCAATCCAACAGGCTAACCACAACTACGAATGAATTTCCCGCAACAACCTGCATTTGCTTGACATTGAAATCTCTTAATCATCACCACACCTGTATATATAAGCTTCTATCATTGCTTATCACCTAGATTCCCGAACCGGCCCCATCCTCGCGATATTCTAGATGCCGCCACTCTTCGAAATCGTCATTCTTGCGCTATCGTATTCTGTGCCGCAATTCTACGCTAGACTTGTGAGTTGATTCTTCCAGGCGCTATCTGCACAAGCCTCAAGCCTCAAGCCAAGCCTGGAAGCATCGAAGCTTGAAAGGCGTCGCTCCATGAGCCTCGCGATCCCCGCACTTTTGCTTGCCTGTCCCGCGAACCGCGCTCCGCACATCCCCATTCGTCCAATGTCGGCGCGACGACTCGTCATCACCCAATTACGGCAACATGCTTACGCACGGTGCATGTACGCAACCTGCACGTAGCTTTCTTGCTGTACCCGTTATACAGCGTCATTAAGTTACCTCCATGCGGGGAACTGCATAACCTACCCATAGCTCAATATGGACCCGGAGAACGCTGCATTTGGCGAAACCAACGAGTATAAGAAGACAGCATGGCTTCGATGGGCATTCCCAGACGCAAGCTTGCCCAAGGACCTTCAGAAAGCACTTGACAGACTGAGTCTGGACATCATGTCGCGCTCAGGCCTTGCGTTCTTGTCGTCTCTTTTGGCGTTGACAACTGCCCAGATACCTTCGCCCTCTGAAAGTGGCTGGAGCACTACGCTCGCTGGCACACCGACGTCCTTCCGATCAGTCTTTACCCTTCCTCCGTTGGTGGACGAAGGTTTCCAACAGATTCCCAACATCTACGACCCCGAAGCCGTCAATGCTCAAGAAGTTTGCCCAGGCTACAAGGCATTCGACCTCAAGAAGAGTGACCGTGGTCTTAGTGCTACATTGACCCTAGCTGGAAAGGCCTGCAATGCCTACGGTACTGACATCGAGGAGCTTGACTTAAAGGTTGAATACCAGGCAAAGGGAAGATTGACCGTCAGCATTGTGCCAAAATACCTTGGTGCAAAGAATCAATCCCAGTGGATGGTCCCCGAAGACCTTATTCCGCGACCGCAAGCCGAGGATTCTTACAAAGACACGGACCTGAAGTTCGACTGTAAGTAGCTACTATGTGAGCTGGGTCATTACCAAAAGCTCTATCACAGAGAGAATGCGAATTCTTGCTAACAGATGTGTAGGGGGAAACGAGCCATCGTTTTGGTTCAATGTTGGCCGTCACTCCACTGGAGATGTTATCTTCACTACCGAGGGTTCCAAGCTCATCTATGAGAATCAATTCATTGAGTTTGTCAACAGTCTGCCAGAAGACTATAACCTCTACGGCCTTGGCGAACGTATCCACGGCCTCCGTCTGAACAACAACTTCACGGCCACCATCTATGCTGCGGATGTTGGTGATCCAATCGACCGCAACCTGTACGGCAGTCATCCGTTCTACTTGGAGACACGCTACTTCGAGAAAGGCAGCAATGCCAGCAATGTACCCCTGAAGCAATCTAAAATCCAACAGCCAAGCGTCGGAAGCAATGATAAGCCCACAGGTTCCGCTTACGAGTCACGTTCCCATGGTCTCTACTACCGAAATACCCATGGTATGGAAGTTGTCCTAAAGCCTGACCATTTGTCATGGAGGACCCTAGGGGGTGCCATCGATCTGTTCTTCTACGACGGACCCTCGCAGCCAGATGTGACCAAAGAATACCAGAGGTCGGCAGTCGGTCTGCCTGCCATGCAGCAGTACTGGACTTTCGGTTACCATCAGTGCCGATGGGGATACCGCAACTGGACTGAATTGAGAGAGATCGTTGAGACTTTGAGAGCTTTCGAAATTCCGATGGGTAAGTCTCTACAGTGTTCTCCCACTGTCGGGTGCAAAAGTGATGAGCCTATCCTGCCACGTTCAACAAAACGCCCTCGTGAATGCATCCAAACATCAGTACCACAGCGTGTACCCGAATCTTACTAACACTTGCACAGAGACCATTTGGCTCGACATCGACTACATGGATCAGTACAGAGACTTCACCGTTGATCCTGTGTCCTTTCCTGCATCTGAGGTCGCAGACTTCTTTGGGTGGCTCCACGGCAACAACCAGCACTTTGTTCCTATTGTCGATTCGGCCATCTATATACCCAACCCTCAGAATGCCAGCGACGCGTACGATACCTACACCCGTGGCAATAACTCAGGCGTTTTTCTTAATAACCCTGAT
This sequence comes from Pyrenophora tritici-repentis, assembly GCF_003171515.1. Taxonomy (NCBI): domain Eukaryota; kingdom Fungi; phylum Ascomycota; class Dothideomycetes; order Pleosporales; family Pleosporaceae; genus Pyrenophora; species Pyrenophora tritici-repentis. Next base: position 981,851 of record NC_089395.1, read on the forward strand.
GGGAGCCATTACATTGGTGCTGTCTGGCCCGGCTACACCGTGTTCCCCGATTGGATGTCTTCTAACGGTGCCTCGTGGTGGATCAAAGAAATGGCCGAATGGTACAAGGAGGTGCCATTCAGTGGCTTCTGGCTTGATATGAGTGAGGTATCCTCGTTCTGTGTCGGCTCGTGCGGCACAGGTAGCGTCACCCTCAACCCAGTTCACCCGCCATTCTCGCTTCCGGGTGAGATAGGCAACATCATCTACGATTACCCTGAAGGGTTCAACATCACCAACTCGACCGAAGCTGCTTCCGCTTTAGCTGCTGCCTCGAGCCAGGCCTTATCTACCAAGACAACCACGGCAATGGCAGTGTCGTCCACCCCCACCCCCACGGTCTCCACTACCAGCTATTTTCGCTCTACGCCTACACCCGGTGTACGAGACATCAACTACCCTCCCTACGTCATAAACCATGTACAAGACGGCGCTGACTTAGCTGTCCATGCTGTCAGCCCTAATGCGACTCATGCCAATGGCATGGAAGAGTACGATGTTCACAACCTCTTTGGACACCAGATCATCAACGCTACCTATCAAGGTCTCCTTTCTGTTTTCCCTGGAAAGCGTCCGTTCATCATCGGACGTTCCACATTTGCTGGTAGTGGCAAGTGGGCAGGTCACTGGGGTGGTGACAACGCCTCCAAGTGGGCCTACATGTTCTTCTCCATTCCTCAGGCTTTATCTTTCTCCCTGTTTGGTATTCCCATGTTCGGAGTAGACACCTGCGGCTTCAACGGGAACACTGATATGGAGCTTTGCGCCCGCTGGATGCAGCTATCAGCCTTCTTCCCCTTCTATCGCAACCACAACGTGCTGTCCGCTATCCCACAGGAGCCATACCGTTGGGAGGCTGTAGCTTCAGCATCGAGGACTGCGATGCATATCCGCTACACTCTGCTTCCTTACATGTACACCCTCTTCAACGATGCTCACAAGACGGGATCCACGGTTATGCGAGCGTTGGCATGGGAGTTCCCCAACGAGCCTCAGCTTGCTGGTGTTGACACACAATTTTTGCTGGGTCCCAACATCTTAGTCATACCTGTTCTCGAGCCACAGGCCGACACCGTCAAAGGTGTTTTCCCGGGTATCGTAGATGGAGAGACATGGTTCGATTGGTACTCTGGTGAGCGCGTTCAGGCCGCAGCCGGCGTCAACACTACCATATCAGCGCCTTTGGGCCATATTCCTGTCTATATCCGCGGCGGGTCGGTACTACCAACTCAAGAGCCTGGATACACTACTGCAGAATCACGTCAAAATCCTTGGGGTCTCATCGTCGCACTTTCCAGCACAGGAACTGCATCTGGTAGCCTGTACATTGATGATGGCGAGTCTCTTGAGCCAGAGTCCTGCCTGGATATCACATTTAACGTCGTGGACGGAAAGATGAAGGTTGATGTTCAAGGCGAATACAAGGACAAAAACGCGCTTGCCAACATCACGATCTTAGGCGCTCCAGCTGCTCAGCAAGTCAAGCTCAACGGTGCGATCATTGATGCGGCAAACATGAACTACAACCAGACTAGCAGAGTATTGAAGCTTATGGGTCTGGAAGATATGACATGTGAGGGAGCTTGGGAGAATGGCTGGACCCTGACCTGGGAATAAGTCGTGTTGTTTCCGTGTCGGGTGAACCATGGTTGGGCGATGAACGCTATTTCTACGGCATCCAATGACAGGAAGATAATAATTTGATTAGTGAGCTAAATCTATTTATACTCAAAATTTTATTGTCAAATTTTAAGTGAAGTTCGACCATAGTAAAGTGAAGAACATTGACGCGTTGTCCTACGCGTCTTCCAAGTTTTGAAATGCGGAGTCGCGACGAGTGACGTCACAGCTGCATTGCAGCACAGCTTGGACGATGCCACCTTCGAAAGCATTTGATGGCTTCCCAAAGCTCCCAGCGAAAGATTTTGCTAACATATTCTAATACTTCTTTGATCGGTTAACCATCACCCAACATGCCTCCCAGGAAGTTCAACCAGCCAGGCCCTTCTGTTCCCGAACACGAGCTTAAAGACATCGCCGCCAAATCCGACAGCCCAGAAGATAAACTCAGAGAAGCCGCTGCATCCGCCGAGTCGGCACTTAACTCGGCAAAGACGGCCTCGTCACTACGCTCCGCTGCCGATACGATAAAAGACCCCGCTAAGCGCGAAAAATACCTCCAAGATGCGTACAACAAGGAGATCGAAGCCCACGGCAACTCGAAGAAGGCACGTATGCTGAGCTCAGGCGCATTCCAGGGAAGCATTGGTGGTGGAGGGATTGGCATGGCTGTTGGTGCTGGCCTGGGCACAGTAGTTGGCACGCTGGTGGGGACTGTGGCTACGATTCCTACAACGGCTGTGGGCACGTTGGTTGGCGCGGGGGTTGGGGGTGTACATGGGCCTTGGGTGAAGCTTGGAGGACAGAAGAAGGACAAGGGAGATAACAAGGAAGATGACAAGGAGGGTCAAGAAGGGAGCGAGGATGATGGCGAGGAGAAGATAATTGATAACGAGATGGAGGAGGAAGTGAAGGATGAGGCGGATGGAATACCTGATCCGGAGGCATTACGACGTGCTGCAAACGAGGTTGAACAGCAGAGAAGATTAGAGGAGGAAAAGGGAAGCGCAGGCAGGGAAACGAAGGAGAGAAGGAAGCCCAGGAAGATAGAAGTGAGGAGTACATAATCAATCTGAGCCCTAACCATTGATCTAAAGCTACCTGACTTCTTATCGTTTTGTCCATTTGAGAGATACCTCCTTTGGTCGGTTCATCTGTAAAGTCAATCCAGCCTGGCTATCCTGCGTTAAATCGAGTAGTCGCTGTTTCGCCTGCTGCATACTTTCTCCTTTCTTAACTATTGGCTGAGCTGTACATTTGCGGAAGAGCGTTGCAATAACAGCTACAAATTCTACCTGTGCCATTTTCTGCCCTGGACAGATACGGGGACCAACGGACCAAGGAAGATAAGTGCAGCGTGGTGGAGTCATGATTTCCAGCTCTGCACCCTCTCCAGAAACGGGTCGAAGCCAGCGTGAAGGGTTGAACTCCAGCGCATCCGGGCCCCATATAGAAGTCGACGTGTGCAGAGCTACCGTATTGATGTAGACACTAATTGGAGCCGGTAGATGGAAAGACGTAGATGAGTTTTCGAGTTGGATCGTTTGTGGTGTAGTGGTGGAACGCGTCAAGAGGGTTACGGGCGGGTAGAGGCGAAGAGTCTCCAACTAAGAGTATAATGTCAGCTTAATGTAACGTAGAATAACTGGCTGTACTTGAGGGCTCCAAAGAAGTTATGAGTGAGATAGTTCTAGCGTACCATGACGGCTAAACAGCGCTTCAATTTTGGGAATGCAGTTGCGTATTCTGGCAAGGCACTCTCCCCATCTACTCCGCCCAGCGTATCCCCAAACACAGTGTCGATCTCGGCCTGGATCCATGCCTGCCACTCTGGACAGGCCGCGAGGAGGGTGATGGCGTAAGACATCGTGTTAGCGGTAGTGTCAAAACCTGCCGCAGTAAAGATGAAGAGGTTTCCTGCGATTTCTTCCTCCGTGAGATAGGAACTGCCGGAAGTACTGGCCTCAGTTGTTTGCTGATTCTTCTCCACTAAGAGAGAGTTTCCGCTTGAAACCTGGTCTTTCCCCTGGTCTGAAAGGCGGACAAGCGTGCTCATGATGGTGGACCGTCCGCTTGAAGGAGTGGAACTACCCTTACTGCGCTCCTGATCAAGCATGTCTCGCGTGAGTTCAGGCAGCTGCTTCATTGCAGCGCCTATTGTCTGCAGGAGACGAGGCATGATGGGTAGCCTCAGCAAGCCGCCAGGGATGAAAGCTGCTAGAGCGAGAAACTGGGTACAGAGTTCGATGGCGTCTACGTACGAAAAGTTTGCAGCTTGCAGGTCTGAAGATTGGGATGCAGCAAAGGGCTTATTATAGCCGTAGGCAATCCGAGCCAGAACATTCATAGCAATTGTACGTACGCCAGTGACTGCCTCTGAACTTTTCTCGAGTGAATGGGTGGTAGATGGCAAGTGAAGTGTATCGGCGAGGGAAGATGCTTGTTCCGTACTTTCTGTCCAGACGTCCTGACTAATGCGTTCATTCAGTGCTGGGGCAACAATGCGGCGTTGGCGTGACCAAGAATCATCTTTGGCCTAAAGTGGATGGCTTTTCGTTAATAAATGCTACAGAAGAACAATTACCGCGGCTTGGACCTTGAATGAGTTTGACAGGAGCAAACAATAGTCAAAGACGTTGACTTACAGTTATGATGTTCGCGCCCAGGAAACCCATAGCCTTATTTGTGATATACGTATGGACAAAATCTTTTCTCTTCATCATGATAGCGTGAGCCATAGATGGGTCTGCACAGACAAGCCGGTTGCGTCCCGTAGTAACGAATATAAAAGCAGGACCGAGCTTTTCGTGGATGGCTGCTTTATCGCGGAACTCCCACCCCCAGATAGTAAGCTCAACAATGGCGAAAATAGGGCCAGGGAGAAGGCTGCAGAGAATCGGGCGGAGGGGTACGCAGAGTATAGTATGGAGAGTCTTGGTAAGTGCAGTTAGTGTTGGTGGTTCTCTATAGGTACAAAGAGGGGTCGAGAATGAGTGAAGGTTGTCCTTTCAACATTCGCGTGTAAGTGAAGGAAAATCTGAACCACTTACACTGTCGGGATCATAGGGGCATATAATTACAGGTAGTCCCGCGGCCCGTGCAACTCTGTAGTTGTAGTTGAGGTGCCATAGTCGGGAGGCGACGTACAGAAGCGTCAATGTGATCAGTCCGGCGGATAGGGAGCCCATAGTCGTTTAGGTATACTCAGGCAATGGTTGTAGTTGAGAAAGTACCTAGGTATGTATCAGGAGTGGTCGACGGTCAGGTGGTATCTCGCGGAGTGCTAGGACGCTGGAGGTGTTTGTTGTGGCTCCGGCCTGAGATGTGTTTGCAATGGGAGCTACGTTAAGTCAAGGTAGAGAAAGCCCCTAGGGGTAGTGAAGGCCTCTCTATATGTGATCAATCAACCCTTGAATCCGTGGATCAATGCTCTGCGATTGTTGTTGTTGTTGCGGATTTATAAGCTCAGACCACCTTCGTATCGATGATGCCGGATCCGCAAGTTCCGGGTGATACGATTTTTTAGTGGCGGGCCTACTCTCCACTAGTTACAGCAACGGCCCAGTCGGGCTATGCAGCCCTCTAGACAAGCCCTCACCACAACCGCCAATTTTGCTCGAGTTGTTAAGACGCACACCGGAACTCGCGGTTCCGGATGATACGATTCTTTTGTGGCGGGCCCCCTCTGCACTACTTACGGCAACGGCACAGCTACGCAGCCAGACATGCCCTTAGATCACCTGTACCAAGCCCTCACCAGAGCCTCCGATTGTTGGTCGAGATGTTAAGACGCAATCTATAAACGCTAAATTACGGAGCGCTCAATCGTGTACCAAGATAACGCCAGGGCACCAGACGATATTCAGGGTTGGATGCGACCGGAAGGAACCATTCAGTTTGCTTCAGTTCTACGGGCAGCCGTAAGCACAAACTCACAGGCAATAAAAGCACAGGTCATGTCCTCTAAGGCGGCAATTTGCCGGCCATCGTCACAGGAACTTCTCATTCGTCCACTCTGGCACCAGGTTTGTCACCGCCAGTGACGCTCGGTTGTCTGCACCCGCTAGGATACTCAGAATGTGCTTGCCTCACCGGCGTTGACATAAAAATTGATCACGGCTTAGCGAGGCGCTTGCACTCTCATCCCCGGTGCCATGGACTATTTTGTTCTTGAGTTTGAACCACAATGGTCCCCAACTCGTCATCTCCCGACTCAATGCCTAGACGAATGGCTAGCTTTGCGTGCTTACGTGGTTTGCCAGATCACATCATAGCTACTGTCTTCGGAAGTGACATCACGTAGAAAGATAGCGTAAGTATTAGATGCTATGTTTATCGAGGTCTACTACCCAACGCGTCTCTTTGTCGAAGTCAAGCCGTTCCTCGTCCTTTAAGCTACCCAGCCCAACTTCTCGCAAGTCTTTGAGTATCTCAATAGCTCTACTAAAACTCTCGTTGGGCGTATAGCTCTCATTAGTTAACACGCCTCGTAACTCTTTCTAGAGTTCCTGGCTCTTGTTGGAAGAACCCGCTTCTTCGTAGTGTTCATAGTTGTCAACAATCAAGCCAATCCAAGCTGAGGCGTCAGATTGGATTGCTCGTTTTTTGAGAGCGTCAGCTTGGATTGTTAGGGCTAACAAGCTAAGATTGTGAGCTTGATTAAGGCTTGATTGATCGGCTTAATAACCTATACTAGCGCTAGCCTTAGTGTTGAGTTTCGTCGTCCTAAGTCGCCAGCCCGCACAAAAGCTCCATATTGTCGTCGTCTGCTGCCTCCTCCTCTACTACCTCGTCGTCGCCTCCGAGGCTAGCTCTTTGCCACCGTCGTACGCACTGTATTGCCGCTAGAATTTGAGGTCCTAGACGTCGTCGTCGCGGCTCTAAGAAGTCGCCTAGCTTACTAAACAGGCGCTCACACTTACAGCTCGACGCTAGGATAGAGAGTACGTTAAGCGCAAGCTTACTAAGGCTAGGGTAGCAATTGCGCATGCTCACCTAGTACTTAATAGGGTTATCTGCGTGTTCTGTACCTCTCTTAGCTGCTAGCTCGCTGCGCTTCTACCTCTTAAACTTATTCTCGTTATTAGTAAGGCTGCTAGCAGTACTAGGATTAAGTATACTATCGATTGCGTCGTCTATATCGTTTAGGATTACTACTAACAGCCTTACCGCGCGTAGTGAGGTGTTGTACTGCGCCTAGAGCGCCTAAAAGCTAGCGTTGCTAGCCTCGAGCTAGTTAGGCTTCCTAGCCCACGCCTTATCGCAGTAGTACTTATACATCGGATAGAGTATTGTAGCAGCGTAGTACGCGGGCGAGTTGTCTAGCTTAGAGTAGTAGTTATCGGCCTTCTGCTAAGCTGCGCGTAAGTTAATTGTAATATAATCCTTAGGCGACTTATTGTGCTCGTTGTAGTTAACCGCCTTATACGCATTAACGCGCTGCTCGTAGTAGGTAAGGAGGTATTTAAATATTAGAATTATCTTAGTAATAGCCCTAAAGCTGTCGCTTTTACCGCGCCCTTCGAGGCGCTTTGTAGCAGTCTTAAGCAGTTTTAAAATGTCTATATACTCTGTAATTACTGCCTAATTAGCACCTATAAGGCCGTCTAATCGTATCTACGGCTGCGCAACTAGCAGCTTATTGCCGCGACTTTGCGTAAATGTGTCCTCCCTTTGCACCCGCTGTATATAGTGAGTAGCGTAGGCGTTGACTACAAATTGCAGCTTTACGGCACGCTTAAAGCATAAGTAGTACGAGTTCTACCGCGTGACGACGGGTTTAACGGGCTCAAGGATCTTGCGATTGTCCGCTAACGCGCTAGACAGCAGCTTAGTATAGGCGAGGCGCTAGAAGTCCTTAAAGAGCTTATGCTGTTGTGGCGTTTTAATGTAGTTTTGTCAGATTGTGATGGGTTATCAAAGACGGGGATAATAGTATAATAATATGATTGGGATCGATTGTATTGTTCTGGTCTGATGTCGTGTGTTCTGTTGTCCAACGCTGTTCGATCAGTTGGGTCGCGGTGGATTGTGCGCGCTGACTAATTTAACTGATCCACAGAATCCACAGCTCCGAACACCCGGATTTTGTCCACCACCCAAAATATGCCCATATTCTGACAAGTTTATAATACTAAGCAGTACGCCGAGTAGGCCTACGCGTCTCCACTCCTCTATAAAGTCGTGCTCGTCGGTGAGCTCTTGTACGTCGTTGTCGAACAAGGCGGCGCCACCCTTGCCCTAGAGGAGCGTCTAGCCGATAAGGTTAAGCGTGTGAGGTCCGCAGCGGAGGCGCTAGTGGGTGGCATTAAAACTATACTCTTAAACTATTGGAACAAGGTCCCTCTAGTAGTATGACTACTATGGATAACCGAGTGGGAGGAGGGACAAGGCGGGGTGGCTGCAACGTATTGTATTGACTCTCGTGTCCCATGTCAAGCTCTCAGGCTGTTGTGGTGGATGCCATTGCCCACCGGGCAGTGCCTGCCACACCAGCACATCATGTGACCCCCAAGCACCTTCTACCTGGACTGAACCCAGATATTCTCAACATAAACTAATATTGCAATAGTACTGTTGTTGTTAAGGGCGTTATTAAGCACGAAGTAACTAATTAACTGCGACGTAATCTTAAAGTCCTGCAGCGTTTTTATAATAACCTTAGCTATCCTCTCGCTACTGTGAGCGCCTGTTAGCTAGGGCAGCGCTATAGGCAAGTCCTGCAGGTCGCCTCTGCTATCGACAAAGTGCGCAACGACGCCTAGAAAGCCACGCTTGCCGCCCTTTGTCGTCTATCTATTAAAGCTAAAGTGTACTTTGCTAAGCGCCTGCGACAGTTGCAAGATAACGCGCAGCTTTAGGTGCTTATATAAGCGCGCAACGTACTAGGAGACGCTTATATAAGACGTCTAGAGCGCTCGTTCTACTAGTAGGTTGGCAGCTTTAAGGAGGCGTCGAAAAGCTGGTGTTTCAAACTTAGAGAGAGGGTAATTGTTCTTAATAAGCTAGCTAACAGCTGCTAGCTAGAAGCGCTAGGTATTAAAGCTAGCGAGCTCGTTAGCGACCTTCTGCAACACGCTATTATTGCTGTCCTTAAGCAGACGTTGTAGCTAGGTGGGTTTTGCAGCGACGGCCGACTTGCTATAGCTACGCTGGCAAATGGGTCGGGGTGTGGTTGGGGTTGGGTTAGAAATTTTGCGACCCCAACCCAACCCCAACCCATTTGTCAGCGCCAAGCTTAGGGTTGGGTTGGGGTTGGGTTGGGGTCGCACGGACCATGGGTTAGGGTTGGGTTATAGTAAAAAAATTGCAAGATGTATAATATAGATTTCAATAAAAGAAAAGTTTATATAGTATCACAGTAGATTAACACAGTGTAGCATTAACTAGTTTCATTTATAATATACAGAGGCTTCGCCAGCTAGCATTTAAGCACGTGTATCTAGATATATCTTATAATCTAGAGAAAAGCTAGTAACTCGCGCGCAAAGTAGCGCCTAGCCAATTGAGAATCCTTCTCTTGAATAGTAACCCTCTTTGCGTGAATAGCATTGATGTTGCAGTCTATAAAAGTTATTAAATGAAAAATAGTATAGGGTAGATAGACTATACCCTCAAAATAACCAACTAAGAAAGCTTCTGTAGCTTCCTGAAGAGCTTCGATTGCAGATCGTTGAAAGCGGATATCGGCCTTGTGCACCTGTGCAAATTCGCGCACTACGCGGGAAAAGGGGAGTTTTCGCAAGAGTAGTTCAAAACCTCTCTGGTATCTCTTGATTTCCCGTAATGCGACAGCTAAGCTAAATTAGAAAATAGCTGTGATAAACGACTGTGATAACCTACTGCCGGCCTTAAACTTGCGCTTCTTCTTAACAGCTACAGGTGCCTTTCGCGTAGACTTTCCTGCTACTTGACGTCTAGCCTTACTAGCAAGGGCCTTCTGAGCCGGCTTGCCGCCAGTAACTGTCTTGCCATCAGGACCACCCCGGCCGGCTTTACCGGTGACCTTAGGCCGTGGTTTTGTCCTTGCCATTGCGTAGTAGAGTAGATGATGAACGTAGGCGACGTATGTGATTAATTACTGTGATAAATGTGGTCGACAATTAAGAAAGTAGTAGGCTGAAAGAGTTAGGTAGCTGGAAAGTTTGGGCGACGGCAATTTCCCGATTTCCGCACTAGTAAAGGCAGCAGCGCACGGACTGCATGACGTAATTTGCTGTTTCACGATCGCATACAACCATTTCTGTTGCAAAATCAGTAGCGAGCATATCATACAAACGTGTTAAACTGCTGTGATAAACGCCGAGCTCGCGCATGCGTGCAGCCCAAAAATGAAGGAATCATCGATGTGTTGATCATTTTGGGTAATTTCCGCGTTTTCGCGCTAGCGCAGGCAGCAGCGCACGGACCATTTCTAGGTGAGCATAATGCTGTCTACCCATTTCTCCAGCCCCTGACGCCCAGTAACTCCCAACACCTAATAACTCTCTTTACTACATTGAAAACACCCCATTTACAACAGCGCATTATCACAGTCCCCGCCATGCCTGTCGCGAAAGAGCAAGTCGGCGACGTACCTGAAGGCCTAGTTCCAGCCATCAAACTTGAACCTCCGCCTGGGTTCGAACAAGATGAGTGGGAGCAGCTTACCGATGTAATAATCACAGCCATTTATCACAGCTTATGCTAATATAAGCAGGGATTTGCGTGTGAAGCTGACGAGATTGACGGTATCTTAGATCAAAGAGGTAGTGGGGGTTCACGAAAAGGCCGACCTATCAATTTGAGCGTCCCCTATACTGGCTCTCTGAGTGGTAGCGCCCGTGCTATTGCTCAACGTGAACGCAAAGCTCTTTTCGATAAAGAGGAGAAGGTACTTGAAAGCGTTAGAACAGCCGACCGCTCCGCGAAGTACCAACTGAAGAAATCGCTTTTGCAACAGCCTAAGTATAAATTAGCAAATAGTGCTAGACAGGCTAAGCTGCTAGAGAAAGAGTGGGATATACTTTCAGAGAAGCGGTTTACCCAGAAAAAGTCTGGTAAGTTATCACAGCTGTTTATCATAGACATCTGCTAATAGACTATCCCAAGTGGCGAAGGATATACTAGCAATACCAATTGCTCAGGTTGGGGTTGAAAGAGTTTTCAATGTTGCTAAGGATGTTATTGGTAGTCGGAGGCACCGACTATCTGCCCGGACAATACAGCAGATAATGGTTCTTAAGGATACAATATCTCAAGAGGAAGAACAGGGTCTAGACTACCTAGTTGCTCAATTAGGGGAGGATGGAGAGCCAATTGACGAGGTTAATGATCTTTTTGAGCTTCCAGCCTCGTTAGAGCATACCTTCGATATAGATGAGGAGAACCAGACTACAGAAGAAGAGTCGGAGGAAGAGGTCCAGGAGGAGCGTCAATTGCCACCTCGAAAGCGCCAGCGTCCTCAGCGCTACCGTGATAATTAGCTGTGTTAATATATCTCGTTTTATGTATCTACTATATCATCAACGTGTACACATTATCTTAATTAAGTGTTGTTCCGTTAAAGTACCCAAAAAATATAACCCAACCCCAACCCAACCCAACCCAACCCAAGCCCAACCCTACCACTTGGTCTGTGCGACCCCAGCCCAGCCCTAACCCATGGTCTGTGCGACCCCAACCCAACCCTAACCCATGGTCTGTGCGACCCCAACCCAACCCCAACCCAAGACTGGGTATACCCAACCCATTTGCCAGCGTAGCTATAGCTATAGCCGCGCTTAGGCAGCTCTAAGTGTCGCTGCGCTAACGACGTTAAGAGCGTCGTCTTATATGTCTTAACGCTAGTATCTATATACTTATGCTCGTAGTAGTAACGGCACACAAAGTATAGCTTACTCGGGTCCTTCAGCAGCGTAACGCGGTAGCTATAGTAATAGATTTAGCTCTTGCGCGACTTCTGCGACGAGAGCGGCTTTATATATATGCGTAAACGCCCCTAATTAATTCCCTTAAAGTCGTCTATAAGGCTCGCGTCTAGAGCCTCTTGCAAGGTCTTATTGTCTAGGGCTGCTGCCGACGAGGCTGCTATTACCCTCTCGCTGCCCTCGGTAGGCGCGACGATAGCGTCTTCAGGCCGCGACTCGCGTAGTTGCGACTTAAAAGTTGAAGCCTAGGACGCCTCTACGAGAGCTCTGCGAGGCGATAGCTAACTATTAACGGCTATAGGCTGGCTAACAGTGCCGCGGGCGGTGGACGATTTAACGCGTTTTTTAGGGCGAGTAAGGTCATCAGAGGCGCGTTTCGTAGGAGGCATGGCAGTGGAAATATGATAAGGGCGACGGAAGCAAAAAAAGTGACGTGATAGTAGGTTACAGAAGTTAGGCTAATAACGTACTAGTACTGCGACGACTACAACACCAAAAACTTATCGTAAAATCGCTCCTGCTGCAAAACGAGCAGCCTCACGCGCCACCTCAATTAAGCCTATTAAGCTAAACAATTAAGCTGACCCTCCTCAGCTTAGATTGCTAAAAAATTATTATAAGCGAGCTTGACTTGATGGGATTGATAGTTATCAAGCTATCAATCAAGCGCTTGCAAGCCGCTTGATTGTTGACAAGTCTGGTAGTGTTGATGTAACTCTTCTGCTGAAAAATGATATGGGCATGGTTCATTGGTACCGAAGTGCTCCTACTCGCTATAAATAACGGTCAGCGATGGAAGTTAATGGTCAATTAATCAACGAACCTCTCAACATAGATCAAACATTCTTCTAGGGGAAAGAGTCAGTTGTCCTAGGTAGAGCCTGCAAAAGCTTCTATCTGCTTAAGGGTCTGCCTATAGGGATGTCGCATAGCCTTTTATATTAAAGGGTTGTTCTCTGCAGTGTATGTTTTATATGTGTGAATCATGATAGACTGAGACACCTAGTATCTGAGTTTGTCTTTTGTGGCATCGTTAAGTGTTTTGAAGTTTTTAGGAAGCTTTATTAATATGTCGATCCTATAGTCTAGAAGTAATGGAGGATTGGCTCTGATGAACACTAGGGTAGTCTAAGCTCCTTGCCAGTTAATGATACAAGATATCTTTGCCTGCTCGTCGATATAGATGTTACCGGCATGGAAGTCTGGGTGCCAAAGTCTAGGAGAGACAAGCTCTAGGTCCTAGGGAGTAATATACTGAGCCGCGGCTAGAAATTTCTATAATAGAGCCGTATGGGCCTCTAGGGAATACTACTTTAGACTCGTATACTGCTATGGATTCTTATTCGTTTTATCTGCTCTCCCGTACATGTTGATCCATTCCATCTCACGGTGAGCGATAGACATTAGATATGCTGCAGAAGATGTCCCTATAATTAATGTAAGTCTTAATTATGAATCTTAGGTATCTAAACACCTATAGGGGCCGTAGTATTGCATCTTACTACGCTCTTTCTTCCAAAACTCTCTTTGGGTGATAGGTCCAATGCAATAGGTTGATTCGACGTGACTGACAATATCTTGTGGACCAGTTGTAACGATAGCCAGCTCACATCCCGCAATCCCACTATCTTTGAAATACAATAATCCTAGTCTGCCAGTGCATGTAAGTTAAAACGGCCTACAATTCTCTGTTGTAGTAAGTTAGGCCATAATTAATAAGAGAAATTAAGAGCAGTTTCTTCTCAACGTCTACAAACTCACGAATGATATTAAGCTTCTTCCTTAAGGGGAGATCCTGCTAGACCTTATGCAGTTGGGAACCTTTTGCTTCTTCTATGATAATATACTCTGCTTGAACAGGGTTTTCGTCGGTAGCACTCCAAGCAAGAACTCGTGGGACGGGTATGTTTAAGATGGTCCTGGCGAACAGACTTCCCAACAAGCAAGCCTTATCAAGCGCTTGGCTTGATTAGCTTGAAGCTTGATTATTCTATCAAGCCAAGCTGCCTTATAGTAATTAACAAGCCAAGTCAAGCTGTAATGGAAGCCGGCTTGATTAGCTTAATTAGTAGGTGAGGCTTTTAGTTTTGCAGTAATAGCGATCTTGCGATAGTTTTTTGGTGTTGCAGAACTAGCTTAGTAAGCAATTACTGCAACCTTACGTCGCGCTCTTATGCTCTATCTTATCTATACCTTCGTCCTATCCTTCTTATTATTACTATGCCGCTTAAACGCGCTGCTATTACCTCTTCTGCACCAAGAAATCGCGTTAAAGTCGCTCCCCGAGGCACCTACAGCCAGCCCATCGTCCTTAAAGACTCCTAGCAGTCGCAGCGCCTCTCGCCGCGCGGAGCCCTCGCCAACTCGCGCCTACCTGGCAATACTTTTAAGTCGCAGCTGCGCGAAGCGTTGCCCGAACGCGCGATCGTCGCGCCTGATGAGGCTAGCGAGGCCGCCACGGTGGCCGCTACGGTCGAGGACGATGCAGAGAAGGGTAGCGATCACGCAAACAACCCTATTAAATACTAGGTAGAGCTGCGCGATCGCTACCCTAACCTTAGCAAGCTTGCGCTTGACGTACTCTCTATCCCAGCTTTAAGCTGTGAGTGTGAGCGCCTGTTTAGTGAGCTTGGCGACCTCCTTGAGCCGCGTCGCCGTGCTATAAAACCGCAACTTCTAGCGGCTATACAGTGCGTAAGACGATGGCAAAGAGCTGGCTTAGGCGACGTCGAGGTTGCTACTAAAGGGGTGATAACGGACGATGAGATGGAGCTTTTGTACGACTTTAAGAGCTGGGGTGGCGACTATCATAACTCTTAACACTAAGAACTTTTGTAACTATAGATTAACAAGCTATTAAGCCAAGCTTCAAGCAAGCCACTAGAACCAGCTTGATTATGTGATCAAGCCAAGCTCCTCAACACTAAATCAAGCTCAAGCCAAGCTGACCCGTCGGCTTGACTTGACTTGCTTGTTGGGAAGTCTGCTGGCGAACTGCATAGTTGTCACTTCCGAAGCGGTGATGAGTAGTCGTAGGCTAGCATTAGGATGTGGAATTTTAGCGATGACCTTTTAGCCGTCCTCCATCTTAAGGCGATATGCCTTATTGTAGTTTCCTTCGCCGATCTTCTTAAATGATACACACCTGTCTGCGCCGACGGCTTGACAGGCCGCTTGCTCAAGACTAGGCACGTTAAAACGTCGATATCGGGCTTCTAGTTGCCTACGCTCATTTTATAGCCATCGCCCGCTGGTGTAGCAGAACAAGGGATTCGTGTCAATTTGAGATTGCGATGGCATTGCACGGCTACCCTCGAAAGTGTGTAGTACCGTGCACGGACACCGGGTGAGCCAGGACACCGGGTGAGCCACCCAACCCAAAATGGGCTTGTTAGAAAAATGAAGCTTTTAAACCACCCACAAATGCTATTATCGCGAGATTTTTCGGAGTTAAAGTAATTAGATACTTGCGATCAACTTGTACTAATTATATTTGGCTGGTTTACGGATTTGACGACCGCGCATTGTTGTTTTAGGCGGAGGAGATGGCGGCGCCGGTGCAGCTTCAACTTAAGTTGTAACACTAACAACATAACGACGCTCCGTATTTTATTTATTAGTGCCAGATAAGGCTTTTCGTTTACTATTATTCTCTCTATCGCGGGCTTTTTGTGCGGTTGCAGCGTCGCGTTGTTGCTTTTTAGCTTTACGTTTAGCGGCGAGCTCTGCGGCCCTACCGAGGCGCCCGGCTTAACCATCCACCCGGCGTGACCATTCACCCGAACACCGAACCCTGACAACTACACAATTTCAAAACGACATAACTCTACTAATATGGGAGCAATTGAGGATGCGATTGAAGCGATTGAGTCGCGCAAGCCAGGAGAACCTTTTTCATACAGGAATATAGCAGCTATCTATAGTTGCAGCTACGCAGCGCTTAGCCGAAGACACCGAAGCGTCTTAACCTCATGCAGCACTAAAGCTCATGTCACGGTATCCTCTCGTCTCCCCTGCCACACTCGCTTATGCGCACGTGCCTCCTCTCACCGCTTGTATGTATCTTCAGCTCGCTCTACGCATAACTTGCTCCTTAGCTATCCTCTTGGCCTCACCTGAGTATTGTCCGTAGCATATCCAATCAAGCTTCTGAAGTCAGCTTTGGTGTCCCTGCTCGTTGCCTCTCGTGACAGCTCAAAACTAGTAAGCGTGTTACGAACCTGTGGGAAGGGGCACGGCGGTTAAGTTAAGGAGCGTCGGCGGGATAGCTGACCCCTCCATATGTGACACGGGAACTTAATCACGTGACCTCCTCGGCTTGGCATGCACGAGGAAAGGTCTTGGCACACTCCTCGTACATACGCCACCGAGGAGTACTCCTCGCGCGTCAGCCACCGAGGAATCCTCGGACTCCTCTGAGCGAGGACAGCGAGCACCATAGGTATATAGCATTAGGCAATGAGCTTCTATAGCTCATTGTGTTCAACTTCGAAATCTAAGGATTAGTACTTGATTCTCAACTCCCCGTATATTACATCGATCTACCAATCGTGCTATACACCCTCGTGTCCATCGCATCACTCTATCCCCGAGAACCAACCCAAGATCATCTTCGGACGACCTTCACAAAGCGCTCCACCCCTAGTAGGAGCTAGAGCTCCTACGCTATATTAAGCGCCTTACAAGGCAAGGCCTACCTTCTACACGGCCTATAATACGACGCTTTGCCTTAAATATCGCGAAAAAGGAGCTTAGAAAAGGCTAGGTTAATTGATATATTAAGCGACACCAGGTTAATTGTCACGATACTCCAGCTGGGTCATACTTCGGTAGGCCTCAGGGAACCCTTCGGAGACCCATCGGCCCGAGCCAGCCACAGTCACGTGCCATAGTCGTATATAGCATCTCACTGGATCCTTGATTGCTCCTCGAGGATTCGTCTTAATACAAGCCTATACCTACATCTCAGTGCCTTGTAAGGGGCGAGAGTCTATAAGACTAGCGGCACGACTACATGCACCACGCCTGCGCAAAAGGCATGCACAAGTTGAATCAACGCGATTCAGCTTGCGTAGTCGATATTTATGTAGGAGGCATGACTGCGCTGCTCTCTTAGCCTACAAGTAGGCCTACATGGGTCTAGCCCATCACATGCCTGTTCGAATACTCCTTACAAAGAGACGCTTAAAGAACAACTTGTAAGGGGCTACGCTCAGGGAGCAATCGCACAGGTATACTGGAGTTGTATTCGATGGGGAAGAGAACTCCAAGCTATCTCGTGCTAAAGGTTATTCGGAGAGCGGCTCGGAATAACCTTCTGCCTATGGACTGTGCAGATGGTCTGAGCGTCGTTCGGACCGAGATATCATCGAGGATTCACTAACTGGGCTCTTGTGAGGGATCGATCAAGAAAGATTGGATTTGACAAGATACAAGCTATCGAGCTATCTAGGTTGTGAGCCCGAACTTATGCTGTGGGCGCCAAGGCGCTAGTCCGATAAGATAAGGATCTTATCGATATGGGGGCCATGGGCCGAGCGAGTCTATGGATCCGTAACAGCTATAGCCCATCACATAGTATAGCTTACGTTACTTCTTAGTGTCAGATATGAGTTAGTATTTGGTAGAATGGAGCGGAGTTGAAGATAGCACGTTCCATAGAACCCCTAGTCCCAGGAAGGACTAGGACAGGGCGGACCTTCCACCTCATCCCTCGCAAGACTGCAAGACACACGACAATACACACGTTGAACCCAAATCATCATCACTCTCATCAGAACCCATATTATCTGACACTTAGTACTATTAATTATCTCTTAGTGCTTCTTGCTACACTCTCTTAAGCTTATTTTTTTAGGCTTAGTCTTCTCCTTATATAGCTAGGTCTCTTAGTTTAGCTTATTCTTTAAGCGTTTCTTACCCTAGTTCTTCTAGCTGTTCTTTAGTTAGTTGTGTGATGGGCTGGAGCCCAGTTGGTGAATCCTCGATGATATCTCGGTCCGAACGACGCTCAGACCATCTGCACAGTCCATAGGCAGAAGGTTATTCCGAGCCGCTCTCCGAATAACCTTTAGCACGAGATAGCTTGGAGTTCTCTTCCCCATCGAATACAACTCCAGTATACCTGTGCGATTGCTCCCTGAGCGTAGCCCCTTACACTCGCGTAGACTACCTTTATTAACCTCCGCGCTAAGACCTAACCTAGAGTCTATAGCTATATTAGAAAGTTTTGCGAGATAATTGATAATATTACGGTATAAGGTATTACACTTTGTCGGCCATAGGGCTTATCCCTTGGCTGCTCCCTAGGTAACCAGGCAGCCACCCATTCGCCCGCTAGTACCTTTACGGCCTAGCTCCTCCATTCTCGCCTCCCACTATATATATAGACCTCTTTCTGATAGCTCTAATACAACATGATTCTCCCCAACCTTGACGCTTGACACATAGTACCAAAGCGCTACGGTCCATATTGCAAGTCTTGACGTAGACGAATAACATTCTAGCAAAAGCATGTGTTGACTTTGATACCGACACTGGTACTATGGTACATCTAATCCGAGGCGACCCCCCAAGACTACCGTATCCAAAAGTCCCTAAAAGATTACATCAACGTAGCGAATTTGCGATCGAAGAGAACCCCTAGCCTATTGACTTTGATTGTGGTGATCTTCTGCGTCTCATGTTAGTTGCCCGATGCTAATAAAGGAGGAGATTTGAGCTCGAACCCTAGCAATCGACTTTCTGTGCATAAAAAGCGTGGTTGAACCGCCAACCATTAACGCTAGGAAGTGCCTTGTTCTTCATGTTGGTCTGCCATTCGCGGTATCTCCAGGCAGTAACGACGCACTGCTGAGCGATGCAGTTGGGGTTATCGTCAGGCAGAGTAATAGTTTCAGCCATGTCGGCTGTGATGTCGCGGCCGAAAATTTGCTGCATTTCAGGTTTCGCGTTCAGGTCCTTGAACTTTTGGCCTAACGCTGCGCACTCCAGTTTGAGTTTCTGATCAAGACCCCATGCCTGAGCTTCATGGCAGTTCTGGTATTCCTTGTAGAAGACATATAATCTCTGGTAGCAGCTGAGAACGGGTACGAACAAAGTGAAGAATGTGGTAAACCACAAAGTAAGAATGGATTGACGCATGATAGCAGGAATCTTATTATATCAAGAGAACAAGATGTGTGTGATGATAGCGGGGACAAATTGTAGCAGTTGCTTCCTTTATATAGACCTCTCTCTACTAGTGTTTCTCAGAGATATTTATGATTGTCGCTCTATTTCCTTTTCAAGAATCTATGTTTATCGCTCTAGTTTCCTTTTAAAGATCTATGATTATCGCTCTAGTTCCCTGTTGAAGATCTTTGCCTATCGCGCTAGTTTCCTGTTAAAGCCCTATTATCATCGCTCTAGTTCCCTTTTGTAGATCTGTGTCTATCGCGCTAGTTTCCTTTTAAAGACCTATGATTATCGTGCTAGTTTCCTTTTTAAGATCTATGACTGTCGCTCTATTTCCCTTTTATGAACTAATAAGTGTTTAAAATTCTACTTTGACACGACCTTATAATGCTACATAAGCTGCCACATTCGAACTCAAACTTACCCTTCTAAACACCTTCTACACTCCTCCTATCGTTCGGCGTTCATCATCATGAAGCCTCTCATTCTTGTTTCTACTCTTCTTCTCGCCGCCTTCGGCCCCTCAACGGAGGCCTGCAGGCAGAAATACATAGAGTGGAACAAAACCTGGAAATGTGGGGGGAACGTGGATACATTGAATAGCGAGTGCTTCACCATCATGCAAAGAATGCGGGACTATAGCAACTCCCATTCGAGACTCTGGGGCGGCGACTTTACTCACGACACCCCCGTTGCCTGCGGAACGTGTAATCCTAATGGTCAGGTGACCTGCACCTGCACTGTCCGCGCCTGGCGTTTTAGAGAATGGATGTACGACCCTGGCACACAGTATTGGCCAACGATGCCCCGTGGCTGGGGAGTTGTCGATCCAGACCAGGTACCCAATGGCTGGGTTGATACTGTGAGTTCTGATTTAAACTCCTCCTGATGCTTTTCTAATTTTCTGAAGGGACACAAAAACATCGACTGCGACTAAACGTTTACCGAAATACCGGCAATCAGGTTCTATTGTCGGAGGATATGTGAGGACTCCGTTGGGTGGAGCGAATGGATGGCAGCAGTAATGACCGGAGATCAATGTTATAGCGGAGCAGTAGGCTCATTAGTTGTTCCTTTCCAGCATAATCAAAATGCTTAGCTCTTCAAATTCAAGATC
This sequence comes from Pyrenophora tritici-repentis, assembly GCF_003171515.1. Classification (NCBI taxonomy): domain Eukaryota; kingdom Fungi; phylum Ascomycota; class Dothideomycetes; order Pleosporales; family Pleosporaceae; genus Pyrenophora; species Pyrenophora tritici-repentis. The sequence continues at coordinate 1,001,711 of NC_089395.1, forward strand.
ACACTATAACTATTCCAGACGTGCAGTTGCATCGTCATCTGCGACTTTTTTAGGAATAGATGTATCTAAACATGGATTGACTGTAACCTCATCAAGTAATGTATTGATAGAAGCGTTTTCGTTAACGTTTGAGTGACATTTCTCTTCGGGCTTTCTCAAATGCTAAGCTGTTAGTATTTACTGCTTGTAATGGTGCAACTACAACCTTTTTTACTAAGCACCACAGCCACGCAATGTTATCAAATTAAAAATCCACCGGAATATTCGGGGTTTTTGGCTGCGTCTACGCATATAGTCTAAATCTAAAAGCCGTGTAAAGTTCACTAGGCTAATACATGGACCGTTTCCAAAGGCTCTCGTACTTTCTAAACGTCCGGATCTAGACGAATTTGGATCGCATTCTAAAACTGTAAAAATACGAGCTCCTTCGTATATGTCGCCATGCTAGTGCGACTGCACATACAACGACACGTGTATGTGGTACCCTGCCAGTGCGATATCGTCTGTGGGGTTCGGTCCGTATTATGCTTCTCCCAACTACACCACATCAAAACTGAATTAACTCTGCAACGTCTGCATTAGACCGAGAACGCGCCTTGCGAGAGTGTAGAGATAAAGCTATACACATCCAATGGTTTATGTTATGTGACATCCTGCTAGCATGTGACCTTGGGCGTGAGTCAAGACCATTTTCGCGCCACTACTAGTGGGCGCTGAAGGAGCTCGTATTTTTAAGCGCTAGGGTGTCCCCCGCATTCGCCTAGACCCTGCCTAGCAGGAGGAACGACCTCGGGAGCTCCTTCGTAAACCAACACTGATCACCCCTAAATTAGGCCGAAAAGTCGCCTTGAGATAGCGTAAAGATAAGCTATACACATCCCACAGTTAACTATGACTAACTCGTTCAAATCACATATATATATATATATATATATATCAGATCAAAGCCTCCTCTATCTTAATACCCACACAACAAACAAAATTTACAGGCTGCACTATCATCATGCAACTTCTTTTGCCCGTTCTTCTCGTTACCAACATCCTTGGTCTTGCCTCCGCATGCACACAATGGCAGATTTTTTACAGAACCAAATCCTATGCCTGCGAACTCGACGCCGGCGCCCATCGCAACCTTTGCAATCAGATGCCGGGCAAATATTTAATCTACAACGCCGACAATCAGGGCCGTCTTGGTACCGATATTACTGCTTCTACATTCTGCGATCCGTGTAGCCAGAGGGGCCAGCGCTGCTACTGCCTCGTTCAATTCTGGCGTTACTCGGAATGGATATCGAGTTATATCCCACCCTTTGAGGACAATACCTGGCGAATCGACTCAAGTATCCCTGCGGGCAGATTCTCGGAAAAGACGGTCGACTGCTAGATACCTGGAGGTTTGGTAGAATGTGTGGACCTCGCTGCATAAGTTGACGGAATGGAGAAGGAGCTCAGAAGCATTATTAGCCGGGGATATTTGTATTTACTATCAGTTAATGGGAGAGTCGTTTAATTTTCTACATAACAATGAAACCTGTTCCTAATGGCTTTTAACAGTTTTATCATAAACTGCCTTTGGTGTATATGTTGCCGAATTTGATTCCTTACCTATAGGATCTTTGGCATGATGCAAGCGCTCGCGAATAACCTTCTGTTTGAACTATGCCGTTCTTTGGCGCCTTCGTCAGGTGAGCGCATAGCACCTGTGCTGGTACAAGAGCACGAACGAGATCGAGTGCGACTTAGGTAAAGTAATTGCTTACAAAGAGAGGAAGATATTTCTAAGAAAATCTCTGACTTAAGCTATTTACACAATATCCATGATGTAAAACTATACATAAAGTATCAATGTCACTTGCTCGCTCCCTCACAGTACCTATACCTACTGTAACCAGTTAAGCAAATTGCATTATTAGGAAAATACATGATGGTATCTCAGATTAAGAGGAAATACGCGCGCGTGCTTTAGGGAACGCCTTATAAGATAGTCGCTAGTAAAGTGGAATATGTCGTAAGCGCAGATGTGGTGTTCGTTGAGGTTCCTGGGTTAGCTGCCTCGAACCAAGCACACACCAACTTCGTGCACGTACCTCGAGTACCATCAATCACTATTGAGCTTTTCCGGCAATGTTGCCAAATACCTAGGTAACTATCACAAAACTTGTAGATGATTAAAACTGCCAACACTACGAGTAGAGCTAGTGACATATGCGTGGTAGTCTTCGCTGAAACATCTAAGATGCCCCTGCATCTTGACAAACTCACAGGGAAACCTATGCGATCAAACGTGGCTCGAGCGCGCGCATAGGCGATGCGCGAATCAGGCACAATCACGGAAACAAGAGCTCTGATAAGCAGGATGTCACTCGATATCAGAAGGGCCGTTACTAGAAAAATGAGTACTGTCACGAGGCTTCCGAAATACGTAGACTACGATTAGCGCGCTTATTGTGGTTTTCGAAATACCTTGAGCCGCCTGGATCTGGTTAGCTTGGTGCCCAAGAACATCAACTCCCATAGTAATTTGTTAGTAAATTAATGCAGCAGCCGTTTCCCACCTCCAGAAGCCCATGAAGCTAGTCCTGTACTCTAAATCGTTCGTGTATAGCGTTTTGTTTGTGTGGAGCTTGTTGCGAGCTCAATCTAGCTGCTGTTGGGATGCCGCCCAAGCGCCAGCGTAAGCCGAAGCAGCCATTCGATCAAGGCGTTAACCCGTCCTCCCAGAAGCGTAGAGCGCCAGCAACTAGACAAAATCCTACCCATTTAACGCCTAAACGTGTCCGCCGTGAGGCGCTGCCGTCGCCTCCAGCGACTGCCCCGCCGCGCCGTCAAAGCCCGTTGTCCGAGCCTGAGCTGCAAGCCACCCAAACAGCTGCCTCCGCGCAAGCTGAAGATATCGTTGGCGAGGATGAGGATACTTTCGAGGATGGAGATGGCGATCCGCTGCCTGAGGATGAGGATGAGATCGCTGCTAAGGGCGCTGCCGGTAGTGTTGAGGATGAGGGAGAGCCAGCGTACCGACGTCAAGAAGGCACTCCATGGCTGCCTCGCTCATCGCAAGCGCTAGAGGATGAGGTTAATCCTGTACTGCGCGTTAGGTGGAGGGCTTGCCTTGGTGGTGATATGGAGAAACACTTTATTCCTGAAGCTGCCGATAGCGAGCACGGCGTACGGCTGTACTCGCTGCATTTCGACGACCTATGGCAGTGGGTAGATGACGTTGTTGCAGAATTACGGCCAAAAAGAGCGAAGATCTCATCTGTTTGCACTGTTGTTTACCCAGCTAAGCAGGCCAAACGCGAGCGCGCGATAAAGCGATTGCGGCGAGGTGTTGATGCAACGTGGAATAGCTTTCAGCGCCTTGTTGTAGAGGTTGATAACTATGTCAGCGAGCCAGTAAACGTCGATTTCGAGCTCATCTTGGCTGAAATTCCAGGGGAGCAGCAGCCGTTGCCAACGGTTGTCGACGGTCCTCGTCGACGCACCGCAACGGTGATTCAAGAGGAGGGGCTTGCTGGTGTAATAGCAGCTGAACAAGCAGGTAGCGGGCATGCTATTGCTATCCGGGATAGATGGCGCTGTACAGATACCCATTGCGAGAACTATCCTTATTGCTGCTGGATGGCGCCAACAGCGAGGCAGCCAGCGCGCTTCGAAGATCACCTCTTTGTCAACGGCAACATTATCTCCATGTGGGCAAGAGCAATTACAGCGAGAAGGGCAACGTACGATGAGCCATCTGATGATGTACGGCTTGCAATTTTGAGAGCAAAGGACCTGCGGGTGCATGAGAAAACGCGCAAGTTGCGGGCGGCTGGAGATGGCGACGATGATATCAAAAGCTTAACAAAACTGCTCATCGTTGGACAGCTTGAGCGGATGAACAGGCAACCTCAACAGGAGTCTAACTTGCAGGCAGCTGCACCAACGATAACAAGAGCTGAGGTATCTAGTGCATCTCAGTGGGCGCCTATCCGATATGATCATGAGCAGGAGATTAACGAGCATACTAGTAATTTCTTTAACTACCTTAAGTTAAAATTTCCTACAGTTGGAGAGGACATTAACGAGCTTTATAAGACTCTTGTTATTGACGGAGCTATGGATATCAACCTCTTGATGCAGCCATCTGGTGATATCTTGAAGTTGTGGACGCAGCATTTCAAGCAGCCTCCTGGCTGGTTTTTCACGCTACAAAACACTGCAAAAGAATGGCAAGCTGGGTACCAGGGTCTCACAGATCGTAACTGGAGACGAGTCGAACGTTGTAAGAAAAGAGAAGAGATTGCGCGCAAGAAATTGGTGGTTGAACCGTCTAGCAGTGTTGTGTAGGATGATGGCGAGAATGCTTGAAGCTTAGTGGCCTGAGCGTTTTTGGTGACAGCGGCCCGTGCCCGCTATAAGTTAGTGTTGAGGTTTTTCAGGCGTTTCAAATGCGCTGCAACAATAGTCTATTTGGATAGCCCTATGTACAACACTACAACGTTATGCGATTATAACAGGTTAACTTCCTAAGATAGTTCTATATGTATAGAAATAGCTCTTATTTTTTTAGAATTATTAAATCGCTTTTGTGGGTTGCGCATTAAGGTGTAATCGTTCGCATTTGTATGGTATCATCTACCTATAGAAACGTACTGTGGCATCCATTTAAAAGCACAATTAATAGGGATAGCCACACCTATGGAACCAGCTTCTGCAGTTAATATTACAGCACACCAGCTGCGCTGCATACTCAAGAAAGACCCCAAAGTCAATGAAGTTCTCCGCTTGCGCTGAATTCCTTTTCATCCACCCCTTGAGCTGCTTAAAGCTCTTCTCGATGGGGTTGAAATCTGGTGAGTATGGCGGCAGATACTCAAGGAGTACTCCAGCACTTTGGCAAAGCACCCGTACACGCTCTGATCGATGGATGGAGGCGTTATCAAGCACGATTACTGAGGCTGGCCCTGGGTGAGGATTGCAGAACGGCAGCACTTGAAACTCTAAGAAGTCTTCTAGGATCTCAGATGTAATCGCGCCTTGAAAGATCTTATAGCTTATGTAGCCATCTATCGTCATGGCTGGCAGCAGCGACCACCGTTCTGATCGCCTGAAGCTGTGTGATAGCTCCACCGGCTCCCCGATTGGAGACCAGCCATACTTGCGGTCGCCCGTACGCTCATTGCAGGCGCTCTCGTCCAACGCAACGATCTGCTCCGCCTTATAGTGTTGCGCCATCCTGGCAAGATAGAGGCGGCGGAGTGGCTCACTCTGCTCCTTTGCCCGCTTTGTTGCAAGCTTGCGAGACCATCTCATCTTCTCTAGCTCTCGGTAAACGCTCGCAAGGCTTATCCTAACGTCGTACTCGTCGTACAAGAAGTCCCTCATCTCATCCATGTATGCGCCCGGTGAGCCATTGAGGTATGCCTGAAGGCCTTCGCGCTGAGCTTGCCGGAGTATAGATGGCCGCCCAAGTCGAACGCAGCGCGGCGGATAAGGCACGCCCCAAAACTCTAAGCTCAACCTCAGCTTTGCTACTGTGTTACGGCTCGCACCTGTAGCTCTAGAGATGGCTCGATCACTTTCGCAGGCAGCAATTCGGTCGAGGATAGCCTGGAGAACAGCGGGCTGCAAGCGGTGGCCGGTGCCTGGCATCGCGATGAGATGGGCTCGAGAAAATTGCAACACCAAAAACGCGAGTCAGTAGAGGCGATCGCAGCAAACAATGAACTTCAAATACGTTGTGGGTGTTAGAAAGCGTGGCTGCATCGATTTACTAACAAATTACTATAGGAGTTGATGTTCTTGGCCACCAAGCCAACCAGATCCAGGTGGCTCAAGGTATTTCGAGAAACACCCATAAGAACATAGTGATTTGTGCGAAACATACCAACGTAGGATCCTGACTATTACCTATTTGCGCTGAGTAGGGCCGGTACTGGAATAATAAGTACTGTCACAAGACTTCCGAAATACGTAGAATACGACTAGCGCATTCATGAACATAGTGATTCGTGCAATGTCCGTGTATGTGTGTTATTAATAGTCGTGATAACCGCTCCAGACGCTCGGAACTTGTCACAATAAGGTCTTCCGATGAAGAACCGACAGGATTTCTGATTACCTCCTTATTAAAGATATACATACAGGATGCTAGCCTTGAGGGACAATTTCGGCGAAATCGAGGGTAATGAGGCATGTCGCGCGAGTGTCCACGACTACAAGACTCTATACGGTTGGGGCGGCGCGGCCGGGTGTCTGTGGGGTGATGGGGTTGGGTGGGGTCGGGAACTGGTGTCTGATGTGGAGAACAAATTCGAAGATAATTAGCTAGTGTGCCGATAGATGAAGACATCTTTAGAAGGGCTGGCGAGCTTTCGTTTTATCTAAAGAGCTCCTAAATCCACCAGAACTCTTCTAAACATCTCAAGCATTCACTACTACATTGCTCACTTCAAGATGCTTATTTCTAATCTTATCTTTGTTGCTTTATCCCTTGGGGGAGGAGCCCATGCCTTTGCCATACCCGCCGACCAGAGCGCCAACATTGACTGGAAAGAACTCCAGTGGGATATTTCCAAAATCCATTCTGGGAAACCTATCGATACCGGCCGAGGCGACGAAATCCTAATTCCTCAGCTTGCTAACTGCAGCCTTACTCGCCACAATGGAAGTATAGTCTATAAAATCCCCACTGGCGGTTACGATATTTCTGAGGAACTGTTCGGGAAACTAAATGGAAAAAAGCTAGAGTATGACCTTAATTCTATTCTTAATTTCACCTTCGTCTGCTGACTATAAAAGATCTTCTTTAGACAAGAGGCAATGCAATTCCGACAACCCTTGTGAGTGTGGCACACACAGAACTTGGCAATTGATCGATGTCAGTTGGTCAAAGTTTTTGGGAGAAACAAAGGTCATGTCGTCTCCTCTTTGCGGACCTGGTTCGATTTCAAACACGTTCACTGCGACGTACTCTTACTCAGTATCCACTACAATTACTACCGGTGCTGGCCCAGTAAGTCTACAATATTACGATCTATCAGCACACGATCAAGGCTAACAAAGTTCAGGTTGCATCCGTTTGGAAGGGTATCGATATCAGCGTTGGTTTCTCATACACATGGGGTAATGCCGTTGCAACCGGTTACAGTGCTACTTGCGACGCCTCACATCCATGTATCGCCACATTCAGGCCTTATATCGGTCAGGTCAAGGGAAGGGCCCGATGGACTGATCTGTCTAACAGTGGCAACAAGCTCTGTGGAACCGGCATCGCCGGGAACGTCGAAATTCATCTCCCTGCTACTGAACGGGGTTGCAATAATGACAAATGTGGTGCTGAGGGTGAGCCAAATCATATATCAATTTTTGATGAAATCTAAACTAACTATCCTCTTAGGAGTGTGGGATCATTGTTACTATTTAGGTCCTGTAGCAAAGGGGTATTGCAGGCACATCGGCCCTACTCCTAAGCCTGAGTGCCCCAAAGCTCTGTACCCTGGTGGGTCATCGTAGTATTTCAATTGCAGTGTCAGGTGTTGGACAATGTTAGTGAAAGGTTTAGTACTAGGATTGTATTTAGGAGTAAGGGTTAGGTGTTCAGCTGAATCGCACTCTTAAATACAGAGAGCTTTGCCTAAATATCTCCGAGAAAGCACCTTTTATCTTGAGTTTTTTTTTAAAAAAAAAGACTCCACAGCACGGCCTCAACTACTATATTATCGAATGAAGGTCCCACGTATACTGTCGCTGAGATTCTAGTACATTATATACGACGAAAATCTTGCGTAAAGTAAGAAAATGCACTAGTGAATTAGGGTTCAAGCAATTACCGACAGAGGTTAGGGCACGTGACCTCTCTTCCTACTTAAATTTAGCGTTATATCGTGTCGGCCATAGGGCTTATCCCTTGGCTCCTCCTTAGGCGACCAGGCAGCCACCCATTTACCCGCTAGTACCTTTACGGCCTAGCTCCTTCACTCCCTCTTCCCACTGCGTATATAGACCTCTTTCCGATAGCTCTAATACGACATGATTCTCCCCAACCTTGACACTTGACCGGCTTCTTGATGCCAACAAACTTGCAGCAGCATGTGTCAACTTCCCCAAGTCTGGCACTTTGTGTATTTCTACCAATGCCAAGTGTAAAACCCGACTCGTACAACAGGGCGACACCTGTGCAAAGGTCGCAGACGCGAATAAATCGACATGGACTCAGGTCGCTACTTGGAACCGTGACTTCGGCTCCGATTGCAAGAGGATTGGAGAGTTTGTTGGGGGTTTAGTGTGCATTTCCACGCCAGGGGGAGATTGGAAGAACCCTAGTCCTTCAGCAGCAACACCAACTCCATCGGTCACGTAAGTTGGCTATTTTATCATTCTCTATTGTGGCTAGCGTCCCGTGGATCACCAAACTAACACTTGAAAAAGCCTCCCGCCCTTCTATGGAGTCGATGCTTCTCTCATACCGCAACCGACCTTTAGCGGCATGATCAACGGCAGCGATATCTGGACATACAAGTTAGCCGAAGGCACACGGCTCGATTGCGACAAGTACATCAACGTTACCGACGTCGGCACAAGCACAGGATGCGCAGCCGTTGCCCAGGGTTACGGTATCACAGTCGACCAACTCGTCAATTGGAACCCGTAAGTCATAAACAGCATTTAGAAGTGGTGTGGTTGTCAACACTAATCACTAGTTTAGTTCATTGAGCTCTTCATGCGTCCTGAACAACGACCTCACATACTGTGTCCAAACCTCCATCCTCCACGTCGCCAACGTCACACAATACTGCACCTACGAAGACCAGCCGAGCTTTGGACAAACATGCGATGAGTTTTTGCAGGCTTGGGATTTGGATTACGAGACGTTCGAGGCGTTCAATCCTGGCCTTGGGGCCAAGTGCGACAGATGGAAGCTTGGTAAGTTATCCGATATGTCGCCGTTGATGCGGGACAAAGCTGACAGACCTCACCCAAGGCCACAGCTACTTTGCGAAAGCGATGCACTTTCGCCAACCAGGTATCGTCAAGAACTGCAACAAGTGGGACATGGCCAATACCACAAACTGTAAGCTCCCCACGAACTATCTGTTCACCGAGGCATTCAGCCCACTGAAGGACCCTAGATCTGGAAAATCCATGCCAGATTTTCGAAGACAAATACGGTCTACTCCATGCTCGTTTCGTCGCCTGGAATCCCATGGTACAGCAAGATTGTGAGACCAGCATCATGAACCGGCAGATGATCATTTACTAACAGAGGGTCAGGCTCTGGTATACAGTTGCACAATGACTACTGTGTCAGTATTCCCAATTATGTGCCTACTTATACAACGAGGCCGGTGAGCTCTGCAGCAGCGTGGACAAATCCGTTGGGTACATGGTGGGGTCCTGCCCCAACAACGACAGGATAGGCTGCCGCTTCGGGTTCTGGAGGAACGTTCCTGGGGGACATGGGGCGCCTCCATGAAGGCCTCAGAGAACAGGAATGGCGCAAACACGTATTATATGGGGATAAAAAGATAGCGGTGTCGGTGTGGCCTGCACATTTCAGTTAAACGTTTGCGACTTTGCGCATTCCTTGAATCTGTATTGAATAGCTTCATTGCACTTCCCTACCACACCAACTTCTGCGCTTTCTTGGACCGCTGTTTCTTCTCCTTCGGTTTACTCTTGATCTTCTTTTCCGCAGTCTTCCATTTCTTCCCAGAATCCGCATAGCATTCCCTACCCTTCCAATCTCCCACAACTGCATCCTCGCCAATTCGCGCGTCCAGATGCTCCAACCCAGGTGCTAGCTCAAGCACTTCCATGTAGTGCTCCAGATCCCAGGCCAACATTCCTGGTATGAAATCGATGGGACCTGAATAGTTGCCACCTCCACTGCTCGTTATCGTCAAGTTTCGCAAACTGCCATGAAGATTCTGTAGTATGACGCGTAAAGTGCGCGCCAGAACGTCAAGATCTTGCACACCGAAGTCGAGAGTGTGGAGGGATGCAGTAGAAGCAAAGAATTTTGCTAGAACGAGAAGTCCAGTTTCCAAAGGATGAAGATCCCATGTTCGATTGGAGGTCGGCGAGTTGATGTAGAATCTGAGATACTTGAGGTTGGTAGAGCGGTTAGTGAGGGAAGCGAAAAAATGGCGCGGCGCGCCCCTGTAGAGATCCAGGCGCTCTAGTCGTTCCCAGGATGTTGCGCGCGCCCATAGATCGCAGTTTTCCTCTGATAAGATGAACTCATCATCCTCCAGGGCCAACTCCAAGAGTGCAGGAAAGCGGTCGCCGGGCTGGAAGTCGAAATTGAATGTGCTGTGTTTGATAATTTCCCAGCCCTCAAATTGCGCACGTTGTGGGTATGCGTGGACACCGCGAGATGAAAGACGCAGGACTTGTAGACTGGGAGCTATGCTATTCTTAATCAAAGACAGCTCACTCAACGACCGTTCAGTGTCATCGGGCATAATTCGGTAAACTTCGGTGTCAAGGGTGTACAGTTGAGGAGAAGAAAGTATATCGCGGCTGAGGGGGTTGAATTTGCGATTTCGGAGTATCATATGCAGATGTGCCGAAGGGTGCCATTCGTGAAATGAATCGAGCATGACTGGTAGAGGCGCGCAATTCATGCTCCAGGTGAGGTCCTGCAGGCTGTGGGCGTTCTTTAGAATACCCACTAGCATTGGCGAGATTTCTATCTCAAACCTGTCCTCGTCCTTAAAAGGGCCTATCTTTAGATGTCTGATATACTCTCCAGTGACCCCATTGCTATCCTTGAGCTTCTCTAGTATTTTTGTTGACTGGCTTTGACTAACGGCGGTGCGATCATCGATCGTAATGTTGCGGAAGAGCAAGTACTCGGACCTATTACGGCATGTTCTTGAGACGAGGCGAAAGTTGGAGTAGGCATTCTGATCAGTTTCGTAAAGCTAGCAAAAGTGATTGATCAGAACAAAATAATGTCGTGAAGCAACTGCCCGGGGACGTACATCTTCTACGACAATGCGAAGAATAACCAACGGCAATTGGAGTAGTTGAGAACTAGGCTTGGCAGCCATGTTGCTTAGAGGCCGCTATGTGAGTTGAAGATGTTGCATTTTAGTGGAGAGGAAATAAGAATCGGAATGATAGACACACCAGACTTTGAGCAAAGCTAGGCACGGCGGCGTGATTATCCGCTTCTTTTGCAATATATCCGCCGGTACCTGTTCAGCACGTGGATATTAGACTGCATATGGCGAGCCGCGTGCCGTGCTCCACTTACGCCCGCAGCCCCTTTGCATGCGCGTGCATTTGGGATGCAATCCAACATTAGTAGCATGTCCATTCTGGCGAAGATGCTACCCATTCCATACACCCTTCCGAAGATCGCAGAAGAACAACGCCCGATTCAAAATCATTGTAGTTGTCAACCTGAGGATGGTAAGGTCGTGGTGAGTAGGGCGTAGCCCCGCATGTCAAGTGTTGCACGTGCAACTCCTACCCTAGACAGTTATCGCATGTGGAAAATATCCACAGGCCTGCAAAAGTGGCCGTTGCATACATGTAACGAACAAGATTTAATTGCACAGCTCTAATACTTTACAAAATGTCCATCTCGACAGGAAGTACACATTATACATTATCCGCTGCTGCGACACACAGGAAGCCTGAAATCATCATCATAAAGCTCAATCATTGAACTATCCCAAAACCTCATCGTGCCATCCTACTCCACTCTTTTCCCCTACTCAAGCTTCTACAAAGAACCGCATCGCAGAGACAACGTATTCTTCTGTAAAGACCCCCGACCTCTCCCCTTTGATCTGTCGCAACACTCCTTGTGTGCTAGTCTTGACCTTACTCTCCGCAAATGCGATGACGCAGTCTTGGTTGACAGCTGGATTGTCGTTTGTTTGGAGGCGCTTGGGGCTGCGAGGTTGCTTAGTGATGTTGGGCTGGGGTTTTCTGTTCGATGCGGACTTCGCTGGAGTTTGGGCGGGGTTTCCAACGCGAGATTGGGACGTGGTGTTGAGTTTTGCGGTAGATGGGTCTTGCATGGTATGAGAGCGTGTGGGCCTGAGCTCTCGTTGTCGGTCGCATTGCTTCTCGGGCAAAGGGTTGGTCGAACGCGAAGGAGCTTTTTTGGTCGGATCGGTATGTGCTTTGGTTTGCATGTCGATATCGGGCGTGGTGTGCAGACTAGAAAGGGGGGATGTATTGACAGATCCCGACATCGCTGAGTCAGGCTTGACTGAACCTATGGGCATGGGTGTCGGTGCTGCAGGTTGAACGTTGCTTTGCCTGGTCTGTTGTCGAGCTCGTCGTTGAGCCGAGGCCTCTCTTAGCATTATCTCAGGGTCTTCCAACCAAAATGGATTTGCTTTGGGTCCCTGTACACCCATTATGCGGGTTTCTGATGCAGGACAAGTTTCAGAAGTTCCTTCAACGCACTCGGTAGGGTGTGTAGTCAATAGGCTACCAGACTCTGCAACGTCTGCTTCAGAGCTGCCTGCTTTTTCTGTCGAATCTGTATCTGCTTCCGTTGGCGTTGAAGTCACCGCAAATGGCTTTGATGAATTCCCCGCTCTGAGTGATCTATGTTTCTCTTTGACTTCAGTAATGGTTGAGGGGGGGACAGCATTACATCCACCCAGCGTTGGGGCCGGACAATCTAAATATACTGGTTTCTCTGTCGACCTGCTGCATTCCATAGGCCTAGGATCGTGCTCAGTCAGCCCTGAGTTCTTGCCAGTGGTTACAGTTGTTGAAGTTCTATCGTCATGGTTGTGAGGTCCACTCGACGTTGTACTGAGAATCTTTGCCGGAGTCCAACGACGATCGATCAAAACTGTCCCGTTCCGTCCCTTGACTTCCAGTCGACTGATAGAAATTTGTGAGCCCACATTCTTTGTCCGTTTCGAATCACTCTTCTTCTGAGGAGACAGACTGCGTTTCGGTTTTGTGGGTACGGAATATAAGCCTACAGGTGGCAATGCCCCCGAAGGTCGGCGATGGAACAGTGAGGGAGGTGCAAGCGGGACTCTGGGATCTTGCATCATGGAAGGTTGCGAATGGTTCCAGGAACGCGGATTTGTGGCACTGACTTCGATGCCATCTGGATCGCGATATCCGGGCATCATGGGGGGTACAGAGTAGCTCAGAGCCGGGAAGTCGGCGTTGAGCGAATGTGCAGTTGGTCGCTTTGGCAAGAAGTATGGCACTGTGTACGGACTGGAACTGAACAGTACCTGGTTGGCTCCCGTACTTACAGTCGACAACGGGGTGTGAGTACGTCGATCTAAATTATGGGAGCTTAGTGGAAAGTGCTCGAGGGGACTAGATAGTCCAACATTGAATGGTGGGGTCATATGGCTTTTCATACCGCTAGACATTGCGCCTTCTACGGCTGCATCTGATGGCTGCATACTGTGAGGCGATAGGTGGAGCTGTGGTGCAAAAGTATTGAAAGGACGATCTTGAATCAAACTAGTCGGGTTCACACCAGGCCATTGAACTCTATGCCTTCGATCTCTGTATGCATCTTGTTCATCTGGAACTTGTTTGTAAACCTTTCCAATTCCAGGGGAAGATAGCTCTTGTGCTCCGTTAGTCGCCCGGGTAGACATTCTCTGCAAGTCACCATGAGCGTGCGGAGACACTGAAGGCATGGGGCCCTTCGCCTTTGAGCGGAGCTCTTCTGACAACTCAACGACATGCTCATCGACATGTAAATGGACGACTTTCGGCACAGACTCGGGCTTATGTTGAGATTCCGCGCCACTATCACTTGTTGGTTCGAATGGATAGTTTGTGTCCACCATGCGCTGCGGTGCCTTCAGGTAGCCTACGCCATCGGTAATCTTCCTACCCTCTCCAGCAGTGACGATGATGTCGATGGTACCGAACTTCTTTTTACCTAGCTGTTGCATTTCATACACTTGGTCTGGCGGGTGCATGGTGGCGAGGGCGCTCAAGAAATGTGCTGTAGGGGGGATTTCTCCCGCCTCATTCGTGCCTCGCTCGCATGCCTCGTTCTGTAATGCCTGACATAGTTGCCGCCAGCGTTCTTCCGTCGAAGTGTTGTCACTGTCGTCATTCTTCCTCACAGTCCCGACTGCGGTCGACTCGGGTGGAACAAAAATCCACGGTCGCTCAGCAAGGAAGTCGATCCTGGTACCGGAAAACGTTTGGTGGAGACCCTGAACTCCAGATCTCAGATCGTGGACGGGTATGAATCGGCATCCAGAGAGCTGTCCGTTGAAAAAGACATCGATCTTGAGGGACGTCTTTTGGTCCTGCAGTCCAGATACGAACGACTTGTCAGAGAGATGCAGATGGAGTATCAGTGCTAAAGGCATGAGGTCGATGGCTGCATGCACAAGTGTCTATTAGCCGCTGTGCTGTCAATTGGTCTTCCTAGTACGTACGCTGTGTGGTTTCGGTTGTTGCGTCACTGCCTTTGGCAAAGAGGTCTTTGCCGGCACGAACTTGCATGAAAGGTGCACCTCCCAGCCAATTGAGCTGCAACTTGTTCTCGTCGCCTGGAAATGGCACCGGCTTTTCGGCGAGCAGTTTGCTTTGTAGGAACTTTGCTTTTGACGCCTCGGCCTGCTGCCTAGCTGCTTCACCTTTCCTTAATATGATGTTGCTCGTAGTGGTGTCTTCTAATGGCATTGCGGCTAGACGCGCCGTTATGCCACGCGCAAAGTAGGTAGGCATGACTGCGGGCGAGGGTGAGAGCACCTAGATGGGGCCCAGGTGACGAGTCGCGCCTTCCGAATTTGCAAGGGGGGAGAGTTGTTCGGTTCTGGTTGCGATGGCCGTGCTTTGAGTGGTTATGGCGGGGGCAGGCACTCCCTACTGTTCACCGCCCACGGCCAATTCTGGTACAGCGCTCGGCAGATTAGCAGAAGCGAATGAGAAAGACACATGCGTACATTAGGGCACCGAGATATGTGATATGGAAAAGACTAGGAACTACCCACCAGCATGCAATTCTACATGTGCATGTGACATGCAATGGCAAACATGTGCAACACCAAACTTGAAGCTTACATGTCAAAGCTCCATTTCGCCGTCAGACTCTACAAACCCCCTGCCGCTTCTCTCCTGCTCAGTGCCGCCATTGACAGCCCAGTCGTCAGTTATGATGCCAATCGGGGGACCACCCAAGACGTCGCCGAGCTGGCCGATGGTCTTCTCATATATACTTGCCACACCGCGCTCCTCCCATTCGTCGTCTTCCTCGTCTTCTTCATTGTTTTCAAACCCTTCAAACGTGACAGTTGCCTGACGCCCACTCGCATCTGTTTCCTTCTCCGTATCTGTATCCATTGAGTCGCCAACATAATCTTCGTCGCCCACAACGCTCTCCTTGCTTACCACACGCGTGACGGTGAGGCGTGTACGATCAACAATGCCTTTCAGACGGACCTTGTCTGTCGTAGTGACGGTGCGACCGCCCTCGAAACCGGGTAGTTGGTCGCCAGTCGCGGCATCATGACCGGTGAGCAGGGATGAGAAGGCGTAGTCTAGCTTTGAAAGCAAGCGGAAGGTGGCCTGTGTGGATGGCGTCGAGGATGCGAACAGAGGGAGGAATTCGGCGCCAAGGACGGCCAAGTTGAGCAGGTAGGGAATCTGGAGGTTTGCTTACAGACATGTCAGTAGCGCCCATTTCACCAGCGAAGAATAGCAGCATACGAGACCCAGATACCCAT
Organism: Pyrenophora tritici-repentis; assembly: GCF_003171515.1. NCBI lineage: Eukaryota > Fungi > Ascomycota > Dothideomycetes > Pleosporales > Pleosporaceae > Pyrenophora > Pyrenophora tritici-repentis. Next base: position 1,017,391 of record NC_089395.1, read on the forward strand.
ACGACATCTACCAGCCCATCAAGATCCTTTGCAACTTCCCAAAAGGCCTTGTAGCCTTCCTCTTCACCTGGCGCAGGCTTTAGCTTCCGGTTGGTCATACGATTATCTACACGCTTCTGGATGCTATTGACACCGTGGTCTAGGTACTGGATCAAGTCGGACTCGCGCCATCCGCCAGGCTTGAGTGGGTGTTTTCGTGGCTGCGGCAAGGGCGATGGGTGCTGTGACGGCGCATTCGAGGCAGGCGGCGTAGGCTGGCCATCTACCATTGTTGCGCTATTACTATCTTGCACTGTGGCCATGATGATCAAGTCACCGTGTCTATCAACTGGCATGTTCGGTTGTGTGCGCGCGTTTGGGCGCGTTGGAGAGTGTCAAGGTGGCAGGAAGAAGGCAAACTGAATGAGTAAGCGGCGGGGTGCAATCGTCATGCTACCCCTACTGTACACGTTTGAGGTTGTGTCTGGCTTATGCAGTGAATTGTACATGTAACAACTGTTGAACGTAATCTCTGCTGTCTTCTGAGTCGAGTGTGAAGGAAACATGGGCGACTGGTGAGGATGCCATGACGTTCGCCGAGGGGCTGCCAGTTCCCCCGCAGGAGCCTCCGACACAAGGCCTTGCACTCACCACCTAGACAGAGAGTATTTATCCCAGGCCTGTACCTTCAGCATTCAATATGCATCATCAGACCTTGTCTGACCAGCAGTGCATGCGTATTGCTTATTGCCGACACAATGGGAAAGTTGCTTGCTTTCGGAATTGCATGGCTGACTCATGTCGGCATACCGGACTAGTCGGAGTTCAGCTGCCATGCTAGGCCGCCATGCTGATTAATCACCAGCGCCCTTCTCATGCGCGCCCTACGAATAAACTTCGACATGTTCTTGACGCGGCCTAGACGCCTGGTTAGGTCACCATGGTGGTCTTTGCGCACTCCTCCTGCTCCAAGTTGAAAGAAAATTCCATTGCAAATGCAACATCGGAGGACGCCGATGGCAGCGTCAAAGATTGAAACGCGACTTTTATTGACTCTACTATTTAACGGCATAACGCTGAAAATTTGCAAAAGAGCCAATCGTACCGCATATCCACTCATCGTATGCTCTTAGCGTTGGCAGTCACCCCAAACATTCCGTCTTTGTCCTTCACACAGGGCAATTGGAGGCTCGACTTGCTGCAAGACGACTGCTACACTGTTGTTTGACGCTGCAGCCTAACGTGACCCTCCATTGAACGGTGCAAACATGTAAAAGACGCCTTCGAGACCGCTATTAATGTGGGTGCTGTTCTTTGGTTGTAGTAGGCTTCCAGAGAAAAGCACAACCTGTCGCTCGATTAGGCTTAACGCATGGCGCTATCGGCATAAAGGGCCTGGCTTCTTGAATGGACAACTGAAGGTCCCGCGTGCCCGACGGCAAAGCAAGCCATCAGCGCATCCCCCAGCGCATCATCCTGCAGCCAGCAAACTTCACATCACGTATTCTGCCGCCTGGGGATGACTCAAGCCAGGGTGTATGCAGATGACATGTATAAGATCGCCTTAGGCCCAACTTGTTTTGGCTTTTGATTCAACCTTATCTCCGCTTGCCACCTCAATCCCTTGCTCTAACTCGTACTATCGCTACCCCGGTCACTTCTCCGCATTGAACATATCTTATCTTCCCCGCCTTGTCTTCTGCTTTGCTGGTGAGAACGTTTCGACATGCCTTCTTCTCCAGCTTCTTCCGTCTCTGTACAGCCAGACAGGATGCAGGCGCTTGGAAACCAGATAGGTTACAAGGTCCGCAACATTTCGCATCATGGCCAGCCCAAAATCGTCATCCATCTGGACGACAGCAATGGCCACCAACAGAAGTTTGTCACAAGCTACTCTTCAATGGACACCCTCAACGGTACAGTCACCATTACCGCGCCGCATGATACACGCTTCGAAGATATTGACATTGCATTCACTGGTAAGTTAGTGCTATTTCCGTGCTTCTAGAAGACAACCATGGACCGGCGTATACAATGTCACCGCTGAAAGGTTCCATCGTGCAACGCAGCTATGTATAGCCTGGCATTTTGGTCTTTCTATTGAGAAACTTTAATGAGTGCGACTGGTAGCTGACACAGCCCAGGTACAAGCCAAGTGTACGTAGACAGGATGACAACCACGCCGACTATGACAGGACGAACAGAGGCAAAGCACCGTTTCTTGACTCTTAGACAGCCAATAAACGAATCAAACTTTCCAACCCCAAGAATCTTTGAAGCTGGGAAGGCGTACATATTCCCCTTCACCTTCACAATCCCATCGCAGTTACTGCCCAAAGCCTGTTCACACAACGTCATCTCAGATCAAGTCCGCGAACAACATCTCTTGCTACCACCCAGCATTGGCGATCCTGACCTTGCCGGTTTCGGTAGCACACTGCTCGATGATCTGGCACCAGACATGTCTAAGATTACATATGCAATCCAAGTCAAGATTGCGCACATGCGCGGGGGAGAAGGCTTAACTGTACTCGCGGATAAGACAAAGAAAGTCCGCGTCAAGCCTTCATTTCCCGAGCAGCCTCCACTGACCATTGACCACAACGAAGACTACCGACCGCGACAAGAGAAGACGGTCAAGAAGGGACTATTCCAGGGAAAGCTTGGAACCCTGTCAGCCAAGACCGTCCAGCCGCCCCCTCTGGTCATTTCAGGAGCTCGATCCGCTGAAGGCAGATCAATAGGCACCATGGCCAAGCTGGTACTACGATTTGATCCCATAGAGGAGACTGCTGCCCCGCCGAAGCTAGGCTCACTGTCGACGAAGATAAAGGTTGCGACTTATTACGCCTCAAGTCCCAGGCAAAACTTCCCAGTACGATCGAGCCTCGGCTTCGACTTATCCCAAGGTCTCTACTCCGAATACGCGCCCTTGTCCAACCTCTGCATTGCATCAGCGCAGTGGGAAAAGCATGATGCCACCTTCAACCCTCCTGCTGCATCTCTCCTACGTCGTGACTCTGGAATCAGCGACTGCTCAACGACGAGTGAAACCGAAGAAGCTTTTGCCATTGGTATCCTTCCCGCGTCCAAGGACTACAAAAAGGGCACCTTCTACACAGCCCAGATCCTTGTGCCCATCACCCTCTCTATGACGAGAAATTTCATTCCTACCTTTCACAGTTGTCTCATTTCGCGAATTTACACCCTTGCGCTACAATTCCATGTACATGGCTGTTCCAGTCTGCGTCTCAAAGTTCCCGTCCAAATTTGCGCCGAAGGCAGCGATACCGGGATTGAGAACGCAAGGGTGAGGAGTGTGGAGGAGACTGCATTTAGGACTGCAGCGGAAATATTTGTGCCAAGGAGTATTGCACCGCCAAGTTTTGAGGCGAGCAGGAATGCCAGCGTCAGCATCAGGGAAGAGATGCCACCTGATTATACCGCGTTTGCGCCATCTACGAGCAGATGTACCATCAGCCACTCGGTTATCGCTTGAGGATTCCAAAGGCAGGGACGATATACATTAATCCCGTGGACCTTTCATCGACGGCTGCTATAGAGAGACTTGTCACTTTTTCTTTTCAAATTTCGGCGTTGAGTGTCACGATCAAATTATCCACAGCATACTTAATCTGTCAGTCTCATGATGAGATTCATCCTAGTTACTTTAGATGCAAGATACCCAGTCTTCAATTCTGAAAAAACTAATACACCGTTGATCCTAAACATTGTCGATGCTTCGCGTACTCGTTGCCGGTACCATGGAAACCAGTGCTGGTGCCGTTTAGTGTATAATGTATTCATTTCATCAGGAACGATAAAAACCCCCAAACATATGTCTTGAAGATGCAACAAAATCTAACATTAAATATATCGATCACGCATACCAGTAAGCTAGGTGGGTGCCCCCCACGATAATGCATCCATCTCATAATGTCTTGGCAAATCTGTGTCCACGGAGATCTCGCCACAACCTCAACCCACCTAGGTACCTGAACCTCACAAATCCCATCTCACCAAGCTTTCTCCCATCAACCAAAAATCAAAGGAATCATGGCCGAGCACCCCTCCTTCACACTAGCGGGCCTACGTAAGTCAATGCGCTGGACATTTGCGTGTGGGTAGGTCTGACGATGCCCGTGTAGTGGCTTGCGGAGGAACAGCCGGTTATCTCCGAACACGCTCAACACCCAGCCTCGTCGCAGGACTTGGACTGGGTATATCGTATGCGTATGCTGGTATGTTGAACACCGTCCCATTTCGAAATTCCACCGCATGGGAACACGGAGGTCTTGTTGATGGTTTGGTGCTCGTGACCTCGGCAGCCGCCTTTCACCACATGAAATCTCTTTGTGGCAACGATTGCTGACTTGGTAGGCTACCGCATCAAGCAAAACCAGGATTATGGCACTGAGCTCGCGCTGGGCAATAGTGTGTTGCTAATGGGTTCTGCGATTCCTCGCATTGTTAAAACGGGTGGGCGTGCGCCGGTGCCGATTGCGTTGGGTGCGACGGGTGCTTTGGCGACTTGGTATTATCAGAAGAAGATGCGCGAGTTTAGGTATGGCGTGTGAGTGCTGTATGGCGGTGGTGGTTTAGGGAGACAATGTATTGTATGTGCAATTATAAACGCTTCTCAAGGACTACTCTTTATATGTTTTAAGCCATGTGGTCGTTTTCTGTTCATATGATACTCTTATAGCTTATCAGAATCTCGTCCGCATCACGACAGGTTCATTGTAAGTTTCAGATAATAAGTGGTGGCTTTGGAATAAATCATTGTTATTTAACTTCTATAAATGCAAGTCTATGATGCCTGACCGTTCTACGAACGCGGCGACATGGGGTATCAACAACAATTTCTCCAACATCAACAGAGCAGGAGCTGAACTCCGTCTGCTTTCACACAACAAATGTGTGAGCAAAATATCGGATCCTTGATAACTCCAACACTATACTAGCAAAGGAAAGGTGGGTATATAGATAGGGAAATCGTGGGGAATGCGCGGTGTATACGTGGACTGGCCGTGGGGAATGCGCGATGTATGCGTAGACTGGAATGGAAGTCATGTAGGGAAGGCTTTGTCTAGTCCTGCTATTTCCGTGGGCAGCTAGGCGATTGTAGTCGAGACCACTGCGGCATTAGGAGAAGACTTTGATGTCTAGACAATTCCCCATCTTGGAAAGCACCTACTCTGGCAAGAACTATATAGGCTGTTGATTTGTCTTACGAGTCATCTTCTTGTCATTTGGGTTCCGCTTTGCCTTAGCATCCAGAACTGGATTGCCAGGCGCTGAGTTGTTAGCACCTCGACGGGAACTCAGAATAGTCCCCACAACTGGATTCGCACGCTCCGCTTGGGCTGCGTCCTCGTTAGCTGGTGCAGTTTTCCATTTGTGCAAAGCTTTCTTCTTCTTGGCTAGCTCCTCCCGAAGTTCGGTAACATCTTCTCCCAACATATCGAGGCGATCAACCTCTGCCTGTAGATCGGTGCACTCCTTCTGTGCTTTTGCCTTGGCTTGTTCACCTGTCAACGGAGTTGCGTCTGCGTCCTCCTTTAATATTCCCCAGGTTAACGTGTCGCTACGACCAAGCATGCACAGAACGCGTTTGGGACGATCTTTGTGGACGATCTTTGAGTGCTGAGTGCATTGATCTGATTTCACGAGGAATTGGTTTTGACACCGAACCCGATATGTCTTCCCGTCGAAGACCACATCTACCCACTCAAGGCAGAATGCAAATGTACCATTGGCGAACGACTTACGCGTCTTTGCTCCGCCGTCGGGGATGTGATGGCCATTGTTGAACATGGCACCTGTTCCGCCGTTCATCATATCCGAATGGAAACTACCATCATTCCAAACTCGACACGTTCGTGATAGTAGGTCACTAAAGTCCCGCACCACATCTTCGTCGTTGTAGTGTGCTTCTTGAAAAGCCAAATGAGCTGGTGGCTCTGGCTCTGGCGCCGTCGCCGTCGCCGTCTTCTTTCCCTTCTTGGTCAGATTGTTGTGCTTAGACACGTGGGGCATCTTGAATGCTGGTGTCGATAGTCTTGCTGGAGATTGTAAGGTGTTGGATTCTGGTCTAGTTGGAGCTGGTGGTCGAGCGATCAGGGGAGTGCGGGTTGATGTCGTAAAACATCTGAGCGGGGAGAAAATTATATAGACAGATGGGCGAGAGTGGATAGCCGGACCTGTAGCGCTTGAGTGCTGTGCGGCTATAGTCGCGAATGCCTTGTAGTCGCATAGGTGGCGGGTGTAGTACCTTCACACCTGCACTGACTAGGCGAGTATTCATGACGAGTGAAACGTCTCAAGCTTGTGATAGAACTCAACATTGTACGGCGCATACTGTGTGAAATCGAACATAAACCAATGAAGCCATGAAATCGTAGTGATATCAGCTTTCTTATAAAGCCAAGCGCCAATACATTCTAGTAATGTATCTGGATCAAGGCGGACAGCACGTATCTAAACACACCATATCATAACTCAACAAACAATTACTATAGTTTCCCTCCACATTGTTTACTCAAACTGGCTGTACAGCCCCGACAACACGCACGTGCCAGGATTAGCCCCACGAACTCTTTGTGCGCAACACTGTTCAGTCTTCATTCACGCACTAGGGCAAGAGCAAAAAGGCTGGGTGAAGCCCTCGTCAGAACCATGTAATCGACGCTTCTCATGCTTCACGCACTAGTTCAGCCCCTCCTAACATATGTTCCCACTCCCGCTCTACCCTCCTCACACCTCATATCGCGCACACTTCAATCCATCACACACAACCACTGAGATAACGCACCGTTTATTGCACATTCGACAAGCAAACGTAAAACCTCAATACCGGCAGCATGGCTTTCGGCCTTCGCAAGGTTGCCAAATTTGGCAAACGTATTTGTCACTCGATTGCTGGTAGCTTTGGCCACATGTCATCGTCCCAAGACGTGACTACCACTTCTTTCGACACTGCTTGTCGGGCAGCTTCCTCTTCTCAAGAGACGATTATGACCCATTCACTGGTAGACTCGGAGTCTACTGCGCCAACGGAACACTCTCTCCCTCTTTCAGACTGTATGCGCAAGAATTTCAAAGCTGTTTGCAAGAAGTTCAAGCTAGATTACCGCCACGACACTGTCACTGGTACTGCGATGATTGCTACAATATTCGAGGTCACCTCGGAAGATGCGCCAGAACCTACCATGGAAGGTGTCCCGGAATCTATCGCGACACATGTGCCAGAACCCATCGTCCAAGATGCCCCAGAACCCACCTCGGAAGACACTGTAGAGGTCCGAGACGAGGAGGGTGACAATGAGGGTGATGAAGACGACGAAGACGACGACAATAACTGGGGCCATCGCCGCTGTGACTTCAAGATCACTAATACCATTCCTGAAGCAAAGTACGTAGAGCTTTTCCGTATCACCAAACTCATGACCGACACCATCCAGGACATTCGTGTAGTGGGTCGAAAGCATGGGTTCTACAACGCTGCGACATTCGTCGAAGTCAAAGACGGGGAAAACGTCACTGAGTATGTGGTACGGGTTCCAGGACACTCGACAACCGATCAATGGACTGAAAACGATGCCTACGTACTGGAGCGTGAGGCCCAGCTCATCGAGCACATCCGCAAAAACACTACGGCGCCAGTGCCTCATGTCATCGCCTACTGTTCCAGTCACGATAATCTGTTGGGTTTCCCGTACATCCTCATGACGAAGCTACCCGGCCAGACTGCTGACACCATGTGGGACGACGGTAGCCAACTGTCTAATCAGGCGCCAGAGTTTGGTTTCGATCCATTCTATCTGGCGGCTGACGTCCCGAGCGCAGTCATGGAAAAGAAGCGTCTGAGATTTCTTCGCTCATTAGCTCGCATCATGCTGGAGATTCAGACTCTCTCATTCCCGCATATCGGAATGCCGATTTTCAATCCAGACGGTTCGCTGGAAGAAGTAGGCCCATCTTTCTGCGTCCACGAAAATTATCCAGACACTCTTTTAAAGGTGAACGCTAGGCCACGAACCAACGGATATCTTTAGTCGATCGGTTTCAAGACGATTATCTCCTTTGTGACGATCGTGAAAGCGCGACACTCTGCATGGCAGCCGAAGCCATTTTCCATATGATCTTCAACCTGCCTGTTTTTACAGAACAGAATGAGACATTCACCATTCGCCACAATGATCTCGACCTGCAAAACATCCTCGTCGAGGAAGAGGGCAACATCACGGGTATCATTGACTGGGACAATGCAATTGCCGCGCCGCGTAGCATCGGTACAGCAGCAGTACCTGTCTTCTTGCGAAACGACTGGTTCCCAGACTGGGCAAACGACCTGCGCACCCCCCAATCCATGGCGTGGAATCACCATTATTACCGCCAAATTTACGCCGCCGCCTTGATGGAAGCTGGTAGCGAGAATGCAAAGTACACGATCAAATCCGCGCTCTATCAGGCTGTATGGTGTGCAATTACCGGTAGTGGTAGCCAAACAGACTTGGTCGAGAAGGTGCTTCGCGAGATTCCGAATTTCCGGGGTACTAATGTGAACGATTTCAAGTTGGCACTCGGTCAAGGCAAATGGACAGCAGCCGAGAACATGCTTAAGAAGCAATTGCCCAAGATCTTCGAACCGGAGCTACCACCCGAGGGACTCCTAGCAAAACTAGATTTTGAACTAGACATGCAAACGACCTGGTGGACATCTTGCGACGAGCTGATTGCGTTATTCGAAGCTAAACGACGTGTGGCTGATGATAGCGCCGAGGAGTCGGATGATAGCGCCGCCAGCTGGAATACGACGGAGTTCCGTACATCACCGCATGTGCTCATCTGACTGAGCAGGATTTCCGCCTCTATGCAGCAACCACCACCGACTCCCGGGAGGAAGGAAGACGGAATTGGCGCGATTTCGGCATCCAAATCAACGTCCCGGTCCATCGTGACTGCCTGCAGCCTAGATGGCTCTATGGAGTGGGTTGCAGGTACGCCTCCATCGCCATCGGCATCGGCCTAGTAGCTGAGCCATCGCAGAAATGGGCCGGATGGTTTGGCGATTCAGTGTAGCTGAGTCGGTCGGCAATTCCAAGGTCCGTTTGGGTCTGCGCTCGTTTGGTGGGCGTATTCGGCGTATTCAATGAGCATACGAAGGCAAGAAAAGATCAGAAACAAGGAACAGCAAGTAGGTGATTAGTATACGGCGTGGATATTTTAGCCGTTTTCTGTTTTGGTCATGTACAAAGAGAAACTTGACGTAGAAACTCGGAGCAATGAACAAGAAAACTTGATATTTTGACAACTTTCCCGCAGTTTTTCCGTGTCGACTCGTGAGATAACGGCGAAGACTAACATAGTGACACAGCGTTGTAACCCTGATGATTGACATCGGAAACTCGGAACCGCAAACGAGTCATTGCCCGGTCTATATACTAGGAAATTGATAGGAAAGGGGGGATACCGAAGGCCATGCAGCTCGCTGTCGTAAGCCACGTTACTAAACCGGCAGCCATGGAGTTGTATCCGGGCCCCATATCCAGCCCCATACAGGCTCCATATTTGGCCATCTGGCCATCATGCATGGGACATACGGATCCGCATGTGTGTGACGAAATCCAAGAAAAGCTCATGCATCACTGTGCATCCGATCTTGGGACATTGACGATACGTATGGATTCCAAATGCGTAATGTGGAGGCTGGGCAGAGGTGAAATCATGTGCATGACCTGCTCTATTGGGTTTGAACGATCGTCACTCACTGTGCTCCAGACTTTGGAATCAATCCAGCTCGTCCCGAGGGCCATCGGTTGTGATACCGGATGCCTGGAGCGTTCACGGGGAAGCGGATACTGTGCTGTGCTATGCAGTAGCGACATGACTGCTTGGTTAGCCAGGGTCTTGTTCAGGGTGACAACTGGCGCGTCTCTAACATCATAATGACGCGGTTTTGCATGTTGAACGTGTATAATTTCCCCGAAACGCGTGCAGCTGAGGCTGAGGTATCGTAGATCTGCAAGCTGAACCTCAACGGTTGGACCCCACATCTGCAACCGTTCATGAACGGTTGCGAGAACCCTCGGATTGTGGCATGCGAAAGCGTTTCGCTGCTTCGGGATTGACGTCAGACGGCTGATCGTTTGCTCGTGTCTTTCATGGATGAAGGGCCGATATCACCGTATAGGACCGAAATGTGCAGCAACCGCGCCCCATACGCTCCGGGTACGAATTCCTTGATGTCATGGGCGGACTTCTAGATGTGGTATACCGTGTAGAACCCATGAAGCAAATCAACAGCATTAAACTGCATATGTTGTCACTTTGCACTGTTTGGTGGTTGTTTAGCGGCTCGGTAACGTGACAAAGGCGTCTTCGGACCGACCCAGGGCCAGATTGTCTAGTGCACAAGTATGAAAGCTTCATGCAAGACATCTTGGAGTGGGTATAGTGGAGAGCGCGTGTCGGAAAGTGCATCGGAGCTTTGGGGCGTTTGAGGCGTGTGAGGCGTCGTTAGCGACTATCCGGTGGTTGAAATTGGCCAAGTCTCAAAAGTCAGGGACCTCAGGTGGTTTATGCTGGTGGGGCCCACCCATCTTCGATATTGTCACAGCCGAGATCTGGAGTCTCAGCGGGGCGGGTCGGGCTGCTGGCATAGGCGATGTCGTGCTGTTGCTGGCTCTCGCTTGACGGCAGCCGTATCTGACGGCAGACGGAATAGCTTCCAACGAGAAGTTTGATTAGGAAGATAATGCAGACCGCGTAATGCCAGCGAGCGGAAAGTGGGTGAGGATGGGGCAGGGAGAGCGGCTTCAGTCTTCTCCACGGATGCCTGGCTAGCCATGCTCGTTGCTTTTTGGAGGCCGACCGACAAGGAGCGACTGTTGACTTTTGAGGTTTTGTGATTGGAATCCGACAGATGGCGGTTGAGCACATGAATCATACCCCACTTCTTGGTATTGCAATGTGTATGATTTCAGAATAGCGAGGTAACCCCAGAGGGGAGCCAAGGAGCGCAATGAAGCAGGCTCAAGGGCCAACACGTGCGGAAGATTGGATATTGACGAGAGCTAGCAGATAGACTTTACGATGACATCTAGATACAGCTTAGCAGAATATGCACAGATTGGCGCTACCGAATGGCAGACGTCGACATAGCTGGCACGTCACGAAGCGTCGTTGGCGGTGAAGCATGCTAGCCACGAAAGGTACTGTCATCCCTAATGTCATCGAGGATCATGCTGACTCGGACTTGAGCTCGCTAGACTTGCTGTAAGAGGAGCTCAGAGTTGGGCCAATTTACGATGCGTAGCCGTGTCCGCAACAACGAACCAGATGTGAAGGTGTCGTGCATGACGAAGGGCTGGTGTCTAATCGCATCGGAACTGCCTGCATGTCAAAAAATGAATGACGTCGCCATCCAGACATGGCGGAGACAGCACCGGTTGGGCGCGGGTCGTGAGTGAAGCACTTGGCGGCGTTGACATTAGGCGACAGCGGAAGGCCCGCGTCCCAACGGAGGCGCAACCTGCCTCGCCGACACGAAGGTCAGCATGTATGTCACTGGGATAGTGGTTTGGCGCAGTGCTCAACAATGGCTGCGGCGCAGGCGTGCAGGCGTGCAGGCGTCCAGGGCCGAGTGGTTGAGTCATCTGATCGTCGTAATCCATGGCGCGACGACGACGAGGACGACGACGTCTTTCGCAATGCTTCTCCACGAGGCCTGAGGCGGTGATGACCTACACATGGTGACACAACGGGTGGGATGGTGATGTGCAAGATTGGAAACACGTGACGGTGTAGGGCGGAATTCCCTTTCTAGGCGTCACAACGTGGGAGCTGCTGCAGGGTCCAATGAAGGCAACAACAGTGACAACGTCGAGGAAGGCGCACCGGGCGGACATGCCGTTGCAAGGATGGCCGGCCTATGTATGGCAGGAAAGTGTGTCCGGTCTTCGGAGAGTAATCACGAGGACAGCGTGCATTGTTTCGAATTAGGAGCCACATGAAGCAACACGGCAAAGTGAGGCTTAAAGGGCGACATCCGTGGGGGTAAGCGCAGTGGGTAGACGAGTCGAGTGGTGGTGGTGGTTACGAGGATAATTCGGGTCGTCGCTAAGGGCCTTTTTTGTCTTGAGTGGGCTAGAGGCTTGGTTGGTGTTGAGGGTATGCAAGTAAGCACGCAAGCACCCAAGCGACATGATGACTACCCCAGAACGGCAGACCATGGGGTAGCTGGCGCGACCAGGTCTGTTTGCTCTTGCTCATGTTTTGACGAGTGGAGTGGGAAGCGACTTGATACACACGTCAAGCCGCTAGCAAGGTGGGCTCATGACGCGCAGCCGTCGTCGTCGAGGCGAGGACATGTGAAGGGGGTATGGTAGGATACAGGGCGCATCAAAGGACAGGCTAATGGCAGCAGCGGCCTGTTAGTTGGGTGCTTGTGTAAGAAGGCCCAAGAGGGTCAAACAGCCGAGAGGGCTCCGGGCTGGCAGATGCATTCTGCCGACCCGGCCGAGTCTCGAAACGCATGCAGCGACAGTGACAGTGAAAGCACGGGGGGATTGCTGGCGTCTCGCCAAGGCTGCAGGTAGAATAGACAGCCTGCTGTAGTGGTAGTGGTAGGGCAGTAGGGCAGTAGGGCAGTGGTGGATATGGTGGTGCATATGGACTGTGGACCCAGACAAGAAAAGGTGTGAGTACTACCAAAGGACTACTGTATGTACAGTATACCCTACAGACCAGGGCGCTTGGGCGTCAGCGGCGGTTCGCAGAAAGCTACAGCAAGCATGCACGGTACTGGCTAGGTATGATGCCAGGTGAAGTCGGCTGCGACGACAAGGGAGGACGGATGAGCTTTGACCAAGTATACAATTCAACTATCACCAATACCAACAGAATGATGCGCCGGTTGTATCTCGGACAAAGCGGTGGCGGGCTTCCAGGTCGCGGACTGGCTGCGCCACGTGGAAGAGAGACGACGGCAATACAGTAGTCTGAGTGGTAGGCCAGACAGTCGGCCGAGCGGCACTTCCCATGAGGCAAAAGGGAATCGTCTTCTAGAAGGACTGGGAATGTTGACATGTAGCACCGATGCATCTTAGGAAGCCGTGCTGGGTCGACTCGAGGCTACCGCCGGCACTGGCACTGGACTGACTGGTGGCCAGGGTGGGCTTGTATATGCACCGCACGACGGCGTGACACTCGACGACGCTCTCGACACTACCGCTCCGGCTCTAGTAGGGGCGCGTACCAGTACCAGAGCAACCGTGTGGCCGTGCTCTCGTTCCCAAACCATGGCATGCAGATGCCTCGGCCGCCAGTGCCGTACGAGAAGGCGAAAGCACATGACTGTGTTTCTGTCGCTTCAATTTGCAACCAGGCTGAGCTGCGAGCAATCGACGACGGTACCGCATCTGCCAGATCCTTCCGCACTTGACTAAGGGACCCCAGCCGTGGCTTTCGTCACATCGTCAGCGATCGCCCTTCGTCAGAGTTGCACCTTTGCTGTCGCCGACGCATACAGGCACAGTAGCGCCTGCCCGCAATTGGCCGCACCCACCCACCTCTTTTCAGGGATGCTCCAAGCTGCAAGCACGCCCGCCCGCTCGTCCATACTAACCTCGTCACCGCTTCCACGCCAACATATAGCCCCCCAGGCCCCGGGAACGAGTTCACTATAATTTTGTGTATTTTGAAAGACGGCTATTTACCAGCGCTATCCTTTCTACCCAAACTACTGCCAAACTTGCAGTGCAAAACACGCATCATTCAAAAAGAAAGACTTGTGCCCCAGCCACACCGCACACACCCACCTACGCCACACCAACCGCACAGTCATCTGAAACCCGCGCCTAAGCACTTGTCGGCGCACCACCATATTATCCTCCCCTCCCCTCCCCTTCCCTCCCCCATTGCCTGTCTTCAAGACTCTTTCTCTCCCCCACCGTGAAGCTGGATTCCTACGAGCATCCGCCACCTCTCTCCCACTCGCCGCGCGAATCTACCGCAGCGAGCACTCCCATCACCACTCCTGTCGAACAGCCCTCGTCGCCGCAGTTTGGCCGTACTAACAAGGACCCGAGCGCGAGCCTCTTCAACCACTGGCACCGCAAGCCCCAAGAGCTTGTGGCCGGCCACCAGCCCGACTCGGACGTGCTTTTTGAGGACGCGGGCGACTGCAGCTTCCCGCTGTTCCCAGAGGAGCCGCGCGTGCAAAGCGGCTTCGCAGACATGGCGACTGCTTCGCCCATCGACATTCAGACCCCGCCACGCTATGGCTCCAATTCACCACAGAACCAAACCTCTAATCTGACGTCTGCTCTGAGGCAGGCCGAGGCTCAGCCCGACCTCGCCACAACACCGGGCCTGCTCAACCCCAACAATTTCGACTTCCATGCCAATGGCACTCGTCCGGGCATGGGTGAGCGCCACCCCTCCGTCACCATGCTCGGCTCTTCCTTTTACGGAAACAGCAGCGCCCGTCCCATCACTATGAAGGACCGCGGCCGGCGCGAGAGCATGAACATGGGCAGCTTCGCCGGTGGCATGAGCTGGGGCGGCCACTCAGTGGGCTCCTGGATTCGTGATGAGTAAGTTATATGTAACCCTTCTGTCAGCGCCTACCATGTCTAACACTCGGCCAGCATCATGATGGGCACCTCGCCTGCTCCCCTCGCCCAGAACTCGCCCTCATTCCACTCGTCATCGTACCTGCCCAAGATGGAGGCGGCCTTTATGAAGGACTTCACCTGCTGCGGCCTCACCCTGGCCTCGCTGCACGACCTGCTCCAGCACTTTGAGGAGACACACGCCAACACACCCGCTGCCCGCCCTCAACAACCACCACAAAATGGCTTCACATCACAATCGGGCGCCCCTACCAGCTCAATAGCGCCCAGCCAGACCCAGGGCGAGACATACAACCAACAGAACGGCTTCCAATCAAGATCAGGCTCCACAGGCGCACCCCGCCAGCGGATAGGCTCCGTCAGCCGCTCCAACCTGTCCACTGTCCAGGACATGGACTCGCTAGACGACATGGACATGGACGACATCAACTTTGAGACTCTCGGCCCCATCGAAGAGCAGCAGCCCATGCAGCAATATCCCGTCCAGAGCCAGTTCAACCAGAACCAGAACCAGCAGCCGCAGCTCAACGTCAATGTCAACCTCGCCAACAACATGCAAAGCCACCAGGGCATGCGAACATCGACGCCCACGACGCCTTCTGCCTCGCAGCAATTCAACCTCCAGAACAACCCTACTGTCTCATCCGTCAACACACCAACGCTTGGCACGATGCCCATGCAAAACCACAACTTGACATCGCCCGAATCATCACACCCTGGCACACCTGCCGAGCTCGACATGGACTTTGGCGGTTTCAACCCAATGATGGGCATGGACATGGGTATGCCCATGGGCATGAACTTTGGCAACGGCAACGGCAACTTTGGCATGGGCGCCTTTGACAACAACGGCACCATTGACCAGCCAGGCAAGCGTCTGTTCAGCAAGCAAGGCGCCGGTCTCAACCAGGCTCAGCTCCAGGCCGCCCTCAAGAACTACCAGCTCAGCGGCAATGACCAGAGCGAAATGGCGAGGAGGCTACGAGAACAGCAGCTCATCAATGGCGCAAGCATACCCCAATTCCCCTTCCCTGAGGAGGTCAAGCCATTCCGATGCCCAGTCATTGGGTGCGAAAAGGCCTACAAGAACCAGAATGGATTGAAGTACCACAAGCAGCATGGTCACCAAAACCAGCAGCTCAAGGAAAACGACGACGGCACATTCTCCATTGTCGACCCCCTGACATCCATCCCTTACCCGGGAACTGTTGGCATGGAGAAGGAGAAGCCATACCGCTGCGAGGTCTGTGGCAAGCGATACAAGAACCTCAACGGTCTCAAGTACCATCGCTCCCACGCTCCCCACTGCAATCCTGAACTGGCCATGCAGAAGCTTGGGCTGACGGGTTCTCTCCAAAATCTTCAAAACGCAAATGTTGCTGGAGCCGGAATGGGTGGCATCGACCCTTCCATGTTTTAGAGCACAAGCTCGTACAATGCCTTCAATTCTCCCAGTCGCTATTGCTGCGTCTCACCCAATTGTCCTCTTCTTAATACCCAAACGTTCAACAATCGCGACCAAGCTTGCGTCTTTCGTCTATAGACCTTGTTTTCCTTATCGACTGATGCTGGCCAGCAACATGAAAAGTCATGACTGAATTCAATTTTTATCTCTGCATCACCTGGCGTTTCTTGGATTGGACCATCAGCAACACATCTAGCAAGCCAGCCAGGCCTGATTCTTGGATAGACTGTTCGTTGGCCGTTCTATGTATTTCAATCTCTGCACATCCTTAGAGTTGTGCATCTCCTTTGACCGGCACAGAGCCTGGCAGGATGACATCGTTTGCAGGAGAGCCGTTTCGAGCAGCCCTGTCCTGTTTTGTGTTTTCGCGGAATATCCCCTGGGTCGTCGTCTGATTTCACTCAATCGTTAGATCTGGGTCTGTTGTGGCGTTACTATCACAAACTAAAAGTTTTCAAAAAAGGTTCACGCTTATACGCTGTCCTTTGGTTTTACAAGTGTATTTTTCTGTTTTCATGGAGATAGTTCATAGACGTTGAGGATTTTCCAACGGCCCCCCCGTGTAATTGGGGGGAGGGAGGACGGTCCCGTAATACCACACTACTACAAACATGACGCTTCGCTCCGAATCGCTTCTTTCGTCTTCTTTCTCTTGTAGCCACGTCGTTTAAGAATGGCACTACTCTACCAGCATGTTCCTAGTATGACAGACTTCGCTTGGTGATGTTCGCCGCCGTCGCAACTACGGTACTGCACTACTAAGCTTTCGGCCAGGTGCCCATGCACCAAGTTTCCTGGTCCGGCAGACCTGTCGCGTGCGTTCAGGTACTCATTCGGCTATTGTGCCAAGGTGGCTACAAGCGTGGTCAGCAGAAAAATTATCAGACTCGACTTGCTTGATCACAACAAATTGAACACGTGCAAGACAGGAAATCCAATCCAAGACGGTAAAGACATAATATCCGATCATGTTATTTAGCGCCGAACGCGGTGCAAGTATGCCCAACATGGTGGATCAGTGGAGTTTCTATTACCCCCAGGTAACTCCACTCCCACTCCGACTTCACACACACCGCTTGCAAATGTTCCGTGCCTACACTCCTAGGACCTAGGGCAGTCAGCTAGGGTCTTTTACCCGTATGGCATGGAAGAACCTAAGAAGCACTTTGCATTATTGGCAATGCCGAGTGGAGGCGGCTACTGCGAGACACTTCTGAGTTCGCATGCACGACTGGGCGGGATAGCCTGGCCAGGGTAGTTGTGGTTTGTGTGTACGTGCAGGCACCCCACTTACGGCCACTCGACGATTATCCACATTGTCGGTAATGCGGCTCCGTGACGATCGATTTGCTGTTGCTTGCATTCGCCGCTTTTTTTTGTCCAGACCAAACTAGAGTATTGCTACCTTGCTGCCATTGCCAATTGCCTTGTTCTAGCTGAACCCAGCCAACCGAGGCTCGATTGGCGGCGATGCCGTCGGCTAACTACGGCAAGGTGACTTAGTTATAAACGGCATTCCGCAACGCCTAGTTCATAAACAGCAGTTCGGATACATGACACGCAGTCACCGACCATACCTGGCCTGTATGCTAACGGGAACAAGGCCCCTGCGTTGGCGACAATGCGAGTCAGACACGTGCGCACGAGACAAGAGACCCTTAAGGCGGGCGGCAGGTGGCCAGGAAGCATCGATCCGCCCAGGTAATGAGGTTTATCCGGGCCTAGCGAGTCGTGATTGGACGAGAGACTTGCGACTAGGGTCTTGACTCTGGAGACGGCAGACGGAACAAGCGCGAGCCGTGGACTGATGACTGTTTTCCAAGGGTACCTGAAGACATGGGTACCAAGATTTCCTTAAACCAATGTCGCGAATATTGTGGGACGATTCTGAGCTTTCTGGAATCGAGGCAAACCCGCTTGGTGTGTAACGCGTGCTGACCACCGTTCCTGGAGTAATAAAATGCCTTTCTCGCTTCATCATGTATGCACGACCCGTGGCATGTAGATCATTCCACGTCGTCGGCGCCTTCCAACAAATCTCTCTCTGGTTGTCACTTGTGTACTTGGACATGACTACCGACGTAGGTAAGCACTAGAGGTACAACAGCGTCCATGTGCAACCTTTGTTCGTGTCGTCTTTCCTACTGTGTGGCATGCACAGTACAGCTTCAACCCCGCTGCATCGTCGTGATCGTGAGTCTACTTGGCGCTTACGAAGCATGTTGCCAACAGGTGTCCTCAATCTCACATGCAATTTGATTCCGAGGTCATCCGCCTTACAACCTCGGAGAGACACAGGCACGACTTCAAGATACCTAGGTCTGCTGTTGCAGCTGCATATTTTGTGTATTTTGTTTTTCCGGTCCAGTGACATACCATCGTGCCATGTCGACGTACGGTACTTTCCATGCGGACCCAGAGCCCGAGCAACATCCCGTTCGCCGGGCCAAAGCGCCATGGAACCTCATGGCCGAATGCTACACGTTGCTTCTGAAGCTGAAAGACTTACCGAAGGGTGTCTACGACCCGCTCGAGGCTGCGTGGGCCGATAAGGGCATGGGCGAGTTCGTTGGTGGACTGGGAGCGGTCATCATCGTCAGGTATAGCGATACGCCTGTTGGTATGTTTCCTATTTTTAGATACCGCCGCATTCTTTGTGACATTTCATACTATCGCATATCGCATGTCTAGTCGAATTCACGAGCCTCAAACTTGACAATGTATCGTGTCACAAGCGGAAGCGATGGAATCCCATCTGATGTCTTGTTACACCACACAGATGCATGACTACTAAGATTGGGCTCATGTCCCATAAATAATAACGTAGTTCATCTCTAATCACTCCGTAGGGCCTTACGATGAGCTTATGATCGTACCCGGCAGCTTTACCGTTCCTCATCCAGCAGACGGACCACTCAAGATTCCCAAGAAAGCACTGCGCATCTCCCGCATCTACGTCTCCCAGCGCACTACAACCTACAATGGCCGTCTAAACTGGAACATTCCCAAGAACTTGGCTCGCTTCTCTTTTTCCGCACCACCCACGGTGCAAGGACAAACTCCACCAAAGTCGCTCACGGTACAAGTCTTTCCACCAGGTACAACAGACGGTGATGGCGAAGCTCCGTTTTTCGCATGCACGCTCAAGCCATGGCAATGGATTCCAGCTATCCCTGTAAACACGAAATACATGCCAATAAGTTTGACAGTTGCCCAGCCTCCCATTCGAGAGCATCCAGGTCACAAGGCAGCTGCCAAGGCTGCGATTGAAGGTCCGCCTGTGGACGAATATGACCTTGATCCGAAGAAGGCGGAGGCAGTTCTGGTGGGCACAGATAGGTGGCGCGCAGTCGATTGCTCATCGTCGGCACCACGTGCAAGGGGCTGCTGGGTTGAAGTGCATGAAAATGAGACCAAAGAGCAGGATGATGGGGAGAAGACGTGGTTTCCAAAGAACTTGGGAACATGGGCTGTGGGTGGGTGGCTGGAAGAGGTGAGTTGGAAACTTGGCGACGTCACTGATTGGAAGCTTTAGGTGTGTTGGGTAGAAGGGGTGATTAATGTGGGAGGAGACAAAGTACGAGACAGACAGGAAGAGCTGTATCCAAGGTCGAGCCGTATGAAGTTGCTGTTGTGAGTATAGCTACAATAATTTCTACGTCATAAGCTCCTCGCGACTGTTCAGAACACGTGCAGAGTTTCCCCAACGCGCCAGTGAGCAACTTACGTCGAAGCAAACAAACACACTAGGCTTCGCGTATCGTACCTGCTCTCCCCCCTTCCCATATAATAACTGCTGTTTACCAAACACGTACACCAGAGTCTCCCACTGCACTGCAATCGCACGCGCAACTGTATCTCACTCTGCTACATCTTTTCCCACTTACGATAGCACTATACATACCACACACGCACGCAATTGCGCACCATTGCATCACTGCATCTTCATCCAACATCTCTTCCACACACACACACACACACACACACACACACACACACACAACAGCTCATCCATACACGCGTCGAGCATATGCTCCTATCGGTCAGTGTTTCCATGTCGCTTATTGTCGAATAGCTCAACTAACGCACACACAGTTGTTCATCATAACAGCACTCATCATCTCCTTTGCCACATCATCTCTTCTCGTCTTCTTCGCCACAACATCCCTAATCATCTCCCTCATCACAACATCCATACTCATCTCCTTCATCATGGTGTCACCCCCACCCCAATGCACTGTCCCATGGACCATGACCCTTCTCCGCCGCGACATTCGAAACCTCCGGACCAAGTCCACGGCCAAGTTGAAGAACACGTTTGCTTTCTCTAGGACTGCGACAGATGCTTCGATGCACCCAGAGGTAGAGTCCGATAGCACAACAGCGATCCCGGGAGGCCGTCAAGACTGCAGCGAGGTGACCGAAACTGCGAGTGAGGGCAGTGTATCCACCAAGCCGGTGCAAGACAGCCACTCGGTAGCAGAAGTCGGTGCCAAGAAAGGCGGCAATGCCCTATACGAGCTCCTGCAGAACAAACTCAAAGCCTCGTATGCGTCTCGCGTCCTCAAAGCATCACATGAAGCCCGATGGAGTTTCCGTGGTAGTTGGCTCCTCCTATACATGGCTACCCAGGCATGTCCGTCGAACGACAGCTACAATATCTTCAGAGGGGACCAAGGCCCTCCAGATGAGTCACAGATGCTTCTCGACTTGCTTCAGCAGAGCATTGAGCCGACCCAATCGACTACAGCAAAGGTCAGCATGATGCCCGCCGATCCATACACCGAAGACAACAACATTCACACACGATATGACTCCATGTTTAGTGACGCTGGAAAATCTATCCCCTCTCCTGTGCAGATCTGGTTGACCATTCTCCAAGCCGCCAATGACTCTACAAAGATAGAAGGCCTTGCCGAAGAGCTTCTCGGATACGTGTACCCCGGAAAGAATGCCACCGATATCCTTGACCAGATTGGTAACCCGAGCAGGAAGTTGAACGATGATGACGACGCTCTGCTCCGAGCCCGTCTCCAAATGTTGTTGTATCCCGGGTACGAAGCTCTCACGAGCAACTGCATCTGACTTCACCGCCACTATCCTGGTGGTCGTCCGTCTTCGGCGTCTAGGGCGAATCATAGCCCGGTTCGGGAAGATTTGGTCGAAAAATCCATCGTCGGTAGCGGGCGATACCGCAAAGCGGCACGTAGCCGAAGCGGCAGAGTGGGTCTGTTTGTCATGGCCGTCTACCCCTCCCCTCATCTCGTTGTACTTAAACTCCTCGGGCATCCTCTTTTGTGCAGACCACACCGCCTGGGGAACCACGACTTGCGATACGATTTTCGCACACATTATTGATTGGAAAACATTTAGGCGACACAGAGGACGCTTTCTGGGGGGTCCACAGGAGATTTCGCATCTTTTTTCGGCAACTTGAACCGTCCGCACGTCGCGCACGTCATTACACATACTCGACATTTTCTGGGTACCGAATCAGCACTTCGTATGAGCAGCGAAGAAAAAGGCAGCACGCCAGGATTAATCAACCCGCATAACAATCTCGCAAGAGTCAACACCTACCCCCACGCCGAATTCACTATTCCACCATCGGACACGCTCTCACCATGCCCAAGTGCCCAAACTCACACCGCCGATGCCCCGGCATTGGCCAACTTCAAGGCGAATCACCCAAACAACACTGCAACTGGAGATGAAAAAAGCCACCAACCTCTCGATCAAGACTCTCCATCCATCACAACTACTGCCCACGATGAGGTAACCTATCCGGAAGGCGGCTTAGGCGCTTGGTCCGTCGTTCTGGGTTCTTTCCTAGGGCTCATATCGTCGCTGGGTATGATGAACACAGTCGGTATCTACCACGCGTACATTTCCGAGCACTATCTACAAGACTACAGCGAGTCGACCATCTCTTGGATCTTCAGCATGTATGTGTTCTTGTCGTTCTTCTGCGGACTGCAAATTGGTCCCATATTTGACGCCCACGGACCGCGGCTCCTGGTACTGGCAGGCAGTATTCTACTATGCCTATCGAATTTTCTGCTCGGCCTATGCACCTTATACTGGCACTTCTTCCTTGTCTTTGGCGTACTCGGAGGCGTCGGCACGTCGCTGATCTTTACTCCGGCATTCGCAGCTATTAGCCATTTCTTCTACGTGAAGCGTGGCAATGCGACTGGTGTGGCTGCTGCTGGAGGCTCGTTGGGCGGTGTCATTTTCCCGCTCGCATTGGAGAAGCTGCTGCCTTCGGTGGGGTTCCCATGGGCAACTCGCATCGTCGGCTTCGTCACACTGTTCTGCTGCATTGGGGCCTGCATCCTCATCCGTTCTCGCTTGCCACCCAAAGTTGGTCAGTCAGTGTGGCCCGACTTCCGAATCTTCAGCCAGAAGAGCTACTTTTTGCTGACGGTCGGGATTTTTCTGATGGAATGGGCACTTTTTGTTCCAATAACCTATCTCACCACTTTTGCTACTAGCACAGGAGCGGTCGGCCCGTCTTTTTCCTACCAGCTCCTTGCCATTTTCAACGCAGGGAGTTGCATCGGCCGCTGGGTCCCAGGCTTCCTAGCCGACAAGCTTGGCCGTTTTAACAGTATGATCGCTGCACTGGCAGTTTGCTCGGCTACTTCTCTAGTGTTTTGGCTTCCAGCCTCTCTGCTTACGCCGACAACTGAGTCTGAGGCCATTACTATCAAAGCACTATCGATCGTCTACGCAGTCACTTTCGGGTTCGCCTCTGGCTCCAACATCTCATTGACGCCGGTATGTGTCGGTCAGCTCTGCGATACGAACGTATATGGGAGATACTACGCTACTTGCTACACGGTCGTGAGCTTCGGTACGCTCACGGGTATTCCCATCGCAGGTGCTCTTATCCAAGCTTGCGGTGGGCATTATTGGGGTGTGGTTGTTTGGACCGCGGTCTGTTACGTGATGTCCTCACTCTGTTTTGTTTGGAGTCGTGCACTACAGATAGGATGGAATCTGGCGGTCAAGTTCTAAGAGGTAGACTAGGCAGTGGTGCTTTGAGTTACTGGGTGTTGCTGAGTGCTGCTGGGTGAGCAGCGGCTGAGATCAGCAACCACGGACGCTTTATAAAATTGTAAACTTGTTGTATGGGAAAGGCGATGTAGTGCATGTTGCAAGAGGAGGACGGTGCCAAATTGGTTGATTGCGCATGGGATTGTGGGACGTTCTTTGGTGTCCCCACTTACTGTCATTATCGTGCTACTCTGATCGTCACTGTGGCGACGGTAATCTTAATCAAAGACGGTGGCTTTGTTTCATGTTCTCTTTTTGTCCCCCGCTTGTCCGAAGCAATTGAGATTCGCCCCAACATGTTGGTGAGGCTGGAATGTTCGGAACGCCGATATATTGGCAAGGTCGGGACGATCTCCCCCACGCCGACTAGCAGCCCACCGAACCGCTGCCAGACCGAGCTCAGGACAAGCTCCCCAACCAGTTCTTGTTGTGATATTCAACCCGTATAACGCCCAATGCCCTTCTCTTCAGAATGGAGGTGCCAGTTTTCAGAGAAATTCTTCTAATGGCTCACGTGGTCTCGAACAAGAAGCGTAATTTGATAGAGGTGGTACCTATACCCCTGAACTACCGGGAGCCACAAACACGTGGGCCGCCTAGCTGAAAGGTTCATGCCGCACTGGGCTAAACTCTACCCACACCAGTGAGTGCCAAGCAGATTGTCCGAAACAACAAATTCCAGTTGATTGCGCGCTCTGGGATCCGTTTGCAACGTAGTTTGCACTCTCTCATTTGCCCGGCGATCCCACCAAGCACAACCCAACCGCCAGTTTTCCCGCGCCACCGACGTGCTCACCGCACGTTGATTGATTGAGAGAGACGATGTACCTGCACGGATGCGGTGTTGCAGTCATCTTAGACCTACCGTCGTACCCGTTGGCGAAAAAGCGAGTCAGGTCGGTGTGTGCCCTCTGTCCAATGCAGGACAAGAGCGAAACGCTTTTGGCAGATTTGAGTTCAAGGCACAACATCTTTTGCATCTATTGGCAAAGCGCCATGGAGATGGTAGCGCCATGCGGGGCGAAATGACACAAGTGTTGGCGATGAGGTTGTCGATTCGTGCCGGCGCCGTTCCTCTACCATGCCCGATTGGGACGACTGAGGTCTGGGTATACCGTAGTGTACCTGTCAATCTTTCGTTCTGTTGCAGGTGTACTTTCTTCTACAGACTGACCAGTACCCTTCTTTTTAACCCTGCATGCCCTCGAATGCCTGGTTCTTCCATATACCTGTGCTTAAACTAATTGCTGGGCTTCTTAATGCCCGCTCAAGATCATGAAGTCCCCGTCTTGCCATTGTCTCTTTGCTCGAAACTCGACTGACATGGAGCCCGCCATACGCAGAATCGACCTCGAGATGGAATCCGACAGTGCGAAAGCGCCCGCGTTGAAACGCAAGGGCTCGACGCTTCAGACTTCTGTTGAAGTCCTCAAGTGCAGATTTGGGAAGCCAGCAGGCACACCGGAGGAACGCGGAGCTTTCAAACCATCCAAGCAGTGGACGCCGATATATTACGCCGTGTATCATCAACGCGAGGCCGCTCTATCACATTTCCTACGGACCGGCGGATCACCAGACGACATCACTGGCACCGGCCAACCACCACTGTGCATTGCCTTTGCTAGCGGCTATGTCGAAACTGCAAAGTCTCTCCTCGAAGCTGGTGCCGACGTAAACGCTACAATCAAGAACACCGGCGAAACCGCTCTTCATTTGGCCGTCAAGAATGGACGAAACGACTTGGTCGAGCTCATCATTCCCTACGGAGCGAATCTGGACCTTAAGACATACGACACTGGCGAGACCCCTCTGCACTATGCTGCATCAAAGTCTGCATCTTTGGCAAGCGCCATGACATTGATCAAGCATGGAGCCAGCTACGATGTTCTCAACGTCAAGGGACAAACAGCAGCAGAAGCAGCTTTGAAGGCCAACAACATCCAAGGTGCGGCGGCAATCATCAACGCTGCACGAGACAAGCGCGACGAGCTTGTCAAGGAAAAGGAGATGCTGCTGAAGCACGTGGAAAACACTCAGGGTCGCTTCTCCATTGGAAACGACCTCATCGCAGATATCTTTGCTGCAGCCTGCGACCCCGAGTCGACGGTTCTTGTAGAGGCTATCAAGAGGAACGATGCAGCGCTTGTTGAAATGCTCCTCGAGAAAGGCTCGGACCCGGATCAAGAAACAACCAGCGGCCTCCGACCCATTTTCGTAGCCCTAGACTGCGCCAGCGCACCAGTCGTCAACGCTCTCTTAAAACGAGGCATCGACCTCAAGGTCCTTGACAAGAAACAGTCTACTGTACTCCAAGCTATTTTCGAAAGCCCGTTGGCACATGAACAAGAAACGTCCGCTTTATTTGCAGCCCTGCTAGAGCAAGGTGCGGATGCTGATGTAAGGTACCCCGACGGCAAGACACTACTCCATCACGCTGTATCACCCATCTTCGACAACACAAAGTACGCACAATTGCTTATTGACAACGGCCTCGATGTTGATGCGCAAGATGAGGGTGGAAACACAGCGCTGCACCTTGCAACACACAGCAAGTCACGTGTGGAAATGCTGTTGAAGAACAAAGCAAACCCACACCAAACCAACGTTGGAGGACTTACGCCTTTGCTCTATGCTTCCACATTCTGTAAGAAAGACAAAGAACCAGACCTGCTCTCATTGGTCAAGGTGTCAGATCGCAGCAAGACCAACGCCAACGAGCAGTCAGCCCTGCATCTCGCTGCTGCAAACGGGTTGGAGAAGACATTACGCTTGTTGCTAAGAGCTCGTCCGGACATTGCGGTCGTTGACAAGGACAAGAACACGCCATTGCTTCTTGCTGTTAAGAACCACCAATGGGCTGTTGTTCCGCTCCTTGCGATAGCTCCCAGCATCAATGCATGGGGAACAGACGGCCTGATCGCGCTACACCACATTGCTACCAGCACCCCGACCGAACCTGAAACATGGGCAGACATCGCCGCAGCGACATTTCCCTTTTGTCAACGGGGTGTAAGCAGGAGTATGCGCGACCGATCAGGAGCAACGTCACTTATTTTGGCTGTCAAGACCCTCCCTGAGGAAGGACTTCCTGTCGTAGAAGCTCTACTAGTCCAGAAGATGGACCGGCAAGCGAGCTGGAACTGCGCGGGCCACGAGGATCACCAGAAGCGCGAGGCATTGTACTACGCCGTCACACTAGGCAAGCCCGCATTCGTGGAAGCATTGCTCAAGAATGGTGCTACGTTCAATTTCGAAGACTGGACATCCGAGACCGCCGAGATGTCTCCCTCTGTGGAGACCAACAAGCAAATCCTCAAAATTTTCGCTCAGCACGAGTGGCAACGACGTGCCGCTCTGTTACGGAGATTGCCGACCGAGGCCGACGATGGACTATTTTTCTTTTTCACGGCATTTCCTATCGCGAGCCTCAAGCAGATGATCTCATTGGGTCTGGACATCAATGCTTTGCCCAAGTCGCCTATGGGATCATCTTTGCTATGGGCTTTCCTACGCCACATCCCACTTCAACCACCTATGTCACCAGATTACTTGATGGAAGGTCTCAAGACTATCTTGGCAGCTGGATCAGACCCAAATGCGGAATGGGTCCGCAGCTCAAGACGCTCGACTCCGCCGCAGTCACCAAACTCCTCCAGGATCGGTCTTCCGTTGACACTACGTCCTCTCTCTTTCTTGCTCGAAGAGTGCCCAGGCATTGACATCGCTGCGGTGAAACTTATGCTGACGCAAGGTGCGGACCTATCCGTTGCATCGCCGTTCTACGCTGGACGTTTTCCTCTTCATTCTGCAGCAAAAGCCCGCCGAGTTAATATCGTAGAGGAGCTGTCACTGCAACGTGCCGACATGAGCTGTGTCGACCAGTCTGGACGAACACCACTATTCTACGCAGCTGAGGTTGGTGATTGGGAGATTACGGATACCTTGCTGCGTCGCGGCGCCAAGGTAGACATTCAAGACTCGACTAAGGACACTCCCTTGCACCTGGCAGCCGTCGGTGGAAGCAAGAGGGTCGTAGCCATATTGCTCCGTGAGGAAGCAAAGGCCAGCATGAAGAACGTACAGGGTCTCACACCGCTAGAACGTGTGCCAGAGGACCTCGAAGAGCAAGAGAAGGAGAAGATTGTATCTATGCTGAAAGATGCCGAAGAGAAGGAGAAGAGAGAAGAAGAATATCAACGACGACGACAAGAACAAACTGCAGCGCTAGAAGCAGAAGTCAAACAAGCCCATGAAGAGGCACTCGCAACAGAAAGGAGACAACAAGAGGAACACCGCAAGAAGGAGCAAGAAAAGGCAGAAGCCCTTCTCCAGGAGAAACACACAGAAGACCACGCCGCCACCGCCACCGAAACCCTCCAAACACCACCCCAGCTCAAAAACCGCAAATCATACTCCCTCTTCCGCAAATCCTCCCTCTTCTTCTCCAAGTCCACAGGCACCAACACACCTGCCGACAACAGCGCCAAAATGAGGAAATCATCAATGCTTAGCCTACGCATTACTTCAACACAAGAGCCCAACAAGCCCATCCCCGCAAACCACCCCTCTCCCAACACTCCCGCGCTGCTGCTCGCAAGTCCAGACTTCTTCACGACGGACTTTTCCACCAAGATGAGCCAGCGATCAACTGCCGCGGTACCAACGACGCTGAAACGCCTTCCCACGCCTCGTGTGGACAGCGGACTGGATTCAGGGCAAGCGGGACTAGTGGGTAGAGAAAAGGATGACAAGACAGCGTTGGACCTGGCGGCTGTGAACGAGAAGTTAGCGAACCCGAGGGACAGTGGGCATGAGTTCAAGGATTGGCTTGCGCTGACTAGGATGCTCGATGTCGACGGTGTTTGATGAGGTCGTTTGGCTTGCAGAGTGGCGTTTTGAGGTGTCATCCGGTTGGTTTGCATATACTTGGCGCTTTCTTCTTTCCTTCTGAATCCCCTTTTTCTTTTCTCTTTTTTTGTGCTTTCTTCCTTCTTCTTTTAGAAATATATTTTGTGGTCCAGATGGATCTTTTCACGAATATAGGGGTATGAGGTTGCATGCAGTGTAGACTTTTTTTGAGCGAGGGGATGAGGGTTTTTTTTCTTGTCGTTACAATGACGGGTGGCAGTGGATACTAGTATATGTAATATTAATTAATCATCAAGGCTCTCGCCCTCTGTCGGATCATGCGTACCAGCAGGTACGTCAGCCGCCTAATGATGCCCAACAGCCGACTCAATCCTACTTCGGCCGTACTCGCATCAGATCATATACACCTCCATAGCACCCTTCGGTAGGGGGATAGATCAGTCGAATACAATGCAGTTATAGTTATTTCACTTTCAGCACTAGTGCTACAAGGCCTACCAACACCCTCAAAATTTGTTGTAGCAGTGGTTTGATGGCGCTCGTGATGCTAGCTAATGAGGGCCAATTCTTGTCATGGGAGGCAAGAGTCGAAAACACACTGAAGAGCTCTCGTCAATATCATGTAGCGATCGTTCTTCAGTTTGGTACGCTAAGGATAGGCACCATGGTACTGTCAAAGAGATAGAGACTTCATCGTAAAGACAAAACTTTTAGATGTTACACAATCATCGCTCTGACTAATTCACTATGCGCGTCCAAACATGTGGTTAATATTCATCATGCTCGCATGCATTCCGTTTCCAGGTCCACCAGATTCCATGCTTCGCAACATAGCCCGCATCGAGGCCCCACTCTGACCAAGCGATCCCACGCCATAGACTGCCTCCGCTACCATCCTCAACTGCATCGGTGCTTTCTCGTCGCCGTAGTGCTGAATAACCTGCGCTTTTGTGACCTTTTTGCGTAGATCCTGCCACGCACCACTCTCACCGAAAGCCTCACACTCCTTCTGCTTCTCAGCTGTCCACCATGGCGGAAGAAGCCCTGGTCGTGTAGCCGCCAGGGCGAGATACTTTCGGAACGGCTCAATGCTTGAGGCCGCTCCGGTGTAAACACTGTTCGGGGCCCTCTTATCCTCCATTTGGTCGTCGTCCTGCTGTCGCATACGGAAAGAGTCGATGAGAAGCTTGTAGACGTCTTTCTCTGGACGATCGTGCAGGTATTTGCCTTGGTCGAGTCGCGTGAATGGGTTCGGTACATGCATTTCGAGATCTATCAGACGTGGTGCAGAGTAGTTATCGCTGTGTTCGGCGTTGGCGTCGACGTGGGCGGCGGCAGCAGCCCGCTTGTTACAGGCTGCCTTGTGTGCCTTGTAGTGGGCTTTTTGACAATCGCGGCCGCAATAGACGGTGCTCTTGCACTTGGCGCACCGTTTGAGTGAGGCGGCGCCACAATCAGCAGCTGTCTTCTGGCATTTCGCGCATTGATCCATGCTTTGGCTAAATTGGGGTCAAGGATAGAAGAAAGGGGTGTGCTGCTTGCGATGTTATGCGGTATGAGGGGTGGAGGAAGAGTCCCAGAGTTGCACTTGCTAGGACGGACTTGTGAATGAGGGGCAGCGGAATTGTCAAACCAAGCACGCCAAGAAGAGGCAAATACTCAATCACGCTTGCTACGCGTCATCATGTGATTTCGTAGCTGAACACGAGCCTTATCCCTCCCAGCGAACAGGAAACCGTCCACTGACGTTCCCCTTACAAATGCCGATAAGAGATAAAGAGTATGATTATCGCTACCCGCGCCTCCATTACCCCTCTAGTGGCCATCCTCACTCAATGCGGCTATATATAGCGACATTCGCATCATCTATATTCGTATCGCAACACTGGAGTGACCCATTACAATTGAAAGTGAAGACCTGTTTCGAAGATCAATACTCAAAATGTCTTCCTGATCAGCTGCGTGGCGTTAGACGATGGAAGCCTGGGGTGCGGGGAACATTGGCTACACGCGTCTACATTCCCACTTTGGGACGGGTCAGGTACAATTGTCACGACAATCACTGTAGAATTCTTACGACGTGAAGTACTTCAATAGATCAAGTCCTCAGGTTTCTCAAGATATTCTACAAGATCAATTCCTCATCTTTCATTCACGTCACGTGACCCGAAAAGCTGGCAAATTTCTATCTTGATTGAGACATCTATCTCGAGTTATATATATATATCCCTCCAAAAGCAACATGCAGAATCCATCCGTAGTTCTCTATGGTCCACACAACGCGAAGATCGAAGATAGACCCATACCAGAGCTGGTCGACGCACACGATGTCATCATTCGTATCAATTATGTTGGAGTGTGCGGCAGTGATGTGAGACACCTTCGGTCCTATCCCAAGAAATTCCACCTTTATAGTCGCTTTATGCAAGAGCATGACTGATGATGTGCACTCGCAGGTCCATTTCTGGCACCATGGTGGCATCGGCAAGATGGTGAATCCATCCACCGGCCTCGTGATGGGTCACGAAGCCTCTGGCACCATTCATTCAGTCGGATCTTCTGTCAAGACCGTCAAGCCCGGTGACCGGGTAGCAATTGAGCCAGGAGTTCCCTGCCGTGTATGCAAAGCCTGCAAATCTGGCACCTACAACCTGTGTCGCAATATACGTTTTGCAGCGGCACCAGGGCCGCCAGATACCCCAGGTACATTGTCCAAGTACTTTCGTTGTGCAGAGGACTTTGTGTACAAGATACCGGAAACCATAGGACTTGATGAAGCGGTGCTCGTGGAACCGATCGCAGTCGCAGTGCATGCTGTCAAACTCGGTGATATCAGACCTGGCGAGACCGTGGTGGTGATGGGAAGTGGAACAATTGGTTTGTTTTGTGCAGCGGTGGCACGTCAGTTCGGGGCTCATCGCATCATCATCGTCGACATCCTGGAGAAGAAACTGGAATTCGCAGCAAACTTCTTGAAGTGTGAGACATACCTGTTCTCAATGGATATCAGTGCCGAAGATAACGCCGAAAATTTGCTGAACAAGTTCGATCTTGTGGAGTATGGTATCGACACTACTGGCGGCCTCGTGGACACGGTCATTGAAGCTTCGGGCGCAACAGCCAGCATTGAGACTGGCATACACATGATCAGACCTGGCGGAAAGTACGTTCAGACAGGCCTTGGGAAGCCAATAATTGAATTTCCCATCGTTGCCATGGGACAGAAGGAGTTGATGATGCGGGGCTGTTTCAGGTATGGTGCTGGTGATTACGAACTTGCGGTGAAGTTGCTGGAGAATGGTCTTATTGATGTGAAGCCTCTAATCACGTCAGTAACACTGTTTGAGCAGGCCACGGATGCGTGGGAAAAGACTTCAAGGGGAGATGGAATCAAGAATCTGATTCTAGGCGTTCAGAACTGATTGGACATTGATGGCAACTATCACGTTTTAAATAAGAAACACGATCCGCTCGCAATTGAATTGATTGATATATATGAAGTGATACAAAAGTGATACGAATATTAAGCAGTACAATCTCAGAATGCAAGATCGTTGTGACGCTATGATCAGTACGGGCGAAGAAGCCATCTATCTCACTATCCTATACTCATCAAACTACGGTAACAGCCCATTGTCTCTTGATAAACCGACGTAATTCCCCGTTACTCCTGCTATTGATCGTGCCATCTCTGTGT
This sequence comes from Pyrenophora tritici-repentis, assembly GCF_003171515.1. Lineage (NCBI taxonomy): Eukaryota > Fungi > Ascomycota > Dothideomycetes > Pleosporales > Pleosporaceae > Pyrenophora > Pyrenophora tritici-repentis. The sequence continues at coordinate 1,049,099 of NC_089395.1, forward strand.
CGTGCCAGCAATTTGTCCCGGGGGTTTGAATTCGAATGTGGAGCATGGACCTGTAAGGGGCTAGACCCCAGCGGCCGTATCGATGACGATACACAGATGACTGATCAAGAGATGCCTTGTAACAGAGTGGATTTGACAAAGAGCTACAAAAGGATGCTAGCTGTACATAAATACAGGAGCGGACCGAAGATGGGCCGAAGTAGAATTAGATGGATGATGACAGAAACCTATAGATGCATCTCGAAGGAATCGCATGACGACAGCTACGCACACAGCGTAGCGCATGTAATAGGCTCAGCCTGTTACAGGACCATGCACAATACATACACTCATGGACCTCGTGATCCCACCCTTCATGAGAAGAACCCTCTGTGCTATATCGTTCTACTACAGCTTCCTCCATGAGAGTGAGCTTTCTGCCACCAAATCCAAGCTTTTTGTAGAAACATTCCATGGGTAAAAGCTCTGAATTTGAAGTAGGCTTCTGATATAAGTGACCGTGGCCATCCATCCATATGTCGGATTGTACTGGGAGTCTATCTGGCGGAAGATGGTAGAGAAGGTCTGTGAAATGGAAATATATGTGCCATTCGACTTCTCTAAAGAACAGCCGATTGCTCTTATACTGTATTTTGTCTTTATCCATATATTCCAGCTGAATATTCATGTAGAATGATCCTCGACCACTATAGATGTGTAGTTTAAATGAAGTATAGAGAAGCCCATTTAACTTAATTCGTACTTTGCAGACTCCGCAACAATCAATCGATTGACATGATTGATTCCTATATAGGTTAAAGAATTACTTCATTAGGCAGCCTTTAACCTAGATAGGAATCAATCATGCCGATCCGATTGATTGTTGCGGAGTCTGGTACTTTGGTCAATGTGCTAGGCGTTGCCAGGCAGAAGTTGAGTGCCAACGTGCAGACATTTTCCAGAGACCGGGTTTGGGCTTCTGAGCTTCTAACTATAATGCTACCGTGTAGGGGATATAAAGCCCTATCTTCGGCCCACTCAAAAAGACTCTGTAGTGTTTTGAAGTTGTCAAAGTCAGCGATTGGTTTCGTTGTTTCTAGCTCCATGGTTATTGGGATGGACCGAGCAAGCCACGTAGCGCAATAATATCGGAACTCGGGTGAAGCGTTGAAGATGCTCTGATCGAAATCTTTGATTGTACGATTGTCGAGATTGAATCTGATAACCTTTTGCTCTGTAGCTGCATAGCGGCATATAAGACCCATTGGCTTTCCACTAAGACGATTCAAAAGGGTATTCTCAGGTGCCCACTGAACCATTCCTGAATCTTTCGAAATGAGAAACTCGCGCTCCGTTCTGCTACAAGTGACATATCCATAGTCGCTTGCAATGACCACTGAGCGCAATAGGACTGATTGCGAGAGTCTTCGAAGGCCCAACGCATCTCCTCTCCCAAGATTGGTAAGGCATCTGTTTAGATGTCCAGCATATTCTTTAATATCGTCCCGGTCATTACGTCCACGCATTGAACATGAATGCCTTCTACCCGTATCAGCAAAGGTAATCTCGCAACCTGCCCAGAGAATTCTCAGAAAAGGGAGAAATTTCATATGCAACCACTCAACATCGGGGGAACAGACAGCGCCTGCATCGATGACCATTTTCTTTATCCTGCTAGTTTGAGTGTCGAGGCTCTGGAACCACAACGGACCGTAGTTGAACTGGTGGTACGCGGTCCTGCTCGGGCCTAGGAGAAGTTCATCATCATCGTGCCTCGAGACAACTCGCGAAACAATGAAAGTGTTGTCGCCATAGAGAATACCTACAGCCTCATGGTACATTTGACGACACGAGAGAAGTAGCCCGAGTCCAAGTGAAGCAGAGTGGTTGAATTCTTGAGCCTACTCACGTGCATCTTTGTTTCTTTTGTCCCACTTGAGCAGGCATTCTTCGTCATACTCGTAAATTTCTTCCTCGCAGAGTGTTGCGCATCTCTTCACCCTGTATTATTATTATTATTATTATTCCATTTAAGTCCTTTTTCAGTCAGAGACTATGTAGGACTGGGCCGGAGGCCGTTCTATCTGGTTTTGTTTATCGTACATTTTGGGTGTTTGTTTGGCTATGGCAGTTTAGGCTTGCTTCTAGCTAGACTCGGTGTCTAGCTGGTGCCTAGTGCTAAAGAGCAGTTTGGTGAATAGAAAGAGATGTATCAGCGGGCTCTTATAGCAAAGGAGAAGGCAGTGTTTTTAGTTTTATATAGTGTCTCTCTGTGTGTCGTCTGTTAGCTGTCCTTAGTACTATTTTCTTGTTCCTATTCTAGTGCTAGTAATAAAAGCTAAAGTGGCTTCTATACCGGCGCTAGTATAGAGAAGTAGTGGTAGAGTAGCTAGTTAGTGATTGATTGCTTGTATAAGAGTTTTTCTTTCTGTTTTGTATAGAGAGCATTGTAAAAGTAGGTGCTCTAGTGTTTAGGTGTGCGAGCAGCTGCAGAGATCAGATTCTATTTTCTTAAATCTCTTTAAATAGGACCTAAAGTATCCGTGTCCTATTTTAAGAGCATAGAAGGCGCTAGAGATTTCTCGATTGGTGCTGCGTGGTATTTAGATTGTTTTTCGGATTTTGAGTGGGAATTTTGTTGAGTAGGTCTTTTTATTTAGAGTAGTTGCTCTTGTTTTGTATTTTTGGTACTCTTAACGTTATTCGGTTTGTTCGATCTTTTTAATAACAGTGCCTAGGTAGGCAATGCTTTTTGTTGATGATTGTGGGACTTCTTTAGCAGCTTCTTTTGCAAGATAGTCTGCTCTTTTATTCCCTACTATGTGTTACGAACCTGTGGGAAGGGGCACGGCGGTTAAGTTAAGGAGCGTCGGCGGGATAGCTGACCCCTCCATATGTGACACGGGAACTTAATCACGTGACCTCCTCGGCTTGGCATGCACGAGGAAAAGTCTTGGCACACCCCTCGTACATACGCCACCGAGGAGTGCTCCTCGCGCGTCAGCCACCGAGGAATCCTCGGACTCCTCTGAGCGAGGACAGCGAGCACCATAGGTATATAGCATTAGGCAATGAGCTCCTATAGCTCATTGTGTTCAACTTCGAAATCTAAGGATTAGTACTTGATTCTCAACTCCAGACTCCGCAACAATCAATCGGATCGGCATGATTGATTCCTATCTAGGTTAAAGGCTGCCTAATAAAGTAACTCTTTAACCTATATAGGAATCAATCATGTCGATCGATTGATTGTTGCGGAGTCTGCTCAACTCCCCGTATATTACATCGATCTACCAATCGTGCTATACACCCTCGTGTCCATCGCATCACTCTATCCCCGAGAACCAACCCAAGATCATCTTCGGACGACCTTCACACTATGTCTGTGTGTCCGGGTGCCCACAGTAAGTGGATAGTAGCCTGTTTTTGTCGGATTGTTTTTGCTGCTTTTAGGCATCGTAGTTGCCATTGTTGCCCTAGGTTATCTAATAGGTTTTTAAGCCTATAGATTGCTGCCTGATTATCTGCGTAGATCTCGAATTCTTAGTCTCTTGTAGCTGTCTTTGCTGCGTATTCAAAAGCTAGAGTAATGCCTTCTAGTTCACCGTTGTAAACTAGTTGGTATTCCCCTATATTAGTCTTTTCTGAGTAGATCTCTTGCTGGGTTGAGTTGTAGGCTACGATGCCAACACCTATACTATTTCTATCTTTTATTTGTGAGGCGTCTAAGTAGATTGTAGTGCAGTTATCTAGCCTAGTTTTAATGTAGGCCTTATGCTCAATTGCTTCCTCTTCCTTGCGTTTTTGTGAGATTGTTATTTTGTAGTTAGGCGTATCCTATGGTCTAAACCGGTATAGGATAGTCTGTTCTATATCTCTTTTGTTATTTTTAGGAATTAATTCGATAATAGCTTATAGCTGTTAGTGTTAGTCTAGCTTTTTTGTTTGTTGGGGGTTTGTTGATTGTATCCGGGTTATTGCATTAGCAATTAGGTGGGTACTAGCGAGCAGGTTTGCTCTTCTTGCGTAGTTCCGGATAGTTGTGTTGAGTCTAATTGCTAGTGGCAGTAGGCTAGCTTACGCTGGTAAATGGGTCGGGGTTGGGTTGGGGTTGGGTTACCTTAATAGGTAATGACTAGTTCCAAGTTAGCCTAGTCATTACCTATTAAGGTAACCCAACCCCAACCCAACCCCGACCCATTTACCAGCGTAGGCTAGCTTCTATGCTTGTTGGAACGGCTGGTGCGGTTCTAAACACTCCTAGAATCTTCCGGCATGCTAGGTTATGTAGTGATTGTAGTAATAATGTGGCGTATAATTAGTTTTGCCAGTAGATTTGCGCTCCGTAGTCTGACACGCTGGTTACACATGCTAGATATAGTTGCCGGATAGCATGTGTTGATAGGCCGAGTTCAATGTTCGCTAGTCTTCCTAGTCTGTCTTCACCCTGTAGGTGAGCTGCATTACGTAACTTTTGCAATTTTCGAATGTTCCGAGCGCGAACATAGCGACCAATTTTACGGATAGACGTGTAAATACTTTCTTTTTCATTCCTGATGTAATCATTACCCCGCGCGTCTAGCACGACTGGCTTCTGGTTGTAGTAAAAGTCGGCATTATGGATCAAGATAGGTTCAGGTTGAACAAAAACGAATCTGCTGATTGTGTTTCGTACCTCTGCGGGCAGCTTGAGGAGCGACGGCGCTGTCGGATCTGCGGGCGCAGAGTAAACCTTGGGGATCTCCATCATGGACAACGTTGAAGTCGCAAACTACAGGTTGTCGACTGCGACCTCAAGACCAGTCTTGTAAGCGGCAGTAAGAAGGAGCGATAGATAGGGATTCAATACAAAGTATGAGAAGGAAGTTCGGGTTTAATGACTTTGCATCTTTGGGAATGGGGAAGGAGTATTTATATTGCTGCAAAAGTAGTTGTCGCCAGGACCGTGCGACAGCACAAACGCCGCTATCAGATGCCCCTTGCGTGACTATCTCATTCAAATGCTGGGACACATGGTTATCCTTGATCAAATAGTGATACTGATGAGCTTGTTTGAGTGAATTGTGACAGATCAAGCGTTGCATCATACGTTTTTCTTGACCCACACCTGTTATCACGAACAGTGACGACACGCTTCAATAACGACAAACACTCACTCCGATCACGTAGCGTCAAAGTTATATTTTTTCTTCATTTTAATTCACGTCCTGGCGAGAGGTGGTTGCATCGTCCAGCGACATATTCACGTCCTCTTTCTTTAATGTCACCGCATTTTGGGCACATCAGCACCGCTATGCGCCTCCAACGATTAAAATATCAACGAGCAGTCTTGGTTTAATAATTAAAGTACATATTGCACATGCGTGGATATACTCATTCATATCTACCCAGGTTCGTCATGAATTCTGCCAACAAGCAGCATAGGTTGTAAATAAACAGCTATTGAAGTAAGGCATAAATTCATGCTTCGATAAGATAAATTGATAAGAAGGCTACCACATAGGAGGATTCTTTGACTCATTGTGTCGCACTACAGCATATGTAAATGTGCGAATCACCACAAAATCTTAGTAGTCAGCTTCTGCATGGTAGACTTTGTCGACCCACAGCCTACACACAGAAGCTCTATATACCTGAGGCACATAATATGTCTTATACCCAGAACATTTATATATTGTGACGGAAGGCATATAGAGAAGAATCTATTCCTCTTCATATTGAAAATAAGCATATATAACGTGGTTGGCAAGCGAGTCGGTCACCCCACCAACTTTAATCACCTACTCTATCTCAACACATAATGCCTCCACGCCGCGCTCCTCTTGTGCCTTCAAATGAAGCAGATATTCAGCTTGCTCTCTTATCTATAGATTCTGCCTAAATTCAGAGTACGCGACGCGCTGCTACAGTCTTCGATATCCTAAAATTAACCCTAATTGACCGGCGCGCTGGAAAGCGCGCGCGACGCGATTGCCAGCCTAACTTAAGGAAGCTTACCTAGAGAGAAGAGGAGGTGATTGTTAGCTATATACTTTATCTAGATCAGCGCGGGTTTGCGCCTACCTACGTAGCTGCACGCGATATGGCTGATAAGCTGCTAGCTGCGCGCGGCGCTGGCCAGGTTAGGCAGAAGTGGCCAGCCAACTTTGTCAAGCGGACAGATAGTCTTCGGACGTGTTTCAACCGAGCGTACGATAGGCAGAGAGCTCTCTGTGAGAATCTAGCCCTTATTAGAAGCTGGTTTGAGCTTATAGAGAAGACAAAGGCTGAGCTTAGTATCTGCGATAAGGATATATACAACTTTGATGAAGCTAGCTTTATAATGGGCAAGATTACAACGCAGCTGGTTATAACAGGAGTAGAGAGGAGAGGCAGGCCGAAGACTCTTCAGCTAGGCAATCGCGAGTAGGTAACGCTGATCGCTGCTATTAGCGCTGCTGGCTAGTCAGTCCCACCGTTCCTTATCTTCGCTGGCTAGTACCACCTATTAGCCTGGTACGAGGAAGCTGAGATCCTACGCGACTAGGCAATCGCAGTTAGCGACAATAGCTGGACAAATAATAAGCTTAGAGTTGAGTGGCTAAAGCACTTCAACGCTCACACGCAGGCTCGTACTATAGGCGCGCGTCGCCTGCTTATTATTAATGGCTATAAGAGCCACTAATCTCTAGCGTTCTAGGAGCTCTGCAAGGAGAACAATATCTATACGCTCTGTATGCCTCCTCACTTATCTCACCTACTCTAGCCACTTGATGTTGGCTGCTTCTCGCCATTGAAGCGCGCGTACAGCCGTGAGGTGGAGAGCCTTATGCGCAACCACATCAACTACATCACCAAGCTAGAGTTTCTGCTAGCATTCAAGATAGCATTTAATTAAGCGTTCACGCTAGCTAACATCTGCTCAGCCTTCCGCGGCGCAGGCCTTGTTCCTCTACAACTAGAGGCTGTTCTATCAAAGCTAGATGTACAGCTGCGTACACCTACTCCTCTAGCAGCAGCTCTGCCAGAGGCTCCTTGGGTAGCTCAAACGCCGAGCAACGCGCGTAAGCTTGAAGCTTAGTTAAGCCTAATACGTGAGCGCGTGCGCCAGCACAAGAGCTCATCACTAGTATTAATTATTGAGGCAATTGACTAGCTGAAGAAGGGCGCTGAGGTGATAATGCTCTCTGCTGAGCTAATGCGCGATTAGATCTCTAGTCTTGAGAAGGCTAACAGCGCAGCCTCAGCGCGTAAGCGGCGCTCTAAAAGGCGTATACAGAAGCACGGAGTACTTATAAAAAGAACTGGAGAGGATATACTAGCTCAAAATGAGGCTGACCAGCAGATTGCTCATGAAGAGCGTCGAGGAGGAGCGCGATCAGGCCTCAGCCAGCGCGCTCAAAGGCGCTGCACTAGATGCAAAGAGACCGGGCACAACTCGCGCACATGCAACACTAATACTATTAATATAGAGTAGTCTACTATATCAATATCTAGCAATAATATTATCGTGTTGTTGAGATATATCGCTTTAAAGTTGCAAAAGTTGGTGGGGTGACCGACTCGCTTGTCTGACCGACTCGCTTGCCAACCACGTTACCCTTGGTCCTCCCACCACGTCAATCAGCCCAAGATAAATATGTTAGCAACACCCCGATTTCTGGCGCTACCCCTGAAATCACGGAGTGGCACATTCAGCCTTCTTGTCCTCCATCCCCGAGTATCAATACTCCTCCAAGCTGTCTTTCAAATAGTAGCGTAGTTCACGCCAGTAAAGCGATATAGAACCACGTCCTGATAGCGAACACACATATTTTGCCCGATCCAATTGCGAAATTCCTCAGTACAGAAGTTGTTCAGGAATTTCCGCAAAAAGATCTGAACATCAAGGGTACCCACTACCCTCAGACATGTATATCCATGGGGCGGTTGAGGAACCCAAGTTGCAATGTTCATGTTCGCCTTCTGCTTTTGATAGATATAGTTCAGGTATACGGTGTCTAGGAGTGGAAGTTTCTGTAAGCCCTGGGCAATGCAACGCCACGATCCGTCTGTCAGTGAGACCTCAAGACATTCAACTTTTTTGAGCGTGGCCCCATGCTCTTTGATGAAGCGCCTAGGTCGCCCTCCACTTATGTACATTTCCGAAATTTCGAGTTCGGCAAGGCTGGGGTAATGCGTTATGCTGATGGTGTTGTTGAACACATCGTTGAAACCGTTGCAGAATCGTATACGAGGGGCGTTTTCACACCCGGTTACATTTATTGCAATTAATTCATTGCACTCCCTCATGAATTCGGAAGTCCCCTAGTAACGCCAACTGTAATCTTTGAAGTGATATCAAAGATTTTTCGACCGCTTCTCTTGCCTCAACAATCGCTTTGTTTCAGTGTCATCATGTCCGTCTCCCAATTTCGGGACACCGATTGCGATCGACCTTAGGTAGTCCTTGTACCCTGGATGCTCAGTAATGTCGTACTCCAAGGTTTCGTGTTCCTTAGCCAAAATTATTGTCTTCCTTACAAAGACCACGATTCGCCGTGGGAATTTTGTTTATGAGAAGGCTCCAAGTATAAGTTTGTCGAGCACCTTATCACCTGTGTTCACGTCTGGGAACGAGGGAGAAGGGTTCAGGTTGTGGAAGCACTCTACTACTCTACTAGGAGATAGAATGTCTCACTAAAATTTGCGTCTTCATTCATGTCTCCTCCCATAACTTCAGCCTCAAACTCGGGTCGGGGGCCGATATAAGACGGTTTGACTTGAGGTAGACTGAGCTATATCATGCCAATACGGTCGCAAAAATCCGGGATGCTAGCTAAGTGGAGAAGCAAGTAGAGGTTTGAATGGTTGGCTTCAAGTTTCAACATATCCAACATCATACCATATCTGATTGCAGCATCGTAGGTGGTGTTTACATACAGATACCAGCACGTCAGGCGTAGTGATTGTAGATCCTGATTTTTGTACCTGACAAATGTGTTCTGATCTTCTTTGACAACTGCGCCAACATATCGACAGATGTTGCCGATGATCTCGGACAGAAGAGAGAGGATACCCATTTTGAGATTTTGTGTCGGTTGTCATTGAGGTAGGTTGGTTCGCGTGAAGTTGTATCGATAAGGCAGTCAGACGGGCTATCCGTGACCGAAGGATTGATAGATAGAGGAAAGTGTCCTAGAGAAGTGGTGTTGATTAAGTTGCTAAGTAGTCGTTGGCCTTAGACAGTGTGGGCATGAGTAGAACGTTGATATAGAGAGAAGAAGTATATGCCAAGGCGCTAAAGTGATCGCAGCTCTGCTACCATCACAGGGTCGTGTGACCTATTTATTCGTTTGTAAGAAGATCAGTGCGCATGCATTCACTAATTAAGAATGAATGATTGTATAGCATGCTCAACTACTCTTCGGGAGGATAGACCACGATGCGATCAATGTCCGCACCCTTCACATCCTGCCCATTACTGAGACCGCCAATTGTAATGGTATTGTGGCTCCCCTTTTCTAGATTGAGCAGCAACGGTGTGCTCAAGATGATACCCTTGTGAGTATCTCTCTGATACAGAGACTCGACTTCCTCCGTTTTATTATTCACAATAACGCTCGAGATGCGGCGCAACTGCCACGTCCCCTTGATCCGATCTGGCGACCCTCCCGGCTGGTCACCGAAGCCCATGTCATCGGTATTCTGGTAGTAGAATGATACCCACTGGGGCTTGCCCGACCCTTCAATGTTCGAAAATGTGACTTTGCTGTCGTTGCCATGGATGCCAGTGACAATCACACCATCGCTCGCAAAGGTGGCTTCTTGATGGTATGCGTCACCTATCGTTGTGGCGTCCTTGTTGTAATAGGTGGTACCGTCGATTGGCGTAACTTCTCCGGTCTTCAAATCGAGATCGTAAACATCGTACCACTTGAGCTCGACCGACTTCTTCTCTTCGTCAATCTCAAGAGGTAGCCATATGTATCTCGACTCCCAGAGTGATATGGAATCCCATTGGTCGCCCATGTATAAATAGGTTGTCTTTTTTGTGCCATTGATACGCAGATTCAGGCCAGATTGGGAGTTGTAAGTTCGAGTGTTGAGTGGTGCGATGACGAAAGGCTGTGACCATGGACCCGAGAGCGAATCTGCGCGGAATGCGACCACGTCTAGGCATTGTAAGTTTCCGGTTCTTTTGAGTTTTACATATTTGATGCTTACTGTTTGGACGATAGCCTGTTTTATGCGACATCAAAGCAAAGTAACTCTTATCCGTCTGCACAATTGTGGGCGCTTCAAGGTCAAACTTGTTGAATCGAAAGATGACCTCATCAAGGGCTGTGATGTTCTCATTGAAGGATGTAATGTAGACATCCCGCCCCTCCTTCCTGTCGCCATTCGAATACAATGAGTATGCTCGACCATCTTTCTGGTCCATGAATAGACCGAAGTCTTGTGACCAGTTCCCAAGTGGGGCTGTAGCATCGACAAAGCTGTATGGTCCGGTAATATTATCTGAGACCGCCAGACCTTGGAGAAGTTCTCCGTAGGTTGAGTTATCTGCATGCCACCACATCTATGTATGGTCAGCAGAGCCTTGAAATGACTGCATCCAATATCTTACATGGTATCGGCCGGTGCCTTCGCTGTATACGACCTTGGGTCTCTGAATAATATCTGTTGGAGCAATATGGGGATGGCCCTCGATGGGTTTCAATGCCAATCCGTGTGGCTCCCATGTCGCAAGATCATCAGAGCTGTAGACGCTGACGCCGCCGCCTTCTACTTGACCCTCAACCTTGTATTCGCCGAACCAAAAGTATTTGCCCGTCGCTTGGTCCACAGTGATACCACCTGCGTGAGCATTTACGAGTGTACCATCCGTTGCTCTCCATCGCGCTCCTGGAACAATCCATCTGGCGTGGGAAATTGCAGCGGCCAGCAGCAGCTGGCAGGAAAACTTACCAAAACCCATGGCAGACCGATGGGAGGGCAATTGTGGTTAAGAGCTTTAGTTCATGGCTATACGACCTCATATAGCCGGTTGCAAATGCATGGATGATGACCAGCCAAGAATATCCGGGGTTCAATGACCCGAGCCCCCAGGAACCTAAGCCTTGACTTACATCTTGCGGGGCTCCGCATCTGTTCACGGAAGAATGTCTAAAGCTTCCCCAGGTTTTTGGACAGGACTAGTGCTGCGTATGGGTATTGGCGACTCAAATGTCGGAAAAACCAAGACATCGGCCCCTCTGCTAGCGGTGCGGAGACACGGAGACACGGAACGGCAAGGCTGAATGCGACTGCCACTTGACAGAGCAACTGGCACGAACTCCTGATGATCATCCTTTATCGGAAGAAATTGGTGGAAGATCGATGCTGACCCCTCATGGGGTAGTTGTAGAAGAGCTTCAGTGAAGCTCGAGATTCCTGGAGTCAAAGAAGCTACTCGCCTACGCTAACGACAAGTGGCGACCGCAAGGGCCGAACCAACATGTTGAAGTATGTCAATGACGCAACTGCAGCTTAATGCTTACAACCTTCCGCGCTTTTCATCGGGCTGTGCCTCAAAAGTAGACAGTCCATGATAAAACGGCAAATCATGTGATGCCATTCACAGGTCACGTGCCCAATGCGGACACAGATTAACTGTTTGACAAGTATGTACAACTCTCAATTAAATATTTACAAAAGAAGAATTCCGTATCCCATGAAAGGTCTCCAGAATGACTGATAGCAAGCTTACACACCTATATCCACGACCCAACAGGACCAAAGCTCAGTTGAACGCAGTAGGCGTAGCAACCCTCTTAGTAACAAACGTACTGCAAGGTTCCGCCTCAACAATACCAAAAACACTCTTTGCGCAAACAGGAAGCTTAGCAAGCTTTCCCTGGGTACCATTGCAGTTGACATTGGTATCCAGCTTCTCGCTCTTACCGTTGCCCTTGTCAACGCCCTTGTATTCTCTGCAAACGGCGTGTGTGACTCCGCAAGAGCCACTGACCTTTGCCGTATCGCCGAAGTTAGGGTTGATACCGACAAGGTCGGAGGTCAGGCCGTATGCCGTGACGTTCTCGACAATGACGTGGCGGGGTGACTTTTTCGAGTTGTTGGTGCAGTCGCCGCAGGAGCGGTAAAGTTTACCCGCGTCGATGACGGTGTAGTCGCGGATTGTGACTGTTCCGGGGCCGCTGGTTTGGGGTCAGTTAAAGCTGAATGTAAGGTTGGACAAGGGCTGCTTACTTGTGTTGGACGACCTTGTCTACTGCGTTTTGTGCTCCACCACCGACGATGAGGGCGTCACCAGTGCCGAGAATAGAGATGGCATCTTCGCAGACATCGCGGAACCAGACATTGGTCAAAGTGCAAGAGCCTGTGATGTTAGTGTCACTGTCCAAAAGAACCTAGGGGAGCATATGTACCTAAGCAGTGGACGCCCTCGAGCGAGTCGCTGCCAATGATGACGTTTGAGATGGCTGCACCATCGTTGAGGATGAACACAGCATTACTGCTGCCTGTGTCTTCATCTGAGTCGCACGGGTGGCCACGGTCGAACTCCTTGTTGCCAAAGTCAACCTTGCCAGTGATGACACTAGGCGATGGAAGCGCAATCTTAGAGCCAGAACGAGTGGGAATGTTCAGCGTTTGCGCAGCCGCCATGCTGGCGACGAGCGAAAGAAGTGCGGCTTTGGAGACCATGGTGAAGAGCTGGAGATGTGTTGAATTGAGGGAGTTGTTAGCCTTTCAGATATATGTGTGGAATCAACGAAGTATAGACTGGGACGAAAGATGATAAGTAACACTCCTCTCTTCTTATAGATACATAACACATCCCCTTTCCTAGACGGATGCATAGTGGACGAACTAGAATACACGATAAGCCCACCGAGGCAGCCCTGAAATTGCTGAGGCCCACAGGGTGGAGAAGGTCTGCGGAGTAGACTCTGAATTGAGGCCAAGACGCCATGGTAATTGTGGAGAAATATTTTCCGTTGTTGCTTGTCCTAGAATGATACGTGCGTTGACGCTTGGAGAATGAATGGTGACTAGGACAGCCATGTCAACTTCTGAGTCGTCGCCGTCTGAATGCACATTGAGTAGCAATGGGATAGGTCAGTCTCCAAACAATTGGCGGAAACAGGAGGGCAACGATCCCTCCGCATACTAGCAGCCTAGTGTAATTACTTCCTTTCTTTTTTACAACTCTAGGCAGGTGATGGGGCTACGCGTTACCCAGATTGTACATTTTGGTGGAGATCTTAGGTCCCAACACCCATCGGTAATGAATTTTCCTAGACTTGTGCAAGGAGTTCTGGGCGTCACCTACATTTGCTTGGCAAGGCTTTTGAACTATAACACATCGTTTCTAGTGTGGTTACTTGGGGCGCCATCTTACTGGTGCACACACGAGGTATCTCTTCGCTGAACCGTCTTCGGCTGTCAGTCAGAAAGCGGCAGTCTGTGGCCGACTGGTATCGCGATATGAGGCGTTACATCTGATCAACAGTTTAATTCGCTTTGCACACACAAAGGCTCTCGTGCATCATGGGATGATTGTATGTTTAAATTTGAGATTAAGTTGGGCTGGGATAGACGCAGTAGCACCTCGTGACGGTTGGCTGCTCATGCACGATACGGTTGTTTAGTTGGATATCCTTGCTCAAATCTATCTTTGAAGTGAGATAGTAGACTAGTAGCATCGTAACGGTATGTCCATCTTTCCGTGTATGTGATATGTTTACAGTTGAGAGGTGTCTCATCCGACTGAGCGGACACTGTCAAGGCGCACAGACCCGCGCTAACAATTTAGGGCCGAGGCAGGCTTGGCGTCTAGAATAATTTCCAGACAGCAATTCGAAGGCAATCTTCGACACGATTCGGAAACCACCAAAAGTCGCCCGTCATGTCGTCCATGCGCAATGCCGTCCAGCGGCGTAATCACAAAGAGCGTGCGCAACCCATTGAACGCGAGAAATGGGGCCTACTCGAGAAGCGCAAAGACTACAAGCTGCGCGCAGCCGACCATCGACAGAAGAAGGCAAAACTCAAGATTCTGAGCGAGAAGGCTCGCGACCGCAATCCTGATGAGTTCTCGTTCAAGATGATGTCATCTCAGGTGGACAAGCAGGGAAGGAAGATTGTGGATCGAGGCAATAGGGCGCTGAGTGTGGAGGTGGTCAAGTTGCTGAAGACACAAGATGCGGGGTATATTCGCACAATGTTGCAAATGGCACGCAAGGAGAGGGAGGAGTTGGAGCAAAAGCTCATCATGGAGGAGCAGGGCGAGGTCCGGGCTGTCAGAGACGGGGAGAGGGTGAAGCCGGGCAAGCACAGGGTTTTTGTGGAGGATGAAGAGGAGCAAGAGGAGTTTGATCCGGACTCGTGGTTTGGACAAGGCAAAGATATGCCTGCGCGCAACGATTCACCCACATTTGGCGACCTTCAAGACGACCTCTCGGAAGAGGAAGAACAACTCATCCAGCAGTCCGGCACATTATCCAAAAAGAAGATTGAGGCACAAGAGCAGGCGAGACGGGAAGCAAGAAAGTTCCGCAAAGACCGAGAACGAGGACAGGAAAGACTAGTGACAAGGTTGCGAGCGATCAAGAAGCGGGAGAGCGAGCTCGCTGCGGCCGAGGAGGAACTGGAGCTGCAGCGCGCAAAGATGAACAACACAGTAGGAGGTGTCAACAAGAACGGCGTAAAATTCAAGATTCGGGAGCGCAAGCGCTGAGCCGCGTTCTGGATATTATACACGAATAGATACTAAAGCCTTGCTGGCATTCTCATGGCGCCATCCAACCGCAACACGGTCCCGTTCAGCATCTCATTGCCTACACACTCCACCACCAACCTCGCAAATTCCTCAGGCAACCCCGCCCTCTTGGGGAACTCCATACTGTGTTCGAGACTCTTCCTGACCTTGTCGCTCATCATTCGCGTCATGGCGCTATCGAACATGCTCGGCGCTATCGTTACGGCGCGTATACCATACTTTGACAGATCGCGGGCGAGTGGAAGAGTGAGAGAGGCAACAGCGCCTTTGGAAGCTGCATATGCGACTTGACCCATCTGACCGTCAAATGCAGCAGAGGAAGCGATCATGATAATGACACCACGGGAGCCATCGGGGCTGGAGGGCGTAGCAGTAGTCATATATGGCAGCGATTGACGGATCAAATCCAACGTGCCCCTCAAGTTGATATTGAGTACAAAATCGATGCTTTCGATACTGAGCGGCTCATTCTTCTTATCAATGATCAACCCAGGCATTCCCACACCTGCTCCAGCTATTACACCTCCAATCTCTTTCCCCGTCTCTTTTACCCATGCTACTGTTCCTTGTACTGCTGCGGCGATGGCTTGTGTGTCCGAGACATCGGTTTCGAAGAACTTTGCGCGAGAACCGAGTTCGGAGACGATCTTGGCACCGTTGTCAGCGTTGAGGTCAAGCAGTGAAACGTATGAGCCTTGTTCGTGGAGTGCGCGTGCTGTAGCGAGACCGAGGCCTGAGACACCGCCGCTGATGAGGAAAGTTCGATCTGCGATCTTCATTGTAGGTGGGTTTGTGTGTTCGCAACGTGAATCGTGATGGGGTAGGTGGTAGGTGGGAAGCGAAAATGAGCAAATATCTAGATCATGTAGTGGTGAAACAACCGTGTAGGTAGTAGGCCGAAAGCTCAAAAGCGACACTGCATGTGAACTCTACCCCAGCTGATGTTTCCATGCCTCGGCCCAGCCAAACGTCGGTGCCTGTCCCTCCAAGCCCCCGATCTTGCCCGCTCCCAATCCACATCTCCGCTAACACCCCTGCTCCCAAGGATATCAATCTCGACCCAGCACCATAGCGTAGCGTAGCACCACCGAAAGTCCGCAAGCATCACCAACACGCTCACGCATTGCGCCTCGCCCATAACCCCGTTCTCCGAACAATTCCTGCTCACATATACGGCAAACCTCAATCGAACTACGACTAGGGAACAGGAATACAGCTGGCTTTTACGCCCCACCGATACGCCAGACAGGCGCATACACACAGATCTCCTCCCACATAACCAAACATGACAGACCGCATGATAATCGGGACAAACAAGCTACCCAGCAACCCCACACCTCTCTCCGCGCCACAAGAACAACAAGTTCGGGATCTATACTACAAAAACGTGCGCGCGAAATGCGCTCAAGAGATTGAAAGTATGTCTCCATTCCCATCTCCCCTTGTATCCCCTTCCCCTCCCTCCCACAAACCACATCACTAACACGCTCACCACGCAGCATTTGCCCAATGCGCCCTGGGCCGCACATTCACCATGATCTACGCATGCCGCGCCCCCCGCCTCGCCATGAACGCCTGCATGCTGCAATACCAGAACCAAGACGAGCTGGACAAGGCGCGACAAGAGTGGTTTGCACTAGCTGGGGAGCGGCGGCGGGCGCGGGAGGAGCATCAGAAGAAGTTGGAGGATGCGCGGGAAAAGCACAAGGAGTGGTGGAATTTGGATGAGAGTGGGAGGACGGTTGGGAGGAGGGCTGAGGAGGGGGCTGGGAAGGGGGGGAGGGAGGAGAATAGGGTTGATGAGAGGGGGGTGCAGAGGGGGGGTATTTATAGGGGGACTTAGGGGGGTGTGGGTTGGGAGGTATGGGATAAGCATGTAACAGTGGTTGAAAAGGTGGGGGGAAGGTTGCAGGAAGATTGTTGTATTATATTGTAAATACTATTTCATTCTTCGAGGCGCGGAAAAGGCAAGCAAGCCATTCGGCTCTGGTATACCATTTGACCAAAGCCAACCCTAAACGCCATTAAAATGCTGCAACCTCAAACGCCTTTTACCATCTCCCCTCCCATGTCGACTAGGTACCCATCCGAGCCATCACATTCAGCCATTGTTCTCCTGGTTGATACCCATAGCCTCCTCAAACTCATCGTCATCGTCTTCATCCTCCTCCTCCATCCCACCCATGGTGGTATCCGCACCCTCCCCACCTGCAGTCCCATTGACCGCACCAACTGGCCCTCCAAAGCCCGCACCACTAACCCCCACCTCATCATCCATATCCACATCGTCATCGTCATCCACCTCTTCCTCCCACGCACCTTTGACACCCCATCCCACCCCGGTAAAGCAGTACCTCTCCGGGGGCAGCCTAATCCCAAACTCCCTCTCCACACGGGGCAGCGCGATACGATTCCGCTCCTGCGCTACCTCACTCATGAACTCTTTGCCAAGCGTACCCTGGAACGTGCTTGCAGCCCGCGCGCCCACGGCCGTACGCAGCGCATTGAGCGAAATGCCATCTTCACCGGATTCGGCGTTTGCGCCGCTCCGCTTCTTGGACGTCGAGGTTGTGGGGAGAGGCGGCTCGTACGATAGCGCGTCTGACAGGATCGAGGAGGTGTAGCGGTAGGCAAAGTCGAGAAGTTGGAGGGGGACGCGCTCCGTGTAGGCGTGCACACCCATGTTGGCGAGAATAAGATGAATGAGGCGCGCGTCGCGGGGTCGCTTGCTTACGCCATTGTCTTGGAGGGAGGTAGGCGGAAAGGCAGCGCTCATGCTGGCCGTGGGGTTAGTGGGCGCCCCGCTGGCTTGTTGCGATAGCTGTGTGTTGGGCTGTGGTTGTGTGGGCGGGCTGAGTGTAGGTGCATTCGCTGTCGCTGGTGGGGTGGAAATGCCATTTTGCATGTTTTCTGCGGTCGGCGACGCCATTTTGTCTGGCGGGCGGGGGATGTGTGTTGGATTGTTGGTTCGACTTGATAGGTAGTGATGGAGCGTATTGGTGAAGTCGTGGAGGTCGCGAGTCGACCGGGCTTGGCATGCGGCCAGGTATAGAATCTGGGGAAACAACGTCACAGCAAAGTCAAGTCAAAGTAAAAGTGGAAAGATCTAGTAATATGCTACACGCTATGCAATAATATTCACAGGTTTTTATTTACGTTTGTGCCAACTCATGCTCTCAAGTGGTCAGTGAGAGCATCCTCTTCGTCGCCAGTCGCCTCACTAGCGATACTCTCATGCAGACTTGGGGTCTTGTCCTTCTTCCCAATGCGCTTGATAGAGCCCCAGACGCTGGCCTTGTCCTTTGGCGTTCCAATGCTCGGACTGTTGCCTGTGCTGTCTGTACTTTTACCCAGGCCAAAGAAGCTACTGGAGCTCTCCTCTTCTCCCTCGTCAGGAGTACCAGGCACATCACCCGCTTTGGTCTTGGAGAATAGAGCATTCTTCTTACCAAACGTCAGGAATTGATTGGTGCTACCTTTGCGTGTCAGCTTCTGCATGAAAGACTCTTTGCCAATGGAGCCTGCATGATCCGACATTGAGTGAGAGATACTGCGTTCAAGCGATTCGCGTGGGGAAGCTTCAGACACGTCGGCTGTGGAAATCGATGGTGTGTCACGTGACATGCGAGAGCCGTAAGGTGAAGTCGCATCCCTGGAATCTCCAGCCTCGGACGAGGTGGTCTTATCTTTTCGCGAAGCCTTCTCAGCCTTGTCTGCCTTGGCCTTCTTCTCCTTTTCCTCCTTCTTTTCAGCCTTCTCCGCCTTCCTGGCCTCTTTCTCCGCAGCCTTCTTGGCCTTGTCTTCTTCGTTCTTCTTACCCAGTTGAAACATGGTAAAGCTTGCTGCTGCAGGGTTCAACTGCTTGGGGGGCGTAGGTGGAATTGGACCAAGGGAGGAAGTGGAAAGTTGCGCTTGCATGTGCGAAGCAGAAGACTGCGGTCGGGTACCGATGGGCGCTTGAGTAGGTGACCGTGTGTTTGAAGGAAAGTCCAAGACATCATCATGCATCATGTCATCGTTAATCAGATTGGCGCTGGATCCATGCTGCATAGAGGGACGGCGTGATCCTAATCTTGACCACGAAGTAGTATTCGTGTTGTTGACGCTCCAGTCGACTCCGAGAGGGCTGGCTCGAGCGCCAAAGGCATCCACGTTCCAACCAAAACGTGTCTGGCTCTCAGTTGATGGCCGCGGCAGGGCCATGCCTTCCAGCGAGTTTGTAGAGCCTTGACGTGGGGATTCTGGCCTCTGGAAACCCAGCATGGAACGCAGCCATGGATCGTCCCCCTTTGCACTGCCAAACATGTTGAAAGGTCGCTTACGCGTAGCCACGTGCTTCGGACTGTTGGTCGATTCCATAGGCTGAGTCTTGGTGCGCATAAAGGCGTCGTACCATGCACCCTCGGAATGACTACCGCGGCGGCGTGAACTTCCGATACCATCGAGGCCGTGCTCCTCGCGAGGCAGCGATTGACTTTGAGACGGTTTTAGGGAGCCTAAGGCAGGTCCTTCATCCGAAAATGTCTTGCCACGTGCCCGATTCAATCCAAAGAGCCCACCAAAGCGACTGGCTTGGGGGTTAATTTGGAACGAGCTTGACGTGGATCGTATTGAGCGCTTATCGCTGTCAACATTGTTTTCGTTGGTCGGATAGAACTGCAACTCTGCAGCACTTTCCCTAGGGCTGGCGAAAGCACTGGGCGATTGACTTTGCGGTGAAGTTGGTGAGCTCGAGTTCTGCGGGGGATGCATAGTGCCGGGAGCACCGAGACCTGGCAAGACATTTCTCATATTTGGCGACGGGTTGAGTGAGGGATCCTGGGGCGGGCCTGGGTCGTCCTCTTCATCCTCAGTCAAGCCCAGATCATCCGCAAACAGGCCTGCTGGAAGCAGCGAGCCGGCCGTCGGACTCATAGGGGCACCACCAGTCAAGCTCTCAAAGTCAGCCTGCGAGAAGGAGGTGTTGTAAGTACGTGGAGGCAGTGCCATGCCGTTGACTGGATTGAAGTACGGTGTAGCCTGACCAAACGATGGTGATGCGGTTGTGGGGATGCTGTTGAACGGAGCCGACGAAGTGTGCACAAAGCCAGCAGTAGCTGCAGACAGAACTCCCTCGCGCATGCTGAGAGGCCGCGCGCGCTGGCTGTTCCTCCTCACTGGCGGCCCCATGTCCGGGGCGATGGGTCCTGAGAAGAGTTGAGGTTGGCTCAGACGACGCTGTTGCATATACGTCAACCTGTTTGTGGCGTCTTGATGAGCACGCTCAGCTTCGGCATATAGTGACCAGGCCTGCGCATACTGTTGCTGCAGCAGGCCGAGCGTCATCTTCCATCGGTTGTCTTCCTCTTTTTCTGCGCTGTCAGGACCGTCTGCCGCCTCCGCCCCCTCTTGACCTTCTTCCAGCTTCTGCCTCTCTTCCTCGAGCACCTTGATGTGGATACCCATTTCACGAATAGCATCCTCCAGGACTTTGTTCGCCTGCGTTTCATCGGCATACTTGTCTTTCAACTCCTGGATACGCTTTTCCGAGGCTGATTGGTACTCGGCCTGCTCCTGTTTGATCTTCTCGGCAGTGTTGCGGAGTTCGCCAGCCTCTCGGGTCCATTTGGCGACATCGTCTTTCAACTTCTTCCGCTCGGCTTCCTTTTGGCGGAAGAGACGTTCCTGGTGAGCGCGCCTAGTTTGAGCCGCGGCATTCTGACGTTCAAGACTGGCCACCTCTTTGCGCAAATCTCGGCTGGCATCCTCCTTCTCTTTCAGTGCTGCCTTCTTCTCGTCACGCTTGTCAACCAGAATGGCCTTTTGAGTGATGAATTCCTGGTCTTCATCCTGAATCTGCCGTTCCACGTCGTCCAGCTCGCGTCGGAGCGCATCCAGCTTTTCCGTCAATTGCCTGATCGAGTCTGGGCCTTCAGCCTCTTGCGGTATCCTCCCCTGGTCCTGCGGCTGCGAAGCGGGCGAGCTCTTCCTCCCAATGTCCGGGCGCCTCATGCGGGATGTGCTATTGCTGTGTTCGCGGGTCATGGGCGGCGCGGCAACCGAGGTGACGACATCAGCGAGTGTCTTGTTTGGCCGGATAACGGGGGTAGGCGTGTAGTCATTGTCGTCACTCGTGGCCTGGCCATCTTTCTGTGGGTGTGGTCCATAGAACTCATCTGACTCAGCGGGAAGGGTGCGGAGACGTATGGGCACGCTGGGGGCTTGGAAGCTTGAAGAGTTCAGGGTAACGATGCGAATGGTGTAATGACGGTCGGGTTGCAGGTTCTCGATAGTAATGGAGCTTTCTTGCGGGGAGATGTCGCCAACTGTGGCGTGTCAGGTTGTGGTCGCGTGCCATGGGTAATCACACACATACTGTCTATGCCGTTGATACGGATCACGTACTTCAGGACAGAAGTGCGCTGATCTGGCGGCTTCCAGTGCAGCAGCACGCCGTCTGCCTTTATTCCGGCGAGCGACACCAGCGGCGCAACGGGGACTTCGAGGCCAAGCACCTGCACCAGTTTCTCCACGGGTTGGGTCAGGACTTGGTAGGCGCGGAAGGCGACCCTGCGTGGACGATTAGCACGCGCGTAGAGGTTAGTTTTTGCATGTTCTTGTCCATACCAGAACAGGGCGCACACGATGCAGGCAGTGCGCAACCAGCCTGACGATGAAAACAATAGTGCTTCCATGTCATAGCGGGCCACGTCCGGGGGCCAGTAGAGCGAAGAGGCAGGTTCGGAGAACATGATGGCGGACGGGAGTAGGCGTCGCCAGCATGGGTGGAGTGCCTCTCGTTTTTCCTCTCTTGCTTATTTCTTAGTCGGGGGGGTTTAGTTCAAGTTTGCATCGTGAAGGCGGGCGCCATGTGCAGCGCCGCTGTATGGCCGTACTCAGCCGAGACCGACAGGGCATTTCCTGGGCTCCACATGGGCGTGGGTATGCAGCTGCTCCGCATCCCGCATTCACTCTTCGCTCCATAGACACTAGCGGGGGCCCTGTGGCTTTTGATGGAAAAGTCCAGATGAGGTGTCGCGGGCTATGGGATTCATGTCACTGGACATGTCACGCAGCCACGGAGCCTCGCCAGAAGCCAGAAGCTTGGTGGAGCCAGAGCGCGTCCCAACACTATCTACTCAACAGCCCCTCCATGTGCGCTGACGCTCCGGCCTTCCAATCTGCTCGCGTCGTTGGAGCATGTGAAAGATATTTCTCCCCACTCGCCAGAGGGCTCATATGCAATTATTCATCCTCGCCATGGCCAAGCTCAAGTTTGCAAAATTCCTGCCGCAGCAACCGGCTCAGCAGACCCCATGACCGCCGACTGACGTCCGTGATGCGCGCGCGCTCGGTGACATAGCTCTCACCACTTGCTCATCGCATACCTAGGCACCCAAACTGACCTCAGCTCCGTCGCTCCTTCCACCCCCTAACCTTTTCGCTGCTCGTTCTTGCCCTCGGCCGATTCACAAAAGCCCCACTGGCATGTGAAGAGCAAGCTGCAGATTCCCTCGCCTGAAACAAATAACCTTTTGTTCTATAGAAACTACTCGACCTTTTCTCTCCTTCGCTCTACACAAACTTCGCACATCTAGCCACCTACCCAGCGCACGAGGGCCGCCGCGCCCACAACTGCGAGCCATGAATTACGTGCGTTCCATCACCGGCAGTGTCTCCAAGGGCTGGAATTCCATCAACCCCGCGACCCTGAGCGGCGCCATCGACACCATTGTCGTCGAGCAAGAAGATGGCACCCTGGCATGCTCACCCTTCCACGTTCGCTTCGGCAAGTACCAGATTCTGCGCCCGTCGGACAAGAAAGTCGAGTTCCGCGTCAATGGCGAGCTGCAAGACTATTCCATGAAGTTGGGCGAGGGGGGCGAGGCCTTTTTCGTCTTTGAGACAACGCGCTCCATTCCCGCCGAGATGCAGACGTCGCCCATCGCCTCGCCCGCTGCCAGTCCCGAGCAGAAGCCCGTAGAGCTGCCCTCAGAGCGCGCCTTCGACGACGAGCCCGAACCTCTCGACCTCGACGGTAACAGTGTCAGGAGAAGGGGGCGCATGTCCATGTCGGTGCCCCTCTCGGACTGCATGCTTGAGGATGATGAATATGGGCACCCGACATCAGGCGACTGGTCGGGCTTCCATATGCAGAGGGCAAGTACTGACGAGACTGTTCCTTCTGTAAAGGATGGTTTTGCCAAGACTTTTGAGCCATCTCAGACACACGGTCCGCTACAGATCAGTAGGGAAGATGCAACTGCCTGGAACAGATCAACTCGCTCCACAAGCCCGCCGCCCGTCTCACCCAGCGAAGCCCTCGCTCGCGCCATCAAACTATCCAAGAAGCTCTTCACCTCGAACATCCCTAACAAGGTCACCGAGACGGGCGACTTGGAACTAGACATGACTGGATACAAAAGCAGCGAGGAGGATGCTTTGCGCGCCGAGGTCATCGCCAGGCGCATTCTCTCGGATGAGCTTGCTGGTGACTACGACATTGGCGCACTGATCGGAACCGATGAGAACGGAAACTTGTGGATATACAGCAGTGAAGAGGCGAAAGCGGCAGCCATGGCCAAGACTTCGATGAACGTTCTCAACGAAGCAGCCCTTCGGTCCACTGATGCCCTGTCGGACCCCGGCTACCAGAGCGACAGCGGTCGTAGTGATGACACTGTTCAGTACCAGATGCGACGAGACTCGGATAGTGCCCTGGGCTTGTCTGCACCGCAATCCCCCGAAGCACGCAAGAGCGAAACCAAGACATATGCCAAGACACTGCGTCTAACAAGCGACCAGCTTCGAGCTCTCAACCTGAAGCCTGGTGCGAACACGATGAGCTTTACTGTGAACAAGTCCAAGTGTGAAGCCTACATGTTCTATTGGAAGCACGATGTACCCATTGTCATCTCCGATATTGATGGTACTATCACCAAGTCGGACGCCCTAGGCCATGTTCTGCATAGAATTGGAAGAGACTGGACACATCAGGGAGTCGCGAAGCTGTACACTGACATTGTCAACAATGGCTACAACATCTTCTACCTGACTAGTCGCTCCGTCGGCCAGGCTGACACAACACGAGCCTACCTAAATGGCGTCGTACAGGACAACTATCGCCTACCAAAAGGCCCGGTCATTATGAGTCCAGATCGCACAATTGCCGCCTTGAGGCGAGAGATTTACCTTAGAAAGCCAGAGGTCTTCAAGATGGCATGTTTGCGTGACATTATGCAGCTCTTCAACAAGCCGCCACATCAAACACCCTTTTACGCCGGCTTCGGAAATCGTTTCACCGACGCGCTCTCCTATCGCTCTGTCAACATTCCCTCAACTCGCATCTTTACCATCAACTCAAATGCCGAAGTCAGTCTTGACGTCCTGTCGCTTAATACTTACAAGACTGGGTATGCTAGTATGCGAGAGATTGTAGACCACTTCTTCCCACCCGTCGGGCTTCTAGTCCCCGCAGGAGGTGAAGCATATACAGACTTCAACTACTGGCGCGAACCAGTCCTTGATATCGAGGATTTCACCGACAGCGAAGATGAGGACGAAGACGAAGATGATCATACCGAAGCGGCTAGTATCCGCAGCGAAGACGAAGGATCGGAACTTGGCGAAGATCTTGAAGGGAGCTACATGTCGCGGGAATCGCTGGACGAGGCTGGTATGGGTGATTCTATCATGGAGAGTGTCGAAGGAGGCGATTATGTTGAAGAAGATGAGTACGTCGACGAACAGGAGACAGACGGGGAATATGAAGAGGATGAAGTCGAGGAGACTACGCCGACTGAGGAAGAGCAAGTTGATATTGGTAAGTCTGCAGAACGCATGAGGACGTTGGGTGTCAGGGACTCCACGCCTATTCCGCGCGCAAGCCCAGGACGGTAGCCGTGGATGAGTTGTTGTTTTATTTGTTGTTGCATAGCATGGCATGGTTTGGCGTTGGTAAAGCTTAGATCAGTAGCTTTCTATACTATAGATGAGGATGTATCTCTAAATTCATACCAATTCACGGTCCTGGTATAATCTGCCCTTTCATTGTATCTTGCTGTGTAGACGTGACGCGATAGCACGACAATGTAAACAGCAACCAAGTTTGTTCACGTGTAGAAGGTTGGCTCATAACTGGTACAGCCCTTTGGTGGCCTCTGCAGAAGCCCTAGTCTAGGGTATTATAGCATTCTTGTACGGAGCGCAAGTAATGGATACAATAGCATCTTCACCTGGCTTCTCGGTAACAATGCTGTACTCTGCGCAGTGTCTTCTGTCGCTCGTTGTCTAAGTCACGTTTATTTCTTTCTACTCCGCTCTTTTCCACTGAGCAAATTTCCCAAATAGGTTAATTCAGTCCATTCACAGTCACCTTTACCCTCGTACGTCAGTACCAGTTGACTGGGTCGCGGTGACCAGGCGGCCGCTCTCTCATCACCACGCTTTGGGCCCTGGCCCCTCACTGCCTCTCCCTGTTGGTATATATACGGCCCCTTCTACCAACCGTCGATAACGCTGCACAACTAATCAACGCCTACCTTGACCCTGCTTCAACTCCACTCACAAACGACCACCAAACTCTCCGCGCTCATGAACATGAAGACTATTATCGCCCTCATGGGCCTCATCTCCATGGTCCTCAGCGGCGCCGTCCCTCGTGACACACCCTTCGACGCCCTTGACGACATGTCTGACAATGTAAGTGAAACCACCGATCTATTCTTGAACCTACTAACCAGAAACCAGGATTTCAATGCCATGTCAACTCCATGTCAGCAGTGCTCGCAGATCTACAAGGACTGCCGCGTGGTATGTCTTTGAAATACTACAGCGGATTTGTGTATGTTTACTGACAATTGTGTCAGCCCTGTCATTATGAGTATTGCAAGCCTATCTGCAAGGAGAAGGCTTGCAAGTCCATTGTCAACGGCAAGGACTGCAGCTCGCTGTGCCTTTGGTACTGCTAGAGTGCTGTATCTCTTGCGCTACAAGAACTTGACTGGGAGATAGGCTGGATCTCTGCCTGGAGAGGGTGAGGTTGGATGGCACTGTAGATGGATACAGATTTTTTCCACGGCATACAATTCGAGTATATGAACGCCCTTGGGTAGGCAGTATACATGGCACAATAAGAGCATGACTTCTTTTCTAATTAGCGGTTGAGTACCCCGCTTTGTGACAGTAAAATCACATCGGATTACAGCCGAGTTAGGCTAATTTGCGTCTAAGAAGGTTGGGAGAAACAATGGCAATTCTGACGAGAACTCGGACCGACGTCTAATGTAGAGTGAACGCTTCGCTACTTTCACCGGATGGAGCTAGCGCACCCCATCTGCAGGGTCCTACATGGATGAAAGCTATTGATGAGGCGACATTTTCGGGCCCAGATGTCACCCAACCCAGTCTCATGACCATCACGGCGTTTATTACTTGAATATGAACCTCTCCCCCGCCGGTGCAGCGTCTTATTCATCGTCCATTACTCACCCTCCGCCATGATGAGCACCAAACCCCGCTCGTCGAAGAGCGTCTCACCGGAACGCGACTGCCCCTCACCACCAGCGAGATCGGCGCGGCCACTACTTTGGAGGCTATATCTGTCGCATACACTTTCGACGTGGAATGCACGAACATTTGAGTTTGGCGCGGTGATATTTCTAGCCGCAATTTTCCCTGGCACATTGTTCTTCGCATCCTGCTACGCTTTATTTCGGTCTGCGGCTGCGACTATCCTGGGCGCATGGATCGGCAGCCAGGTTGACCGGAAAAATAGACTACATGTCGTCCGTCAAAGCATCATCTGGCAGAGGCTAACTGTCGCTGGCTCGTGTATTATTTTACTGTTGCTGCTAGCTGGTGGCAAAGAGAAGGGAATCGTCACGTATGGCATGTTCGTCGTCAGCGTCATTTTAGCGTGTCTCGAGAAACTCGCCTTCATCGCCAACACAGTCTCCGTAGAGCGAGATTGGATCATTGTCATATCCGAGAGTCTACAGGTGGAACGCCACGACCTCAACAGTGCAATGCGCAGAATCGATCTAGTCTGCAAGCTTATCGCCCCCGTCGGCATTGGCTTGATTGATGGCTACTCGACCAGGATAGCCATATGGGTAGTCTTTGCCCAGAATGCCGTCAGCGTACTAGTAGAGTACTTTGCAATTGCTCACGTTTACGCTGCAGTTCCAGAACTGGGACGCGAAAAAGAGCTGAAGCATTCTGAAACACCAGGTACCGAGATGCAACAGTCTTCCCACCAGGATGCCGCTACGGACCCTACGGACCCTGGTCTACGTTCCACCCTTTCAAATATAGCAGCGCACCTCCGACCGTGGAAGGATTACGCCCAGAATCCAGCCTTCCTCGCCTCCTTTGCGTTGTCACTCCTCTACCTCACCGTCCTGGGCTTCGGTTCCCAGACGACCACATACCTCCTCACACTCGACTTTACTAGTACTCACGTTTCGCTTATGCGACTTGCCTCCGTCGTAATCGAACTCTCAGCTACCGTCGCAGCCCCTTGGCTTACGAACAAAATTGGTGCCGTACGAGCAGGACTCTGGTTTATCAACGAGCAGCTCTTCTGCATCGCCTTGGCTATCGGGACTTTTGTCATGATGGACAACAAAGCAATGCTAGCAGCCGGTGCTCTGGTTCTTGGAATATGTCTGTCCCGTCTCGGTCTATGGGGATTCGACCTTTCCGTACAATTCCTGGTCCAAGAAGACGCGCCAAAGGCTACACGCGGATCATTCTCCGCTATTGAGATGTCACTACAAAATCTCTTCGAAATGCTTTCTTTTGCTACCACAATGGTGTTTTACCGACCAAAGGACTTTAAGATACCGATTTTCATCAGTGCGGGTGCGATTATGTCTAGTGCGGCGTGCTTCGCTGGCTTTGTAAGGAAGAAGAGAGGGCATTTGCTGCACACGGATAGGTGTGTTAGGAGGATATACAAGAGCAAGACGGGGAGATATCAGGTTCTACCAACCATTGAGGAAGAGATTGAGATTGACGAGTATACGAGCTATGGAAGCAGACATGAAGTGCGATGAGAGGTAGATATCAATTAAATTGAAGATTTCATCCAAGAAACGACATGACAGGACTTGGAAAGCGTCCTCCACCACTTTCCTTTATCATCTCTTCGTCAACCTTTCCATCATCCAGCCCATTATGACCTATAGAGTCTCCACCACCACACCCCTTCCGCTCCACAACCCCCATCCTCTTCAACAACCCCCTCACCATCTCAACCACCACCCCGGGCCTCCTTATCGGCAAATCATGTCCCCAATGCTCAAAATACGTAAACTCAACATCCCCACTCAACCCACACTGCGCCCTAGCAAGCTGTCCATGAAAAACCCTCGCCCCCTCAATAAACTTCTTTGCAACCCCCCTCTCCTCCTCCGTGCCCCCACCCAACCTAACCCCCTCATCATACAAAACCTGATAATCCCCCGCAATATTACACTGCACGACTGTCAACGGCCGTGCCCCAAACGCCACATTATCAATCTGACGACTCAGCGCCAGCGCATGCGCAGACGCATGCGTGTCTTCCAATGCAAGCGCTCGCGAGCTCCGCCCCGTCGCTTCAATCGCGTACCTCCACTCTGCGTCGCTGAACCCAGCTTCTTGCTTCAGATGCGTGAGGGCGGCTAGATTAACATATTTGCCCACGGCTTCCAATTCCCGCGGCGGGATATGATTGAACAGCGCTAGCATGAGCTCGCTCGCGGTGTCGAACAGTAACATACCGCCCACCTCGCCTTCCGAACATGTTTGCAGAAACGTCCGCGCTGCTATTCCGCCGAAGGAGTGGGCGGCGAGTAAGTACGGTCCCTCAAGCCCGGTTTCTCTAAGCAGGATACGCAGATCCCGCGCTGTGTCATGGCATAGGATTTGTGTTATTTGCGGTGGTAGGGTGCTGTGGTCGTAGCCGGCGCGGTCGTAGAACAGACAGCGTATGTGGGGCGAGAGGTGGCGTTGGAGGAGCGTGTATACTGCGCTGGGTGCGCCGGCGCCGGTGAAGAAGATGAGGAGCGGGGAGGTGGGTGTGCGTAGGGGGCCGCTGATTGTGGTGGAGAGGACGTGTGTGGTGTTTATTGGGACGAGGGCGGTGTGGGTGGGGGATGTGAGCCAGGGGTTTTTAGAGGAGGGGAGGCGCATTTTTGGGAGAGGATAGGAATTGGAGATGGGAGGATGCGATGGGATGGTATATTTAGGATTAAGGGGTGTTGTTAAATACTTCTCTTTCTCTTATGCAGCCTTATCACACATCACTATATTGATGCTGCAGCCCCGTACGTCATGTCAGCATTCCCATTGCAGATTGCCGTTCTTGTTTTCAGTGCGCAAGCTATGAGGAGCTTATAGTCGCAACATTGAGTTGTTTGTACATTGATTTAAATCGCAGATTGCGATATTGACTGCATGAGAATGTGTCAAAGATCGTCAATCAGCCTCCATAAGGCCTGTAGGACCATTTCCTAAAAACGTACTACAGTACTCAGTGACTGGCGGGGATAACGTAGAGATTGCATATTATATGCAAGGCCACCCATTACCTGCAGTCCTAAGAGGTTAGAGGAGCGGGATTAGATATTACACGGCGGTTCAACGGCAACGTCTTTTTGTACCCCTAAAGTAGGATAGACTGTGTAGTCGAATAGTGTGATAAAGTTGTATCGCTGCTACAAACCGCAACAAAAGTAGAAGCGAAACGTCTCTATACCTCTCGCTGGCAAAAAGATACATCCCTTTCCCCGCATTGCTACTACCCTCTCTTCTGCGATCCTGTGATCTCCACCCAAGAGAAGGTTGTCCTGGCAAAAAAATATTGTAGCTGTTTCTCCGCTCCCAGAATCGAACTAGGGACCTTTCGATAACAATTGCTATTACAGTCGAACGTGATAACTAGAGAGGATGTTAGAGGCTGAGTGGGAAGATATCGACAGTATCAGAACTTACACCAACTACACCAAGCGGAGTTTTCTGTCGAGTGGACAGGCTTGTTGATGGAGGATTTGTGGAAGAGTTGTTCTATAACCTTATTCAAAAAAGTTAGGTAATACAAGGGGAGGTTGGAAGAAGTTTGGAAATATTCGTTGTTCGTGTGAAGAAACGACAGAACAATGGTTGGGATAGTGGGGCAGGTACCCACGGTGGTGATGATGCGGGGTAGCAACGGTCGTATACATACACCTTAGCGGTACCACCTCCAAACGCATTATAATTAGTCGCTTGAATTATCATCTAGTTCCCGAAGAAGCAGGTACAATGTCGTGCAAACACCAGCATGTCAAGGTTCCACGTTGATTCTGGCGGTTATCTGCCTCCTGGTATCATTGCTCTATCCTACTCGTTTCTGATAACCTACCTAATATTACACCTGCGAATCCGTTCCTCATTCATAGGAATGAGGTCTCGTCATCTGTATAAGTGAGGGAGCCTTCCTCCTCGCCATTACACGCATCCAATAGGTCACTTATGTCGCTTCCATAATCATCTTCAGCATTGCATCGCTCTGCTTTCTCATACCGCTCAACGTCTCTGATCTCGCTCTGTGTAAGCGACTGCTTTGGAGCTTGCTCCAACTGAAGAACGAAATGGGGAACAGCAGTCTACGCTCCGCCGTTAAGCAAATACTCAATTGCGCCCTGAACGTTGCCGCCACTTCTCCGCAACGCCGAAACGTTGCGCTCGAACTCGTAGAAACCCATCTCGTTTAGCTGCCTGAGCTGCGTTTCGTACACCTCCTCAGGCGGTCGAGTATCCGCTGGTGGAGGTGTACCAAAGCCACCTGCTCCGCCGAATCCACCGGGGCCGAAGAGTGCAGCGAATGGATTGGCCGCAGCGCCGCCTGCACCAGGTGCTCCTGTCTCTCCCAAAGAACCGAATGGGTTTGCTCCAGCACCTCCAGCGCCGCCCATCATTTGCATCATGTTGCGCATGGCTTCAGGGTTCTGCATCATCCTCTGAGCTGCCTCGGCGATTGGGTTCGCTTGTCCTCCTTGCGCACCGGCTCCTCCGAACAAGTTAGGAAAGGTGCTTGAGGCGTCTTGTGTGTTTTGCGCTGCGCCAGCGTTTGCGCCCGGTTGCTGAGGCGCGAAAGGATTCTGTCCGCCGGCAAACAGGCTAGCAAAGGGATTGGCTCCACCAGCACCTCCACCGAACGCTGCGAAAGGATCTGCGGGAGCGCCTGTATTGGGCTGGTTTGGTGTCGCCGTGGCGCCTTGATCTGTCGCTGTCGAGCCTGGTGTGTTGTCGGTAGCGCCTGGAGCTGGGAAGCTTGCTGCACCACCTGGAGCGCCTCCACCCATGCTTCGCTGCATCCTCAGTTGCATGCGCATCATCTCTGGGCTAAACATCATGCGGCGCATCTCGGGATCTCGGAGTACCTGCTGCAGCATCGGATTGTCGCGTATCTGTGACATGTTAGAAGTAGCCATAGTAGAGCTGGCACAGGACCTACCATAGGACTCTGCAGCATCATATCGACCACTGCAGGGTTGTTCATGGCTTCATTCATCTGTGACAAGAACATTGGGTTCTCCATTTGTTCGAGCATTGACTCAGTCGTTGGTGGGGGGCCCATCTACGAATTGTCAGTACACGCTCGACTAGGCCGAACTCGAGGACACTTACACCTCCATCGGGCCCAAACATGTCCATGCCAGGCAAGCCATGAAATCCAGCATACCGTGCGCCTGTAAGACCAGCAAGAGGATTGTTGCCTGTTCCTGCTGCGATATTGGTCGGTACCTGAGGCGTAGGAGTCCCGCTTCCACCTGTAGTGCTCGTTGTGCCTTGGCTGGGGTTCTGCCTTGCATTGCTCGCGGCGCCCTTGACAAGATGTACTGTATGACCGTCCTTGATCTTGACGCTGGCGAGTGTGTCGGGATCCTTCAGTACGCGGCCTGAGTATATCAAGCGCTGGCGCTCGGCGGGCACATCTGCATATTCCGATGTCGAGAGCTTGGCTTTGAGGTCGGCAATGGTAGTGGCACTGGATAGTGTGAGGACGTGTTTCTGATCGTTGGCAGCCTTGACGTTGAAAGTGATCTGCGTGTCATCCGTCGTCGTGGCGGCGTCGTCGGCCATCTTGTAAACAGCGAGGGGGTCTGTTATTCTTATGTGCGATAGAGTTCCTGGGCTAGTAGTCTCCAAGCTGCGTATTAATACCGTGATCTCGGCAAGGAGAATAATGTCTCGTTAGGAAGAAGAGACGTGGTGAAGTTAGGTAGAGTAGAGAGGCTGTGGGTAGCTTTGGATTCGATTGGAAGGCAGTAGAACGTCACTGACCCGCCATGGTACCCTGCTTCCTTAGCGTTAGCACAACGCTGCCTGCTGCCATGTGGCGCGGCTGATTACTAAAGCCCGCATGCCAAGCTCTGGGTGGGGAAGGAGCGAGCGGAGGTCGACCGGGGAGCTAGCCGAGGTATCTTTGAACGCGGAGGGCTAATACGTCTCATCTCAGCAAGCTGCAATGGAGCTCTTGTGTAAAGTCGGCCCTTACTCTCGTCATCATTCAAAAGTACCAGACTGACCTCCTCTTTTCTGCGCTTGTGCCTTCCGTAGTCAATTGCCTCTCTGAGACCACAATCGATTACATTGTCAACATCAGCGCTAGCTAGACATCAAAATGAAGGGTATACAGATCAAAGAATATGTTGAGGTAGGTCTCTTATATCCTATCCTGAGCATGTCAGCTGATGTCCCCAGGGTCCCAACGACCTCAAAGTCATTGATCTCCCAACACCCACCCCAAAACCCAACGAGTACTTAATCGCCATCCATGCCACGGCAGCGAACTTCTTCGATATACTACAAATTCGCGGAAAATACCAAACCCAGCCACCATTCCCTTGGGTAGCTGGAATGGAGTTTTCTGGAGTAGTTCTAAAGGCACCAACAGCTTTGCCCGGTGGCAAGACGCCAGCATTCAAGGAAGGCGACAAAGTGTTTGGCGGAAACCAGGGCGCATATGCCACACATATCACATGTACAGAGGAGATGTTGAAGCCTCTGCCCGAAGGATGGAGTTATGAGGATGCGGCCGGCATGTTTGTTACAGGACCAACGAGTTATGGTGGGTTGGTAGTCAGGGCCGGCGTCAAAGAAGGTATGTTGTCCCCTTCATCTCTTTTTCGCTTTCACTAAGTCAATGAAAAGGCGACTGGGTACTCGTGCATGCAGCAGCAGGCGGTGTCGGACTAGCTGCCGTTCAAATTGCCAAGGCCTTCGGCGCAACTGTCATCGCAACAGCTGGTACCGCCCACAAACTTGATGTGGCCCGCTCGTTTGGTGCAGACTACGCTGTCAACTACCGTGATGCCGACTGGCCTGAGCAAGTCAAGAAACTTACTCCCAAGGGTCGCGGTGTAGACATTGTCTATGATCCCGTTGGACTTATTGACAAGTCCATGAAATGCATTGCCTGGAATGGTAGACTGCTGGTGATCGGCTTTGCCGGAGGACCCATCGAGAAGATCGCTACAAACCGTATCTTGCTGAAAAACATCAGTGTCGTTGGTTTGTTCTGGGGTGCGTTAATCGAGAAACAACCCGAGATCGAGACTCAAGTTTGGGATGGCATCTTCAAGTTGGTCAAAGAGGGGAAGTATAGGGGCACTACCTTTACTGACAAGGAATATGTTGGGCTGGAGAGTGTACCTGCTGCACTAAATGTGTTGGGTGGAAGAGATAGCTGGGGAAAAGTCATAGTCAAGGTGCCGCAAGATGGAGCAAGTAAGTTGTAAGATCATTTTGAGTGTGGTTAGCAAGGAAAGCAGTAACTACTTCAATGAAACTTACAACTTTTCAAATTCAAGTGGTTGAACCTCTGTATTGCTTGTCTACCATCAAACCCGATACCAAATCCGTGCAGGTAATGTTACTGATGTAGTCTATTCACTGACAACATCTGGTAGTAGACGACCTCGCGACGAGTCACCTCAAACACATACTGCTGCTTTCCGAAGGTTCGACCCAAAACCGGGAATAGGCTTAGCGTCAGGCAACAGTCCCTATGGCGCAACGCTAACCATTGCTCGAGTCTGCTACAATCGTTGCCCGAGTCTGCTACAATCGTTTCCCGTGTCTACTACAATCGTTTCCCAAGTCTGCTACACAAGCAGCCAGGCTAAGGCCCACCAGGAAAGATTTCGCAATTATAGTAAGTGGCAAAGGTCAACAATGCACGACAGATGTACTTACATACCTAAGGCCTCACAAGATACCACCCATCAACCGATTGCAGAATCAATATGCACCTGTGACCTCGAATCCTCATCCCCCATCACCCAAGAGCCTCTCGCATGGTCCCTCACTCCATCCACCATACAAGACCAAAACACATGTCCCTTCTGCACGCCCATCCCGCGCGAAATCCGCGACATGATCTTCAGCTACGCCCTCACAGACACCACCTCCTACCCTGTGGATCGTGAACCGTGCAGGGCCGTCTAGACCATAACATTCACATGCCAGAGTACCGAAACCCTTGTCTCTACTCTTCCGACATGGCATTATCTCTGCTTCTGACCTGCAAGGCAATCTATCTGGAGACTCATATCACACCACTATGTGTGAACCCATTCGTCATCACAGCACTACGAAGCCAGATGAGCAGTGCACTCAAGGTATGGCAGCTAGCAGAGATCAGGGGGCTGGATATCACACTTGAGCAGTGGGCCCTCGATTGTGGCCACTTGTTCAAGAAGCTAAAATCCTGGGCTGCTAAATCTCGAAAAAAGGGTGCTTATATGGTGCCCGAGGTGTACAAAGAAAAGTATACATGGGGTAGATATTGCAGTTACGCAACCTCCTTCAACTCCGTTCTCATTCCTGTCAATGGCGTGCCGGACAAAAAACCTCGGCGTCTATGCGAAATCTTGACAAACGTACAAACTGCCCCCTTCTTTCCGACTCTCCAATGCTTCGTTAACAAGCGTTGTAGTGTCTTCCAACCACTTACACACTTAACACTACGCATACACCACGGAGACTGGTGGATGGATCAACCCTACAAGAATGACGACCCTAAACACAGACTGTATATGGACCCTACGTTCGGAGTCATTCGCGCCGGCTGTGAAACTAGCGACCTCATGATGTTTCGAGCTGCCGAGCGCCGCATCGGGAGACAGCTAGATCAAGCCACCGAATCACCTTTCGGTCATTGCTGGGGTCCGCAGATAGGGAAGGTACTACCTGATCTAAAGAGTTGGGAGCTTGTGCTTGAGATGTTCAAGATGAAAGCAGATCTGTTGCATAACGTGGTCGAGTGTGCGAAGACGTGGAGGTTCGCAATGGGGGCCTTGGATGGAGAACAGGTTGCGGAGAGGAACCGACAAATGCTTGTTTGGGATGGGGAGGTGATTGTGAAGGAGTGGAAAAAGAAAAATGGTATGGTTGATTTGAGTTTGCCGAAAGATGCGGCTGATGGGTACATTGAATTCGAGGTTCAGGTTGTGAGGTATGTGAAGAAGACGGTTGATTAGGGGGCAGGGCACAGTTTGTAGAGGGCATCTTTGTTCATTCCATGTAATCTTCAACCCTAGCCATGTATCTAGGTATATGGTATCTGACCGTGTACAAACATTACCCAAGTCCTTTTCTATCGATGTTTGAGGTGCTTCCCAGTTCGCACTAAAGTAGCCCCAATAGGTAGTTCGACATGGCTTCGCAGCACACGTACACAACGCTCCAGAGCAAGATGGCCACAAGCATGATGCCGAAGAACATGATCCGGTCTTTCAAGTTGCTGAACTCGCCGTGTGCACCGAATAGTAAGGCTACTACAACCATTGCGATGGAAAGCGCAAGGCTGTACTTGAAGCTAACACACAGACGTAGTAGAGTCATGACCAGCGTCAGGCGCCTCAAGTTCAAAGCCGGGTTACGGACACCCACGTTCGTGCAGCGGTCGACAACAAGCTCCGCATAGTATAGCAGGCAGTGGCGGTACCACAGGAAGCGAAGAAAGGTGTTTACTGGGGTTGGTAGCGGATCGAAGAGATAGGAGACTTGGAGTGATACCGCTTCGATTTTCTGGACAATTCCCAGGACAATATCGTCGAAAGTGACTACGGCAGATGGTCCGAACAACGGAGCTGCACAGAGTGAACAAAGATGGCCCTGGTGACCTCCAATCATGATTAACCACAGTCCGCAACAATCAATTAAGTGGGTCCTAGAAGGTTCAGATTGGATTGATTGATTACCGCTTTAAGCCTAGTAGTTACCTATAGGAGTTTAAGCCCTACCTAGATAGGTAAGTGGGTCTAGGAGAGTGACCGGATTGAATTGATTGTTGCGGAGTCTATGATTAACAGACACGGACGGCCGAATACGTGGTTACAGGGCAGGACTCGAACTGCGAGATGGTCGCTGTCGTTGTATTCGCACAAGCCTAGACCTATCAGCATACTATACAAGAAGCGGCAAGCTACTTACAGAAAGCGCAAATATCGTCGTTGAACTTGTCATAGGGAGAAGAGGGGACAACATGTTGCTTGAGAAAGGTCTTCTTCGAGATGCCTAACACCATGCCTGACATGATGGCTGGAGTAGGGGTTGTATTTCCGCCTTCTGGCGATGTAGTGAGTTGAAAAGGAGGAGATTCGATCAATCTGCGGACCAAGTAGTTTAGAGTGGCGCGTGATGACCATACTACAAGAAGGGCGTGGCAACAACCAGACTCCGCAACAATCAATCGGATCGGCATGATTGATTCCTATCTAGGTTAAAGGCTGCCTAATGAAGTAATTCTTTAACCTATATAGGAATCAATCATGTCAATCGATTGATTGTTGCGGAGTCTGGCAACAACGCACGGACGCGACATCAGTGAAAGAAAATGAGTGACATGCTATCCGCCCAACAACTAAACTAAGCCCTTTCTGCAGATATAAATGTTTTCTATGTTTGAAGTTTGTCATACCAAGTGGTATCACCGTAAAAGAAGAGAAGGAACAAGAGAAGGAAGAGCGCAATCCTAGCAAGAAACGACGGCCGTAAATGTTTGAACTGTGACTCGATGGAACGGAAAATATACAGTCAACTAGGAGGGCTTGAAAGATATAAGAATTTTGAATAGGGGCAGAGCCATTTGAGGGCCGGCGATGTGGGAGTCTGCAGAAAGAGCAAACTTTCAATGATGAGTGTCTCAGCTATAGCAACCAAGTAACGAATTATTGCAGTCTCAGTAGTTATGCGTTGACCAGCTTTCTCGCTGTCCCTTCTCACCTATCAGGTGCTCTGTACAAGCATCAACACCATGTACAAGCCATTTGCCTCAATCAATCCTTCGCATACGATCGCAATGGTAACACGCAAAAGTAGCAAAAGGGGAGAACTTGAGTGTTGAGAAGAGAAAGATCTCGGATGGTTCGACAGGAAACTTGTGCCTGCAAAGAGAAAGGCTACCCATCTTGTACAAAGCAGAATAGGGCGCGGAGGACACTGTAAAGCATCTGGGCGAGAACCATCGACGAAATATGACCTCCCACAGCCTTTACAACGCAATATCGCCATCATCGGCTTGACAACTCCTCAGCTTACAGGGCCATAGTTACTATGAGATGATACCAAGTCCACTCATGGCCTTATTGTTGTTTTTGTTGTTGCCTGGAAGTTGCGGTCGCGCTACCTTGCACGTGCACTGGCGTCACAGGCGAGGAGGGGCCGAGGTTTTGCCGTCGCTAGCGCGCCCGGGCTCAGCTACAAAACCCCGCCAAAAATGTTTCTCACTTCTCCAACGGCCTGCCTCGCCAAAGCTGCGTTTCTTTGCACACATACAGACGCTTCCACCAAGTTGTCCTAGCCTGCAAATGAGAAATTCGGAGTAATCTTCACTTTTTATCACGTCCTTTGGGACTGTACTGCTCGTAAGAGCCTGGCGTGACTCACGTCTGCATTCGGCATCAGAAAGCTCAGGGCCTAGAAAGCAGGCTTCTACTTCGGTGGGAGTGTGTGGAACTGGTGTCCCTATGGGAGTCGGTGCGAAGATTGTGTGCTCTGAACCTCTGGGAGAGGAGTGACACTGTAGTACAATACGCAGCGTACTTGACCTTAAGTAGCCCTTGGGTGAAAAAGGGCACAGTATCATTCGATTCTGATTACTCTGGCGAGGCAGGCCGTTCACCATTTTTTTCTACGTAAGTGTGCTATTTTGCGCAGCATCTATCAGTTCAAGGATACTACTAACAAAAAATCACGCAACCCACGCAACCCGCCTTACCTTCAGCCATGTCACCTTTTCTCTCCTGCACCTGCTCGCCTAGGCCCCTTCGCCGCGTCCTTCGACCGTATACATGATATCCGTCCGCAGCGTATACTTTGTTCCGCTTACCACATCGTCGCCGGAGTGGATGAGATTGCGATGCTGGAATAGCAGGACGCGTCCGGCCTTTGGTTCGACATCTATACGCTGGACCAAATTGCCGCTGAAGAAAGTTGTGGCG
The DNA here is from genome assembly GCF_003171515.1 of Pyrenophora tritici-repentis. NCBI lineage: Eukaryota > Fungi > Ascomycota > Dothideomycetes > Pleosporales > Pleosporaceae > Pyrenophora > Pyrenophora tritici-repentis. The sequence continues at coordinate 1,087,277 of NC_089395.1, forward strand.
CCGCCTTCTAGCTGCCGCACCCCACTCTTTTCCACAGCGCCGTTTAGATACAGATGCAGGGTAAAGTATGACCGCTCGGTTCTATCGGGTGTTTCGTAGGCACCATCACAGTGGGCTGCATGGATCAGTATACGCAAGAAAACTACCGGAAAGAATACATACGTTTGAAGTACTCGCCGCCAATGTATTTGAGATATCGTCCGCGCTCGTTCAGCCTCGTCACTTTCCACGTTTCTTTACGCTTCACGGGACCGTATCCGGTAACTTCGGCCCAGTTTTGGAGACGATGGATCTCTGGTACTGATGTCTCTATTCTGGCCCAAAGCCTCGTCATGAGTTCCTTGTTGTCCCAGATGATGCGGCCGCACTTTCTTGTGTCCTCATACATGGCTTGCATACCCCCACCGATGTTGACCAATGCTCTTTCCCATTTGCCATCTGTGGTTGCCTCGGCCGCTTCAAGCAATGTTTTGCATTCCTTCTCTGTGAGTACACCGTCTAGTACGACTGCCCATGCATTCTGGTATTCCGGGAGGCCTTGTTTGTTGAAGTCAATTTTGGTTTTGGTTAGGTCAGGCGCTGGGTCCTCGAGGAACCCATGGGGTAGTTTATGTGTCGAGGTTGATGCCATAGTTGCTGATATTGTGATTGAATTGAGCGCAGGTGAAGTGTATATGAGCACTTGACTAGCCCCAGAGCTGAACTGGATTGCGGGGCGGTGAACGATGCCATTGGCCTTCAGGGACTGTTGCCTGGTATAGCACAGCCACGCCGAAAGGTTTCACCGGTGGTCGATGTCGTCCGGATAGTGTGAGCCATCATGTGGCATGTGGTGATGTAAAATGATCATGTATGAGTAGTAATCATGTGTACATTGTGCCTTGCAGCTGAACTCTCTGCTGCGAGCTCTGAAAGCTCTATAAATAACAACAGAAAAAGCAAATCTCATACCCCGCCAATGGAGCTGCATTGCGCGGGTACCTGAACGCATTCAATCATCTTAGACTCTTGCACCTACTACTTTCGACCATCGCCCTTGTCGGTTGCCAGAATGGGGGGAGTGAGTGAGGTCCGGGGAGGCGCGGGACATTCAGTCACGTGGAAGCGGCAGGCGCAGCCCTGTACATTCTTTGGTTCGCGTTTCAGGCTCGCAGGCTCCCGCTGCTCAACTAACTCCCACACCACAGCCATTGATCCGCGGCATCCGAACGACTCGTGTCCAGCCCAGTGGTGCAACCGCATGTGACTTCTCGGCCGTATATCATCATCCTGCAGAGGGCGCCTCGACGCGACGTAAGCCACTGCCGCTCGCGCCACCAACCGTTGCGCCAAGGCAGAGCTGGCTCACTCCTAATTTCCCATCTCCACGCCAGCTTCAGGGCGAAGGAGAGGTGCGCAGACGACACGCGCCGACCGCGACAGATTCGCCGACTCTCGTATCAATTGCCTCACCCTTTGGAGCCTCCAGCTACACCTTCTCGTCGCCCCTCCCCCCGACCACGCATTGACAACCCCGTCACTGTTCCCTCAACACCCGCCAAACAAAACAAGCAAACGCACTGTGGGCTCCACGCCCTTCCGCAGACCCTGGGGCTCTTGACAATCGCTCCTTATCTCGAACCCAGCGACAATCGTCGCGCGCCCCTCGCTATCACCATCCATTAGACGCGCCGCCGCCATGTCGCACCCGCAAGCTCAAGATGATCAAAACGTAAATACCGGACCTATCGTTGGCCGCTTTCCCAACCTATTTGAAGTGCTGGGCCGGAGAACGGTCGCACCCCTAGATCTTTTCTCCTTCTACATCTACATGCGAGACCAGCAACGATCGGTAGACTACTTGGACTTTTGGTAAGGCAAGCGCAACCAAGGCACGTTGCAAATGCTAACAAGCAACAGGCTCGATGTATCGCAACACCTCCACCTATGCCGGCTGTATGTGCGTAGGCTGCACAGGAGCATGATCGAGGAGACACCGGACATGGAGAAGAATAGCAAGCGGTCGTCCTACATCTTGGACAACGCTGGGGAGGGACCTTCTAATGAGAAAGGCGACAACATGTCTGATCAGCGCTTGTCCGCCTTCCTGCGCTCCGATCGCGGAAGCCGCCACCATTCACCACAGAACAGCCAAGGTAGTAATCAGAGTCGCGAGCTTCCACAGCCAGGCCTGAACTTACACGAGACACCAGGTGACTCGACAGGGCAGAACTCGTCTACTGACAACACCTCACCTAATCGGGATGACTTGCGCGCATCAGCTGAGAAGATCCTCTACACATACCTGCTGCCCGGATCCGAGCGAGAGATCATTATTCCCCAGAGTATCCTCGCAGACGTTCAGGAAGCCATAGAAGGACCCGAACAGCGTGCAGACCCGGAACTCTTTGATCATGCCAAAGACTACGTCTTTCAGGCCATGGAGCGTGACGCATTCCCAGGTTTCCTTCAGACCAAAGGGCTCGGCAACCTAGTTCCCCAGAGCATGTTTGCGCGACTCATTATAGGCTTGATCAGCTTCACCGCTGGCTGTTGGGCAGCCATGGTTCTCATCTTCCTGGACAAGTCAAGGTCTACACGGTGCTGGGTATGTCCCACGGTTGATTTCCAGAAGCACAATTGACTAACAACATATGCAGATTATCCTTCCCTTTGGTATTGCCATATACCTCATGTTAACATACCAGTACATGCTCGATCCCCTCATCGCCCTGGCCGGTTACAGCGAGTACACATTCTTCGACTTCAACCGAATTAGGGAACCGTTTGTCAAGAAGTCGCTCAACAGGCGCTCATGCACCGTACTGATCGTCTTCTTGATTGTCACGACAGCTTGGTGCTGTCTCTTCATCTTCGTCCCCGGCAAGCGTCTGTAAGACACGTCGGGTTACCTTTCACTTCTTACATGACGTTAATTGTTTATTTTTTTTGTGGCATTCTCAGCTGCACAAATGGATGCGGTACTGGGAATAGCCTGAGGGGGAGGTGCAGAAGTAATGCAAGCGGGCGACGTTAAGATACCCCCTCGCTTCGTCGACATATGACCTACAGCAGGACTTCCATTTGTTTTTTAGTGTAGTTTGGATTGCGTATCTTCTGGTTATGCACAGCCCCTCGATGTACAGAGCGCGGCGTTTGGGTGTTTATTTATGAGACAATCATTCAGCGAGCTTTGATAGGGCAAAAGACCCAACTTCATACTAGCCACTACTCAAGATTACCATAGTGACGTGAGATGAGAAATGCGTCGACTTATGCACCCCTGATTAGCATTTGGCGAGCCGTTAGCATGTGGAGTCGCGCTGCATGCACGCCAAGCCTAATGACGTGAACCGCGGCCGGGTTCAACCACGTCGAATTGAACCTCTACCTCCAATATCGGCTTATTACGCGCCGCCACGGTCGCAATTCACCCCATCTCTGCCGGTACTTGTCATTGAGAAGACCAGAATACACCAAACATAACCACATTCGCTTCAACGTGCAGCATCTGCGGCAGCCAACCGTTTGTTGAACTACGGCCACTAGTAAAGTGGATAGCAGTAACCAGCAAAATGAGCGGCCCAACAGCTAAGAGCAAGAGAGGGCCGACGGTGCTCATGACGGATGCTCGCGACGCGAAACCTCGAGCACCTCAACGACCCGCTGCCCTCCAGAGACAAGCCACGGGCGCACGATTGATTTCTGTCGACAACATCCTGCAATACGCCTCCGACATTCCTTCGCAACAGCAACGAGGCCCACCGGGCAATCGACCCATGAATCACACGCGCACCCCCAGCGGTCGACACCCTCTCGATCCTAGGTTGACTGGCCGACTGATTCCCCAGCACATGCCGACGCGATCCAGCAAGCTCAGCGAAAAGCTTGTCCTGCTACCCGAGACCGAAGGCCAAGACGACGATGAGAAGGTAGACTTTGACGAGGATGAATACGAGGGCCCGCCTACAGATGAGGAACTCGCAAGACGAACTGCCAAGGGTGGTCCCAACGACAAGAGTTACGCGGAGCGGCTGCCCAAAGCCAAGAGGACGGACAAGCTCTCGCGTGTCACGGCCTACTGCACCGCGCAAGCATACAAGATGAAAAGCACCGCCGAATTCGTAAAGGACCAACACCATGCGCGCACCAAGCTGTATGATGACTGTCTCTACACGGTATACCATCTTCCGTTGCTGCCAGGTAGCGACGGTTATCGCGTCCGGAGTAGTCCTGCGCTGAAAAGCCCGGGCGGCAAGACCGTCCTGGACGAGGAGATTGAGCGAAACGAGCAGCGCGATCATCAAGAGGGCTACTTTGGCGATGAGGAGACGTACTATGTGCGTGACGACCATGAGCTAGACCAACCCTACGATCGCAGCCAAAACCGTCGGGACTCGACGGAGAACTCAAGAGTTGCGCCCAATGCGCTGACCTTTGGTGAGATGTTTGTCTTCTCATACGGTGTAGTTGTTTTCTGGAACTTTACCGAAAAGCAAGAAAAGGATATCCTCGCCGACCTCACCTTTTCCGCAAATGCCACCGGCATCTCCATCGCAACACGGCCTCTGACCGAATCCGACTTTGAGACTGAAGAGTTCCACTTTGAATACAACCCGGATATTCAGCGGCCTCGTGTCTACAACGACATGATTACTTTGAAGAGCGGAGACCACATGATCAAGCTCGCCATGAGCCACGCCATCGCACAGAGCACAAAGCTCAGTCTGTTCGAAGAGGGCATGAACCGAACCATGCTGGCCGCACAATACGTCCCGAAGCGCCTAGCACTGACAGGTAAACTGGGTATGCGAAGAACCGACGTCGTCAAGATGATTGGCCAACTCTTCACCAGCCGTGTAGACGTAAACCTCTGTACGTAACCTCCCCCTTTCCCACAACTAACCAACCACATTCATCTACTAACCCCATCCCAGCCTCAAACATGCTCGACACCCCCAACTTCTTCTGGGACGCCGAACCCACACTCCACCCCCTCTACACCGCCGTCCGCGAATACCTCGAAATCAAACCCCGCATCCAGGTCCTCAACGAGCGCTGCCAAGTCTTCCTTGACCTCGGTGAAATCCTCTCAGACTCCATTAGCGACAAGAAAATGACGAAAATCACCTGGATCATCATTGTGCTCATTGTTCTGAGTATCTGCATCACGTGCTTGGAGGTGCTGCTTCGTTTTGCTATTCTGCAAAAGGGGAGGACGAATGTGCCGGTGCAGGGAATGAATGTTGGGGCTGGGAGTGGATTGAAGGCTGTGGGACCCCCGGCGTATGCGGGGCCGGCTCTGCTGGTGGCGAGGAGCTTGATCTGGGTGGGTGGTGGGGTTAAGGGTATGCTTGTGGGATGAGGATTCATGTGCGTATGTGCGTATATGTCCGAGATGGTAGTGGTGCAAAGTAAGAGAGTTTGAATGGCGTTCAGAGGGTATATACGGTCACTTTTTTCTCTAGTGCATATTTGCAAGATTCATACTCTTAGATAGGCGTTTGAGAGTATGTATTCTCCATTGTGGCTTAGCGGATGGCATTTTTTTAGTGTTACGCGGTAGATGCAGTAATGTTCGTATAACGAGATACTTCAAAATGCGTGGTCTTATTTTGTACAGTGCTTTTCTAATTGTTTGAGTGTGCCTTGTGGTAGTATGTCATATCAGCCCCAAGGCCATGTTATCGCTACGACGCTACTTGACAAAGTTCAAATACTCGCTATTATGTTTTGTAATCCACTCTAGCTCGGAACACGCCGTTTTCCGGCCTGGTTTGTTGTACACTGTTCGGTTCATCGGGATAATGATGAGCCGTAAGCTCTGAGTCATACGTACATATTGCTGAGATCATCTTTTTATATATATTGATGGTACTCCTATGTTCTTTGAGAGTTGGAACCAATGTTCATTTCCCTCTTCAGATCACGTTTCCAAATTGCCGCCACAAGCTCACTAATCCCCACACACCACGCCCATAATGACAGACGTAGAGAACGCACTTTCCGTAGCAGAACGCGGAGCCCTCCGCCACACCCTAGCAGCCACAACCGACGCCTACATCTCCTCCATCCCCAAAGTCGAACTCCACATCCACATCGAAGGCATCATAAGCGCGTCCCTAAAATGGGAATTTTCCCAAAGAAACAACCTCCTAATCACCAACCCACGAACCGGCCACCCCTTCTCCTCCCTCGCTGAACTAGAAGACTCCCACGATACCTTGAAGCCCCGCAAGGGAAATCGCATGGACAATACCGAAGAGACTTTGTCGTTTTTTGAGGCTTATTACGGGGGCTTTGAGGTGCTGAAAACGCAGCTGGATTATTACGATTTGGCCATGGCGTATTATGAACGCGCGGCGGAGATAAAGGTGAGGTATGCGGAGATTTTCTTTGATCCGCAGGGGCATACGAGATGTGGGACGGGGTGGGATGTGATGATGGAGGGGTTTCGGGAGGCGCAGAGGAGAGCTAGGGAGGAGCTTGGTGTAAGTTGGCCTGTTAAATTCCCTGGAGAGCCAGGTATGGGGGCTGTTTTACTGACGGTGTGGTTGTAGGTGGAATCTGCGTGGATCATGTGCTTTCTCCGGGATGAATCACCAGAGTCTGCGATGGAGCATTATAATGCGGCACTGGAATACCGCGATATGATAGTGGGGATTGGTCTTGACTCGAACGAAGTCGATAGACCACCGTCGTTGTTTGATGACATCTTTGTTCGAGCGAGGAAGGATGGCTTTCGGATTACAGCGCATTGTGACGTTGGCAAGTCGTATCCTCTCGAACATATCCATCAGGTGGCATCGAGTATCGCAGGCACAGGTGCTGACAGGATCGACCATGGACTAAATGCTGCTAGCGACTCAAATCTCATGACCTTGATCAAGGAGAAGGGTCTCGGAATGACTATCTGCCCTTGGTCGTATATTCGCCACCAACCGATGGACGAGGTGTTCCAACGCATTAGAGCGCTCTTTTACGCTGGTATCATGATTTCCATTGCGAGCGACGACCCGACGTTTATGGAGGATACGTGGGTGCTGGAGAACTTGCTGGTGGTGAAGAGGTACTGCGGCTTTACGAATTTGGAGATACAGAGGTTGGCTGAGAACGCGATAAAGATGTGCTGGGCTTCTGAAGACGCGAAAAGGCAAATGTTGCTGGAGCTGTATAGTATTGATCCAGGGACTTAGATGATCCTGTAAGTATACCGACATAACTATGTCCTCTCTGCTGGTTGTGCGATCTCATGGTGTATAGTCGGGTGTCTTATGCCCGGCGTCGTTCAATGCGCTATGTTGTCCCAATTCTTTGCCCAGCTAGCAAGCCTCGTGATATTTTCTGGTGACTTTGCAGCCTCCTCGCCCCGGTCTCTGTGCATCTTCATGATCAATTCACGAATCATTCTTGCGTTTTGGTTCATATAGCTAGCTGCTAGACGTCTCACGTAGAGTTCTACATGTGCCATCGTGCATTAATTCTGAAGGTTGTAATGCTTACTGTTCGAATGCTATCTCAAAATTTGTGTATGTAGAGCAATGTGTGGTTGAAGCAATTCTCTCTCCTATTCTTCGGTAAAATGGGTTTTCCGGCGATAACGGATCGACGATAGGAGAGCTCATGGCCTCTATATGAGATCGCCGTGCTCCTCCCTAATGTCAAGAAACGTCCGTTGATAGATAAGCAGTGTTATCCGATAAGGCAAAGATATTATCCCGCTAACTATATGATTGAGATGATATACTTGCCATCTCCGCAATCTTTCTCATACTCGAACCAATCTTGGTTCTTGACAGAGGCGAATTCCTTCCAGTTACTCACTGTTAGTTCCGCAGGTAAATACATCTTACTACAACCAACTCTCCGGAATTGGCCCACGGTAGTACCGGCCAGGACCAGAAATAGACATTCCATACCGCAAGACTGATCTCCCCCATAAGCGTTATCGGGATCCATGGTAAGAATTAGAAAATGCAACTTTGCGATGTGGTGAGGTGCATCGATCGCTCCACGTGACATGCGAGATTTCAAAAGCTTCTCGTTGAATTTGAAAGTAGCGAAAGATGTACTCGATTTCGTCGATAAGAACCTGATGGTCGCTAGCCGGCAGAATATTCTCAGAGTACCACCAATGACTGCGCCGGTCCGGTCCGCCGTAGCAGTCTGTACATCGCAATCAACGATGTCTATCAAAGATGTCCGGTTTTCGAAAATACACCCTGGCTCAATCTCGAAATCTTGGCATGCCCACGACCATGAAGGCGTCCGTTAGGTATTAGAGACACTCTTAGATAACGGTGGCGAGACCCACTCAAGCTCAATTTTAGGATGCGACGGCTTCCACCCAAGCTTAATGTGAAGACGGCTTTTCCAGAGTCCTGCGCAGTATTCGTCATCGAACAACCGTTCCATAATCTTCGCAATACCGGACAGAGCGACTAGCTTGTCACTTGTGTATGTAAGGTTGCAACCGGTGTACATGGCAACGATATCACGCCAGAGCTGCCAAGGCGCACGCTTGGAGTCTTGAGAGCGCCTTTGCATTGGCATGGACTCATAGGAGTTGCCAAAAACCTCGTAGAGGAGATCAATTGGGATGGGTCCGAAGCTCAGCCATAGATTCTGTATTATCCAGTATTGTAGGTGCCCGGACCGTTCTGAAAGCCACCAGATAACTCGGGAAGTTGGCGGGAGACCATTTGGGAACATTTCACAGGCGCGTAAGTCATAACACTGCCAGAACATCTGGCTGCCACATAAAAAAAGCACTCTGGGGGCTAGTAATATTTCCTGAACAACCCAGGCTCGGTTAGTCAGCGGCATACCGGCTATAGTTTCATTCCAAGAGGTCTTTTGACACAGACGATAGCTGCCGTTAGCGTGGTCGTCCCAGTCCGTGTGAACGAAGCAGGGGTCCAAAAAAGATGTCGTTCTTTCCGGGAAACAACCCGCGTCGCTATCGGCAGCGATACTGGCAGCGATGTTTAGGGTACTGTTGCTGTAGACTTGACTCATAAGTGCTGACTCCTGCTGCCAGTCCAGCTCTGAATCCTGAAATATACACAAGCTGTCTATCCAAAGCAGACCGATGTCTAGTGATCGTGTTGTAAAGATGGCATCTTGGAAGGTCTGACTGAGCTCTGAAATAGCTATACCCATTTCGAGATCGTGAAAAGAAGCAGATGTCAACTTCAAGACGTTTGTTTTGCCCCAACAGTGACTTAAAGTAGCATAACCCGAGGATGTATCGAGTTTTTTCAGATACTGGTCGAAGGCGAACCTTATGAGGCTCCGGCTGGCCTATTTCGAGAAGACGAGTAGGAAGAAAGGAAGTATCGCGCGCGGAACGAGATGCTTTGCACCTGTTATGCGCTATGGAGCATTGCGAGAGCCAATTCCTGGCGCTGAGCATGCTTGACGACTAGTCTGCAGGATTGTAGTCGCCATCGAAATGAATGCAATTATCGGTTACTAAACAGTCTGTCAGGATGCATACGACTGCCTGCATACGACATTGAGAAGTGTTCCTGACTTCCACTTTTTTGTCTTGTCAACTTGGTGTTTTCGAGACTGTTACATAGCAGGCCGTATCCAATTTTTCGTTTGGTACATAATTCGCTCCAGATTTTCGATTCAAAAGACCCCGTTGATCATTTGCCTGGGACCCCGGAACAAGACAAGACGATGTGCTAGTGCTTGACGATGGAAAGGAGAAGAGAGAAGTGATGATGCAGCGTGAGGTGACGCGCGCCGATTGGCTATACGCCGACTCAATTAGCGGGTAGTGGCGACAGGGGTCTGACGCGACAGCGTTGCCCGGACGCAGCACATCAACACAGGACCAAATATACAGCGTGTCTGCATTGAATACGTTATCACACACCCTCCCACCTCTGTCTCACTCCAACTAATCATCTTCCTTACAACCTACTCTTGATCTCTACTTTTCTGGGGTGCATTTGCCTTTTGTTTCTCCTCAACTCCTACACCGTCTTTGTACTGCAGCTGCGGGTGACACAACAACGTGTGGCAATTCTCTCCTCAAAGACGACAACATGGCAGTTTCGACAAATGGACGAGGAAATGGTGCAAATGCGAATGTCGCACAGCGGTACGCCCCCTCACAATTCTGCCTTTGAACCCCACCATCCTCTACGTGTACGATAGTTTGATATGTCCTTGATACTAAAACACCTCCAGACTTCAAAAGGAGCTCATGGACATCATGACCAAGCCCACACCTGGTATAACCGCCTTCCCCGACGATGAGAACATGACGCTGTGGACTGCGACCATCGACGGCCCGGCCGACACACCCTACGCCAACCTCGTCTTCAAGCTGTCTATGGAGTTTGCCAACAACTACCCCTACAGCCCACCAACCGTACTCTACAAGACGCCGATATACCATCCCAATGTCGACTTCTCGGGCCGCATCTGTCTAGACATTCTAAAAGACAAGTGGAGTGCAATCTACAACATCACGACCGTGTTGCTGAGTCTGCAAAGTCTACTAGGAGAGCCGAATAAGTGAGTGCTCCTGATGTATCTGAAAGCGGATATGGACTGACAATGTAAACAGCTCGAGTCCTCTCAACGGCCAGGCTGCTGAACTGTGGGACAAGGACCCCGCAGAATATAAGCGCCTCGTTCTCGCTCGACACAAGGCACCAGAGGAGTTGGACGCCTGAGGCTCCCCGCCGCATCCTTTATGATCCCGCACTGCCTCCCGGCTCGGTACGTCTGACATGTCGGTCTGGCACGCCATCTGGCGGCACAGTTGCTGTGCGTCTTCAGCGCGGCGTTGGGGTTGGATAGTTCTTGAGTCAGGTTTGACTTGTCTCAGTTGGTTCTCAGTTGCCGCGGCTTACCGCACAGTTACGATTGGCGTCTTTGCTTTCGCGGGTGTTGGTGGCACGGAAATGCTAGTCTTGGCTCTTCTTGCACATAGTAAGAGAATGAGACTCGATGCCTCTTATTCCCTGTGGAGTTCCGATAGGCGTTTTTTGGTTCACCCTTGGAATAGCGGGTGTTGGATAGCCTCAGGCGTCGGTCACGTATCGGTCGCATTGCGCTGCCTATCTGTCCAACGCATCAGCATCTGACATCCTCCAAAACCCCAGAAATCAGCCCTAAAGCTTACTAAGAATTACCCACCAGTAATTAATTTCTGCACATGCTTTCATTCCAGTGACATTGCATAGCATAATCACTAACAGCGGTGGGTGGCGGAAAGAAGGGGATCCTCAGCGGCTGCTTACCCTTTCTCTACCCCCAATCCACCTTGCCCTTGCCCTTGCCCTTGCCTTTGCCCCCCCACCCCTCAAACAAACCAGCCCAAGTAGAACATCCCACGCCCCCAAACCACTTTCTCAAAACCTAATCGTGTTTTACACCCGCTAAACTTGCGCGCCGAAACCGATCGTGCCGCTCAACAAGATTTCTGTAATGGTACGTCAAAAGCCGCGCCTGCCAGAAATTGTGGGTGTGTTTTCCGTGGACAAAAGGGGACATGGCCCAATGCGCTGTAAGTAGCTGCGCGTGTTGGCTGGCGCGCCCCACGCCACTACCGCGCAAGGCGGGATCAGAGACCAGGGGGCTTGCCTTTGCTCCACAGATTCATTTCATCACACTTCACACATCGTAGACGTGGATCAATCATCGTCATTATCACACACACAAGGCACAGGCACAGCAACAAGTACCGGTCGGGTACGACAAAGCCCTACGATACGGATACGGGGTGACTTTCCTTCGTAACCTCCATCGGCGCAGTTACCGCAGCCGCCGGCTTACTCGTAAACTCAGCCCATCATAAGCCCAGAAACAGCTCTGTGCCAGAACTTTCTGGCTGTCTGGCTGACTGGCTGACTGGCTGACTAGGATCCATCAGGGTAGTCGTTGCGAGGGCACATTATTTTTTCCCTTCTTTCTAATCGAGAAGAGTTCCACTGCCGAGGTTTAGATATTAAGCGGCGGAATAAAATGTTGTTTTTGAGCTGACATCCTTTCGTCATCGTTGTGTTCTTTTTTGGAAGCATGAGCGGAAACGGAAACGGAAGCGGAAAACGGGTGGAGTGTTTTTTTTTTGGGGGGGGGGGGGGGGGGCTGTGGTTGCGTTGATGGAATATGCCGGATATAGTAGACCTACGTAGAGAAAGCCGGGTAAAGGAAAGGGAAAGGAAAGTTGGCGAACAAGACTACGGTTACTTTGTCAGATTATGAGTTGCTGGATTAGGGTTAGAAATGATGCGTTGTTTTTCTACAGTGCGTGCAGGCGGTATATTTTTCCTTTGCCTTTCCCTTTCCCATGGTCGTGGACGCGTTTGCGAGCGGCGGGTGAGCATGGATGAGACGTTTTGCAATGCCGTGGTTAACTAGTTGTTGGCTGGTTGGCTGGTTTGTTTGGGTGCAATCAATGCGTATGGTGGTAAAAGGTACTTAGTTCGGGGATAAGCCGCCCGAAGGGTGGACACTAAAAGAGGGGCGGCCGGTCGGTTGCCTTCTCTTCCCCATTCAGAAGCTAGCAGCTGAGGCAGGTAGGTTGGGGTCAAGTGTGGAACAAGCTTGGGAAACTTTCCGGACACACACTCTCATTCACGCACATGCAGGTCGGTCGAAGACAAATGGCAAGGTTTGATAGTTAAGGATTTAAATTAAATTTCTAAAATTTTCTCTCAAATCGACGGATGAAAACGGTTGCATGGTACACACTATTTCTTCTCACGAACGAATGGTTTGCAAGGGGGGACGAAGATTAATTCCCGCCCTTCCGAGTAACGCCGATTTGAGGGAATAGTATACTTGGGGACAAAAAGAAACATTGCATGCCAAAAGGAAAAGTCCCATGATCTGAGCAACACTGGGTATGAGCTTTGAGTCCTGAGACAAGCAGCAAGCCTCCTTCCTCATAGTCCTCGCGAGGCGCGCACGCACGCCAGCCACATTGCGCGGAAATTGAACAGGGACGCTGGATAATACTGCCGAACAAGACCTGCGACTACGTTGACGTAGTCTCCGTCGCACGCTTGTCCAGTCCGAACCAGACACCTTCTTAATGTAATACGAGAAGGGTGTGAGGCGAGGCTAGGCCTAAATTTCCGCCATAGATGAAGATTTATGCAGTATATGCGCCGGCTTGGTCTGCCGCAGCAATGGCACAGCCAGCGCAATCAGGGCAGAGGGCAGCAGAGGGCAGCAGGTGCGAAGCGCGGAGAAGGCAGAGTACTTTTTGGGGTGTATCGGAGCCTCAATCTGTTCAAGGGGGAATAAGATCCGATGGAAGCGCCGCCCCGGTTTGAATACGGGTAGCACAAGGTTGGCTCAAAACAGGTACGTAAAGCGAGGCCGCCTGACGCTTGACCATTGACAACTGGAAGCTTGTCCGGTACGGCGAATATTCGCGGGAGATGCCCCGGGAGGCAGTGTGGGCTATAGAGAGGGAGACGTTGTTTTGTTTAATGTATGCGATGCGTTGTGTGTTCAGCAAACGTAGTGGTAGCACCGATGAGGAGCGAAGTCTTGAAAAAGTAACAGCATTGGCATCGTCGTACTCTGTATCTTTTTGCTCGACATTTGCTGGTCTGGTGACTGTCGCTTGTGATACCTCATCTATGTACCCCGCGAAGGCTTCGCAATGGCAATATCGCAAAACGACTGGGTCAGGGGTGTGGATATTGTACCTCGGACGCCTTCCAGAACACGGAAGCCTTGATATTAGAAGACGCCTCTCGGAGCTACGAGACACACCAGCAGCCACTGCTGATCAGCGGTAGTGGATGGCAATGAGCAGCATCACCTGTCCAACTGGTTTGTTACGTTTTGCATGCAGGTCAGGGTTGAAAAGGGCTGCAGGTGCTCTGAGAGTGGGAGGGTAGTTAGAAGCAAGCATGAGTCGCTGCTCGTAGCTTGCAGCCGTGGTTACTCATGCACATGTCGAGTAACATGTTCACGCACGCATTCGGTTAATGTTGCTGGCGGCCGAACCGAAGGCGAGGAGACGGGGCGGAGGGGTTTTGTATCCACATGCATCATATCGCCTGACGCTGCAACCGACGGGCAGCGTGCGAATCATTAGGGCAGTTCTGCTTACGGGGCTCGTTTGTTGGAGTAGTTCGTTGCTGTCGGAAGAATGTGGCTGGGCTGGATAACTAGAGGTGGGGGTGGTGGGCTGACTCGCGTCGACGAAAGTTGAGGAAGGTGGACTAAGGCCAAAACTCAAACCAGCTCGTCTAGGCACCTACCTGAGGCATTTGGACGGCTGTGCCTGGAGTATGTTTTCTTGACGTGCTGGACCGGTGGTCACAAACACATGGTCCACTGCCCACTGCTGCGCACTCGGTGAAATCAGTGGATAGTTCCGCCCAAGGTGTGCGGGGCTCCCGTCGGCGCAGACCAAAATAGGTCGGGCAGACTTGCTAGAATGGCGCATCCCGATGAAGCTGAGCTGCTAACCACGACTGACCGACGCCCACCTGGGCACCCGCCACGCCGGATGACAGCGCGGGTGACGCGATGCTTCCCAACCGCACGCCTCGAGGCCGCGCACCGCTCTTTGCTGGTCAGGCGATGCGGCCTGGTGGACTATCGTAAGCCTCACGACCACGGTAGTCCCAGGGCAAGGCGTGGTGAGGCGTGTACCTAGGTATGGCAATCTTGTCGTGTGTGCTGTGCTGTGCTGTGCTGTGCTGGCTGGCGCTGGCTGTACCTGTTTCGAATCTGACCATGCCCTGTCGATGCTTGAGACGACCCCCGACCCTGCCTGGCGCGACAAGGCCCGGCTCCCAAATTCCGCACCCATGCGCCCCGTCGTTTTTTAAACGCACCGCCATTTGCTGTCCGCAAGCCTGGCACGAGTGACGGCCGTCGACTTGCCCAGACCTAGCCCGACTCAGCACACGGTGCATCGCTCCGTCGCTCGGTCAGCGAGCCTTGACCCGCCCGTCCGTCCAGCAGGTCGAGCAGCCGTCAAGAGATACACCATGAAGAGTGCTGGCTGGTAGTAAAAAGGAAATGTCCCATTGGGCGCATGTATATAGAGCAATGCCTTGCATCGGCCACAAATTGGTCGGGGTAGCACGAGGTACCTTGGAAGCGGGCCGCCGCTGGATTTGGCTGCATCTGCCACCCTGAACTGGCGTAATGTTCTATGCCTCGACCGCCTTGGTTCGGCACCACGGCCTTGTGAGGTATGCGCGTTGGCACAGCTTCACCACCCGCTTTCCCACTCAGCTCTGCCCATCCCTCTGCTTTTTGCATCGACGTTTGAGCATATTGAATCGTTGCTGTCTCTCGTCTGGTTTTCCCAGCCGTTGCTCCTGTGCGTGACAACCAACCGTTTCAGCATCGTACCTTGATACCCCGTGCACGCTTACTCGCTGGATTCCGGGACCACCGCGCTATGACAGTCTGACCTGGCTGATGGTCCTCTGAGCGGCGAGTCCTTTGTTCGTTCCTTCGTCTTCCTCGAACATACCAACGCCTCACCCAAACGCCAGGAGCCTCGCCGACGGGCCTCTGCTCTGCCACATACCCGCTAGCACTGCTTGCTCCTCGCTCAGTGCCTGGGTGCTCTCTCCATGCATTGCTTCTCCTAGCAACTTACGGGTGCGAGCTTCACACCGAGTTCCGCCTCTTTGTATATTTCAAAAGCCAGCAACACCAACATGGCTACCACTATGCTGCCTGCAGGGGGCATTGCCCTTGTTGGCGCCCCGGACCGCGACCTCGGACTTAACGACGCCAAACCAACGCCGATGCAGGCCATGCAGGTGGACATAACTCAGGACATTGTTGATGCCCTCCTCGAAAGCATCAAGAGCGAGAAACCGCCCCAGATCATCTTTGGGCGGACTCCTGTATGTGTGCCAATCTTCCGTGCACCTCTCGTGTGTTTGTCATGTTTGGTGTTGGCCTCGTTGTCGGCGTGGTTCGATCGGAGGAATGGGAAGACACGAGCTGGGCTGACCACAACAACAGCAACTCAAGTACGGCGACAAGACGCACATGCTGCAGAGCAGCACCGAACTCCATCGCTATGAACTATACAAGTCCAGCGGGACTGGGACCGACGACGAGACACTCGAGTTTGCCGGCTTGATCAACCACAGTCTGGTGGTACACAAGGCCGAAGATGTGACGGCGGGCGTTGACTCGGCGCTGGAGCAGCTCAGGAGTAACATGGCTGCGATCTCAGAGTTCAAGGAAGCCAACAAGTATGCCTCCCCGGTGTTTGCATGGCTGGCCAGTTCTTTGGCATCTAGTCGAGAGACTCGAGCACCCCTGTCGCAGCACGCCGCCATTGTGACATGAAGTTGTGGATATCAGGACTGACAGTGCTTGTTGCAGGACCATTGTCGGTGATGCCACGCCAGGTCGCACTCCAGCCCATCGCCGCTTCCCTTCGACGGGCTTCAAGGCTTCGCACCTCGCCCCTTCCTCGCCCATGGGCAAGCGTCCACCTACCTCGCAGCCCACAAACAGCCACGACAACATTGTCACGGCTCTTCGCGTTCCCATAATCCACCTCCTTGCACGTGAACCCGCGACAGAAGCCTCTCTTGCCGCCACCTGCCGCACCTCGCTGGCTGTCATCAGAGATGTCTTGCCAAAGATTGCCAAACGCTCCACCTCGGACGCGGATAAGTGGCAGCTGACTGACAAGTCTTTCCGTGAAGTGAATCCTTACAAGTTTCCATACAAGAGCTCGGAAGAACGTCAACAGGCAATCGATGGCGCAGTCAAGTCGTTTGACCGCCAACGACTGTCAAAGGATGACAAGCTTTGGCAGATTCTCCTACCACGTGAAGAGCGTGGCCAGGGCAAATGCTTGTCGCGGTCGACGGTCAAGGCACCCGAGGCGAAGCCCAAGGCAAGCACCCCAATGCAGAAGATCTCCGACCTCACCAAGAAGAAGCCGGCCGCCAAGAAGGCCGCCGACAAAGCTATTGTCGAGAAGAAGCCTAGAGTCGCAAAGGTTGCCGAGGCCAAGCCCAAGTCGAGCATGAAGGAAAAGTACCTGGCACGTGAGCAGCCGGTTGTGAAAGAGGTGAAGGAGGAGCCCACAATAGCTGCGGCCCCAGTCACGTCCACCTCTTCAAGCTCAACTGCTCGACCGACCGCACCTTCTCACCGCAACACACCTTCTACCGACGTTTCCAAACCCCGTACCAATACCACCACTCCACGTGTAAAGCCCAAGATGTCCGGCCGAGACGCGCAGCGAGAACGACCCGCGAACAGGCCATTCAAGCCCACGATGCCCGTCAACACCAAGCCCAAGAACCCCTCACCTCTGTCTGCCTCGCCGCCCGTCAACGCCAGTGACTTTGAAGACTCGCACCCAGTCCACAAAGCTCTCGCCGCTGCTCCGTCGCCTGCCAAGTCCTCTGGCAACTCGGACCGCATTCTCAAGCGCAAGGCAAATGACATTGACAGCGACATCCACAACCACAGTCTGGCCGTCAAGAAGCCGACCGCCGACCGCGCCACTCCCAACCGCACCCCCTCACACACCAATGGCAGGCTCAACGGCTCCACGCCCTCCAGCACTAGCTCACTGAAGCGCAAGTCCGACGATTCGTCTTCCTCCAACACCCCCACCACTGCACCCAAGGTTCGCAAGGTCACCAAGATTGACACCGGTCTCGCCTCTCGCTACCACCACAACAACCCCCGCGCATCTCCAGGCGCCTCCTCATCTTCGACCACGTCTCCATCCATGCCGAGTCTGAGCTTCCGACAGACGGTTGAGCTATCTCAGAAGTTCCAGCGCTACTACAAGAAGTACGAGGAGCTCTACTGGCAGCTGACCGAGGCGGAGAAGCCCCCGACTGAAGCACAGAGGAACGATCTGCTCAAGATGCATAAGAAGCTGGAGGAGATGAAGAGGGAGATCAAGGCTGGTGCTGGCATGCACCACCGATGAAAGACGGCACTGAGTCGTCGCTCACGACACGGCGCATAGTGCGCGCATGATTATTCAGTACACATTGCACATATACCCCACGGCCTACGCGACTGATGAGAATGGCGGCAATTTGCATATCCAAAAAAAGGAGTTTGTGTTTTCTCTGTCTCGGCGTTCATACAGGAGGACTTGCAAGGACGGCATTTAGGGTATGGTGTTTTGCATTTGATCATTGTTCTCTTCCAAGCTTGCATGTACCTATGCGTACGGCTCCCAATACTATGAACGCGATGAAAACATAATGCCGGCGGCTACATATGCTCTGCATCCGTACAGTGTGTACGTCTCATCACTAGAAATTAGAACCATTGCCCAAATACCGTCTCCACTCGTGCGTTGTCTTTACATCCAGCGGAAGCCCACTTAGTACGACATGCAAAGGCTGAGCCGTTCCCTGCATGAAGACGTCAGTATGTCAGGATGAGCCAAAACAAAAGAGACAGCACTCGCGCCGACCATACTAGAAGAGCGCTGAACAGAGTTCAGGACGAAGGGAAACCCTGGATCAGCACACCGCCGATCTCAGCTTGGTGGACCGGGGGGGGGGGGGGCAGCAGCAAAGACGCGCCCCAGGCCCGGCACCGATCGTGCAACAGCCGATCGGTGGTGCTGGCGATCTGCGGCAGCTACCACCCCCCTGCAAAACGTCATCCACTCAGCCCTATGCGCTAACCGCACCTCTCGACGTTGCTTACTGACGCCATGAGCATTACACAGTCGAAACAAGCAACATAGTCGACGTCGCCGCCACCATCTGCAATTGCCTTTGTCTCTCCATATGCGCGCATTACGAACTTTTTTCGCGAACCTCACACGCAGCGCACCGAAACGTGAATACGCACGGGTCCACGACATCACAATCAAGTGGGACAGAGGAGCCAGTCCGACACCAAAGCAAGAGAACCACGACACTGAGGCCATGTCTTTGAACGGTATGTTATTTTTTTTATACGCCGGTTGTTGGGCATGACCCCCGGGAAGCCTGAAAGGAGAGGTATGCCGCATGATGACTGCATGCATTGGGTGCCTTGTATGTTTTGCCCGGTCCGGGACCCGGTTACAGGATACCACGGTACCCGTCTCATTTAGCATGGCCGTCGGGTGAAACGGTTTGGTTTCGGGTCGAGTGTGATCTTCAGGCACGAATTTGTTCGGTCTAGAACCGGCGGGTTTTTGTATGCATTGGGTGTGGTAGGTCGAAGAGAGGAGGGGGGAGGTTACGCCATGGCTTGCTACGCCCAAGGCTACTTTTGGTGGACGACGACCACCAATGCCACCACTACTACAACGAATACATGTGGTGCGATCATGTTGCACAAATTTGCTGACAAAGGACTGTTTTTCTTTCTAGTCTTCAAGCAACCCCTCGCGCTGCACTCAACGCAGCCCCTCACAGGCTTCACCCGCACCGGCTACTGCGAGGTGCCCGCCTCGGACGCTGGAAATCACTCCATAGCGGGTATCGTGTCCAAGGAGTTTCTCGACTTTAGCGCGTCCCGCGGCAATGACTTGCGCCAGATTGGGCTCAAGGATGGCTGCAAGTGGTGTCTTTGTGTGAGCAGATGGAAGGAGGCGTTTGATGCGAGGACGGGGCATGACGATAAAAAGGTTCCCAAGGTGGTGCTTAAGGCGACGAATGAGAAGGCGTTGGCGCGTGTTACGTTGGAGGATTTGAAGGGTTTTGCTGTGGATAAGGAGTAGGGGGATTCTGGGGTGGGAATGTAGTGGGATAGAGGGTATGGAGGGTAGAGGTAGTCGTGGAAGTGATGCGTTTCTCGTACATTGTTAGAATTTGCTGCTTTCGGTTCACCATGGATATGGATTGGATTGAAGTGTTAGTCGTGCACTCGTTTGCGGTAGAGAAAACTATATGACTAGAGATACCTTCGCTTACACACTACATCATAAGAATTTCTCATCTCAACAACGCATTGGAAGTAGTTCATCAACAGTCAGATATATGCACATTTCTCAAAGTTATGAGATTCAAGATGAAATATTCGGAGTTGACTATAATCTAGCTACTCTATCCATCGATGCTGATCCGAAAGTCTACATTGTGGGGTATCTGTGTCGTGCCGAAAATGACGAGAATCATGTCTCGATGCAACCATGCCTTTGTATCCCCCAAGCTATTCCATACACCCAACCAACTACATCCTCGTGAACCACCAGGGCGAGCTTATCATGTAGCGATTGAGTTCTCTCGATCAAGCGAGTGGCGGGTCTGCGCGTTCTGCACCGAGATCACGTGTCACGTTTGCCTTCACTCATATCTGGCGATGTTACACGAACTGAATCCCATAAAACTACCAAGTCTGACTAGTACATCCAGTACGTCATTACAATACACAAAGTAGCTTGAGTACCTGGAAAATACAGAGATGAAAGTGGTTTTACTCGAGGTTTAATGTACCGTAAAAGGTACCTGGGTATACAAGTTGAGAATATGGTGTGGAATACCACAGAAAGATGTATCCACCCTACTATTTACCATCCAAATGCTTGTGAAAATGCTGTCTGTAGTCTCCAAAAATTCCATACCCATCCTGGGTCATGGTCTGCTTGACCATATGAGAGCATCCATTCTATGAACTTAACCACCGTATGCTCTACGACTTGTACTGGTGGTGAATTCGGAGCACTCGTGCTGAGCGCTCCGGTGTTTTGCTTCCGGTGGGTGCCCTGTATGGGCTGTCGCTTTCCCATTGTAGTGGACTGCTGGATTGTAATGGACTGCTGAGGGGGGGCGTAGAAGCTGGAATTCCCCTTTTCTGGAGTATGAAGACAAAGGCTTGAAACACCCTCTGTTATATCTGCTATCATAGAGTCCTCTGAAGGACGGGTACGATTTACAAGCAGGGTGCAGAGTGTGCAGTTGTTGACGCTCATTGGGAAAATCCAGCGTTCTTTCAAGTCCATGGGTTTGAGGTCGTCCGGAATGCTCCAGTTGGCTGCTTCGGGTTCGGGTGAACAGGTTTTGTGGATGAGATATCGGATTGCGAGGCGGACGCTGACACTGATTTTTGTAACGGCTCCAACGTCGTTACTTGTATCGTCGCTATCGTCACTATCGTCGCTGCTTGCATCGTGGCTAACGTTGTCATTTGAATTGTCGCTAACTTTGTCGTTGGGATCGTGGCTAACGTCATCGTATCGTATGACATCCGAGAAATAGATGCAGGGATCGCCTTCTCCCCCATCACGTTGGTCCAGTTGGAGAAAGATGATTTGGTCGTAAGTGGTGATGAACCCGTATTTGAGTTTGTGACCAAGCATGTAGTTGACTGGTTGGCCTATATTTCATTAGTAGTCTGACAAGAGAATGTAGACTGTTGTGCATACCAAGGATTGCACGAAACTCCGTTGAATCGCCGTCAATAATGCCTTGCATCATTCTCTCCAAGTTTACTAAAGGGTGAAATTTGATCTCCCCAACCAATCGGATTTGGTCTCGACCTTGGATAGGCAGCTTGAGTAGTATATCAGGCTCCATTCCATCGACTCGAAGGTGTTTATCCAAAATCTTTGCATCTCCGAACGCGAGTTTCTGAGGCAATAGAGTCGGATTTGCACTCTTCCCATGAGCTGGAACAACCAATGTGCGAACAACTGAAATCACAGCTGCGAGTACCCTAGAGAATAATCGACCAGAAAGCGAAATCTCGGCGCCACATTGAATCGTCTCGCGGGTCATGGCTTCGCTGTTGACCTCCTCGATAGCTTTGCCCATATAGATAGGGACCTTAGCATAACGGTCCAACTCGGCTTTGGTTCGTGGATCTTTGTAGAATGCCATGACACTCTCTTTGAAGTCTTTCCATGGAGCGAGTTCACCCTCGTAATTATGAAAGATTCTAGGGGCATTTGTGATCGTCTCTATGCCGTGTTCTCCCCTCAAGGGTCCTGGCAGAGGCTGATTTAGTAGATCGTCAGCATTGAGATAGGAGCCTATGAGCTCATCCCCCGAGGATTCTGGGCTAACAATGCTGGTGTCATTTGAGTCATTGTTGATTTGAGTCTCGCTAACCATTCTGGGTGAAATTTTGTAAAGGGGATAGTGACGTTCAGTCGAGAACACTAGTGTTAACTTCATGGAGTCGCTGACTTGCGTTGAACTGTTGACTTGCGCAGAGCTGTTGACTTGATAGAGCTGTTGACTTGATAGAGCTGTTGACTTGATAGAGCTGTTGACTTGATAGAGCTGTTGACTTGATAGAGCTGTTGACTTGATAGAGCTGTTGACTTGATAGAGCTGTTGACTTGATAGAGCTGTTGACTTGATAGAGCTGTTGACTTGATAGAGCTGTTGAACTTTCAGGTACAGTTATTGGTTGATTGCGAAGAATGTGGGTTTTTGTAACTCATAGGTCTGCGACTTTCCACTGCCATGATCGCTTGCATTGCCGTATGGTGATTTCATCCTGCGACCTATGCCAGAAACTAGACCGCTTTCTTCCAATTTGGCCGCCAATAGCTTTAATATTACTTCACACTAAGTTTTTTAATGAGCTCACAGTGTTATTGTTTGCGTTGCGTGAATTGGAGCCTGTTGTCGCAGCGCACGATTTCCTATTTTGGTTAGTACGATCACGTGCCTGCCAGACCCTACTTGTTTATACCTGGACCCCGCCATACACTTCCTGAGCACCCTCACTTTCTCAGCATCGCGAATCAACTGCCATACTTAGGTGCTAAAGTACGAACACTACAGTTTACCATTGTTCAACGCGTCACAGCGACACAAGTTGTGTCCCTCGACACTACCCCCTGCCCGCCGATACTGCTCCGAGAGAACTGCACCAAAGGCTGGCTGGGATATCAAGTAGAGTTTCAGGATGGCTCGTGGTGGAAGTTGGAGAAAGCGTTGTCACAGATGGAGTACCAACGAACCGACCCACCCTTCGAAGCTCGACAGGTTTTCGAATGCGTCTGCACCAAGGACCCCAACAAGTGCCATAACGGCGTCGGAAAAGCTATCGCCAAGGTCAAGTACCAGTAGAGTAGCACAACCCACTAACATTCGTAAATACTGACTAGTCCTAGGGTTCGGGGTAAATTCGATGATAGGATGTTCTACTTCTCGGAGATGGAGCGCCGCAAAGAGGATTTAGCAAAGAAGCTGGGCACTAAAGAGTACGACAAAGCGCTTCAAGAGTACGAATATTTCTCGCGTCTTTATCACAATGCCGTTAAAACAGTCGACACCCCCCACATCTTCACAACCCACGAGATGAATGCGCTCAAACTCTTTGTAGAGTTCAACTGCCAGTATGTACCGCATCTTCTCAGCTCCTGGGAAGGACCCATGCCAGAGGGATTGGATGAGCAGGCGATGCCTGGGGGCTTTCTGAAGATCATACTCATGAACAAGCTTCCTGGGGAGTCGCTCGACTACACCACTTTCTGGGACAAGGATAAGAAGACGAGGAAAGCTATTCGACGTGCGTTTAAAGTGGCTCTCATGTAAGTTAGCTATTTTGATTTCACTAGTTCAATGCTCACAATAGGTAGGGAGGTCCGGAAGTGCGTACTCAACCTACACGACACTACCCTACGGAATCTGGTTTGGGATGAGAAGGAAAAGAAATGGTATGTTCTTCTTTTGTGATAATAGGCTATGCTAACCTCTCTGATTAGCTACATTGTCAATTTCCAGCAGTACCGCAGTCTCCGGGGCGTGCCAGGTGAAGAGAGGGCATGGAAGAATTCCCACTACAGGTTCTGGGGTCTCGCAGAAGAATGTCGGGAGTGAAACGGGAGGTGACGGAGGGTTGTGACAGATGATCGGAGAAGAATCGTAGTCTTGGGAGAAACTGAGGTTAGACGGGTGGGTATTGTACCTATGTGGGATTTCTGTGATATAGTAGCGGACACGCGACATTGCTGCAGATATAACTCTTATAGGAGGCATGTCTTTATTCTGCTATTCTACTGTATATTCCTGTGTATGTCATGTATATCACTCTGTAAGCCATGCATATTCTCCTGTAGGCTATGTATATCTACCTGTACGCCATGCAAACTCGAAAGGGTTAGTCCAACCCCGCTAGGGCTAGCCCGTGTATACATGAACCACCACACCCGCTACAAACCTTCATATCAACACCCACATCGACTTGCGCAACCAGTTAACCACACCGATCAATACCACTAGAACATGGAGCTTGTAAATCAGCCCTGATGTGTTGAATTCCGCAAACCCGCGCCGCAGAACAAGTCAGCTGCTGGCCTTGCGACTGGATGCCTGGGCACCCAGGTACGATTTGACGACGGCTCACTATGGGAAATGACCAAAGTACTATCCCACCTGAAGTACCAACAAAACCAACCACCCTTCGAGGCTCGCCAAGTTCTGGAGTGTGTCCGCATCGAAGACCCTTATAACGCGCATCCTGATGTGCAAGTCGCAGTCACCAAGGTGAAGTATCAGTAGGTTGGCACGTAACATCTCAATATAATTGCTAACAGTTTCAGGGTGCATGGAACGCCGGCGAGTTGCTTCTTCTACTGGAATCAATCACAGGAATCCGAAGAAAAATTGCGCCGAGCAACAGGCACTGCGCATGATGAAAATGCAGAGTCGTGTCAATATGACAAACAACGCCTTCAACTTGCTACCAAGCCAACGGATAAGCTAAACGATGATACCACAAAAGAGTTCGCGGCTCTTACCCATTTCAAGAATGGAGAGTTCACACATGCGCCCCACATTCTCGGCTTTGCAGTGGATAACACGGCAGAGGAAGCGGACGACACTGAAGCAATGCTTGGGGGATATGTTGTTTTCATGCTCATGAATAAACTTCCTGGCGAGCAAATTACTTGGGCCAAGTGCTGGAGCAAGGAGGAGAAGACTAGGGAGGAGATTCGTTGTGCGTTCAAGGTCGCTCTAATGTAAGTATCTGCGCTGGAACCCTATGTCCTAATACTGACAAAAAAAAATAGGGATGTTTGGTCGGTAGGTGCCTGGCCTAGCGACCATGGTATGCGCAAAGTCATGTGGGATGAGCAAGAACATAAGTGGTATGTGTTCCTTTTGTATTGCCAGTTCTTTTACTGACCTTGTGCAGCTACATTGTGTATTTCGAACATTACACTGTCATATGTGAGGAGGACCCAGAGACAGTGATCGGAATGGTCTGGTCTGACTTGGTCTTGGTCTGGTCTAGACCGCCAAGACTTGGTCTGGTCTGGCGATTTTTTGAGACCGTGGTCGGACCGGTCTAGATGATCGGACCGGTCCGGCTATAAATAGGTCCACGTGACTAGATCTTAGACTAATCTAGCCAGAAAATTTAGCACAATATGAGTCATTAAGATCAAGGTAAGTCTTCTACTTACATAGAACAATCAAGTCCTTAACAACCTACTTATATACTATTGTTATGGAGCCTTCAACACCAACCTCACCGTCCCCATCGAATATTATAAGACTAGATTTAACGTCTCTTACTCCATCTCCTATCCCCACGTCATCACCCACCCCTATACTATCACCCACTCCTATTCAATATCACGAATCTCCAGATGAGTTCGTGCAGGGCGGTATCACGTACGTGAAACGTGCAATAATTGCAAGGAAGGATTTCCGTCAAGGTACATCACACATCTGGAAGTACGGACTCCAATACATTCGAGATAGCGATAAGAAAGAGGTGTATTACTGCCATGAGTGCAGGGTTGGGAAGAGCAAGCAAGAGTTGTTTGTCATCAATGGCACTTCTAGGATCCGGAATCACCTGGAACAGAAGCACCAGATTGATCCCCAGAGTGGCATCAAGCGAAAGGGTTCTGTACGGAAGTCTATAATCGACCAGCAAAAGGATGGGGCTGCTTCCAGCATCTTTTTCTGGAAGGAGTCAGTAGAGAAGTTTAAAGAGCTTCTAATTCGTTGGATTGTGTACTGCCATATCGCCTTCTTTCAATTAGAGAACCAGTACTTTCGTGAACTACTCCTCTTTTTAAATCCGGCACTACTCAACCACCTCCCGAAGGCTGCGAAGACTATCCGAAGCTGGGTAATGAATGCATTCATATCGAAGAAGCAACAGCTTAGGGAGGACCTACACCATTCACGGAGTAGGATCTCTATCTCCTTTGATCTCTGGACTTCACCAAACCCTTACGCTATCCTAGGCGTCGTCGCTATGTGGATTGATACTACCGGCATGCGACGTGTTACCGCTTTAGGTATGCGACGTATATACGGCGAACATACTGGAGAGAATCTTGGATCGGTGGTCCTTGAATTGCTGGAAGAATACGACATTAGCGGAGATCAGATTGGATACTTTATGCTGGATAATGCCTCGGCAAATGATACCGCTGTTGAGTTTATACTCAAGGATCTCTGCCCATGGATGAAGTCAAAACAACGTCGTCATCGCCGGCTGCGTTGCTTGGGCCATGTCATCAACCTCTGTTGCCAGGCGTTCCTTATGGGGCGAAACTGTGAGAAGTATCTTGCGAAGCTGGAGAAGCATCATCAACGTGGCGACTATACGAAGGTGGAAGAGCTCTGGAAGAAGTTCGGATGTTTGGGTCGTCTTCACAACCTGGTGCGATACATCAGGCTTACTCCACAACGGCGTGAGGAGTTTGCTACAATTATTATCGGCGGAGATCTTTCGCAATTCGACGGGCTTGAGCTTATCCAGAACAACTCGACCCGCTGGAACTCATGGTTTTATTCGATTACACGTGCATTAAATGTTCGAGAACGTTTAGAGCTCTTCTCGGCTCGTCATGTACCTGGAAAGGGCTCCGTAGGGATCGCGAACTTTAAGCTTGATGGACAGCACTGGTTTGAGCTTGAAAAGATTGAACTCGCTCTCAAAGACTTCTATGCTGCAACTTTGCTTTCTGAAGGTAAGAAGACGTCACTTGCGGACTGGTTTTCAACTTTGGACTGCCTTCTCCGGGAGATAAGCGAGACGAAGGATCACTACCACGACATCCACACTGAGGACGATAACAACTTTACATGGAAGTACCTTCAAGGCTGCGCTGATGCTGCTTGGTTAAAGTGCGTTGAGTACTATAACAATCAGCAGCTGAATTGGCAAAATCGATTCCCTGAAGATACTGACCTTCCACCGGCATATTATGCGGCTCAAATCCTTGATCCATATCGCAAGTGGGGATGGTTCAGGCAAGAGTGGGTTCTTCATGGCGACGAAGAGAAGAAGAGGTGGTTTGAAAACGCACAATTAGCGGTGAAGCATCTCTGGGAGACAGAGTATAAGGGAAGGTACCCTGTCGAGATGCTGCCACCACCAGCCAGGAAGGAGAGAGATCCTGACCCAGCATTTGATCGCCAGCGGGAACATAAGCGCATTCGAATAGACGCTCCAGTTTCTACAACTGATTTGTATGAACAATACATCTCTACTGACCGGCTTCATAACGAAGAGGCAGGTTGCAATGAGGCTATTGCGTACTGGCTATCTCGCTACGACTCCCAACGAGATCTCGCTCGCTTCGCTCTAGACATGTTTGCGATCTCGCCTATGTCGGATGAATGCGAACGTCTTTTTAGTAGCGCGAAGCTTACTATCGTCGATCGCCGTGGTAGGCTGAAGGCAGATATTATAGAAGCGTGCGAGTGTCTCCGGGCCTGGTATGGAAAGCCCCAAGCTGAGGGGAACAGCGATATCGAGGATAGTGAGAACGAAGACGACTAGATTGACAGTCAGTAGTAAAACACATTTCCTCGGCTTCCTTCTTTGCTTCAGCCTCATTCTTGGCGGTCTTGTTGGTCGGACCGGTCTGGTCGGACCGGTCCTTATGTAAGCACCTGGTCTGGTCTGGTCTGTACCCTCAGACCAGACCAGACCAGACCATTCCGATCACTGCCCAGAGACATTGTGGAAAGATGCCTGGTACGAAAGTTGGGAGCTTGCAGAGAATTGTCGGACATGGCGCAAAGAATGAGTGCGATGGACAATCGTAAGGACATGATCTACGATAGGAGGATTTGCAAAGATTGGGGAGACATTGAGGTTGGACGGGCTTGCCCTGCCCCCGGCCACATTAGCCGAGGGGACCCGCAGTCGCGTTACCTATGACAGCATCGTGCTGAACTCCACCTAACCAGTACCAACAACCTGTTTGCAATGAAGATCATCCCAACATGTCTCTAGCATGCGCATACCAATTGCATCGTGAATTTGTTGCATACTCCGTGAAATGAGCTACTTGGGACATGTACGCACTCACGTTAGCTGGGATACCCATCTCCATTGGCGCCAATGAAGCCGTACACCAACAGCGGCTCTTGGATGAGGAAGCGGAGGCCGATGAACGCCAAGAGGAGTTTTATTTAGACGTATTTTGCGACGCGAAGAGCAAGAAGAAAGACGAGGTCAATGGCGCGATTGTGGTTTTGAAAGATGGAAAGGTATGCACTATAACCCCACATCAATTTAGAGGCGCGTCAAGCATGCCGCATAATCAACCGCTATCCACGCATGTGTTCAGGTAAAGATTCGCGGAGCTGATTGTCACACAGATCTGCCTCTGGCCCAAAGACCCAGAAACCGGCCTTCCCGCACGCGGTCCAAATGACGAACCACCACCCTACCCCTTCACAGGCTTCTATCTACCTTTCCCTTCTTCTGAGCTCCCACATCGCCCTATGCCTGCCGCGCCCATCCTAGGCCTCGTCAGCACCGTCCCACCCTCTCCCCCCCTTCCCCGCCTCATCCGCGCCTTCAACACCCTCCCCGACACCACCCTCCAAAACGTCCTCCAAACGCACAAAGCCAAAGCTCAACTGGCTCTACGCGGACAACTATTCGCGCGAACTGCGGTATGGGCCGCGCGCTGAAGCAAAGAAACATACAGTTGGGCCGTGGGATTGGACAGAAGATGAACAGGGTTTGACGTTGGATGGGGAGGAGTGTCTTGTGGCTGTAGAAGAGAAGAGGGGCGGGTATGGCTGGGCTGTGTACTGGGATCGAGAGGATGACTGTTTGAAAGAGCAAGGAATAGGGAAGGACAAGAGGGTGTTGAGGTGTAGTTTGGAGAGGAGGCTAGTGGAGGAACGGACTATAAAGGGGCTGAATGAGGACTGATGCATCGTTAGAGAGTTGCGTTTGTTGGAGACATCCTCGTGGTTTTCTGTTGACTCTCCACCTGGCAATGTGAAAATTCAGCTAAGGACCACCACAAGATATGATCATTGATTGTTACACCACGCAGGGTTTCATTTCCGTATCCGCTGGCATTGCTTACGCATTACTGGGTTTCCCGAATCTACGCCGGTTTCTACAATCGATTTTACTGTACAAACCATAGCGATTCCTAAAATCCGATTTTGGATTCACTCCGATTTTGCCGGGCCGATTTTTGGAATCCCTACCGATTTTCGGAATCCCTACCGACTATCGTGATGCGTACCGATTTCTGACTCTCGATTCCTAGGACCACTGCCGGTTTTCTGGAATGCACCCCGATTTCTAATCGTAGATTCCTAACTCTACGCCGGTTTTATCGTAGCTTTCTCTTAGATTTTTGCCAATTATTACAATACGTAGTTACTGTTGGAAGGTCTATAGCACTAGTGCTGAAAGGAAATAACGATAACTAGGAATGCATTCTGTTCGGTGATGGTTCTTGTTGATTACGAACATAGCTGCTACGAAGGTATACCTAAGCTCTGCGCAAGGTGGGCCGAAGTCGGGCCGAAGTGTCCAGCAGCCGACGTCTCTACCGATACTCACGATCCGACAGTTACTAAGTTTTCATTACCGATTCATAGGATCCCTCCCGGTTATCTGGATTGTACACCGATTTCTAATGGCCACATTTTAGAACCCCTCCCGATTATCACAACTTGTAACGGTTTTTAGGACCATTACCTGGTTTAAGATTTTATCCCGACTTTCGAGTGCCGATTTTAGACCACTGATTTTGGGGACCCTTACCGATTTCTTCGACGCTGCCTTTCTATAGTAACTATAACTGAGTCCTGGCCTCGGAGGCTACCCTGAATAGCCTAAATGCTTTCGCAATCCTGGAATTGCGAAAACTTTCCAGAAGATGCATAGCAGAACCTAGACTCATGACTCTAGAAACGCGTTAGATAGAGCTACATCAAGGTCTACCTTTCCCTACTACGTACAGATGAGGTTCTAGGAAGTAACTTTAAATTAAAGGTTTTCGTCGTCTTCTTCGCCTCATTCGTGTTCTGCTCATACCAGAAGCTCCGGACCTATATCTTTATATCTTTAGGTAAGGCTAAGAGTGGTCTACGCAAGAAGATACAAGTAATTGTACCATGTCACTATCAGCGACTCTAGTAACAACCTACACGACTGCTGAGTACAAGGCATCAACGTTAACATCCATAGCTTAGAGCATGCAATCAATAGGTCTTGATTTGAGATTCGACTCCCTTGTCTATCGCCCGTACTATAGTTCATCATTGATGTAAAAAGGTCAGTGAATGTTGTGGTGTAGTAGCTTGTCACGTGTTCGGTGTTAGGTAATCGGCGCTAGGGTTGAGTATTTTAGGGCGACTCCGTGTAGAGGAGCTCGACATCTTATCGTACACGATTCTTAATACTACCGATTGTTACTCGGATACCTTCTTGTTCTCTACTCTCTACCGATTGCGGGTCGGCAGCCTCTCTTCTGACTATTGAGACTATCCCTCTACCACAATATCTACCAACGACCAAAGTGTATCCCCGATTACGAAAGGCTAAGAATTTCCTACAAAGAACATCGTCGGCGTGGAATAATTCCACACCGATTTCTCAAATCTACGCCAATTTTGGACACCCCCCAATATTGTAAGACCTCAACTGATTATCGAGATCCACACCGGTTTTGAGTACATACGGACTATAGATGTACAGCGATTTTGTATGCATACCGAGTTTCAAGAACCTTTACCGATTTTATGTATCTGCCGATTTTACGCGTCTATCGATGATATAGGTTTTTAGCTTATTGTTAGAATCATGCCGATTTTTGATACTCAGTACATTAGGTACCGGCCAACCTCTTAGCATCCACCTCAGTTTACATACCTAGCTGCCTTTGAAGACCCACACTGATTTTCACACTTCATACCGATATTATAATACCTCGACCAACTCATGAACGCAGATTTCTGACAACCCACTCCGATTTCCAGAACATACGCCGGTTTTCAATACGTACCAGTTCTCAGAAACCCTACAGATTTGCGAAAATCTGCGCCGATGCGTCGTCAAGCAATTACTAGAATCAATATCGATTTTTAGAATTCATGCTAGATATCGAGAGGTACTGATGTACAGAACCCCTACCGACTTTTGGATTTCACGCCGATTTCGAATAGCCGGTTTTTAGAATGTACCCCAATATACTAAGATTACAGCCAATAGTAAGTAGTCCGACTTTTAGAATCTACATCGATTCTTCGAAACTACACCCATTTTTAAATAAGTGCTGAATTTCTAGCACCCCAGCCGATTTTTGAGAACTCACACAGATTTTGTACAACCTTTGCCGGTTTTCGACATCTAATTACCCTAATTCATGCCGATTTTAAAAAGCCGATTTCCAGAGTACACCGGTTTTCCACATTCACAATCGACTTTCCGAGATTCCCCGCCGATTTTGAGTAGCCGATTTTCACATTCCATACTGGTTTCGATGAACTCATACCGACTTTTGGTATAGATGGCGAGATCTCATTTTGGATGTATGACATAGTGTAACAGGCTGAGCCTATTACATGCGCTACGCTGTGTGCGTAGCTGTCGTCATGCGATTCCTTCGAGATACATCTATAGGTTTCTGTCATCATCCATCTAATTCTACTTCGGCCCATCTTCGGTCCGCTCCTGTATTTATGTACAGCTAGCATCCTTTTGTAGCTCTTTGTCAAATCCACTCTGTTACAAGGCATCTCTTGATCAGTCATCTGTGTATCGTCATCGATACAGCCGCTGGGGTCTAGCCCCCACAGATGTCAATGAGCAAGCTGAGCGAGCTCAGCCAATTGGCTTGCTCAGCCAATTGAGCGGAGGCCAGCAGCTCGCTCGGCTCGCTCGGATTGGCTGAAACAGGGCTGTCAGCTCGCTCGGCTTGATGGGCTCAGTCCCGATTAGGAAAGTTATATAGAAACCTTGGTGTTGAGTTTCTCAGCTAATATCCCACTTATGTACACCGTATTTCGCGTCCATCTCCTCATCGCTGATAGCCTCCTTTACAGGCACCTCACCACTGCCAAATCCAGCTCTTATCCATCGTCTATCGCACTGTATTGCTGCTAGAAGTTGCGGAGAAATGCTGCGCCGACGGGGCTCGAGGAGGTCACCCAGCTCGCTGAATAAGCGCTCACACTCACAGCTTGAGCCTGGGATTGATAGCATGTCGATAGCAAATTTGCTAAGGCTGGGGTAGCGATCGCGGAGTCCTACCCAGTATTTTATAGGGTCGACGCCCTCGCTAGCGATCGGTTCGCTGCGTTTCCAAGCCTCATATTCATCCTCCTCGTTCTCCGTAAGCCCTGCAGGCTCAATAAAGCTGTTGATAGCGTCGTCTATATCATTGTGCCTGACTTTGGGGCGTAAGCGCGGCTTCGGTAAGCTTTTGTACTCCGCCCACAAATGTTGAAACTTGCGGTTGCTGCTCTCTAGCCAATCAGGCTTATCCGCCCACGCTGCGTCAAGGTAGCTTTTGTAGCGAGGATGAAGGATTGTAGCAGCATAGTAAGCTGGCGAGAGGTCGAGCTTGTTGTAGTACTCGCGGGCTTTAACTAGGGCAGCGCGGAGGTTGATAGCAAGGTGGTCTTCGGGTGACTCTGTATGCTCATCGTGAATGACGTCTTCATAGCTTTGCAAGCGGTCCTCATAGACTCCAAGTAAGTATTCAAATACTGGAATAACCTCAGCGATTGCTCCAAAAGCACCGCTTTTGCCGCGGCCTTCAAGCCGTTTTGTAGCTTGTTTCAGTGGCCTGAGCACATCAATATACTCAGCAATCACCTGCCAGTCATGGGCATTGATCCCATCAGACCTCATCCAATCCGGCGCTGCAGGCAGCTTGTTGTTACGACTTCGGGCGTACGCGTCTTCAGTTTCAATCTTCTGAATATGGTAGTTGGCGTACCCATTAACCGCTAATTGCAACTCAACAGCGCGCTCAAAACACGAAACGTAAGAGTTCCAGCGAGTAACAACTGGCTTGACGGGCTCCTTGATTTTGTGCTGTTCTGTTGGCGCGTTGACAGGCTGGTCCCTAATAGCGAGCTTCTGATACTTCTCAAAAAGAGCGTACTGTTGTGGTGTTTTGATGTAGTTGATAACCGCGAGAAGCACTCCTAATGGTCCATCGCCTCGCCAAGTAGCCATGTTCTCAGCTTCGTTCACGCGCTCAGTCTCCTCGTTGTCGTAGGACTCTTTCTCCTCACCCCAGAGTAGCATCTGGCCAATGAGATTAAGCGTATGAGGACCGCAGCGAAGGCGACGCTCGGTAGCGCTGAAGCCCATCTGCAAGGCGAGAGTGTTGATCGTGGTGTTGTTGTTATGTGCGTTGTCGAGGACGAAGTAACCGAGCTTGCCCACAGTGATTTCGAACTGCTTGAATATTGCCATCACGACCTCAGCCATGGCCTCGCCGGTGTGGGCACCTGTCAGTTGTGGGAGCGCAATAGGCAAGTCCCTGAGCTCGCCAGAGCTATCAACGTAGTGGGCGACGATACCTAAGTAACCGCGCTTGCCACCTTTTGTCGTCCATCCGTCAAAGCTTATATGGACTTTGCTCATTGATTCTGAAAGGCTTGCGACAACCTTTGGTAACAGGTAGTTGTACAGGCGTATAACGTATCGTGAGACGCTGTTATGAGATGCCCACAGGGCTCGTTCTGCCTCTACGCTAGCTAATTGTATCATATTGCGAAAAGACGATGATTCGAATTGTGAGAGTGGGAGGTTGTTTTCGACGAGCCAGGTGACGGCCGCAAGCCTAAACTCTTGTATATTGAAGTTGGTAAGCTCGTTGGCAACAGCCTGAGAGCAGCCCTTCTGAAGGGCGCGTTCGAGGAGAGTTTCTTTCCGAGGAGCGACGGTAGTGCGCTTACTTGGAGGCTTCAAGCCATGACCTTTCTTGTCTTCTCCGAGATGACGTGCTGGCGCTGATGGAGACTGCGAGACGTCATGTATGCCACGGCCAACAGTAGTGAACTTGTGCTTATAGCAATAGTGGCAGATCCACGTGACTTTTGCGACGTTGCTGCGCAAGGCGATGCGATAGCTATGGCTGTATACCCAGCTTGCTCGGTTCGAAAGTGATGTGGGCGGCTTGCAGTGCTTTGGGTAGCGACTCCAATTAAAGCCGTCGTATTTGTCCTCTACCCATACGAAACCCTCGTCGACAGCCTCGCTAGCTGCTCCTGAAGCTGCAACAGTGGCATGCTCGCTGCCCTCAGGTGGTGGGATGATTGTCTCTTCGGCGCGCGACTCTCGGAGGGTCGCTTCAAAATTTGGTGCTTGTGGCGCGGCGACGAGAGCTTGACGCGGCGACAGCGGTGGAGGAGGTGGAGATGGTGAGAATGGCCGAGTATCGACTAGCACAGGTTGGCTGGCAGTCCCGCGATGACGCGCTGCGACTCTAGGGCGCTTCGAAGTTGTCGCGATTTCTAGAGCATTAACGCGTGTTCTTTTTGCTGGCATTATAGCAACGGCGAGGTAGATAATAGCTGCAAATAGAGACGCGTTGATGGAGTATAGGTGAGTGTGGTGGGTGATAAGTAGTAAGTGAAGTGTCGCAGAAGGAGAATATTGTTGCCAGGCCGTTAGCCGGAAATTTAGTAGCTTATTTGCTAGAAATATAGCAAAAAAGAGTGTATTTTAGGTTATAACTAGGTTTCGAACTTACGCACTACACCTAAAAATCATCGTGAGATTGCCCCTCCACCAAGTCCTTCAGCCCCAAGTTTCCAACCGCCCCATCCAACCAAGCTAAGCAAGCTGACTGAGCGAGCGCCTATCCCTAAGCTCGCTCGGCTTGCAAGCGCGCACTGCGCGCTCAGCTCATTCGGCTTGGTCAAAACGTCCAAGCCGAGCGAGCTGAGCGAGCCGGCTCGCTCGTTGACAAGTATGGGGAATAGTCTTCAGGCTTGCAGTTTGCACTGTCGTAGCGCCATCAAAGAGAGCTTGTGTGGTTATAAACACTCGGTTTACTGCAAATTGCCGGAATGCTGAGTGTGTACTGTTTTCCTCAGAAACTTGTGTATAGTCTAGGATCGCATAGTATCCACGGCGTCTAAGCATTGACATCGCATCAATATTTATACCATCTCCATCGGTTCGTATGAACGCAACCTGCAGTTATTGGTTGGTGTAGAACATTGATACTTGTTTGTTGAAGTCATGCCAGCTGTCCATGGGGCCCTTGAATACATCGCACAGAGCACTTGTCGTGGTCCTTTCATTGGCGTTTCCACCGATAAGGTTTGGTAAACTCTCTTCGATGACCTCTTTGGGGTTTTGTTCTATGACTTGTCCTGGAATAGGGCTCATTGCGCTTGCTACACAGGGGACGATATCGTGGTTGAAGAAGCGCGTGATTCAGGAGTATGTGGTGCAGGAGTGTGTGGTGTAGGAGTGTGTGGTGTAGGAGTGTGTGGTTGAGTAGAGGTCTGTGTTCACGAAAAAGCCTTTTTATCTGTAGAGGGAATAGAATTCCGCGCTAGTCAAGTAAAGGTCGGTGGTCAGTGCATTTTTTCCAAGTGAAAGAAGCCCCCGCGCACTCTACGCGTTGTCTCAGAAACATCTTCATATGCAATTCACCTGCATAATTTTCTTGAGCCTCTTAAACATCTACTTATTATTATTATTATTATTATTATATTTCCATTAGAGTCCTGTATCAGTCGGTGACTATGTAGGACTTTGGCTAAGCCGTTCTATGTATGATGGTCGTTGTGGAGTTTCTATAGGTCTTGTACAATTTGGGTGGTGTTTTGCGTACTCCAATTTCAGAGCTAGTCTTCCATTGGCGCGGGTGCTAAAGAGCAGTTTGGTGAGTAGAAAGAGATGTAGCAGCGGGCTCTTTTGGATAAGGGAATATTGTTTTTGTAGTTTTATACAGTGTCTGTCTGTTCGGTGGTTTGCCTAAGGTGCCATTTTCTCGTGCCAATCCTAGTACTTGCAATAAAGGCTAGAGTAGCTTTAATGCCTGTCTTTGTTTGGAGGAGAAGTGGGAGGGTGATAGGTCTGTGTGGTATTGCTTCTTTGAGTGTATTTCGATGTGTTTTGTACTGTTTGCACTCTAGAAGTAGATGCTGTGGTGTTTGTGGTTTGTAGCATATACATAGATTGCAGTCTCTCTTGTTGAATCTCTTAAGGTAGGAGTTGAAGTATCTATGTCCTAGCTTGAGTGAGTAGAACGCGCTCGAGATTTCTCTTGGTGTTCCCTTCGGGACTTTGATTGTTGTATGTGTGTTGAGCTTGAAGATCCTTAAGTAGGAGCTTCTGTTTTTAGTGGGCCTGTCGGTATACCTCTTGTACTCCATTAGTTGTTCTGTTTTTTGTATTTTGTTGATTTCTGTGCCTAAGTAGGCTAGGCTCGCTGTGGTCGATGTTGTTAGTCTCTCTTTAGCTGCTTCCTTTGCTAGCGTGTCGGCTTTTTCGTTGCCCTTGACGTCGTTATGTCCTAGGGCCCACTGCAGGTGGATCGATGCTTTCTTTGTCGTTATTCTCTTTGCAGCTCTGATGCATCTTAGTAGCCACTGTTGTCCCGGGTTGTCCGATAGGTTGTTAAGCCTATGGATTGCTGCTTGGTTGTCTGCGTATACGTAGATCTCTTGGCCTTCTTGTGCCACTATAGCCGCGTGTTCGAATGCCTGTGCTATCCCCTCTAGTTCACCGTTGTAGACTAGTTGGGAGCATCTAATGTTTGTCTTTTAAGAAAAGGTTTCTTCGTGGGTGGAGCTGTACGCTACTACACCTACGCTGATCCCTATTCCCTTGTCGTGTTGTGAGGCATCTGAGTAGATTGCGGTGAAGTTATCTCCGCTCCTTGATAGGATATAATCCGCGTGTGCAATTGCCTCTTCCTCTTTGCTCTTTTTTGATACAGTAACCTTGTAGTTAAGACTTTCCTACGGTCTGAACCTATATGGGATTATCTTTTCTACGCTGTTGTTGTCTCTCTCTGGGATTAACTTAACAATAGTATATAGTTGTCTATGCTGGTTTGGCTTTTTGTAGCTAGTTTTGTCTGTATTTGTGATCCTTGTAATTGCTTTCTAGATTGGGTGGTTGCTGGATAGCTGGTGTGCTCTAGACGCATACTTTCGGTTGTTGGTGTTAAGTCTAATTGCAGGTGACGTAAGTCCGGATTCAATGCTTGTTAGTAGAGATGGTGACGTTCTGAACACTCTAATTATCTTTCTACACGCTAGGTTGTGCAGTGATTGTAGGAGGCTAGTGGCGTAGCTTTGGTTCTTCTAGTATATTTGTGATCCGTAGTCTGCAACGCTTGTGACGCAGGCTAGGTATAGTTGTCGTACTGCTTTTGGGGAGAGTCCTCTTTCGATGTTGGCTAGTCTCCCTAGCCTGTGAAATGCTTTTGTTGCTTAGCTTACGCGTGTAGCAATATGTTCCTTAAAGGACAGTCTATTGTCTATGTAGATGCCTAGCCATTTGATTGTGTCTTTTGGTTCTACAATGGTGTTGTCTGGGAGCTGTAGGCTTCTCTCTTTTCTCTCTTTCTTGGCGGTAAAGTGAATAAGCTCTGTCTTAGCTATATCGAACATAATCGCTAAGTTTTTCCCTTGGTGAGATAGTAGGCGGACTTGCTGTTCTAGTATTTTGACGTTTTTCTTTAGGGATGTTGAGGATGTCGATAGAGATAGGTCGTCAATATAGGATAGGTTGAAGCTTTGTAGTCCTAGGAAGAGGTCTCTAGTGTAGATAAGAAAGAATATTGGAGACACTGGGCTGCCTTGAGGTATCCCAGCTATTATCTCGGAGAATTCTTGTGTCTTATTGTCGAAGGAGAGTCTTAGCGATCTGTTTGAGAAGAAGGATTTTGTCTAAGCGATAAGACTAATTGGAAGGCCTAGCTTCTTAAGCGTTCGCAGGAATTAATTGTGTGAGACGTAGTTAAATGCTCCCTTTACGTCTAGGAAGATAGTTAATGTTATTTGGCCTTTCTGTTTCTGGTGCTGAATTTGGTCGATGAGTAGCATAGCTGCATCTATTGCAGATTTCTTGAGTCTACCCCTAATTTGGGTTGGGTGTAGTACAGACTCCGCAACAATCAATCGATTGACATGATTGATTCCTATATAGGTTAAAGAATTACTTCATTAGGCAGCCTTTAACCTAGATAGGAATCAATCATGCCGATCCGATTGATTGTTGCGGAGTCTGGTGTAGTAGCTCTGTGATTTCTGCTAGATTGCTCAGCCTACTTGCGGTGATTCTCTCGTTAATCTTTCCTAAACAGCTTAATAGAGTGATAACTCTGTAGGCTTTTGGGATTGAATAGTCTGGTTTTGATGCCTTTTTAAGAACAGCTCCTGTAGCTTGTTTCCAGCATTTTGGGTGGTATCTATAGTTGAATAGGAGTGAGAAAGCTCTAAACATTGTTTGCGGTTGAGCTTTGTACGCGGCTGTGATTATGTCTTGTGTTATTGCATCTGGTCCTGGGGTGCTACTTTTGACTTGACTTGAGCATGCTCGTTCTAGTTCAGTCGTGGATAGTGCTGGCCAATCCCATCTCTTTTCCTAGTAGTTAGTGAATGTGGGCGCTTCGGTTATAGGCGGTGGTGGGAATAGCGTGTTGCGGAACGCTTGGTATTTCTTGTCGAATGATGTTTCTCCTTGTATAGGTGGAATTCTTTCGACTTTGTTATCCTTTGTATATGCCATGGCTTTGTAGATTGACTGCGGGTCTTCCTTCTCTAGGAATTCATTCTAGTGTTTCCTTTTAGCGTCTTTGATTGCCTTGTTGTAGGTGTTTCGTGCACGTAGGAAGTCTCTTTTCTCTAGGTAGGCGTCGTGTATCGCAGTAGTTTCGAGCTTTTCTTTAAAAATCCTTCTATAGTGGGAAGTGTCTTGTCGTAGCTTTGTCAGCTCTTTGTTCCACCAAGCTTTTGGTTTTGGACCAAGTCTAGTGATAGGGATAGCTTTGTTTGCTGCAGTTTGGATTGCTTGAGTTATTGCTTTACCAATCTCTTCTAGCTGTTGCTCTAGCTCTGTATTGTTGCCGAGGAGGAGGTCCATTAAGTCTGCCTTTCTTGGATCACTGATCTAGTCTATATCTTGCAAGGTTTGACTGTTTTGGATTGCCGTTTCTAGTTCTTTGTTGAAGGTGTCCCAGTTAGCCTTTGCAGTATTAAATCTGGGTTAGTTTGTCGGGTTTTCTACAAGGTCTGCGTTTGTTTGGATGGAGAATAGGAGGCCGTAGTGATCTGATCCAGTTTTAGGTATGGTCTGCCAGTCCGTAGCTTTGCTAGCTAAGTCTGGAGTGACAAGTGAGAGGTCTAGGACTGTTTCTCTAGATAGGTGTGGTCTGAAGAATGTGCCTACTCCTGGTGTGTTTAGGAGCTCTAGATCTTGTTCTTCAATCCAGTCAATAAATGGCTGTGCTCCTTGGCTCGTCGTTGGGCATAGCGGGTCCCACAATGGATGGTGCTCGTTGCTATCTAGTACTAAAATAGAACTTGGCGGAAGCTTAGTGTTAAGTATAGCTCTGGGCAGTGTTTTTTCCCCTTCGGCGTTTGTTTGGTTGTATACGTTAAATAGGTTAAATTGGAAATTAGAACCTTTTATTGTAATAGCTATTGCGTCTGGGTCTATTTTGAAGTCGTTTTGGGTGAATGTCTCTGCTTCTAGTGTTCTAGATATATAAAATAGAACCCTAGGGCGGACGGGTAGGTTTGTTACTGGTAAGATCTGGATAAACGCAGTGTGATTTATGGATCTTGCTGTTGCGTAGTTGTCGTTGGTAGTTAGCCATAGCTCTTGAATTGCAATTATATCAGCTTTAAGTTTAACTGCAAGTTGCAGTGTAGACTCAGTCGCTGTAATGCTCTTGTTGAGATTGACTTAGAGGATCCTAATGTTGTTCAACATTAAAATCCTGCGGGGATGCTCTTTGTTACTGCTTAGTAGAGTTCGCACTCTTTGCTGTTTGCAAAGTGGGGCTCTTCGCAGTTACTACAGTGGGGGAGTGTATAGTTGCAGGGTTTTCCTTTTGTATTACACACTAAGCATTTGTGTGTTGTAGTTGCATGTTCTTCTCCGCACAAATTGCATGCTGGTTAGTTTCGGCATCTAGTGGCTGGGTGGCCAAATTGTTAGCAGTTTAGGCATTGGGTAGATGCTGCTATAGGCTTAAACTTTTCGGTGAAGAGAGTTTGTCTAAGGATTGTAATTCTACCACTAAGTTTGGCTGCGTCTTCGGCTGTTTTGAATGCTATTACAATAGAGCTGTTCTTCTTGTTTTGCCATTCTCTTAATATCTAGTATGGGTTGCTAGTAATTTGTAGTCTGTTGTTGTATGCTGGGATTTCTGTGTGGAGTATCTCTAGTGTCTCTGCTCCCTCCTATTCTGTTGGCACATTATGTACTACTACTTTCGTCCATAATTCTAGTAGTTGTACATTCTTTAGCTCGAACTTTTGATGCTATATATGCTTGTGTTGGACTAGGTATTCTCCTGAGTAGGTTGGAGTGGTTGTTAGGATAATATTGTTCTTTCTACTTGTTGTTACTTCCTTCACTACTGGGTCTTTGATGCCGCCCTTTGTGAACTCTTCGTTGTGTGAACGGTCTGTAGGGACTGTATTCCAGCTACCTAGTCCAGATGCTATTTACAGTCAAGATGAAGAAAGAAGGTAAGACGCAAGCGGCGAGCCTGCTTTGTTTGGGTTGGCGCACGGCCCTCACGTTGCCGGGGAAGCGACTAGGCTAGCAGCCTAGTCATGTGACTCGAGGCTCAGCCCGTTACATTACCCCCCTCCTTTCCCTTTAGCGCGTAGTTTTCTCCATTTCCTCCAAGCGTCAGTCTTTAGTACGTTACTCACAGGTTCCCATGTCGGTTCAGTATAGTCCACCCACTTCACATATGCCTCCTTGATTTCTTTCCCTCCCTGCCTTGTTGTGCGTTCGCCCAGAATACGTTCAACCAGCCATAGCTCGTCTCCATCTACAAGTATAGGCCCTGGCTGAGTGTCTCCAACCTTCTGCGATGGGAGAGAGTCGTTAGGCGCGTAGCGAAGCAGGTCTACGTGGAAGACAGGATGGATCTTCCCCGGAACGTCAAGTTGATAAGAGTGGGAGTTGACCTGCCTCAAGACTTTGTACTTTCCATGCAACCAGTCTAGCTTCTTGGAAGGTCGTGTTGTCTTCACGTTTCTAAGGTTCAAAAACACCCAGTCTCCCTCCTTGTATTGGGGCGCTGCTGTTCTTGTCTTGTTAGCTTGATGTTGCTGTTTCTCTTGTGTTATCGCGATCGCAGCTTGGGCCCACTCTGTTGCGTCTTGGAGTCTTTTAAGGAAGCCTTCTGCCAGTGCTTCGCCGTCTCTCTTTGGTCGGTCCTGAATAGTTCGATCCTCTACCAGCTGAATGGGTTCATTGTGATATCCGTGCATAAAATAGAAGGGGCTTAGGCCAGTAGATGAGGCCTCGCGATTGTTGATTGCTCCCATAACGATAGGTAAAAGTGCTAGCCAATTTTCTTGCGTGTAGGTGGCCCAGATTCGAATCATCTTCTCAATCTCTTGGTTCATTCGCTCTGTTGCACCATCGGTTTGCGGATGATAGGCAGTCGACAGGCGTTGCTCAACGCTGAGGAGTTTACAGAAATGCCTCCAAAGATCGCTGACGAATTGTGGTCCTCTATCGCTCGTAATTGCCGTTGGAATACCATGAATAGGGTAATGCCGTTCTAAAAGCCGTTGTGCTACTGCTTCTGCCGAGATATCGTGCATGCCTTCCAGTTCAACTCCCTTTGTCAGCCGATCAGTGACCACCATGCAGTTCGTTGCGTCATCGCGTCCAGATGGCGGCAAGTCCGTAATAAAATCGATTGAAAGTTCTCCCCATATACGTTCTGGGATCGGTAGCGGTTTAAGGAGGCCCTTCTTTGTCTCTCTCCATATCGTATTCCTCCCGCAAATCTCGCAGTTACGGACAAAGCGTCGCACGTCGCTTGCTACACCTGACCAGAAGAACTGCCTTGATAAGATTGAGTAGGTAAGATCTCGTCCAGGATGGCCGGTGATATGCGAGTCGTGAATATTTTGAATAATTCGTGTGCGAAGTGGTTCGCAGTCAGGGATCCATATCCGGTCTCGAAATCGCAACAGGCCTCTCTCGTCTAGGGTGCATTCTGCTATACTCACTGACTTCTCCTTCTGAAGTTTGGTAGGGAGGTTCCGCTCCTTGTTTGCTACCAGCGTAGTGAGCTCCTGATAAAGCTTATCCTCTTGGCGGCTTCGGTGCCAGAGATTTTGCATGTCCTGGTCCTCAAACATGCGTATCTCTTCTGTGAAGTCAATCTCCTCGGACGACAGGGACTGGATTTGAACACTCTGCAAGTGCTTGCTCTGGAAAAGACGGATAAATCGAGACCGTATTCGTTCATCGTCGTAGTTGGCGGGTAGGTCTTGTTCTCGTCGTGACAGGGCGTCAGGTTTTCCCATAGTCTTTCCAGGTTTCCATTCCAGGGAGAAGTCGAATCGTGAGAGAAACTCTGACCAACGTACTTGTCTTTCAGACAGCTGTCGTTCGCGGTAGAAGTATTGAAGGTTCTTGTGGTCCGTCAGAACTGTGAACTTCCTAACCATACGTAGTTCAGGAGCCCATGCTTCTAAGCAACGAACAATAGCTAGAAGCTCCTTGTCATGAATTGGATAATTGGCCTCTGTTGGTGAGTGCTTCTTTGAGTAGTAGGCAACGGGTTGCCAGTTGTTGTTCTTGTCCTTCTGCAGCAATAGGCCGCCAGTTGCATGTCCTGAGGAGTCGGCTTCTACCAAGGTGTCCTTCTCTGGATCAAAATGGCCGAGTATTGGTGCTGTAATGAGAAGTTCCTTAATCGTTTCAAATGCTTGATTGCAAGCCTCGTCCCAATGAAAAACCATCTCTTTCTTAGTTAGGTTGATAAGCGGTTCAGCAATGTCCGAGAAGTTTGGTATAAAAACTCGGTAAAAGTTGGCAAAACCAATAAATGCTCGGATAGCCTTAACTGACGTTGGTGTAGCCCATTCGCGGATTGCGATAATCTTTTCAGGATCAACTCGAATGCCCACTTCTGCTTCCACAATGTACCCGAGGTATTTGACTCGTTTAGTCTCGAACTCGCACTTGTCGATATCAATCTGCAGTCCAGCGTCTATAAGGCGTTGAAGAACCTTTCCAACCTTCTCTCTGTGATCCTGAAGCGATCCTGACGAGTAGATTAAGATGTCGTCAACGTAGGCTGAAACAAAGTCGTCAAGGTAATCCTGTAGAACACCATTTACGTAGCGTTGAAATGCGGCTGGTGCTCCTGTTAGTCCGAAGGGAGCAACCCGCCATTCGAATAGGCCGTATCTTGTTCGGAAAGCTGTCTTCCATTCTTCTCCTTTGGCCACACGGATCTTGTGGAAGGCTGCGATAACGTCAAGTTTTGTGAACCATTTAGCTTTAGCTACATTTCTCAGTGTTTCTGTGAATAGAGGCAGAGGGTAACGGTCCTTCCTGGTGATGTTGTTCAAGCCTCGGTAGTCAACGCAAAATCGGATGCCCCTCCTGGCTTTTTGACCATCAGGACGGGTGCAGCTGCGGGAGAGTTACTTGCGCGGATAAAATCCTTGTCTAACAGCTCGGTGAGAGTTTTCCTAAGCACTAGTAACTCTTCTCGGCTCATGCCGTAGAGCGGACCCCATGGAATGGTCTTCTCGTTTCCGTCTTGATCCTTTTCAATCTCAATGTGGAGATCAACGCCTTTACGATGTGGGGGAAGTTTCTCAGCTAGGAAATGGTCGAAAGCCTTCAGCCATTGGTGGTACTGGGGTGGGAGCTTCGTCTTTGGATCGGATCGTTTGCGCGGTTTCAAAGCTTTCTCAATGTCGGCGATGGAAACAGCGAACAGTCCAGTGTCGAGCGCAATACCGTCTCCTTTGTTCTTCCTACGGCTTCTTCTCACCTCCGCCATGAATGCGGAAGCCATCACCTGAGTAGCCTTCATTAGTGGTGGCTTGTATGACGCTTTCTTGTGGTTCCATGCGCGGATGTTTGACGCGCCGATATCTAGGCAGCCTTGTTTGGCCGAAATTGTGACGTCGGCATCTTCTAACCAGGGCTTTCCTAGGATCACGTCGTAAGTTAGGCCAGGTACAACGTAGAAGAAGACGCGTTTCTGCTGGTGGCCGTCTATGTCTATCGAGGCGTAAGTAACTGTATCTAGGACAGTACTTGGTTCTGCGTTCTTCCCAGCTGCTTCCTCTAGCT
Organism: Pyrenophora tritici-repentis; assembly: GCF_003171515.1. Taxonomy (NCBI): domain Eukaryota; kingdom Fungi; phylum Ascomycota; class Dothideomycetes; order Pleosporales; family Pleosporaceae; genus Pyrenophora; species Pyrenophora tritici-repentis. The sequence goes on from NC_089395.1 coordinate 1,131,677, forward strand.
GACGCGGGGCTATCTTGATTGATGGCAGTCTCAGAGATCGAAAGAGTTGTTCATTAATGGCAGAATAGCAAAGGCAACCTGAGTCAACAAGTCCAGTGACAAAGTCAGTTCCATTAAGTCTAACGTCCAGTACAAAGGGATCGCTATCCATCTTTTGCTTTCCGGTCTCTTTCCATTCTTTCTGAGCTGCCGCGTGTTCCTATTGCTCTGCTTCGGAGTCTTCTGGATCTTCCTCCTCTACAGCTGCCTTGGTGACCACAGTACTCTTTGCTGTCTTGACGCTAACGTGAGTTGGTCGTAGAGCGGCTGCTAACGGGCATGTAGCTATTCGGCAATTGTTGCGGCCGCATCGGAGGCAGCGTCGTTCCTGGCGTCGAGCATCGATTTCCTCTTGGTTGACCCATTTTGCTCGTTTTCCAATAAGTTCTCGGTCTTCGGGACGCCTAGATGGATATCCATTCATGTTGGTCTTGCCGCGGAGGCCGACAGCGTTCACTTGGGTAGTTGTAGGCTGCGTAGGTTCCCATTCCATCATGTCTTCAGGGGAAACTGCTGTGAGCGTGGCATTATTTGATTTTGCTGGTGGTTCATAGGTTAGTGCATTTTCAGCAGTTCGGCTACCGTAACGGCGGGTTGTTTTCGTCCATTGGCCGAACAACTCCATGTCGTTGCTAAGATCTACACACTTCTGAGCGAACCTTGCGTATGTGCTTGTTTCTGCTCCTGATGTACCAACAAGCCTATCCTTTATCCTACCACTTAATGCGTTGCGTAAGTAGGATATCTTCGTATGCTCAGGCCAGCTTTCTGCGTCAGCGTTGGCCATCTCTTTCTCAAACCGTGGATAGAAGGAAATAAACGTCTCGTCGTCCTTCTGGCGTATAGAGTAGAGGTTCTGAATGGCTTTCTCCTTCCGATTTCGTTCGCCGTAGAGGAGTTCAAGGCGGTCAAGCAGCTTGAAAGGGTTTGGCGATTCTTCTTTAACTTGTATCTCGTAGTATGTTGTAACGTTGGTTTTCGCTGCCCCATCAAGACGCATGTAGACGTAGCGTAGCTGAGCTTTTAGGCTTCCAATAGCTTGCGCGTCTTCTTCGATCTTGCCCTCCATCTCTAGCTTCCATCCTCGCCATTGTGATTTGTTTCCACCAAACGTAGGCGGGTGGGGTAAGCTGTGCCGCGGCTTTGGGGTTATAGGCACAGATGTGTTCGAAGTCTCGGAGGTTGGCGTTGGATCAGTGGTGGCGTCTGTATTGTGACCAGGCGTTTGAGGTAGCTCGTGCGATGGTGCTTCCAGCCTCTCCATCCTAGTGCTCATGTCTTCAAGTCTCTGTAGTAGCGACTGTAACAGCTGGTTCGAATCGTTCGTCGTCATGTCAGTATCCCCGGGGGAGCTCATTATAGCGGTGCTTTGGTTGCTGCGTGTTCTGCGTGTTCTGCGTGTTCTGCGTATTCTGCGTGTTCTTCTTGATCTTGACTGTATGTGAACGGTCTGTAGGGACTGTATTCCAGCTACCTAGTCCAGATGCTATTTACAGTCAAGATGAAGAAAGAAGGTAAGACGCAAGCGGCGAGCCTGCTTTGTTTGGGTTGGCGCACGGCCCTCACGTTGCCGGGGAAGCGACTAGGCTAGCAGCCTAGTCATGTGACTCGAGGCTCAGCCCGTTACACGTTGATTAAGTCTCTAATCTGGAGTGGTGTGTGGGACGTAGGCTGGGTAAGCGTAAGGACTGCTTGGTAGTAGCTTGCTGGCTTTTTGTTTGTCTTCTTTTTTGTAGACACTGTAGTCCATGTGTTTCCGTTGTTCTGGGCGGCTACGCTAGCGTATGATGTCTTGTTTTGTTAGGTGTTTTGGGTGTTTTGGGTGTTTTGGATGTTCTGGGTGTTCTGGTTGTTTGGTTTTTCTTGGTTGTTTGGGTTTTGTGGTCTAGTTGTGGCATTAACAGCTTTCTTTAGTGTCTTTGTAGCTTGTTAGGAGGCGCTTGTAAGCGTTGCAGTCTGGTACGCAAGCTGTGCTGTAAACTTCTCAGTCATTTGCTGCGTAACCCTGCCTAGTTCCGTAAAGTCTCTAAAGACGTCCAGTAGTTGTAGTAGTTTGTTTTGGGATAGATAGGATTCGGCCATAGTAGATGCTTGTAGAATTAGGTCCCTTGCCCAGAAGATTGCTTGGGTTGAGTCCTTTGCTCTTGGTTTCTTTTCTTGGCTGTTCTAGAATGGGTTTCTCTCTCTTGTAGTTATCTCTGGGGAGAATGCCGCTGGTCTTTTATTTAGTGGTGGCTGAATAATTAACCTTGGTGTTTCTTGGGTGGTCTGCTCGATGGGTGTTGTTGGGTTGTCTTGGTGCCTTTCTTCGGTCTCCATTTCGTCTTCCAGTATGCTTGGGGTCCGGAGGTCTTCTGGTAGCTGGACTACGATAGTGTCGCTATCTGGGGCCATTTTAGCCTCTCTGTTGTCTTGTTGTTGTTGTTTCTTGGCTTGGTCTGTGCGTTTGCTTCTGAAAGTTCGGACGCGTCGCGTTTGGGGTACTAGACTCCTTGTATCTCCACAACCACGCGGCTGCACGGCTTGGGAGTAGTCGGAATCTATTTCTTTCGATGGATATAGTTGGTTTCTGATGGAGTTTCACGTGTTCGGAAAAACTCGAAGTTGTAATTACTGTTAAACATCTACTTGTCTAGGTTAACATAGCGTAATATATGTGTATGGGGTAGAAGTTAAAGACATCAAATTCCTAGCTTATGTTCCGCAGGAAAATACCACTCTTTATCCAAAGCGTAGTGATCATTGTTGAACTATACTGATATACTAGTCAGCCACGAGTATATTATTGTCGGGACTGTGAAGGTCGTCCGAAGATGATCTTGGGTTGGTTCTCGGGGATAGAGTGATGCGATGGACACGAGGGTGTATAGCACGATTGGTAGATCGATGTAATATACGGGGAGTTGAGAATCAAGTACTAATCCTTAGATTTCGAAGTTGAACACAATGAGCTATAGGAGCTCATTGCCTAATGCTATATACCTATGGTGCTCGCTGTCCTCGCTCAGAGGAGTCCGAGGATTCCTCGGTGGCTGACGCGCGAGGAGCACTCCTCGGTGGCGTATGTACGAGGGGTGTGCCAAGACTTTTCCTCGTGCATGCCAAGCCGAGGAGGTCACGTGATTAAGTTCCCGTGTCACATATGGAGGGGTCAGCTATCCCGCCGACGCTCCTTAACTTAACCGCCGTGCCCCTTCCCACAGGTTCGTAACAGGGACATGCGCGTACAGCCAGCCCGGCGAGTTTTTCCGGGCCGGAAGCTTGGACCACTAGTTAGACCAAGCTTCCCGCTTAGCTCGCAACCGTACATATGGAGATCTCTCCATCCAGCTCTTGCTCACTACTAATCAAATACTATACACTTTGTTCGTTGCAACGACTGCTAGTATTCGACACCTTTGCCGTGTCAACAATTATAAGGTTGAATTATAGAGGAACGCCAACTTATTCCGTTACGTATACATTTGAGAGGCTTATAAATATGAAGTAAGTAATATCAATGCTTAGTAGTAACGTACCTCACGGGCGAGTGGGCCACATGGGCGAGTGGGCCACTCCGCTAAGACCCCACCAAAACATACTGTTACCTACAGTACTTTCACAATGAGCCAACAACAAAACAATCTACCAGCTTTAAAAGAGGCTCGATTACAGCTTGCTCTCAAGGCTATCGAACGCGACGCGACGCTGTCGCAGAGACGCGCTGCAGCTATCTACAACGTATCTCGAGTAACTCTTGGGCGCCGACGCGCTGGAATACCTCTTCGGAGCGATTGTACGCCTAACTCAATGAACCTCCTTAAGACAGAGGAGGATGTAATTGTCCAGCATATCCTTGACCTCGACGCGCGAGGATTTCCGCCCCGACTTGCTGCTGTGCAGGATATGGCTAATTCTTTGTTGGCTGAGCGCCACCGCGACCCTGTTGGTCAGAACTGGGCTGCAACCTTCGTCAAACGTCGCCCTGAGCTTAAGGTCAAATTCAATCGCAAGTATGACTACAAGCGAGCCCTCTGTGAGGATCCTGAGGTTATACAAGGCTGGTTCCGACTTGTGGAGAACACAAAGGCCAAGTACGGTATCCTTGATGAGGACACCCACAACTTTGACGAGTCTGGCTTCATGATGGGCATGATATCAACTGGAGCAGTAGTCACAGGCTCTGAGCGTCGAGGACGACCAAAGAGCGTTCAGCAGGGCAATCGCGAGTGGGCTACAGTGATCCAGGGTATCAACGCGACTGGGTGGGCAATCCCACCTTTTATCATCTTCAAAGGCAAGAACCACCTCTCTGCCTGGTACAAGGAAGATAACCTACCTCGCGACTGGGTTATTGCAGTCTCTGAGAACGGCTGGACAACAAACAAGCTTGGTCTAGAGTGGTTAAAGCACTTTGACGCTCACACAAAGAAGAGGACTGTAGGAAACTATCGTCTGCTTATTATCGACGGCCACGAGAGCCACGACTCGCTCGATTTCCAGCAGTACTGCAAGGATCACAACATTATTACTCTCTGCATGCCTCCTCACTCGTCGCACCTACTACAGCCTCTTGATGTGGGGTGTTTCTCGCCTTTGAAGACAGCGTATGGCCGCCAAGCCGAGGATCTAATGCGCAACAAGATCACCCATATCACTAAACTAGAGTTCCTACCGTGCTTTAAAGGCGCTTTTGACGCTGCGATTACAAAGGCCAATATACAAGGAAGCTTTCGAGGCGCTGGCTTAGTCCCATTTAATCCAGAGGCTGTGATATCGACGCTTGACGTGCGGCTGCGCACTCCACTGCTACCTACCGTCGAGGACGGTCCCTGGCAGTCGCAAACTCCAAGCAATACCCTAGAACTTGGGTCGCAATCAAAGCTGATTCAAGAGAGGATTCGAAGACATGTAGATAGCTCACCTACGTATATGGTTGAGGCGATCAAAAGCCTGTCAAAAGGTGCAGAGATGATAGCGCATTCTCTGGTGTTAATGACCAAGCGCAACGCTGAGCTCCAAGCCGCCAACGAGGCCTCAAGTAAGCGTAGATCATATAAAAGGAAGCGCTTACAGCAGCAAGGGACCTTAACAATTGATGAGGGCGTGCGACTGACGACTCTTAAGGAGTTTGGGGCATGTAGTGATAGGAAGAAGGCGAAGAAGAGAGTGCGCGTTGAGGCAGGCGAGCCTAGCCAACGACGCTGTGGACGCTGCGGCGAGGCAGGACATAATATGCGCACATGTAGGCAAGAAGCAGCGATAGATTCTGAGTAGAATAGCCTATTACGATTTCTATTTACTATCTTTGACGGTGCTATATAGTCGTGTACAGTCGTGGTTTTAATGGGGTCTTAGCGCAGGTGGCCCACTCGCCCGTGTGGCCCACTCGCCCGTTAGGTACGTTAGCAGATTTTCACAACATGGGGTTTATAGCAGCAGTATAAAAAACCAGTTAACAAGAGCTTTACAATGAGAAATGGTTCAAAGACGATACTCTATGAAATGCAGATCATCGTCTTCACTTACTCGTGGCTGTGAGGGACGTCAATAGTTGAGATGACCGTATCTGTATTAAGTACTAAGTGAGATATTGCGTGCAGGTTCGAAGACCTGCGCGGGTCGAACTTTGGTGTTCGGCTGTGGCCTTCGCTTAAGGCGCACGGGCCACCTCGCTTACTAGAGGTCGCGGGTTTGATCCATGACACTACCCCCCCCAAAAAGAGAGCAAGTTCCAACGCTCGAACTGCCTTTTTTTTTTTTTTTTTTTTTGCCTAAAATTGTATACAAAGGAGATACCTATATCGCAAAACTGCTGCATACCAAGCGTGTCGCTTGCAGTGTCCATTCCATTACTACATTCTATTCCCGTTGTCTGTGCACAGTAATTATGGATCATCATCGTGGCGTGGTGACCTTAGCATCTTGTCTTAACAATAGTAACTTTGACAGTCTAGTCCTTGCCACGAGCACAGCGTCTATAAGTCCTATTTCTAGCACAACTTATCGACGCCCTCGATTATAGCAAGCACAACTATATTATCCCAGTCTTATTGTTGGTCTTGTCTGCTGTTGTCACCACTGGCTAGACACGACTAAGAGCGTGAAGTCGCATAACCAGCATATCTTGTTTGCCTGTGAGAGACTTAAACTTCCTGTGCATAGGCGGCTTGTTTGGGTGATCAAGGTGATAGCGCGTCACAGTGTCAGCGGAGTCCGCGAGGTTCATGTATGGTTCCCATGAAGGATTGTCGGGGCCGTCGGGATAGTTTGCCCATCGTACCAAGTATTGGAGCAGGCCTTGGGTAGTCTTGCCCTTGCGACCGCGGGCGGCAGGATCCTTAAGCTTCTTATTAATGCGGCAGTCTTCGATTGCTTCGACAGTGTATTCAGTGTCGTCTTCCACTTCTGGGTCGAACTCCGCAGGGACCTCAGGATCTTGTGTTTGTCCAGTAAGTGGGTTGTCGTCAACCAAGTGTAAGAGCCATGGGTGGAAGACATTGTGGATGCGCTTCATGTTAGCGGGAAGATCTAGCTCGTATGCGGTGTTGTTGATGGCGCGAACGATAGTAAAGGGACCGCGGTTCTTTAGGTCTAATGACGCGGAGGGTCTTTTCGTCCGTAGGTTGCGAGTGTCCAGCATCACTTGGTCGCCGACTTTGAAAGCTGGTGCGGGTAGCCTTCCTTCATTGGCGTATTCTGCTTGTTTTGCTTGCGCCCATTGCATTGAAGCTCGCAGCTCGTCCTGCAGCGTTTTCATGCGATCCGCGAAAGCGTCAGCGTTGAGACGTTCTTGTTGCGCAGGCGCAGTCAAGGTCGCAGCGCCTGGCGCTGGCGCAGGGGGTTCAATGCCACTCCGTGGGTTGTATCCTTTAGTCGCGAAGAAAGGCGACTTGCCAGTTGTGCTGCTGGTGCTGGAGTTGGCTTCGAATTCAGCTATTGGCAGAAAAAGCGCCCAGTTATCCTGCTCGTAGTTGACATAGGCGCGTAGGTATTGCTTGAGGTAGGAGTTCGCGTTCTCGGTTTGTCCGTCAGTCTGGGGATGGTGAGCGGTCGAGAACTTCGGGCGTACACCCAGACGCTGGCATAGTCGCTTCCAAAAGTAAGAGACAAACTGCGCTCCACGGTCTGAGATAATCTCCTCAGGAAAGCCCTCTTCTCGCCAGATGTATTCGATAAAGGCTACCACAAGGGCGTCGGTGGTCATACTAGCCATTGGGATGAACTTCTTCTTCTTGGTGAGTCGGTCGACTACCACGAGGATGTCAGTGAACGTTTGACCGTTATGCCTGCAGGGCGGCAGGTGAGTGATGAAGTCTATAGAGATGCTGGACCAGTATTTGCTGGGGATTGGTAGCGGATGCAGCAGCCCATGCTTGCCTTCTCGGTATGCTTTGCTCCTCTTGCAAGTCAGACACGCGCGTACATATTGCGCGACGTCCGTGGTCATCCTAGGCCAGTAATACCATCGCGACAGCTTGGAGTATAACTCATGTTTGCCGCTGTGGCCACCGCAGACGCTCTTGTGGGCTTGTTCAATAACTTGGGTGCGAACGGCGCCGGCGGGGACGTAGACCTTGTTGCGCACATAGAGTAGTTCGTCGGTGATCTCGCAATCGCCAAGTTCCAGCCTGAGGTGCTCTTCTCCATGTATGAGTTTGAACGGCAGGCGTCGTAGGCCGTCCTTCTTGGCTTTGACGATCGCCTGCAACACCTTATCATCCTTGTATGCTGCCTTGATATTGTCAAGCAGAGCATCAATAGTCAGCTCGTTGTTCGGTGGCGCGGGCACATTAATTGCGGCGGGCGTCTCGTTTGGTATCGCGGGCGCACTAGTTGCGGCGATTGGCGTTGTAATAGGCGAGATTGTAACGTTATCGGCTGCACAGAGCGATCTTTTGCTCGTGAGGTCATGGGAGACGCCGTTTTCTCCCCCCTCAGGCTCGATGCCAGGCAGTGCGGCGAGGACGGCGTACCGTTCAGAGATGTTGTCTTCCTCGCTAAGTTGATACAGCATTTGCGCGACTGCGGGGATAGAGTCAGGAAGGGTGCGCTGTGTGATGAGATTTGCGAGGTAGACTGCATGGCGAGAACCTCCATCCTTGGCGATGTTGATGGTGCAGACGCGCGCTTCAGGATCGACTTGGTCAGGCTTGATGACTACCTGGAGTTGATGCCGACGGCGGATGTCGTCGGGTGACTCGGGTAGGTCGCCAGGACGCCTTGTCAAAGCGTCTGGCTTCGTGCCCTGCTTGCCTGGCCTGTACTTGATAATGAAGTTGAACTCTGCCATGAATTCCGCCCAACGGGCTTGGCGTCTGTTGAGGCGCTTTGTGGTCATAAAGGTCTGAAGGGCTTGATGGTCAGACAACACCATAATAGGATCATCAGTACCAGACAGCTCAAAGCGCCATTGCTCAAAGGCGTTGACAATAGCTAGGAGTTCCTTGTCGTATATCTCATAATTGCATTCCGCAGGGTTCATCTTGTGCGATAGGAAAGCAACTGGGCGGAGGACTCCTGTCGCGTCCTTCTGAGAGAGGATAGCTGCAGTAACGAAATCTGAGGCATCGGTTTCCAACCAAGTCTCTAGGTCAGGATCGAAGTGTGCAAGGACTCCTGCAGTCTTAAAGGCGTCCTTAAGTCGATGGAAAGCTTGTATAGCTTTGCTATCAGCGATGAGCGGGAACTGATGTCTCTGGTCCTTGCCTTCGCCATCCTTGCGCGTGAGTTCTGTCAAGGCTTTTGCGATGTAGGAGAAGCCTTTGATGAAGCGACGGTAGAAGTTGGCGAAACCAAGGAAAGACTGGACGTCTTTGACTGAGCGCGGTATTTGCCAGTCTAGTATAGTGGAGACCTTTTTTGGATCCATTTCGATGCCCTCTGTAGTGAGGATGAGGCCTAGGTACTTCACTTTCTTGACCTTGAATTTGCACTTCGTGGGATCAAGATGGAGGCCAGCGTCGCGTATCTTAGAGAGGACCTTGATGACGTCGGCTTCATGAACTGACTCGTCATCGTCGCAGGTGTATATAAGGACGTCGTCGAGGTAAGCTGTACAGATATCGTCAAGGTACTCGCGGAGTGTCTCATTGATAAAGGTCTGGAAAGTGCCAGGCGCATTGCAGAGGCCGAAGGGCATGACAACGTATTCGTATAGCCCATACCGAGTGAGAAAGGCTGTCTTTTCTTCATCGCCTTCTTTGATCCGAACAGTGTTGAATGCAGCCACAACGTCGACAATCGTCATCCATCGTACCTTGGCCATGCGGGCCAGCGTTTCCTTGATGGAGGGTGGAGCGTTGCGGTTCTTCTTGGTGATGGCGTTGAGCTGACGGTAGTCAACGCAGATGCGAAGTCCGCCACCTGGTTTCTTGACAACTAAGACAGGTGACGCGTACGGAGATGTGGACGGTCGGATGAATCCGCGTCCGAGCATGTCGTCGATGTAGGCCTTGATGGCCCTGGTCTCCGTTCGTGTGAGCCCATAGATCTTAGGCTTGTGAATGCGTCCGTCGGTGTCAATCTCATGGTCAACGCCTTCGCGATGAGGTGCCAACTTCCCTGCTTGTATAGGACTGAACAAGTCTGGCATCTTGCTGTACAACCAGTCTGGCACCAGTTTGCGGATCTCCGCTTCCGTCATATGTGGACTCTCCATCTTGTTCATATAGTGGTCGTAGTCCTCTTGTGTGACGGCGGCGAGGCGGGCGATGTTGCGTTTGAAGGAGTCTAAATCGCAATCGTTATTGTCGTCTGGAGGGTCAGCAAGCTTCTCCCAGTCTTGTGGTTCGACCCAGATGGCTTCGTCTGGGTTGTGCGCAGCCATGAGGTAGGCGGCCTTGGCGGTGATAATGCAGATCTCGCCCACGGGCGTGGTTTGCCGAGATTCTGAAAGTGATGGAGTCTTGCCGTCGCCGTATACTGTCTCAGGGAGACCGTGGTCGAGACAACATGAAGTACAATGTGAAGAAGAGAACTTCATGCTCCGCGGTGAGAAGGTGAGACCGGGGTCGTGGTCTTCCAGCCAAGTCATACCAAGGATAAGATCAAAGTCTCCTACGTCAGCGACGAAGCACACGACTGGTGATAAGTGGCTGCCGTGTTTGACTTGGATTTCCACGGCTTCATTCAATGTATCAACAACCTTCCCATCCGCGAGAGAAAGCTGGATAGGTGAAGAGGTAGACATTATGGGCAGGCCCATGGCTTTAGCCCATCGCCTGTTCACAAAGGAAGCGCTAGCGCCTGTGTCGATAAGAGTAGTTGTCTTTTTCCATTCCTTAGAAGAAGTGAGGGTGTAGGAGTCGTAACGTAGTTGTTTAGTAGATCGAAGATGGCCCTTAACGGCGATCGCAGAGATGTAGTGGTCTTGGACGTCTTGTGAGTTGTCCTGATCTCCGACTTCTGGAGATAGTATCCTGGCGGCAGCGACCTTGAGACGGTTATGGTTTTCTCGCGTCTCGCGGTTCTGTTGTATGTCCTTGCGCCAGTCTAGCTCCTGAATGCGACTGTTATCAGGAGCGTCTAGTTTTCCGAAACTGGCTCGCCCATGTCGTCCAACTCAGGCTCCTCTTCAGTGGAAGCATTAGAGTCGTCGTCTTCGGCGTCGAAGTCCGCTCCCATAGCATAGAGATGCATACTACTAAGCTTAGGCTTGATTTGGTCCCAGTCTAAGATTGCGCAACCCTTCTTATCGCGCGCCTGGTGACCAGTCTCGCCACAACGGAAGCAGACCTTAGCCTTAGCCATTGCGTCCTTCTGCCACTCTGTGCGCGTCGTAGTAGCTTCGCGATGTTGTCCTCGGCCAGAGCGAGCCTTTCGTGCAGGATTACGATCATTTGGGGAGCGCGTGCGCGGCTTGGTGCGAGGTTTGTCAGCAGCGGTCTTGCCTTGATTAATCTGTTTCTGTGTTAGATCAGACTTGCGGGCGGCGTCAAGGAACTTGACAAGAGCATTCTCTTGCTCATCGTCAAAGGCGTGTGAGGCGGCGGCGGCGAGGCCAGGTCGCAGGAAAGCGCGAGCGTAGCCAATCATGGCGCTGTCTGGAAGCTTCACTAGGCGACACACGCTCATAAAGCGCCCACGCCAATCTGCAAAGGATTCAGACGATCCCATCTTGAGAGAGCCATCAGCGAGTTGCGACTGTGCTTCTGAGACCTTCTCGTAGGTAGAGCGCGCGTAGTATGGGTCCAGTCCTTCAAGAAGGTCCAAGTAGTGTTCGAACTTGAGATCGTCAATATATTGCCATGCTGCGCCGTCCACCTTCATCTCCAAGTAGGCCAATTGCTTGTCTTCAGGCAGAGATTCGCACTTCTGGATGGCTGACCGACGCCACTTGTCGTAGTTCTTGGTATCATCGTTGCCTTTCCAGACTTCAATGTCGGGGAGCTTAAAGGAAAGGCTTAGACCTCCAACTGTGGACGCTGCCTGTTGTACTGATTGCTGGCCGTTGTATGGAGGAGGGATATATCGGTGAGGATCTTGGTTCAACGGATTCGCGCGATCTCGGCGGGAGCGGGAGCGCGATCTTGAGTGAGAGTCGCCGCGAGGGCGAGGCGCAGGCCGAGTAACAACAGGAGTGGCTTGTCGGCTAGGATACGGGTTAGGTGATGCAGTGCGGCGATCTGTACGGCGCTCAGGTGACTCGTGTCGTCGGTTGCGCTGAGTAGATAGATGACTGTTACGACCGCGGTCCTCGCGACGCTGCAAGGTGTACGGGCGGAAGTTATGATCATATCGCTGAAGGCGCGCAACAACGTCATTGTACTCACGCTGTTGCTGAGTTAGAGAGGTCTCTAGCTTGCGGGTATTCTCAGTAGCTTGGACAAGTTGTTCTTCAAGTGCGCAGTTCTGGGCGACCACATCTTCGTAGTCGGCGTCGCGTTCTGCGCGCTGCTGGTGATAGCGGTCTGCGCGGGCGCGCTCTTCCTGGTGCTTCCTGAAGAACTCCTCGTACAGGCCGTGGAACTTAATGGACTGCGCTTCTTCGTGTTTCCAGTCCTCATACCAGTCTTGGTGAGTAGGGTTAGTGCAACCGGCGGTCTTGGAGGATGAAGGACGATAAAAGCGCTCGACCTCTAGCTTAAGCTCATTACGCTCTCGGTTGGTGTGTTCCAACTCAGCATTAGTAGTCTCAATAGTCTCAGTCAGCTTTGAGACTTCCTTCTCGTACCAGCTAAGCTTAGCTTCAGCCTTAGTGATGCGAAGGCGTAAGCGGTTAACAGCGGCTTCGTGAGCTTCCTTGGTTATTGCATCGATGTTCGCGTCCAGGATAGGAGCGCAAGCAGCGGCGAACTTCATGAGCTCAATAGCTAGAGAGCGCAGGAACGCGGTGTTTGAAGTGGCTAGCTCCAATAAGTCGTCGTCAGTGCAGACGGGGACTTGGAATTCTTCCAGGGGAGATTCTCGGCCTAGGTACAGCTCAAATTCATCCTCAGTCTCGTTTTGTACAATAGTGATGAACGTGAACTCAGAGTGAGTAATCTTGGCAGACAAGACGTTCTTGTTTCTGAGGGATTGGAGTCGACAACTGCCAACTATAACATCGTAGATGTCGGCAGGGTCGTGTGGTACCATTGTGGGCTCTTGGCTGTCTCCTTCTGTAACTGGAAGTGCGGGGTAGCCGAAGGTGCTTCGACGGCCTGGTTCGGATCGACGAACAGGCTCATGCTTAGGAGCGGGGCCTTGGCTAATAGTTTGTTGGGTGTCGGATGCAGTATCCTTAGGTCGCTCGCGGCTGGAGTCTTGGCTGCGGGGGTCGCGGGCGCTTTGTCTTTGCGCTTCTTGCGGCCAATAGGGAAGTCAGTCACGCTGGGCTGTGGAGGAGGCTGCATGTCGCTAGATCGGCGGGGTGGCGGCCGCCGGTAGAGACGTTGTCGCTAATGGCGTTGATAGTTCTAAACATTTAAGGTGTTGGGTGTGGTTAATGTAGGTGGAGAAAGAGAGTGGTTATGATTGTGAGAGAGTGCGTCAAATGTGGGCGGGGAGCACAGCTGATTATTTGCTGTCACACTCCTGACTCCTTGCTCGAAGTAAAGCGGTGAGCCAAACCGTCTACCAGTCACCAAGGTGATGCGATACCGTCGCAATCGTTCCAGTGCAATCGCGATACTCTCAATCGCGACGCGGTACTGGCAACGTCCTTCGATGATGGGCTTCTAGCACAACACGCCTTCCGCTGTCAGCACAATAGCTTGTATCGCGCGCGTACGAGGGCCAATGACAATTGAGTTCCACTCCGCAGTCGTATAACAGAGCCTCAAAGTCCCAGTTGGCGGCGCGCGAGCTATCCTGATGCGGGTCTGTGACCGAAGATGGGGGACGAGTTGTCGCCGTCTCAGCCGCGGGGTTGCGGGGTTGCTGTCACGAGCAATACTGATTGCGCGCTGAGTTCTTCGGTGCGGTCACTTTCCGCGCGTGTCCTAGGTACCGTATGGTAGACGCAATATAGTGTGAGGGACGTCAATAGTTGAGATGACCGTATCTGTATTAAGTACTAAGTGAGATATTGCGTGCAGGTTCGAAGACCTGCGCGGGTCGAACTTTGGTGTTCGGCTGTGGCCTTCGCTTAAGGCGCACGGGCCACCTCGCTTACTAGAGGTCGCGGGTTTGATCCATGACAGTGGCTACTGCTTGGCTTGCTATCCCGGGGGTACTTCGTGACTTCATTCTTGGCAATTCAAATGTCACCAGCATCGGAAATTCGGGATTTGCGATAAGAGGAGTCATTTTTTGGTACCTAGTATTAAATATAGTGATAGCTACCTATGTTCATAGTTTATTCAAGGCTATAGAGCAAACAAATTGTTTTGCTGTCTCAATTCTTAACTTAACCGTACTCTACCGCGGGGATACACGGACTACTCCAGGCTTTCTTCGCAGAGCATAAATCGAATAACTTTTTTCTATTTACGCTCAACATATCTGAGCATCCGAGTAATACTCCTGATGCTGTAACTTCTCTCACACTTAGTGGAATCCTGGTGTAAGTGAATGCTAACAAACAATCACTTGGAAGTGGCGTTGCGTGGGGCTAACCCCTTCGAGGTTAAGAGCGCACGTGCTCACGTGAAACCGTACCCGGATAACTAGGGCTATGTATCGCACTACCGTCCACTCAACTCTCGCGCCCAAATTACACTCACATATTAAATGTGCAAGATGTCAGCCCAAGTTTCTTCGTCTACGGTATCTGGGGTCTTGCCTGCTGCAGGTTATGCGTCGCTTACCCCAGTTGCAGCCGACCATCCTAAAGCGGCGCGCAGTCCTGACCGAGATATTAGCGACTCGTGCGGCGTGGTGGGAACATACGTTGCCTTCTCAGAAGAATCGCGATGGTTGATTCAAGAACCACTATCCGAGATGAAGTTTCAGCGCACGAGTAGTCCTTGTGAAGCGACGCAAGTATTCGACGTTCGTTGCTCTGAAGACCCGTGCTCAAATTACCATGTCGGCCAGGAAGCAGTAATCAAGATGAAGTTCCAGTAAGTGCGCCTATCCTTTTTCTCCATAAATCTAAATTCATAAGGATCAAAGCATTGGAATCGACCGAGCGATATTACCAGAAGTGGATTACCGTATGCGAAGAGTACATGTTGATACGGCTAAGGTATCGGAATCACCTTCGTTGCAACGAGTTGAAATGATTGTGATTGTTCTTGTTGTTCTATGGAGGTGGAGGAAGGTCGGCAGTAAGGCAGCAGCTAGAGCTCGGACCACACGGCTTAGTCAGCCGTGTAATCCAAGCTCGTGCATGCAGCAACCAGCTGCCTTATCTACCGCAGGTTCGATTCCCAACAGTACACTAGTCGACATTCCGAGGACACCCCAGAATCAAGCAAAGAAGACGAAGCCAGTATCCAAGAAGTCAACCGCACAAAATTGGCAATGCACCTCTGCACACACCCTGCCTTGGAGGTGCACCAAAACACAGCCAACGAGATCTTCGCCCTATATCACCTCACAGACCAGCGATATCAACACGCACCATGGCTGTTGAGCTTTATAGAGACCTGCGTAATGCCCTGTGACCACCCGCTTGGGATCGTCGGAGGTTACTATGTGGCAGTGATCGGAATGGTCTGGTCTGACTTGGTCTTGGTCTGGTCTAGACCGCCAAGACTTGGTCTGGTCTGGCGATTTTTTGAGACCGTGGTCGGACCGGTCTAGATGATCGGACCGGTCCGGCTATAAATAGGTCCACGTGACTAGATCTTAGACTAATCTAGCCAGAAAATTTAGCACAATATGAGTCATTAAGATCAAGGTAAGTCTTCTACTTACATAGAACAATCAAGTCCTTAACAACCTACTTATATACTATTGTTATGGAGCCTTCAACACCAACCTCACCGTCCCCATCGAATATTATAAGACTAGATTTAACGTCTCTTACTCCATCTCCTATCCCCACGTCATCACCCACCCCTATACTATCACCCACTCCTATTCAATATCACGAATCTCCAGATGAGTTCGTGCAGGGCGGTATCACGTACGTGAAACGTGCAATAATTGCAAGGAAGGATTTCCGTCAAGGTACATCACACATCTGGAAGTACGGACTCCAATACATTCGAGATAGCGATAAGAAAGAGGTGTATTACTGCCATGAGTGCAGGGTTGGGAAGAGCAAGCAAGAGTTGTTTGTCATCAATGGCACTTCTAGGATCCGGAATCACCTGGAACAGAAGCACCAGATTGATCCCCAGAGTGGCATCAAGCGAAAGGGTTCTGTACGGAAGTCTATAATCGACCAGCAAAAGGATGGGGCTGCTTCCAGCATCTTTTTCTGGAAGGAGTCAGTAGAGAAGTTTAAAGAGCTTCTAATTCGTTGGATTGTGTACTGCCATATCGCCTTCTTTCAATTAGAGAACCAGTACTTTCGTGAACTACTCCTCTTTTTAAATCCGGCACTACTCAACCACCTCCCGAAGGCTGCGAAGACTATCCGAAGCTGGGTAATGAATGCATTCATATCGAAGAAGCAACAGCTTAGGGAGGACCTACACCATTCACGGAGTAGGATCTCTATCTCCTTTGATCTCTGGACTTCACCAAACCCTTACGCTATCCTAGGCGTCGTCGCTATGTGGATTGATACTACCGGCATGCGACGTGTTACCGCTTTAGGTATGCGACGTATATACGGCGAACATACTGGAGAGAATCTTGGATCGGTGGTCCTTGAATTGCTGGAAGAATACGACATTAGCGGAGATCAGATTGGATACTTTATGCTGGATAATGCCTCGGCAAATGATACCGCTGTTGAGTTTATACTCAAGGATCTCTGCCCATGGATGAAGTCAAAACAACGTCGTCATCGCCGGCTGCGTTGCTTGGGCCATGTCATCAACCTCTGTTGCCAGGCGTTCCTTATGGGGCGAAACTGTGAGAAGTATCTTGCGAAGCTGGAGAAGCATCATCAACGTGGCGACTATACGAAGGTGGAAGAGCTCTGGAAGAAGTTCGGATGTTTGGGTCGTCTTCACAACCTGGTGCGATACATCAGGCTTACTCCACAACGGCGTGAGGAGTTTGCTACAATTATTATCGGCGGAGATCTTTCGCAATTCGACGGGCTTGAGCTTATCCAGAACAACTCGACCCGCTGGAACTCATGGTTTTATTCGATTACACGTGCATTAAATGTTCGAGAACGTTTAGAGCTCTTCTCGGCTCGTCATGTACCTGGAAAGGGCTCCGTAGGGATCGCGAACTTTAAGCTTGATGGACAGCACTGGTTTGAGCTTGAAAAGATTGAACTCGCTCTCAAAGACTTCTATGCTGCAACTTTGCTTTCTGAAGGTAAGAAGACGTCACTTGCGGACTGGTTTTCAACTTTGGACTGCCTTCTCCGGGAGATAAGCGAGACGAAGGATCACTACCACGACATCCACACTGAGGACGATAACAACTTTACATGGAAGTACCTTCAAGGCTGCGCTGATGCTGCTTGGTTAAAGTGCGTTGAGTACTATAACAATCAGCAGCTGAATTGGCAAAATCGATTCCCTGAAGATACTGACCTTCCACCGGCATATTATGCGGCTCAAATCCTTGATCCATATCGCAAGTGGGGATGGTTCAGGCAAGAGTGGGTTCTTCATGGCGACGAAGAGAAGAAGAGGTGGTTTGAAAACGCACAATTAGCGGTGAAGCATCTCTGGGAGACAGAGTATAAGGGAAGGTACCCTGTCGAGATGCTGCCACCACCAGCCAGGAAGGAGAGAGATCCTGACCCAGCATTTGATCGCCAGCGGGAACATAAGCGCATTCGAATAGACGCTCCAGTTTCTACAACTGATTTGTATGAACAATACATCTCTACTGACCGGCTTCATAACGAACAGACTTTCCAACAAGCAAGTAAAGCAAGTCACCGCTCTAAACTTGACTTGCTTGGTTCAAACATAGGCTTTACTTGACTTGCTTGGGGTGATTTTTTTACTTGCTTGACTTGCTTGTATTACTTGCAAGTACTTGGATTACTTGACTACTACAAAGAGATTGAGCTACATACAAATTACCAAAACTCAGTGTTCCACTCTAGTATGTTGTAATCTCCTACAAGCTGCTCATCTGAAAGCTTAGCCTCGCTACAGTTGTACGGTTTATAACCAGCTCGCACCCATGACCTTACTAATTGAAGAGCTGCGAGTAGCTCACTGCCCAGAGCACGTCGTTTAGGTTCAAGAAGGTCGCCAAGCTCACTGAAGAGGCGCTCACAGTCGCTGCTTGATGCTGGGATAGTCATGATATCGATTGCAAACTGCGCTAAATGCGGGTATTTCGGCAGTAGTTGTATCCAGTATTGGACAGGATTTCCATCTGCGTTGTACTGCTCCTGCGTCCACTGCGGCTCTTGTGTTTTCCAGCGCTCAAACTCGTCAAGTGGAGCCTCTCGGTCATTGTTGCGGCTAAGTATAGCAATAATTGCCTCGTCTATGTTGTTGCTACTCGGCGCAGTTGTATACCGCTGGCGTGCTCGTTGAGGTTTGTATGCCGCCCAAAGCTGTTGGAACGACGCGTTGGCACTAGTAAGCCAATCAGCTTTGTCTGCCCACGCCACATCGCAGTAGTTCTTGTAGTACGGGTGTAGGCAAACAGCGGCGTAGTAAGCGGGCGAGTCGTCGAGCTTGTTGTAGTAGTCGTTGGCTTTGCTCCACGCGGCGCGGAGGTTGACGTTGAGGTGATCCTCTGGAGCCTCGGCATGAGCGTTGAAGTCGACGTGCTCGAACGGGCGCGCCCGGGCCTCAAGCTTGCTGAGTACGTACTCAAAAACGGGTATAACCTCATAGATTGCGCCGTATTTGCCATCCTTAGAGCGTCCCTCGAGGCGTTTTGTGGCGTACTTGAGCGGCTCTAAGCAGTCCTGGTACTCTGCAATCACCGCCCAGTCAGCAGCTCGGAGCCCAGTTGATCTCATCCAGTTTGGGGCGTCGGGCCGCTTATTATTCCGCTGCGCAGCGTGCGCATCTTCAAGGATAACCCTATTGATATGATGCTCAGCGTACAAGTTATACGCGGCTTGAAGCTTGGTAGCGCGCTCAAAAGCAGCATAGTATGAGTTCCAGCGAGTGACGACAGGCTTGACTGGCTCGAGTACTTTGAGACGCCCTTCAGCAGGCAGGTTGTTGTTGGCAAGGCGCTGGTAGCCACGAAAAAGCTCGTACTGTTGCGGCGTTTTGATATAGTTGATGACGTCAACTAGCACTCCAATAGGGCCATCTTTCCGCCACTCTCGCATATACTGCTCCTCGGTATTGTACTGCTCTTGAGTGTTGCCGTAGGCGTCTTTGTTGGTGCCAAATATAATAGCCTGGCCGATGAGGTTAAGCGTGTGACAACTGCAGCGGAGGCGCCGGTGAGCGGACTCAAATTCGTACTCGCGCGCGAGCGCGGCGATCGCAGTGTCGTTGTTGGTAGCGTTGTCGAGTACAAAATAGCCTAATCGGTCGCTTGTTATTCCGTATGCTGAGAGCGTCGTCGAGATAGCTTTGGCAATAGCCTCACCGGTGTGGGCGCCAGCGAGCTCAGGCAGATCGATTGGTAAGTCTCGTATTATTCCAGCTGCGTCGGCAAAGTGAGCGACTACTCCAAAGAAGCCACGTTTACCACCCTTTGTTGTCCAGCCATCAAAGCTTACGTGTATTTTGCTTACTGAGCCTGACAGGGTGTCGATAACTTGCGGTCGTATAGACCGGAACAACCTCATCACAAAGGTAGAAACGCTGGTATTACTTACCCACAACGCTGCCTCTGCCTCTGGGTTGGCAAATCTCATCATCTCTCTAAAATCAGGCGTCGTAAGTTCGCTGAGCGGGTGGTTTCGGTTAACAAGCCACATGACAGTGGCTGTTCGAAAGCCCTCTACGTCGAAGTTTCCAAACGCGTTAGCAGTGTTTTGTTGTACGTCTAAACCAGCGTCAAAAGCTTGCCGCAACGACAGCTGGCCTCGAGCTCTCTGCGCTAACTTTGGGCCATCTTTCGTAAGGTTGTGGCCAGGCTTTGGTTGGCTGAGATGGGTGGCTGCTGAGGTTGTAGCCTGAGTAATGTTAAACAAACCACCACGGCCAGCGTCGATAGTTTTGTGTACATGGCAGTACTTGCACACAAACCAGATTCGAGATGTAGCATGGCGCTCAACAACGCGGTAGCCATACTGAAAGATCCAACTTTTTGGGCGCTTAGAACGCGCCAATGGCTTGATAAAATCAGGTAAACGTGCCCAGTCAATGCCGTCAAAGTTCTCAACTAGTGCGCTGTTTGTCTCATCCTGACCACCCTCTCCAGCCTCAGTTGTAGCCACCGTGCCAGCTCGGCTGCCCTCGGTGGGCGCGACAATCTCAGCCTCCGCCTGCGACTCTAAGAACTGCAACTCGAAGGTAGGTATTGGCGGCGAGGCGTTAGCCTGGCTTGCGGCAGCTAGGGTTTTGCGAGGTGATCGACGCTGAGGTCTAGGCTTAGATGCAGGCTTAGATGCAGGCTCAGGTGAAGCCTCAGGAGTTGAGGCGACGTTGTTGGTGGCAGCGGCTACTTTCGTACGTTTGCTCCGAGCAGAAGTTTGTGGTAGGCGACGTTTGGCCATATTGGGGGTATCAGGGCAGTATAAATCACTGGAAAACGCGTTGCTATAGGGGATACTGCATTGCGATAGGCTTCTAGACAGGCGTACGTCGAGATTGGAGCAATGCGCTAGACTAAGGCTAACGTTATTTGATAGCCGCTTAGCCTGTTTGGGACTCAACCGAGGCAACTGCAACACTTCAAAACCATCGCGACATCTACCGTACAGCAGTTTTAGCACCCTCATCACAGTAACGCTAAAACAACCAAGTAAACCAAGTAAGCCAAGCAAGCAAAGTATCTTGACTTGACTTGCTTGCTTAGCTGCCCAGCTCTTACTTGACTTGCTTGCTTGGTTTAAACCAAGCAAGTCAAGCAAGTAATCCAAGTCAACTTGCTTTTTGGAAAGTCTGATAACGAAGAGGCAGGTTGCAATGAGGCTATTGCGTACTGGCTATCTCGCTACGACTCCCAACGAGATCTCGCTCGCTTCGCTCTAGACATGTTTGCGATCTCGCCTATGTCGGATGAATGCGAACGTCTTTTTAGTAGCGCGAAGCTTACTATCGTCGATCGCCGTGGTAGGCTGAAGGCAGATATTATAGAAGCGTGCGAGTGTCTCCGGGCCTGGTATGGAAAGCCCCAAGCTGAGGGGAACAGCGATATCGAGGATAGTGAGAACGAAGACGACTAGATTGACAGTCAGTAGTAAAACACATTTCCTCGGCTTCCTTCTTTGCTTCAGCCTCATTCTTGGCGGTCTTGTTGGTCGGACCGGTCTGGTCGGACCGGTCCTTATGTAAGCACCTGGTCTGGTCTGGTCTGTACCCTCAGACCAGACCAGACCAGACCATTCCGATCACTGCTATCAAGACGGCAATAAAAATCCAAGCATTCACATATTAACTGCGGAGGCGCGGGTATACTGCAATTTCAATTAGGCTTACGCTTGATCTCAGAAGGAAAATATATCAAAAACCTACAAGCTCAAGGTTAGTTGCAGACTCCGCAACAATCAATCGGATCGGCATGATTGATTCCTATCTAGGTTAAAGGCTGCCTAATGAAGTAATTCTTTAACCTATATAGGAATCAATCATGTCAATCGATTGATTGTTGCGGAGTCTGGTTAGTTGAAAGAAAGGAGGTGAGTTAAAGCTATGCAGGAGGTGGGCTAGAACATTTTCTCGTTTCCATCTGAATGGTAAAGGCTTGGAGTTCGAATCACGAAGGGAATGTTTTAGGAAGTATACATGTCTTTCCCGGTTAGATGGCGAGTCCGGGCGGGTTCCCAAGCTTCCCCGCTATCTTCAATGATTTCTTCAATCTCTACGACTTGTCCAAGACCATTGACCTAGAAGTTGGGTAGCGGCTAGTCATCTTCCAGGTAGGTGCGGTCCATCATTGCTGTGACTACATTGATCCGCAGTTGCAGAAGAGATAAAGAGTGCTCAGAGACCATGGAAGAGGATCCATCAGTTCCCGAGGTCCACATCTGGATCTTCAATTTATGAACCTTATTTATTGCTAAGAAGTGCAAGGCAAGGTTGCTGATAGATTATATACCTAGGAGGCAAGAGCTGGTCTGTGCGTCAGATTGCGCGCAGATTATGATGTACAGGTAGGTGAATGACGTGCACGTGGGTTATAGGAAACGCTAGACACTTTACTCTTTTCTTATCTCATGACAGTCATATAGCGCTACATGTAGCCGGAACAGATGCAAATTGTAAAGATAGAAGTCCTAAAGGACAGATTTCAACCAGGTTATTATCACTGCATAGCACCATAACCCTCCATAATAATAGAGATGTTGAGTCTTATATGTGACCCAGCCCTCGACAACACTAGAGGTATCAGGTCTTATATATCATCCGGATGATTGCTTCCATACCCACAATGATTGCGTCACCTCAAACCAAGCATATTGGGTGCTAAAAGTTTTGCTCCAAGACGTTAAGCTCAAGTACACAACAATGGCACGTGTGAACCCATCACTACCCAAACGAGGTAAACATTGTATCTCCTACGCAGTACAATCACTCACAAGAATGGAAAAAAGCTCTTAAACTCTAATCACCCACCTCCTCTATTCCCCCCTCACAAACCTACAACCCATACCCCCTCAACCACCGCAACTCCCTAGCCTGCTGTTCCAATGCCCTCCTCATCCCTGCCGTATACTCCCTCTCCCGAACCCTCTCCCCGGCCGCATCTCCAACCTGCTCCTCCAACGCATCCTCAAACACATCCTTGCCACCAAACGGCGGCTCGCGCCCAAATCCAAGCATACCCAGTTTACCGTCTCCAGTCCACAGGACCAGGTTACCTCCCACAGTATGGTCGGAAGGTACAAACGGTGTCACCAGCGACGACGTCACGGTTGGTAAAATCTTCTGTACGATATCGCCGCCCCATCCCGCTTCAGTATCAGACTCTGCATTAACGAGACCGGCTTGATGGGTAGAGGTAGTGGCAGCGTGAGTGTTACCATCGCCACCGCGCTGCAAGTCATTGATGTTGAACTGACGAACTGGTGTAGAACCATCACGCTCCACCCACTTCAAATTTCCATCACCATCTGCAAAAACAAGACGCGTACCATGTGGCGCCACAGACAGTAGTTTCGAACTACTAGCCGTTTGGCGATTCTGATAGTACGCCTTTTGGTTCCGCGTCGTGCGGCTATCACTCGAATTGATGGAGTGAGCGGGATCGGTTGATAGACCGTACAACTCGAGTGAACCTTTGCCTTTGTATTCGCCGGCTGTGATTAACGTGTAGCCTGGCGTAGATTTGACTTCGCGAAGGAGACTGGGTGGTGCGTAAGGCCGGCCTAGACGGAGGTCATGCGGTACAAAGGGGTACGGTATAGCTGTGATACATGACAGCCGAGCGCCGGAGTGTACGGTGCCGCGGAGGCGGGGAAAGGCGCGACGGTCGAAGTTTAGCATGCTTGTGAAGCGGCCGCCGACCCAGATATCGCCGTTGCCATCCCATTCGCGGGCTGTGGGTAGGTGGAAGATGGATAGCGCGCCGGGCTGTGAGAGCGAGACGTGGCCGCCAAAGTCGCCAGTTTCGAGGCGTGCAAAGGAGGTGTCAGTCGCGCCGCCGATGAGTTCGCAACGTACAGAGGCGGGAGGCTGGGGAGGTTTGCGCGTGTCGTGCAAGTGGAGAGTCCAGTTGGTGCCGACTGTCAATGGCGTTCTATGGTGTGCTTCCGAGAGAGCGGTGATGGGGAATGGATATGGCGTTCTTGAAACGACTTGGAGTGTATTCAGATCCACCTCGTTCAATACGTTTTGCACAGCGAAGAAGCCCTTTTTCAACTTGCTGTCGACACTCACACACTCCACTGCGCCCGTTTCCGTCATGATGGCTTGGCTCTGCGTGAGTCGCGTATTGTAATCCAGATCCGAGCCTTTCCCTGGCAAAAGTCCCACATTGCTCTTCGCCACCAGTTTTCCTTGTTGCTCGCTGCTTGCTGCAGCGTCCCAGATGCTGATACTTCCGTCGTCGAGTGGCGCAACGAGCTTGTCTGCGAGACCGTCGCTATCGAAGAGTATGCCCGCACCAGTGGCCTCGCGTCTAATATTACGCTCATCTTTCTCATCGCTTCCTACGTCTTGGAACCAACTAATCTGCTGTTCCGCATGTCGCTGTATGAAGTCCTGGTACCAGTTGACCTTTTCGTCAGGATAGCTCGGGTCCCAGTTCGCAAGCAGAGCCTGCCTCCTCTTCTCGCGGTTGCGTTCCTGCTGCGCCTCTGCACTCGGCGCGTCCGCATTGTGGACTGAGGTATCAAATGTATTCGAGAGGGTATCAGCGGCGCGTATCAACTCAGCGAGTCGCGGGTCGATATCGGTCGACAATTCGAGACGGCGACGACGGCGCTCGGCAGCCGAATGAGAAAAGCATAGGGCCTTCCAGAGGTTGTTGTCGCGAGATATCTCCAGAAGGCGGCGCGATACGTGTTGGAGGTTGACGAGTTCAGAGGGCTCGAGGTCTGGAGGTCTGGTTAGGGGTGGGGTCGCATGTCATCACAGGGTTCGGGGTACCTACATGAGATGATGTGGAGAATGAGCTCGTCGGGGAGGTGCTGCATGGTGCTTGAGTGATACTGAACGTTGTGATGAAGCGTACTGCAGAGCGCAAGGTTGTGAATGTGTGCGAAAGAGCGAACAATGGCGGATACGATGCCGTTATCTCGACTTCAATGACCACCGTCGCTCTGCGTTTGAGGGCGACAGGGCTGACATGCCGAGTGCGCATGACTCGCCGCCCTTCCCCCCTCACCGCCACCGCCCTTCTCCGCCCTCAGCTCCCCCATGTCATTTCTATATGCACACCTTCAGTATACCGTCATAAAATCAGTAAGAAAAAATCGGATAAATTGAACAGATGAAATTGGTATAACCGCTCCTGTTCGAAGGCAAAACGCCCCGTCATTATATGTACATGTCCGCGTAAAATATGTCATACATCTCAAAAGAAAAGCCTGAAGACGGCTGTTACATATGCCGGTATTATGTACTCCGAAAATGCCCACAGTAAAGACGGTCTACCGCTGTACCTGTTTCTCCAGATCCTCGGGTGGTGTTGTAACCGTCGACATCTCAGCTGTGGGCTGTGGTGGCCTATATGCGACATACTGCTGTGGGGCTTCTGGTGTCTCTCTGATGGCCGGCATAACGCTTGTGCCGTCCAGCTCCGACGCCCCTTCGTACTGGTTGAAGGTGGTCTGGTTATGCGCTGGCGAATACTGAGGCGGTACGCTGCCCCAAGTGTTGCGGTCCGGGTGGCCAGTTCCATTTCCTCCGCCGATACCAACTGCATCTGGTCCGTACGGTGTACCTTGTCCTGGTTGGAAGCCGTTTCCGGATGCAAGTTCTGCGTGGCCTTTGACTGTGGAAATGGGCCGTCCAGCACCTACGGGATTACCATCAATTTCGGCAGTTCCAGGCGCCGAGTTACGGAATGTCTCCTTTTTGCTGAGTTTGCCTGCTGCGCCGCCGATCAAGCCTCCATTATCGCCATCAGCGTCGGCTACATCGTTGTAGGGATTGGCCTTTTGTTGATGGCGCTTGCGCAGCATCCAGAAGATGATGCCCAACAAGGCGAGCGCAAGGGGAATGCCCACTGCGCAGCCAATGATGACACCGAGGTTCGAATTTGATTCACTTGAGCTGGCGTTGGATCCAGCAGCGGTAGCAGTCGACGTTGGCGTAACATAGAAAGTAATTGGGACAGTGACTACTCCGGCCGAGCCTGAAGAGACACTGGCAGAGACGGACACGAATGGTGTGGCCGTTGTCGAAACCGAGTTTTCCTTGGCAGAACCGGCAGAGGAAGGGGGGTTTGCGGCAGCAGAAGAGGGTTTATTCGACGATGCTGGTGCCGATGTCCGTGGTGCTGAGCTTCCACCACCTGAGCCTGATGCTAGGCCAGTAATGTCGGCTAGGTCCGGCGCATTCATTGCAATCTGGCCACCAATGGTCGCATATGCCGAGCCGTCTTTGAGCGCGAAGAAGGGTCGTGGTGAGGGCGATTCCTGGCAGCAGTTTACGTGTTGAGCGTCTGCGTTGCAGCACCATTGGTCGTCATGATTTGAGCACTGTGTTATCGACTCTCCGCCGCCAGCTTTCATATCTGCTATCGTTTAGCAATGCTTGGATTGATAGAGCGACATTCTTACCATAGGTACACATGTTGGAGGCACAGCCATCACCCTTCCAATTCTTGTCGGTGCAACTATATCTACCAAAGAGGTTGTCGGCAGGATAGTGACATAGGCCGTTGTCGAGACATTCCCACTTGTCTGGACAGCAAGCCGTAGCACCTTTTCCTGACGAGCAGGGCTTCTCTGTATCTGGAGCCTTTTCGCCATTGGGATAGTCTGTCGTCGATCAGTTGAGGCTCATTCGCGAAGATAAGACATAACATACAGCATTGCTGAGCAGCAGCCTGTGTCGCAAGAGCAGCCAGGGCAGCGGCGCGCACCCACACGAATGTAGTGGGCATCCTGTCCTGTGTTGAGGGTCCCTTGCTCAAAAGAACAGCAAACACATCAATGGATACTAGCTCAGAGTCGCAATTCGTGGGGAAGCGGTTATTAACCGCGCTGAGTTGATCCGAAGTGAGAGCGAATGGTGGTGGAAAGTAATTGTAAATCCCCAAGCATGAGAGACCAGGTGACAGTGATAGTAGCAAAGATGGAGACGCGATGAGAGACGGGAGAGAGCGCACTGCAAGATGATCACACACGAGTTTGCGCGACGGCGATTGCCCTGACTCTCATGGATATACAGGCAAATGGCGGCCAAGGCGAGCAAACGTTGAGCTACCGCACCAATGAAAAATGCACTTTGTCTCGGTTGCATTACCGTCCGCCCATTTTAGCGACCGAACGGCTGGCAGTCACGGTGAGGTCATCGGATATACTGTCCCCTTGCACTTGCCACAACCGGAAATGTGGGTCCGCGTATCCTTCTGAAGTTGCCATCAAACGTCGTACCAACCAAGCCGATCCATTGCTCCAAGTTCCCCTTGAAACGAGCGCGCTGCTTTGCAATGCGGTCGAGAATGCAAACAGACCACTTTGACACTGCTACTGGAACCTGAGTTTCAATGCAATCTCACACACACCGACGACTGACCAAGTGAGTAGACAAGCATATCGCAATACGAGCGATCGGCACCTCCAGAAAAGCAGAAAGCATCATGCCTGGAGCGCAAAACCGGCTTTCTCGGCGCAGCCCGCTGCGACTGGCAGGCGTAGTTGTGAACCATGGCATTATCCGTCTCTTATATTATTCTCTGGCGTACAAGTCGCACGGGATGGCACCGCCCGCCCTGTCTTGCTCCAAAGCAACTCCAGTTGCGTCGTTGGGACCGGTAGCTGACACCTCCTGTCCTTACTCAGCTCCGCGGCGCCATTACTTTTTTCCCCCTCATTTCACCTGCCAGCGAAGGAAGCGACCAGGGGCACGTCCCGTTGATCGCCAGCAGCAGTGACCGCTTCGCTCCGTATCGCGGCGCAATTGGGGAGAATACGAATGACGTTGTTGGTGGCACGGAGCGGGCGACTGAAGAGAAGTTTCTATTTCCAGCCCCGCACCGCCGAAGCTACTAATTACCGACTTAGGTACTCAGCCTCGTGCACTGTTGCCTCTGTCGTGGGACGGCGTCTTGCCCTGCGTCAGGACTTTTCACATTTATGCACTTTTTGATTTACCATGCTAACTGTTTTTGTTTCTTCTTATTCGCCTCGCATACGCTACATGCGGTGCTCGTCTTCGCCTCGGTAATCTTCCGACGCTCCACACTAGCTGATCTACCGGACATGACTTACCCCGAGTTGTCATCTTGGAAGTGACGTGATACATATATTGTAGACTGCGAATCAATTCCACCTGATCCCAGAATTTCGCGACTCTTTTCCGGCAACGGTCAACATTTGAACAGCAGCCTCACGCACGTGTTACCAGCATGTCACCGCGTCCAAGCACACCGAAGCTTTGCCAACAGCTAAGCTACACGCAGATAGTCGGCATCTTTCCATCTAAGTTATCGGCCCTTTAGCGTCTTACATTCTACTATGATTAGATCCCAGTCGTTGGGATCTACATCTACACTGAGTGACTGCGAAGTCTAGCCGAGTATCCGGCCATATCGCCTCTAAATTCCTATCTAGATTGCACGCTATGCCAAGGTGGCCAGATACACCATCTCCCACCGTATTCACTTGGCAACGATATGTTATACTATAGCTGTCGCTTGGAGACGTAATCTACAACGTACACATACAATTTCGGAACAGCTGTGCTTTGTTTGCTCAGGGATAGCATCTATCATTCTAGAAAGAGCAAGCCGACTAACATCTAGGAAATACTTGACTCAAATCATCCTCACGAACCTAACACATCCTTGCTCTCCTCCTCCTTGCCCTCGCTATCGCTTGCGCAAATTCCGCATTGGAATTACCGCCCTTGACACTTGTCTTCTCACCTGGCCAGTTTTCCTCCTTGGTGTTGTCCATCTCCGCATGCAAGATACGAATCTGGTGCCTGATCACCTTGAGCAGTACATTGTCCTTGAGGTGTGCCGGAATTTCCACGGTCGGCAGCACCATGTTGTTGAGCGCTGCTTCCTCGTCTGCTTCGACAGCCTCATCAGTCTTCTTCTTTGTCTCTGAGGATGAAGTGGTCGGGGGGAGGGACTTGTGGCACGTAGCGCATTTCGCGGTGCATGTGCAAAGCTCTTCCTCCTTCTCTTCTTCTTTCTTCTCTTCTGGTTTCTCTTCTTCGTTGTCCTTCTCTTTATCCTCGTCTGCAGCTTGTTCGGCATTCACATCCTCGTCCTCGCCCGTAGCCCCCCTCACCAACCCCAAAAGCGCCATAACAAACAACTCCTTCAGATAGGCGAAACTGAATCCCTCAGTCATCTCTGCCACAACATCCACAACATCCTCGGGAAATTCGACCTCTCTCCCTACCAGTTTGCTTCTCCAATACTTGGCATACGCCTTCCTCTCCTCCAACTCCGGAATCTTGAAATGATACTTCCTATCGAACCGGCTTGGCCTCTTGGCAATCGCAGGATCCAACCTGTTCAGGTGATTTGTGGAGCCAATCATCAAGATACCGTCGTTGGACTCCAAGCCATCAACCTCGTTGAGAAAGTACGACCGGGTCTCATCCTTGACCAGGGAATCCAGATCCTCGAATATGAGCAGACACGGTGCTTGGCTGCGTGCCAATTTGAAGATTTCGGAAATGGCATATTGCTCCGTATTACACTGTGTGCTCAGACTCTTGATGTATAAACTGGGAATGGCGTCTTCCCTCGCATATAGCGCGTTCATCAGCGCTTTGATACTGACCGTTTTGCCGTTACCAGGCACCCCGTGTAGGATGATGCCACGTTTCCAGGGCACACCGTACGAGGCATACAACTCCCTGTTGTCGAAGAAGCCCATCACGTCTTCGATGAGAGACTGCTTGGTGGTGGGGTTGAGAATGACATCGGCCCAGGAAGATCCCGACACCGCTTTCCAAAGTTCTTTACTCTTGTCCCAACATCCGTCGTCGAAAACGAAAATCTCGGAGTGTAGCTGCGACGTCCATTTCCCGGCTGCCAGGATCAAAGCATCGGTCTCGGGACAGTGGCCGTTTGCAACACTGCCAGAGCTGCGCGGGTACAGGATGTAAAACACTTTATCCATTGACTTGAGCATATCGGCCCAGGTCACGTAGTAAACAATAAACTCGTGATCCTGCCAGATATACTGAAATCGCGCAAACCGATAATGATCAATCAAGTCTCCAGGATGCATCTTCTTCTCCACGCCCTCACCAACAGGAACCCACTTCCTCGTCGCCTTGAACTTTTCATCCTCGGCATCCAGCGCCAGCGTCGCCTTATCCGCAGCTGCAAATTCGAACAAAGAGCATTTTGCCTCGTCGACTTCCGTGATGTGGAAGTCGGGGTAGGTGCTGCGGAGTGAGGTGAGGACCTTGTTGCGGGTTTCTACGCGGTCGCCGCTGCAGTGTTCGTCGAACGTTTGATCGACGTAATTTCTTTTGCTGGTCGTGGAGGAGAGGAGGGTGCGTGCTGCCGGCATTTTGGGTGGATGCAGATGGGTGAATGAGGTGGAGGATATGACTATCAGACACGAAGGATGAACAACCCTTTCTTCAACGAAGGTAGGATGCAAGATATTGAAATCTCTGCCAACACAAAACTCAAAATGACAGGAAACACACCCTTATATACCCCCTCATACTCCTCACATCATCATCGCCTTCACCACTTTTCCACAGCCGCAACCCAACATATCCGCATCCAGCATCCCTCCAGGCAGCAACCCCATCACCATGCATACACCCTCTCACATCCTACCAATCACCCCCGCCTCGCTAATGCACTCTCCAGCTTCTCGCGTAAGCCATACCACCAACGAACCTACCCATCACCGCCTATCTTGTGAGAGAACCAGGCAGTAGAGGCAAAGCCTTGACACAGGCCGCACACAACGCCTTACTCTATGCGAGTGCGACTGGCTGGCCGTGTGCGGCCTCTTCTCTACTACTATCGGCGACCAGCTATACAAAGGACGGTCAAGGGTGGACTAGTTCGCTGAATGGGCTGGCTGCCTGGCTAGCGGTGGCGAATACACAGAGATCGAAAGATGGTTGGAGCGGTGTTTGGTTCGGAGTGAAGTGGCAGAGGATGTGATGGTGTGCGTTGCGTTGAGTCTTACATACATGTGGGGACCAGTTTTTATTCCCCGCGTTGGTGGGAGTGGCGGGCTAGGCACCCAGCTTTGTAGCGGGGGATGTGCAAGGCATCTGCAGTTTATGCGATCAGCCTATGCAAGTGAAGGAAAGAGTAGAAAGATAAGATCTGCGGTGAGTAAAACATGGGATACGCAGGTATCTTGGCCGCGTATACGACACCAAGGCAAATGTATACGCATGCGTCAGCCTCACTATTTTTGTGCTTCCAAATTCACTGCATTTCTCAAGACTCAAGTAGAAAGATTCACCACATTTGCTCAAACATCAGATAGACAGATTCATTTCATTTGTAAATGCCTATCAAATCTGGGGGCATCGTCGTAATCTAGCTTTCCAGCTGAACACGCCCCTGCGACGCCAGCCAATCTTTCAGGCTAGCAAATCGCCCCTGCTATCTTCCCTAAATCGTGATATCATGTCGAAGTTGTAATAAGTCGAGTCGTTTCTGTACAAGAAGAGACCACTGCTTAGTGGGCTTGACGTCCGCCCTGGGACTCGTTGGTGATGCCGATGCGTTCAGAGTTCTGTGGAGATGCATGTTAGCAGCTGCGGTAAAGCATGAGGTATGATGGCAGTGGATGGGGAAAGCTAGGGTTGCAGTGTGTACGAACCTCGCTCGACTGGACAGATCCCTCCTTGAGGATCTTCTTGACAACGTCGTCCTCGTTGCTGGTGCCGAACTCGTTCTCCATTTGGCTCTTGCTCGCGGTGTTGAGGATACCCTGCTTGCCGTGCCTGCAATAGAAGATAATCGTTAGTTGTCATGTTCTTGTTGTTTTGCCAAACACCTCAGGCTGGCGTCATAGGAACAACCACTTACTCAGGCACCAGAATCTTCCATCCAGCGACAACCTCAGTCATGGGAATGCTGCTGTCCTCCCTCCACTTCTTGAGCATCTCCTCGCTCTCGATGAAGACGGTGAATTGGTCGCCTGAGCTACCCTTGTAGAAGACCTGGGTCTGAGCTACGTTTCCACGGGCCATTGTTGCGGATTGGTGTATTGTTTCGTTTGTTAAGCAAAAAGGTTGTAGTGTTTGGTGTTGATGGAGCTGAATCTCGTGTTTGGAGCGTGAGAGACTGGTAAAGGGTTTGGTGATGATGTGTCGATAGAGGGGAAGCTTTGGAGGGGCTATTTAGCTTTCCACGACAGCTCGTGAGCTTTGACCGGACCTACGTCATAGCCAAGCTCGGACTAGGAGCAAGGTAAAGCACACACACGCAGAAGGTTCGCAAGCCCTCCCTCTTACTGTGCCTGATCGGACTGCACGGAGGCTCATGCTGAAACATTAATCTCTAGCTCCATGAGCGCCTGTCTTGACTATCGTGTTCACTTTGCTGTTTTGCTTGAACAAGTGCGGGAGCAACAACAACAACACTCATGTTGCAAGCCGAGGCCCTGTGATCACAGATCCTACAATTCCAGAATAATGCCACGTTGCATGGCATATTGCCGCTCTAACCATGATTTGATTGCTACTATCCAAATATACGTGTCTTTTGCAATGTGCCCCTCCATCATGCGATCGCGTGCCCAACCCCAGCCGATGACGTCATATGGATTGCAAGCCCCAACCCCCAAACGAGGCTGCGGGTGTGCCTTGCATTAATGCTGATCCGCCATGATGTTGTGCATCGCCACCGTCGTTTCGGTCGTAGTATTCATGTCTCATACTTGCTATTACCACAAGGATAGCTTCGTGACGTCGTGATAACCTTCATAACATGGAACCTTCCTTTGCATCCATCTAACAACCATCCAGAAGTACCGTGAACGAAGACAGCAATTGACGTCAGTCGATGGCGTTCATCTAAAGAAATTAAAAATCCGGCTTTTGCTCTTAAAGAACTTTTTCGAGGGTGTAATTGGTGTCATCTCAGGCCTCGGCTCGCGGTCCTTCTTTTCTTCCCGCTTCACCCTCCTGTTCTCCGCACTCCTTCTTACACCCACACAGGGAGTTGGCGCGTGCAAAGCAGATGCTGTTGATCCATGGGAGATACTCCTCTTTGCTACTCGATTACTCGACTCAGATCGTGGGAGGTTGATGATATGTGTAGAAAGACGACGAGTCTTCTTCGGCTTGGGTGCAGGTTTATCGTTTGAATGTTCTGAACCTATCGCACGGTTGGCGAGACGTCGGCGTCTGCTTGAGGGTCTTGGGTCCTCTACCTCGAAGTCGGTTGGCAAAAATGCGGCTGGTGCGGTGTGAAAGTCCACGACTGCTGGTGCTGGCCTTCGGTCGGTCGCCGATTGAGCTCGTAGGTTTCTCTGAGACACCTTGTGAACGCGGCTACCAGAAGAATCTTCTGATCGTGAGTGACTCGTGTTCGAAAGGCTAGGGGACCGACGAGAAAAGTTGCTGGCGATGCTTGCCATGCTCAGCTTCCGCATCACTGAATTTGCCGAGGCTCTGATTTGATTCTCCATTCTGCGGTTTGACATGCCGGGAAATGGCAGGAGGTCCTTTGTCCATACGTCTTCCAACTGACTCTCAAGGCGAATGCGCTCTGCGCGCCGAGGAGCCAGCGTAGGGACGTGATTCGTGGAGAGATGCGATTGCGATCGGGTAATCATGCTGGGGGAGAATGTGGGAGGCACATCTGGCAACTTCTGTGACTGTGTGTTTTTGATAATCACCTGGCTCATGTTCGATTTCGAACCCAGCGTCGCCGCTCGATGAACTGACATGCGTCGCACTAGACTGTTCGCGTGGCCAAAGACAGGACCAAGAGACTTGAGATCTAGAGATATCGATGTATACATGTCCTGCATGGTAGGTTGGCCTTCGACGAAGTCGTGTGTTTCATAAACAATACGTTCGCGTAGTTGTGTCTTCCACACCTCCTCTTCCTGCGAGCTGCAGGCACTGAAGATGAGTTCATGTAACCGATGCCCATGTTCAAAGACGAATTTCCACGTGTGCGGTGCAGTGTGGCACTGGATACCCCGGCCATTGTTAGACTCTTCGATGCTAGCATTGGCGAGCCCAATCGAGGCGACTACGGTGTAAGGCGAATGAAACCGGCTAGCCGTTGCAAGTACAAGACAAGATTTGTACAGAACGCACACCAAGTACGAACCCTTAATGCGATCAGGTGTCTGGTATGCCACGTGGAGTGCACCGCATAAAAGCACATGCCCAAGCAGTCGAAAGACGAGAGCTTTCGATATCTTCTGTTCTTGAAATGCTAGTCGATCTTGTAGCTGCCATGTAATCTCAATCAATCGTCGTGTTTGGGGATCGTCTTTTGCTTTGTTGACCTCTCGAATAGTCTCTTGCAGGCGAAAAAGGGCCTTCTCAAGCTCAGCGTGCGCTTCCGGATCATCGTAGACGGGGGTGTGACGGCAAAGATCATCAAAAAGTAGGGGGTACTTGCAGACCCTCTGGATGGGTTTGATCAAGAGGTCGGGAAAGCTGAGTGCTTTCCTGCTACCCGCCTCGCGATTATTCTCTGAAGCTACTACCTTTTGTAAAGCTTCTACACCTCGCTCGTACTCTTGCCAGCCATGCAGCCCCTTGCACATTGTAGTCAAATCCTGTGACATTGTTGTCCAATGGGCACCATATTCTTCATAAGTGAAGAAACGCTTCATGTGCTTGTTGAATATCTTGGCAATGTCTCCGGCCGTCTCGGTATCGGTCACCAAGCCGTTTGGTCTGCGATCTGGCGATCGCCCAATCTCCAGAGAATGTCTAAGCCTTCTCGCGGCTCTGTGTTCGGCAAAGCGTCCGGGTACGATATCGGCACTGTGGAAGCGGATGTGCTTGGCTTTTGTCACTGGGTAACTCTCTTGATCTGCGCTCTTGGTAAAATCGGCCTGAGGTACAGCTTCGTGAAGATCCGCAAGCAGGTCTTCGTGGAGTTGTAGAATCTGTGAGATGTTTTGCTGTATGGATGACTTTGTGTTTCCTGATAGAGTCGGAAGAGCCGTAAGGACCATAAAATAGTCGTTGATGAGAACTTTGAGGTCGGCAATGTAGCTCTCTTCTGAGGAAATCAGTTCCTCTACGACCTTGCGGCGCTGTAGTGATCGAAGCCATGCGTTCTCGTCAAGTACAGGCCCCAACGCACCACAATGGCTCTCGAGTGATCGGCGGACATCCGAATAGTTGCTGCTTCTGTTACATACGCGGGTCCTGCCATGCAGACCAATTTCTGACCGCGGTGCAATGCTTGCGCTCCCAACCGTCATGGAACCGGTCTTTATCGCGGTTACGTAATCCATCGAAGACGACATGGAGTCCGAGGTCCTGCACATGGACACTGACGTCCGTCTGGCTGGAGGAGAGAGAACAGAGATGCCATCAGTAGTATCGAATGACAAACGAGGTACGTTGTGCAGATCATCCTTCCAGCGCTGGGCATGTCGACGTTTCAAGGTACTCATCCACCGCCGAAACGGCTGCGAAGGAACAGCAACCGCGACAGGCACTAGCTGATCAACCTCGTGTGATTCACCACTAGTGTTATCAGAAAAGCGAACTATTGGCAGGGGTACATCTATGGCTTCGTAAAGGTTGAAAAACTGGTTCTCATCGAAATGGTGTTCATCAACGTCCATGGATTCTCGCAGGCTTTCGCTGTCGTAGGAAGGCGCCGAGGCATGCTGTGGTTTGTGGTAGTCTCGCGCATATGGGTAGGACGGTACTGCTGTCCGAGAAAAGGACGGTGGAGGTCGGTCGGGGCCGCAGTTTCGCTTGCGCGGTTCTTCAACGAGGTGCCTGGTGCTAAAGGGAAAGCCAGTCTTGTCAGGGACGAGGTCGAGCAGCGACTGAGAAGTGAGGGGCGCCATGTTTTCGGTGCTGCGGGTCCAGTCTCCAGTTCGATTTGCGCCGAGCGTATACAACGAGCAGGCGGAGCCATTGCGAATCGTGATGTCGCTCAGTGGTGCGAGCAGTGCATCCTTGGGGGGCGAGTAGGCATTGAGGTACGGATTGTCGCTGAAGGAACGCTTGAGCGGGCTGTGCGGCCGAAGGGACAATACATATGCCATGTCAATGGCGGTGATGGGCTCGACACAAGGCGAGGACGTGTATGACGACTAGAACGGCATGGGATAAATACTACTGCATCCAACGACGATGACTGAAGGAAAGACTTGAAAACAGCAGAGTCGTCAAGGAGCTTGATGAGGCATGACGGATATGACTACTGGCTACATGTATGAACGAAGAAGAAACACGTCCAGGGAAGGGTCCATGGGCAGTGCGAGCAGGCGGCGATCTCTTGGGCAGGTAATGGCGGTCTTTGGGGAGAAGGGTCCAGTCGGGGCAATTTGAGGCATAGACTAGAGGGAGCCATGGACACTTTGCACTAAGAAGGCTTGTGGTGAGCCGTCGTTGAGGCGCGACTAGGGCATGGTGGCCGCGTTGTTTTGATATATAGTTTGGTAGGCGCGAAGTCACCATGACGGTAGCAGGAGCATCTAAAGGCAGGGGCGACTCGGACAGGGCCATGTTTGATGGTGATGACTGCATGTAGCGAGTCATCGGGCCATTCTGACCATGGGTTTGGTGTTTCAAGCTCCGCGCTCTGACTGGCATGAGGTCCTAGACATGACCCTATGGAAATGGATGGCGTGAGTGAAGGATAGCCAAACTGGACTGGCGGGTTTTGCCCCGCACCAGTGTCTGGAAGGCGCGTCTGGTCGCGCAGCTCAAGCTTTCCTACCCCACATTCAATCCGAGCTCCAGCAGCAGCCAGCGACAAGTGATAGACATTTTTCGCCATGGACGATATTCACGCGCCGACAGTCTCCTCGGGCCCAACTTCGTCGGGCTACTCCAATGGCATTCCCAAGGAGCAGTTGTCGCTGCAGGAGCTCATGGCCGAGAAAGACCGAGTAGAGGCAGAGCTCAAGGCCCTAGGCCAGGTGCTGGATTCGGTACGCATCAATGCAATGAATCACGTGTGTCGATCTGGTTGTCTGATGTCTTGCTATAGCACGGCGTCCACATGAACACTGGCCTGACTACCTTTGACGGCTTCCCGCGCAGTGACATTGATGTCGCTCAAAGTATGTAGTATGCGCCACCCACCACAGGAGCCTGGTGCTGATCCCTCGCAGTACGGACAACGCGGGCGCGCATCATACGGCTGAAGAACGACTACAAGGACCTCATGTCGCGCATCGAAAAGGGCCTCCACGAGCACCACGCGCGCCTGGCAGAGCAAGCCAACAACCCCGCGGCCGGCCAAACACAGGATGCAGGGCTCGGTGCACCGCCTGCGGCTCTCGAGGCGCCCTTTGCAAAAGTCAACAGCGTCGTAGCAGGGAGCCCGGCCGAGACAGCTGGACTTAAGATGGGCGATACCATTACAAAGTTTGGATGGGTGGACTGGACAAACCACGAGAGGCTGTCGCGCGTGGCAGAGGCCGTGTCACAGAACGAGGGGGTACGTCATCTTACCGCAACCGGCAAAAAGACCAAACTTGAGACGCTCGGAGGCTCAGACTTTCGCAGCATGCACAGCGTGCACTAGGTGTTGAAGGCAAAGGCAGTCTGCAGACAGCTAACATGTACTTACAGATCCCCATCACGGTCAAGGCGCTGCGACCCAACGCATCGGGCGGACCAGCAGAGAGTGTGCAGATGCAGCTCACACCACGGCGGAACTGGGGCGGGCGAGGGCTTTTGGGCTGCCACTTGCTGCCCATGTAGCTTATCTGGTATGGCATAGCATTATCAATCAAACCAACAGCAGGCGTAGAATTACCAAACCGACAACACGGCATGGCTGGTGTGGATAAGGCGCAATGGGCGAAAACAGCGCTTGCTGCGTGGCGCACTGGGCTTGGGTCAACAAGCACTGCATGATACCCGGCGTTTGTCTTTATTTGAACAAATGAAACTTGAATCGAGCGAAAGAATCTTCTCGCGGCATCACGTGCCGATTGCCCGAGCAAAGGTCCAGCGTTTGTTTGCAGCCAGGCAGTTGTTGTTGTGGAAGCCTGTGGCTGCCTAAAGCGCTGCCTTCTGCCGCTGAGGTCAATTTTGCGGAAGGTGAGGGCGCCAAGGGATCCACACCGCCCGGGGCCAACACTTCAGCGTGCACAACAAAACCTCTTCTTGCCCCTCTGGAAGCAACAAACGCCCGCAACCTTCCCCACTCTTTGCACAAACGTAAGTCTGCACCACCGCCTTTTGCTCAAATCGCCCGTGCGACCTCAACTAACACTTTTGCTCCTACAGCTTCTGCGCAATACCCTTCTCCCACTCCCACACACACAGCACATCCCCCCCCCCCCCCGCCACAACAGTAAATCATGGCCGACGCTGCAAGCACCGTCCCTACCTTCAAGCTCGTGCTTGTCGGTGACGGTGGTACCGGAAAGGTGAGTCGCCAAATTCTGCTGCGCTCGCGATACGCTGCTGGGCCATTGCGCCGGCTGCGCGGTCGAGAGCAGCCGCATATCTACGCGATAACACATGACTAACAGCTCAACCACAGACGACCTTTGTCAAGCGTCATTTGACTGGAGAATTCGAGAAGAAGTACATTGCGACGCTCGGTGTCGAAGTCCACCCGCTTGCCTTCACCACCGTACGTTGTCCGCTTGATCCACTCGCCCGATACGGCATACTAACAAAGCAAACAGAACCTTGGCCCCATTCAATTCGACGTGTGGGACACCGCAGGCCAGGAGAAGTTCGGTGGTCTCCGTGATGGATACTACATCAATGGCCAGTGCGGTATCATCATGTTCGATGTTACCTCGCGTATCACATACAAGAACGTCCCCAACTGGCACCGTACGTTTGCGACGCATTCCTTTAGCTACCCATGACTAACATTCTCAGGTGACTTGGTCCGTGTCTGCGAGAACATCCCCATCGTCCTCACTGGTAACAAGGTCGACGTCAAGGAGCGCAAGGTCAAGGCAAAGTCCATCACCTTCCACCGAAAGAAGAACCTCCAGTACTACGACATCTCCGCCAAGTCCAACTACAACTTCGAGAAGCCCTTCCTCTGGCTCGCCCGGAAACTGGTCGGTAACCAGACGCTCGACTTTGTTGCCGCCCCGGCTCTCGCGCCTCCCGAGGTTCAGGTCGACCAGGCTGTGCTCGATCAGTACCGACAGGAGATGGAGAACGCCGCCCAGATGCCTCTTCCCGATGAGGACGATGCCGATTTGTAGATACGGTCACGAGGTCGCTCCTGGCCACGGCTAGGACTGTAATGGGTTACACGACACGACATGCAATTCCCGACACTGGGAGAAGCAGGAATATGCAGCTTTCAAGAGCTTAGGACTTTTTTGGCAAAAACGGGGCAGCATGCGGAGGATTGGGGAGGTATCCAACATGGAGCGCTGGAATAGCCGGCGTTTCGACGAAATGATCAAATACAATTCTGTTCTCATGTTCAATGGGTACATTTATCGTCGATGAAGACGTTTTTGGTTCTACCTAACCAGCGTGGATCAAACATCCATCGTCAGCCTGGCTTTCCCTTTCCTACTTGCCCGTCGCATTAGATGATCCTTCGTTATCGTTGAAATTGCCTTTTTTACCCACCTTTTCCCCAGCCAACTCATTAGATAATTATATGGGTATATCAATGCCCCTCAGTGACTCCGATGACCTTTCTTTTTGTTCTTTTCCTAATTTATACTTTGGAGGTTGCGCAAAAAAGAAAAGGAAAACTCACTACAAAACCGCCCGTTGACAAGATCATCCCGAAGAGAAACGGGCGCTTGCTTGCTTATCCAGTACTAGACAACATGGGGAAAAAGACATTTGGCTCGTTATACACGAAGACTAGAGATGGGAAAAACGAAAGTAATAGACAGGATAAGACAAGACATAGACAGTGATGAGCAAACAGTAATGATACGAAATTTCATGGAGCCAAAACATGTGATCAAACGGACCCTGTGGGGGGAACATCGCGTGTGCCATAATATTGGAAATGTCGAGGAAGCGTGATTTCCCTCTCGCTGTGGTGCGCGTCAAACGCCCGCTTTGTTGACCCCCAAGACGGAAGAAGGAGAAGACGCCATAACTCGGGGAAATGCGGAACGATGAGGGTGCGAATTTTGGAATTTGTTCGATTTTGAGCATTAAGATTTCAGCATGCTGTGATGAAAGGTCAATTCTGTTTCCTGAGTCAAGACGAAGATATACTTACGGAGCGATCAGCTGAGCATATTGCTGCTGTGGGACATGGCTTCCCTCCTCGATGACGTTCCGGATAACGTCGTGTTGGTCGATGTTGCTCCACAGATGGATGCTCATCGCCTTCTTGCTGTTGAAGAGCGTGTGGGCTACACCGCGGACCTGACCGAGGACAACATTGGCAATGAGCCAGGTGTTGGAGTATTGTTGCAGGGTACCAACATCGAGACGAATCGATTGCTTTATGATGTCGTCTTGGCCGTCGGGGACGAGGAAAGACCAATAGGAAAGATGCACAACCGATGCCATGACGACGACGCAGGTGAAGAAGGGCGTGTGGAAGAGTAGTTGTCCGGGTAGTCGGATGAGGGAGGATATGTTTTCAGCAGCCGTCAAGCACTTTGCCGTGTGGATCTCCCGTGTTTGCGTTGGGAGGAGTACCTGTCCTGGTTGCACACAAATGTTTACACCTTCAACTCGTCCAAAGCCCAGACTACTTCTTGGTCTATGCAGCATGATGGTGCTGCCAGCATTGACCATGTGTGCTTGAAAAAGCACCTCGTCGACATGACCATCGTTATTCACAATGTCCATCTTGGACGTCGGGAGGTGCAACCGCCAGTTGCATAGGTACTGGTCCACCACATCGACGGCATGGTATTCAAACGTCGAGTCGAGACGCGCGCATTCGAAGACTTTGCCCAAGATCCGGATGGCGTCAATGAGGTAGGTGAAGGAGCTGAAGGTGACGAGTGAGGGGAGAAAAGCGGAATCGTCATAGTCTTGGAGTGTTGATGGGTACGGTATTTGCTGATGACTGTTAGTGTCGGTCTTAATCATGAGTGGCACAGTCGCCGCGAAGGGAAAAGTGATATGCAGTCAGATGATCCCGTCCACACCCGCGGGATCTATACGCCGGACCGCACATGCGGGAAACACTGCCAAGCTCGGTTGACAGGTGTCAGACTAAGCGGGTGGGGGCCTTGAACTTACACCTGAGAAATACTGGCTGTTCTCGCATGGAAGCGGAACATCAGACACGACATCCTTTAGTCTGAACTGCACACCTGGGTTGACGGCTGTCATCATGCCATTGGCCGTGAACATGGACCACCACGTTCTCCGCCAGCTCTCTTCTAGCTGCGGGTCGTTCTCACCGTGCATCAGGGCAAACTCAATCCGGTTAAGACCAATCTCCAGGGTCAGGTTCTGAGCTATGGCAAAGACTTGTGCGGCTCGAGGCACCTCGTTATGCGCATGGAGACCAATGGAGAAGAGGAGCAGAGCTTGGACCGACCACGCATCCCTTGGAAAGTTACCGTTGTTGATCTGGCGGTCCAAAGCTTCCTTGTACATTGCAGTTGGTACCGAGGGTATGTAACTTGACCCGATGAATTGGATGGCATATTCCAGGAGCGGGGCATGTCTCTGCTTGAAGAGATCCGCTAACCTCACCTCGGGCAGGCAGAAGGGATGTGAGTTGTAAAAGTAATGGTAAAAAGCTTGAACCGCAGTCTCCGGACCATGGTGACCAAAGCGGTTCAGGCGTGCAGTTCCGTTCAGGTTGAGTTGAGCAACTGGTGGCGCTACTGGACGGACGCCAAGGCCATGAGTCGGGGAGAGTTGATTCAGGTCGCCGTTATAAGAGTACTCGGGTGATGGAAGGCCAGCACCCGCATGGATGACTGGAGCCTCGGAAACAGATAGACCTGGTCATGTTAGATGTTAGAAAGGTCGCCGTCGCCAGTTCACGCACCGTTGACCGTCGCCGGCGCGCCATTCTCGTCCTTGTTCTTGCGCTTCCCCTTCCAGCCGCGTCGTGACTTAATGTAGGTACATTCCACATTATCGGTCCTACATCGGGAACACCGTACTCCACCGTCGCATTTAAGATGTCTGCTCCGGCACGGAACACACGCGACTGCGACTGAGGCCCTTGTTTGTTCGTTGTTTGATTGCCTCTGGCTGTTCTTCGGTGCAGGCTGTGAGTTCCCTCTCCCACCATCAGACTGGGGCGTCTGTGCAGGCGGAGTGCCGCCATTGACGCTACTTTGCGTGGTAACACTGGTAGAAGGCGACATGTGAAGTCGGAGCGATGATGATATGGGCGAAGTGGAGTCGGATGAGAAGTCGCGGTGGCCGCCCCAGAAAGCGGGATCCACGCCACCCGCCATGGAAGGGGCGCCCGTCATGGAGTGGGCAGGCATCGACATTGCAAGCAGCGCTTCTCGCAGTCGTCCAGTATTCACAGCGTCCGAGTGAGCGCGGCGTTGCAACAGTGCGTCTGTCGAGACGTTGAAGGTCTAACGGGTGCGGGCTGCTAGTACTGTTGACGGTTGCACGTGACGCCCTTGGTTAGCGCTGGGAATGGGAAGGTGCCAAACCGATCCCGAACCACCCTTTACCCAATCGGCCGGCTTCGCCCCCGACCAAATGTTTGCAGCCTCAGCCTCTTTGTCGGCCCTCTGAGATCTGCGACCGTCTTCATTCAGCTCACACCTGCCATTGTGCAACCCACTCGCTCGCACCGTGGAAATGGGCGGACTACCGTTACGCTATCATACCGTTGACTCCTGTTGCCCGCAGCGCAAGCCCACCGCTGTTGAAACGCCTGGCTGGCGAATCGGGACACGCGAGCTGCCTTCTCGGACGAGCCGTCGTCAATTACTGGGCCGTTTAGTGCGCGCAATCAATCCGTCACCGCTGTCTCGCGAGGCGACGTTCTAATATACGTCCGATTGCGCTTCTCAACCTGTCTTATTAGAGCGCTGGGGAAATTCAAATCCCCTCGCCACACGTGATCGCACTTCCATCGTAGGGTAGCGCTTTGAGGTCATGTGAGTGATGAGTAAAGAGATTAGTACGACCCCGACCCAGCTGGAGTTACTCGCTTGCCAGCGATCACCTCTTTCGATTGGACAAACTCCACGGGTGGCTTGACAACGAGCAGCATGTCGGGTTGGGGCAAGCTGGCCTTGGCTCCTCCATTCCGAGCAGGTCTTATCAGATACAAGCGCTGAGCCCACCCACACCAAGCCCGTGAGAGATTCACGAAAGCATCTCAATTGGATAGTGTACGTTTCAGAGAGATAAACATGCCACCGTGCTATCAACATCACGACAGCGTGGGTAAAACTGTCAAGTATAAATTCGTGGTTGCGCTGCCCAAACCTCGCCGGCCAAGCCTCCATGCGCCTTTTGTAGACGTCAGCGGCAGACCTCGTCCTCTCCCGGCGTCCATTATCCGCTTCCATGTGGTCATGATTTGCAGACCAGCCTCCCTCATGACACACCACGGAAGACGTACCCGTGAACCCCTCATTTGACATGTCAACCTGTAGCAATCTTCGTCACAGTGCACTCACAGCGCTCGTTCAACTAACTCCTGGATTATTAACTCGAATCATATGATCTATCTAGCTCCAAAGCAGACCCGGATATATACGGTGTAGGACAAAACCAAACGCCAGCTTGCGATGCTGCAGGTATGCGAAGAAAAGTGGACGGAGTAATTTTAGGGGACCGATGCATCATCCGGAGTGTGCGACTATCCCAAAACTTTTATCGTGCTCGCTAGCACACCATTGGATCAGACTCCCGCGATCCGGCACATCGAGCCTTTGTGAAGTTCCAAACGTCTCCGGAACAGTCGTCCAGAGACCGCTCTGCTCTCCATTGCAGCTCGGTTTCAGCTCGGCGCACCTCTGCCACGCAGAAGCCAACGTCACCCGGTCTACGGCCAACTTCCCGCGCTGGGATCTTCCGCTGGGACGCTCCTTCCAGACTCCCAAGCACCTCACGGACGCTATGTCCTCGTCCAGTACCTAAGTCGGGTCAGAGACAAGTTGCCAAGGATAGTATGGTATCGTTAAAGCTTACCAAGGTTGTAGGTACGGAAGGCGCCTTTGGTACGACCAGCAGCCGAGGCCGCTAGTGCTGCAATGTGACCCCGAGCCAGATCGACTACGTGGATGAAGTCACGAACAGCTGTACCATCGGGTGTGTTCCAGTCAGTGCCGAAGATGTCCAGTACTGGCTTAGTCCCTGTCAGCACTGTTGCGATGACTGGAATCAGATTGCTGGGCTTCTGCCGTGGATCCTCGCCCAAAAGACCAGACTCGTGACATCCGACCTGCTTATGTTAGCCGCATTCCAAATCAGTTCTGGACTTTCCACGTACCGGGTTGAAGTATCGCAGCGCTGTAATGGCCCATGTTGGGTCGGACACCGCAAGATCTGCCAAGATGGATTCGCACATGAACTTGGACCGTCCGTAGGGAGATGTTAGACCCATAACTCCTGGAAGCACGCTCTGTTCAACTCCTTGGTTGTCTACGAAAGACTCCGTGTGATGAACACACAGCTCTTCACGGAGAGGCACTCCGCAGTTGGCACCTTCGCCGTAAACCGTTGCCGACGACGAAAATACAAAGTTCTTGATTCCAAACTCCTCCAGCAGACCCAGAAAGTCTACTAGCCCACAGACGTTGTTGTTGTAGTATCTCAGTGGCATCCGGATACTCTCTTCGACGGACTTGTACGCCGCAAAATGGATCACCCCCGAGATTCTGGATCTACGCTCAAGAACGGGACGCTGTACATCATCCATTGCTATGTCGATACCGGAATCCATTCGCTGCAGCGTCGAAAAGGGGAACCGAACCGCGTTTGGTGCTGGTTTACTGCCGATACAGTATGATGAATACTCAGACAGCACGACTTTCATCTGAGAGCTTCTGTAGTCAAGCTTCCGGAACTGCAATGTTGGCATTTGCTTTCCTTGTGCCGCGCAATATTCGAGTGCGAGGATTCTGATCCTGCTCAAAACGTTTTCGTATGAGTTGCTGAGATCGTCAACGACGAGGACGTTGTAGCCTTCCTTGAGCAGCTCCAGTGTTGTATGCGAGCCGATATATCCGAGCCCACCGACAACCATGATGAATGGAGAATCCGATCCGGCAATGTCGAGGGGATCCGCAACCACATCGTCGTCGAAGAGTACGGATTTTTGGGTTTCTGGTGTGCTGACG
This sequence comes from Pyrenophora tritici-repentis, assembly GCF_003171515.1. Taxonomy (NCBI): domain Eukaryota; kingdom Fungi; phylum Ascomycota; class Dothideomycetes; order Pleosporales; family Pleosporaceae; genus Pyrenophora; species Pyrenophora tritici-repentis. The sequence continues at coordinate 1,176,216 of NC_089395.1, forward strand.
GCCGCGGGCGATGCGGACGGCGAGCATGAAAACATCGATGAAGATGACGACATGACGTGCAGGAAAGCTTGCGTATCGAAGAAAAGAGTGAATTAATGAAGAGCGAATGTTGTTGCCGTGATGTGAGACTTGGTAGGTATGCCCAGAAATCTTTATATACGCACAGCTTTTGGGATTCCACGCAGCTCACGGTCAATTAGGCAGAACACGACCAAAAGAGATATTTTCTTGCGCCATCGATATTGTTTATGGGCTTGGCACGACCCGGCCTCTTAATCCCGACTGCTCAGATCCGAAGTCTCGTCAGGTCCAGCACTCTGGAAGATACTCTCGCATCGCTAATAATCCCTGTCTAATTTGCATGGCGAATACCCAACACCTGACTGTGTACAGTAGGTCGCACGGCGGTATTCTCTAGACCCCAAGAATAGTTGGCTGCGACACACTAACGAGGGCAGTCCGTGAGGAACTGCTCAATTTCTAACAACATCTTTCGTCGCCGCACCTGTTAATGACGTCTAAACACATCGGTCCAGGTCACTTTACATGATTGCAATCATTCAGGCCGGCAAGTCCCCACTCACAAACTGAACTTTTCACTCGGATTGTGGAGGCTGGAGCTGAGTCCTCGTCATCGGCTTACAACTAGCCGCGCCCAAAACGGAGCTATGGAAGGGTCTGGCTCGTACATGGTCCCGCTCCATGTCCACCTACGTCGGCGCGTGGAATCCTTCCCGCCATGCGTATGGCGCCTTGCCATTGTTGTACGTGCCACACCATGGCTGAAAGTTTTCCATATTCCTCGGGAATCGTCTCATTCCCGAATACAAATTACAAAATCCACAAACAATCACAACGGACATGGACATGGCGCAACGCCGGATGTAGACTATTCTGTCGCCAACGACGCACTCGACTCGCTCAACCATGTAAGCACTATAGATGATGTGGCAACTACATGCTGGACACGAAGTCCGTGGTCTGTACGGGATGTCACTTTCGTTTGCTCTTCTGAAGGAATACAAGTCAGCACTTGTATTGAGTGGGACCGTTGTTGGTGACAGTAGTCTTTAGATTACGCTGAGTACCTTGATCTCGTTGCTCGGGCATCTCAACATAGGTCCGGTCTAAAGGAAAGAAATATCAACCGGCTCACTTCAATCTGACTCGCACTCTGGACACCACAGTCACGAATTTGGCTTTGCCATATCCATGGTATGGTGTGATCCTCTCCTAACGCGCCACTCGTGGAGTAAAGACTTACTATCGGTTACACGGAAGAGCAGCAACTTGATTGCCCGCACCGGCAGTTGCATGAGCATAAGGCTGGCATTGTGCTGCATTTTACAATCCGGGCGCTTGCCCGAGCCTAGTCGTCTTGTGTAGCAGGGAATTGGGCGCGAAATCCTAGTGCTGTCCATTCCTGGCCGAGCCTAACTTCTATTGAGACAACGAACACGCTACTGCAGCTCCTGTTCGTGGGTCGTAGCCTACAACTAGCTCCGACTATGCAGAGATGAACTGTGCTTTTCCCACGTTCATACAGCTTTTGGAGACCTTGTCAGGCTGAAAATGGGGGTTCGGGCCATTAGGATGCCGAGATCCAGGTTTTCGGCGGCGACACCCACACAATCACACACGGAGTCGGTCGCCACCGTATTCGAGCCCAACACTAATCTTCCCGAAATGCTATTCTGAGCAGTCCAAGCCATTTTGACGGACTGGCACACATACATACAGTCAGCCTCGATTTACCGGTATGACGATCCTGACACGAGGAGCATTCACAAGTCTCCCGGGCTGATCGACTATGCGCATACCGCTTCCGTTGACGAACTATAGGAATATCGTCTTGACAAATATATAGATCCCGAGGAGTTCACTTGAGAGAAAGTTGCTCTTCTCTACTTTAACGGACCGCGAGCCCGACGGATGAATCGATAGAATACGCATCAGAAGCTGATACATATGGCCGAAAGGCATGCTAGGTGAAAAGAAAGTGTAATCTTCACCGAGACTGCGCTTGCCATTCCCCATCCAATCAAATCTAAACTTTTCCAAAACTTTCCCTGTCACCTCCCCTGTCATGTTGCTTTGGGCGGCAGATCTGACAGTCAGATGATCCATGTCCGCATCCCCGGATCGGAATACTAAGCCTTTAAGCCCGCGCTAACTCCGCCCAAACCACTTTATCACAACCCTGGCCTTCATCTGCATATGCCAGCTCTGCTGCAGTCTCTCATACCTGCTGAAATTGCCTTTTCTTCGAGACGATTCTCCGGCCCTAAAGCATATTAGCTGCATTTCACCACAATCATGTCATTTTTTAGGGCCAGCTCGCGGGATTTGCAGAGTCGCCAACGGTCAGTCAAAGTGAGTCGGCCCTGAACAATGACATGCGGGATGCGCAGAGTCGCCAAGATTCAACAAACTTTCAAACTTCACAACAACGCATGTCATTCTTCAGGGCCGACTTGAGCCGCGCTGCTTGAATGTTAGCGGTTCTGCGCACCCAGTCGCAGTACCTGCTACATCAAGATGCAAACACCCGAAGATCATGCCTTGCTGAATGTCACAGTACATTAGCTCGGGCCACAAAGGGTCTCGATAGCTTCGTATGACATACCACGAGGCTGGAAAACCTCGTTCGGTCTCATCGGGACAGTCATACTCGCTGCTCGCGAAATGCGCTGCGTCCGCAGCGCTTCCGACCATTTGGGCCCGTAAGCGAAAATCAAGCTTTCACATGCCCACACAGACATACCTATCTACACATCGATGGCGATTTCATCGGGTCGGGACAGACATACTTAGACAGTCGTCTCGGCTCGGGTACAATTTCGAGTACAGTAGTGCTTAGTCACGCAACTAAACTGCAAAAGCACCGTCTTGGGTCTTGGAGATCTGATTAGTCTCCACAACTAGCGCACAGACAACGTGTCTCCACACCCGCAACAAGGCATCGTCCGCGGACCAGCCCCTGGGGCTTGCTCACAGCCTCAACACATGCGACCCCTGCCCCAGTCAGCATCGTTTCAGTTACACAACGTGGATCGAAATAGCTGCATGCCCAGTCAAAGCGCCTCCAACACGGGACGAGAACGATCCAAAATCCACACCACCATGCATCTTGCCGGCTTGTAAATCGCCCAAACTGGTGGCTCGGCCGTCTATCGTGGCGTTATTTGCAAGAAAATTTCGTGACGGAGCTTGTTTAGACCACCAGCTTGCAGTAGCTGACTTGAGAAACGGGTATCCGGGGTGTCCACTGACGCGTATCCCGTATTTCTGCGCGATGCATCTGGGCATGCATCTTTCCTTTAGCTTCTCCATTAGCTTCCCCGCGAGGCTGGAGGGGAACGTGCAGTTGGTGGATGTCTTTACCTCGATCTGCTCCGGACTAACGTCCCGCACCAAATGTGTTTATTGACATGGCCGCCAGCGGCAGCCATGAATCGTGCCGTCCTCGGGCCACTAGCCCGCTCTAAGTACGAGGAATTTGTTCGGATGAGGCCGCGTGGTCTACAATCAACATCCTATACCGATCGCAACAAGAGATTAACTGGCAGTTTCAAAGCCGACGGCAATTGTTGTGAGTAACCCAGGGATTGTTTCGCTCCATCACATGGGATAAATCCAAGGAATTCAACCGGTCGGTAGATGTGTCTTGGCACGTGGACCCGCCAAGTTAAAGTGCATGGCATCTCGCGACATCCAGCCTTGCAAAGGGAAATTGAGCCAGTTAGCTTACCGCCATGGAACACACGGCAACCACGTCAGACTTCAGCCGCTCAATGATTGCACGCAGGGAGAATTGGTGTAGACTAGGTTCCCCAGCTTTTCGACTCTAGGCTAAATGCGACCTTAGTCAACATTGTGGCATTGCTTTTGCAAGTCAGCAAGTGACATACACCAGGGCTGAGCTGAAGCAGCGGATGGGGAGCATCAAGTCGTACGATGTCGCGTAACGGTGGGGCAGAGAGGCCAGGGACCAAAGACTAAGCGCCCGTGGAGCCTCGCATCCTCGGGCTAGAAAACTCGCCCGAAAGAGAAAAGCAAAGCCACACACCTTGGCCTGTATCCTACTCGGTCCTGCAGCCTCTAGCCTCCGTTGTGTGAGATGTGGCAATTATCGCCACAGCACCGGTGGTAGAGCATGTTGGAAAAGCTTGTTCTCTTGATTGCGTGCTGACGCAGCTTCATGTCGTGATGGCTTCGTCCGTGGCCTAGGTTAATCGTACCACACGGGAAGCAAAGCTGAAGATTTGCAAAGGAAGCTGAGCTAGAGTTTCCGAGATGAGTGAATTCCCACATGAAAATTGATTTTCTTTTCTTTTATCGCTTTCGGTCTCCTCCATTGCCTTTGCCTCCACCAAGATTCTCGTTTACATCCGTAGTCTCTACGACCTTGTCACAGTACTCCACCCAACCATCTAATTCCATCTTCTTCAACAAGGTGCTGAAGCCTTGGCTCCCATCGCCTTTCCCATTCGTTGCACAGAATTCTCCCACTACATCCTCCTTCAGCCCTTGCTCCGCCCCAGCACCGTCTGGATACTCGATGTGAAACACAGGCTTGCCAGCAGCGATGAAAGGCGCAAAGGTAGCGCATTCGGAGTACTTGACACACTGCTCATTGACCGAGAAGTGGACCAGGGGTAGCACAGCTGGAATGATGTCACCGGCGTTTTTGAGACCGAGGGCAAGCTTCAGGGGCGCAGTGATCGACGAGAGGTACTCCACGTAGTTGATGGAGTCATTCGACGTCAGCCCGAGACCGTTATCGTTTTGCTATTCCGGAAACCCCGTTAGCCCGCTTCCTTCTCTCCGAAATAGCAGTAAAAACAAAGATTCCGACGCTTCCCATGACGTTAGACCCGTAGAATGTAAAGAAGAAACTCACATATGCGTCCACGTTATCGGGATCGACACCGTCACATCCCTTTTCGACGGCCATTTTCATCCTCTCCTTCATGATGCGTCGCACATTATCGCTGCTGAGCTTCAACCATTTTTCGCCGGGCCAGCCATCGAGATTGTGTCCGAGATCCTCTGGCTTGAACTCGCTTGCATCAGGTCGCCAGTTTTCGTAGCTCCCCGCGCTGAAATAACATATCACTTTCTTGCCCAGTGCGTGCAGCTGCTGGATAGTTTCCTTTGGGGTATCGAAGAGATCAATATCGAAGATGGATACATCAGGCGTGGTGTTTGAAGCGTCCTTGTCCAGCACAGGCGGATGGTTGAGGATGATTTGCCATGTCGACGATACGGCGGGTGTCCAGGGAACTGTCGAGTTCGGAGATGGAAGCGGGGTTAGCGTGGAGGTAGGAGGAGAGGAGCTATTGTCGTCTCCGCTTCCTCCGAGCGTCAGACCCAGACCAAGACCTAGCGCTAGGGCTAGAACGATGATGACGAGGGGAAGGACGATGAGAAGGAGTTTTCGGCGCAGACTCCATGGTCGGCGTGCTGCAGGTTTGGCGTCCATTGTTGCAGAAACTTTGCCGCTCCTCTCGCTGCTTGCTGCTGGGGGTGAGGGGCAAAATCAATGGAGAGGGGGTGGCCTCGGGACGATTACAAGTGGAAATAGACGACGATGTCGTGAGGCATGCAACAAGGTCGACTACGCATGACGATGATGCTAACAAGCCACCACATGTGCAGAGGAACAACGTCTTCTTTTGACACGTTCTAGACGATACGATGGCGTGAGCTGAGAAACTCAGGAATCAATAGTTCGAAAAAGTCGCGAGGAGAGAGGCGACGAGAAAAGCGGCGCAGACCAATGGATGCCTACATGCAGGCCCGCAATGGCAAACATATGCGGCGTCTGCATGTGTCGTCAATATAAAACTGCAAGGCGTGCGGCTGGCTTGGATTAGCGCTGAGGTAGCAATATTGCGGCTGTGGCGCGCCTGAGGGGGAGGGGCGCAGTTCAAACGGCGAAGAAGTCTCAGCCCCCGCCCCCTCTCCAAACCCAACACATCACAACACTTCACAACACATAGTGCATAACTACATCCTTTATAAGATCTTCAATACTCGTTTACTTAACATTGGCTGACCGGAATAACAGGGGATGTCGTGCGACATTTAAAAAATGTCACTGGGGGAGCAACGTGGCAAGTTTCACGTAATCAGGCGGCCGCCAAATCCAAAGGCGCTGCTAGTCCCCGTACCTTGGTGACGCTTGAGCTCGTATTCACCCGTACATAAGCCGTCGTGTTGGTGTTGGTGGATGTGGGGTTGAGCGGCGCTTACGGTTTGTGCACCCCTGAGGCAGCTAGCGCCTTGTAGGTACTTACATGTATGCAGGGTCTGAGAGAAAGTCATGGTTGCCAAGATCTGCCTTCTCAACAACTCAATCACATTTCATTGGCATACAAAGTTCGTGGGGCAGAGACGAAATCAATTGGATAAGCACCATCTATGGAAATGATACTAAATTTAGATACGAAGAAACTTGAAGCGCGACCTTGACGATGCAGTGCTTTTTGGTGGTGGCGATGGCCCCTACAGTTGTAGTGCCGAAGACAACTTGTACTGCCTGCTTGCGCCACTCATTGTCACCCACAAGGTGAGTGGGTCGCTCCCAACCTGTTCTTTAGTCGCACCAGTGGTGTCAGAAATAGGTCCTGGCACCGTGATGGGAATCGTGGTTCCGCACTTGTTGCCGCCAGCGGTGTACACGTTGACCGAAGTGACACTAGCGCCATCGGCTGAGGTGGTCCATGTCATGCTAGGGCGGCACAGGTCTCGAGTCTGTCGGTTGATGAACTGCTGTGTCATGTCATCGTGTTTGAGCGTCCTGAACGGCCAGGTAGTACTGCATTCCGTTAGCGCATATCTTGGGAATCCATATCGGGTGAGCTTACAGGCGCATCATCTCGGCAGTGATGACCTCGACCCATGTCATGAGCAGGGAGTATTGTCCCGATTTGCCGTTTACGGTAGTCGATGGGACATCGCTGACGCGCATGTTGGCTTGGTGGAACATGTAACTATGCACGTTTAGCAAGGTATCTTCAGGTGGACATGGTAACCTACGGGTCCCAGTGGAGGCCAAACAGGTTGGTCATGGCAGTGTTTCGCGTGTTTGTGAGCAGATCATCGAAAGTTCCCTTTCCAGCAGAAGTGTCGATCCACTCTTGCAGCGTACAGGCCGGAAGATCGCAGTTGTAGTAAATGACTGAAGCCCATCGCGGCATGACGATGAGCCCAGCGTAGCCGTTGTTTGCAACGTTGGTGGTCAATGGCCAGAAAGTGCTCTGTGTGTTGCGGAGCGGTGGTCGAGTGTTGTCTCCAACTACGTTGTTGATGCCATTGTCCATCCACGCCTTGATAACGTCTGCGTTGTGGAGACCAGTGATCGCAGGCGGGATGATGCCGTTGGGGCTCCAGCGCTTGGCGGCATCAAGTCCAACCTGCTTCAGCCATGCCTGGTTAAAGGTGATCTCTTTGGACGCGTCCGAGTATGTGGCGTTAGTCAAATCCATGTGTGAACTATATAAAGTTAGAGGTGCAGAAAATCGGGCCGAAGAGGACGTACAATGTATGCGAGATGTGCGCAAACGCGTCGCGCTGGCTTGCGACTGCGAACCAGTTCTCCAATGCATCGAGCTTCGCACATTCAAGGCTCCAAGTGTACTGAGTAGGCGTGGTAGGCCAGATGTTGACGCCTGTGCCAGGTGGCTTCTGGTACTCTGGGCTACCGTCCTTCTGTTCCGCATACTCGATAGCGTTGCTAGGCGAGCATACCGTCTGACCCTTGGTAGTTTCCACACTAGCTTCAATATCACCGTTACCGTTGTGTCCAATCTCGACGAAGTAATCAGAACCAGCAGGCATCCTCGCGTTGAGGCCAGCCTGCCATTGGACGTGCACTGAAAGATCCTCTGGCTTGACACGGAAGATCTGGCCCTGTGGCCTGTAAAGCTCAGTCTCCAGGAACATGTCATCCACTTGTGTGCTCAGGTAAATTCTCCGAAAGCCAACATAAAGACCCCTGGTGATCCAAGTGATCCATGCGTGCTGCAAGATGTTGCTAGAGGGCGCCCAGTCTAACGCAAAAGGCAAGAACCACACCATCTGCTGACGGGCGCCAATTTGGTTTATAACAGCAGCGGATCCACCGACTGAGAACTTCGCCACTTCCCACGCAATTGAAGCGTTCACAATAGTTGCGGGAGAGTGGTAAATGCTTGCAATACTGACGGGAACATTTCTATCGGCCTTGTGAGCTACGTATCGATGAAGAGTTCGCGAAAACTTACGCCTTGAGATTGGCAGATGGAAATCCAGACATGTTCGTGAAGGACACTGGCTCGTCGTTCAAGTTGCCACCATTGGGAGAAACCCCAAAGTCGGCCGTAGGATACACATCCAAGCGGACCATGCGCACACCAAAATTGGTCTGGTAGGCGTACAATTGGCTCCATTGCGCATCTGTGAGTGCGCTGTAGTACAGGTCATTGTAGTTGTATCCCACTTCGCTTATGGTAATAATACCACCATAGTTTCCGTTCGTAACCGTAGAGTTGAGCAGAGGTAGGTTGGCTATGCCAGCCTGTGGGACAGTGAGGATCTCGTAGGGGATACCATATCCTTGGAGACCAAGTGCAGCACCATTGGTAGCAGATGTTGTATCGCGCGCAATGATTAGGATTGTGCTAGATACAGTAGCGCTACCCACGTATGCCGAGACATGCTGCAGGAAGAGAGAGAAGGAAGAGAGCGCGCATACTCGCAGCAACGATGAGAACGTCATGATGAGACGCGAAGTAAACAGCGTAAGATGGAACATTCCCCTAGGAACCTGGACGTCTTAATAAAGAAGTCTCGGCAGCGAACATGTTATAGGCTGCCAGGTCGTCAGTGGTCCAGATGCGGAAAAAGTCCATGAGACTATCGATTTCCACGTGAATTCTCAGCTGAACAGCTCACCTGGGCTTGACTTTCAAGGCGTTCAGTGAGTGGCGTGCGCGGTGTGGAACTCCATCAGACGTCTTGGAGAATTATTGCCGTGTGCTGCTGGGAGGCGTTGCATACGAAACTTGCCTTAAAGCCATATAGGAAACAAGGTTCTTGGCGGATCCTTGCACACACACATAGCCGTGAAGAAGCAATCTACCACGTGATACCAATGTAGACCGAACATCTCTCGCATATTGATGTATCGGTACTCAGGACTTGAGACTCCCTCTGAAGGCATCAGCCGCACGTCTATGAGGCGCACGACAAAAGTCTGGGCAGTTGTGTAAGGCCCCAATGAATACGATAGAGTGTGGATATCGTGGGCAAACTCGGCTGGTGCTTTTCAGCCAGCTTACACTAAAGGTCTCGTTTGGGGACAGTGTTCCGATATTGCGTGAGTAATTATGGCCCCTGGACCTCGTATGCAAGCGATGCATTACAGTGCATTAGCCTCGGGGTCGCGCCCGACAAGGTGCCGGGATAGATGAGGATCATATCAAAACGGTAGTGCGGAGGAAAGTTAGGCTAAAGGCGAGCCCGTGCCCGAGCCCGGATGAACGTCGGAAAGAGAGAAGATTGTCGTGCACGGACATGCTGCACGAACCCTGACCCTTCAGCCTCGTCACGTCTTCACTCCTTCCACCACTTACCGCCCACATCTCCCATCATGCGTTCTCTTACCTAGTACCAATATAGCCAAAGCTCGCTGTTCGGAATAGATGAGCATGGACCCGCCGGGCGGGTTTAGTGTGGGCTGTCATCACAGCTGCCAATGTATGTACGGGGCAAAGGCTTCGTGTCGGAAACCGCGCACCCATGACTGCCGTTCCATTGCTATTCATGGCAACCGAGAGGTGTACGAGCTGGTTTGAAGGCTTCTCGAAGCATGTCTGTGCTGCACTTTACCGCTTGCCTGCAGTGGTGGAGCTTCTACCACAGTTGGCTATCCACTCTGTCTGCTAACGCAATGCGCAGATCGTCAGCTAATACCTGATTGCAATTAACGTAAGGCGATGTGTGCTTCCTTTGGTTGTCTGGTTGTTTAGGAGGCTGACGAGTCTGCTATTTCACACATTACCCTAGTCATCTTACCCTTAGACATTACTTCGATTCAACTATTCTGAATTTTTTTATGGACCATCTTATCGTTATCATGTTTTACATGCTCTGATTAATTTCTTTCACCCATGGTACTGCCTATGCCAAGTTGAGCCCACCTGCGGAGTTACGTTTGGGAACTCCTGCCATCGTGCCGCGCCCTTGGATCCCGGCAAGTTAGCAAAAATGCCCCGACCAGAGATCCTAGGTATTGAGGCCTTCCGTCATGGGCCATCACTTCACGGGTGGTGGTGGGAATGGACGCTCATTGCCATCATCGGCGCCAGCGGTCTCATTGGTATTATCACAGTGCTGTGGCATGCGTACCGTATCCTCAGTAGTTTCCTCAAGGTACGATTCGTACACGATTGCTGTATCCTCAAGGCTAACGGAAGTAATAGAGAAGAGCCGACCCCGATAACTTGCCGCGATCCGTACAAGAACGTATTCAGCTTCTATGCAACGATTCGAGCGTCGTGCGCAAATCCCACGTCCTTCCCACCAAGCTAGCATCGTTTGGTGTATACCTAGGCCAATTGAGTACTCCCGCCACACAAGAAGAAATCAGTATACTATCGCAATGGGAGGCTGTGGTGCTGGATCACTCCCAACCTGGGGTTTTGGAGGCTGTCAGCGATGAGAGTATTCCTATGGGACCGCACATCATCGCGCGGTTGGACCTTAGCAAAGTCATCACCTTCTCAGCCATGGAATTTGAATCGGAAATGTCGCGCGCGATATATGTACTTTCGTCGACTGTTCAACAGACTTTGCGACAGGCGGACCAAAAGAGATACTTTACTGGCGTCTTGGTAGCGGGGTGGCGCGACTGCGTTTCTGTGCCTCTATTGAATGGCCTGACAAAGCTTCTTTCTGCATATGGCTTGGATATATACCTCGAGATCGGAGCTCCAGACTTCCTGGATGGTGTCCGCAAACTCGACATCGGGCTATTTGCCGGTATGGTAGTGCGGAATGGTACAATTATGTCCAATGGAGATCGCCGCGATTTCTTCGCCATGGACAAGATGAAGACCACCACGAAATCATTTGTTTCGCAAGCCTGCCAGCGCCCTTTCGTCACCATGATGTGGGACACGATCGACGACAACGCCGAGCTCTCGCATGCCGTAGTTAGAAGAGCACACATGTGGTGCAGCTATCATGGCGCGATTCCGTACTTCCCACGACAACGCGCTTTGACAAACATTGATGAAGTTCGCCCCTGCGATGAGCCTTTGGCAGCCTTCCAGTGGTTGAAGGATCGTAGAGTCATGGACGTTCACGACAACTACCGAGCCGCACGCACAGTAAGTGCAAACCTCTAAGCATCTGGAGACCTTTCTAACTCTATACAGCTTTCCCCGGGGTTTTCGAGCATCATTGATGACTATCTGCCTTTGCAAAAGATCTTTCCCTTTCTGGCCGATGCACTTGCCAATCTAGATGGATCGGAGTCTGAAGATGACGATGCTTCCAGTACCTCTACGCTTACCGTGCACTACCCTGAGATTGACGAAAATGGAGCATTAGTTCAGCGAGAACCCACATCGCCTGGATCGTCGCTGGATTGGTCCGTAGCCATGGAAAAGAAGGCGGATAACCCACTCTCTTGCGCTTACGATGGAACACTATATACATCACTCGGATGCTTTCCCATTGGTCTGGATGCTTCCAAGACAGACTTCGATCGCGTTCTCGTCTCGCAACGGCGTCTACGCGACCTAAAACTACTGGTCAGGGCCACCTCCCAGCAACTCAAGGCCGCCGCAAAAGTTCTTAGTGGCTATTGCCACAGCAGCAGTCACTTCCTTGACCTAGTGCCTACCTCAAGACAAGCCATCTCGAACCTTGCGCATGTCCTATCCCACACCAACGACGATGCCAACGACCCGTATCAACTACAAGTCTACACTGCGCTCGATTCAGGGTTTCACACCCCTAGTGGCGCCCAGTTTTGGTCAGTATGGGAGGTTGAGCCAAGAACCAAGGCTATCATCATGTACATCTCCAAGTCAGTGCAGGATGTCAATACTGTCGTGCTCCACACACATCTGAGCAGGCTTGGATTCTCCAGATACCATTGCCTCCTCGCTGAGTACGGCCTGTCAGAGTTCACCGTGGGGTCTTTTTCGCATGAACGCCTACCCGCAAGGTTTCATCAAGACCTGGACTTGCTTTCTTCTTCGGATCTCCTATTGTACCTGCAGCACATTCACTACTCTGAGTGGGACCAAGACTGCTCTCTGGTTTCAGCTATTCGCGAGCGTTGCCAAGAGCTGCTGATCGACGTACCAACGTATCATCAATTCAAGCAGCTGAGTAACGTGGAGTACATCAGTGGCAGCATTAGCGACGAGCAATTAGTGAGCGCGAAGCTCAAATGGTATCGGGGCTCTCGTCTACCAACAATTGGTAGGTCAGACGCCCTGCAGCTGTTCAGACACGTTGCCGAGGTATTTGGCGACATCTTGTGGTCACGTGATCATGAAAGGCTTGACATCATCACTTCAGCTATAGCAAAGATCACAGGCAGAGGAAGCTTGGATTCAGCTGCCGACTTTGTTCTCTTCTGCATCTTCAGCGCCGCTAGAAAGCATGGCTTTGAAGAGGTCTACATCGAAGTGTCAGACCGGAACCCGCTCTTCAACCAGTACTCCGATCAGAGCGCGGCCTTTGCAGAACTCTTCGCGCTGGGCTCTCGATGCGAGGCGTACTTTGATATCAAACCAAGCGACATGGGCATTATACTCTCAAAAAAGCACAGAGACTACTACAACCACGAAGAACACCAGCCTCCAATGTGGATCTTCAATGCGCCGTCATTCGCTTCCGCGTATGCCGCAGCCCAGACAGACATTGATCCAGAACAGAAGCCATCTGTAATGCCTGCATACCGTCGTTTTACCTTTCTCAGCGTCTTCGCTATTCCTGCCCTCGTCGACATTATCCTTCTATCCACGACTGGACATGGACTCTATCTTAGCGTGAACATGTCTGGAGACGAGAGATACTATGCTACCCTAGCTTTGATGTGCTCTTTACTTCTCTCTGGTGCCGTAGGAACCTGGATCTCGATTGGAGGTACCTACTACCTCATCTCCATGGCGTTCTCCGCAGCCAACATGTTCGTCCTCACACGCCTGGTCGGTGGCCTCGCTTTCACCCTTGCTGGAAGTGTCATTGGATTCATCGTCATCTCAAGTGTATCGAACCCAAACAACGGAGCAGTCTTCTTCTTCTACCTGCTTGGGCTCACGACGTACTTGACTGTTCTTGCTGTCCTCTCCACGTACCAAATTCCGGGGTCCAGTTTCCTCAATGGACGTAAAATCATCATCATGGTCATTCCCACTTTGCTCATCTCCCCTCTATTGACCATCTTTATTCGGGGTCATGAAGTTATCATTTACCTGACGATTCTATACGTCTTCATTGCACTACTGATTCTTGGCACCCGACGTGTGGCGACTCAATGGGTGACTTGGTATCATAACATCAAGACCCTCAACGACGCCGATGTCAAGGAATGGTATCTAAAGAGACACATGGAAGCTGAGCGCTTAGCAGATGAGGCCCAGGCGAAGGGTATGTACACAAAAGCAATGATCAGGCTACATATGCTAACTACATGATAGCAAACCGACCGGGAAATTTGCCCGTTACTGCGAACGACTCCATGGCTGCTTCCTCGGACGTTTCGCTTCGCGCGCCAGAGATTTTTCGCAACATGAGCGAACCAGCTGTCCTTACATTATGCCGTGATGCCTTGCACGAGGCGGTATTGAAAGAAAAGGGACGCAAATTCTGGCAAAAGTCTACCGAAGACAGCTTCGTCAAGCGGCTGGCGGACTGTTGGGATTCAACACTCTTCTTGTTGGATTGGTATGCGCGCATAACGGAAACCAGACGGCCAATTCCATACAGCTCGACCTGGAACCTTGAGACACAAGTCGCGCTCGAGAGCATGCAGCAGTCGCAAAAAGGTATTCGGCTCCACAACTCTTTCATACACTGGCGTACCGCCGGCGATGAGATCTACTGCGGAATCCTTTACTTTCTGGTCGCGCTCATGGATCGATGGCTCGATCTCGTGCATGGCGGTCAGTTCGCCGGACTAGGAATTCCATTGGACGATGATATACTTCGACTATCCGTCGGCTTTGGGCTCGCATACTATCTCATTGGTGCAGTGTTGCTCGACTACAAGGCTCAACATCTACATACAATGTCGGAGCAGCTGTCACCGGTCTCGATTGAGAACTCTGAGCAGATCAAGAAAGCAAAGGCCAACGACTTGAAATTCAGGCGACACTTGTACTTCGGCACTCTGTGTCACTTTATTGGTGTACATGTGTGGGCTCTTGCTGTTTCCACTGCCCTTATCTGGGTCTTTAATGGCTCCTCACCAGGTGTGGTCTTGTTCTTGAGCTATGTCGGCGCCTACACTGGCCTACTCCTTTACCAGTACAACAAGATCTTCTCTGGCCCACATGCACTGATGCCACTTCTGGCAGCAGTAATTCTTGGCTTACTGGTTGGTAACATACTCATCGAAATCTTCCCAGGGTTCCTTTACGGCAAGATCATTGCTCTCGCCGTGTCAACTTGGACAGCAGCCCTCCTCTCGTTCCGGACGGCCAAGTTAGGCACACCTGAGGCATTCGATATTCGCATGTGGATCCTCGAGGTCCTTCCAAAGATCCGATGGACTCATAGCTCAAACAAACCGCCAGCGTCTGCGCTGGTGATCGGTTCCTCTATCATCGAGGTTTACCATGCCTACAACGGTGCCGGCAGCGACGCAGAGTTCAGTCAAAGTGAGCTTCACGCTTGTTGCAACAAACTGCGAGCTGCACCCAGGGAGAACAGGTATCGCGTAAATGCTGTTGGGCAGCCAGGTGACCAAATTACCGCGATACTCCTGTCATGTACGCACGATAATCTATCCAGACTTGCTATGCAAGCGTATCCAAACATGCCGTTCCTGGTGCAGCGCATCCTCTCAGCCTGGCGAAAGGATCTCATCCAGGTCTTCATCGTCCCAATCCGAACTATAGCAGAAGTCGCTGGTGACCTTCGAGCAATCTCGCACTCTTCAGGAGGTCGTCTGACGCTTTACATAGCTGCGGACGGAAATGGTACGAGCCTTGGGCAGACAAACGTGAGCAGCAACTGTACCATCATTGCAGAAACACTATTGCATGCTTGCTCAGAGACCATACTTGGTCTGCCACACCATCACGCAGAAATCGCTGAGTCCATGATCGCCTGCCGAGGAGATGATGGATTTTATCCCATATCCGAGTGTAGTAAACGATCAATGCCGGCTTCAAATGTAGGGGCAGATGCTGCCACGTTTGAACTGACATGCCGCAAGGAGCTGTTGCGCAACTTGTGTCTAGGATTCGACTGCGATACACAGTGGGACAGTCTTCCCCTTGAGATCCGCCGTCTTTTCCTCCGACGTTGTCTCGGTATCAGAGCACCCTATTCGAATACCGAAATGGCATGGGTCAATGGAAATGTTTCTGCTGAAAGCTCCTGTACGATACTTTCGTGCATTGCACGGTACGACCTGGGTGCTTACTTGGCTGTGACCAAATACAACTTCTTCAGGAGCCGGGGCGATCACTCTCTGTCCAAGACAGAGTACCGCCAGAGTTCAGATATCCAGGAAGCATACCACCCAGTACTGAACCAGTCGGCTGTATCATTACTTGGCATGTTCACCGAGTACATTCGCCTCCCGATCGCGTATGTATATCACTCTACAGGAACATGGGTAAAATTCTTCTTCTTGGCGTGCATGGCAGACCCTGAATACCAGCGTGAGCTGAATGGAGCTCTCTTACATTCTCCAAGTTTCGTGCAGATACCCACCACCTTCGTACTTAACGGGTTGTGGATATACAGCCGAGCTGCAATGTCAATCTTCCTACCATTCTTCTTGTATCATCACCGCCAAGATATTGCAGATCTTGCCGGAACTGTCAAAGGCAGTCTGATCATTCAGAAGAAGAACCGCTTGATTATTCAGAGCTACGGAGAAACAGAAACGGCTTTTGTGCACCCTATAGAGGATGGTGGAGTCAAGTTGACTTTCTACCAAGGTGCCCTGAAACAAGAGCCAACATCAGGTCACACACGAATCACCCAGTACGACAACAAGATGCGCATCACCTTACGCGAGGAATATAAGAATACCGCGGTGACCAATGAATTCATTTACGAGTATGGAGACAAGCAAACAAAGCGGAGATCGATGATCTCAAAAGCCCGGTCGAGCAGGATACCGCTAAGCAGGAGCTGCCGTATCGGTAGCGATGAAGGCGCCAAAGTCGTATACAACCACAAGGGTCACATTGAGTCTGGAAACTATATCAGCGAGCATAACTTGGTTCGTTTCAAATACCATTACCGGAAGAACGCAAAGTACGATGACGAACTGCTCCGCGCGGAGTTTGTGCTTCCCCACATGTCCGTCAATGTCAGTTGGTGTGCTCCTCCCGTTCGCCACGCCGAGAAGATGGAGCGTTGGATACCGACACCTCGCGTCTACGAAGCGACGTTTGTCCAGGGGCCCGACGTATACGAATGTTCTTGGTTTTACGATCACAAGTTCCACCCAACCATCACTACCAAGCTTAACGGCGAGCCGGTCGATACCCCCGATATGATCCGCTACGATTGGCTCGGCGTCCTTAAGAAGCCTACTCGATGTACCTTCGCCGACGAGAATCCCCTGCTGGCGTTCAAGACACCGACCTCAAACCTCTTGAATCAACTACTCCGTAGGAACATCAAACAGCAGGACATCTCCACATCCAGAGCTCGATCCCAGCTCTGGAAGACTTGGAAGAAGCGAAACGATCTCGATGGTGTTGTTATTCGATGGGTAGACGAGGAGCTGATTCGAAACGAGGCCCTCCTCAGGCCCTACTGGAGACGCCGTGATCGTGGAAGCCTTGTGAAAGCGGAAGACTACCTGGCGATGCATGCCGATGCCATCATGGCGAGCTCTGATTTGACTAGCGACATTAGTGCTTGGACAACTCTCGCCATCCGCATGAGCGACCTTTTCAGTTTCGGACAAGGCGGTGATGCCGTCATCTTTACCAGGACCAAGGCACTACAGCGCGATACTGACCAGAATCTACACGTTATTGCTGTCGACACCGGTACTTGGCCAAACGAAGGCGGCGGTGTGTCGGCATGCCGTCGCGACCTCATCAACAACTTGCGTACCATCAAATGGCACATGGTAGTCGAATCAGCCAATGACTTCGGTCTTCCAAAGCACCAAACCGAGGAGAATGTTGAGTCGCTCAAGATCATTCCACTATGGGGTTTGGACTTTATGCACCCTAATCACGGCATGTTCACCAACAAGCTCGACAGCGAGGTCGATCATCTCGTCAAGGCAGCTACCATCACCGATATTGAAACAAACTTCATTCCTACCTTGACTGCACTTGTTCATGGAGCCCGAGCGACCACAATGACATCAGCAGACGTCAAGCAAGCAACGCGTGCTTTGGTCAACCTCAACACGTACTTCCAAGATTCGCGGCATTGGAAGGAGGTGTGGACGAGCGATGTTGTGAAGAATGCTTGGAGGAACCTGTGGCTTGCAGACGACATTCCGAATGCGCAACCACCGTCGGAGTGGTTCCGCACTGAGCTACCAACCCTCAACCACTTTGATACTGCGCTGGAGCTGTGGTACAGATACTTGTTCATCTTCTCGATCCCCATTCCCGAAAGGATTCCGAACGTATTCCAGGCCTCTCATCACAGTGTCTCGGCTTCGTACGGTATCGTTTGCAAACTCAAGCGCAACTGCACGCTTCAGATTTGGGACCACGCGATATCCTGGAGAGAGACTAATCTCTACCTCTCCTCAGCCATGTGCACTTTGCCGCCGTTCATTCGGAATTCTCTGTTGGGTCTCATGAAGTTGACTTCGTGTCTCATCTTGCATCATGCTGATCAGATTCTTCCCTGTGCAGACTTCTTTAACCCCGGTTGGGAAGTGGAAATTGGCAGTGCCAAGGGCCAACTTACCCACCGCAATGTTTTCCGTCGAAAGGTCGATCCTATCGTGAACGGCATTCCCGACATGACCAAGTTCGCCCCTGTGACGGAGATCAAAACGAAGTCGCCAACCGTTACCATGTTGTCCCATGTCTGGTTCGCAAAGGACATCAAGACCGCTCTACTTGCGGCAGACATCATCACCAACGAGTGGGGATTCAAGGACTACAAGCTCGACATTTACGGCGCTCTCAACAAATCACCAGTCTACTCATCGGAGTGCCAGGAAATTCTTGCTTGCAAGGGCCTTGGTAAGAATGTGGCGATGCGAGGCACTGCAGACCCCGCGATGGTCCTCGCCAACACCTGGCTGTTCCTCAACTCTTCCGTCTCCGAAGGTCTACCCCTCGCACTCGGAGAGGCTGCGTTGACTGGAGCTCCTGTCGTATGCACAGATGTCGGTGCTTCACTACGTGTTCTTACTGATCCCGACGACGGCAAACGTTACAGCGAGGTTGTTGCGCCGAACGATGCATATGGTCTTGCACGTGCCCAGATTAACCTCCTTGCAATGCTCGACGAATGGGCGCAGTATGCCGACGATGAACCTGGAGTGCCGGCCCCTATCCTTCCTCACAAGCCTACACCCAGGGATGTCGAGATCATCACACGCCGCATGTACGAGAAGTCTGAGCATCGACGAAAGCTGGGCATGATGGCGAGAGGCATTGTCCAAAAGTCTTTCGGTGGTGAGCGCTATCTACGAGAGCACGAACAGATGCTCTGGATTGGTAAGGCTTCTCACGAGATGCTCGGTATCGAGAAGAGAGTACCACCCCCCAAGAACCCAGCACGTATGCTATCGCTCCGCCGTACAGTTCCGCGACAGCTGCACGTAGAAAGCACCTCGAGTCAAACGATCGACCTACAGATGGAGAAGATGATGCACCCACGCCCGTATGCTCCAGGGCGCACATCAGCCACTACATCTTTCTCATCGATATATGTTGATCAGCCAACTGCATCGTCCAGTTATTCCGACCCTCTCTGGGGGGAACACGAAGACTGGAATGCACATACAGACTCGCCGGGGTCATCAGTCGACGACGACTGGCCAGTCCCGTCTGTCGCGCGTCCAGCGAAAACATACTCCGGTGCTAGCGCGATACCCATACCACCTATGCCAACATCTACCAGAGGAAAGCAACCCGCACATTATATTCCCACCGGTCCTGAAAGAGACGGTAGCTTGATGCTCCCGGTAGCAAATCCTAAAATGGATCCGAAAAAAGCCGTGCGCATGCGGCAGAGTCTGGTTACCACCGACAGCGCAAGGAGTAGTGTTAGAACGAGAAGTCATTTGCATGAGGTGGAGGTTGCCGAGTATGGCAACGTAGATGGGCGGCTGTAAGGGTTGCGGATTGAAGATTTTCATCGGTTTTAGAGCGATTAGGTGCACGGAGTTTGCTGCTTTGGGGCTTAATTTCTTTTCTCTTGCATCTATATTCAAAAGCGCATTGTCTATATAGCGAAATTGCTCTTGCACATATCCAAGTAGAAAGGAAAAAATTCTTTGTAATCAATTAGATGAATCTGTGAGTCATACTGCAATGACGACCTTCTACAACTCGCATGTTCAACATCTTACCACCTGGGTGATATGAGATATTTGATATCTTAATACACAAAAGGTGCTGTAGGCGCCAGATACGACTATCAGGGGTGGGATAACCGGGTTTTACTGATATTGTCGCTGTCAAGTATTTCCCTGGTGTTACTCTACCATTACTACGTCGTACATTCCTCTACCAACAGCCCCCTTCATCGGTCTACCGAAATTGGTTGATCAGATGTGATGGGTCCTTAGTCTTGGATCGTGTTCTCATACCGTGAGACGCTGCCGCAGCCCTGCGCAGGGGTTGGATCGTGGCGATTACTGATGGATGTTGTATGTGGGAGAACAGAGCAGAAAAGAGGCAGAAAGTTGTTGTATTGAGAGAGCTACATGAAGCGATTATATACACAACTAAGATGAGTAAGCAGGTGACGAGGAGTCACGTGAGATACAGTTCACAGTGTACCAGGTGAACCGAGGTGCCAGGCTGACAATGGACATATGATCCAATGTACGAGACAACCCCATGGATGGCGATTCTGGCTCATCCGGTTCCTCTTCGGTGAGGGAGCCATGATCCGGAAACATATTGGCCTTGTCCCTAGTCTGCGTTGCAAGCATCTGAGGCCGCGTGTTCGGGGTTTCGTCATCAGTCCCTTGTGATTCTTCTTCTACATATGCTTTGTCTTCCGTCCAGTCCACAGTCTTATCAAGAGTGCTTTGCTCAATCCTCCATTCTGATTTATCGTCGCCGGAAACTCGACGAATCAAATACAGAATGGCTAGACGAACGCTTATCTTCTCCAGTTTGTTTGGAGTGGAAATGCTCTCAATAACACTTTGCGTATGCCTGATTGGCTGCGAGTAGTGTAAAGCCAGTTGCCCGTCCGATTGAATGACAACCTTCAGAAATACAGTCTCAAGGTAAGTCGACACGAAGCCGAATCGTAGGCCGCGTGCTTTCATATTCCGAGCCACTTGCCCTAGAATAGCTGCTAGTATGCCCCTGTCTTTCAATGAACATTTGAGAGAACTAACCAAATATATGGCGTTTGGTTCCACAGTCTTGCAAAGAGTCATCTTCATACCAAAGCCCTGAGATGTTACAGGTTGTAAAGAATTTCATCTCTCCTATCATGCGTTCCTCCTGGTTATCTCCGTCTCCTGGGGTCATTACCGAGACATATGGCTTGTATCGGAAGCGAAAGCCCTTATTCACAATCTTTGCAATACCAATGCCGATGTTGTCAGCCAGTGGCAAGCTCTTGAGAGGCTTGGCATCTTCTGTTTCAGGATTATATGAGTCGAATAGTTGCCTGACTGCGGCTTTGGTCCTTCTAACAGCATCGTGCTGGAATAGTGGAAGAACCCCGTATTCATCGGATATCTGGATTTGATTTCTGAGGTCGGCAAAATCGGGATCCCATGCCTGAATACCTACTAGATTCAGCCCAGCTGCAACATTGTTGCATCTATCAAATGCGTTTTGCACGGCAGGGTTGTAGTATAACTGGGCCACATCCTTCTCGAAAGTGACCCACTCTTTCAAGTCGCCAACAAACACGTCACGAAGATCGCTTGTCGAGACCATCTCATCAGGTCCGCCGTTATGGAGATCAAGTAATCTCCCCTCAATGATCTGCCTCGGATTGTGGCAAAACTCCTTGGGGATAACGCTAAGTTCTGGGAATATGGGAGTCGCATATTCCGGTTCCTTGGTATCGGTTGAGTCCATTGATGTAGGCAGCACTAAGACTTGCGGGAGTTGACTCGCGGTTGAGTGTTGGGTTGATACAGAACGTAGCTCTAGTTTCCCAAGATCTACAACATAACATGCCCGTGCGCGTGACGCTCGGGTTCGCGTGACGCTCCGGCGAACAACATCATAACCTCAGCAAACATGAGGTTGTTGAGCCACCCACAACAGGTAGTATTATAAGATTTTGTAGCGGAGTAGTAAAAAGATGTTTGCGATCAATTTGTACTATCTGAATTTATTTGGGAGGTGAACGTTGCGCCCACGTGATGTGGTTTTAGTTGGGGGCAGCGATAGCTCTAGTGCAGCAGTATTACCACTTACAGCAGCCATAACACGCTGCCTACTACGTTTTTTTAGAGTAGGTTTCTTTGAGGCTAGCCTCTTACCTCTTTAGGATAATTGTAGCGCTTTTATAGCGTTTGCAGCATCTCTCTGTTGCTGTTTCTTACGCCGAGCGTAAGCAAGTCTCTTAGCCTTCTCAGCTCTCTCCTTTTCCCTCACCACCTTAGCTCTCTCTCGCTCCTCACGCTTCTCCTCTATCTGTAACTGTTTAAGATGCTTAGTATTATCTCTCTACTTCTTACGCTGAAGCTTTTGAAGGTGCTCCTCCTCCTCCTTTCGCTGTATTACTGCTGCTCGATCACGTGCTCTCTGAACTGTCCTTAGAGAGTACAAAACAGCGCCACCATAATACTCTCCTAACTGCCTTAGTAGGAGAGCTTTACTGTGCTTCTTCCTCTTCTTCTTGGTCTTAAGAGCAGCTTTAAGACCCTTATTTTCATAGTGAAGGAGCTCATTTTAGACTTAAAGATAGTGAAGGGAAGTAGAGAGCTGCTTTGCTTTGTCACTGTTGCTATCTTCAACAGCTAAGCGCATAAGCTGTTCTATATAAATCTAATCACTTAGAGAGGGGCATGATAAAGAGCTCTCGCCCCTAACTAACTGTGTTAGAGTATTAGAGAACCTCTTTAATGTAACGTTGGCGTTCATAGGCTAGATGTTAGTAGCTTTAAAGCTCTTAATAATAGTCTCTTTCTTAAAGGAGGTGATCTAGGCACCCTAAAACAATAGGAATGTTGGTAGGCCTTGTACGATCGTACGGGGTGAATAACAACAACGAAGTTCTTCTGGTGACTGGTATTGGTATTCTACGAACATAGCTGCTACGAAGGTACACCTACGCTCTGCGCAAGGTGGGCCTAAGTCGGGCCGAAGTGTCAAGCAGCCGACGTCTCTACCGATACTCACGATCCGACAAGGAAGAAGTCTTCTTTCTTAATAGCTAAGTGCCTAAGAGCGTGTTATTAATAATAAGCTAGTTCAGCTAAGTAAGATGATGAGAGAGGCTTAAACATCACTATATTAAGGGGTTAAAGCGTATAAGTTGAATAGGGAGGTGTCAAATGAGATGAGATTTTGTGGTAAACTGATGATTATTGTTTGTTCTCTGTCCGCTGCCCTCTCACGAAGTTGAGGGCTACGGGGGTATATATGTCGTTAGATTCGAGTTAGGCCAACGTAGGATTTGGGCTTTACAAAGGGGGTCTCATCCCTTACCTAGGGGCATTGAGCCCCTCGGAAGGGTTTTTACCCCTTGCCTAGAGCCGAAGTAGGATACCCCTTCCATCTGACACCTCCATAGATCTTAGGTTAACGAATTCATCTGATTCTTTCTGGCAATTGCCCTCAGGGCCGGCCCCTTTCACAGCTGTCAGAACGCAGGTCTACACCCACTACGCTATGCAATCAAAAAGGTACGTATGATCAGTGAACTCCTGATCATCGTGGTAGAATAGTATATATTGTACACCTCGCATTGCGTAGGCCTGACACCAGCACCGTTATCCACTCCCTGTTGCCATCTTAGATAGGTGCTCTAACTCCTTTCTTCACCTAAGTCTGTTTAAAGAACACCCTCTTTGTTCTACCCAGACATGTCAACAATCCGTTCAGTCAGTTTGCAACCCCTGGCTTGAATTGAACTGCAGAAAGCAGGCCGAAAAATCTCAGCAAACTGATTGAATTGTCTCTCAGCAAAGCCCGAACTGAACTAATTAGGTAACTTATTTAAACTGATCACTTTTTTACATACAAATTAGGCCTCGCTGTCGTACTAATTCCCTAAGTTATACATAACGTTAATTGCCTCGTCGCTGAATAGAGACTCTAAAGTCTCTCCTTTAACACCTAAACTATCCCGTATTATTATTATTATTATTATTGTCGGATCGTGAGTATCGGTAGAGACGTCGGCTGCTGGACACTTCGGCCCGACTTCGGCCCACCTTGCGCAAGAGCTTAGGTATACCTTCGTAGCACCTATGTTCGTAGATATCAATTAGAACCACCGAACAGAATGCATTCCTAGTTATCGTTATTTCCCTTTACGCACTTAGTGCAAAGCCAACCAACACTGATCAGTGATTGCTTGAGGCGATCACAGACAGCAAGGAAGAAGAGACAGACCGCATCTTTGACAGCCTCCCTAACGCACGACGTTATACTCCTGAGAGAAGATTCTGTGCTAAGAACAGAGCGAGGCAGAGATAACGCATAGCGATCAAAACCTCCCTCTAAGCTGCTAATCCAGGCCGAAGCTCGATTACAGCGCGTCAGCAACGCACAAAGACACACTGTTGAAATCCCGACGCGAGAAGTCTTGGGACGACTACAGCACGTCAGCAGCGCAGAGCGACAGACTATTGATATCCCGACGCGAGAAGTCTCGGGACGACTATAGTGCGTCAGCAACGCGTAGCGATTCCGTACGAGCGTCCCCGGACGATCCTATCACGTACAACCACAAGCGCTGGAACCGACCAACCAGCTAGACAAGACAAGGCAACGCGTCAATATACACCGGCACGATGGCAGGCAGCCAGAGCAACTCTGGCGATACAGACGCTGATGTTCAAGAGCAACTACTCAACTATCCATCCGAACGCAATACAAGCAAGCGCGCAGAAACTATATCCCCAGGAGCGAAGTTTACTGCTGAACACCTTATGCGACACTGTCCATACACAGTCACGTTTGACTATATCAACCCATCTCTCTGGGGTGTACCCGCACCAGAGGATGCAGACGAGACGCACGCAACAACCTGGGTCGCGAAGGCTATCCACGACTACCATGTAGGAATGGAATGGGATGAGAGACTATACTTCGACTACCAATGGGACTTTGAAGGATGGACACGAGAGCTATTCCAGAAGGTTGAGCGCACTACGCTAAGATCTCTGAAGACTGTGCTCCGGTATAGGGGAGTCTATACAGGCAAATTTCGGGCTAGAGTAGCTGATTCCCTCTTCAACTTACTAGGAGGAGAAAACGCTCCCGAATGGGACCCTGCAGAGTTCAAGGCCGAGAAGTTTGACGAACGTTCTGAGGCGTACCAGCGTCAGCAGAACGCACATCTAGCAGCCCCTATAGATAGACAAGCGCAGCAGCCACTGCAACAGACGCAGCCACTGGAACCGCTACAGCCGCAGCCACAACGTCCGTCACAGGGCGAGCAGTATAGAGTGAGACAAGGCGTTCGAAGCCACCCGCAATATCAAGAGCTACAACAACCGCCCTACGCGATCAATGCCTATGCAGGACCACAGCCTCGACAAACGGAGCAGGCTATGCAACCACAACAATGGTACCCGCAGACACAGACACGACCCCCAGCGACCGCATACCGCGAGGTGACACCTTTCCCTCAGCAACCTACAAACCGAGTACCTGACAGACCCCTTGGCCTACCACATGACCCGTACAAGACGCTACCGCCGCGATGGTCTCGCAACGATCGGCTCGAAGCCAATACGATCACGCAGTTCTCTAAGCTATGGGACAATAGCAACAAGTATACAGGGAATGCGTACGATCTCCTAGACGATAAGATTAAGATCTTCTTCAGCATCTGCTGGCAGGTAGATATCCAGGAGGAGCAGTTTCACGCAGTGTTTCCCCGTATCCTTACCGGGCGTGCAGAGACGTTCTACATACAGGTTGTAGAGAGAGATGATAGCTTTGCTGATGCGTACATGGCAATCAAAAACCACTTCGACCATGACGTCCATCACCAGCACTACTACACAGACTGGACGACTACAACCTTCGCTCGCACCCGCGCAGAGAACCCTGATAAGGGACTACACGAGGTTCTGCAGATCCTGCTTGACAAGCTGCAGCTATGCCAGCGTGCCCTTGGCAAGAACTTTGAGGGTGAGGATGCCCTCCGCACTACGGTCATCAATGCCTGCCGAGGAGTACCAGAACTTGAGATGGCACTGTTCAAGCCAGCCACAATCTGTGAAGGACTCTTCTCAGATCTACGATCCGCAGTGGAAACACACCTAGCACGGCAACACACCGCCCAGTTGGTCACAGAAGATCAATACTACCTAGACCGCCGATACAACGGCAATGGAAGGATCCGAGGTGGATCTCGAGGTGGAGGAGGATTCAGAGGCGGATCCAGAGGAGCATACCGAGGAGGCGAGCAGCGCGACGACAACGGACGAGGATTCAAGCCACGTTGGAGGAAGAAATGCTTTGTTTGCCGGAAGGAAGGATGCTGGTCTACCAACCACACAGATAAAGAGCGCAAAGATGCCCGTGCGCAGTTCTTCTCTACGCTATACTTTACAGGTGCACAGCCCCCTGAGGACTTCTCCGTACATCTTGCAGAATACGAAGGGATCGAGCACACCAGCCAGTACAATCAGAGAGGCTGGAGAGAGGAGGAAGACTGCGAGGATGACGAGGATGACGACGTCGCGGAAGCACATTCTGAACACCAGTTCTTCAAGGAGCAATGCCTTGCAGACCAGGCGTTCTTGCATCATATCTCGGGCGACGACATATACAGCCGAGACGCGCCGTCAGCACCAGCATCGCAGTTCCTGCTTGAGGACCGCTACACACGATCTGTGTACCAAGGAATCCTACCAGATACAGGCGCTGCAAACGTATCCACGGTCGGCAAGGAGCAATACCTCGCACTTACGAGAGAAGATCCGACGGTTAAGTTAGACACATCTACAGCAGGGAAAGCGTCTATTAAATTCGGAAAAGGCGAGGCTACAGCGTCGATTGGCACCGTGCAGGTCTCTACGGAGATCGGAAAAATCAACTTCGAAGTGCTCGAGGCGCCTACGCCGTTCTTGCTATGCCTTGCAGACATGGACCGCTTAAAGGTATACTTCAACAATACGACAGACGAGCTGGTTCAGGATGACGTACACATCCCGGTGATTCGCAAATGGGGACATCCTTGGTTCCATCTAAACAAGAGAGAGAGAGCAACTATGTTCCTAACGGAGACAGAATTGCGACGGCTCCATCGACGGTTTGGACACCCAGCTGTTACGCGACTAGTCAAACTCTTAAAGGATGCTGGCCATAACGACTTCGAAGAAAGAACCCTAGAAGAAGTCACTAAGTTCTGCCACCACTGCCAGCTCCACAGCTCCGCGCCGCGCCGATTCAAATTCACTCTTAAGGATGATCACCACTTCAACTATGAGATCCTGGTGGACGTAATGTACCTAAGCAACAAACCTGTACTGCATGTGGTCGATTCCTCAACAGCGTTTCAAGGCGCGAGGTTCCTCAGCGCTATCTCAGCTAAAGAAACATGGCAAGCACTGCGGATACTATGGATCGACACCTACCAGGGACCACCCGACATCATCACGCATGATGCAGGTACTAACTTCGCGAGCGCAGAGTTCCGCGCAGAAGCAAAGATCATGGGAGTCACATGCAAGCAAGTACCTACGGAGGCGCACTGGTCTATCGGCAAAACTGAGAGGTACCATGCCCCTCTACGCCGGGCATGGGACATACTCCATGCAGAACTCACTGACACTATGTCCGACGACGCGATTCTCCAGATGGCTGTGAAGGCTGTTAACGATACTGCTGGCCCTGATGGACTAGTCCCGACGTTACTAGTCTTTGGAGCGTACCCACGAATGACTGCAGAGTCACCGCCATCACCATCAATGGTCAAACGCAGCGAGGCTATTCAAAAGGCGACGAAAGCCCTGCGCAAGCTCACTGCAGAGCGCCAAGTTGCAGACGCCTTGAACACCCGCAATGGACCAGCCACTGCAGACATGCTCGCGCTCCCACTCCAGAGCGAAGTCTTAGTATGGAGAGAGAGTGATGGCTGGAATGGCCCGTACAAGATCGCCAGTACAGATGGCCACAACATCACTGTCGACATGGTTAATGGTCCAGCGACATTCAGATCAACTGTCGTTAAGCCATACTACAGACCAGACCACCTGTGGAGCGACCCTGATGCGCCACACGCGCCGAATGAGCCGAATGAGCCGCACGAGCCGATAGCAGTACCTCCGGCAGCGCAACCACGTAGAAGAGGCCGCCCTCCAGGGTCAAAGAACAAGCGGAAGGCGCACGCGTACATCACCAAGAAGGAGCAGGACGATCTTGAGCTAGCTATCAAGCTACGGAACGATGGCGTGATCACAACCTCAGGCGCCCCCTTTGAAGCGTCTGATGACCAAGAGATCAGCGACCTAGTAGGTCGTGGAGTCTTCAAGTTTGAGCAATACGACGAGAGGCTACACAGCAAGATCCGGATCTTTAAGTCACGCCTAGTACGTGAGGTCAAGGGAAAGACAACTAAGCCTTATGAGAAATCCCGTCTGGTTATCCAAGGCTACCAAGACTATGGCAAGGAGGCTATCTTAACGCAGTCGCCAACCATCCAGCGATGTAGCCAGCGCCTGATTATGTCGCTGGCGCCTGGGCTAGTACAAAGCGGCATGAGCGTTGAGCTACGTGATATTACGCAGGCATACCCACAGGCTCAGACAACACTGAAGAGGACGATACTCGCACACCTCCCTACCGAGCTGGTACATCGATATCCAGAAGGCACGATACTCCACGTGATCAAGCCACTATATGGGATCGCGGAGGCAGGAGTCCACTGGTGGACAACATATCACGGACACCACTGCAAGGAACTAGATATGTCAACATCTACGTACGACCCATGCCTGTTGATCACGAACAGCGACGACGCAGACGTCTTCGGCATCGTCGGTATGCAGACAGACGACACCCTCATGCTCGGAACGACCGCGTTCTTATCACGCGAAGAGAAAAAGATCCAGAAGGCGCAGTTTAGATCAAAACCAAAGGCTATGCTGACACCAGAGGTGCAGTTAGACTTTAATGGATGTACACTTACGATGGACGCCAGCAGAGTCTTAATCCTCAGGCAGAAAGGACAAGGAGGAAGGATCAGGCTTGTTGATATTAGGGCACCCGACCGCGCGCAACAGTACACCGAGCAACGCGCCCGCGGAGCGTACATCGCATCAACATGCCAACCAGAGGCATCATTTGATCTGTCCGTAGCTGCTCAAGCGCAGCAACCATCAGACGAGGACATTAAGGCACTCAACAAGCGCCTGAAATGGCAGATGGAGAATCTCACTCGTGGCCTACGCTACGTCACTGTCAACCTTACGGAGGCTAAGTTGATAGTCTTTGTAGACGGCTCCTTTGCCAACAACAAGGACCTCAGCTCACAGCTAGGCTTTGTCCTCATGCTCGTCAACGAGTCCATTGGCGCCAACACCTTCACAATACAAGGCAACGTGATCCACTACAGCTCTACAAAGTGCAAGCGCATCACACGGAGCGTACTGGCCTCAGAGATCTACGGCATGGTCAACGGCTTTGACATAGGCATCGCGGTTGCAACCACGCTAAGGATAGTTACAGAACGACTTGGACTACCTGCAATTCCCTTGGTTATCTGTACAGACTCGTACTCCTTGTACGAGTGCCTAGTAAAGCTTGGGACAACGAAGGAGAAGCGCCTCATGATCGATATTATGGCGCTGCGCCAATCATATGAGCGTCGCGAGATCACGGAGATCCGCTGGATCAATGGCGAAGACAATCCTGCAGACGCCTTCACGAAGGCATCGCCAAACCGCGCTCTTGAACGCTTTATTGACGGCAATAAGCTGACAGTCCGAGTAGATGGATGGGTGCAGAGGCCAACAAGCTTTGATGTTTAATGCTATACACTGTCACTACCGATACAAGCAGAGTTACTAGCTATCCAGAAAGAAAAGACTTCCAGTGTCGGATCGTGAGTATCGGTAGAGACGTCGGCTGCTGGACACTTCGGCCCGACTTCGGCCCACCTTGCGCAA
The DNA here is from genome assembly GCF_003171515.1 of Pyrenophora tritici-repentis. NCBI lineage: Eukaryota > Fungi > Ascomycota > Dothideomycetes > Pleosporales > Pleosporaceae > Pyrenophora > Pyrenophora tritici-repentis. The sequence continues at coordinate 1,205,893 of NC_089395.1, forward strand.
GAGCTTAGGTATACCTTCGTAGCACCTATGTTCGTAGATATCAATTAGAACCACCGAACAGAATGCATTCCTAGTTATCGTTATTTCCCTTTACGCACTTAGTGCAAAGCCAACCAACAATTATTCCATTAGAGTCCTTTTTCAGTCAGAGACTATGTAGGACTTTGGCCGAAGGCCGTTCTATCTTGGTTTTTCTAATTTACATGGTTTTCTGGTATGGTTCGCTAATATGGTTTTTGGCTTTTCTACAAAAGATAGCTTGTATCTGTTTGTTGCCAGGTGCTAAAGAGCAGTTTGATAAGTAGAAAGAGATGTATCAGCGGGCTCTTGTGGCAAAGGAGAGGGTTGTGGTTTTAGTTTTATACAGTGTCTCTCTGTAGGTCTTCTGGTGGCTGTCCTAGGTACCATTTTCTTGTTCCTATTCTGGTGCTAGTGATAAAAGCTAGGGTTGCTTCTATACCTATACTAGTGTGGAGTAGTAGTGGTAGTGTGACTGGGCGATGTTTGATTGTTTGTAGGAGCGTTTTTCGATGGTCTTTGTATAGATGACAGTACAGTAGTAGGTGTTCTGGCGTTTGGATGTTTTGGCAGGTGCAGCGATTCGAGTCTCGTTTCTTAAATCTCTTTAGATAGGAGTTGAAGTATCCGTGTCCTAGCTTAAGAGAGTAGAAGGCGCTAGAGGTTACTCTTTTCGTGTTCTGTGGCATTTGGATGGTTTTGCTGATTTTAAGAGGGTATTTGGCTGAGTAGGTAGCTTTGTTTAGAGCGGTTGCTCTTGCTTTGTATTTCTCATACTCTTGGCGTTGTTCCGTTTGTTGTATCCTTTTGATTGTCGTGCCTAGGTAGGCAATGCTCTTTGTTGTTGATCTGGGGTCCTCTTTGGTTGCTTCTTTTGCTAGGTAGTCTGCTCTTTCGTTTCCAACTATATCTGTGTGTCCAGGTGCCCAGAGTAGGTGGATGTTTGCTTGTTTTCGTCGGATCGTATTTGCCGCTTTTAGACATCGGAGTTGCCAATGCTGTCCTGGGTTATCTGATAGGTTTTTAAGCCTGTAGATTGCTGCTTGGTTATCTGCGTAGACCTCAAATTCCTGGTCGGTTGTAGCGTTCTTTGCTGCGTATTCGAATGCTCGTGTAATCCCTTCTAGTTCGCCGTTGTAGACTAGCTGGTATTGTCCGATATTAACTGTTTCTGAGTAGATCTCTTGCTGAGTTGAGTTGTAGACTGCTATCCCAACTCCTATTCCTTTTCCTTCTTGTGTTTGCGAGGCGTCTGAGTATATTGTCGTGTAATTGTCTAGCCTTGTTTTAATGTAGGCTTGGTGCGCATTTGCCTCCTCTTCTTTGGATTTTTGAGAGACTGTTACGGTATAGTTTAGAGTATCCCATGGCCTAAACCGGTATGGGATAGTCTGCTCTGTGTCTCTTTTGTTGTTTTTAGGAATTGCGTTAGTAATAGTTTGTAGCTGTCTGTGCTGGTTTGGTTTCTTTGAGCGTTGGAGATTAGTTGATTGGATCCGAGTTATTGCCTTTGCAATTGGATGGGTGTTGGCTAGCAGGTTTGCTCTGCTTGCGTAGTTCCGGATAGTTGAGTTAAGCCTAATTGCTGGTGGTAGTAGGCTCGCTTCGAGGCTTGTAGGGACTGTTGGTGCTGTTCTAAACACTCCTAGAGTTTTTCGACAAGCCAGGTTGTGTAGTGACTGTAGTTTCTTTGTAGCGTAGGGTTGGTTTTGCCAGTATATTTGTGCTCCGTAGTCTGACACGCTAGTTACACATGCTAAGTATAGTTGTCTAATAGCGTGTGTTGATAGGCCGAGTTCAATGTTCCCTAGTCTTCCTAGCCTGTAGAAAGCTTGTCTGGCTTGGCTTACACGTATAGACACATGTGATTTGAATGATAGTCGGTTGTCTAGATAGATACCTAGCCACTTGACAGTGTCTTTGTGTTCTATCCGGTCGTTGTTTGGGAGTATGAGGGCTCTTTCTATCCTCTCCTTCTTAGCGGTGAAGTGGATTAGCTCTGTTTTGGATGTGTCGAAGATAATGTCTAGCTGCTCTCCCTTGGCAAAGAGTGTAGCTATCTCTTTTTGCAGTGCTCTTATGTTTTTCTTTAGAGAGGTTGATGAGGTAGTAAGAGATAGGTCGTCGATATACGATAGTTGAAAGCTTTGTAAGGCTGGGAATAGGTCTCGGATATAGATAAGGAAGAAGATTGGTGATACTGGGCTGCCTTGTGGGATGCCTGCTCTAATCTTGCTAAATTCTTCAATCTTATTATCGAATGCCAGTCTTAGGGTCCTGTTGGAGAGAAAGGATTTCGCCCAGCAAATTAAGCTAATTGGGAGTCCAAGTTTCTTAAGTCGGTCTAGAAATCGGTTGTGTATGACGTGGTCAAAAGCTCCTTTGACGTCCACGAACACTGTGGAAGTAATTTGGCCTTGCTGTTTTTTGTGTTGAATCTGGTCTACTAGGAGGAGAGCGGCGTCTATTGCAGATTTCTTGTTTCTACCTCCAATTTGTGAGGAGTGTAGGAGGTTTGTGGTTTCTGCTAGACTAGCTAGTCTTTTGGCGATAATTCTCTCTAGTACCTTCCCTAGGCTGTTTAAGAGAGTAATTACTCTATAAGCTTTCGGGAGAGAGTAGTCTAGTTTGGATGGTTTTTTGAGAATTGCTCCTGTAGCTGCTTTCCAGCACCGAGGGTGGTATCCGTAATTAAACAAGATTGAGTAGGCGATGAAGAGGATCTCTGGGTTGAACTTAAACGTAGCGGTTATAATATCTTGAGTAATGGCGTCAGGCCCTGGTGTACTACTTTTAACTTTACTAGAACAGGCTTGTTCTAGCTCAGAAATTGATAGTTGCGGCCAGTCCCAAATGCTCTCTTGATAGTTTAGAAAGCTTGGTAGTTCTGCTGTTGGAGGAGGAGGGAAAAGTGCTTTTCTAAAGGCCTTGCACTTTCCTTTGAATGTTTTCTCTAGTATCTCTCCATGGATAGGTGGGATCTTTTCGACCTTTTGATCCTTTGTGTATGCCATAGCTTTGTAGATAGACTGTGGGGTTTCTTGTTCTAGAAAGCTATTCCAATGTCTCTTCTTGGCATCCTTGATTGCTCTTGCGTAGGTGTTCCGCGCTATTAAGAAGTCTTTCTTGAATAGATATGCCTCTTGGATGGACAACTGTTGCAATTGTTGTGTGTAGACTCTTTGGCAGTGAGTAAGCTCTCTTCTTAGCTTAGTAAGCTCCTGGTTCCACCAGGGTTTTGGTTTAGGACCTAGTTTGACTTTTGGGATTGCTTTGTCAGCTGCTAGTTGGATGACTTGCGTAATTGCTTCCCCTATCTCCTCTAGTTTGCTTTGAAGCTCCTGGTCCTCTTCTAGAATTAGATTCTTGCAATCTTGTTTCCTAGGGTCGTTTATCTCGCTTATGTGCTGTAGCGTGATGTTGTTTTGAATAGCCTCGTTTAGGGTTTTTTGAAAAAGTGGCCAATCCGCCTTTTTTGTGTTAAACTTGCGTTGGTTTATTGGATTGTCTACTTGGTCGGTGTCTGATCGAATTGAGAAGAGTAGGCCGTAGTGGTCAGATCCAGTCTCCGTAGTGACTTGCAAGACTGCAGCGTAACTGCGCGCTTAAAGCAGCTAAAGTATAAGTTTCAGCGCGTAACAATAGGCTTAACAACCTTAAGGATCTTGCGATCTTTTGCGGGTAATTCAGCGTTTGCGCGGTGCTAGAAATTAATAAAAAGCTTATGCTGCTGTAGTGTTTTAATATAGTTAATAACGTTAAGCAGCACGCTAAGAGGACCATCTTTACGCCACTTCTTTATAAATCTCACCTTATTGCTGAGCTCCTTAGGCGCGTTATTATACGCCTGCTAATTATTACCCCAAAGGAGCGTCTGCCCAATAAGGTTGAGTGTATAGGGACCGCAGCGGAGGCGGCGGTAGGCGGGCAAAAAGTCGTAGATCTCTGCAACTACGGCAATAGCGGTGTCGTTGTTAGCTACGTTGTTAAGTATAAAATAGCCTAACTTAGCGCTATTAATACTAAGCTGCTGTAACGTTTAGTTAACAACCTTAGCTATCTGTTACGGATCCATAGACTCGCTCGGCCCATGGCCCCTATATCGATAAGATCCTTATCTTATCGGACTAGCGCCTTGGCGCCCACAGCATAAGTTCGGGCTCACAACGTAGATAGCTCGATAGCTTGTATCTTGTCAAATCCAATCTTTCTTGATCGATCCCTCTGTCAGATATTCACTCTCATCTGGAATACTGATGAAATAGGTAATAATGGTGATGATATTGATTGTTGATTGTTTGTTGGTTCTGTCTACGGTTGTGGGCACACCTGGGGGGTGCCAAGCCTTCCTGTGATCCGATTGGCTCTCTCAGATGCCGGGTCGCGCTAGTCTAACCCAGCGTCTGTACGCTCTCATCTTCAACAGTGCTATTATCTGACACACCCCTTCAGCTTGGACGCTCTTCACGCTTGCAAGCTGGGCACTTAGTCCTACTCAAGGCTTACCACGAGATTTTCAAGTTTCTCTTGAATTTCTTCGAGCGGTGCCGAGTTTCTCGCCAGGATTTCCTTAGCGGGGACTAGTCCTAGTTGTTCTAGGAATTCTGGCCATTTGTTTGGTGGCAATGATTTGGTGAGACCGTCGGCGATCATATCCGCGGTAGGTATGTACTCTACGGAGATCCGGCCTGTCGACACCTCCTGTCTGATCCAGTGATTGTGTATGTCGACATGTCTGAGTTTGGTTTGAAGCTTTGAGACCTCCTCGGTGACTAGGCGAATAGTCTGTTTGTTGTCGCATTGAATAGTGATACTAGGGGTGTCAAGCTGGATGTTCAGCTCCTTGAGGAGACGGGACAGGAATAGAGCTTCCTTAGCCACTTGAGACAGGGCGAGAAGCTCGGCTTCTGTCGTTGATGTTGTAACAGTGTCTTGTTTGTTTGCTTTCCATGCGATGAGTCCATTAAAGAGCTTAATCGCGTAGCCTTGTGAGCTCTTCCTGTCTAGGGTATTGTCGGCAAAGGAGGCGTCGCTGGCTATCTGCAGTCCAGTGCCTCCTCCAAGTTGTAGCGCGAGGTGTTTTGTCGCTAGTAGATATAGAAGAACACGGTCGGCAGCGTTGTGGTGCTCTAGTCCTGGATTGGAGAGAAAGCGGGCGAGCCGCGACGTCGCAAAGGCGATGTCTGGTCTGGTAGTTACAGCTGCGAAGAGGAGTGAGCCTATCTTGCGCTGGTATTTGTTGATCTCTGATGGGCAGGCGAGCCCATCTCTAGGGAGTAGCTCGGCAGTCGCCATCGGCGTGTCGTGTCTAATGTCGGTACGGTCGGCCAGTCTACTGATCTTGTCTGCGTAGGCCGCCTGCGACAGTTGGATCGTCCTTGATTTGCGATCTCTGATGATCTCGACGCCGAGGAACCATTGTAGGTCATTTCCTCCTGTGAAGAGGTACTTCTCCTGTAGGCGGGCAATTGCCTGCTGGGCGGATTGCTCCATGTCTTTGTGGTATGCTAGTATGATGTCGTCCACGTAGAAGAAGATAATGATGCCGCCTTTGATGAGACAGCAGGGCTCGTGCGGTACTTCTTGGAAACCGAGTTCTTTGAGAGTGCTTGTGAACTCTTTCTGCCAGAGGAGCGGGGATATGCGCAGTCCATACAATGCCTTGTTAAGCTTGAGTATAGTACCTGGCTTCTGATGGCCGCGTGGCATTCTCATGAATACTTCTCGGTCTATTGTCGCATGCACGAAGGCGTTTGTCACGTCGTACTGTTTGAGCTCTAGGTCGTACTTTGCCGCAATTGCGGTTAGCATTCGGAACGACCGGCTTGCGAGTGTTGCCGCGTAGGTGTCTTGCGATGTGATGTTTCGCTGCTGATCACCGCGGACGACTAGTCGTGCCTTGCACTTGAGTAGTCGGTGATGCTTGTCAAGTTTGTAGGTGTATACCCACATGCAGTCCAGGATTTGTTGTCCTGTTTGCTTGATTTTCTTTATAGGGATCTCTGTCCATGAGTTCATTTGATGGTGGCTTGCCAGATGGGACTGTTCTGCTTCTTTGAATAGTTCTCCCATTGGGTGGTCCTCAAGCTTAGTTCGGCATGTTGGCAGAGGTGGTAGCTGACTGCGATGGGGCTTCAAGCCTTTGGCGAGCATTCTCACAATCGCAGCCTTGTCCATAGCTACTCCTCTGTATTCTCCAACCTTTCCGGCCTGGGTACCCGCCATGAACGCTGCTGCCCATGGGGCAGTCTTAGGGGTTCCTTGTCGATCCTTCTCATCTAGCGATGCTCCTGCCATTAGCCGCGCGAGCAACGCTGCGGGTGGCGGTGTCGCCGGAGGTGTCGGGTAGCTGTCCCGGATTTTTCTCCCTTGATAGTATCCTGGCTGGTCGCCCTCGCTGTCCTGAGCGAGTGACTCCTCCGGTGGACTGTCCTCATAGAAAGACTCCGTCTCTGGTTGCTGCGCTGGTGTTGGCAGCTCAATGGTCCTCACGTGTGTCGCGATTTCTTCTAGCGTATTGTGCATGAGGTTGTCCATTAGGTCTTCGGTTTTGCCATCGAAGATTGACTGTTCGTCGAAGACAACGTCTCTAGTGCTTATCACTTTGGCGAGTGACGGTATCCAGATTCGGTAGATGTTTGATGACCGGTATCCGACTAGGTATCCGATCCATGCCTTTGGGTCGAGGCGTTGTAGGCGCGACTTCCCTCTGTGGGTGTCGTCTGTCATGGCGAAAGCTTTGCAGCCATATGCCTTAAGATGAGTGAGGTTTGGTTTTCGGAGAGATGTGACTATTCCGTTGCTAAAAGCTACTCGTGTGAAGAAGACTTCGTATGGTGTCTTCCAGTGATTGTTGTAGTTTGGGGTTCTGTTGTAGAGATAGACTGCGGCTCGAGTGATTTCTGGCCACAATTCCCAAGAGAGATTGGCGTCAAGTCGCATTGCGCGTGCCTTCTCCTTGTTCACACCCCCTGAGCGCTCGGCTCCACCGTTTTGTGCCTGTGTGTCTGGGGCTGAGGGCTCGACTCTGATGCCCTGTGTTGCCAGCCATCGCTCGACATCTGGCTTAACAGTTGTGATCTCGTTGTCAGACTCTATGGTCTTAACGGATATATTGTAATGGTTCTTCATAAATGAGAAGAAAGTTGTGAGCAGCCGGATAATAGACTTGGCTGTCGGTTGTCGGTAAAGTATAAGTCCCATTGGAGGCCTGAGAAACGATCGGTAATGAGCATTTGGCTCTTCTCTTTTGTGATCGCCTGGACTTCGTATGTATGGAAGTCGATAGCAAGTCGCTCTCCTGGGCCTTCGTCGTTTGTTCGCGGTAGGCGTCGTATCTGTCTCTTGGACTTGGCTCTTCCGCAGGAGTCGCATTGTACTGTCGTCACCCCTTGAACTCGCACCCCCTCAGACTGCTGCACGAGATGCTCGATTGCTGCTGGTCCCGGGTGGCCGAGTCTCTTGTGCCACAGCATCGCTGAGGCCTTCTTTGGTCCTCGCTGCGTGCGTGCTGTGATGGCTTTTGTGTGGACAAATGCCTGGGCTAGAGGATTGTACTCTAATACCCACTGGCCAAAATTTTCTAAGAGGTTGCCAATAACTTGATCGTCTGGTCCTCGTAGGTTGGTTGGGTTTGATTTGGTATCCACCAGATTCCTCTCTGCCGTAGCAGTCGGAAGGACACTAGATTGCATACGATCTCTGGGCAGATTGCCACATCTCGCAGCACTAGCTTTGTTGTCCTATGCTGATGTTGCAGCGTGATGTCTGTGGTCCCGTATCCCCGTATCCAAATCTTTATACTACCAGCCCATATGTAGTCTCCTAATGATGACGGGCGGTAGTTGTATATCCGATCTGGATTGTTTGTGATGTGGCACGTCGCTCCTGAATCAAGAATGAATGATCGTGCGAGAGGGTACGTGTGCTCGGCTGTCCCACTCCGTGCGATGGTAGTGAACGCGGCGTCTACGTCCGTAATCTTTCGGCCTTCTAGTCATTCGATTGGTGACTGAGAGTACTCCGGCGTTGGTGTATGTGATTGTTTCAGAGCTGGCGTGCGTGTACGGGATCTGCATTGTCCGCGGATTAGCCCTTGCAGCTGTGTATCATTCTTACATTTAAACTGTACTAGTTCATTTGTAGCTTCATTTGGTGTCCACCACTCTGGCGCTAGGTCTGGATTGACATAGTAGCATGCTCTGAGTTCATGATATTGATAACACGCTGGGCATTTCTGCCCGGAGGTAGTCCCTTCACTTTGCGCTGAGGACCGCTTCTGTGCTGGCTTTCTCATGGCTTGTGAGGTTTGTGGTTGTTTACGAGGACGTCCCCGATACTTTGTTTGCGAGGTATTCCCCGGATTCAAGTTGGTAGATGGCGCGGTGACCCCACTGCTCGGCGTCCCGCGCAGTGGCTGGTAGGATGCACCTCCAGCGAGAGTTGTATCATCATGTGTGCTTTCATCGTAAGCTGCCATAGCTGCTTTGTGCTTCCCTGATCTAAAAAGGGGATGGTGCATCATCATGTGCTCTCGGAACCGATTCATCATCTCCTTTCGGCTCATCCCAGCTGCCCATCGTCCGTTCTCTTGGAAGTTTACGGCCCAGATAGGTGCTGTTTTCTGGACGGCCACCAGAAAGTCCTTTGACATCGCATCAAGTTGTGACACTTCTGGTACGCTGTATACTTCAGCTTCCGTGGCGGCTTGGTCATATTCCGCCAGCCACGTGTCCCATTGATTTGGGGTCCTCATTGGTTTGAGGGATGCTAGGTATCTTTCTCTAGCTCGCTCCTTCTCGGTGCGATCGCTCACTCCAACTGTAAGCTTCAAGTTTATAATCCACTCGCGAAGTGTCTTGTCTGGGAGACAGCATGTGCGTAGTAGGTGCGGTGACACGCTTGATTGAATCAGGGTCATGATGTGCTGGAAGCTTGACTGCTCCTTTTCGTATTGGTGTCGGTCGCTTTTGTACTGCTCCATCGACATGCGATAGTACTCGAGGTCTTCTTTAAACGCTTTCTGTCCGCTGTTCGATAGTTCGCTAAGTCTTCCTGGCTCTTCGATGCCAGAAGCTGCTTGGTAGTCAGCAAGGATTGGGATTCTAAGGTCGGTAGGCCTCCGGAGGGGCTGAGTAGTAGTCTTTGGGTCAATCTTATCCCAAATATTGTGTGCTATGCAACGCGCTTGCAGTTGTAGCATCCAACCGGTGTAGTCTGACTGGTCGCGTAAAGTCACGGTCGCGTCGCGGGTGGTAAATGTCGTCATTTTGGTAGGTAGGTAAAGATAGTGAGACTCTTAATTGTCAGATATTCACTCTCATCTGGAATACTGATGAAATAGGTAATAATGGTGATGATATTGATTGTTGATTGTTTGTTGGTTCTGTCTACGGTTGTGGGCACACCTGGGGGGTGCCAAGCCTTCCTGTGATCCGATTGGCTCTCTCAGATGCCGGGTCGCGCTAGTCTAACCCAGCGTCTGTACGCTCTCATCTTCAACAGTGCTATTATCTGACACCCTCACAATACCGCTGCAGGCTTTGTAATACCTAAGATAGCAGATTTTACACACAAAATATATCTTGCTGCTAAGGCGAGGGGCGGTAGAGTTAATGCGATAGCTATAGGCATAGCTCTAGCTTTTCTTATGCTTCTAGGGCGTAAGCGGTGCCCTATAACTAGGCAGCTGTTGGGAATCGAACCTGCGGTAGATAAAGCAGCTGGTTGCTGCATGCACGAGCTTGGATTACACGGCTGACTAAGCCGTGTGGTCCGAGCTCTAGCTGCTGCCTTACTGCCGACCTCCCTCCACCTCCATAGAACAACAAGAACAATCACAATCATTTCAACTCGTTGCAACGAAGGTGATTCCGATACCTTAGCCGTATCAACAGCAGCCTTAGCTAAATAATATTATCGAAGTTGTCAGCAAAACTCGTGTTAAACTCTACCGCCAGCTCCTGCTCTACTGTGCTGTTGTTATTAGCTAAAGCGACTGTAGGAGCGCGCGAGACGGCGGTAGGTGCAACAATAGCCTCCTCTAACTGCGATTCACGCAGCTTAAGGTCGAACGCGTTATCCTTAGATAGCGGTTGACTCCCTTGCTAGCTAGCAGCAAGCAGCGCGCGTGGGGAGGACAGGCGCGTTAGCGCAGGCATTGATGATGCAGGTAGTGCTTGACGCGCTAGCGTTATTAGTGCAGCTACCCGCGCGCGCTTTGTTGGGCGATTTTCTGGTGTTGCGAAGCCAAGCTGGGCTTGCCTGACCTTTTTAGTCGGTTTGGTCGTGCGCTTAGGGTGCGACATAGCGGCGTTAGGGGACAAATAGAGGAAAAAATCGTGGGTTGCTCGCATATAAAGACGCATTTTGTCAGATTGAGGCGAGGTTTTGCTCCATGATCGAGCCGATGGTGGTTGGGGAAGGACATGAGACCCCCAAACCAGGGCTAGCGCCGGGACTTAGCACTGCCAAGCCCGAGGCGAGGCCACCTCCCACAGACAGAGCCGTAGACAGACACAGAGAATACACACTTGATCCCATCCATAAAAATCTGACAATTAAGAGTCTCACTGCCTGTACCGAGTACAGAAGAGTCAATCAAAGTTACTTTATACTACAAATACCGTCAATACGACGATCCCCACGCTACAACACGTAAGCGCCGAACCGAAGAGTCATCAAAACTCATCGACAAGATGTCTGTACTATCAAACAGAGATCCAACAGTGATCCTAACGGATTATACCAATTGGGCTAAATGGTACCAACAACTACAAGCGGAATGCGCCGCATACCAAGTGTGGGAAAAGGTAGATCCAAAGCAACGTGGGATCCCTCTAATAGAACCACAACCACCACTAGCTCCACTTATCGGAAGCTATCAGCCATCAACTGCAGCGACGAATCTGCACGTTACCCAATATCGCCAAGCGATCGGCGACGATAGCGCCGAAGCGCCAGCCTACGTACCGGTACGACCCTCGGACCTCGCGACGAACGCGAAGACGTCCTATAAAGAAGATATCGATTATTACCGAATACAACTAGAAGAGTTTAAAATACTTAACCAGAGATATCAACAAGAGCGGACCGGACTTGGAAAGCTCACCGAGCACATAAGGAAGACTGTGTCACAACACCTCTTCTACAACTGCTGCAAGGCAGGTCTTTCCCATCGGCAGTGGATTGAAAACTTAGCCGCAAATGTTGGGATTGACACGAAGGAGGAACTCAAACGTGCGAGAGAACGTTACCTCGCGGCCCAAAAACCGATGAGGTTGTTAGCACAGTGGGAGACCTGGCTAACTGAGATGGACCATGCAATCACGGAAGGCAAGGCCCTTGGCATACCTGAATGCCAAGACGAAGAGTTTATCAAGGAGGATTTCGTCAAAGCAGTTCTCAAACCATCACCAGAATGGACTACCGCGTTCATGGCCGGTGGAAATAAAGACCCACGTGTCACTGTACGGATGATGATTAAACAGTTCCGAGAGTACGCCTCACTGTTGCATCCGATCAAACACAAGGTCCCGAAGGCCGCCTTTGTAGCAAGTGGACCTCAACTGAACGGCGAAGACGCAGATGACGCCGCCGAGAAGGCCCCAGGAAAGCGAGGTCGCGGCAAAAGCCGAAAGACTCCCGGACCGGGCAAGGATAGGAAACAATGCAAGGTATGCGACCAACAGCACGAACTAAAGGATTGTTGGTACGCGTTTCCGCACAACGCCCCTGTTTGGTGGAAGCCACGTGAAACACTGAAGACGATGGCTCAGCACCGAATTGATAGCGACACTGATCTCGAACAAGAGATAAGGGGAGCCAAGAGAGCTAAATTAGGGACACCCCAGATTAAGAAGTCACAGAGCACTCCGGTAGAGGATACTGTCGAGTGACCAGAAGGCCGGAACATAGGCCAGATCAACCTTATAATCTGTGCCTCATCATTTATGGCAAAGGAATCTAAGTACCCACTTCAACGCTCTTACATAATGGACTCCGGAACCACTATACACGTCGGCAACGACCTCGGACGATTCACGAATATTCGACCGCCTATGACAGGAGACTTCCTCTGGGCAGGCAATACAAGGGTGTGGATTAAGGCATACGGTTCAGTTACTCTGAGAGTAGATAGCGCAGACGGTCACCGTCTCCTCTACCTCGAGAACGTCGCCTACTGCCCTGACCTACACTGCAGTCTTGTCTCCTTCCGGATACTCCGCCGGCAAGGTCTTTGGTGGGACACCAAATCCGACCCAACAATCCTCCGACGGTCCGACGATAGCGAACTGGCAGTACTACACGAGAAGTACGGACAATGGATACTGGAACTCAATGACGCTGAGGCGCGAGCAGCGTTTTCAACGCAGCAGCCAACGCGCAGGACAGCCGTACGAAAACGAGCTGAGGCTATAGTCTGGCACAAGAGACTTGGCCACCCTGGATCCGACGCCCTAGAACACCTAGTGAACCAATCTGAGGGGGTGAAGATCGTCGGGTCCCCACAGTGAAATGCGATGCCTGTGGGATATCAAAGTCGAAGCGAATGATACGACGGACGCCCCGGACTATTTTAGAAGGTCCGGGAGAGCGAGTTGCGATCGACTTTCACGACTACGAAGCAGAAAGTACGACCAAGGAGAAGAGTCAGATGCTTATTAACTGCCGCGTTACGGGATACATATGGGATTTCTATCTTAGTGACAACCGAACGGCAAGAGTCATCCTTAAAAGCCTTAAGATGTTCGTCACCTTTATGATGAATCAATTTGGTATAACGGTAAAGGTTATTGAGACGGACAACGAGATATTTTCCGTGAAGCCAGAGGTCGCCAGATGGTGCAGAACAAGAGGTATAGTACTCGAGCCTTCCGCCCCCGATACGCAAGCGCAAAACGGAGGAGCCGAACGCTCAGGGGGTGTGGTAAAAGAAAAGGGTCGAGCAATGCGACTCGATGCACATCTGCCGTGGGACCAATGGCCGGAAATCGCCCGGACCGCCGTCTACCTACACAACAGGACGCCGAAATATCAGAACCGCTGGAGATCTCCATACGAGATGTTCTTCACGGCAATCGCTTTCCAGAATGGAGTTGTTACATCACCACGCAAGCCCAACCTGTCGCATTTACGAGCGTACGGCTGTAAGGCATTTGCGATGACGGATGACACGAAGCGAGGAAAAGGACGTCTACAGAGATTTGACCCGAAAGCCTGGATAGGGTACTTAGTTGGTTACCGTTCGACGAACATATTCCGAATTTGGGTACCATCTATAGGCAAGGTCATTAGCACTCGCGACGTTGTATTCGACGAGGAAGTCGTATATAGTGGAGAGCATAAAGAGGTTATGGACAATCTTATGCATAGCACTACAGAGGAGATAGCAGCATGGATTCGAACTATTGAACTGCCCCCTGGACCAAATCCCACACGGGAAGAACTTGGAACTTTCTACGAAGATGAGACCATTGCTAGAGCGCCGGAAAATGGGCGGCTCGAGTATGATGAGGCGGGAAGGAAGGTAGTACCTTATCCGACGCCACCACATACGCCCCCACCGGCAGCACTGCTTGCTCAAATGCTAACTAATGTGGAACACCCCTTCAGGGACGATGATACCGGAGGCTACGGCCTACAATCCGAAGAGACTGCCTACGGGAAACAAGGTCTTGACACTAGCTACGGCGAACATGGTGTACAGACTGGCGCACAGCGCGAACATGGTCTATCCGCAGGCGTTCCACGCGAACAATGCGATGCCGGAGGCTACGGCCTACAATCCGAAGAGACTGCCTACGGGAAACAAGGTCTTGACACTAGCTACGGCGAACATGGTGTACAGACTGGCGCACAGCGCGAACATGGTCTATCCGCAGGCGTTCCACGCGAACAATGCGATGCCGGAGGCTACGGCCTACAATCCGAAGAGACTGCCTACGGGAAACAAGGTCTTGACACTAGCTACGGCAAACAAGGTCTCGCGAGTGGTATCCTCCATCCGGAACACAGGATGTTGAAGGAGCCATGGGCAGCCGCCTTTATGGCAGGCACCAAGGCAGGAAACGTTCAAAACTTGGCAGGAGAGCGACTGGACAAGGCAAAGCTTGAGCGTATGATGCGAAACGGCAAGAAGCCTCATCGCAGCCAGCTGCCACCGCCTCCCCAAGCGAACGGCCTGCGAGAGGATCACGAGTTGTTCTATTTTTTCAAAGAGGCTGAGATTACACATCTCCATAGCCACAAGGAAACCAGATCCTGGTCAGAGGTCCCGGCGAAGACGGCTCGGAAGACCGACCAGCAGGTACTGGACTCAATGTGGGTATACACCTACAAATTTGACAAGCACCATCGATTCCAGAAGTGTAAGGCGCGATTGGTAGTGCGTGGAGACCAGCAACGAAATGTCACCGCACAAGAAACCTACGCTGCTACACTGGCCGGAAGATCGTTTCGGATGCTAGTGTCGATTGCGGCCCGGTTTGACCTAGAGCTGAAGCAATACGACGTATCGAACGCCTTCGTCAACGCAGATATTGATCGAACAGTGTACATGCGGATGCCCCCAGGATACAGGAAGCAGGGAACAATACTGCAACTAAACAAAGCGCTGTACGGCCTACGGATCTCGCCATTGCTCTGGCAAAGACACTTCACTGCCTTCCTTCTAGAAATCGGGTTCTCGCCAGTTCCCCACGAACCTTGCTGCATGATCCGAGACGGAGTGTTCATCTTCTTTTATGTTGATGACATTATCCTTGCCTCTTCGAAACGGCACGCGGAAGTAGCTCGGAAAGTGGAAGAGGAACTGAAACAGCGATACAACCTGACCGGAGGAAAGGATTTGCAGTGGTTTTTAGGAGTAGAAGTTATACGGGACCGAGAGAAGCGAAAGATCTGGCTGTCACAGAAAGCTTATGTTGAGAAGATTGCACGGCTGGCAACGAACAAGGACCAACGACACAACACACCAATGGCTAGAGTCGAACTAGTTGCACGTGAGGGTTTGGCGACTCCTGGAGAGATTAACTTGTATCAACGCAAGATTGGATCGTTACTCTTCGCCGCCGTCAACACCCGACCCGATGTCGCATTCCCAGTATCACGACTCGCCCGGTTCCTCACAAACCCTGGTCCACTACATCAAGAAGCCGCTGACCGAGTGCTGTTGTACCTGGAGTCAACCAAGCTTCTATCCTTATCATTCGGAGGAGACGACCAATTGGTAGTAGCTAGCGATGCATCCTTTGCGGACAACAC
The DNA here is from genome assembly GCF_003171515.1 of Pyrenophora tritici-repentis. Taxonomy (NCBI): domain Eukaryota; kingdom Fungi; phylum Ascomycota; class Dothideomycetes; order Pleosporales; family Pleosporaceae; genus Pyrenophora; species Pyrenophora tritici-repentis. Next base: position 1,221,175 of record NC_089395.1, read on the forward strand.
CGCGGATCGCAAGAGCTCCCAAGGGTACGTTATCAAGCTATTTGGAGGACTGATCGCATGGAGGGCGAACAAACAAGATACCATCACGACATCTACGACCGAAGCAGAACTCCTCGCGCTATCGCAAGTGGCTAAGGAGTCCATGTTTGTGCGGATGCTGCTAGAGGAGCTTCGGGTAGAGTTGACGGAGAAGACAATTACGATACAGTGCGATAATACGCAGACGATCCGGCTGATCAACGAGGAGATCTCTCAGCTGACGACGAAACTCCGTCACGTGGACATCCACAATCACTGGCTGAGGCAAGAGGCAAAGCGAAAGTCTATCAGAGTCGTGTATGTACCGTCTGGCGAAATGCTCGCCGATGGTTTCACGAAGACCCTGCCTGCCAACAACTGGCCCCAGTTCTTGACGCAGGTCGGACTGGTTGAAGTGAAGGAACGAGACGTAGAGGAAGCAGATCCAGAGGAAATTCTGGAGAAGATGGAAAGTCTTGTTATATAGTCCGGTATGAATGTCGCAAAGACCACTCCACCTCAGGCTGCCGAGGAGCGCCGAGCTGAGGGGGTGTGTCAGATTGAGGCGAGGTTTTGCTCCATGATCGAGCCGATGGTGGTTGGGGAAGGACATGAGACCCCCAAACCAGGGCTAGCGCCGGGACTTAGCACTGCCAAGCCCGAGGCGAGGCCACCTCCCACAGACAGAGCCGTAGACAGACACAGAGAATACACACTTGATCCCATCCATAAAAATCTGACACATTTACTAGTAGGCGTTACCGTAAAAGTGGGGTTAATTACTTCCTACAAAAAGAGGCTTACAAATTAAATTACAACACTAGAAGTTTCTAACTTTAAATAATCCCTAAACAACTGTTAAACACAATTAAGCACTCTAAGATTACAAACTATCAGGCCTTTCAGGCCATTCAATCAGGCCTTCACCCTCGGCTTGAACGGCCTGCAAAATTTAGGTGGTTCGGCTTGAATTGAACGAACTAATCACGTGTCAGGCCGAACAATCCGTTAACGGGAAACTGACGGATTGTTGACATGTCTGGTTCTACCTAATACACTAATTATAAAGCCCTTCTTATCTATATGTCAGATAGCAGGGTTACTCGACGTTGGCAGCAACCAATCATGTAGCGGTGTGAGGAGAAGAGGAGGACTGCGTTGCATTGTGTAGCTATGGAGGAACTGCAGCTATATAGGTGTGTGTGATGAGAAAGTGTGGTAGCGATAGCCGTACCCAACTCTCACCCAAGTCAGTCTTGGCAAGGCCCAAACCGTTACAGCATTTGATGGAAGCCCTGGAAAGCCAACATGTGAGAGGATTAGCCGATGGTATCGAATTTCCAGTTTGACTATCCTCATGGATCGCTCATCGCGTCTAGTCAATAGTGGAAGCAATGCAGACGCTGAAGAGCGATAGTACGGGAAGTCGCCTTCGTGCTAGCTGTACTTCATGAGTCATGCGCTGCAGTAGTCGCAGCGCTGCCTGACTCGCTTATCCAACATCCCACTTGTCCTACCAACAACAACTCTCTTTCTCCGTGATCGCAACACTGGAATGCGAATAAAAACGCTTCATTACAAGAACATACCTTGCTATATCGAATCAAAAATGTATCCCAGCCTCCGACTAACTCGCTGTCTTCTCCGACTCCAAAGTGGGCTTGACGCCAATATCGGTGCCACAACCAACATGCAGCGCAGGTCCGACGCTGAACAAGCCACTCAAAAACCGACCAACATCTCCATGCGCATCTTATCGGTTTGCCAGGAACAGACCCGTAACTATCTTTAGCTACACGTTGCCTCAATTTCTTGAAACGTCCTTTCTCAAGATGTCAAAGGCCATTCATGATGTTTGCGGAATCGACGTCTTCTTTGTCCATCACGGTTCTGTCAGGGGCCAGTGCCCAACTAGTACAAATGGCTAATCAACCATGCTTGTGTCAGCAGGAGCGACATTATCACTGCGATCTCGACTGCCATACCTCTCTACTTGCAAGATGACTGGTATCAAGTCTCTTTGAGTCATACATGGATTTCAGCACATGAGTGTCTCTGTATTCATATGCATGTATTCGCAACCCATCCTCACGTAGAATCTAGTTACAGAAGCGCATTCTTCGGCGTACGCATTCGTTATGCCAACCACGACAGCATCGACGACGTCCCACGAGCCGGAGCCATCAGACACCCGGGTCCCGTGTGCGCGAGGAGATTTCCCATCTCCTCTACAGTACCATGGCACCCATCCTTCTTGGCGTACCAAACTAAAGAACTATAGATCACCTGATCACGACGAGAGCTCTGCCGAGCTATTTCCCACTGGCCTCGCCCGGACCCCCACGTTCCTCGGGCTACCAGCCGAGCTTCGAAACAGGATCTACTCCTACCTCTTCGAATCCTCCGATTCAGTCTGTATTGCATTCCACCGTGATACTGGAAGCCGTTCATCTAAGCTCGCATTATCCTTTCGCTCAGAAACACCTTTTCCCCTTTCGCTCTTCTTAGCTTGTCGGCAAATCAATGCGGAAGCATCATCAGTCTTTTACTCGAATAACACGTTTCTGCTGCGTGTTCGGGGCAATTCACGTATCTGGGTTTGTTTCATCGATGCTTTATTGGTCTTTCTGGACCGGGTAGGGACACGAGCATGTCTCATCCGGAACTTTGCGGTCGATAACATCAACTTCTGTACGCGCATCTGCCATCGCGAATATCTGGATTGGAATAAAGAGCTGTTCGACCAGGATAGTTGTATTGTGGAAGTAACAAGTTTACTCCGCATGGTCTGGTCCCGCGGTCTACGGTTCAACGTCTCTCTCCCGGATAGCGGGACTGTTGTCACCAGATCCACAGACGTTTACAAAGCTGTCATACGAATAATTCAAGCCCTTCTAAATGGTCAGCTAGGATTGAAAGATTATGGGAGCTTAGTCTGCGGTGTTGCTGTCAGATATGATGGTTCAGGTGGTATGATCAGCTGGGGTAGCTCACCACCGCCCGGTATCTACAACGCAGCCTGGCCACGATACTATCCACACACAACTACTCCCTTCACCAATACTATCACAGGCACCGGAGATACGGAGCTCAAACTCGTTCCACGATTCACACCCACGCTGCTCAGCCTCCCCAAAAGCATACGCTCATACATCAGAGACCTCGTCGTCTTCCCCCCTGGCGAAAGCACAGAGATCAACGTCGATATCATGACGGCATTTCCACTGGGTTTACCACATGTAAACAAGCAACTTTACGCTTCGCTTTGGCCGGCGAGTTTACTAGCACATAGGAGCTACGTATTGCGGACTTGCACCACCAATACCCGCAGCGACTTCAACGGTTTTAGTAATTTACGACGCCTACTGAATAAAGCCATCACTTACACCCCACCGCATGGTACGCCCGTTGTTGTGACGCTAAAACATGGGTATCCGGGTATCGAAAAGATAATCTTGGAGTTTAATCTCAAGATAGGTGTAGAGTTTAACGACTTGAGGATTAGTATTTTACCACTGGTGAGGGAGACAAGGGGAATATTCTCTAGATACAAGGAAGTCATTGTGAGAATATGCTATGGGAATGACGTGAGGGAAAGAAGGGTCAGTTTGGAGAAGCTCAGAGGAGAAGTTCTTGGTGCGTTGGAGAGTGTATCCGTGTCGGAAGGAGACACGGAACAACATGTTTGGATTAATGGGTTAGGGGAGTTGATTGAGGTAGTCGCTGAACCGGTGGCTGGTGGATAGGCCTAGAAGTTTCTTCGTAATCACCCGAATGACTTGACTTACTTGGCATACTCATGTATAAAGGTCACTCTACGCGTCAGACATGCTTGTTAGATGCTTACCCATACTTTCAAGCATTTCATGACACCCAGGTGCATCTATTTCAGGGGCTGGAAGGAATATGAAGGCGGGGCGGGGAAGTAAGTAAACTCAAGCAAGCGTGCAAGGATGCTGAATCACACACATACATCGTATGAACCCCCTCATACCCAACACCCACCTTAGTCACAGTATCCATCCCAAAATACACATACATACTTATGCACTCAGATCTGATAACAGCTAGAACGGCTTCCACATAAGAAATAGCTCTCCAACCCCTCCTTCCTTCCGCCGCCCTTTAGCGCCCGTTATAACGTTCAGACGAACCGTAATCACACACACGCTCCTATCGCACGCTTCCTAAACACCCCCACTCCGCGTCATCCTCAGCCCCTCCTCTTTCCACCTAAACCCAGCGAAACCACACAACCCCCACCCCCCCGCACCCGCCAATCAAACGCCATCTGAAACAAAGCAGCTTTCCCGGCGGCGGCTGGCGGTGGCTATTTTCTTCCCACTTGTCTTTGCTTAATCTCTGTACGACATGAGGCATGCACATCCTACGTCTCTTGGCTCGCGTTGCGCACGCCATCTCGATTGCTCGCTCGCTGGCGTCAGGGTAGGGTATATCAGATTAGATAAGTAGATAGGCTAGCAGATTCCAATCTATCTCCACATGCAGAACATACAAGTGTGGCGGCGCCTCCGCCGCTACTGCCGCAAATCCTGCCGCTTTCCCTGCCGCTTTTCAAGCTGGTGCTGGTTATGCTATAGCCCCCCTGGTAGCTTAACATCAAGGTCAGGTTAATGAAGACTACGACGGGTTCTGGATTGCGCGAGTATGGGGATGCATGGGCGTGGTAGGGGAGGGGAGGGTAGGAGAGAGGTTATCTTGTTTTGGCTCATATGAGGGGAGATATAGAGGCTAAGAATAGATGATGTCTGGGAAGGAAGATATGGGCAGCTCTTAACCGTGGTCTGGAGTTCCAAGTTTTCGATGGCCGAGAAAGACGTAGTATAGCTAGGTTCAATTGCAAGTTTGTGAGCAAGCCAGTTATTGGAGCTGTGGGAGATTCGCTGGCAGACTGCAATTGGCTCTGCTAGATCGGTGGCTTGGGGCTGCGCTGGCGGGCGGGCGAGGGCAGGCAGGGCAAGAAAAAAAAGTTGTTGGGTGCCAATCCAATCTGCGGTGCTGCCTACGTCACAAGGCAAGGAAAACGGTTTTCGAGAGAGAGGAGAGAAAGAGAGAGAGAAAAAAAGACCCTGCTTGATCGGTGAAGTATGCACGTAAAAAGGACTCCACTATTAATCGACAACGTATACATTCCTGCATGCCGGCAAGGGGTGCCATGAGCCGGTGCAATTGAGTAGCAGCATCAGCAGCAGACAGGCAGCGCAACATTGAAGATCGACATATGCTCGCACCAAATAGTTTGTGAGTGATGAGATATAAGCGACTAGTATGACGGGATACGACCTCGACGCGCCTCCCGTTAGGCCCGATGCCGAGACGGGTGTACATGATTTTGACAGGTAGCACTCGCACAAGAGGGGGTGAAGGCCGACACTTGCATTGGTGTTACTAACGTGGTCTGACCTCTGTCACTCCCGCTGTCAAGTAACGTAGCTGTCAAAAAAACGCTGTCCCTCGGTCGCTTGTGCGGGCACCCATTTGCCATGATAGGACGTCCAGCCCGCGTCCCCGGAAGTAGTTTCTGTGAGACCCTTGCGTGAGCTAGGGAGGATATGCGTACAAGACTGTATAGCCCTGCGCTGCAAACGTCGCTCAAGAGTGGGGATAACTGCGCCGTGGAACCACCAAAACGCGTGCTTGCATGCTGGTAGCCGTGTACAAAGAGCTCCACTGTGGAGATGTGACATGTTGTGCATGAGTGTGATAGTCCTTGGGTCGTTGAGCGGTCAAAACTGCCACTCTGGAATGTCACATTGCCGTGCCTCGTAACGCATGCCAGTTCCTGACGTTTCTTTTTTTTTCTCTAGACGAGAAAGGTCCAAAAGCTTGGATAGACAAACTCGTCTTCGAAGATGCGCCTGACCTGCTCCAGCACGAATGACTCTACTTTGCCCACGTTCTTGAGCACTTGCTTACCACTGCCCTGGCCACCAATCTCGCTTTCGACTTTGATGTGTTCGAGCAGGCCTCCGATCTTTGGTCGTTGCACAGGCCGTGGGTTTTGGCCCTGCGCGTCCGTCTGAAGGCCATTGAAGCCGATGTCGCTACCGACTAGGGCGTCTGCATCGTCCGGTGAGAGGAAGCAGAAATGTGCTCGCTTCTTTATGTACGCAAGGATTGCGACACCGTCAAAGGTAAGTCCGGTGATGTTCAGCTTCAGGGGAATGCCGACAAAGCTTGGCATGGGGTAATCCAAGAGGATCTCTGCTGTCAGTGACATTTTGATATTCCCAGAGTACTGCACATGTGTCACGACTTGAATATCCTCCGGGCTCTTCTCATGCATGCGGTGGGGCGACGCAGATGGGGTCCGCGTGTAGCCATGCGGCGAAGCACCATCATCTGATCCGGCAAAGGATTGCCTCTTCCCCTCATCATGCTGGTGTCTGGATGAAGGGCGCGAGGTGGGATCTGGGTGGGATTGTGGTGTAAGAGTCAGCGAGTTCACAGACGCAGCGTGCCGAAGACGCATATTGGTTGGAGTCGAAGGCCGATGTGGGTTGTCAAGCCAACTGTGCAACTGGGCACCGGCTACAGCAGCGAGAGGCGTGGCAGCGCCAGAAAGCCCTGCGCTCAGTGGAAGATGGAAATAGTTCATGTTAGAGGTTCCACCAGGAATACCGGGTGTGAGTGCTCCAGGAAAGAATGGGCTACCTAGCTCGTTTGGAGCCAATGACGAGCGCTTGGTAGATGGCCTCGCAGGAGGTTGAGAAGGGCGTAGTTGATTGTGATCAATACTCCGTCCCACAGGACCTTCTGCTCCCCGGCCTCTTTCTCTGGACTGGCTATCCCTTGATGGACGATTGGATGGGTTGCTTGAGTCGCGTAGCTTGTCGCCAGCGCCTGGGGTGGCATCCTCAGCTTCATTCTCAGCTTCATCCCCCTCTTCGTCTGGATAGTCTTCGTCGTCCTCGTAAAAGTCTGGCAGTGGGTCACAGATGTCCTTGATCTCAATTTCCGGGGGTACACTGCCAAAGTCGAACGAGTGCACGTGAACGGAACGAATGAAACGCGGCAGGGTAATCTGTTGGAACCGGTCGTGGATGAAGGCTCGTATTTTTTCCGCACGAGCGGAGCCCTCTGTACCGCCCGTAATTGTGTCCCAGTTGATATCTATCGACATGGCTAAGGATTGTGTTGGGGTTGATGAGAAAGAAGCCGCGGCTACGTATACCGGATGTGGAAGCGACTACCCGGGCCGAGCGAGCGCACAAACGATGACGGCCGACCAACGGACCATTCAGCATCCCGACCACCAAGACATCGCTTGCTCATCCCATCTCCTCACGAAACCTTGGGACGTGATGAAGGACTCAGTTCCGCGTCTGTACCCTGCCCTCCACACTTTCTTGACTCGAAGCTCGGCCTCCAAAGCCGCAAGCGCTGTGCACATGAGGTCGTCACAACCAAAGTCGAGAGGTCTTCAATAGAGCCGCATGGTATGGCTGCACGTGCTCCCACAAGCGCCTCGATACTGTAGATCTTTCGATGTATTTGAGAAGAAAAGAGCAAGGGCTGTCGTAAATAACGACAGGGACATCGACAGGGTTGGCGGCAGTAGGCGTCGTGCGTCTGCCCCAGGATATTAAATTAAGTGACGACGCCAATCAACAAGGCACGTAATCCTCTCATGACCTCTATCCGCGCAAGTTTTATCTGGGTCAAGCTAATAAACAAAAATTGTGGCGAGCAAAGTGGGCGAACTTGATGGTGCGGTTTGCTATTGCGGCGTGTGGCTCAGCTTTGGGGCGAACCGTTGCTGTCGCAGGTAAAGGCTGAATGGCTTCTAGAAGAACCGTTACCCGGTTGGCTGCAGGTGACGCATACGCCGTGCGCATATATAGTACGTCCCATTCTCGGCTATTTGGCGATCAGGGTACGTCGTCTATAGGCCGCAGGTTTGCATCACATGAAAGCTTTGGACCGTCAGAGGTTCTACGGCCGTCCATGGCACCTCGACTACATATGGCTGCATGGCCGGAACGAAGGATGTCAAGCTTGCTCTACTGCTACGTTGGTCAACATGCCACGGCCCGTCCCTCGGAGGATCCAAGGGGCGTCGTAGATTGAACTTTGCTCAGGCATCATCTCATATTGCTCTCATTTCCCAGTTCAAGTGTCACGCCCAGTGCTAGATGGCTAGGCTGTGTTGCATGACAAGCTGTGCTTTATCGGGTCCTATCACGACACAGGCATGAACAAATGCCTTGCCCATATATCCTCGTTCCCATAGATGTTAGCGCAAGCATGTTATACAAGGCACTAAGCGGCAATCTACAGAGTGTATTGCAGATTAGACTTGGTTAATTGGTATTGGACCCAATTTTGTTGGAATAGCGCGCAATGAACTCAGCAGATGGATTATGGCTACCCGACTCAGGGGCTTTGCCCATGTCGGGTGCCTAGGCATTGATTGACTTGCTCGTTTACTGGATTTCGTCCCTCGCAGGGAGGTTGGGGGAGCACCAGAGGCTGCAGACGGAGATATTGTGGTAGCAATGACAAGAGGAGAAGAAAAAGAAGTAGGGAAATAGTAAAAAAACGCCGCGTGGCTGGCCGTGGGCGCATGGCTCGGCAATATTAGGAGAGCGTGGTATCCGTGTAGTAAGAAAAGGTTGGAGAGATACAAGTGTGAAAAGTGTCTCGCAACAACAGCCTGTATCCAAAACGCCGGACTGGAAGGGTCCAAAAGTGCAAATAAGTCGCAATGCCCGAAGAACGCCAATACTTTTGAATCCGTGACGCCGTGAAATGCAGTCTTGGGGCGGGGTCAGCGCCTCTGTTTGGTAGGCAAAGGTGCCTCAAGACGCGGGGGCCGAGCGATACAAAGCTCGGTTTTGATGGTGCGGCGACGGCGAGGGAGTGTGGGAGGCACTGACTGGCCATGATGGGGTATCGTGGTATCGTGCGAATCAGTCGAGGGTAACACACTGCAGGCGGCGCGGTCAGGCTTGTGAAACAGGTTTGGGTTGGGAAACGCGGCAAGTACCTGTCAGTGGTCACAGCTATCACACTTCTCGTCGTGCTTGACCGTCTTTGTGTTGCAGACTCCGCAAGGTGCTGTCCTCGAGGTCGCGCATGGCGCCTTCTCCGAAATCTCGTGGCCGCAGCCATATTTGTGTACGACCTTGGTGCACATGTTTGGCGGGGGTAGGCGGGTAGGCGAGCGAGGCAGGCACGGTGGTACGGCGGGGAGCGCCTTCTGTAGCGGCGTAGCGGCGTGGGAGTGTGACGGCGACGGCGACGGCGGGCGTTGGCGCGCAGGAAGGCGGGGTGGGAGCTTGGACGTGCTGATTGGTGCGTGGGCGGGGAGCTCTTTCTTTGCACTGGGCAACGCAACAGGTCGAATGGATGTGGAGCACAGCTCAACGTGACCAGAGCCGATCAGGAGCAAGGTTGGAGGATTGAATGACGAGGACGAGGACTAGGAAAGAGAAACAAAGTTTCAACAAGTAGAAGAAGAATAGCAAGAAACAGACTGGACTGTAGGATGACGATGTAGAGGTGCAGGTGTCGGTGGGTGGTGTCTGGCTAGAACAGAGTCTGTCTTGCGGGCAGCAGCAGCAGCAGCAGAGTGGGTTGTAGTAGCGTGTACGGTAGATACAGAGTGGCCGAGATGGGGCAGAGGTGAGGAATTGGTCGGAGCGTCCAAAAGGGATACAGCGGGCAGCGCAAGCAGTTTTATAACAGAGGCATTGCAGCGAGCCAGCCTGACGGTACCCGCGCAAGATGTTAGATTGCTTTCGATCCCGTTTGCAACGAGACGCGACAGTCTTGTACAGCCGTTGGCTCCGTGCGGAAAGGCAAGGACATACATACGCGGAGCTGTTAGCCTTGACGCCTAGCTGCAGCCATCATCGCATCAGCCAGGGTGATCCCGCCTCCTTGCCCAGCGCCTCTTGCATACGACCGGGCAGGCGTCATGGGTCCAATCGCTGTGCCTGGACAGCCGACGCTGCGCTGTTGATGCTGCTGATGGTCCAATCACGCCCCAAACCGTTTCTCCTCATCCTTCGCGTCCGCGCCGCCATGGTGCAGCCCGTCCTCTACCACTCGCAGCTGTTGTTGCTGTTTCTCTTGCTGCTGCTGCACCGCAAACTGTACCACGCCCAAGCCAGGGTCTCCGCAGTCCACAGACGTCGCTCCGGCGCTTTTCAGAGAAACAGCCGGTGCGCCAGCGGCCGAGTTGCTGCTGCTGCTGCTGCTGCTGCGTCGCCGCTTGCCAAACTTCGGTCATCTGACATTAAACTACTTCTGATCCAGCCCTCGTCACATGGCTGCCCGGCCTCTATGCGAGCTACATAATAACACCAAACACGCAGACTACTCGCCTTGCAAACACTATCACTCGCGACATCAGTCATGGGTTGCCCTCGGTTGTTCGGATGGGAGCCCGTCCATTATTCTTGTCACGCACCAGCGTTGCGTAGCAGTCCACAGGGCTGATTCATCCACCCCCCGACTACTCGCACAACGTTTGCTGCTAACCCTCCCAATACTGCACCTCTCCGTCGGTTGCGAGGCTAGGTGCAACACCATGCTACCATGCCACCTACATGCTCATCTGTAACGCCTATTGTGCAAATTCCCACTCTGGTACTTGTTGGCTTAGTCCACGTCCGAGTTTGGTTGCGCGTCCTGACTCAAGCATCGAGGTGAGGCGAGGACATGGTCAACGTCAATCATTGTACCCTTGTTCCTGTCGTGAGCGCAGTGCGCACACAATTGACACATGGCACCCTGGTCGCTCCTGCGCCCTCTGCGGCCTCTGCTTGGGGTCGCGGGAAACAATGGCAACGCTGCGCAGCCAAGTCATGCGCCGCTGCTACTTCCAGCACCACCGACGGCCAACGGCGACGGGTGCAACATTGAAAAAAAAACGACATGGCAAGGGCCGTCCTTGCATAGCACTCCCGCTACATTGCGACCGCCATCCGTCAAGTGAAGCACCTTCCATAACCCATACACGTCGTACGGGTTTGATGGGCCGAGCCAAATTAGGAAATACTCAGGCCTTAGCGCCGTGATTGCTACTTACCCCCATGATTCGAGACAAGCTGGAAACCATTCTCATCTTGCTCACCTCAGTCGTGGCCAGTTTGAGACCAGGTCCAATTATCGAAAATGGCCAAATTCATCAGACCCTAAGCTTGCCAAGCGGAATTCCCCATGTCAGCGTCGTTTGGAGATTTGCATGGTGGAGACGTGTGTCCGTCATACCCAAACGTCGTTACTGCGCACCCCCTACACACCGACAACAGGAGCAGATGTTACCCAGAGCGCGAGATGATCATGATCAGATGCAAAATATGCTCCCTTGTCGACCATGAGATATCATGGCGATACATGTCTTTGCTCGGCGTATGCTGTGTAGCCTGTCAAAAGCCCTTGTTCGATGTGGGCCGGTCTCGCTGCAACGGCCGCGGCAGGGGGCGTTTTTGGCGCCTTTCTCCTTTTGGCCTAGTCTTTCGGCCCGCTCTTACCTGATCGACTTGTGCGGCCAGGAACTCCACAACGCAGATGCGCCGTCGATGATCCAAAAGCAACGCAGCTTGTTTCGGTTTGCGAGGCGCAGGACCCAAAACTGCGCCATGGCCAAGTGTGCGTAAAGAAGCAATAGAAGACATGCAGTCCATCGGCATCCGTCTTGTGAGGTCATGACGATTGCCCTGAGCCAGGTCATGTTTCGCCCAACTCCCGACGTGGAAGGTCGGGGCCACTGCTACTCGCGGCCTGGAAATTAGAATACGCAACTCGTCTCCCCTGTGCCTTCATGTGTGGCTTGTTTCCGCCTTGTTACGCACATCATAACACGCTCATCTGACCAATGTGGTCCGGCAATTTCTCGGCTATCTTGAGGCTTTTTCCCTCACCACTGTCGGCACATGCGTGTAGTGTGGGGTGCCATCCAGAGCGAGTCCAAAATCAGTAATCAGAGAGGGTGCAGGTCGACTCACGCTCTATCGTCAAAGGATGGACTGTGACTCGGCCGACTCTGCATGGTCGGACAGGTCAGCCCGGCGATGATCTCCAGGATGACATTTCTCGGTTGCGCTTACCATGCGCGATGCCCTTGAGCCCTAATTCGGCCACGCTATGCCAATGGTGCGCTTGTGACAGCGGCCCTTTCCCTTGAAACCTCCGTTGACCACCAAACCCGTTGACGGCATCGGGCACCATTTCCAGCTTGTGCAGACATCGTCTGCGTATCTGATGGTGGCGCAACGGAGCTCTAGCTGGCTGGAGAATTGGCCATGTAGCTGCCAGCTAGCATCAAACATGTTGCAAATGCCGTGAGCGCATGATCAACGGCTACAAGTAGAATCGGACCTGCCCCGCTCCCTCAACGGATGCCAGTCCTCTTTCCCCATTCCTTCGCGTACTCGCGGCTACTTGGCTTCTTGCAGACCAAACCACAGTCCTGCATCTTGTTGAGGCTTGCTCCTTGCCCACTTACCTACAATGAGATCTGCGTCCGAACTGCGCCCGTGCTAACCCGCTCAGGCGCGTCTACGCAAAAGCCCTTTGGCAAAGCACAGCGACATGGCGTGAGCAATGAGTGCAGTACAGCTCGACATGCAAGTCCACAGAAGTCGCATAACGGCACTTGCCAGTACCAAGACCCCGCTCCAAATCTCTGCCTGAGGCAATTCCATCCCACGCACCTCGTTCGTCACACCAATGCGCGCCTACGTATCCGCCCTCCAAGAAGTGTGCAAAAAGCCAGACCAGCGTCCCCACACGTCTATCGATAACACATCATTCCTGCGCACACGGCAATCACGAAATGAATGATCCTCGTTGGCGGATATTGGCGGATGCATAGCCACATATCCAGCTGATTAGACTTCTCTGGCCTATTGTGAGGGATACATAGCCGCCTATTCAGCTGTCAAGGTGTAGTTGGCAAACCATTAAGACTACTCGAGTGCACTAAGAGCTTAGGATACCTGTGAATGGCGGGCGCGCGGAGACTGACGCCGACGCGTGTCACTTGATGATACGTCATTAAACAGCACATATCTACCTGGTATACCGCAACACATTTGTCTGCTCTTTTAGCGACCGGGTCTGGTTGCGGCCGCCCCGACAGATGATAAAAAGCAAACCTTAGCAAATTGCGCCGCACTTTGCTTACTGCGACCCTGGAACTTTGGAAAAGCTTTCCGTACCGTGAGCCTCCGGAACATGCGGAGACTTCGCAGCAGATGCAAGGTACACAGGCCTTGTACCACGCCAGTCGATCGTTCAAGGCTTGATTGGACGCCGATGCTAGTGCCAGTCAATCCTAGCATAGATAGGATCTACGCAGTCGGTCCAATTGATGTCAGATTATCCGTAGTGCCGCGGGTCTCGACTGGTAGCCTGGTTGACAGGTTTTCCGCAGACACAAACTCGCCTGCACGGAACTTTTCGGCAGATGGGTAGATACGGGGATAGGCCAGCTTCAAATCACAAAAACTCAAAGGTTGCCCGTCGCATTCGCGTCTTGAAGCACGCTATTGCTACTCCGTAAACCGTTTGGTCTCCTGCCTCATAAAAAAGGCGATCCCCGCATTAGCGTTAACCGGCTTGCTTCAGTCTCACAAACTTTTTGTAGCAAGATTCGTTAGGCGGAGCATGTTCCGGGACCCCTGTATGGCCCTAGAGACGCAGACCACTACGGCATTTCCAGCTTTGCTTAGTTGCAGCGGATTATGGGAGTGTGGTTAGCGTCGTCATTGTTTTGCGACTGACGAAACGGTTATCGTGATACCTCATGCGGACAACACCGACGTCGCTCAATTCCTTCCGGCTCCGATAATTAAAGTTTGGTCAGCTAAAGCTTAAGCTGTCGATACAATGTCTTCAACGGTGTATCCGCTCCGCTTTTCGGCAGAGACACAATGACAGGAGCTCTTCCCGCCGCTCCATGGTATGTCGGTAGGTCGTGTTTGCTCAAGTTTTTTCTCGCACGTTGTAAGTCACTTGTAAATCATCTGTCACAGTGGGGAACGTGCGGGGCATTCACACGTGGGATCGCACTGCCTTTGGATTTTCCAGTCGCTGACGTCATCGCAGGATTTCTCCTAAGAGCCTCAAACGCACCGTTTTGCTCTCTACCGCGGGACCTGTCTGCTTTCGTATGGCGAAACATTACATCAAGACCCGCTATCTGTTCATTCAGAGCCGCGCTATTTTTCAGCATGCGAATCTCGAATTGACCATGTCCGGGACTAGTTGCGGGGCATGGCAAAGTCGAGCCTCGCGTGGCACATCGGCGTCCCTCGGCAGTCACTCGAGATGCTCAGATTACGATGATCGAACATAATCAGTCCTGCTATTGGCCACAATGATCCTCTCCACCTGTAAGCGTAGTGCATGAACGCATTTTGAGAGAGCGCGTGGCAGAGGCTTAGGCAACTTGAAGCCGAAGTGCAGCGGACCACACGTCGCCATGACGTCAAAGTGTAAACAGATTGCAGAACGGCTGCCATACAAAGGGCAGCGCACAGCGCGAAAACTTGTCTGCCACGACGATTGACTTTGCCAATCGACTCAATCTTTTACGACTTTCAACAATATGGCGTCTGAAATACTAGGAAACGCTGCGGAGAAGGCCAAGGGCCTCGTGGGTGAGAAGACGGGCAAGATGGCTCAACTCGCCGCCGTCACAAAGGATGTCCACGACGACAAGTGGCGCATCACCAGCGACTACGGTGTCAAGCAGAACAACACCGACGACTGGCTAAAGGTTGCAACGGACGACCAGACTGGCCCTTCGCTGTTGGAGGATCAATTCGCTCGTGAGAAGGTATGTAATCGCCACTTGTATCGAATTATGGTCTAACGTCCTCAGATCCACCGCTTCGACCACGAACGTATCCCCGAGCGCGTTGTCCACGCCCGTGGCTCAGGTGCCTTTGGTAAATTCACTCTCTTTGAATCGGCAGAAGACGTCACATCTGCGGGTGTTTTGACGGATACATCGCGCGAAACCCCCGTCTTCCTACGATTCTCGACTGTCCTGGGCAGCCGTGGCTCAGCTGACACCGTTCGCGATGTACGTGGCTTTGCTGTCAAGTTCTACACAGAGGAGGGCAACTGGGATATCGTCGGAAACAACATTCCTGTGTTTTTCATCCAGTAAGTCACAAATCACCACCACATAACCACAGGGGAAATGAGACATGCCTACTTTGTCTGGTATTGCTAGATATGTGGGGTTTGGGTGTCGTCTCTTCAATGTCTAGGATAACCCACGTAATCACGAAGTTTTACTAACTCACTCCAGGGACTCGATGAAGTTTCCTGACGTGATCCACGCAGGCAAGCCAGAGCCTGACTGCGAGGTTCCCCAGGCCCAGACTGCTCACAACAACTTCTGGGACTTCACTTACTCTCATTCAGAGGCTACGCATATGTTCATGTGGGCCATGTCAGATCGCACGATTCCCCGCTCGTATCGTATGATGCAGGGTTTTGGCGTCAACACTTACACACTGATGAACGCCAAGGGTGAGAGGCACTTTGTCAAGTTCCACTTTACACCCGAGCTTGGAGTACACAGCTTTGTGTGGGATGAAGCCCTCAAGATCGCCGGTCAAGACCCTGACTTCCACCGCAAGGATCTGTGGATGGCCATTGAAAGTGGCGCCTACCCCAAGTGGAAGTTTGGTATCCAGGTTCTCCCTGAATCTAAGGAGCATGACTTCGATTTCGACATCCTCGACGCCACCAAGATTTGGCCCGAGGAATTGGTTCCTATCCGGTATATTGGTGAGCTTGAACTCAACCAAAACCCAGACGAGTTCTTCACCCAGACCGAGCAAGTCGCCTTCTGCACAAGCCACATCGTCCCCGGTATCGGCTTCAGTAACGACCCTCTCCTCCAGGGACGCAACTTCTCTTACCAGGACACTCAGCTCTCTCGTCTTGGCGTTAACTGGGAGGAATTGCCCATCAACAAGCCCGTCTGTCCTGTCATGAACTTCAACCGCGACGGTGCTATGCGACACACAATCACCAAGGGTAAAGTCAACTACTGGCCTAACCGCTTCCAGACTGTGCCCCCTGCTACCGAGAAGGAGGGCGCTTACATCGACTTCCCCGAGAAGACTGTAGGCATCAAGGCTCGCATGCAAAGCAAGAAGTTCAGGGAGCACAAGAACCAGGCTGAGCTCTTTTACAACTCCATGTCGGAGAACGAAAAGATGCACATGAAGGATGCTTTCGCCTTCGAACTTGACCACTGCGACGACCCTGTAGTCTACAAGCGTCTCTGTGAGCGCCTATGCGAGATCGATCTTGAGCTTGCCCAGAGCGTTGCAGACATGGTTGGTGCCGATCAACCTACCCAGCAGACGCGCCCCAAGCACAACAAGAAGGCCAAGGGTCTCTCGCAGATGGAATTTATGCCCCAGAAGCCCACCATTGCCACCCGCATGGTCGCCATTCTCATCGCCGATGGCTACGACCAGGTTGCATACAACGGCATCAAGGCTGCTTTGACCGCGGCCGGAGCCCTTCCCTTCACCATCTCGCCACGGAGAAACAAGATCTACGCCGACGGCGAGGACCGCAGCGGCCCAGGCGTCGTAGCAGACCACCACCTCGAAGGCCAGCGATCCACCATGTACGACAGTGTCTTCGTACCCGGCGGCGCAAAGTCAATTGAGACACTCAGCAAGAACGGACGTGCGGTACACTGGGTCCGTGAAGCATTTGGTCACCTCAAGGCCATTGGTGGAACCGGCGAGGCAGTCTCATTCATCAAGCAGGCCGTCGACCTTCACGGCATGGAGTTCTCGGCTGCCGGTGACGTGGTCAACTCGTACGGTGTTGTGACTGCCAGCAAAGTCCAGCCCGAGAGCTTCAAGGAAGCTGTCAACATGGCCAAGGAAGCAATGGACTTCACTAGCGCGTACCTGTTTTCGATTTCTCAGCACAAGAACTTTGAGCGTGAGACTGCGGGCTTGAACCAGATGGTTGCGTACTAAGCGTAGGGCAAGGTAGTAAGATGAAAATGAAAACGAGGAGGAGGAGGAGGAGGAGGAGGAGATGTGTGTAATGATATCCATGAAAGTTAAATAATTCTAGTGCGAGGAATGACATCCGCTTTTAAGCTGTTTAAAGTTTTGTTTGCGTTTGTTCGAGGGTGAATGATTATGAGGTCTTTGCTAGTGATAATGGAACGGCTGATGTATATTTATGAGGATTTTTAATACAGCGACGATGTGATCTCAAGGGTAAAGAACTACATCCTGCTTTCTTGAAGCAGCTGAGAGTCGTTTACTAGGACTCATGCTTATACCCTTGTCTGCACATTCATCAAAAAGCAGTTTGTAGAACTGCTATCCCATCGGCTTGTCGTTACAATGATAGCGCAAGGGATGGTGGAGAAGACGTGTTTGACTTGGTTCGTTGCAGGGGAGTTTGCGGACGAGTGAAGCCATCGGAATGGCTCTCGTGTGCTATCTTTGTTGTACTCGCAGGCGTTGTGGGCTCCATGGTTAGTATCACAACTAGCATACCCATGCTGAGATACTACCTACGAAAAATAAATGACATTGAACCTGGACAATACACAATGCCTAATCACTACATTATAAAGTTTCAATGCAAGCATGTTGTATTTGGTACGAACTAATATGCTATTCATCTATCCCGCTTGAAAACCTCGCAGCAGTAAGAATGGCTTCTTATCCTTGCCTTTGTGTCTTGATATCCTAATGTCCCACTCTCTTGATACGGTCTTTTTCATCGTGTCTTGGAATTCCATGGTTGTTCGTTCTCTTGGGTAGGTCTTTATCGTCGCGTAGGTCATCCAAAGCATGCCATCGAACTCATCCCTGAGGTTCTCTGTGACGTCCTAGTGTTTGCGAGTTTGTCGGTCTGACTCGGCGTTGATGAGTGCGGGTCTTGTAATGTCCACCCTCTGAGGCTTTTTCTTGAGTTGGTGCGCCTGAAAATTTGCCGCGAAAAGGTTGAACATATTCGTCGTTGACCGTTGATGTAGTTTTTCCGCGACCAGGGGGGTTGAATCCACCCCAGTTGGTCAAAGGAATAGGCGGTACTCTTGCTGATGGTTGGGTAGTAGCCATCGGTGCTGACTGTTCTGGAAATGGACCTTCGGTTCAGACTTTCCAAAAAGCAAGTTGACTTGGATTACTTGCTTGACTTGCTTGGTTTAAACCAAGCAAGCAAGTCAAGTAAGAGCTGGGCAGCTAAGCAAGCAAGTCAAGTCAAGATACTTTGCTTGCTTGGCTTACTTGGTTTACTTGGTTGTTTTAGCGTTACTGTGATGAGGGTGCTAAAACTGCTGTACGGTAGATGTCGCGATGGTTTTGAAGTGTTGCAGTTGCCTCGGTTGAGTCCCAAACAGGCTAAGCGGCTATCAAATAACGTTAGCCTTAGTCTAGCGCATTGCTCCAATCTCGACGTACGCCTGTCTAGAAGCCTATCGCAATGCAGTATCCCCTATAGCAACGCGTTTTCCAGTGATTTATACTGCCCTGATACCCCCAATATGGCCAAACGTCGCCTACCACAAACTTCTGCTCGGAGCAAACGTACGAAAGTAGCCGCTGCCACCAACAACGTCGCCTCAACTCCTGAGGCTTCACCTGAGCCTGCATCTAAGCCTGCATCTAAGCCTAGACCTCAGCGTCGATCACCTCGCAAAACCCTAGCTGCCGCAAGCCAGGCTAACGCCTCGCCGCCAATACCTACCTTCGAGTTGCAGTTCTTAGAGTCGCAGGCGGAGGCTGAGATTGTCGCGCCCACCGAGGGCAGCCGAGCTGGCACGGTGGCTACAACTGAGGCTGGAGAGGGTGGTCAGGATGAGACAAACAGCGCACTAGTTGAGAACTTTGACGGCATTGACTGGGCACGTTTACCTGATTTTATCAAGCCATTGGCGCGTTCTAAGCGCCCAAAAAGTTGGATCTTTCAGTATGGCTACCGCGTTGTTGAGCGCCATGCTACATCTCGAATCTGGTTTGTGTGCAAGTACTGCCATGTACACAAAACTATCGACGCTGGCCGTGGTGGTTTGTTTAACATTACTCAGGCTACAACCTCAGCAGCCACCCATCTCAGCCAACCAAAGCCTGGCCACAACCTTACGAAAGATGGCCCAAAGTTAGCGCAGAGAGCTCGAGGCCAGCTGTCGTTGCGGCAAGCTTTTGACGCTGGTTTAGACGTACAACAAAACACTGCTAACGCGTTTGGAAACTTCGACGTAGAGGGCTTTCGAACAGCCACTGTCATGTGGCTTGTTAACCGAAACCACCCGCTCAGCGAACTTACGACGCCTGATTTTAGAGAGATGATGAGATTTGCCAACCCAGAGGCAGAGGCAGCGTTGTGGGTAAGTAATACCAGCGTTTCTACCTTTGTGATGAGGTTGTTCCGGTCTATACGACCGCAAGTTATCGACACCCTGTCAGGCTCAGTAAGCAAAATACACGTAAGCTTTGATGGCTGGACAACAAAGGGTGGTAAACGTGGCTTCTTTGGAGTAGTCGCTCACTTTGCCGACGCAGCTGGAATAATACGAGACTTACCAATCGATCTGCCTGAGCTCGCTGGCGCCCACACCGGTGAGGCTATTGCCAAAGCTATCTCGACGACGCTCTCAGCATACGGAATAACAAGCGACCGATTAGGCTATTTTGTACTCGACAACGCTACCAACAACGACACTGCGATCGCCGCGCTCGCGCGCGAGTACGAATTTGAGTCCGCTCACCGGCGCCTCCGCTGCAGTTGTCACACGCTTAACCTCATCGGCCAGGCTATTATATTTGGCACCAACAAAGACGCCTACGGCAACACTCAAGAGCAGTACAATACCGAGGAGCAGTATATGCGAGAGTGGCGGAAAGATGGCCCTATTGGAGTGCTAGTTGACGTCATCAACTATATCAAAACGCCGCAACAGTACGAGCTTTTTCGTGGCTACCAGCGCCTTGCCAACAACAACCTGCCTGCTGAAGGGCGTCTCAAAGTACTCGAGCCAGTCAAGCCTGTCGTCACTCGCTGGAACTCATACTATGCTGCTTTTGAGCGCGCTACCAAGCTTCAAGCCGCGTATAACTTGTACGCTGAGCATCATATCAATAGGGTTATCCTTGAAGATGCGCACGCTGCGCAGCGGAATAATAAGCGGCCCGACGCCCCAAACTGGATGAGATCAACTGGGCTCCGAGCTGCTGACTGGGCGGTGATTGCAGAGTACCAGGACTGCTTAGAGCCGCTCAAGTACGCCACAAAACGCCTCGAGGGACGCTCTAAGGATGGCAAATACGGCGCAATCTATGAGGTTATACCCGTTTTTGAGTACGTACTCAGCAAGCTTGAGGCCCGGGCGCGCCCGTTCGAGCACGTCGACTTCAACGCTCATGCCGAGGCTCCAGAGGATCACCTCAACGTCAACCTCCGCGCCGCGTGGAGCAAAGCCAACGACTACTACAACAAGCTCGACGACTCGCCCGCTTACTACGCCGCTGTTTGCCTACACCCGTACTACAAGAACTACTGCGATGTGGCGTGGGCAGACAAAGCTGATTGGCTTACTAGTGCCAACGCGTCGTTCCAACAGCTTTGGGCGGCATACAAACCTCAACGAGCACGCCAGCGGTATACAACTGCGCCGAGTAGCAACAACATAGACGAGGCAATTATTGCTATACTTAGCCGCAACAATGACCGAGAGGCTCCACTTGACGAGTTTGAGCGCTGGAAAACACAAGAGCCGCAGTGGACGCAGGAGCAGTACAACGCAGATGGAAATCCTGTCCAATACTGGATACAACTACTGCCGAAATACCCGCATTTAGCGCAGTTTGCAATCGATATCATGACTATCCCAGCATCAAGCAGCGACTGTGAGCGCCTCTTCAGTGAGCTTGGCGACCTTCTTGAACCTAAACGACGTGCTCTGGGCAGTGAGCTACTCGCAGCTCTTCAATTAGTAAGGTCATGGGTGCGAGCTGGTTATAAACCGTACAACTGTAGCGAGGCTAAGCTTTCAGATGAGCAGCTTGTAGGAGATTACAACATACTAGAGTGGAACACTGAGTTTTGGTAATTTGTATGTAGCTTAATCTCTTTGTAGTAGTCAAGTAATCCAAGTACTTGCAAGTAATACAAGCAAGTCAAGCAAGTAAAAAAATCACCCCAAGCAAGTCAAGTAAAGCCTATGTTTGAACCAAGCAAGTCAAGTTTAGAGCGGTGACTTGCTTTACTTGCTTGTTGGAAAGTCTGCTTCGGTTGATCCGAAAAGGCCATCGCTTGACGGTTGCGCGTTGGTCATCGATGCTATTGGCTTTTCCGCATGCGCGTATGCGTTCTTGGTCTTGTGTGTAACTTGGTGTTCGAGTGTGCTACTATGAACCGCATTTACGGTCTTGCAGGCAGTGATCGGAATGGTCTGGTCTGGTCTGGTCTGAGGGTACAGACCAGACCAGACCAGGTGCTTACATAAGGACCGGTCCGACCAGACCGGTCCGACCAACAAGACCGCCAAGAATGAGGCTGAAGCAAAGAAGGAAGCCGAGGAAATGTGTTTTACTACTGACTGTCAATCTAGTCGTCTTCGTTCTCACTATCCTCGATATCGCTGTTCCCCTCAGCTTGGGGCTTTCCATACCAGGCCCGGAGACACTCGCACGCTTCTATAATATCTGCCTTCAGCCTACCACGGCGATCGACGATAGTAAGCTTCGCGCTACTAAAAAGACGTTCGCATTCATCCGACATAGGCGAGATCGCAAACATGTCTAGAGCGAAGCGAGCGAGATCTCGTTGGGAGTCGTAGCGAGATAGCCAGTACGCAATAGCCTCATTGCAACCTGCCTCTTCGTTATGAAGCCGGTCAGTAGAGATGTATTGTTCATACAAATCAGTTGTAGAAACTGGAGCGTCTATTCGAATGCGCTTATGTTCCCGCTGGCGATCAAATGCTGGGTCAGGATCTCTCTCCTTCCTGGCTGGTGGTGGCAGCATCTCGACAGGGTACCTTCCCTTATACTCTGTCTCCCAGAGATGCTTCACCGCTAATTGTGCGTTTTCAAACCACCTCTTCTTCTCTTCGTCGCCATGAAGAACCCACTCTTGCCTGAACCATCCCCACTTGCGATATGGATCAAGGATTTGAGCCGCATAATATGCCGGTGGAAGGTCAGTATCTTCAGGGAATCGATTTTGCCAATTCAGCTGCTGATTGTTATAGTACTCAACGCACTTTAACCAAGCAGCATCAGCGCAGCCTTGAAGGTACTTCCATGTAAAGTTGTTATCGTCCTCAGTGTGGATGTCGTGGTAGTGATCCTTCGTCTCGCTTATCTCCCGGAGAAGGCAGTCCAAAGTTGAAAACCAGTCCGCAAGTGACGTCTTCTTACCTTCAGAAAGCAAAGTTGCAGCATAGAAGTCTTTGAGAGCGAGTTCAATCTTTTCAAGCTCAAACCAGTGCTGTCCATCAAGCTTAAAGTTCGCGATCCCTACGGAGCCCTTTCCAGGTACATGACGAGCCGAGAAGAGCTCTAAACGTTCTCGAACATTTAATGCACGTGTAATCGAATAAAACCATGAGTTCCAGCGGGTCGAGTTGTTCTGGATAAGCTCAAGCCCGTCGAATTGCGAAAGATCTCCGCCGATAATAATTGTAGCAAACTCCTCACGCCGTTGTGGAGTAAGCCTGATGTATCGCACCAGGTTGTGAAGACGACCCAAACATCCGAACTTCTTCCAGAGCTCTTCCACCCAGTGATCGGAATGGTCTGGTCTGACTTGGTCTTGGTCTGGTCTAGACCGCCAAGACTTGGTCTGGTCTGGCGATTTTTTGAGACCGTGGTCGGACCGGTCTAGATGATCGGACCGGTCCGGCTATAAATAGGTCCACGTGACTAGATCTTAGACTAATCTAGCCAGAAAATTTAGCACAATATGAGTCATTAAGATCAAGGTAAGTCTTCTACTTACATAGAACAATCAAGTCCTTAACAACCTACTTATATACTATTGTTATGGAGCCTTCAACACCAACCTCACCGTCCCCATCGAATATTATAAGACTAGATTTAACGTCTCTTACTCCATCTCCTATCCCCACGTCATCACCCACCCCTATACTATCACCCACTCCTATTCAATATCACGAATCTCCAGATGAGTTCGTGCAGGGCGGTATCACGTACGTGAAACGTGCAATAATTGCAAGGAAGGATTTCCGTCAAGGTACATCACACATCTGGAAGTACGGACTCCAATACATTCGAGATAGCGATAAGAAAGAGGTGTATTACTGCCATGAGTGCAGGGTTGGGAAGAGCAAGCAAGAGTTGTTTGTCATCAATGGCACTTCTAGGATCCGGAATCACCTGGAACAGAAGCACCAGATTGATCCCCAGAGTGGCATCAAGCGAAAGGGTTCTGTACGGAAGTCTATAATCGACCAGCAAAAGGATGGGGCTGCTTCCAGCATCTTTTTCTGGAAGGAGTCAGTAGAGAAGTTTAAAGAGCTTCTAATTCGTTGGATTGTGTACTGCCATATCGCCTTCTTTCAATTAGAGAACCAGTACTTTCGTGAACTACTCCTCTTTTTAAATCCGGCACTACTCAACCACCTCCCGAAGGCTGCGAAGACTATCCGAAGCTGGGTAATGAATGCATTCATATCGAAGAAGCAACAGCTTAGGGAGGACCTACACCATTCACGGAGTAGGATCTCTATCTCCTTTGATCTCTGGACTTCACCAAACCCTTACGCTATCCTAGGCGTCGTCGCTATGTGGATTGATACTACCGGCATGCGACGTGTTACCGCTTTAGGTATGCGACGTATATACGGCGAACATACTGGAGAGAATCTTGGATCGGTGGTCCTTGAATTGCTGGAAGAATACGACATTAGCGGAGATCAGATTGGATACTTTATGCTGGATAATGCCTCGGCAAATGATACCGCTGTTGAGTTTATACTCAAGGATCTCTGCCCATGGATGAAGTCAAAACAACGTCGTCATCGCCGGCTGCGTTGCTTGGGCCATGTCATCAACCTCTGTTGCCAGGCGTTCCTTATGGGGCGAAACTGTGAGAAGTATCTTGCGAAGCTGGAGAAGCATCATCAACGTGGCGACTATACGAAGGTGGAAGAGCTCTGGAAGAAGTTCGGATGTTTGGGTCGTCTTCACAACCTGGTGCGATACATCAGGCTTACTCCACAACGGCGTGAGGAGTTTGCTACAATTATTATCGGCGGAGATCTTTCGCAATTCGACGGGCTTGAGCTTATCCAGAACAACTCGACCCGCTGGAACTCATGGTTTTATTCGATTACACGTGCATTAAATGTTCGAGAACGTTTAGAGCTCTTCTCGGCTCGTCATGTACCTGGAAAGGGCTCCGTAGGGATCGCGAACTTTAAGCTTGATGGACAGCACTGGTTTGAGCTTGAAAAGATTGAACTCGCTCTCAAAGACTTCTATGCTGCAACTTTGCTTTCTGAAGGTAAGAAGACGTCACTTGCGGACTGGTTTTCAACTTTGGACTGCCTTCTCCGGGAGATAAGCGAGACGAAGGATCACTACCACGACATCCACACTGAGGACGATAACAACTTTACATGGAAGTACCTTCAAGGCTGCGCTGATGCTGCTTGGTTAAAGTGCGTTGAGTACTATAACAATCAGCAGCTGAATTGGCAAAATCGATTCCCTGAAGATACTGACCTTCCACCGGCATATTATGCGGCTCAAATCCTTGATCCATATCGCAAGTGGGGATGGTTCAGGCAAGAGTGGGTTCTTCATGGCGACGAAGAGAAGAAGAGGTGGTTTGAAAACGCACAATTAGCGGTGAAGCATCTCTGGGAGACAGAGTATAAGGGAAGGTACCCTGTCGAGATGCTGCCACCACCAGCCAGGAAGGAGAGAGATCCTGACCCAGCATTTGATCGCCAGCGGGAACATAAGCGCATTCGAATAGACGCTCCAGTTTCTACAACTGATTTGTATGAACAATACATCTCTACTGACCGGCTTCATAACGAAGAGGCAGGTTGCAATGAGGCTATTGCGTACTGGCTATCTCGCTACGACTCCCAACGAGATCTCGCTCGCTTCGCTCTAGACATGTTTGCGATCTCGCCTATGTCGGATGAATGCGAACGTCTTTTTAGTAGCGCGAAGCTTACTATCGTCGATCGCCGTGGTAGGCTGAAGGCAGATATTATAGAAGCGTGCGAGTGTCTCCGGGCCTGGTATGGAAAGCCCCAAGCTGAGGGGAACAGCGATATCGAGGATAGTGAGAACGAAGACGACTAGATTGACAGTCAGTAGTAAAACACATTTCTTCGGCTTCCTTCTTTGCTTCAGCCTCATTCTTGGCGGTCTTGTTGGTCGGACCGGTCTGGTCGGACCGGTCCTTATGTAAGCACCTGGTCTGGTCTGGTCTGTACCCTCAGACCAGACCAGACCAGACCATTCCGATCACTGCTTCAGGTACGCCCTATTAATACTAGCATGCAGAACACTGGCGCGCAGAGGATCTTACTAACGGATATGGTAGCACGATCGAAGGCATAAATACGTAACTCCTTGCGTAAGAGCGCTTCGTCGCCTTGCAACGGATACATCGACGGTCGGTGTCGACTGCTCCTCTTCGGGCACTTCACCCTTTGAGTGGGCATGACCATCGGTGTGCGACCAACAACCAGCTCGTCGACAGTTCAATGAGTGCGCCAATGAGTGTACACGATGAGCTCAACATTCAGTCTCGCCATCGTGCGCTTTACCCAAAGATTACACTCAGACATCGCCACATGGAGTGAATCTCGAAAACGTCCCGGGGATTAGGCCGCTCGACCCCCGCTCGCTACACCACTGTCTGGGACGTTCCCATGTCACTAAAACAGCGGTTCCCTCGGAAGAAGGCTCCGAGAAACATCGGCAGTCGCGACATTGGTCTCGGCCAACACGTCGCCGTCGGAAATCGGTGCTTCCACGAGCTGGTCACAACAAAGCCATACATCGGCGTCCATTGCACCTTCCAACATATACCCCCAGATCGGGAGCAATTCAGAGTCCTCTTGTTGCTAGGGTGGTATGGAAGACAAGTTCATCTTCAAGTCGTGAGGACTCCTGTCGAAATAGCCTCTTTACCGACATGGCAAAGGCCCCACTATTGGGTCGCGCGCCAATACATACTCTCAGGAGCAAGCCTTGAACGATACTTAACGTACCAAAGAACTCTCCCTCCGTAGAAATGTACAATGGGCCTGGGGTTTCCCCCATTCGATCCAAAGACATTCGATTAGGCACATGACACACTTCCCCCGTTGCAATACGTCCCGGAACACAGACATCACGAAGCCCCAGGTCAAAAGTGGAAAGAACTCTCCCTACCGCCACCAGAGGCCATTGCTCTCGATGAGTAACACAAGGGTGCCTGGAAGTGTTCAAAGTCACATGTGATGCTAGTGCTCAACAGCTCATTAAGAAAGAGTTGTATCGGCTGTGGGTCGCAACAGGCCATAAGGGTAGGAAAGACCATGCCTAGGGATCTAGAAACTATACGTTTTTCCAAGAAGCAACAACCTTCACGCCGATCATAAATTTCAATAGAAACAGCAGCAACTCCAAAGAGCGGCGGGTGAAAGGCCGACACCTCAACAACCAGCACGCGCGACTGCTGATCATGCTACAAGCACAGTTAGGTCTTGAGTCGCCAGAGCCACTTCGTGCCTACTTGGTCACGACCATTTCAGTGGATAGATTCGAGGCGGCGTCGTATTTCTATTGATGGCGAAGAACAGACCGCAGAAGAAGGTTCTATATTCCTACCAAAATCGACAGCAACGACAATGTCGGACAGCAAGATTTACCAATGGATTCGCCCTCCGTAGGAATTTACAGAGACATGGAGACCTTGAGAGACACTACGAAATGTATCAAAGGTATACCAAAGTTACTATCATCATACACTCCAGCCATGTACTTCAAGAAGTTTCGAAAGGTCGGATTTGGCCCACATGATGGGTTCTCAATGGTCGAGGGGCGATTCCGGTAGGCATATGGAACAATCTTTGACCATTCGATAAGTTTTTCCGGTGCCACAGCAAGACAAAGCATCAACCAGATGTCTTGTGTAGACTTATGGTTGTTTCTGCGAAAGAACAGCATCTACAATTTGGAGCCTATTGGACCGGCCTGGTTTGGACTCGCTCTTGGTATCATGTCAGACGTGGAGAAGATGATGGAAACAATGGAGATAAAAGAGAACCGTCAAATTGATACCTGGTACATGTACATGACACAAGCGACTTCTAGTCATGAGAGAATGAAGAGTCTTCCAGCAGCGTGGAATGCCGCGAAACTTCTCCAAGGACTTTCTGAGAACATCAAGACATCAGCGTTGCAACCTGGAAGAAGGTGAGGTGAAGTAGTTTGAAAGGATAGCAGAGATAAACATTCAAGCTAATATTCAAGGGATTTCTATTAAGTACTAGTTATGTATTATGTAATTAAACATTTGAAGCATAATTTCTATGTCCGTCACGTCTCGCGCTAATCACATGATAACTAGCACCGTCCTACCTGCTCCTGTCTTCCATTACTGCTATTATGGCACTCATCCTAACTCAACACTAAACCTTCCTTCTACAAAATTGCACGATAGCGATGTACACCTCAACACAGACGCCAGAGAAGGCGGCGCTTCTCATATTACTTCATGGTGCAGCGCTCGCCCGTGCTCACCCGTGGAACACGTTAGCAGGGTCTTCGGTTGACGACTTCCAGTAATGGTGGTAATCCAAGAAATCTTCGAGTTCGATATCGCTTACATGATGCGCAATGCCCAGGCTGAATTTGCTCAGAATGATGCAGCCAGTGATTGCTCAATGGATCTCTGAGCAGCTTATGGACGTGTCGAATTATCATAGCGAAGACGAACAACCATCTATCATCTGTCTGAGTGCGCAGAGAAGGCGATGTTCTTTCGAGCATCAGCGGCAGAGCACGAAAGCCTACGCTCCTCCATATGCGCTTTTGTCCCTGTGTAATACGTACGTAACGTATGCTTCTGGAGCCGAAGAAGCTATGTCGTCGGATGGATTATCGGCGCCACAGATATGCAGTACCAGAGAGATGTTACCCTGAATGGGCTGAATAATTACATAAAATAACACCGTCGCAAGATCACGACTTCGGGAGCATACTTTCTATCGGACCGGGTCGAAACTTTATCTACATAAGCTTCGATTGAATGCGATTGGCTGAGAGTGAAACAGTGTCATCCAGCGGCCTACGGAGACATCGGTAACCTAAGAAGAAATTCACCAGGTGTTTCCTCCAACCACATAACTGTCATCTTGATTCCAGCCCAGTGTTTTTTAATGTTTCAATGCCAATTTGCATGCTGTTAACTTCAGAGCAAGACTACACAAGAGCCAAGCCGTAATATATCTGTTCTAAGTTTTTAGCTGTGTTTTACATCGCCTTGTCATAGTAGCACCGCATGGGCATAGGACTGGTTAGACTACCGATGGAGGATCCTTGGAACACGGTATACCGCGGCCACTAAACGCATATTGCATGCTTCTAGGTCATCAGGAGTATGTAAACTTGGTGTTTACGTGCAAGGGCTGTTTCAAGAGTCTTTGCAAGGTCGGATTGGGCAGAACCCTCGGCGATAATTAGCTTATGCACATAAAGGGTCGTCAAAACTTTGGCGTGACACTTAAGAGAGTTCTCCTGGGCAGCTTGACGCCAAGAAGGGCTCTCTGAGACATCTTTCAGGTTAGAAACAGCGGTTACCAAGACAAGGCGTCAACAACGAGTCGACGTATTAGTCTCCTCTCTCTCTATATAAAGCCATAGACTTCTGTCCAGAACTTCTCAGCACCAATCTGAACTTCACTCTAATAATCCAATACTACAACTCAACCAGTCTTTAGTCTCTTTCATCATGAAGATTTCTATAATCCTGTCGATTGCTTTCGCAACTTTAGGCCTTGCCGCTAGAAACATCATGCACTTGGACAAAAACTCTATCGAGGCGCGCACTATATATGAACCTCTTGCTGGGGGTATTGGCTACCGAGCCTACGTAGATGGCAGCCTCTGTTCTTGCACTGAGTGCACTCCAGTGAGTACTCTCTGCTCTGAGATTGGAGTGCCTACTACTTATAAAGACACTAACACACCTTGTAGGTAGATTGCACCCACATTTACAAGGAGTAAATAGCTCCGTAAGTAACCATTATTCTCTTATATTCAACAAGCTAGCTGGCCTATGCTAATATGCTGTTGACAGGAAGAAGAGAGAATAGAGGGTGAAGAGAGAGATAGGAAGATGGAGGCCCGAGGTCTCTAACCCCTAAACATGCTATTCAGTCTTGGGACCTGATGTTAACTATCAGATCAATTGGGGGTGATGGTAGGAGCAGTTGAAATTGTCCAGCGTTGTCGTTACAAGTTGGAAAGTCTACAGATTGCTGCTGCCTATATAATAGCAGTGATCAAATATTAAGGCTTGTGCGAATAAAAACAGTCTTGTCTTCTTCGAGCTGGCTCGTCTCTCTGTTATCGTGATTTAATTCAAATAATGGGCTACGAGTAATGCTGGCGCGTAACAATAATCTTACATAGTTAAGATTCAATTGCACCGGCGATCAGTGTCAACATTACGAAGTCTGACTACCTACTAGGGATTGGAGTTTTGGTAAAAAAAGAGATTCTGGATCTTAATCGTAGGCCAAAGATGTACATGCAGAACATATCTAAAGATATCAAGAGTAAACTCTTGACCCGCCAGACGGAAGAATGTTGAGGTTCTTGAATAACTGGATCATCTAGGTTTTCCTCTTTAGAAGAGAGCTGCTTATACCCGCTGTTGTTAAACATCGTCGAATCTATGTCAGATACTAGTAAAGAAACAAACTAACAAATGGACGGCTATCTTGAAAATAGGTCCGGAACGCTTTGTGTCTAATCTTGCCTGCTGATATGTATATTTTAGCCGCAATGTATATTCCTGGGCTTAAAGCGGCGAAAAACTCGGGGTGATAGAGTGGGATACTCACAAGACTTGAAGTGCGTAGCGTGCAGTAGAACTTCATTGATCTCCACCCGCGCCTCACCTACACAACGCTAAAAACATCCCGATACTGGCTTTCCCGAGGCACTGTATGACTGGATGTATTATCGTAGCCTATTCTGTAATCTATCCGCAGAACATCCCGCCTCTTGCGTAGCAATGATGCGCGGTCGGAACATAAGAGACATCGGAAACTATCTGTCTCCTCTACAATTTATTCCACTTCAGGCTAGGTACTATCAGCTAGGTTCGCTTCTACAAGTGTACAAATTTATACATTTGATTTCCGGCATAGCATGTAGAGTAGATGATAGATTATAAGTATACTACTCTGATTTTATAACAGCAAACAAACATGCCTATGGAGACTACAAGATTAATCGGCCAGTTACCAAGTCCTTGACAGTCTAACGCACTGATACCAAAACTCATCCCAAGACTAAATCCGCGTAGTATCTCCAAGTAGTGCTTGAGATGACACAAATGCACATAGCTAGGACTATCTATTCCCACCGCTGTGACACTAGGGAAATAGTTCTTCACGTCCCTAATTCTTCGTCTATCCCAACGCAGTTTTTACAGATATTTAGAACCTGTTGCAATTGATATTACAAATCAACCACCTCCCACAGATGTCAATGAGCAAGCTGAGCGAGCTCAGCCAATTGGCTTGCTCAGCCAATTGAGCGGAGGCCAGCAGCTCGCTCGGCTCGCTCGGATTGGCTGAAACAGGGCTGTCAGCTCGCTCGGCTTGATGGGCTCAGTCCCGATTAGGAAAGTTATATAGAAACCTTGGTGTTGAGTTTCTCAGTTAATATCCCACTTATGTACACCGTATTTCGCGTCCATCTCCTCATCGCTGATAGCCTCCTTTACAGGCACCTCACCACTGCCAAATCCAGCTCTTATCCATCGTCGATCGCACTGTATTGCTGCTAGAAGTTGCGGAGAAATGCTGCGCCGACGGGGCTCGAGGAGGTCACCCAGCTCGCTGAATAAGCGCTCACACTCACAGCTTGAGCCTGGGATTGATAGCATGTCGATAGCAAATTTGCTAAGGCTGGGGTAGCGATCGCGGAGTCCTACCCAGTATTTTATAGGGTCGACGCCCTCGCTAGCGATCGGTTCGCTGCGTTTCCAAGCCTCATATTCATCCTCCTCGTTCTCCGTAAGCCCTGCAGGCTCAATAAAGCTGTTGATAGCGTCGTCTATATCATTGTGCCTGACTTTGGGGCGTAAGCGCGGCTTCGGTAAGCTTTTGTACTCCGCCCACAAATGTTGAAACTTGCGGTTGCTGCTCTCTAGCCAATCAGGCTTATCCGCCCACGCTGCGTCAAGGTAGCTTTTGTAGCGAGGATGAAGGATTGTAGCAGCATAGTAAGCTGGCGAGAGGTCGAGCTTGTTGTAGTACTCGCGGGCTTTAACTAGGGCAGCGCGGAGGTTGATAGCAAGGTGGTCTTCGGGTGACTCTGTATGCTCATCGTGAATGACGTCTTCATAGCTTTGCAAGCGGTCCTCATAGACTCCAAGTAAGTATTCAAATACTGGAATAACCTCAGCGATTGCTCCAAAAGCACCGCTTTTGCCGCGGCCTTCAAGCCGTTTTGTAGCTTGTTTCAGTGGCCTGAGCACATCAATATACTCAGCAATCACCTGCCAGTCATGGGCATTGATCCCATCAGACCTCATCCAATCCGGCGCTGCAGGCAGCTTGTTGTTACGACTTCGGGCGTACGCGTCTTCAGTTTCAATCTTCTGAATATGGTAGTTGGCGTACCCATTAACCGCTAATTGCAACTCAACAGCGCGCTCAAAACACGAAACGTAAGAGTTCCAGCGAGTAACAACTGGCTTGACGGGCTCCTTGATTTTGTGCTGTTCTGTTGGCGCGTTGACAGGCTGGTCCCTAATAGCGAGCTTCTGATACTTCTCAAAAAGAGCGTACTGTTGTGGTGTTTTGATGTAGTTGATAACCGCGAGAAGCACTCCTAATGGTCCATCGCCTCGCCAAGTAGCCATGTTCTCAGCTTCGTTCACGCGCTCAGTCTCCTCGTTGTCGTAGGACTCTTTCTCCTCACCCCAGAGTAGCATCTGGCCAATGAGATTAAGCGTATGAGGACCGCAGCGAAGGCGACGCTCAGTAGCGCTGAAGCCCATCTGCAAGGCGAGAGTGTTGATCGTGGTGTTGTTGTTATGTGCGTTGTCGAGGACGAAGTAACCGAGCTTGCCCACAGTGATTTCGAACTGCTTGAATATTGCCATCACGACCTCAGCCATAGCCTCGCCGGTGTGGGCACCTGTCAGTTGTGGGAGCGCAATAGGCAAGTCCCTGAGCTCGCCAGAGCTATCAACGTAGTGGGCGACGATACCTAAGTAACCGCGCTTGCCACCTTTTGTCGTCCATCCGTCAAAGCTTATATGGACTTTGCTCATTGATTCTGAAAGGCTTGCGACAACCTTTAGTAACAGGTAGTTGTACAGGCGTATAACGTATCGTGAGACGCTGTTATAAGATGCCCACAGGGCTCGTTCTGCCTCTACGCTAGCTAATTGTATCATATTGCGAAAAGACGATGATTCGAATTGTGAGAGTGGGAGGTTGTTTTCGACGAGCCAGGTGACGGCCGCAAACCTAAACTCTTGTATATTGAAGTTGGTAAGCTCGTTGGCAACAGCCTGAGAGCAGCCCTTCTGAAGGGCGCGTTCGAGGAGAGTTTCTTTCCGAGGAGCGACGGTAGTGCGCTTACTTGGAGGCTTCAAGCCATGACCTTTCTTGTCTTCTCCGAGATGACGTGCTGGCGCTGATGGAGACTGCGAGACGTCATGTATGCCACGGCCAACAGTAGTGAACTTGTGCTTATAGCAATAGTGGCAGATCCACGTGACTTTTGCGACGTTGCTGCGCAAGGCGATGCGATAGCCATGGCTGTATACCCAGCTTGCTCGGTTCGAAAGTGATGTGGGCGGCTTGCAGTGCTTTGGGTAGCGACTCCAATTAAAGCCGTCGTATTTGTCCTCTACCCATACGAAACCCTCGTCGACAGCCTCGCTAGCTGCTCCTGAAGCTGCAACAGTGGCATGCTCGCTGCCCTCAGGTGGTGGGATGATTGTCTCTTCGGCGCGCGACTCTCGGAGGGTCGCTTCAAAATTTGGTGCTTGTGGCGCGGCGACGAGAGCTTGACGCGGCGACAGCGGTGGAGGAGGTGGAGATGGTGAGAATGGCCGAGTATCGACTAGCACAGGTTGGCTGGCAGTCCCGCGATGACGCGCTGCGACTCTAGGGCGCTTCGAAGTTGTCGCGATTTCTAGAGCATTAACGCGTGTTCTTTTTGCTGGCATTATAGCAACGGCGAGGTAGATAATAGCTGCAAATAGAGACGCGTTGATGGAGTATAGGTGAGTGTGGTGGGTGATAAGTAGTAAGTGAAGTGTCGCAGAAGGAGAATATTGTTGCCAGGCCGTTAGCCGGAAATTTAGTAGCTTATTTGCTAGAAATATAGCAAAAAAGAGTGTATTTTAGGTTATAACTAGGTTTCGAACTTACGCACTACACCTAAAAATCATCGTGAGATTGCCCCTCCACCAAGTCCTTCAGCCCCAAGTTTCCAACCGCCCCATCCAACCAAGCTAAGCAAGCTGACTGAGCGAGCGCCTATCCCTAAGCTCGCTCGGCTTGCAAGCGCGCACTGCGCGCTCAGCTCATTCGGCTTGGTCAAAACGTCCAAGCCGAGCGAGCTGAGCGAGCCGGCTCGCTCGTTGACAAGTATGCCACCTCCCAACCGATCCAATCAGTGCACTCCCAGCAGGACATTTGGAGTATGGCTCTATTCGGCTCCCGTCGGCTTGGGCCAACATCACTGCGCCCTGCCTATAACTGCATGCGCCCAAAGGCTCTCCTCGGGAGTTGGTGTAAAGGTTGAGCCGAGGAGTCATAGCTGGAATTTCGACGCCAGGAAGGTTTTGATGTGCCTGATTCAATCCGATCTCGAAGCCTCTGTCGCCCCTGTTCGTGGCAGGGCCTAGATTGCGAATGTAGGCGTTTAATCCGGAGTTGGCATTGAGTGGTATATCATAGTTTTCCCCTGAGGCACCATTCGCCGTCACGCAGTATGCTGATCTTAACGTAACCTCCGGTGCTGTGGCAGGATTGCTGGAATTGATATAGACCGATACCGTCGCATGGCAGATGTAATCTCTAGCGCCGTAGGTAATGACGTATCGGTATGTTAACGCAGATACAAGATGAGCGCTCAACGTCCAAAAGAGGATAATAATCTGGATAATTTTCTGACGTGATGTAGATATTGTGGTAGATCTACTGTTTTCTGTACAAAGTTTTGATGATTCAAAAAATTCAGTACACGCGAACACAATATATACCACATTCATCATATGCTTACTCATATTACGAGCTTACTTGCGTCGGAACTTGCGGCTATTGATTCAGTGGTTTTTTTTGGTCATTTTTCGGGATTTGGGCCAGAACTTACGACCGGCAAATTATTTACAGCCGTGCCTCATGTGAGCCCTGCCCGCAAACGTTGGTCAACCTGACTTGGGAGAACCCCGATCTTGCTGACCACCTCAATAAATCTCAGTCAATTTCTCCGAGGTGCAATGTGCGAGGTGAAATGTGCGCGTTCGCTCTATGACTCATAGAGTTGTGCTAAGTCATTTAAGTGTAGTTGTAAGCGGTGAGTATAGTTTCTTAGGCAGGGTCTAAGTCAACTATGGGATGGAATGGCAATGAACCGTGGATGTCGAGGACAATTACCTATGACGATGAGTCTCAAACCTCCCTTATTAGCGACAGATATGATGGATGAGGACCTGCTTTACCAGAGAATCTCGGCCAATTTCTCCGATCCCATTGCAAAGAGAAGACCTGAACCTCGCACTGCGCACAATGCGCACAATGCGTACAGTGACTCTGCAATGCACCGCATGCGCCTGCCAAAGACGATATCACAACTCATATTACGAGCTTACTGTGTTGGTTCTAAATTAGCACCCGGAATCTTCGGGTGGCCTAACTCAGACTAAGCTAGAATCCTGCGCCTACGCTAGTAACTAAATGGGTTGGGTGTACCCATCGTAATTGGTAAAGCTGGAAGACGTCAAGGGCGACGAGATTCAGACCAACCAGTCCCAGCCAGTTGCCGGCAACGACAGGTAATGTAAGCCCACGGCTGATAGAGATGCGCCGAAGATGAACAATACGATGAAGATGACACCGAAGACACAGACTAAGAGCAACATAGTAATACTGCCGCTAGGGACACAGCGGCGACATTCGAACAAGAAAGGCTCTCTACTACTAACACTGCGCACGAAAAGGCCTAAAAGATAGGTAGAGAAGAATAGCAACGAGCTATAGATATATCCTTAACCCGACTCTAAAAGCTCTAGCTTAAAGGTAGCGAATGCCGCGTCTATCTTTATCTAAAGGTAGGATTAAACCCCGGCTTTGAACCAATGCCGCTTCAGATGGTGGGTAGTTGAGGTGTCCTACTCTGCGTTGCGAAAGTGGGGAACTGACCGACCACGGGTGCTCACCTATACCCGTAAGAGCCCAAATATAAGGGCTACTCTTATACACCCACGCATCAGCCGGGATGTGCTATGGATCGAGGCCAACGGCTACCGCATATTGAATGTTTATAGGCAGCCACAGAATGACTCGACATTTCTGTCGAGACGCGGTGAGAGCCTTCACTAGTATTCACGGTGAATCAGGCTTCCCGTGCTCTGATTGGCCAGGCACTGATTAGTCAGCTGCTCCGTGCGCGCACCATAGATATTCTCCCTTCTCCCGTAGCTCCAATACAACAAGTTCACGCACGTTTCTCCACCTTCATCAGGTTATGAGCCCTCCTCTATCACGATAAAGTGCTCTAGAGGTGCGATTTCCGCAGCAGCAGAACCGATCAGTTGAACACAACATCAGTCACTCGCGCGACGACGACGACGATAAAGTCACGATGGCGCCATCCACAGCGATGGACGCGATCCCAAAGCTACAAGCAGATGGTAGCAACGCTTACCACTGGGAAGCAGCATTGAAGCTGTACGCAAATATTCACTCTATCGGAGGTCTACTCGACGGCAGCTACGTGGTTCCATACCCAGAAACACCTCACTATCAAACTGAACCGACAACTACGTCATCGGCATTCAACACGCCACAACTTCTGCTTGACGCTCAACAACGCGTACGAGCCCACAACAAAGAAGTTACTACACAGTACGACAAAGACTGTGAGCTCTATCGTATCTACAACTCCCGAGAATCGTCTCTCACCTTGGCCATACTTAATACAGTACCAAGATCAGTATGGGACAACGTCATGAACCTGCCTACTGTAAGGCAGAAGTACGAAGCTATTACCGCACGCTATCGTGAACAAGGCGTCACTGAAGAGTGTACTATCTGGGCAGATTTCTTCAAGCTGAGAGCTCAAGACTGCCCCTCTACAGCCAACTTCACCGACAAGTTCAAAGCAGGACTTGCAAAGCTTGACGTCATCGCAGACTGTAAGCTATCTAACAAAGCTCGAGTGTATCAGTTCATTCTTGCTATCAACAACGCCTACCCGGACTACGGACGCGATCGCCGCGCTGATCTGCGCCGCAACGTTACTCTGAACGTCGATCGCATGTGTAGCGAGCTTATTGACGAGGCCCGCCGCGACGACCCAATCAAGACCATTAACACGTCTATCCGAGCTTCTGGGGTGACAACAACCGCAGTCAGCCTCTTAGTGATAACAACGACGCCAACAGAAGCGCCACCCGTGGCCGCGGCAATCGAGGCAATGGGCGAGCCCAGCGCGGACGAGGTAGAGGTTCTGAGGGTGCGACTCAGAGACCTACAAATACCTCCCCATACTGCAAGCACTGCGACTGCAACCATACTGGAGGAGGTGATAACTGCTGGTACACCTTTCCTCACCTCGCCACTGAAGCCTGGCGTCAGCGCCAAGCTCAACAACAAGGCAAACAACAGCCTACTAGCACCAACGCCGCAGCTATTAATGCTGAAGGCTTTGCCTTTACAACGGTTCATTTGTCAGAGAAGGTACAGAGTCTCACCAAGGAGACCTCTAACTTCAAACAACGATTCATTATCGATACTGGAAGCAGCGATCACATCTGCAATGATCGCAGCAAGTTCCAAATTCTACACGACACTGCTCCTGCTACAATTAATACTGGAGCCGGACCTATTACTGCTAAGCAGGTAGGTACCATTCAGATCACTGTCGTCACGTCAGAAGGTGTACTCAACAAGGTCTCCTTCACTAACGTGCTATACGCTCCGGACATGTTTGTATCAGTCCTCTCCCACTCTAAACTACGAGCGAAAAATCTCTATTACCACGGCTGGGACAGCAAGCTGTACCTCATGCCATCACAACAAGAGATCGCCTTCACACCTGAGATCGACAAGATCCCTACGCTCCTCCTCGCCAACACAGAGCTTGAGGCAGCTCGCGCGTTTGCCTTTGCAACCGCCGCAACCACCAACCCAACAGGTGTACTCGCTCCCTATCGCGAGATTACTCTCCAAGAGCTCCATGAGCTGTTTGGCCATGCCGACCCCAAAGCTCTTAAGCTTCTTGTCGCCAACACCACCGGCCTACGTCTCACTACAACACAGGCATTCTCATGCGAGGCCTGCATGTTATCCAAATCGAAGAAGCAGATCTCACGACGGTCTCCAGCCCGCTCAACCACGTTCCTCCATCGTATTCATATCGATATCGTTGGACCAGTGACGCCCGAAGGTGTCAACGGTGAGCGCTACTGGATACTGTACACCGACGACTACTCACGATACCGCTGGATTGATTTCACAGACTGCAAAGCAGCAATCACATCTAAGCTTATACAACACCTGGACAAGATGGAAACTCAACACCACGTTCGAGTGTCGATCGTTCACATGGACAACGACAACATGTTCCTCAACCAGACGACTGGGCGTTACTTCAAGGACAAAGGCATCATCTCCGAGCCTTCCACCGCCTATACACCCCACCAGAATGGAGTCGCTGAAGCCAGCAACTACGTAGTGGAGGTCCGAGCGCGCACAATGATTTTGGCAGCGCCTCACATATCTAAGACATACTGGCCATACGCAGCCCAGTACTCCATCGACGTCCTTAATCATAGCGTCAGCTCTGCTGTACCAGACAGTAAGACACCAAGACAGCTGCTATTTGAGCACATGAAGGTTGCAAACCCTGTGCCTAATCTATGCTCCTTCCGCACCTTCGGAGAAGCTGGGTACGTCCATCAACCAGTACAGCGACGAGTTCAGAGCGCCAAGTTTGAACCACGATCGGTCAAGATGTACTTCGTCGGTCGAGAAGGATCACGGATCTACCTTATGTGGGATCCAGTCACACAGTCCATACACCGTACGAGCAGTGTTGCTTGGCCTAAACACGACGTCAAAGCTGTAGTCCAAGAAGACACAGCTACAACCAAACCGGATCAATGCTTCTATATCCAAGATCCACCGCCAGCACTAGATCCCTCTTCATTTCCACACCATGAAGTCTCTCTCCCGGAGCAAGGTAGTGGTTATGTATTTGACGGACTAGAGGCTGAAGCGCAGTCTAGCTTTGACTTTGACGCGGACATTGACAACTATAACAGTCTTACCGAGGTTGCTAATGCTCGAGCAACACCTCAGCGTCGGGATACATCCCAAAACGCTCCACGTCACGACGAGATCAGTGCATCATTTGATGCCCGTAACATACTCGATGGACGTCGTCGCATCACTCGACCGCCCAACCGATACGCGGCAGTCTCTCGTTGCTTTGCTACGGCAATTACAGAGGCAACAACAACAGACTTACCGCCTGAGCCTGCCACACGCAAGGCAGCACGCCTTCATCCATACAGCAAGCAATGGATCGCTGCTGAAGATGAAGAGCTCGTATCACTCGACCAGAATGGCACATGGGAGACCACAACCACGATCCCTCCCGACGTATACGCCCTGCCTACTAAGTGGGTATACAAATACAAAGTCAAGGACGATGGACAACTCGAGCGCTTCAAGGCTCGACTGGTTGTCTGTGGCAATAGGCAGGAGACCGACTTCTGGCGCGAAACCTACGCTGCAGTAGCTCGCGCAACTACACTGAAAGTCCTTCTCGCCCTTGTCGCAACCGAAGACTTAGAATGCGAGCAAGCAGACGTTGTTACCGCCTTTCTCAACGGTAAACTAGACAAAGACGAAGTAGTCTATGTCCGCCTGCCAGACGGACGCAAAGCCAAGCTTATCAAAGCTTTGTACGGCCTGCGCCGCTCACCACGCCTCTGGTACAATGAGCTATCGAGCTATCTCAAGGGTATCGGCTTAGATCCTTTAGAGTCAGATCCATGTGTCTTCAAACACCTAGACGGCAGTCTTATCCTTGCGTATGTTGATGATATCATCTTCATCACAGCTACGAAGCAACGCATGAAGGAGATCAAAGAGGCTGTATACAAGAAGTACAAGTGTCGAGATCTAGGACCAATCTCTCACTACCTAGGTCTCCGGATCCGACGCTCACGACCATCCCGACTCATCGAGATCTCAATGGAGTCATATGTCGACAAGCTTGTAGAGGAGTATAGTCGTCAACACGCGCTCCCTCGCTACACGCCG
The DNA here is from genome assembly GCF_003171515.1 of Pyrenophora tritici-repentis. Classification (NCBI taxonomy): domain Eukaryota; kingdom Fungi; phylum Ascomycota; class Dothideomycetes; order Pleosporales; family Pleosporaceae; genus Pyrenophora; species Pyrenophora tritici-repentis. The sequence goes on from NC_089395.1 coordinate 1,260,965, forward strand.
CTTGATACCTCAGTACTCAAGTTGAAGCTGCGATCTCCAACTGATCTTGCAACTCAACAACAAATTCAGAACTACCAAAAGGTTATTGGCAAGCTGCTGTATCCAGCAACCCAACTGCGAGCCGATATATCCTTCCACGTCGCCTATCTCGCCCGCGCTATGAGCAATCCAACTCAACAACACTACGAGTACGCAATCCAGATCATCGACTATCTCAAGACCTTCAAATCTCTTGTAATGAGCTATCGAGCTACATCTCCACACGCACGCATGCCTATCACCATGTATGCGACATCATACGATGACAACAAGAACAACACTAATCCTACGCTACACCTACATGGCTACAGCGACGCCTCATTTGCTGACGGCGAGGACCGCAAATCAACCTCCGGATACTTGTTCAAACTTGCTGGAGGTACTATCTGTCACAAGTCAGTCAAGCAAAAGCTAGTTACAACCTCAACAACTGAAGCTGAGTACGTTGCTCTTACCTACGCCGCTAAGGAGGCTACCTGGCTGTACCGTCTGCTACACCAGCTCGGTTACAACGGTACAGATACCCATCCTATCCTTATCTACGGAGACAACGCTCCATCTATACAGCTACTACACTCAGAGGGTCATCACGAGCGTACAAAGCACGTCGATATCTACTACCATTACATCAAGGATCAAGTCCGCGACGGCAACCTCTACGTAGAGCATGTACGAACTCATGAGATGGCTGCTGACGGCCTCACGAAACCTCTTGAACGACAAGCCCACAGCAGGTATCTACAACAGCTAGGCCTTACGACTCCAACTATCGAAACAAAGGACTACAACAAAGGTGGATAGAGCAGGACTATCAGGTCCTGTGGGGGTGTGTCGAGACGCGGTGAGAGCCTTCACTAGTATTCACGGTGAATCAGGCTTCCCGTGCTCTGATTGGCCAGGCACTGATTAGTCAGCTGCTCCGTGCGCGCACCATAGATATTCTCCCTTCTCCCGTAGCTCCAATACAACAAGTTCACGCACGTTTCTCCACCTTCATCAATTTCAATACCTCACAGCTTTAACGCCACCCCGTAACTGCCTTATAGGGGGTGACTTAAACGCCCGCCATGAACTTTTTGAGCCCGGCTCCACGTCGGCCAATAGGGGGGCAGAGATCGCCCGCTGGGCCACTCAGAACGACATACCCTACATCGGCGAGGCAGGTAACCCAACACATCGGGCGGGACACGTGCTAGACGTATCCTTCTCAAATATACCCTTCGCTAGAACGACAGTCCGCGAAGATATGTATACAGGGTCAGACCATTTCACCCTAGTGACTGTCCTTCCAAGCCGAGGGAGAGCGGTGCTAGAACAGCATCACTACCGGGTCCACGAGAGAAACATAGATAGGTTTGCCGGGCTAGTTCAACTCTACACAGTAGGCGTACAGCCAATTAGCAATAGCGCCCCAGCGGACGTAATCGACGCAAGCATAGCTAGAATCACCCAAGCTATAGGAGATGCAATGCACGCGGCGGGAACACCAAATAGAGAAAAAGGCCACTCCGCCCCATGGTGGACAGAGGACTGTAGAGTGGCGTATAAGCGGCATATCCAGGAAAAGTCGGACTATGGCCAATCCCCCTCAGAAGCCACCCGTGCGTTCCTAGCTACGGTACGAAAAGCCAAGAGAACGTACTGGCAGCAGCGCATAGACGGCTGTAATAACGACAAAGATCTATACAAGCTAGTAGGCTGGCATAAACTATCATTCGACCAACGGGACACCCCACTTGTAATCGAAGGTAGGACAATCACAGCACCACTCGAGAAAGCTGAGGCACTTAGAGAGGCAATCCTCGACCGTTTTTCGGCGGAGGACGACCTCCTAGAACCACCGCCTCTTGACAACGACCCGCAAACCACGCCACTACCATGGGACACATACATATCGATGGAGGAGACTGAACGCTACGTGATTGGAGTATCTAGCACCTCCCCAGGACCCGATCAGGTGACCGTCCGACTCCTAAAGGCATGCTGGGAACACATTAGACACCTAGTGCTAGGCATCTACCGGGCGTGCATGGAACAAGGCCACTACCCAGCCGCCTGGAAGACGGTAGAAGTGGCCATGATACCCAAAGTCGGGAAGAAGGATAAGTCCTCACCCAGATCAATGAGACCAATTGCCCTATCGTCCTGTCTAGGGAAGGGACTCGAGCGTATCATAGCAAGGCGCATAGCACACACAGCTATGGCTTTTGACATCCTAAGCCCACAGCACGGTGGAGCGCTGCCAAAACGCTCTGCGATGGACCTGGCGACCGCATTCACACACGACGTGGAGATGGCTTGGTCAAGACACGAGCATGTCTCTATGCTCACGTTAGACGTCCAAGGGGCGTTTGACGCGCTACTGAAAAACAGGCTACTACACCGAATGCGGCAACAAGGGTGGCCACCCCTACTCCGGAAATTTATCCAGAACTTCCTGTCGGAAAGGAGGGTGCGAGTACGCCTAGGCAATGTCACTACACCTGTACATCGAGTGGCCTGCGGCACCCCGCAGGGATCGCCGCTATCACCGGTCCTATACACCCTATACCTAGCTGAACTACTCAACCAGGACCGAAAACTCCGGTTCGGGTATGCCGACGACATCAACCTATACCGGGTCTCCCACTCTTTAGACGAGAACGTCGCACTGCTAGCAGAGGACCTCAAATCTATCAATGAATGGGGAGCTGCGAACAAGATCACGTTTGCACCAGAGAAACGGGAGCTGATCCACCTCACGCGCCAGAAAGGACTACATGCGCCGCCAATCCAATTGGAAGATCAAACAATTCACCCTATAGCCCCTGCGCAGGGGGGAAGCCAGACAGCGCTGCGCTGGCTTGGGGTGTGGTTTGATAGGGGACTAACTTTCAAGAAGCACGTCGCAGAAAGGGCGGCGCAAGCTAGGAAAGTAGCGAACCATCTCCGGAGCCTCGCCAACACAGCCCACGGCCCTCCAGCAGGATCGCTACGCAAGGCAGCCATAACATGTATCCTGCCCATACTACTATACGGAGCCGAAACATGGTACGAGGGCAGGACGAAGAACCCACGAATTGCAAGGGTTTCCCGTAAACCCACGGTCAGCACTAGGGTAGGCTGGCACCTAACCACGATAGATCAGGCACTAATAGCAGCCACGAAGGCAATCCTCCCTGCGTGGAGGACAACACCAAACGCAGTACTGCTAAGAGAAGCTGCGATGCCGTCGGCACAGGTGGCGCTAGAGGAGGCCAAGCTCCGCTTTGCAGTTCACCTACGCACAATAGACGACAAGCACCCACTTACTAATAGAACTACACTGCCACTAGTCATACGAGGACGCGCAGCGGGCAACCGACGGATACCAAGATCGAAGGTTCAGCGCGTAGCACAACTGCTACCCGCCACACCCCGAAACGTCCTAGCCAGCCCTCACTTTTCAGACGGGTCGAGGCAGGATCCAACGCAAGGGCAAGGAAAGGACATTGCTGCCCAGAATTTCACCATCTGGTGGGAGTCTCTTGGACAAGAGACAATCACTGTCTTCTCAGACGGGTCTGAACAACAAATCAACGGTACAAGGGTGGTCACTTACGGGTACGCTATATACCAGGGCCAGGCCGCCGTGGCGACTGGACAAGGCTCACTAAATGCCCTTAGCCACGTCTTCGATGCGGAGGCTATAGGCGCGTGCAGAGGACTCAAACACGCACTACAACTCTCACTGCCTAGCCAGAGGGAGATCGTACTTTGCATAGACAGCACTTCGGTAATATGGGGCATACGCGGAACCGCCCCTACCTCCTCCCAATGGGCGTTCCTCCAAATCCATGGAGCTATGGAGGCCTACAACGTGAAAACGCGGTGGGCGCCGGGACACATGAAGATTGTTGGAAACGAGCTCGCCGACCAGCTGGCTGACAGCGAGGCCAAAGACCCGCACCAGCCATACGGCATGGCCGCCTCCCCCACAAGATCCGGTATACGAACAGTAGGCCGCCGCCTCCTCGAACATACAAGGGACACTTGGTGGCAGGATAAGAGCAGTAGGCTATCAGCATGGTACACGCAATGGCAGCTGCCATACGATACTAGGCGCACGCCCGCAGCGCTATGGCTACCCCGAAGGATACTCGCGAAAGTCCTTATGATACGCTCAACGCATGGCGACTTTGAATGGTACCACCGAAAATTCAACCACGAGGATACCTCGAAATGCCTATGCGGCAGGCCCAAGACGCCAGAACACCTAGTGTTCTGCAAGAGAGCCACAACACACTTCAAGAAGTGGCCTCTACGCCCCATCGTGCCCCCTCGCACAAGACAGGAAGGCCTAGCGTACCTCGCGCAATTAATAGACCAGCCACAAGAGTTCGAGACCTTCGTTAAGGTAACGAACTCCTTCTATAACGAGTGATTTCTATTTTTGAATTTCACAAAGACCCGCTGAATTCCTTGGCATTATTCAGTGTAGGATTCGCGGCAGAACGCCGCATAGATGCCACAACCCACACGCTCTCTTTCAAACTTTTCATTATATCTCAAATTGCCTCTTGTTACTTTTTCGTTTCTCTCTCTAAAAAGCAGTCATTGTACTGCATCGATCAAAGGCGCAAGCCACGAAATACTAGAATATTGTAGGAAAACGGCTTCAAATGGCGGGAGTCCTTTTCACGAACATGTATATAGGCAGGACATCACTCCCCTTAGATACAAAACACCTAGGAATAGGTTCCACGAGGCAAGTGCGACAGCACTATAAGACCACGGCGGGACCCGCCCGAATACCCTATGGGAGGTTACAGATAGGGCGTTAAACCATAATCAACATCAACATCTGCGTTGCGAAATCCAGTTCAAACAAGTTCATTATGTACGCTAAAGGCAGCCCTGCCTACGTATATTTACTACGTATACGGTATAGGTATAGTTCCTTAACTACTTACTTGTATTGTCATTATAACAAACTACGTTATAAAAATCTATATTTTTTGTGTTTGCCAGGTAGAGGCATGTTACCTGTTTGGACTTTTTGGATTTGTAATACCCCCAACTCATGACTAGAAAATTCATGAAACTCTATTATTAAGCATCGACATCACTTATATATACAATCTCAAAGTTTCCTACTCATACTACATCAATCTCGCAGTAGTAGTAGAGATCCACGGAACGATAAAAGAACGTGACAAACTTACCAATAAATTCGCTGAAGTCATGCTCAAAATATTGGACGATAAGACGGGCGCGAAGAGAAAGCATTGGGGAATCGGGACGAGAAATAGAGACAAATGGGGCATTAGGACCATGCATAAGCGGGGCCCTTATTACCAAGGGCAGAAAAATGCCAACGTGGGCAGGGGCAGAGGGGGATAAAACCCTTGCATGCGATACATGCCTAAAAAAACGACGCCCATGTATGCGCTTTCTCAAGCCCACGGTTGAAGAGCTGCATACATTAGCTTGGTGTCCCCTCCTAGATAGTATCAGAAAGGACAAACAGCCTGGAGATATAGGTTTCTGGGTCGAGGATTCAGCCTACGCGTGCAATCGGAGTGCCAATTTCGTAGGAGAAAAGTAATGTGTGCCTTGTTGTGCCAAGGCTATGAAGTCGCGCTAGCGCTTGTTTGCCCTACAGTCGACTCATCCTCACGTGCAGAGTCTGGTGTTGCCTACAGCTCTTAGCTGCGGGATTGCTTAGCTTATAAGGCTCTTCTCGATACCTCCATACCTTCTACCTTTTGCCATCAACACAACACCAAGTGGGCATAAGTAAGTCGCCACTACTACCATGATGTGGAACAAAGCTAATGCCTATGCTAGAGATGGAGCCAAACGACCCCGGAACCGATTCCAACCCTCTGCCAGTTGAGCTACCAGAGTACCTGTCACTGGAAGTTCTGTCCTTGGAGTATCGCAAGCCGACTGAGTCTTCCCTGAGTGAGGCGCCCTCTGCTACCTGTACCCAGACGTTTCCATTCATGTGTCTCCCTAAGGATGTACGTCTATGCGTGTACGATCAGATCGCCTCCGAACCTATTTACCACACCCTGCCCGGACCTTATGCTGGTGTCCCGTACGCGCGTTCCGATATGTCGATGCTACGCTGCAGCCGGGAAGTATACATGGAAGCAAGGTGCATCCTACAGCAGGGGGCTAAGGAGCAACCAAACACTCTTACAGTACAGCTAGCAGGTCGCCTAGACAGCAGCAACGACAGACAGGCCGTCCAGTACGTCGACTGAGTGTTGTTGCTGATCTATCGGGTGGTGCATCTTCTCCAAATTCCTGCATTTTATGACCTATCTGTGGATGAAGCCATCCGCTACGCGAGTAATTTTCTCACCAGTCTGGCTCAATTTTATGTTAACAGATCGGGCCGTGGAGACAGATCAGCCCTCTTCAATGGCCAGCAGCACAGCTTCTGTGAATATACACTCCACACGTGTCGTAGCCTTGTGGCTGGCGGCGACATGACTGTCTACATCCTGCTCAACAACTGGGTCCTGGATCCTATCGAAGGACAGTGGAACGTACTTGCGCATATAGTACAATTGCTTGGCCGCGATTGCACGGGCACCGTGACCCTGCAATTTCTAGCGCCTTGCCACAAGGTTGATCACTATCGCGCAGCCTTTGTAGCAGCCTGGTCGCCTGATTACATAGCGCCCGCCCGGTGGTCCGTCGACGTAGTTCAAGAGGCGTATGTGCCGCTGTAGCGAGGGGCGTTCTTGAACGGCCTATACGCTGATGAAAACCTAAGAAAGCACGAATGGCCAGGATATCAAAGGGGAAAAGGCACGGCATGGAAGATCTGGAGTCACTAGCCTAAGGGCGCCAAGTCACTGATACTGCTGTGAGAGATTATGCAAGAATGACTGGACAGGAGGGTAGCAGGTCGTACAAAGTTCATACCAAATACAACATGCTTGCATTGAAACTCCATGATTGTCATGATACCCGTGTCGTTACCTACCTGTACCCAAAACTATTGGCGTATATGACTCAGCCCACATGTTACTGTAAGGTAAGAGGTAAGAGTGAAAAGTCGGTAGAGCTCTCGTCAAAATCAGGCAATCGATGGCTGTTCAGTCTGGAACGCCAATGATACCATGGTACTGTAGAGGAGATATATATCAGCGCGCGCACACAAATATCTCCATCTCCTATGTGTGTGCTAGCCAAAGAGCCAGACGAAAATTTTCCAGTGAGATCACTTACGAACAGCTTTCACCAAAAGGACGACAAAAGCAAGTTTGGGAGGACTGTGTATAGACTTCGGAAGCTTGAAGCTCTTGCTTTAGAGAAGACGGTACAAGCAGCTAGGATTGAGGCACAATCGGCGGTGATGGTGGTGCAGGCAGAAGCACAGAGAGCGGAAGCTGCGAGGATCCGCGCAGATGCGGCAAGAACCGTTGAGGAAGCTGTAAACATCTGCCTCCAGTATGCTAAGCAGAATTTGGAGTCATGGGCGTCGCAGCAAAAGCGCACATAGATAAAGACAACCTAAGAACGAAAGGAAAGATGAGCAAATGAACTATAATATCACTCTGAACCCGCCGATATTTCTACATGTCTGGAACCTCGCATTTCCGTGTCTTGAACCTCGTATATTCATGTCTTTAGCCTCCTTATCACCACATAGCCTTCTCTACTACAATACAACACGAGATCGTTCCTCTATCCTTCGTAAACGCCTCTTTTGCAATATTGCGATAGCAACATTCATCTTTCCATGGAGGTCTGAATCAGAGTCTGAGTCTTGGTGGCTGTCTTCAAGTTCTTGTAGACGGTTCAGCTTTTCCCCCAGTGCTAGCTCTTGAGGGTCTTGTACAGTACCATCTTCTTGGATATTGTTGCTGGAGCAACTGTGCAATTTCTTTGTCAAGATCCTCAATTTCCTTGCGTAACACGGCAACTGGCCGGGGACCACCTGTACCAGCGATCAAAGGGCCTTCGAACTGCCGCTTCAGTACAGCGAGCTCTGTTGCCAGATTTTGACGATATGGTGTATAGTCTTCACGCCACCTTGCACACCTGCCATACTTGTTGTCGTTCATCTGCAGGGATGTGGGAGAGCAGCGAACTGGTTGTTTGTACGCCTCCCTGGTATACGCCAAATCCACCGCCGGTCTCGTGCTGTCTGCGATGACGCTAGTAAGGGGCTCGGCAATGCGGCTCTCATGCTCTACCAAGAAGCACACAGGGTGCGACTCAAAGCGGTATTTCCCGTCTTCGACCGCCACGCGGAACGCCGCTTGAACCATGTGGTGGAACCAACTAGTGTCGACCGTGACATGCTGTTGTAGGCACCGCGTAACGGACAAAGCATAACCAACGTACTTGAAAGATTTGGGGAAGGGCTTGTCGAGCTGGTCGTCGGGGAGTTGCCCAATGCGGTCATTCAGCGCAGTGCAGAAGGTCATAACCTGCATAGCCCGCTGCTGTGACCCCTCGAGACACCAATGATGGCCATTTTGGATGTCTTTAGCGCAACTCTTGGTAGTCGCTCGTATGTTATCAAGTTCTGATGCCGCTACGAAAGACCTAAACTTGCCGGATACATAGTCTAGAAGCCGCTTGGTAACCTTCTTGAACTCGTTGGGTGTCGGGGCATGGCCTTCTGGGTTTACCAGGTGACGAATGTATATAGCTGGCGCGGACTTTTGATTTGATCACATGCTCCAGGGTGAAGTGCCGTCCGTCAACTGATATTGTATCTCGGGCTCTTGTCTACTCGCGTGGCATAGATTACCGCCAACGATAGCTTCCAAGGTCTTTTGCGGAATGGAAGCAAGAATCTAGGTAACATTAGCTTTTCTTCTCATGACAGTGTGTAGACCGCACTCACCTCAACCGCCGCGACGCGAAAATCCGGCCCATCCATACTCCTCGCCACTACGTGGCGGTCGCCAACCTCCTCGTGATAGACGGCAATTGTCACGGCCATAAGGCCGAACCCGAGTTCTTTTGCGTAGTTGATGCGGGGTCGCCGAGCACGCGCTGTGGTTTCGTTTTTTGGTCAGGAGTGAGGGGCAAGATGGTGATTTTAGCCATGGTAGTGTTGAGCTGCTGTATCTCCCTACGCGGTATCTTCGGGTGGATGGGGTCTTCTTCAATAGGCGGCGAGCTTGACCGCGGTTTGAATGCCGTCTGTGTTGTCGGGGAAGTGTCACGCTGCTGCAGGAGGTCAGCCATTCGGAATGATGGAGCTCCGGCCCGCTGATTGCGCGAGCTGTAGGTCTTTTTTTTGCCCATGCTTGGTGGCATGTTAGTAGATGGTGCGTTGGCACTGAACAGAAGTGGCACGTCATGGTATTACTCGCACCTGCCCGCAACTACATGATTATCTAAGCCCTACCCACCCACGCATCCAGCATGTCTGCATGCTCTGATATTTGTCTTTGAGCTTGCCCATTCTCTCGCGCAACTGTATGGCTACAATTCTGACTAGATTGAGTCTTGCCTGGAGGGTCTTGATGCAGTGCTGGTCTTGATTTGCATTTGACTGCAAGGCGGCAACATCCACACGATATCGCTCTAGGAGCTTCCTGCCGAGATCCTCGGCCATCTGCATATGCCTCTGCAATTCAGAAACGGTATGCTCGAGCCTGGCAATATCGGCCGTGTTTTGTTGCAATTCTTGATCTTGTGGCTTGGCAGTCTTTCTCCAAAAATGCAGGCTATGCTTTTGTTTACTTGCAGTCTATACAGATGTTACAAAGAAAAAGTTTTCGTGTCCTTCAAGGATAAGGACTAACTAACTGAATAACCAAACAACCAAAGCACATTCAAGCTGTCTGCTTGACGGCACCCGCCTATCACGCTTTTTCGCGGTGCTCAAGTGGTTGATGATTGCGCCATGAAAAGTCCCTTGTCGCGCAAAATAGTACTTTTGGGACTTAAACAAGGATAAACCAAGAAATCAAGTTGCTTCAGTAAAGATAAGAAGACAAAAAACTCAAATAATCGGAAGGGTATACGCAGAAAGATAAGGCCGTCTCTTTACTTAGTCACGTCCATACTGACTTCCATGTTGAATTTCTTGATCCAGTGGTAAATCTGCTCACGCATACATAAATTGGCAATCGTTGTCTCGATCTTCTCCAACAGTGGAGCCTTTTCGTTGTCGCCGACTGCCACCAGATTTTCATCGTTGTCCAGGTACCAAACACCGTAATTCTGCGTCTCGTCGCCGGCTTGCCTCTTTGACTTGACCTCGATCTCGTGGTTGGCGTTCCGGCGCATTCTGCCCAACATGTGTCCAAGGCTCCAGTCTATTAGGAGAAACCCCTCGTCGGTATCTTCGAATTCTTTGCTCGCGATGATTTCATCTATTAGGGCATCGGTAGGGAGGCGATCTATGGGTAAAGGTGCACCTGTCGACCCGGAAGCCCGTTCTATACCAGGTGTTACCTCGTCACTGTACGCAAATGCGGCGTAGTGTACCCGCTCATATTTGAGAGTAAAGAGACGTTGACGGCGCGCCTTCTACGCCAGTGGCGCAGCGATAACAGACGATCCCTCTCGATTGCTGGTTTGCGACTGAGAGTTAGATGCAATGTTGTCATCCTTGGGGCTGCCGGCAACGGGCTCTGAGGTAGCGCTCTTTCCCGTGCGTTGTCGCTTTGCTGTGCCCTCTTGCGCCGCTGCTTGCCGCTTCCTCGCACCGGTGTTGCTTGCCTTCACTTTACCTCTGTGTGTGCTCTTGAATGCACTCTTTCCTCGGCCATTAGTCGATTTATCGACTGTTTTTGCCGCCTTGTCTTTGATCTTTTTGGCCTTCGCAGGCTGCTCATTTGTCTTGAATCGGATGTCGTACAGTAAGCTTTCTAAGCGACCTAGTCTGTCCTCCTTGGCTGACGACATCTCTTTTCCGGTACCTACTGGGTCAGTGACTTTCGGAGCGTTGGTTTTCAGGTCATCTGTCTCTGGGTCTCCGGTCGAGTTGATCCACTCGATCCAATCGGCCGCTACAATCCATGACCTCTCAGGGTCGAGATAATCTGGTATTGCGCCAACGTTGTCTAGATGCCCGATCATCTTGTCGACTTGGCGATATATCTGGTCGCTCGTGGGGTTGTTTGGCAGGCCGAATGGCTGTTCGACTCGTCGCGCGCGGAAGTTTCGCATTCGCTTTGCTTCTGGGGTACGGTCACTGTCGGGTCGCTATCGGCTTGCACCTTCAAGTGGTCGAACTTTATTTGAAGCTCGTCGCCTTTGTGGATTCTCTTGTGTAGCAGTAAATTTACAGCTGGTCTTCCCTTAACTGTCTTCATCCCAGACAGATCGGCGCCGTTCGTAGCTGTATGATTCACGGGCATTTTGGTGAGGGCGGACTTCAGTAGCTGTTTAGCGACAGCCGTAGGCACCTCCTGGTGGACTTTGGTGAATTCTTCTCCAGGCTTCCAGGTAACGTGGTCTCCGTTCAACTGGTTATCGTATTCCGATACGGGTATCGCGGTTGCCTGTTCGCCGGGCTTTGACGTGTACAGTCTCCATTCTCACCCTTGATGGTGGTGCCAACTACCAAGTTGAGGATAAGCGACGTCTTTGGGTGAAAGCAGGTCGCATGTGTCGCAGTACATAGCCAAGCGGCCTGTTCTACTGTTCCGGGGTCAAGCTGTTTCGCGCTAGCGATAAAGGTCTCGGCCGGCGAAAAAGGCGATCGTCCTCGATACGTCTTCTTGGGTCGCTTGCAAGATGAGGTAGGTTTCAGCCTTGGCCCGTCGTGATCGGATGTATCCGAGTGTGTTATCACTCAGAACCCCGACCTTGCTCTGCCGTTTTTTGTGTCTGTACCGTCTGTTGCGCCGGCTTTGGTTTTGGAGGCGACCTTCGCAATCGACTCTTTCTTCTTCGGATCTGGCGCCAATGGTAGCTGTTGGTGGCGCGGAGGTGGCTGCACTGGAAGCGTGATGGGATGCTATCCTGAAAGATCGGTGTTGGTGTTGGAAGTGTAAGTACCCTCAGCCACTGTTGTGTTTCAGTACTAGCGTACCTTCTCTATCGGTTGCGCCTCGTTTCTGTGCTCCAATGCGTGCATAACCAACTTCTTAGACATCCCATATGACTTGATGTTTGCGCCAATTGATGACTGAATTCTGCGGGCCATGGTATTCAGCACCTCGTCCTTCATTGTGCGTACAAAATCCGCTGCTTTGCATCCTTCCCAGGCGCCAACTGGCAGTCCGATATACACGTTGCCGGATTCGTCTGACCATGTTGCTTGACAAGCTATGCGGCTGAAAAGCGCAGATGCTGTAGTCATGGAAGCCTCAGTGTCGGATACCATTTCTGCGCCGCAGCGAGGACAGCCTGGCGTTTATTCTGGTAATTCACAACCTCATATTCAAGTGCGGCTATGAGCTGCTGTAACTGCTCACATGTGTCTTAGGTGTTGTCTTGTACTCCGATGGGTGCGGCAACAGTCCGGTCGAATGAATAAGTTCCACTTCTTTCGCACTGTCGACGGTTTGTCGAATTGCTTGCGAGCGGCGGATGAGTGGACGCGCCTAGGTGACATAGAATACTTGACAGTTACAGTATTGGTAGACGTCGGTATTCTGTTTCTGATAGAAATGCTTGGCGCCTACAGTGTTCGTTTGACTCGAGTATGTCAAGTATTTCATGTCACCCAGGTGCCGTCAAGTGTGTCGACGGAAGGCGTCGTGTTGAGGTTTTCACCTGCATGCTTGCCAAGTATTGACATGTTGTGTTGATTGCGGTGCACCTGATGGTATTGTATGCTTGTAGCTCTTTCTGAAAATTGAGGTTGTGGGTGTAGGAGGGATGGTCATTGTGAGTGTGTGAGGTGTTTATATGGCAATAATACCACCTGAAGGTGAGAGACGCCCGCCGCCCGTCTGCTGCCTGCCGCCCTTCCAGACTCCGCAACAATCAATCGGATCGGCATGATTGATTCCTATCTAGGTTAAAGGCTGCCTAATGAAGTAATTCTTTAACCTATATAGGAATCAATCATGTCAATCGATTGATTGTTGCGGAGTCTGCGCCCTTCTGCCCCAGTTGAGAGTCGTAAGGGCGGTAAGGAGGGCGGTGAGAACAGTGACAGCGGTATGTGAGCAGACTTTCGATATTTGAGCTGATGGAAGACTCTCGAACGATATTGTGAATTGGTTTGTCACGTTATAAGATACAATCTCGATATTCTATAATATCGTCTTCTCAAATTTCGTATATAAGATAGATAGTATCAACGTAGCTAGTAATACCCATATAACCTACTGTTTTTTAACTTGGGGGGGAAATTTAAATAAAATACTAAGCTATAGTAATAAAAGCCCGAGGCATAGGAAATTGCCATAGGAAGAACCGTTGCAGATTTAGAACACAAACAGTAGAAGGAGACTAACGGTCTGTAGAACGAAGAGGGCGAAGCCGAAATAGTAGAGATCGCCGAAGATCTTGCTCCTATGGAAGCCCCTTCCAGATTGGGTGCTCTTGTTCTCTAAGGCACAATGAGAAGTTGCCAAAGCCTCAGTTACCATTGCCATGTGCATCGGCAAAGGGGAAGTGCTGAACATGTAACAACAACTGCTATACCTGAGCTCTTCCACTATCGCCTTATCACCTGCAATATATCCACCGCAAAGGCCGAGAGCGCTTCGGTAGGATCCAGAGATCAAGATTCGGATAGAAAGCTCTTCCAATGGCTTGCTCACGTTTACAGCGGGTCCCAATGATATTTTCGAAGGCACGTTGGTTGGCTGACGTCCATCGTCGTTGTCAATAAGCAGAGTGACGTTATTCTTGTTTTTTCGCTGTGCTGTTGCAAGTCTGGCAGTGAGACCGCACAAATCGGTGCCAACGCCGCCACCCGGTCGAATGGAGACGTAAACCGTATTATAGACGCGTGCATCCCCATCTGCTGCCCTTAATAGCATGACTAACATTTCGAGCCCAGTATATGTTATAACAGTAGTTCCACAACTCCTTGAAGCAACGCGGAGTCCGTCTTTCACCGCGGAAGGTGCGTCTACAGGAACGAGAAAGTTGTGTTGGCTGTAGCTGATGATCGGCCGACATAGAGCAGCGACGGTAGACATAAGACCGAGTCCACTGTCAGCGTAAGTGATCGCGGCTGGCTGCCCGAGAATCACCGCAGTAAGGCTCTCTGCATCTAGATGAGGTAAGAATGTACCCAGAATAAAACGAGACGAGCCGGCTCCGAGACCATGTTTTTTGAGAGCTGCGTAGCCGGCCTGGACAATATTTTGGGGATGCCTTTCTTTTGCCATATGGCTCCCCGCTGCTTTGGCAATCTGGCTGTCCAACAAACAGGTCATTTCTTGCAAAGCTCGAGCGGTTTCTTCCTCCAGGATGGAGTCCCTAGACGTGATGGATTTGAAAAGGCGGCGTGTATTCTTGGAGGGTCTTGAAATCCCTATTTTATGGCACGCCTGCACCACGGCACTTACTAAGGTATTCACATCCTCATCAGTGAAATCGGGAGACAAGCCTATCCTCACTCGACTCTCCCATATTCCTACAGCTGGTTTGCTGATCGGAGGGCACACTAAACCAAGTTTGCGGAGTAGGTATGACAGCTCGGAAGCTCTGGTCGGGGCGCCTGTATGTACGGGAAGCATGGGAGTTTCGCCATCTCCGTATACATACACACCCTGAAGATCAAGCTCTTCGTGGCAAAATTCAGAGATACCTCGGAGTCTGGCGATGTTGTTTGCGAGATGCAGGGGCCTTTTCAAGGCCCAGAGGGCCTGCAGGATAGCTGCTGTAGGAAGCGATTCACATCTTTCGGCTAGTTTATCGTTTTGACAACGTAGAACCGCGTCGAAGCGCCTGGACGTACAAACAAAGCCGCCGATAGCCCCGACAGCCTTTGAAAAGGTTCCACTTCGGATATCTATAAGGTCTGCAGGAAGTTTCCTCGTAGGGTGTTTATCGTTCCAATACTCCAGGCATCCTCGACCCGTTCGCCCGACTGACAGGAATGAGTGGGCCTCATCGCAATAGAGGGTGAATTTGTAGCGTATTTTGAGCTCGTTAAGCGCCTCAAGAGGGGGCATAGTCCCGTCCATACTGGTTCATGTTAGATGCAGATATCGATAGTCTCAGTAGTAACAATCACCTGTATATGCCCTCTACGGCAACCATGATGTTCGAATACCTCCTCCCGGCTGTTCTGAGAATAGACTCCAGTTCTTCCATGTCGTTGTGCTTGAAGCGTTTCCGCATACCAGCTTCCGAGAGAAAAGATCCGACAAACATCGACTTGTGGCATTTCTCGTCCATTATGACCATCCAATCGTTTTGAATGATAGCGGGGAAGGCAAGGACATTGGCTCCGAAACCCGTGCTAGTGAGATGGCAGCAGTCATTGCCGAAGAAGGCAGCTATACTTCGAGACAATTCGCCTCGCAGCTCTTGTACGTCCCGAGCGCCACAGTGCGGTAACTGGTTCAGACATCTGCGTTGGAGTGCTTCGTACTCGACAGGCATCTTGTATAACCCAGCATAGTTGAAACTTCCGCCATCTAAAAACCAGAAATAGTGAATGTCAGGCAATGTTCTTCGTTAACAAAATTGTCTTCGCACTTGACTTACTAACACAACTATCTTGCTGGCCTAAGCTGTCTATCAAGCCGATTCGGCCCAACCCTGCTGTTATCACCACACGGTCGTTCAATCCGTACCAGCGATAGAACGGATCCACGACGTAATGGCTAAAGCGGGCATTGGCCGACAGAGCTTTGAATTGTTGTACACCATCTTGACTGCGAACCCAGATTTCGGATGAGGCGAATAGCATATACTCTCGTAGTTTTGCCAGTGTCCCAACCCGATTAGGGCAGGTTTCTCTTCGAAGTTTTTTGACCACCGAAATGTTCCAGTCTTTTTGCTTCTCAGACAGATCTGAAATTTTCGACTTTGATCTCTTACGATCTTCTTCCCTATCTTGTATTGTGAACATAGTCGGTATGGTCTCAGCTTGGCTGCGCGACATCTGGAGCCGACGTTAGAGGATGTTTCTCGGTTGAAGAATTGATATAAATGTTTGCGATGATTTGTCCAGTTGTGGTAGAAGGAAGGGAAAACAAGATAAGAGAGCTGTACAGATGTCAGCCTGGAGACAGTCATTGACAGAGTTCTTATATCGCCTTAAAGAAACATTTTACCAGGGCACGCTATCGGACGAGCAAAAGGATCGGCCATTTGCGCTGGCGAAAATAATGACTATTCAAAAGTGGGCTGCTATTGCCCACACAATAGTCGCATAATTCCTGTGACACGATACCACCAATAGGCCATGTTTGACTTCAAAGCGACCGCTGTAGTCACCACGCCTCTAGGCCTACACATCTGGATACTGCAGAGGGTTTGAAAATGCTGCTTAGTACGGGTCCCCTGTTATTTTCTTCCGATGAGAGAATCGCGCTCCATCCTAGGAGAATAGTTGTCTGTGTTGGAGTGCAGGGTAAGATCAGACGCAGATCCATCATTTCTTTCGGTAGAAGAAGACGACAGGGGGCCCATACTAGACAGCATTTACAAAACCCCTGTAGCTGGACTTCTGCGGTAGTCGCGGTTTGCGGTATGAATGGAATGCCGAGAAAATCTACAAATGAGCCATTTTCGACTTCAAGAAGGGTGATACATGTACGTCTCCAAACCGAAGATCTCGGGATACTGACTAAAGTCTAGCACATTGGAGGATTGCAGTATAAGTTACGTGTTAAGAAGATCTGCAATTGAGCCATTTTTCGCAATTCAGCAGTTCTCCGCAATTCAGCCCTTATCGTATTTCAGCAATTTTCCACATTCAGCCATTCTTCGTATCCAGCAATTTTCCGCAATTGAGCCATTTCCCGCATCTGAGCCATTTTCCGCAATCAGCAATTATCCGCAATTGAGCCATTTTCTACTTTAAGGAAGCCGGTACACCCACATCATGATCGTTTCGGATCACCGTATGCGGGATAATAGCTAAACTTGAGGGATGTTATAGGATTGTGGGATAAACCAGTTACTTAAGACTGTTATGGACGATCTTTATCAGTTGTCCTGTCGCGTTCAAATAGAACCAATTAAAGACACAATCGAAACCGCTCTAGGTCACTCTATTCTCAATCTCTCAAATCATTATAATATCTGTTCCAATTCTAGTATGATCCAAACTATGCTAGCTAGTCTCAACGGGCTGCAAGCGAGTGTTGCCATTTTCATATTCATTCTGATCTACTACAATCTTCGAAAATGGCAAATGTCAAGAAAGCTCAAGAGGCTTGGTGCAAGGGCGCCCGAAATCCAATCCTCTTGGCCGTTTGGTCAGTCCACCATAGACCAATAAAGCTGGTTAAGAATCGAAACTGACATCTGGGCATAGGCATTGATTTCATCTACAAATACGTGGTTGCTAGCGCCAATAATCAAGAGATCAGCTTTTTCGCCTCTTGCCTTGCGTCTGCTAGCTACAAGGACTCTTCCTCGACCATCTCGTCCTCGGGTACCAAAACCTCTACCTCAACCATTAAGGGCTCTTGTATGACTGCCCAGCTAAATAGTGGACTGTCTGGTCGTCTTGTTCTGACTGTCGATCCCTCCAACATCAAAACCCTTGTGAGCGAGATGTCCGATTATGGCAAGGGCGAACGGTTTCACGAAGTCTGGAAAGAATTCATTGGCGACAGTATCTTCGCCATTGACGGTGAGCTATGGGGAAAGACAAGAACCAAGATGAAGCCCATATTTTTCAAAGAAAATGTAGTCGACACAGCGATATTTGAGGGCCACGTAGCCCAGTTGATAGATATTCTAGACGAACGAGGTGATCGATCAGAAAGCCCAGATTTGTTGAACGTCTTCTTAAGGTATACGTTTGACGTAGCGACAGACTTCCTCTTCTCAGAAGCAACGAATTGTTTGAAATTCCCCCAGTTGAGAGTGGCGGAAGCATTCAAGTATATCCTTCAGAGGCAGAGTGACCTTGACAACATGGAGTAAGTACTTTTATCTCTCATCTTGCCAAGGCCTGATCCACTCCATATTATTCTCATAAGCTGTTTGCTGATAACAGACAGCGAATTCTCCTGGCTTCTCTCCCGCACGAAATTCCGTCAAGAGTTGAAGGTTTTGGACGATTTTGTCTATCCTTACATCTACAAGTCTCTAGCCTTGACGTCCGATCAACTCCAATCCAAACTCTCGTCTCGCGATAACCTCCTCGACTCTCTCGCACTCCACACTCGCGATGCCAAATTCCTGCGCGACCAAATGATCACCATACTCGTTGCCGGCCGTGACACCACGGCTGTAACACTCTCTTTCCTGTTCTTTGAGTTGAGCCGAAACCCTGTTGTTCTCGAGACGCTAAAAAAGGAAATTGTGGATAAAATTGGAGAGGGAGATGCAGCAACTACGCCCAGCGTCAAAGATCTGCAAGAAATGAAGATGTTGAACGCAGTCATTGACGAGACGTTTCGTTTCTACCCTCCAGTCCCGCTCAATTTCAGGTGTGCTTTGAGAGACACAACATTACCAAGAGGAGGAGGGGAAGATGGAATGCAGCCGATTGGTGTCCTGAAGGGTACAAAGGTGCTATTTTCAATCATGTTGGTACATAAAAATCCCGATCTATATCCCGCGATAGAGGGGAAGAGGTTTCACGACCCAAACAAGTGGATACCAGCAAGATGGCTGGATGCTGATGAAGGAAGGAAATGTTGGACACCAGAGCTTTGGAACTTCTTGCCATTCCATCATGGAAAGAGAGCCTGCCCCGGCCAAAAGTTTGCGCAGGTCGAGATTGCCTACACAGTGGCTAGGATTTTGCAGACATATAAGACAATCAAGATTATGGGCTGGGATCAGGCAGATAGTAAGGGAAGGGATTTGGAGTGCAGAGTCGCGGTTACGATGAGTCCAGCTGAGGAACTCAAGTATGTATTCGCGAGATGATAAATTCTAGCCTTGAAGATATATTGCCAACCAACATGGTTAGATCCTTACGTCTTGTAACGGTTCCTTAGAAGTCGATCTCCTATTGCGTGTCATTCTCGGCCTGTGCACCATTAAATAGTGTGAGGCATAAAATCACCTATGTCTTCGTGGAGAAACGGGTTAAGAAAGACACAAAGTACTACAGTACGTACGTCCGATAAGTTGTCCGGTTCGTCTAGGAATTAAGCTTAATAGCTCCCTTACTTAATAATACAGCTATTCGATAGAATAGCACTACCCCACCAATTCACGGCGCCACACATCACAAGAACGAAAAAGCAAGGCAAAGACCACTTCAGGATGCGTCAACCCAGTAGTTTGACATTGCAAAGAAGAAAAGTTACGCCAGTAGGTAGCCTACGACTATAACCCATTACGAAATGTTATTACTCATCGGGATATTTCAATCCGTCTATGCATCAAGTGTGAAACGCCAACCCCCAATAACCTCCTACACATGAGAAAGAGAAAGTGGGAAAAAGGCGATATTGCCTGATCTTTTGGAAGCCTGAACCTCAAACGCCATACCATGCAATGCGACAAAAGAGACAAAGGAGATAGGTTTTGAGAAAACGAATGGATACCGCGTTGGCGGTGATTGCGTCGAACTTTCGTCGCACAAAAGCAGTATGAGTAATTCCTTGGGATGCAGAGTGACAAACGCCTCAGAGCACGCGCTGCGTGTCTGTAGCGTTTGATCTCCAGCTTCAGCTTGGTAGAATATACTGATGGCTTCAATTAGTCCATGTTCTGATGATATAACGGTATTGCTTACTGTTGATGAACCCCATCATACCGCCTTCATCGCATGGGCAACCAATATAGGAACCAAAAGCACAGTGACAAGGCCAACATTAACGGCGATACCAGCGATGAGTGCTGTTCTCTTCGACTGCGGCGTGACGTGGCCAAGGCGACCTCCTGTAACCGAAGCGATGATGTTGTCTCCTAGGAAGCGAAAGAGAAGGATGGTGGGCGGCAGAAGGCAGAATGCTCCAAGAATTATCCATGACAATTTGCGTCGCCGTGCCTCATCAGCAGGATTGGTATCGCGCTCTATACAGAGGAGATGAGGCGAATGCTCTTGAACAAGCAGGCTTCGTGCAGGAGGAGAATGTATATCGAGGCTTGGGTGTGAAGGACGTAGCGGAGTGCTCGTGTCACTAGTCGATGGACGGTCGCTTCCGCTCATGACCCGTGTAATATGAGCACCATGAGTCGAAGTAGTCGATCGAATGTCTGGAGCAAGAAACATGTGCCGGAGCTTCGTCTGTCCTGGCACAGCAGACCGGCTCGTGCGACGCTGTGAACGTAGGAATGTGGTAGAGCTGCGCATATGCTGGCGGGAACCTGGATTCGGAGACTTTTCCTGAGTTGTGCTTAGACCCTTTGGTGTAGGGGAGAAAGACGTCTCAGACGATATTCTAATATGCTCTGGTGTGCTCTGTGGCAGAGTTTGACTGATGCGAGTGACGCTGCCTGTAGCGGGGAACGGCGATGCATAGAACCCGTTGTAGTCTGAACGGGTGCTCTGACGACCGACGCTTGAACTCAGCTTCACACCTGGGCTGCTAGTATCCGCAATGCTGCTACCAGCCTCGTGCATGCCTGTACCTCTAGGAGTACCAGTGAGATTGCCTTTTGGGCCGACAATTGAAAACTTCTCAAACGTGTTCTCGCGTTCGAGGCCTACAGGGCTGCTTTCAAAGGAACTCTCATCTGCAGTGCTTGATGTCGCTACGGTATCGTCGCTTTGAGATCGCTGATCCCTACGCGCCTGGTGCTTGGGTGCGACACTCTGCTGGTCGACAATAATATTATCATTGGGACCGGAAGCCAGCAGCTCTTGGGTCTCTTTGTCGCTAAAGGCGTATCGGTCTGCCCAAGGAGCAAATGCATAAGGCTGCTCGACAGCACCACGTCCCAAAACATCTTCGGGGTGTGTAGACAAATGAAGCACAGGTGTGGTTCTCGAAACGGGTGCGCTAATAGCCATTGGAGAAGACGACACATTCGGTGCGGTACGAATGATAGCGCGAGGCCTCAATTCCGGTGGCGAAGAGCTGAAATGGTGATGTTGTTCGGTGCGTTTCGGACTTAGATGGTTGTAGTAATCTGATCGAGCCGGAGAAACGGCCTGATTAGCCCAGGAAGGAAGTGACCTCTCCGAGGTTAGACCAAGGCTGTTACGAGTGCCCTCACTGCTGCTGTAGTCCGCAATGCTGTCCATTGACTCACGAGCTTTTGAACCAGGGCTGTCTCCGCCAACAGTCTCCCAGTCAGCTTTCTCCTCTGCTGTAGCTCCACCTTCGCCTGTGAAAGGATTCTCAACGTCTTGGGGGGCGCCAGACGACCTATTTGTCAACGTCTTGATTAGCAAGAGGCTCGCTGAGTTGCGCCTAGCCCACATCGCGGGTATCTTGCTACTGCTCTGGTGCTTGTCGACAGTGTCTTGAAAAATTTGTTCGGCCTGATCGAGTGCCTCTTTGGGGGTGCTTGGGCTTTGCGCACTCTCAGCTTGCGAATATGAAGACGAAGGCTCAAGCGGTTTGACTTCTGGTTGGGAGTAGGACGAGGACGGCTCCAAGATATGTGTGGCAACAAGTTTGACTGGGGTATTGGACGGTGATATCTGCAACAGCTCCCGCGTATTGCCATACGAATAGCCGGAGCTTTGTGAGAGAAGACCAGACTGCCCGGGATAAGACGGGATGAATAA
Source organism: Pyrenophora tritici-repentis (assembly GCF_003171515.1). Classification (NCBI taxonomy): domain Eukaryota; kingdom Fungi; phylum Ascomycota; class Dothideomycetes; order Pleosporales; family Pleosporaceae; genus Pyrenophora; species Pyrenophora tritici-repentis. The sequence goes on from NC_089395.1 coordinate 1,282,689, forward strand.
TGCATCATCATACTCAAACGGTGGCGCGAGAGGAGCCGCCCTATGAGGAGGTAAGCCGGGGTGTTGAGTAAAAGTAGGCCGCCTAGAGACAACGCGCTCAACCGGAGAAATGATGTTATCGTAATGGGGTGTGACAAACCGACGGACATCTGGCTCGACCATTGTCTGATGGACATGAGCGACGGCTGCACGGTTCACAAAAGGGTGTGAACCCGATTCGTTATGGCCTCCTACGTCTGTGTTTTCTTCGTGGGGCGTAGGCAAAGTCGTGTCTGTTGTTTCATTGGGGTTGTACTCGTCGATAAGTTTACTGATTGTGTCCGCTTTCGGATCCCCTTCCTCAACTGAACGCTGGTATGCCTCTTGGGCAAACATGTGCAACATCTGGCGGTCAACCCTATTAGAGCTGCTGTAATCGTACAGGCTGTCATGGTTGTTTCCATTCACAAAATTGTTTGTGTTCGCATTGCTATACCGAGCCAATTGATTGCCATGACTATTGCGTGTGCTTGCGGAATCCTGCTGGTAGTGCGATCTGTGCCGGTTATCTCCAGTGTAGATGGATGAGCTCGGGTATATTGAGTCGAGGTCGTCGTAGTAGGGTTTCGCAAAGCCGCCTTCTACAGAATATGGCAATTGGGAGTCGTCTATCCGCCCGATCTGGGTAGATGGTTCATCTGGTATCATGGACGAGAGTGGCTCGACCTCGACTTCATCCTCTTCGTCCATTTGCGCAATTTCCATTCCGTTCTGCTCGGGTGAGAATGCGTGGAAGCTTTGGAGAGAAGCAGGGCTGACGGGTGTCATTGGGGACATTGGACCGACTGGGAAGTACGAGGTCTCTGGCGTAGTGACATATGTTTGGTCCAGCGGGCGTGGGTACTCTCCATTCTTACTTATTGACGCCCTGCTGATGTTTTGGTCACGCATGTCCCGCAGCTCCTCACATTGTATCTTTACGGGCGTCTTTCCCAGCCTTTTGGTGAGACTGCGAGTCAATTCTTTCAAAGAAAAACGCGACAGGCGGGCTGATGACCTGGCGGGTAACGGGGGAAGCGCATTATCGGATTCCGGACTATAGAGTGGGGAAGTGTATGATGACGAATTGGCGCTCACAGCAGCGGGTGTTGGTGGAAGCGGGAGATCGGCGTTGGACTGTCTGGGAGAGTCTTCGGGACGTCTCAGAATACCTGCATGTGCTGCACGGAAGTCACCGTACACAGCTCGTTTGGGCGCCATCTAGTTGTTTGTTAGCCAATATCAACAGTGGCAATGAGACTCAGTACCTCGGAGTAAGCGTCTTCAGAGGTCCGCAGGGGGAGATAGTCACTCGAATCAAAATCTCGTGAGGGTGTGACGATGTCGTGCAGTAACAGCGAATCATGAGGGTTTACCACGTCGAACGATGCGCCACGATAATGGATAGTTGCGGGAGTTGCAGGCGGTGTCGCAGGCGCAGTCGTCGGGTAGTTCTGTGGGTTTATGCGGGTGGGCTCTCCTTCATTATGGGATGGAGATAGCGGCGGGTTTACCTGGCGGGGCGGCTGCGGGAATCGGGACACTGAAAATGTCGAGGGTGTAGATGTGGTTTGGGCTTCCCTTGAGTTTGTGCGCTCAGCGGACGAGAAGCTCAAGGCAGCGGGTGGAGACGAGCGCCGTGGTTGGGCAGAGTGTAGGTTTGCAAGCGGGGGAGGCAGAGATGCAGGGTCTCTGTTGACAAGCGGCTTTGGCAGTCTCTTTCTCGAGTTGAAGTAACGAACCTTACTAACCGAATTGGTAGTTGAAATGCTCGATACGCTACCTGTTTTCGCAAACGGCACTGCGGATTGCGATCGAAGCGGCCAATCAAGCAGCGGCAGTTGCTCGAAATGCGGCTCGTTTGACTTGAGCTGATAAGCTGATTGCGAAAAGTGAAGAGGACGTAGTGATGGGGCAGATTCTGAACGCTCTGGAGGAGCTACAGAAGGCACGCGTTCGATGTTACTCAAGGTAGACGCTGCAGGCTTTCTCCGGAGAGTTTTTCCTGGTGGTGTTCCCTTTCGCAGAAGCGTGGGCGTGTGTTGCTGCTTGCGATACTCGTGGATGGTGAGGAAGTGAACGGGAGTTCGGGAGGAAGCAGAAGATGTCACCGAATGGTGTGGAGAGTGGACAGGTGTCATAGGATTGCCAGCATGCATTCGCAGTGACATCCGATCAGGGACTTTGGGTGACAGCGAGCGGGGGCGGAATGCCGCCATATTCAAATCGTCCATGGAATCCATTCGATGCCACAGACCGGTTGTGGTGTTCTAGCTACCCAACCGCCTATCACCGATAAGGTGGCGACCGTCTCCGGGCTTTGGGTTCGTTGTTTTGCTTCAAAATGGGACGTGATGAGAGCTCTAGCGGATGCATGGCGACATGTATGCCATTGAATTGGTTGGTACAGGGCAGATCCAGTAGCTAGAGACTCTGGTCAGCAGTCGTCCCTGCTACACGCGGTGAACCTGCTAACCTCAGCAGCCTCTGGATGTCACCCTCGTCACCGAACTGATTCTGTATGTTCTTTCCTTAACCGGATAAGGAAAGGCAACAATAGAGTATCCCGAAACTTAGTAGTGGTACTCGTAGTTGTCTGGGGCTTATTAGGATGGAACGACGTCAGATGTATCGAGGATGCGGGACCCGGGATCGGCAGCGAAAGTAAGAACGTGGGAAATTACGATTAGAAGCGATAGATGAAAGACGAAGCTACGGAGTCTACCCGCTGATGAAAAGAAAAAGAAGGAACGTTGCGCGATGGCCTAAGACGCGATAGACTGAGGAAGGCACAATGGTCTCTCACTGAGTACCTGGGAAGGAAAGACGATGACGGCTGAAAAAACATCAAAAGGATCATTCTACCAAGAAAATACACAGCCAACCCGAGCAGTGGGGGCTACAAAGGCCCTCGACGCCTCAGCAGGCCACACATTTAGTCGCATTCTGCCTTTGTTGCCAGGCTTCATTACACCTACCGCGTCGTTGTGTGTGAGCAAAGAGCGATGCGGCCCCGTGGGTGGTGGGAAGCCTGCGAAGCTTGCAGGGGCGTGCTTTCCCCGCCAACCAGTCAAACCTCACATACGCATCGAACACCGATACACAAGACGCGACCGCGCTGCGGCGAGAGAGAAGCGTCTACCACTTGATGCCTCCCGAGGATAGCTGCTCGTACCCGTCATTTCGTTTCAAAGCACAGCTGTGGAAGCTATGGGAGAGAAGCGCGCCCAATCAGTCGCTGCCGGCCCATTGCCTCCTCCTGCCACGGTCCGGCATGGCGCCATGGGAGATGAGTGTTAGTCTCAGCTCATCACGCGATCAAAAGATCGGGATATTTATTGGAAGAGTATGTGGAGTATCGATGATGAGGGTTGCGTGGCCGTCGACTTTACTCGCCCTGAGGATGCATCTTGCGCCATTGTGGCAATCAGCTGGGCGCACAGCCGAGCCCTCGGTGCCCTGCGAACTGCATGTTCGTCCGCTGCCAATGGCAAGGCTGCCATCTGCCAGGTATAAATTAATACACCACTGTCCTGGTAGGCACGAGGTATGTAGATCGACAGCAGTGATATCATTATATATGCGTTGCGTGCATATCCCGCAGCGCGGCAGCACTAATCTTACAACATGTTCCCTGGGTCTATCCACCCTTCAACTTCCCCCCTCCATCTTCAAGTTCATCTCGAGCCGCTTCGTGCAAAGCCTGACTTGCGCCGTACTCTTTCAGTCCCGTTCGTGATTTTCTCCGTCGAATCGACGGGTACCGTACTGGCTCCATACTGCTCTGTGCAAATGAGAATCGGTGCGGGCCAAAGGCATGAGGGTATTGATGTTCTAACACCACGCGGATGACGTTCTCGGGCGCCCAACTATGTCGCTCCTGTTGGCTTGGAGGCTGATTAGGTGACTTGCCCTTGTCTGAAGACAAGCCAGGACCCTTGGTTACAGCAGATGCGGAGGAGGCCTCGATGGCTTTGAAGTCATTAACCGACTGGTAATCTATGAGATTCGGATTCTTAATTTGTCCTTCCCGCGTACCCTGCAATCATTAGAATGGGTTGATTTAATCGCCACAAAACTTACAGTGGTTGGATACACAGTGCCCGGCATCATCACATATTCGTCCAGCGTATGCATCAAATTTGCAAAGTTGAAGCCTCGCCCTGGCTGACAAGGCAGGAAACGTTGCCCGATGTCATCATTGAAGTTGAGCGTACAGTCTTGCGTCGGCATGTACTTGGATAGGTTGGTGTACCACTGAGGATATGTGCCATACCAGGCTCCAACATCCGCATCCAGGTCCACTGACAGGTACATGTTCTTGCAATTCTCCGGCTTCTGTACCAGCAGCACAAAATCAAATTCGCGCGGTAGTCCTGATTTTTGAAGCACGTTTTCATGCAGTGTCCAGACAGCCTTTGCATCCTCTGCATCGTATTCGGGGCCTAGTGGGCTCTGTTTTGACCGCACTGACCCCTGGATGCTCATCATGTGAAAGACCTTGTAGCTACTTGCCATGGCTGCTTTCGGATTCAGTGTAGCAGATACGGGTGCCTGAGATACGCCTAGCGAACTTGACAAGCTGAAGTTCCATTGAAGGTTCTCTGGCGAAACCGCACCAAACATCAGCTCGGGAGCGTGCTTCAAAATCCGAGGATGTGAGTCGCCTGGTCTTTTCTTCTCGTCAGGGCCTCCATCGTCGCCATGGACAGACACTTGGATCTCGGCGCTCTTGAAGCGATGCGCGTTCGGGTCATGAGGATGAAAAACAAAGTGTACAGAAACGAAGAACAAATTGTCGATGACGGGCTCGTGCAGCGCGTCGGACCTGTAAAAGCCATGTTGTAGGCGATTAACGTGGGCAGATATATACGCCTTGCCAGGCAAACGACGTTCGTAAAGACATTTCTGGTTTATCTGCAGGCGTTTCCTTGGGACGTTGGGGTCTTTGGGTCGAGGCTTCGCTCTGCTCCTCTTGGGAGGCGGACCCAGTTGTTGCTGCTGGAGCGTCTCGTCATCGTCTTTTCCTCTCAAGTGCTGCAACAGAGAGTGCATTGTAAGTTGCAGGTAACGGGCGAATCTCCTCTTGTGGCATCACGGATATGCGACGTTCAACGATGTCATGACGCAGCCTGCTTGAGGAGAGAAAAGGTAGCTGAAGATTGAGAAGCCATGATGCCGATACGATACTAAGCAATGGAAAAGACCTAGGAAACGATGAAGTCAAGACCGGACTGAAGAATATGAGACATCGCAACCCAGACAGATGGCGGCACATGACTAGATGAGGCGTAGATCGACATGCTCAACTGCTAAAACCAACGACCAGTATGTCATGCCGCACTTGGTTCCCTCAGAGCCGTGGCACGCGGAGGTCTGGTATGTCTGTTTGGCTCATAACAGGCACGACGACCTGATTGCGCACGAGACAGGTCAAGGTGAAGGTCACGCACAGACGAACGATCCGGCCAGTTCCTTAGTTATCAGTACGCGTCTTTATCGTACCGTAGCCGAACACGACCCCGCAGCATACCGGCATAGCGGCAGAATATGGCAGATATACCGTACAGTCTAAAGCAGATGCGTCTGTTGTGTTTCCTTTTGCTCGCTTGTGATCTTGTACCATGCAGTTGGTCCCCAGGGAGGTGTGTTCTAGTGGTGCATCTCGAATTATTGTGGCCTACTAACCTGGCAACAGCTAGACAAGCTCGTCATCTCGCAGCTGGGCTTGCTCGCGCAACGACGACTGGCCCGCGGCGTGAAGCTCAACCATGCCGAAGCAACCGTATGTCACAGCAGAAGTCGCATAGATGCCGCTAATAGCCATAGGCGTTGATCGCGAATAACCTCCAGGAAGTACGAGCTCTGCCCGCGCGCCTCCGGTCGCATGCTGAACGCGAATAGCTTATTCGGGATGGAAACCACACAGTCGCGGACCTCATGGCTATTGGCAAGACCATGCTGGGTCGTCGCCATGTGCAGCCCGCCGTCGTCGCTTCTCTCTCAGAGTTGATGGTAGAAGGCACCTTCCCCACCGGCACATACCTCGTCACAGTCCACCATCCCATTTCTACCGACGATGGAGACCTTGCGAAAGCCCTATATGGATCGTTCCTACCTGTCCCGTCCAATGATATGTTTCCTTTACCCGATGCAGACGTATACGAAGGCACGAGGCAACCGGGCGCTATCATAGCTGTCAAGGGAGAGGCAGGAACTATCAAGTTGAACGAGGGGCGCAAGAGGATCAAACTCAACGTTAAGAGCATGGGAGACAGACCAATCCAGGTATGTAGGAACCAAGGGAATCCGAGCGTGCAGCTTATATATAATAGGTCGGATCGCATTACCACTTCATCGAGACAAACCCGCAACTGCAATTCGACCGCGTACGAGCGCATGGCTACCGACTTGACATCCCCGCTGGCACGTCGGTGCGCTTCGAGCCGGGCGACACGAAGACGGTTACCTTGGTACAGATTGCGGGCAACCAAATAATCAAGGGTGGAAACAATATCGCATCCGGCTTCATCGGGGACATGAAGGTCATCAACGGTATCGTCGAGAGGTTGCAGGCTGGAGGATTTCTCCATCAACCGGAACCAGAGGGTGATGGTGCACATATCGACATTTGCACAATGGAGCGACGGGCTTATATTACCATGTTCGGCCCGACGACCGGCGACCTGATAAGACTCGGTGCCACGGACCTCTGGATCAAGGTTGAGAAAGACATGACCAAGTATGGCGATGAATGTTCTTTTGGCGGAGGGAAAACGCTAAGAGAAGGCATGGGTCAAGCAGGAGGACGATCGGATAAAGATTCACTTGATACGGTCATCACTAACGCCCTGATTATCGACTGGACTGGCATTTACAAGGCCGATATTGGAATCAAGGATGGTATCATTGTCGGTATTGGCAAAGCAGGTAGCCCAGATGTCATGGATGGCGTGGATCCGAAATTGGTCGTAGGCTCCTGCACCGATGTCATTGCCGGTGAACACAAGATTGTGACACCAGGTGGCTTCGATACCCATATACACTTCATCTGTCCTCAGCAGGCCTATGAAGCCATAGCATCTGGTATCACGACCATGCTTGGAGGCGGCACAGGGCCCAGTACCGGCACCAACGCAACAACATGCACCCCCGGCAAAACTCACATCAAGCAGATGCTCCAAGCCATTGACAGTCTTCCCCTCAACTACGGCATTACCGGCAAAGGTAACGACTCTGACATCCGGCCCCTGCAGCAACAAGCCGAAGCCGGTGTCTGTGGCCTCAAACTACACGAAGACTGGGGTACCACCCCTTCCGCCATCGACGCCTGCCTCACTGTCTGCGACGAGTACGACATTCAAACCCTAATCCACACCGACACGCTCAACGAATCCGGCTTCGTAGGATCCACAATCGCGGCCTTCAAAAACCGCACAATCCACACCTACCACACCGAAGGCGCCGGCGGCGGCCACGCCCCAGACATCATCTCCGTCGTCGAACACGACAACGTGCTCCCTTCCTCCACTAATCCCACCAGACCCTACACCCGCAACACGCTCGACGAGCACCTCGACATGCTCATGGTATGCCACCACCTCTCACGCAATATCCCCGAAGACATAGCCTTTGCCGAATCCCGCATCCGTGCCGAAACAATCGCCGCTGAGGATGTCCTGCACGATCTCGGCGCCATATCCATGATGTCGAGCGACTCGCAGGCCATGGGCCGCTGCGGCGAAGTCATTCTCCGCACGTGGAATACCGCACACAAGAATAAAGTGCAACGCGGTACGCTAGCCGAGGACGAAGGTACAGGCGCGGATAACTTCAGGGTGAAGCGGTATATCAGCAAATATACGATTAATCCAGCGATAGCGCAAGGAATGAGCCATCTAATCGGCAGTATCGAGGTGGGTAAGGTAGCGGATCTTGTTCTTTGGACACCGAGGAACTTTGGTGTTAAACCGAGTTTGGTTGTTAAGAGTGGATTTTGCTCTTGGGCTATGATGGTATGTCTTCTCCATTCCTCCCTCTTCTTTCTCCTGTAGACCCCCATGCTCTTAATTCCCGCGTAACTCAATGACTAACACACCCACCCCCACAGGGCGACCCCAATGCCTCCATCCCAACCGTCGAACCCATCATCATGCGCCCCATGTTCGCCCCTCTCGTCCCTTCCACCAGCATAACCTTTGTCTCGCAAGCTTCCATCGCCTCGGGCGTCGTAAACTCGTACGGCCTACGCAAGCGCGTGGAGGCCGTCAAGAATTGCAGGAATATAGGGAAGAGGGATATGAAGTTTAATGACAAGAGGCCGAAGATGAAGGTCGATCCCGAGAGGTATACGGTTGAGGCTGATGGCATGGTTTGTGAGGCTGAGCCTGCAGAGACGTTGCCGTTGACGCAGGGGTATTTTGTGTATTAGGCGGATGTGGGGATGAGGGGAGGATGGGGGAGGGTTAAATTGAGATGAATCGAGTTGGCGTTTGGGTGCTTGTGTGTGTGGTTTTTCTTTTGGTATATTTATGCGTGGAATGAGTATAAGGAATGATGTCACAATGTCTGATTATGAAGATGTCCACCCGGGTGGCATGAGATACTTGACTATATGGGCATGCATCTAGTAGGCGTGCTTGGCGACTACAGTGGCCTTTGTACACAGATATTCCATGTATTTTATGACACACAGGTGCCGTGGAATATCCTGATTAGCCTTCTTATGACAAACGCTGTCAAGTTTGCTGTGTTGGTTACATTGCATGGTTTAAATTGATTCATCGTTTAGAACTACCACTACCTAATGTGAAGAAACAAGCTTTGTAACCTAGCGAGCGGCTGCTTATACGAAAAGATAAAGAGATGATATGGAGATGGGGTGATGTTTTTTCATGTGTTGGTGGTTTTCTCGGGACGTTTTCCTGGGTCTCGTGATTATGGGGGGAAAGGTAGCGATTGTGGGGTGATAGGCCGTGAGGGAAGGTGGTTGATGGTGGTGTCGTGCATGGTAGTGTCGTTTGGGGTCTTAAACGAGAGGGCAGTTGGACTGGCGATTCCGTTTTTTATGAGAGCCTTCTAGGCATGTGTCGGAGAGCAGGGACGTGGTTGATGCTGGAGCTCTCGTGGCTTTTCCACACCAGAGAAGGAGTGCGGGTTGCTTGGTGGCTAGATGATGTGTATAATCTCTTCTTCGCCTAATAGAGAAGAGAAATCAGGGATGCGCGTGGCATCTATAATCCATTTGCCTAACGAAGAAGAGGAACCAGGGGTGTACGTCTGGAAATTATCACTGTCCAGCAGACTTTCCAAAAAGCAAGTTGACTTGGATTACTTGCTTGACTTGCTTGGTTTAAACCAAGCAAGCAAGTCAAGTAAGAGCTGGGCAGCTAAGCAAGCAAGTCAAGTCAAGATACTTTGCTTGCTTGGCTTACTTGGTTTACTTGGTTGTTTTAGCGTTACTGTGATGAGGGTGCTAAAACTGCTGTACGGTAGATGTCGCGATGGTTTTGAAGTGTTGCAGTTGCCTCGGTTGAGTCCCAAACAGGCTAAGCGGCTATCAAATAACGTTAGCCTTAGTCTAGCGCATTGCTCCAATCTCGACGTACGCCTGTCTAGAAGCCTATCGCAATGCAGTATCCCCTATAGCAACGCGTTTTCCAGTGATTTATACTGCCCTGATACCCCCAATATGGCCAAACGTCGCCTACCACAAACTTCTGCTCGGAGCAAACGTACGAAAGTAGCCGCTGCCACCAACAACGTCGCCTCAACTCCTGAGGCTTCACCTGAGCCTGCATCTAAGCCTGCATCTAAGCCTAGACCTCAGCGTCGATCACCTCGCAAAACCCTAGCTGCCGCAAGCCAGGCTAACGCCTCGCCGCCAATACCTACCTTCGAGTTGCAGTTCTTAGAGTCGCAGGCGGAGGCTGAGATTGTCGCGCCCACCGAGGGCAGCCGAGCTGGCACGGTGGCTACAACTGAGGCTGGAGAGGGTGGTCAGGATGAGACAAACAGCGCACTAGTTGAGAACTTTGACGGCATTGACTGGGCACGTTTACCTGATTTTATCAAGCCATTGGCGCGTTCTAAGCGCCCAAAAAGTTGGATCTTTCAGTATGGCTACCGCGTTGTTGAGCGCCATGCTACATCTCGAATCTGGTTTGTGTGCAAGTACTGCCATGTACACAAAACTATCGACGCTGGCCGTGGTGGTTTGTTTAACATTACTCAGGCTACAACCTCAGCAGCCACCCATCTCAGCCAACCAAAGCCTGGCCACAACCTTACGAAAGATGGCCCAAAGTTAGCGCAGAGAGCTCGAGGCCAGCTGTCGTTGCGGCAAGCTTTTGACGCTGGTTTAGACGTACAACAAAACACTGCTAACGCGTTTGGAAACTTCGACGTAGAGGGCTTTCGAACAGCCACTGTCATGTGGCTTGTTAACCGAAACCACCCGCTCAGCGAACTTACGACGCCTGATTTTAGAGAGATGATGAGATTTGCCAACCCAGAGGCAGAGGCAGCGTTGTGGGTAAGTAATACCAGCGTTTCTACCTTTGTGATGAGGTTGTTCCGGTCTATACGACCGCAAGTTATCGACACCCTGTCAGGCTCAGTAAGCAAAATACACGTAAGCTTTGATGGCTGGACAACAAAGGGTGGTAAACGTGGCTTCTTTGGAGTAGTCGCTCACTTTGCCGACGCAGCTGGAATAATACGAGACTTACCAATCGATCTGCCTGAGCTCGCTGGCGCCCACACCGGTGAGGCTATTGCCAAAGCTATCTCGACGACGCTCTCAGCATACGGAATAACAAGCGACCGATTAGGCTATTTTGTACTCGACAACGCTACCAACAACGACACTGCGATCGCCGCGCTCGCGCGCGAGTACGAATTTGAGTCCGCTCACCGGCGCCTCCGCTGCAGTTGTCACACGCTTAACCTCATCGGCCAGGCTATTATATTTGGCACCAACAAAGACGCCTACGGCAACACTCAAGAGCAGTACAATACCGAGGAGCAGTATATGCGAGAGTGGCGGAAAGATGGCCCTATTGGAGTGCTAGTTGACGTCATCAACTATATCAAAACGCCGCAACAGTACGAGCTTTTTCGTGGCTACCAGCGCCTTGCCAACAACAACCTGCCTGCTGAAGGGCGTCTCAAAGTACTCGAGCCAGTCAAGCCTGTCGTCACTCGCTGGAACTCATACTATGCTGCTTTTGAGCGCGCTACCAAGCTTCAAGCCGCGTATAACTTGTACGCTGAGCATCATATCAATAGGGTTATCCTTGAAGATGCGCACGCTGCGCAGCGGAATAATAAGCGGCCCGACGCCCCAAACTGGATGAGATCAACTGGGCTCCGAGCTGCTGACTGGGCGGTGATTGCAGAGTACCAGGACTGCTTAGAGCCGCTCAAGTACGCCACAAAACGCCTCGAGGGACGCTCTAAGGATGGCAAATACGGCGCAATCTATGAGGTTATACCCGTTTTTGAGTACGTACTCAGCAAGCTTGAGGCCCGGGCGCGCCCGTTCGAGCACGTCGACTTCAACGCTCATGCCGAGGCTCCAGAGGATCACCTCAACGTCAACCTCCGCGCCGCGTGGAGCAAAGCCAACGACTACTACAACAAGCTCGACGACTCGCCCGCTTACTACGCCGCTGTTTGCCTACACCCGTACTACAAGAACTACTGCGATGTGGCGTGGGCAGACAAAGCTGATTGGCTTACTAGTGCCAACGCGTCGTTCCAACAGCTTTGGGCGGCATACAAACCTCAACGAGCACGCCAGCGGTATACAACTGCGCCGAGTAGCAACAACATAGACGAGGCAATTATTGCTATACTTAGCCGCAACAATGACCGAGAGGCTCCACTTGACGAGTTTGAGCGCTGGAAAACACAAGAGCCGCAGTGGACGCAGGAGCAGTACAACGCAGATGGAAATCCTGTCCAATACTGGATACAACTACTGCCGAAATACCCGCATTTAGCGCAGTTTGCAATCGATATCATGACTATCCCAGCATCAAGCAGCGACTGTGAGCGCCTCTTCAGTGAGCTTGGCGACCTTCTTGAACCTAAACGACGTGCTCTGGGCAGTGAGCTACTCGCAGCTCTTCAATTAGTAAGGTCATGGGTGCGAGCTGGTTATAAACCGTACAACTGTAGCGAGGCTAAGCTTTCAGATGAGCAGCTTGTAGGAGATTACAACATACTAGAGTGGAACACTGAGTTTTGGTAATTTGTATGTAGCTTAATCTCTTTGTAGTAGTCAAGTAATCCAAGTACTTGCAAGTAATACAAGCAAGTCAAGCAAGTAAAAAAATCACCCCAAGCAAGTCAAGTAAAGCCTATGTTTGAACCAAGCAAGTCAAGTTTAGAGCGGTGACTTGCTTTACTTGCTTGTTGGAAAGTCTGCTGTCCAGATCCATATAAGCGAAACGTTCGTACGTATTCTGTGCATCAGGTACTGGCCGTAGTATTAGGAACTGAAAAGTCAAATCCAATTCGCCCATAAGAACTGTTTTTGCCCGCTGGCCTGGAACCAGAGGTGAACTATGCGGTCGCATGCCATCGAAATCTTCGCAGTCTTGAGCAAACCTGCCAGCGTATTTCATCCAACCTGAGCGATTTGGATAAGTGGCATTTCCAGTTTGTTTGTTGAGAGTTGTACAAAAGACACCTTCCTCTGTTTCGTTAAAGCATCGCCCTCGTAAGGTGATCTTGGCGGATTTCAGCGCTCCAAACTCATCTGAGTCTACCGGTTCGATTTGAGTCGAGATCGAGATATATGAGGCGTGCGGGATGAATGTAAAACTGTCCCATGTTATACCATGCCATGTTATAGAGCCCAACGTAGATGCCCAAGACCATGATGGAGCGCGCCATCTCTGGGGTCTGTTCTTCGACTTCGAGGTATTGGAGATGGGTTTCTTTTGTGTGTTTGGAGATTTCCCATCTCGTCCATAGTTCCATTGTATCCACTCTTGGCGTACAAAGCTGAAGAACTGTCGAGTAAACCATTTGACGAAAGTAACACTGAGCTTTTTCGGCTTCCATCTTACTTTCTTATTCGACTCATTGTGCCATAATAAGCCATGGATGATGTTGATCTCCCATAGCCCAGCCAGATAGCGCGACCCGACATGCTCGGACATATGCTTGCTGATCCCTTGTAACGCCGGGAATATATCTTTTTCTTTGGTCAACTGCTGCCCCGAATACTGGTGGACGATCTCCTCCCATCTATGCGCTATTTCCATCTTATCCCAAGACAAAATACGCGTGAAGTAACTTGTATTATATCTGTTATCACCATTGGTTACTTTACTCCCTTGTGTAAACATTTCGAAAATAGTCCCGTTTTTACATTCCCATAAGAGCTCTTCCTCCAAAAAATGAAGGACTCTGTGAGAGAGAAGGCGTTCTTGCGACACCCAAGCGCGACCAAGTAATGGTAGGCGGGCATGGTGCCAGTTCGTATTTCTAACGCCGGGTCGGACACCGAGTCTCATTTCTGATCCGTCCGCAGCCGGGTAAGAAACGTGGGTAAGGGCGGGTCGTTCATGTCGACGAAAGCATCCGCCAGACCCATCACTCGACGCTGTCGCAGCAATCGTGAGATCTGCACCGGCATAAATCTGTGACATCCTGCTCGCTTCACGTAGCCAATCTTGCTCATCATCTTGGATAATACAGAGCGAATCGATCCAAATATATCGGTATCCAAGCCGGAAAGCGAACGAGATCGCTTGTTGAAATGTCAGAGATAGCTCCTCCCACGGGATTATTTTTTTGTAATTTTCCTGAGTTGTGGTTCTGGTTTCGATGATTGGGTTCTTGCCCCAGCAATGACTGAGACAAACGTACTTCTCGATTTCGCGCTCGGACTGGTAAAGCCTTACATCTTGTGGGCCTCTGATATGAACTACTCGAGTCGGCAGAACTGATTCTGTGTTTTTGCAGGACGCGTGCTTATTTTTGCATCCCTGTAGCCAAGCCCGGGCACGTTTGAGGGAAAGATCTGATCCTGTATCGTGAAAATTCTCCCGATCTTTAGGAAACATTGGGATGTGCCAGTGATGCTTCTGAGCTGCATGAATGAGTCAGTATACATCAATCATGGCATCGGCCGGATGACATGAAACACTCGACATACTGGTGCGCAAAGGCCACTGTAGTCGCCAAACACGCCTATACCCACGCTGTCAAGTGTTTTATGGCACCCCAGTGGCACAATTATACATACCGGACATACTCGGCAGCGCGTATACTTCAAAAGAACTCTCCCTGCTGTCCATCATTATCATCTCTGAGAAGTTGATTGTACACTCCAAGGGGATGTGCCCGTATGAACTCCAGTGTGACAGACGCTCTATCGAGCCGCATGTGTGTAGGATGCTGAGAAGTAACAAACAACCAGCACAGCCATCTTCAGCAGATAATACTACCAGCTGAAGTCTGAATCTCATGTAGAATTTTGAAACACGTAAGTCGGCGCAGTCGGCGCAGTTTTCTGCGATGGCGTACGCGGCCCTGATTTTCTCATGATCTTCAAGAGTCTTGATGTCCTCGTTCACGCTCCACCAGGCTGGTGGGGCCCAGGTTTCCAAGACGCTTCCATCCCAGTCCGTCCAGTCTGGTTCCGTGAAACGGTCTCGCCATAGCATAGCTATATATACTGCACAGTGGGCGATCAAGACAGGAGGGCGTTCGAAAGGTTGAAGAATACAAATGAGGAATTTGACAAGATGGCGGATGGAACTGCCAACGGTAGGCTTCAACCAAATTTCAAATACGGCAACAGATTTGTCTCTTAGAAGCTTGAGGGCTGAGGGGTGACTTGTTGGGGCGCAGCATGACTGCATACTGGATTCCCTCAGCTCGTACGCTATCACCACAGCACACCTTGGAGCTGGAAACCAGTGCGTCACGACCCAATCATCTCGTACCGACGAAGACAAATTAATACCGATCAAAGCGGAGTAATTTGCGAGGCGTCACGGTAGGACCGCAACGGGAAGAGAAGGGGCGGAGCACTCTTGTGTGAAAGAGACGATTTGCTGGACATATTTGTTTGCTAGAAATTTAATTCACAGCCCCCAGGCCAAACAATACAAAAGCTGATTGCGAACGTTAAAAAATGTGAAGTGATGGAGGGCCGTCGGAAGGCACCAGGTCTTGGGGTTTGCCTGGTCCGTGCGCTTTCCTTTTCCCGCGACTCCGCGAGGGGTCGCGGCAGCCACTGCCGCGCAGAACTCACCATGCAACCACTTTTTCCTGCCGTGCAAGCCCGCTGAAACACCAGGAACTCAGGGTGTTCCAAGAAGCTGGCCGGCCCCGTCGCGGCCGCTGGCACGGCATCGGCAGGCTGGAATGTGCGGACGGCGGGCGGGCCGCCGTGGGGTGGGGATCCGAAGCTACCTCATCGCAAACGACGCAGTTGACACCACTTGAAGATGGAACACAGCAGATATAAAGAGCTTGGAAGTATGTAGTGAATAGATATAATCGCAGTATTGAACCTCATATCAAGTTCCCAACACAATCAAGTCACCAATTTGAACAGGCAAAAATCATCATGTTTGAGAACGCCAAATTTAAGCCTACTTTCGAGGGTAGGTCTTCGCAATGTACTTTCAATATCAATGAATAACGAAACTAGATGTCATGGGCTGCCAGTCGGCATGCTACGAATGGGCAGACAGCTACGATAGCAAGGTCAGTTGGGATGATTCACCGGTAGCCAGCACCCCACTCATCCATTACAGGACTGGGAGCGCCTTAGCAAATGCATTGCCCCAACACTTCGGATCGACTACCGCTCTTTCCTGAACAAGCTCTGGGAGTCCATGCCCGCAGACGAGTTTGTAGCCATGGCCTCTGACCCCGCCGTGCTCGGCAACCCTCTCCTCAAGACGCAGCACTTCATCGGCGGTACGCGGTGGGAGAAGACGTCCGACGACGAGATGATCGGTTACCACCAGCTGCGCGTGCCGCACCAGCGGTACACAGATGAGTCGCGCACCAAGGTTGCGGTCAAGGGCCATGCGCACAGCTTCAACATGCACTGGTACAAGAAGATTGATGGAGAGTGGAAGTTTGCTGGGTTGAACCCAGATATCAGGTGGTTCGAGTACGACTTTGACAAGGTCTTTGCTGAGGGTCGTGAGCAGATGGGTGAAGAGGAGGCCAAGGCTGCAGCGGGCATCCCGGAGAAGTTGACCGGCCAGGCACTGTAGAGGGGACTTTGGAACGTGGCCTGGAGACGTCACGGGATGAGTCATGAGGGGATACATACACATGCATTATTTAGGCATATGATGTTGAGCTCAACCAAATGGAATATGTAGTCAACATGCATCAAGATTGTGCCTTGAATTTTGCGTTGTGTGGTTGATGATGCATCATGACTTCAGACGCGGACACATATGTGGTCGGCAAATGGATGTCTCGTGACTCCGGCCTAGAGAGGAAGTGCCGACACTAATGGGGAAGTAGCAATGCGCAAGATGCAGTACAACGGGCAATCGCGATGGAAGGTCCAATGCAACGGGAAGTCGCGATGAAAAGTGAAAGACGTAGTATGAATATGTAGGAGGCAATGGACGGAGGTGAATTGAGCAGAAACCATCATGTTAGGCACGTGCCGAATGGAGTATAATTGCCGAGAGGACCAAGGACGTGATGGTTGCCACTGCCAATCCGAATCTAATGAATCAACCAGAGTGCTCACAGCTCCAATGAAGCACAACGGCCACGGTCTGTCTCTTCCAACTTGGCCGTGTGATGGTTGCGCTCTAGCTGCAGACGGCATGGCTATGACCATGACCATGGCCAAGACCACTGGCAGAGGATGGAGGTCTGGCTGACGGTACAGGCATTTGATTCGACCGGCGCGGACATGTGGACGTGTATCTGGATCTGGCCAACAAAGGGCATGCGAGGCAGTGGAGAGTAATGGGTAGAGGGGGTGCAAGTGCAAGACTCGCATACTACTGCATATCCGTAGGCCATCTGCTACATTTTATGGCTCTTGGTGTTCAACGTTGCAAGTCGCACCCCGCTCCAGCTCCAGTGACGGCTCCCAGCTGCAAGTCATCGCAGCGGCCCAGGGGTGGGCCTCTAATAATAACGCACAGCAGATCGTGCATCCCGCACCGCCCTCGAAAGAGGCGACGGGCCAATCTGGCGGCGGGTGAACAGCGTGGCAGCCTGGTAGAGCATCTGCGGCGAGGTAGGACGGGCCACTCGCACAGTCGCTATTCGCATGCTTGGGCGTCCAAATCCTTGTATCGATCTCCAAAGCTTGTGCCAGCCTGAACCAAAAAGTCCTTGGGCCGTCCGTCCCCAGGTCCGCACTGCGCATCGCTACCGAGCGGCGCAGACTTAGCGGTTTCTCTCGGCAGCACATCATCTGCTGCTCTCTGCTCTTCTACCCCACCCAACCTTCTTCCCACACAGTCGAATCTGCCATCTTCAGTGCGGTCTCTTGTCTGGTCTCTTTACTGCGTGGTGTTGTTTGGATTCCATCTGCTTCCTCCTCTTACGCCGGTGTCCTTGAGCTTCTTCGGTGCGTATGCATTTCGCACAATTTTCATCTCGCCTTGGCGCGCGCCCGCTGCACAGCTGGCGTGCACACGCATAACCAACACGCTGATTGCGCACACTCAATTGGCGTCCCCTCCGCTTGTTGCCCGTGTGCGCACCGTCCGCTGACGTCTTCCGTCTCCCGTCTGCGTCGACTTACTCGCGTCCGCTGCTGCTCACGATGCAGCTGAGGGGCAGCGTCACGTCGTCGGACGCGCCCTCGCTGCTCGCTGTCGGCTGGTTGCGAGCCCTCCTGTCGTGACCGCAGCATGTGATGCCTCGTTGTGAGACGCCTTACTGACCGCCCGCCTAGATTTCATTCGAGCTTCCTCACGGTCACTCGCTCCATCCCCCTCACCTACCCACCCACTCCTTCGGCCGCCATCTGGAGTTACTGCTGCCGCTTTCTCCCACTGTCTCCTTGGCCGTACCCAGCTACGTCTGTGGTCCTAAAGCTTTTGCGCCTGTTCTTGCCAATCTGCACCACGCCCGCACGCTTTACTCGCACTGATTGAGCGACTTTCGGTTCCACGCGGTAAGTGCAGCCCAACATCTCCCCTCCACCTTCACCTTGCAACCCGCTGCCTGTAGCCATTGTGCGTCCATTCACCGGCGCTAACAATTGCTTTTCGTGCGCAGGCAATATAACCGACTCTCACACATCGCCATCATAATTAGAGTTCATACACTTACTCCCCACATCCACTAGCTCAACCGATTTACCCCGCTTGATCTATTCATCATGTCCTTTAACAACGGTTACCCCGACCAGTTCCCCCAGGGCCAGCCCCAGGGTGACATGAACAACCCGACCCCGCAGCCCGGCGACATGGGCCAGCCTATGGACACTTCTGGTAACGGTTTCCCACCACAGGGAAACATGGGCCCTCCCGGCAGCGCTGGCGGCGATGGTCAAGGCCAGGGCGCCGGCAAGACCACTCTCTGGTGAGTTTCCCACGTGCGCGCGGGGTGATGAGCAAAATTTTGGCGGCCAGTCCCGTTCTAACAGGGTACAGGATGGGTGAGCTCGAGCCGTGGATCGACGAGAACTTTGTGCGCAGCATTTGGTACAACATGGGCGAGACCGTCAATGTCAAGATGATCCGCGACAAGTTCTCCGGGTAAGCATAGATATCTCACACGGAAAAAGTCTCCAGGCTAACTACCGCATAGCAGCAATGCTGGATATTGCTTCGTTGACTTTGCTAGCCCTGATGCTGCAGCCAAGGCACTCAGCCTCAATGGCTCACTGATTCCCAACTCGAACCGCCCCTTCAAGCTGAACTGGGCCTCTGGAGGTGGTCTTGCTGACAGGAGGCAAGTGTCCCAAGTCTCGAAATACAAGCACATGGCTAATGAGTCGAACAGCCGAGACGAGCGTGGCCCCGAATTTAGCGTATTCGTTGGAGACTTGGGCCCGGAGGTCACCGAGTTCGTCCTCGTCCAACTTTTCCAGAACAAGTACGCGTCCACCAAGTCCGCCAAGATCATGTCCGATCCCATCAGCGGCATGTCGCGCGGCTACGGATTCGTTCGCTTCGCCAGCGAAGATGACCAACAGAAGGCTCTCACCGAGATGCAGGGCGTCTACTGCGGCAACCGCCCAATGCGCATCTCCACCGCTACTCCCAAGAACAAGAGCGGTGGCCCCGGCGGTCCCGGTGGAATGGGCATGCCCCAAGGTGGCGGCGGCCCTGGCATGGGCATGTACTCGATGAACGCTCCCCCAATGGGAGGCTACTACGGCACTCCTCAGCCTATGAACCAGTTCACTGACCCCAACAACACTACCGTCTTTGTCGGCGGTCTCTCTGGCTATGTCACCGAGGATGAGCTTCGATCCTTTTTCCAAGGCTTCGGTGAGATTACCTATGTCAAGATTCCTCCAGGCAAGGGATGCGGCTTCGTCCAGTTTGTGCAGCGCCATGCCGCAGAAATGGCCATCAACCAGATGCAAGGCTACCCGATCGGCAACTCTCGCGTCCGTCTGAGTTGGGGTCGCTCACAGAACAACTCGGGCCCGGCTGGCACCCCTTACCGCCCTGCACCACCTCCACCTGTGCCATTCGGTCCCGGAATGGGCATGCCTCCACAACACCCCTATGGCGGCGCTGGCGGTTACGGTCCTATGATGAAGGTAAGTCCTTAATCAATCTCGGGTGGCACAACATGCTGCCAAGGCCACTGCGCTTGTCAACATGCGTCACCTAGCCCTCCTCCACACATTGGCAATACTGACTTTGCTACAGTAAGCGCACTCTTTCCCTCTGTATTGCTCGCATGGCGCTTCATCCATGATTCCTCTCCGTTGGCTTACTGCAATGACCCCTTTCATGACTCGGCATAATGAATTTCGAGCGTTTTTGGTCTTTACTATAACGGGCGGTTCTCCAAAAGTTCTCGACTTCTTCTGACGACACCAATCTTGCTGGAGGGCCATAGAAGGGAGTCTTTGTATAACAGGCCATCACTTCTGCCATTCGGATTTTTCTTTCTGAGCGTGCTACTCTCTTTTAGGGAGCATTTGGGATGTAGCTAGTCATGCATGGGTCGGATGCTGCTTTCTGTCAACTGCCTTATTTTCACGAATGTGCGCTGCTACAAGCAGGATTGGCTAACATTCCAATCACACGAGTCTTTTATTTTTTTGTGGATTTTGTTGCGTGCTTGCTTGCTTTGTTGATTCTGAACTTCTGCTCCAAGTGCATCCTAGCATTTCATTGCCGAGTTTTGTTAGCATGGTTACCAGCCTTTCTAGTATATTGGTGGACACGATGCTAACGTCTGTGTTGCAGCTTCAACGCCCAGTCTGGGATGCCTTCACCATATTCGCCCACGACGAATAACCCTGCCGGCGGTCAAGCCAAGGGCGGACAGAACAGTAACCCTGTTGGTCCCGGCGCGTACAGTGGTTACATGTCACCTCAGTCAGCCGGCCCCAACAACCCTGGATACGGAACCTCCGACTTCAACTCGGCCTTTTCACAGCAGCTGCCTTCCCAGCAGTAGTGGGTTCACAATCCACGTCGGTTATACCTATGTCATGTACTCTTTGCCGCTTTAGCATGGAGTTTGGGAGTTTGACTTCATGTAACACTGCACGGATGCCCATATCGGTACTCAAATGTGCACTTCTTTAGCAAGGCGTCTGGCGAGTGCGGCTATATGGTATAGCGAGCCACAGAACAGGCGTTTGGACGACGGTGTTTCTTTCTGCTGTGTTAAGCGCGCAACAGGGCTCATGGCAAAGACGCCCGTCTCTAGAGTCAGTGCGTGTCTTGGATTTCGAGTTTGGATTTCAAGCCTCTAAAAATGTAACGGAAAAGTTAGATCGAAAAGGCGAACGAGTCGCCACTAAAACGACCATGGTATTTACGCGTCATGAGATTGTATATCAATGCTATCACTATATTCATACCAAAATGCGAACATGTGCCTCGTTGATGATAGTGCAAGTGCATGCGAGGCTCTTACAGATACAGATCGCTCAACATGTTCAGGAGCCATCATGTTGAAGCGCTATGACGTGGTCTAGGCAATCGTACCTTCTTCATCGCAAACCCTTCGGCGTGCCCCTCCGCCGGGCAGTCCGATCCAATGATTCTCTGTCATCCTCTCAAACTCCTCGCCGGAGCAACCGCAAATTGCTTGTTGAACTTTTGGATCTAAACAGCAACAATTGCACGCCTGCCATGCGATACGACGACTGGGATGTAATCCTGTTTCCGAAGGAGTCTCATGTGCCTACACAAGAATTCAAGACGGCCTGTTACGTTTCACCAGAAGAATTTAAGCTTCCTCAATTCCGTGAGCCTCACTTTGAAGTGTGACGTACTAACGTTTAATAGATGGACGGCCACTGCCAACCTTGACCTGCTACATCAGCTCTCTTCCTCCATCGACCCCATTTCGCGTCTCAATACACTCATGGGCTACAGCAACAAAAGCCTCGCCGATCATCGAGTCGCGGAGGAAGGCCAACCAGAAGATTGTGTATTCAGTTCAGGTCATCGTCGATGGGGCTAGAGTTTTGTAAGCCTTATCTTCACTGGCAAGGCCGAGGGCAAACGCTCATCACCGTAGCCGCGGTTTCTTCGATATCCATTCTAAGTGGCCTCAAGAAATTGGTATGTTGCATTCACTTTAGAGCGGATAAACAATAACGCTGACCATGCTGAAGCGCACGAGAGGAGGTCACTCGCCTTTACCGAACATCCTACAAGTCGTCAGAAACTATGCCTTCAATTTCCGCCCTTTCATCAACATACCCTCATGCAGAACTCATGGGACGCTTGCGACCCCAACGGGAGGATAAAGATCATGCTTTCGGAGCAGCTGATCGGCAAAACAAGCAGCCCTGGCGACATGGATCTTGGTATTACTAACGACATCGTTTGCTTCTCATTCCAACATGCTCCAAAAGGTTTGGAGACTTGTTTTACTTGTCATCGAATTCTAATGGATAGCAGACATATTAGAACGCGCTGGTATCTCATGGCCAATACGCAATCCATTGTATTTTCCCAATGCACAAGATCGAGATATACTGCTCTCTCGAAAATCGCCCACGATCTCTTGGACCCCAAAGTCTCGTCCTCTTGCAGCAGATGTACATATGCAGTCACCATTGTCGCATGCCTCCAAGTCCGCCTTTGCCAGACCACAGAACCTTGAGCCTAACAGACGACTCAACGCGCATTTACCACCAATCTCAAACTTTGCTAAGCTACAGGCGGGCTCCAGAGGCAGTTTTCGCACAAGAACTTGGGATGACTCCCTGAGCTCGCTTGGTGATGGCGACGAGATGACCATGGACACTTGGTCAACAAAACCGACGACATCGGGATCAACAAACGACATGCCCATGTACGATTACATGTACACATCGTCACATTCATCAAGGCCAGTTCCACCATGGATGAGCAACATACCACCATATGACCAGAACTTAGGCACAGACTGGGATGAACAACGATCGATGAGAGAGAAGGATAGACAACTCGTAGTGACGCTCCGAGAGGACCAACTAGGTCAAATTATCGAAGCCTTGAGCCCACCGAAACAGAGTCATGAGCAACCCAACGGATCCGGCAATCAGCGCCATGGACACTCTAGCCGTCCCCCAACAGCCCATACATACTATCCACCCAAGATGGGAAACAATGGATCCACCAACCGGTCTACTTCAGCACTCATGGCGCGCAAATCCACATACCCAGATTTCAACAGTGCCCTAAGGAACGCCGCAACTAAGCAATCACCTAGCAAGCAGTACTCTAATGACATGCTAAAGGACCGACCACTCACCACGTACCAACCCTCTATGTCTAGTCACAAAGAGAATTGCTCGCCTTCTCAGGCGCGTTTACCAACCCCATTCCCCATCGCAAACCGCGTTCCGACTCCCAATCCTTTCTCCCAGAGATTCAACACTGCCAACTCTGATATCACCATGAGAGACCCCTCGTCTGCGCAATCGAGCATGCATCGATTTAATCGCAGTGAAGCACCTCCCCCACCTAGTACTCAACTTGGCAAGTTTAGCTCTGCACATGGACCGTCAACGGTGAACATACGGAGTAGAAAGGAAGGCATGGCGGCTGATCTACCAAAGTTGTCGGATCACAGTATACGACACGACCAGAGTCTACTTCCAGCAGTTGGCACCGAAAACTCTATGCACAAGAACATGTTCCAGAAATCCAACATCCCGTCTCTCGTTGAAGTCATAGACGTCGACGCAATCGACCCTCATCTGCACGCCCCTTCTACAAACATAGCGAACACCACTTCAATGCCTTGCCATCTTTCCCCCTTCAAAACACCTCGTCCTAAGCACAAAAACAACAGCCCCTCGCTCTCCAGCATCGATAGTACGGGTCGTTTAGAACGCCAGCTCTTCTCCGCGCTGGGCGAGGAACTAGCTTGTTTCGATCCGAGGGATACGAATACACTGCATAAGCACCAGCATCAAGATCACGAGCGAGAAGACGAGCGAGATCGAGACGGTGCCGGAAACCCAACTCAGGGTATCGACACCCAAGGCATGGGTCCGGAACTCGCCCTCGCGCTCGGCGGCGGTCTTGCCACACCCAAAGCAAACACCCACTTCCAGCATAGAGGTCCCGAAAAAACCAACGCTGAGCGCCGCGGGGGACCTACCAAAAATACCGGATCATGGCTTATCGAGCGAGCGAGTGGCGATATCGGGTTGAGTCCGAGAGGGGATAAATCTCTTAATCCTACGGCCAGCGACTTTGAACCTATGGGTAAGAGAAAGAGAGATGCAGCACTCGAATGCAACATCGATGGCGACGTAGAAAGCGACGAGTACGAGAGGAGGGGCAAGAGGGAGAGGAGTGAGACAGGGTTTGAAGGGGATGAAGAGGAGCAGGGTAATGGGGAACTTGAGAGAGAGGCGGAGATGGAGAGGGAGGAGGTTGTTGTTTGTGTGAGAGGTGGTTAAGCACTCGTGAAGGTTGAGCCTAAACATGTGTTACCGGAAGGTCATTGTTGTCTTGCGTTTTCTTTTTCTATGGGTATTCTACGCATTGGCGAGTTTGGGTGTGGATTGCACATTGACTGGTTTTGTTGTTAAAAGGAGGCCAAATGGAATAGCAAGAAAGTAGTAAATAAGTAGTATATGCACATTAAACTTGATTATCAAATTTGAAAGAATGTAACAAGTAAAGGAAAAAGGTATGTGGTATCTCTGTTTCTTTTTCGCTGCCCATAACTTCGAAGACCCTCATTGTCCCAAAAATGCCAAAGAACCACGATCCATCAACACTGCCACTTTCCTAGGGTATCCACATCCACATCCCCTACTTCACTCTCTTCCCTCACTTATACTGCGGCACCCCCTGCGGCGGCGGTCCATACCCACCCCCGCCTCCACCAGGAGCACCAGGCGCGCCATTACCGCCCGCCATCATAACAGCACCGCCCTGACTCGCACCGCCTTGACCCATCTGCGACTGTACATCCGGCCGGTACTTTATATCCTGCCAGAAGTTGCAAATGTGGCAGCCGACTTCCTTGTAGGGTTTGATGGAGAAGGGGATGACGGGGATGAAGCAGAAGGTAAACCATTCCCAGCGTTTCATGACTCTGTGGGGTACGTTAGTGGATTGTAAGGGAGGAGGAGGAGGAGGCGGGAGAGTGGTAGGAGGAGGGGTATAGGGATATGGTGGGAGAGGGATAGGGGAGACATACCGTCCGCTAAAGTTTCCGCAGTTTTGACATTGCACTGTTATGTGTTCTGCGCCGGAGAGCTTGGATGTGAAGGCTGTGGGGTTTGTGTTAGCGAGATTGGTCTCTGAGGTTATATTTATATCGAGGCTCTGGTTTTACCCCTCTCACCCGTGGTGGGTTGGTGAAGGGTAAGGGGTATTGCGGTATAGGTGCCGGACGTACTGTGTGTTCCGCATGTGAAGAAGAAGAACATGGTTGCTTGTTATGCGCGTTGGGTGCGCGAGTGTGGTATATGGGATATGATATGCGTCTGACGATCGTCTTCGCCGTGCGTGTGGATATGTAGGATGCTTTCGTGCCGGAGATCTCGCGCTCGTGTTTCGGTGGAGTGATGTCGCGTGTTTCGACCAAGCGTGTCTAAGTACCTTACGAAGCTCCTTGCTAGTCCGCGTGTACTTGGGTATATAACGTCTCGTGAATCTGTGTCGCGTGCTGTCGCCGGAGTCGATGTAAGAGTGAGTAAGGTGGTAAAAGGACAGGTTAAAGGCTGTGCGGTTCCGTTGATTGAATTACTTCCGGTTGGTGACATTGGCGCCGAGGGAAAGGCTGCGTCATCACAGACCATCAGCCACACTTGGCCGCGTCTGCATGGGGCTAGCGGCTAGGCCCGCGGATCCTGGGGATAAACGCGCCTGCATAGTTCGTTTTGTACCGGGCTTTTGGGTGGAAGACAGCGGAAGCGCGGGATTGGGAGTAAGATAACACGATGGAGCATCTGTGATCCTATAGATTAGTTTGCTATAGTTATGGGATAGCTCACGGCCATGACACGTCCTGTGGCGCCACCAACGCTGTGCCACGCAGCTGTTGGCAGTCACTTGATCACCGCCTCACGACCCATCATATTCACTTCCCAGAGTATGAGCAAGAACGCTTTATTATAGTACCTGAAAGCCTCCAAAGCCAGTTTTGTGCAAAGGAGACTCGTTACAGTCGTTATGATGGTAGCTGCGACCTCAACATGGTGCCCTGATAAAACGCCATTGAACAACAGAGCCCCGGAATCTTGTTGGCAGATTGCCACCCATACTGCGAAGACGACATGGATCCTCACTTCTAACCAATCCTAGACGACTAGGCGTCTTGGAACCCTGAGACGGAACAAACGTCGTCACCCATGAGGCAAAAGTTTGACGATGACGGAACATGGGAATGGCAGAGGCCGAGGGTGCCTTGATCACTTGCATGCGCTTACTGAGTCTTGAACAACAGAATAGCGCAGTGACCGAGGTAGAAGTAGATGAAGTGTTTCGTCTCTGCCCAGGTGGTGTCGGGTTAGTTGCCGTCGGCCATGTACTGGATGAAAGGCGCATATACCATGAGTGACGAAGCTTCCAAAGTTGCGGCCTACGATGCAGTGCCATGTGGCGCCCTTTCGGCTGTCAAACTACACATAGGTTAGCGCACGCGTTGGATGCAAAAGAATTATGTTTCTTACCTCTTTCTTGATGTACTGGGCGATGTCCTATATGACGATTGTTAGTTGAGACCCTAACAAGGTCTCGGATCGGGTGGATAAAGGACCCACCTTCTCAATAGTGAACTGCTCCATAGCCATTGTTGCTACGAGATGTCAGCTCCTGCGTCAGCCGCATGCGGAACGAAGGTCACTCACCGACTTCAATAGCCTCTTGCTGCATCTCTTCGCTCTGTTGCACGTGTCAGGAAACGGTAATAAAAAGTGACTGCATGAGCTGTACCATGTCGGCCGACTTGATCTGGGCTGCATATCCTATTAGCTCGTGCTCTTTCAAAAGTACCGGCATAAACAAAGCGTCTCACCTTCCTGCTTGTGGGCATCTGACTTCTCGCTTGCCATTTTGACGAAGTTCTCGTGTGACACGGGGGAATGATTATGGAATTAGATTTACGGAGCGGGCGCAGTCTTATACGGCCGGTGTCTTGTGAGAGAGGCTATGTTTGTTGTAAGGCTGCTTGTGTCGGTGTTTGGGTAGGCGCTCGCGCGCGGCCTAAGATACGTGGCCCGAGCTCTCACTAGCGCCACTAGTGTGGATTTGCGAGCAGGACAATTTTTCTGAACGCGAACTTTTGACCGACAAGACATTCGAGCCGGTCTCAAACTTCATTGCACAGCATGGAGTCGTCCCGAATCTTCGTGCGCGGTCTGCCGCCCAAATTCAGCGAAGATGACGTCCGCAAGCACTTTGCCAAATTCCCCATTACCGACGTCAAGTTCTTCCCGCACCGCCGCATAGGCTATGTCGGCTACAAAACGCCCGAGGACGCCGCAAAGGCGGTCAAGTACTTCAACAAGACGTTTATCAAGCTCACCAAGATTTACGCTGAGATTGCGCGCCCGGTATGTACTTTGCGACGGTGATGGTGACCAGCGGGGCTAATGTGCGCAGATCGCCGACAAGGAACTGCCAAAGTCACGACGGCAGCTAAAGCTCGAGAAGAGTGCGCCAAGCAACGATGAGTACAGGCCGCCGCGGCAAGAGAACGACCTCAAGCGAAAGCGAGACGAGGCTGAGCAGGATCCCAAGTTGAAGGAGTTTCTCGAGGTCTATCAGCCGCCCTCCAAGACGAGCTTGTGGGCCAATGGCGATGAGCAGCTCAACGAAGCGCCCATTGCCACTGCCGACGAGGCTGTACCCGAAGTTGCTGTGCCAGAGGACGAAAGCGACGACGACTATCAGGTCATCTCGAAAAAGCCCAAGATTGCGCCAGAACCCGCCGCCTCTGTCCCAATACAGCCCAAGCCCGCCGAACAGCCTCCACCAGAGCCCCAAGCTCAAGATATTGACGGCGGTGAGCCCATGGAAGATATACAAGAGGCTCCTGCAGCAGAACAGGGTCCTGTGTCCGATGTGGACTGGCTACGATCAAGAACAAACCGAGTCTTGGAGCTGGTGGAGGACGACGAAGTACCCTCAGTCGGCGCCGTAGCACCTCAAGCGTCGGTACCACAGCCTCCTGTAGCTAGAAAAGCTTTACCAGAAGTGGTGGAGGCGCAGCCGGAGCCAGAACAGCCCACTGAAGAACACCCAGTCGTTGCTGCACCAGACGAAGAGGACAAGATCCGTGAGACTGGCCGACTCTACCTGCGGAATCTCCATTACGGGGTAACCGAAGACGAGATCCGGCAGCAATTTTCAAAGCATGGTACTCTTGAAGAAGTAAGTCAACATCTCTCTCTTCCTTCCGCCCATGCAATGATGAACGTCAAGATAGGGACAACTGATGCTTCGGCATTTGAAGTTACCTTGTGAAAGTATTTTAGTAGATGTCTTTCTTATCTGATAGTGGCAAACCCTCTTGTATATGTCAGCGACTATTTGACGACCGTTGCTGACTAGTATAGGTACATGTACCACTGAAAAAGGCCGATGGAAAAGGCAAGGGCTTTGCGTTTGTCCAGTTCGCGAACCCAAGCGACGCTGTCGAGGCATACCTTGACAACGACAATACCATCTTCCAGGGTCGTCTCCTTCACATCATCTCGGCAAAAGCAAAGAAAGACACCAAGCTCGATGAGTACGAGATCTCAAAACTGCCTCTCAAGAAGCAGAAAGAGATCCGGAAGAAGCAGAATGCTGCAAAGGCTACCTTCAACTGGAACTCGCTTTACCTGAATGCCGATGCAGTCATGTCCACCATTGCAGGACGCATGGGCATCAGCAAGGCTGAACTACTCGACCCCACATCCGCAGATGCTGCAGTCAGACAAGCCCATGCTGAGACACACATCATCCAAGAGACAAAGTCCTACTTTGCCCAGCATGGCGTTGACCTGGAGGCCTTTCAAAGAAGCGCCAAAGGTGACCTTGCTATTCTCGTGAAGAACGTTCCTCACACTGTAACGCCTGATGAGCTTCGTAAGCTGTTCGAGGAGCACGGCACTGTGACCAAGTTTCTGATGCCACCCACGGGAATGACGGCCATTGTCGAGTTTTCCAACGTCGCCCAAGCGAAGACGGCCTTTATGTCATTGTCGTACCGGAAGATGAAGGATTCGATCTTGTATCTGGAAAAGGCTCCCAAGGATCTGTTCAAGGAAGGTATAGCAACCAACTTTGTACAGACTACATTCTCAGAGCAGCCTGTTGTAAAACCAACTGCGACCGACCTGCTTGTGGATGCTCCCGAGCCCGAAGCGACAAACACCGCTACTCTGTATGTGCGGAACCTGAACTTCTCCACGACTACCGAGCGTCTCACCGAGGCGTTCAAGCCTTTGTCCGGATTCCGCAGCGCGACCGTTAAGACGAAGATGGACCCTAAACGTGGCGTGCTATCGATGGGCTTCGGTTTCGTCGAGTTCAACAATCCCGAGACTGCTACTGCTGCTTTGCGAGCCATGGACGGCCATGATCTTGAAGGGCATAAGCTGTTGATAAAGGCATCCCACAAGGGCGCCGATGCGGCTGAAGAGCGTCGCAACGAGGATGCAGCCAAGAAGGCGGCAAGCACGAAAATCATCATCAAGAACTTGCCCTTTGAAGCCAGCGTAGGATCCCTTTGTTACTTTAACATAGCTCCTGCTAACCTAGGCCGCAGAAAAAGGATGTTCGCGCTCTATTCACCCCTTACGGCCAGCTTCGGTCTGTTCGGGTGCCTAAGAAGTTTGATGCGTCTTCACGTGGGTTTGGTTTCGCAGAGTTCACCACGAAACGCGACGCCGTCAACGCGATGAACGCATTGAAAAATACTCACTTGCTGGGCCGTCGTTTGGTTCTTGCATTTGCAGAGGCTGAATCTGATGACCCCGAGAAGGAGCTTGAGAAGATGCAACAGAAGATGGGAGCACAGGCCAACAAGGTCGCCCTCCAACGTCTGACAGAAGGTGGTCGGAAAAAGTTTAACGTTGCAGGCACCGATGATCTAGACGAGTGAACGCGAGCGTGTTCTGGTAGGTGTTGCACGCGCGACACTGTCAAGCTTGACACCACCCCTTGCTCTCCGACTACGGAAGCTAGGCCGCCCTTCGCCGCAGTATGCTCAAAGTAGTAGCGTACTCGCCCCCGCCGCACATGAACTCTATATTTAGATCACCGTTTTCTAAGCCACGACAGGGTACATCTACAGAGTGAATCAATGGGCATGGCCACCACACCGCGTTTCAGATTACTCCAAAACCTGGGGAGTAAGGCGGTTACGAACAAGACGTTTGTCGATCACGCTGGCTGACGTAGTTTGTTGTTCGCAACCACTGACATCCATCCTTGATCTGAGCAATCCTTAGCGGCTCTCCTCGCACACGGCCAATCAGGTGACGGTCGAATTGGAGGCGGTCGACTTGATGCCCTTGTTCCCTCTGCTAACTTATCATATTTACCATTCCAGCAGGTGATGGAATTGCGATGAGTGTAATTACTTGGGTGGCAAGCGAAATGGCGGCTATGAACAACGGCACGACGCAAGTGTTGTTAATTTCATAGTAATGGCCATGTTACCTCGTTGACTGACCCCTCTGCCATTTCGAGGTTAGCGGGTGTCGTATCGCACCCTAGAGTCGGTGCAGGCTGTCATGTAGTCCTCCTGCCTAGGGCTGGTCATCTGGACCACACTTTATATCATTGCAAACTATCTGCATACCTTTACCTCGCCACATACTCAGATACATTCTCGTCTTCCTCAATCACCACCCTCAGTCGCTCATTGCTCCAACTGCCTGACACTCGTTACATTCTGCGACAGCCGTCATTCTTACCCTTATCATTCCATTTGCTTACTCCCATGCCATAGCCGCAATGCAAGTCCAACACCAACCCTTGTGTGTGCCGTTGGAGGATGTCCCCCTCTTAGTTACTACGGCCGACACCTCATCACAGCAGCGAGTCGTTCTACAAGAGCGATCAGTTAATCAGTCCCACGAGTATTATGGCAGCACTACCTCTTTGCAGCTAAAGCAGCATGGCAGTCCTAGCCCAACAGAGAATGCACACGCACAACGAACTACCGCAGCAGGCGCCTACTATACCGGCAATGTGCATGCAAACCACGTTGGATTGGCCGGCTTTGGTGTTGAAAAGTCGGAGAAACATATCAGATATGAACTCGACCGGATATACAGGATGTTGGCGCGATCAGACAAGTATCAAAAGTACCGCGAGAAGCAACCTGTCCTTAGTCCTGCCGAAGTCATCGCAAGAGATGCGGCGGAGGAGAAGGAGCGAGCAAGAAAAGAAGCAGCGGGCGAGAAACCGGACAAGAAGGATAATACCGTGTGGCCAGATTTCTTGGAGCACGCATTTTGGAGAGGTAAGATATCACGCTCTTACAACACAGTATGAAGTTTTCTTGTTTAATGGATTCATTCACTAGGTTCACACGTATACTAATCAAAATCGACGCAGCACTGGTTCGATGCCCCCCGATGGGGCGAAAAAAGCTCATGTTCGAAGGCAAACTGCGAGGACGAAACGAACTGATCCAGAACTCGATTTCCAGAGACACGGGCATCCGTCGGGATCGCAAGCGGGTATCTAGTCACTTGCAAGTGCTCAAAGGAAAGCTGGAAGGCTTCAACTTCGGTCAGTACCCGTTCCGTACATCCTTTCCCAACCCCTTTCATTGGCTACGAGTTCCGGCTCTTCAATAAGCGCCGAGTATAGTTTATCGGGACTTTCTTATCTTCCAGATTACTTCTAGAAGGCATGGTGGTGGCTTTGCTGTTGCTATTCGTGTTGTTGTTCGTGAGGGTTGGGCAAGGGACTGCCCGAAGTGGACTAACCGCGCAATAGTCCTTGCCTACATCTCTCTACCAGAAGACTCAAAGAAGCGCCGCCGCGGGGAAGTCGCCTCTCAGGTATATCATTCGTCGCACCTGCGTGCCCGCCAACATGCGCAGCGCACGGATTCTGTTACCAAATATGAGCATGATACGTCCTCACTGCACCTTTGGCCGCATCTGGGTGGCTCGGACCTTTCTCTAGGCGTAGCTGCGCGGAGCGAATCGTCATCGCCTTTTACTGTGACCGAGTTTGCCATGACAGTAGATGGCGAGCATCAGCCTGTGCATTGTTTCACAAAGATGCACTCCAACGGCAGACTTGATAGTTTGGACATTGCAGACTTCAAGTCGTGGCACCGTCAATATCCCGAGTTCGACTTTCTACAAGCTGAAACAGAGACTTGGGCTAGGCATGACCGGAAGGTGCTGGTTTGCGATTCATCTATCAAGGTGATGACTGAAGCACGACCAAAAGCTAACCTTACCATCACGTTCGATCTTCATTCGCAGGTCAATCTTTCAGCGCTTGCTTCTCTTGAATGTACCACTCGCTTTTACGACAGTGGAGATATTGCTTCGAATCCACAGCTCGATCCAACAAAGCATGAGCAAAAGGAACATCGCACGTCTTGCGAATATCACCCAGACCCTCGAGGCTCGTCGGGCCATCTACGTATCGCTTTTGGATCACCATTCTGGGTAATGCGCCTAGCCAAGTATCAGAACCTAAGACACAAAGACGAGAAGTCTGTAAGGGATTCCTTACTACGCCTGACAGCAACGCAAGACATATACGGTATCATGCCTGGCACAGGCGATGCTCAATGTCTTTTCACGATCCTGTGGAGATTCCAGCAGACTAGGAATTCTGCAGAGGTGGGCAGTATGAAGTGGCGCTCGGTCAGCCTCGCCCGCTGTCAACCGGCCATCGAGCAGAGGTGGTGTCAAGAGATGGAGTACAAGACTGAGGTCATGGAGAGGGATCATGAGGAGATATTGGATGATCCTACCCCCGCAACGGCGGATATATCGCTCTACCAGCAAGCTTCACAGCTGCCCTTGGATTTTGCGCATCCCCATGCAGATCACCCGTACGGAGTGCAATCTCATCAGGAGCACCCGCCTCCGTCGCTCTCCCTCGACATTCTCGCCTCCATGCAACCGGATCTAGAACACGTTGATGCTTCAGCGACCACTACCGCAACCGAATTCTCTCGACAAAGCTTTGCGCTTTCACACACGCAAGATTTGTTGCCCTCTAATGCACACAATGATTTCGACTTTGACGGTGGCCACATCACCATTAGTGGTGCTTTCGAGCCTGCCATCAACCTATCAGCATACGACAGTTTCGGCATTGCGAGCCAGAGTACAGGCCTCGAGAGCCTGCATGCGCTTGCTGGTCTAGAACACGATGAACTGGCCAACATGGGACTTGCTGTTGGTGAACATGGACAATTGGTTGCTGTTGATACAAGCAGTCATATGCAAGACCCCACTGACTTGGCTTGCTACTCAACAAAGCTCAATTGGCATCACGCAGATCTTATCTCGCATCTCGAAAACGCCGCGGAACAGTATCACCCTTATCTCACACACGACGATCACGAGCAATCCAAACAAGGCCATGAGGTGATTCATGCCCACGACATATATCAGCAAGTCAACCAAGAAGAAGGTTTGGTCGTGCAGGGTCTTCATGAGGCCCATGCCAGCGTCAATCAAGGTCTCTGGGATTTACAGGGTCTACAGAGTCCCTTTGAAGGAGATACAGGGGGTGGGGCTATCAACGAGGTGGATTGTCGGAAAGAACAGTCCCACGGGCTAGGTTTTGGAGTGTTGGATTTAATTGAGACCAGAGAAGTAGGAGCTACTAGACATGGGGACGATCTGCTAATGACGAAATGACTGTACGTTTTCCATGTATGATGATTAGACGATGTTGGCCAAGGGCACTTAGTTAGACGGGATACCAGTAATGTAATGATAACCTAATCTATGAGAGTTGCTACTTCGTATCCATGTACCTGTCCTTTACCCGTCTTCCCGGTTCTCTTGACGTCAATTGCAAGGTGAAACACGTTGCAAGCCACTCAGCTGCTCTTGATAGAGTACTGCAGATAGTTGGTCTGAGCACGCTACTACAGGGCGGTGATAACGTGCATCTCAACGGTCGAGAGGGCGCTCCTTGCGCTCTTGCGTTGACGTAGCTGTTGGAATGCCTAAAATAGACGGCGCATGCATGTTGGAGAAGCTATGACCCAGCGGAGCCGGAGGTTATGGTAAACGCAGATGTAAGTCGGTGCAAGGACGTATGCAGGCCAAGCTCGGAAGGTGGAGACAAGCAAACGGGCATGCCGTGCTTGGGTGCCACGAGACGCGGTAAGCGGGAGCCTCAAGGCTGAACTTGAACTTCACCTCACCATCCAACATCAATCGTCTTCTTATCCAATTACAGTATTTTTACGGAACCCATTCGTTTGCAAGTAAACACCACCGACAACTGAGGCCTTCGCGAGAAGACCTCAACCTTACCGCTTCCTGTGTGTCCTGCGCGTGGCACGTCGTCGCGCAATCACATGCATCTACCCCACCAAACGGCAATTCCCCACTCTATTCGCAAGCTACCGCTACGACAAGCTAGCAAACGAGGGCGCCGTGCCCGCTTCCCACCCGGTCCCTCGTTATTATGCCGGCGCCAGGAGAAGATCTCTTGCGGTACTTAATTGTGCCTGCTCCACTTTCTTCTTCTTTCCCTTCTTCAAGTCCGGCTGTCACTAACAACGTCCTGAGTGAGAATACGGCAAAAACGTCGACTGCAAGAGAGAGACGCAACAACGAGGCTGAAACATCTTCCACCATGCAGATGCAGATTGATACCTCAGCTGCACCGCCAATGTTCGCTGCGTCATCCACGGATGGTGCTGTGAGCATCGACGGTGTGGTGAGTGTAGGCGACAACGTATTCAAGGTTGACGATTTCCTTCGAATGAACGAGGGAATTCACAAGGCGCAGAAATACGCCAAAACAGCATCCAAGAATAACACCGATACCGTCACACCTCTAACTCCCATAGCCGTCGGCGCCCGCTCGTCCAAAAACATAATCTTGCTCCATGAAAAGTACCAGGCACTTGGTATCCCTCAGCCTGCGTTTACGTACGGCGGAAGCAGCGTCGAGGGCTGGAATGTTAGTGTGAGTTTTCCTGGACTGAAGGGCATGGAGGAATTGCAGGATTTGAGCGTGGACAGGATGTTTAACAGTAAGCAAGAGGCCAAGGAAGCAGTGAGCGAGAAGGCGCTTGGTGTACTAGAAGAGTTGGAAAAAGAAGGACGTGTCACGGGCGGTAGAACCAAGAGGAAGAAGAGTAACGCTGTAGCGGCTGCAACACCAGTTGAAAAAGAAGAACCGGGTGAGAATTGGGTTGGACAGTTGTTAGGTACGTTCATCTCCCCCTCCTCCTCTTCCATTCCCGCAAAAGCCTAGTTAGATATCCAAACCCGGTTTACTAAAAACACCCAACCACCTTAGAATTCCAACGCTCAATCTCGGCCCCCCAACCCACATACACAGACTATGCATCCGGCACCCGCTTTGCCTGCCTCCTCACGCTAGAAAACCACCCCCACCCCTTCGGCTCCCTCGACGCCCTCTTCTCGTCCAAGAAGTCCGCTCGCCAGGCCGCCGCTCGCACAGCGATAACGTATTTCAAAGACCAAGGCGTCTGGCCCGAGGACTTTACTGCCGTCGGTGGTATCAAGAAGAAGAAATCTGCCTCCACCACCGACGGTACCGCACTCTCACCATCCCGACGTCCCTCATCCACACCCTCCACTACATCAAACTCTACGTCTACCCCTGGCACCGGCACCAGCACCACAGGTCCAACATACGCCTACCGCGTCGCCACCCTCGCCACAACGCTCGCCCTACCAACGCCCGAATGGCACTTCACACCCCACCCGTCCGACCCCACCTTCCACACGGTATCTTGTTTCTTCAAAGACGCCGGTCCGCACGCCGGACCCATTGGCGAGGCGCGGAACGTGTATGGGAAGAAGAAGGCCAAGGAGGAGTGTGCGCGGTTGACGCTGGAGTATTTGGAGAGGGTTAGGGGGGAGAGGATGGAGTTTGGGAGGCGGGTTTTGAGTGCGTTGAAGGAGGGGGTGGTGGGGTGTGGAAGGCGGGGAGGGGAGAGTGAAGAGGAGGAGGTTGAGTTTTTTGAGGATGCTGTTGAGGGGTTGTAGATGTGAGATGGAGATTGAGACTTAGATGGGTGTGATGGGTTGGATCGTGGGTTGTTTTTTGTTCATATGACGATGTGGGTTGGATGTGCACTTGCATATTACTATTCAAGAGGAACAGAACGAGTGGAGTTTGGGTTGGATATTCTCCCACCATCTCCATTATACTGCACTACAGTGGATAGCTTGCTTGCTTTCTCTTTTTGCATGGTCACTGGCGTTTTGTATCCTTGGGTTAGACATGATGATGAATGAGACATGACTACATGACTTTTGATATACATACTCATTTCCCTTGGATAGTCTTTGTATGTTGTAGCCCGCCTACATTTTGGACATGGCATGTATCCATCTCAACCAGCCATCCAGTCCAAGAAGCTTCCACACCACATACACACACACATATCAAGACCACAGCACAAAACCACACTTTCGACAAAGAAGCCGGGGATGTCATAATACACACATACACTACTTGACCCCCCCACCCTATCCCATTCCAATTAAACCATGACCAAACAATCTTCAAAATTCTCTTTTAGGGCCCGATTTCGCTGTGGAATCATGCATAGACAGCACAGCAAAGCCACGCGGACGTGTACTCACGCGGACGTTAACATCTGTACATGACATCCCCTTCTGTTGTCCGCCATCTCCCAATGGAAAGAAAAAAACTTGGACAAAAAAACATCGAAATGTTATCCTCCCGCCAACCAGACCACGTGACTGCTAAGAAACGCCTGGAGAGAAAACGGAAACTAGACGCAGATGATGGAAGAAAAAGACGACTTGTCAAAACCAGCGCTTAGCTTAGTTAGCGACCTCGCTCTTCCTCTTAGTCCTATCGCGCTTCTTCTCCTTGGACGCCTTCTCGGCCTTCTCGGCCTTCTCAGCTTTCTCAGCTTTCTCAGCCTTCTCCAGTGCGGCATTCTCCTTGTCGCCATCAGCCTCGGTGTTACGAGTGCTACGGGAGGACTTCTTCTTCTTGCCGCCGGCTTCCTCGGGAGTGGGTTCTTCGGCGATGACGGCAGGAGGAGCGGGGGCAATGGGCTGAGGGACGGATTTTTCCTTCTTCTTCTTGCTGTCTTTCTTGGCGGGGGTTTCGGCGACGGCGGTCACGGCGGTCACGGGGGCTGCTGCTGCGGCGGCAGAGGAGCGCGAGGTAGGTAGCGGGACGGGGGTTGAGACAGTGGCTGGGGCAATGTGGATGGGGAGGGTGTTGCCGTTGACAGCTGGGGCAGTCTTCTGGCGCTTGCGAGGTGTCTTTGCTGGGGGAGAGGGGGCTTTGGTAGGGGCCTCTTCCTCGTCGTCGGAGACATCAGAGTCAACGGCACCGGTTCCGACCTCAATCTCAGCTTCGTCTTCGTCCTCCTCGTCGTCTTCTTCGACTAGCTCGGCGTCCTTGATACCCTTCTTGGCAAGGTACTCGGCGAGGTTGATCTTGTACTCCTCCAGGTTCTTGCGGTACTGCGCCTTCCATTGCTGGAGGATGTTAGTGACATGTTGATATTGGCGTTATACAAGCAGACTCACCTCCTTGTTCTCCTCGGGGAGCTCGGCCCATCGCTTGTTGACTTCAGTCTGGACAGCGTTCTTCTCCATGATAGCACCAGAAGGAAGGGCGGCCTCGAGATCTGCCTTGACAATGGGACGCGCACTCTGAGCATACAAAAAGGCAGCAGTGAGGGGCTTCTTAGGAGCATTGGGGTCCTTTTCCTTCTTTTCGCGCTTGCGTTTCTTGCCCTTGTTCGCATCTGCCGCGTTCTCGACGGGAGCAATAGCTTGCTTTAGCTCGTCGGCAGCAGCACGTACACCATCAGCGAGGGATTGGGTATTTGTGGTGAAGTCGCTGAAAGGTGCTTCGCTCTCCTCATCACCCAGGACAGAGGCGCAGTGTTTGCGATAGTTGCTCAACAAATCGGTAATGCCATGCTGCACGTGGATGAGGCCAGCCTGCAAGTTATGGAGGGAGGCGATGACCTGATTGTAACTGTAAGCAATTGATGCGTCATTGGCAGCCGCATCTTCAGTAGCGATAATTCGCTTGCGCTGTTTAGGTCGCCCTGGCATGATGGCGCCTGCCTGAGGCTGAGAAGGGGGTTTTGGCATTGATGAGTCGCGTAGACGAGGCGATCAACGTGGTACAAAGCAAAAGTTTCGAACAGTTTGTGTGGTGGCGCGGTAATGCGCCCTGGGTACGAGCTTTGCGCAGGTTCGCGACACGATAAACTCAGGGCAGGCGCGTCGCAGCAATGGCAGGAACATGATGAGAATAGTAGTACTAACCGAGTCGCGCGTCTTTTTGTATTCGGCAGTTGAGATCATAAGGTCGCCAGTGGCTTCCTTCTTCTTGGGCGCCATGTTGAGTATGAAATGTAGGGGTGATAGCTAGATATTCAAGCAACGAGGGCGCGTGGTTGAGTGAGGGAGAGGAGCGCGGGAGCTTGAGGGGAACGGGGCTTTGAATTTCGGGCAGTCGCCGGGGCAGGCGCCTTAAGTGACAGCGGTGCTCGCTAAAACGTGCCCTGATTCTGGGCGCCCCCCTCCCCCAGCCCATTTTCAGCGGTCCCAGCAAAAAATACCCCCGAATTTCAAAATGGCTGCCTGGCCTCGCCTGGAATCATTTGCTTTTCCGCGCCGCTGCTGCTGCTGTTGATTGCGCCCGCTGAGCTGCTCTAGCACACGGCGCAACCTCGTATATCATACGCATTGCATATGCAGACGCGCCTTTGTTGTTGATATACTCTTCAACGCGTTTTTGCATCTACAGCAAGACGCGTAAGTCGTCTCTCTTGCTGTGCAGTGCATAGTCCCGCTGCAGCGTGTTGTGCACCTTGTGCGGCCTTGACCGCCTATCAGTCGCGTGCATTGCGCTGAATGGTGCCGGCCAATTTGGCCTCGCCCGCCCTTGACTTGGGCTGGCTTTGGTGCCACCTCCCCTACCTTTGGCCGTCCTGATGGCGCCTCCGCCTAGAACAGGGCCTAAACGCGCCATGAAGCTCTTCCAAGCACACCTCTGCACCTACATGTCTCACTTTCTCCCCCACACAACGCAATGCGACACATGATAGCACCTTGGATAGCATCAATCGACTTTGTTCTGTCACATGTCAAGCTTCGTTTTCTTCGTATACCAACATGACTATTTAACTTTGAATCATCGCGTCTGATGACGCAAATCGCAAATTCTGTGCGGACAGCTACTAGCACCTTGGCTCACGGCTGAAAGTAGAAGGCCAAAGGGGTCGAAACCGGTGTGTGACTTGGTGGGTCATCTAGAATGATTGCATCTAAATGCCGCATCCTAGTCACACTATTCCTCGAATCTCCCCCCCTCACTGACGTCTGGATATACATCGAACCGTCTCTGTCCATACAGCGGCACGCCCTTCCTCGTCTCCTCAATCTTGCCTGCCTCCAGCTCTTGCAACAACACACCCTCCTTCTCATCTAGCTGCTCCACCACCACCGCGTTCGGATCCACTACCATGCTGTGTCCCCACGCATTGTACTCGGCCTGCATGTCTCTTGCGGGACTACACAGTCCAACGTAGACCTGGTTATCCGTCGCCCTAGCCCTCGCCAGCAACTCCCAGTGTAATGCGCCAGTCGTGAGGTTGAAAGCGCCCGGGTACAGCAGCAGAAACGCGCCCTTTCTCGCCGCGATCATGCCAAGTTCCGGAAACCTTATGTCGTAACATATCGCAACTGCAATCTTTCCATACTCTGGTAAATCCACCAATGTGATCTTGTTCCCCGGCGACAGCACCTCGCTCTCCCTAAACGTGATTTTCCCCGCTATGTCAATGTCGAATAGATGCACCTTTCGATGTGTAGCCAGCAATTCGCCGCTCGGCGCAAACGTCAGACTTGTGTTGTACAGTTTCTTCTCGTCCTTGTCGTCTCTTTCTGGTATGCTGCCTCCAACAAGATATACGCCCGCCTCTTGTGCCAATTTGCTAAGCGCATGGAATGTCTGCGATTGCGATTCCGAGGGAGGAGACGGTAGGAGTGTTTCGGCGTACTTGTCAAAGTACTTTGTTCCGTAGGGCGAGTTGAAACATTCGGGCAGGACGACGAGTTTTGCGCCCGCTTTTGAGGCGTCGAGAACTTTTTGACGCGCCGAGAGGAGGTTTGCGCTCTTGTCGGGCCCGGAGGCGAGTTGGATGAGCGCAAGCTTTAGTGATTTCTTGAGGAGTGATGCCATGTTTGCCGAGACTAGAGGTGAAGGAAGGAGATGACTCCGAGGCAGAAATTGCAGACACCAATATACAATTGCAATGTTGGAGCTGTGCTTCGGGGCGTTGGAGTAGGCTTGGAGTGGGGGCAGTAGCCGATGAGTAACGATGTCATCGCTCGGTCGGACTTGCCGTGATTGCGGGGTGCACTTGCCGACCGTTAGACGCTTTTTTGACTACATGTCAACGATTCACTCTTAACAATGTTGGTTTCCATTCACAGAGGACGTGTTTTAATCTATTATAATCAATTCATTGTACAATTCCATATCTAGCTAGATCATGATGTCACTCTAGGTATTTATTCTTCCAGAAAATAATTGGTTAACAATATATATTCATATCGCTATCAAACTCCGAGTGACTTCCACCAGGCATAACATCTCCCAAGGTGTGACCAGCCTTGCCGACCCATAACTGTAACAGGCCCTCACAACATTGACTTGCTTCCATCAGTCATTCCAACTGCAAAGTCCCCTCATCCATCACGTAACAAGATTCATTGCTCCGACAGTCTTTCCTGTTTCCGACTTGAGAGGTGTGACATGGCACGTAGCCCGACCTTCCCACCTTGGCACAAGCATCGTCTTTTCGCACGTATACTTGAATATATGCCGGTCTTGAACTCTCCGGAACCCTCTTTGTCGGTACGACTCTTGATCTTGTTTCAGGACGTGCTTTGATATTCTGGACATCTTGGCGAAAGGAGATTTCAAGTTGCTTACCCTGAGCTGGTACACCATGCGGACACCTTGCAGCAATTCGGAATGGCCGATATCGGGCTGTTGCTGGAGCAGGAAATGAGACAGGATGGCGGCTTGTTCGTTGTTACTACCCGTGACCTTGTGACTTAGGGCTCTAGTCTCGTAGGCTACCTCGCACGCCCGCGTAAGACGAATGGGGAAGTGGTTTAAAGGAACAAGGCTACTGTTGGTGCAATCCCATCAAGTGTCCAATCCGTTCAATCACCGGCTGAGGTAGCCTGTTTATGAGGGCAAACATGTTCTGGCAGAGATCGACCATGTTGCCGTAGGAGTTGATGGTGAGAAGCCACTCCTTAATACCTGGAAGATCGCTGGGACGGTGATGCTCGAGAAAACAACTATTGTTGGCGTAATCCCATGAACGCTCCAATACGGTCAATCACCGGCTGAGGCAGGTGGTCCAGGCGTGCAAACAGGTTACGGCGAGGATGAATCATGTCGCCGTCGGAGTCGATTGTCAATAGTCACTCCCTACGATGCGAGGACTGGTTGTGGGGAGAGCCGCACTCAATCTCGAGAAGCCCGATGTCGTCTCCTGCTTGGTAAGACGGATGCCTCGCAAAGGGGAAGAAGTCGAGCTTGATAATAGCTCCCGTTGACCTCTTGAGGTTCGTCCTATCAGCGCAGAGACCCTTGAACACTTTGTTCATGAGCTCCGGGTCAAAAGTGAATGCCTCTGCGGCGGCACCTTCCTCCATCTCGCGTGGCTTTACCACCTCGAACACGCACTTGGCCATCGAGGGGTCACAGATGAGTTCCGCCAGTGCTGTCAAATCGCCAGAGTGAATCCCCCTGGCCCCATCATTTCTCCAGATCGCCATCCAAACACTGTCGTATACATCGATGTGGACTTTCCTTAGCCACTTCATCTGAGAGCCTAGTCCCAAGCACCACTCCTTGTAGCAAAGGTAGTGACCAGCTTTAAAGCTCAGCTCGGTTGACCTAACGAACACAAAAGTGTTGTTGCTATACAAGATCGTGGCGGCTTCGTGATATAACTGGCGGCAGGTCAGGAAGAGGGTTATGCCCTTGCAGATATCGCGGTACTTCTCAGTCTGGACTGGTACCATGAACGTCTGAGGGGGTCTGCTGTCGTCCTCCTCGTCCTCCGACAGGTCGTCGTCAAAGATGTCAGGGATGTCGGGCAACGTATACTTCATCTCCAGCCTGATGGGCTCGGCGGATTCGAAGATGTTGGCCATTATCATGGCGCGGATTTCGGCGGAGAGGTCGAGGAAGCGGGACGGGCCGGCGTGGTTCGTGGCTGCTCTTGTCCGCGGGATTTCGATGGGTGTTGGGGACATGTTGGTAGGTTTCGGTGGGATAGGATCGGGTTGGTTGAGCGTGGTGTGTGGTTCAAGTTAACTCTCGGGAGAGAAGGTGGAGGGTAGTAGAAGAGGCGCTAAGCGGTTATCTTGTTAGCAGTAGTCTCGTTCGCAGTCGAGCGTACTAACAGTTGAGCGTTTTGTTTATTTGTCTCGGTCACAGTTGAGCTCGAGCTTGTGGGGAGACAACTGGTAGGGGGGTAGGGGGGTATAAATGGGGCCTGGGAGAGCTGGAAGCACGTGTTCAATTCAAGCCCTCCGCGCGTGATGACGTTTCACCCACAGCGTGCGGTGCGGTGCGTCACTTGTATGAGTTCTGCCCAATTCGGCAGTGGGTTCTTCCATACTGGGCGTTGTAGGATTATAAGAATGTGTTCTGAGAATGTGTTGTAAGAATACGATGCAACTGACTCCTCAACGACTCTGGTCGCCCAGGCTTGGGCATCTGCTCGATCGTTGAGTCGCTGCGTCAACAAGGCTTTCAGATGTGGTAGTTTTGGAGGATACCTCAGTTAAATTGTCCCATAGTCCAGGTCGCTCTACTTCGAAAGACGAATGAGATCTTGGGGTCCCTGTTGATTAACAATGTGTTCCTACAGGAGCCCAGTTCCCGGCCAGCGATGCCACCATCCCTGGATGTGTTCGTGGAGATAGAGAAGAAGATATACTGCTTGATAATAATAGCTTATAAGAAGTAATATGTGTAGAACTAGATTTTCTGTGCAGAGCCTCAGAGATATAAGTGCTCATCTATGGTTTGGGATATGCAAGTACTTTGTCGCTTCCTTCTGTGATTGTCTTGTTTAGACTTGTTCACAATCACGACTATCAAGCTCTTGTTGGATGGGTATGGCAATAGTCAAAATTATGCAAGCGTCTGAGCTACTGTATCGTGTTATACCAGCTTAGGATACTAGATAAGGAGGCAAATGTGTTGTTAGAGGCAAGTGTCAAAAAAGCTCAGTAGAGTTCTCCTCAAAACCGTCGGTGGCTCTTCAATTTGGTACACAGGAATGGGGACTGTGATACTATAGAGGAGATAGAAATTTCTCGTAGGAGATGTGATTGTTGAAAGCGCTGTGAATTAC
Organism: Pyrenophora tritici-repentis; assembly: GCF_003171515.1. NCBI lineage: Eukaryota > Fungi > Ascomycota > Dothideomycetes > Pleosporales > Pleosporaceae > Pyrenophora > Pyrenophora tritici-repentis. Next base: position 1,325,922 of record NC_089395.1, read on the forward strand.
ACAGTTTGTCACTTCACTATATTAATACTCCACTTCGACAATCATAAAGATCGAATATTAAAAGTTGCTCATAGGCTTGATACGCAAAGCTTATGTCTAAAAACCAAGAATTAAGCCGCAATAAGAGCGTTTGGTGTCAGTATAGAGGATGTGAACGTATCAGGTGACTGACTCGACAACAGTTTTTAAAGTGCGCTTTCCCCCGCCCGATGCAGTAGTAGCTCACTACTTTCAGACTCTATACTTTCTATATATATGCAAAGTAAGTGATATCAATGCTTAGCAGTAGCAGATTTTCACAACGCGGTGTTTGTAGCAGCAGTTCAAAAAAGCAGCTAAGGTGCTATCCCAACACCTCTATACTTTCTATATATTTATTATCGGCAGTCCTGAGAAAAGCTTGTTCAAATGGAATTCCGCGAAACGGCAGTGAAATTATGTGCACGGGCCTCAACAGGGCAAGCGCGTGGTCTGCTGCCTGTTGCCTGCGGGGAGAAGGTGATTCACGGTCACCCACCCAGGTGATAGTTGCGAGAAGCTTAGACTCGGTAAGCGAGCGGTCAATTACGTATGTATCGCGCACGAACTACACCGCACACAGACTATATACGTACCACTCAATATATAAAGTCCCTGCGACCCACTCAAAACTTACCCAACGCCACTCTCCTCAGGCGACCAGAAACGGATAAGTGAGGATACGAATCGACTCTACAGCGGCGGCCCAACGCTCACAATCATGGCCACGATTCGGAGTCCAAAGTCTGGCCGCAAAACCATGTCGACGCCGACGAACCCTGCAGCCCCGCACTTCCTCACTCTACCCGCCGAGGTTCGCAATCTGATCTATGAACATCTATTCCGAACCTATGAGAAGATCGAGATACATCCTCGTGATGAAGAAGCCACCTCTGGTTTTAGTGGTCCTACTCCTCTAACACAGCCCCCCATCTTCTTCTTCTCAAAAGCGGATTGTATCTCTCTATTCGTCTCCTGTCGTCAGGTCTACCACGAGTCGACATCTCTACTACTGCACAGCAATACCTGGATCATTCCTAGGGTTTATCCAGCATGGTACCAGAGACCGCGTTCGCAAATGACTGATTTGGCGGATTGGATAGAGAAACTTGGCTCCAGTGCAACAATGCTACGAAAAGTCGTGATCAACTGGCAGTGGACTTATCCGAGGTTCGATGATCCTTGGTCAGGCTATGATACCAAGGAAATGTCCGACTTCGTTCAGATGGGTGCCTTGGTAAAGGCTCTCTGGGCAAACAAAAACGCAAAGTTTGAGATCGAGTTTGTTATACCCGAAGACACCAAATATGGGTCATCAGCGGCACTCAACACTATGGCTATCAGCAATATCTTGTGTACACTTCGGCAAGACTCACATGATCTGGAGAAGTATGGAAGCCAGATCCACAACATCTGCGTTGCTCGGGATGGTTCGGAGGGCTTCGTTCAGTTCAATCACGACTACAAAAACCCACTCGCCATAGAGAACTCCTATACAAGCGCTTTCTCTGTCTTCGACAATGGTAGGACTCTGGCTCTTATACCGGCCACCAAGCCCGAATTGATGACGCTGCCGGAGCATTTGAGAGAACGCATCTTGTATCCAATCGGTCTCACGTCCCCAGCTTATCAACCCAATTCCGAAGGATGTGGTGACGACATATACCCACAAGTCTGTTTCGATCTGGACTTGAAGACAACTGAGGGTGCTTCACCAATCTTGACCTTGCTGAACTCGTCCCTTCGGTCTCAGTATCATCGTGCGTTCTGGTTCCATAACCAACATTCCATCAAGATGAGATCCGAAATTTCGCCCACTGATTTCGATCATTTCGAGAAACTACGTCGGTTCCTATGCATAGCACCTATCACCAGTCGTCCCTGGGCTATGGGTGGTAGATTCTCTTCCTCTGGTACCAGCACAGATAACCCCTTGGAGTTCCTTCTACAATTCCAGCTACAAGACGCCACTACCTTGGGCGATCTTCGGGTAAATATGCTCGACTTCCTAAGGGTAACTTCTGCCTGTGGTCATTATCCATCATCGATTACGTTCAGGATCGCAAACGGCGATGGAACTACGCAGTCTCAGGCCTCGATGGAACTGGATAGATTCCGAGAGTTTGCCACCATCGCTCTGACGGAATTCGACCGAGTATTTCCTGGAAACCTATACAAGCTGTGCCCTAACATCTGGGTCAATGGCTACGGTAGGATAGTCCAAGTCGAGCTCGACGGAAATTCGTTCAATCCCTGGGAGTTCATGAGGGACTGGTGGTTCCTAGATCGTCCGAATCACGGTCCGAATGAACGAATGAAGCTTTGTCAACTCTATGGGACCAGTACAGGAGACGACGACATCGACTTCAGTGACTGGTGGTGGTATGAAGCTTACAGGCCATCGGAAGATACGTGCTACGATGGTACCCTGAGTTGCTATCTTGGCTACCTCCAGCACGTCTGCCTTCATGATCACCCCGCTTACTGGGCTGACTCTTACTTCGCACTGCCTGAGCCTTGAGGACGTTCTTCCCAGCTCCCCAACATCATGCAGGTTGCGTATGAGTTGTGGCATTGCAGGAACACTCATGCATAAGCACTTCGAAGTTTGCATCATAATCATCAGGATTGACAGAGCAGTGATTGGAATATGGACATCACATGTAGGGCTCTTGAATTTGCGCATGCTTGGCGGAGGATACACACGGATTCGGCTCTAGATAGAAGTAAAAACCTGATGAATCAACCATTTCCCAAATTTGAAGGCTTACCCTACGCTTCGACCTCCCCGTATGATGTATTCATCAAACGCCCACAGAAAATATCCAGGAAACGCAACTATTCCATGCAAGTCTCATCACAAGCACACAGCTACGACGTAAATATGTCACACACTGCACCGAGTTCTATTCGTTACGCGTATCTGCAAATACAACAGTCGTGGTCCACTTCTCCACAGTATAACCGTACCCGTACTTGACGTATCAAAGTGGGGAACCGACAATTACATAGTTTGACGACAGCTCTACCGAGCATTTTGACCCTACTTCCCTTTAGTCTTCATCATTCTTTCTACTCAGCCAGCAACATACCCCCCGCCCTCCCTTAATCATCAAATCCCCTCATAGCACACTCAACCCTACCACCACCCCAATAACTCTCTCAAGGATATATGCTTGAATGCTTCTAGGCTAACAAAGAGCACGGGATGATTCATGATTGTAACATCAACATCACGATAAGGTTAGCTAGAGACAAAGAATCGATTAACTGGAGTGTTACAGTCTACGTGCGCTTCAAACGTCTGTGTCGTCAGCGCTTCCAGAGTCTGAAGACAGGTACGCGGAGATGTTCAATCATGGATTGTATCCCAAATTATGGGTTGGGCGGCTACGCAGACGTTTTGGGAATCAATTCCGAGGGTGAACACAACGCTGGTGACTTTTCAAACTATGCAGAAGAAGGTGGCGATGACTGGGATTGAGTCGACAGGGGTGCCATAGTGTGGATAGCGATTGTAGGGTCAACACCGATCTTCAGTGGAGGCATCATCTATAGATGGATGATGTAATTATTCTATAATCTATTTATTTATACACAATCGACGGGACTGCTCCCCCATTCAAGCCGTGTCGCTGTCCTTTGGTGATATTTCCTCCGTGACGCGAACTTCGTGGCTTCCTTCCAGCTCTGAAAGGACGATCCAAGTAGGGAAGATGCATAATACGGTGATACCAAAGTTGAGACCGATGCTGACAAAGTGGTTTGCATCACCTTCTGATTGCATACTATGGTATTTGTTAGTCGACGTTACGTCATAATAAGTGGTGGAAGAAGAACTTACGCCCAGGCAACGGTCTGGCCCAGTGCCTCTACACCTCTCAGAATACCAGTGAGATGGCTGAGATTACTCAGATCTGTCGCGTATTGTCCTACTAGCCAATAAAGAAACTGCTGGAAAGCCTGGCCACCAAATTGCCAAAAGAAGACCAGCGCGTAACTCTTCCCAAAGCCGCCATTGAACCAATCGAATATCGGGGCCTCCGATGCGTCGTAGAATTGTTTCTGAAGGATTGTCGCCCAAATCCATGTACCGATAAGGAGAGTGACGATGCAGAGGAATGCTATGCGACCGCGGACTTTGATGTGGATTTTCGGGTTGTCGAGCAAAAACGCGATGATGAACGAGGAGAAGATGCCGGCGAAGTTTGTGAAGAAGCTGGAGAATGCGCGCGCTCGGACGGTAAAGTACGTTGTCAACCAAGTGCTCATGAAGCCGTTGTAGAAGTAGCTGATAAAGAAGGCGGGGAGCAGAAGCAAGATGCGTCGGCTGACGAATAGCCTGCCGACAGCCTTGAACTCGCCGAGCCAGGTTGCCGCACGCTCAGTGACGATTCTCGTGCCATCTTTTCTCCAGACCTTGTGTGCAGGCGACAGGCACAGGGCGACAGGGAGTCCAAGGCACATAATGACGATGAAGACGATGTATGTAGTAGAGGAAACCGATCCTGTCGTCTTCCGGTTTGCGTTCAGGCCTAGGTTAATGGAACCTCCAACAATCGGTCCAAGGGCCTTTGCTGTCTGCCATACAGCGAGGTAAAATGCGCGATCTCCAGGTGATGGGTATCCGATGATAATCGCAGCTTCGGCAGCCCAGAAGAATCCAGCGGAGATGCCACAGAGAGCACTGCCGAAGAGCATGAACCAGGTGTTTGCCGAGACGTTGTTGGTGTATAGACCTGCGCCGTACAATGGGTAACCGATTGCTCCCAATGCAAGTCCATATTTTAGGCCAATCCTGTTGTTGATAGCTCCAGCAGCCACACAGACAACTGCGAAGAGCCCGTATACCAAAGCGTTCGCGGCAGACACCGCGTAGGGCTCAGCGGCTCCGCCAGCACCTAGTCCACCGAGCGCATCCCACATGCCCGGGGCCGTGAAGGAAACTCCACATGCAACCAGAATCTGGAAAGGTACGGAACGGAAGAACGGTCCAGAAGCCTTGATGGAGTCTGAAGACCCAGACAAGGAGGCGGACGACATGACGGCGTGGGGAAAAGTGAAAAGAGGATGAAGAGGCGAAGAGCCCCCAGACCGCGTGGAGACTACATAATTTATGACTTCGGACAAGATGTGCTATGCTTGGCAGCTTTGACTCCAATTTTTTCTCCTTAGTTGATGATGGTTGAGGGCGATCGAGACGTTTGATGTTCACCATTTTCTATGGGGCGAGCACGACATCTGCGCTAAAAGACAGGGCTAAACCGTTTTGGGCTGACTGCGTCCCGCCCTCGGACCCTTCCGACATAACATCGTTCAACTTTTCTCGTGGCTTTACCAGGGCTGTCACGGCTTCTGTCGGTTTGAGGACTTGTTCCGTGAGAATGCCCGATTTCAGATATAACGCGGGAAGCACGTTGTGTCGAAATTTCGCGTGGCGCTCACACGTATCGGCGTTGCATTGGGCGGGAAGTTGATGGACAATCACTGTTCACTCATCTTACGTACTCAGCCGTGCTATCGTTCATCCATTCAATATACTAGCTAATTTGGAACTGCAGTGGTTACTCAGTGCCAATGTCACCGACTTTGTCGGCTCGATACAGGTCTATCAATTTTGTTCAAAGAAACATTTCCTCGCAAAGTAATCGTCGCTGGACGACATCATCATGTTTGAAGACCTCTTCGCTACCGCTTGAAGATATCGGAAATAGGTACTGAGCTTCCCAATAGAGTGCGGGGAAGAGTCTCCATCCACCATGGGCCGATTCTTTCCTTCCCAATATTCTCTACCGTGATGTGCCTCAACAGCCTCTATTGAAGGGAGTTGCACGTATTCCTCAGTTCCAAGTATTGACTCTGAGTCTAGCATTATGGTGTACTTTAGACGGCCGACATTCCCGTTTCCATCAATGTCGAATTCGAACACATCGCCGTTGGCTATCCGGCGGTTGGTGCTGACCGCATGCGACAGAAGCTCTAGGATACGAGCTCGGATGTCTCGTAGGGTGACGGTGTTTTCCTCAGTCTTTGTAACTCCGTCCACCGTAGATGAGACTTTGAAGCGAACAAAGCATTTCCGGCCGTCAAGGTGCGATGCGATCCGGATCAGGTGCTTTGCGTCGATTCGAACATCGGCCAGTGTCATTGCCCGATCATACTCGAAATTGAGCTCGATGGTGATGTTTTGGTGTGTGCCTCTGCTTACATGACGGCTGGTATTTGGACAAAACCTGTCGGAATATGAATGTACCATCGTCTTTCTGGTACCGAGCACTGCTTGGAGGCGGCGTTGAGAGGTCCCTCTGTCAACGGGTGATGGCTCTAGGGTTGTTCGGTATGTGAAGTCGTTTTGAGACCAGAGAATTGGTTTCGCAATGTTTGTGATTTGTTTGCAGACGAATAGAAGAGATAGGTCAGGGCTCGTGAGATCCATATCGTCGACATTGACATCGACGGGGTCCGAGCACATGACCTCTTTGAAGATCAGTTTCTTGACACCCCGCGGGAGGCAGACCAGAGCAGGTCGTTGGTCCTTGCCAAATCTCTCAAATGTTTTGCATTTATCTTTCGACTGGAAGTTCAGCTTCCAGTTTGCATCGGAGTGTCGGTGGCTATCTCCAAACTTGATGCAGACTTGCGAAGGAAGATCACCATCAACATGATCCATCGATATGGAAAGAATCTGTCGGCGGTATTGGCGAATACCGAATGTATCGGTCACGAGGTGTCGAAGAGTCGTGTTTAGCAGTTTTGTTAGATCGCCAGTCTGCTCATCTTGTTCCGCATCGGAAGGGGAAATGAGACGGAAGATACACTTCTGGTCTCTTCTGTCCCAGCACATCTTCACAAGCTGTGCTAGATCAAACTCCCCAAAACCAAGAAGACCCCCCATTTGATGGTACCGTCTTTTATGTAATGGGAGCGCAAAGACCAACTAGCCACGAAATGTGCCGCATATGGGGCCGGATTGAGCATATGGGACTTGCGATATTTGTTCTTGGACAGCTTATAGGCGAATGTGTTCCGGGCGTAAAAAACACCGACTGCTTCGTGATAGACGGAGCGGCATGTCTGCAGGATTCCGAGAACAGATGCCGTACCCGAACTTTAGGTTTTCCCTGAGCCAGTCGCGAAGTCGCCTTTCGTATTGTCAAGCCGCGGGATGTTGATTGGGCGAGGTTGTACGAGTAGATGTTCGTAGATCATGTTTCTCAGCTCAGGGGTAAGATCCAGGAATGACACGCCAGGGCCTTCTGGCAGAAAAACAGTCTTTGGAATGGCGAATAGCTGAGACATTGTAATATGGATATACTCGATTCAGGCTATCGGTAGGAAGATTCACTGGTAGTCAACGAGGTGGGGTGATAGTTGAGGGGTAGTTTAGAGTATATTAGAAATCTGTTCTCATGTGTACGGGTTCGCAGAGGGTTTGTTCCAAGTCTCATACAATAGTACTGACTGGGACTCACTTACACCTCAGCCCCACTTTTCTTACCATTATCTCGGAATCCTACCAGCGAAGGGCCGCTCTAGCAGGTGACAGAGAAGATGATGTACAATAAAAAAAGCCGTTGAACAATAAGAGTCAGTATCCGCTAGTCGTCTTGTTGTCTGCGCGATGTGCACCATATCATCTCACGCTCACCTTGTTGCGAGATGCTCGCACCGAGTGAATAACCTCATGTCACACGAAGGAATTAGGGTTCACTCATAAGATTCACTGCAAAAATGTTCGCGCAGTTCTGCTTGTGAATGGTATCATAATATCATATCTAATTTCACATCTCGGTACCACAAATTCCGCACCACAATGCTCAAACGCGGGCTGCAACAAACGCAGCAGCAGTCGGAGCATCCATCTCGTAGTTCCTGTGCGCGGGGGTGATAATGATACCGTTATCGCAGATGTTATCACCCTCGTGGCAGATGATGAGGACCTTGGAGGCGGCAACAAGGCCAAAAGTCTCATCACGATCAGCATCGCCGAATGTTACAACGGCGGAGACACGAGCGGCGGCTGCGGCTGAAAGCCTCTGTGTGGCTGTGTGAACCAGTTGAGCGCCCTGGGAGTAACCAGTGACGACAATCTTTGTGGATGGGCATTGAGTGACAGCCTGTGAATGTCAGCATCTATATGATTTGAATCGAGATATTGCAGTGCTTACCCGGTTGATCAGGTTAAACATTGTAGTAGCACCTGCGGCATCGCCTCCCGCCAAAAAGCCGAAGACGTTGGCTGGGTAGGTGACACCCTGGATAGCCAGGCGGTTAACACCTCCGACGGCAGCGGCGATGGCATTGAAGAAAACGGGGCCTTCCGAGTTGGGTTCGCCGACATTTCCAGATTGCGTAGTACCACGAGCCCAGATGACGGTGATTGGACGGCATGGGGTGCCGTCTGTCAGCTGGTTGTAGGTGTCGCTGTTGTATTGGCGTTTGGTGAGGTCACGTTCCTCGACGTTCTTGGCCTCAAGCTGGGCGGCATATTCGTTGATGGTAAGATCGGAGTCGAGGAGATCCGTGATGGGGAAGCTGACACCGGTCTCTGGTGTTGGTGCAGCAAAAGTGGTAGCAACAAGGGCCGTAAGGGCGAGCAGAGAGCGAGCGCAGGCCTTCATCTTGAACGATTGTTGATGGGAGTATGAGGTAGCGAAGGAAGTATCACGTGTCGAATGAAGCTTGCGTCAGTCAGATCTCAGCCTTGGTTCTCAGCTCAACGAAGCGAAGGAAGTAGGATGCTGCGGAGAGAACTAGATGCTGATCCTCTGGTTTCACAAGAACAAAAGGCAGATCTATCCCACCTTTTGTACTGCTCTACCCCACTAGCTTCACGCAGTTCTTGTGGTAAAGCGCCTTGCTAGGCTATTGCACCGCCTTCCGCAAAAGCGATCATACTCCGTGGTAACCAATATCCACTACGTACATGAATCAGCTATTCTCGTCTCAATTTCCGTTGCTGACCATGAGGAAACTTGGCAACGCCGCGATCGACACCCAATCGCTGCAACAGATCACCTCACGTTGACCAGTGACCATCGACTCGCTCTCGAGCACTTAGATTGACGTGGATACCGGCGCATGTGGCATCGAAGATGCTTTCTCGCTTGTGACTGTTCACTCTTAGCTGTGTGATGCCAAAGGACTTGACCTTCTTCTTCGCGTTAGCGATCTTCCGGTACCGCCCATAACAAGAAACACGTGGGTGCGGTCAAAACAAATCTGGGGAATTTCAGGGCAGAGCGTGAGAGCCGGTTGTAATACAATTGGATAAAATCCTGCTTTTAGAGCAGGTATAGCGGCGCTACGACCACTGCGGTCAGTGACGAGAGTGTAGTCGAGCGAGACCGTGTCGCTTGTCCACTAATTTCCCCACATGCTTCGGGTGGCGTCCAGCATCAGTCATCGCCGACTTTTCTCTGTCCTTGATTCGAAGGCATCGCGCATCTAATGCACGCCTAAACCTGTCAGGACCATTGGAGATACAATTGGATGAACATGACCTTTCTTAGATGACTTCTTCATGTGCATACTAGGTACCTAGGTACCTTGAGAGGGACCAGAAAATATCTTCGTGCGAGTGCAACCATCTTGCCCATCCGAGAAGACGTATCCGAGACGCAAATATTGCTGCGCAGAGGCCATGTCGGCGGTAAGTTTGTGATGAATCTTGTATATCTGGCGCAGACGTCTCCTGTCAGTCAACGGTTTGACGTCACGATAACCGCCAAGCGTCTGACGCGGAACGGCCCTTTGACTATAATCTCACTCGCGCTTTGATCAATAACTATAACCTTTGCATAGTTAATATCAGCCTTGTAATGTCGAGTCTTACAGCTGGTCGCGAAATATATCGCGAGATAGACACGATGAACAGCTAGAAGCCACAAGATGAGGAGATGCGAGTAACGCCCAGGACGCCTAAGACCGCGTGACGACGACGACGACAGGATCTCCCCAGCATGGACCCAGCACCTCCGAACGAGCGATGACAAACCACCAACTGCCCGCCCCAATAGCGCTCCATCCAAGAAATGACTGATGCTATCGTCCTCCGCCGCGAGCCGCGGCACCGCAATGGAGAACCCCGCTCGCGACCGTTGTCGCCAAGCTAGGATGCAGGAACTCATCGCGTTAGGCCATTTGAACCATTCCCGACACAACTGTTTGGCGCCTTGGTAGCCTTGCGAGCTTCCGCTTACGACGCAGATCGGCATCTCTACAAGTACTGATAGCAAGAGATGCATTTCTTCGATGACGGTATTTTCTGCGATATCGCGAGGTTTGGAGATATCGGCATTCGTCAATTGTGGTCGTGAAGAGTGGGATGGAAACAATGTGGGAGGATATAAAAAGGTGGAATGGTCGGGATTGGGGACGTGTGTCATCTGACGGGACTTGACGACGACGCAGAGGTCACTTGTTCAGTATGCGGTCGGCGTCTACCCTTGCTGTTTGCGCAGCGACTCTGCTGCAAATTGCTTGCACTACACCAATTCATCCGTTTCATGCCCGGTCCCACCAATCTTATCCCAGTACAGAGCAATGGCCCCTACCAGTTGTCGGAAAACAGCTTGAGCAGCAGATGCCCGATGAAGACCTCCAAGATATCCTCTCCCAGATATCCCGCGATAACATCGAGTCCACGATCCGGAAACTTGTTTCGTTCGGCACGCGTCACACACTGTCTAGCCAAACGGATCCTGTTCGTGGGGTCGGCGCTGCGAGAACATGGCTCACGGCAAAGTTCCAAGAGGCGGCGGATGAAAGTGAGGGTAAGATGACCGTGGACTGGAACAGCTTCATCAAGTACCCCGGAGACAACGAACGTATCATCTTCCCCGTAAAAATCACCACCATCGTTGCAACCCTCAAAGGATCCGAAGACCCGGACCGATACTATCTCACAGGCGGCCACTACGACTCCCGCAACAGCAACCCCCATCGACTACCAAGGCGATGCCCCCCGGCGCCGTCGACGACGCCTCCGGCGTAGCCGTCTCCCTAGAACTCGCCCGCATCTTCGCCCACTACAAGCCCAAATCCACAATCGTATTCACCGCCTTCGCCGGCGAAGAACAAGGCCTCCTCGGCGCCCAGAACCTCGCCCAAACCTACAAAAATGCGTCCGTCAATCTCGCCGCTATGATCAACCTTGACATGGTCGGCAACTCCAAAGCAGAAGACGGCACCACGGACCCGCACAACATCCGCCTCTTCTGCCAAGGTACCCCATTAACAGAAAACGCAACGACGATGACCTCGCGCCTCAGCATCGGCGGCGACAACGACAGTCCCGCGCGTAACCTCGGTCGCTTCATCTACGAAGTCGCATCAAACGTGTGGACCGAAATGACCGTCCGCGTCATCTACCGTCTGGACCGATACAGCCGCGGCGGCGACCACCGCCCGTTCCTCGAGGCTGGATACACAGGTGTCCGCTTCGTCCAGCCGAACGAAGATTACACCCAACAGCACCAGAATGTCACTGTGCGCAATGGGAAGCAATACGGTGATCTAACCCAGTGGCTAGACTTTGAATACAACACACGTGCGGCCAAGGTTGTTGCAACTACCATGTGGAGTCTAGCCAATGCGCCTGCCTCTCCCACAAACGTCGGTATAAATACCACCATGTCTGATAATTTCAGCCAGTTCAAGTGGGATGCGCCCAAGGGATTGCCAGTGGAGGGGTATGAGATTTTGTATCGCGAGACGATTGAGCCGCATTGGACGAATGTTATTGATGTGGGGAACGTGACGTGGTATAATCTTACCTCTGCGACGATTCACAAAGACAATGTGATTTTTGGGGTGAGGAGTGTGGGTAAAGGGGGTTATAAGAGTCCGGCTGTTTTGCCGTTTCCGTTTGGGTGCGCGAGGAATTGCTAGAGTGGGAAGATGGGGGGTATGGTGTAGGTATTCGTCTATGGAAGAGAAATCAATCTTTCATGAGGTATACAAAAGATCCAGTGCGTTGGTTTGCGCTACGGAAAACCCTGTAAGCCCTTTTCATGACAAGCTGTCTAGTGTCTTCGGGTATCACCCTCGTTCCATCACAAAAGCACATCCAGAATGTCCGCAAGTTCCTCCATACCAACTCGTCCGGCCTCGTCGGGTATCATCAGCCTTGCTCTACCGTAAAGCACGTTCAGCGCGCTTGACAACCGCGATCTATCGAACATACCACCAACTTCCTGACTCAGAAACGAAATGTTTCGCTACTGAATACGATCTTGGCTCCATCTTTGGCTCTCGAATATCTCGATCAACTGTATCGGGAAGCCAGCTTCACCGGCGCCAATCACTCCAATGCTTATCCCGCAATTTCAGCCACAAGCCCACCAGACTATCAGCAGGCCATTGATGATGTGATAGATTGGGCACAATTGAACCGCTAAGATAATTCTCGACTTGTCTGATCTTCTCGTAGCACAGTTGGTCGAGTTGCGCTGGGTCTGTTTGCTCAGTGCTGATAGAAGTATGTGAGGTCCACAAGTAAGGATCGTTGAAGGTTGCGGCAAACCCGGCCCCCACAAATTCCAAGTTGCCGTTGATCCAGATCTGGACGTTTGATTGTAAACACCCATACTGGTGACCCTGTAGTAGAAGATCAGATATGAATAGGAATGCTCTGACTTGCAGGTCGTACCACTCAATGACTTGAGCACGGTGCGGGTTGCGATCGTATCCTGATACGATCAGAGTCACCCTCGTATTTGAATGCAGTATCCTGAACAGGTCTGCGATACCAATTCGAAGATTTCTAGCCGGACAGGCGCCAGGGAGGTCGAAGTTGAGGATCAAATAGCAACGGTGTTTCTTGTCCATCCTGTCCATCATTTTGCCGAAGTTGCTAATGTTGGCCCATTCCGCCAAAGATTGGAAGCCGGCGAACTCGGTGTAGCTCTGATTGGTAGACATTCGAATCCTGACGTCGTTTTGAATCGGGCTCTGATAGTGATCGAGTATATGTTCAAGATCACTGTTAAGCCCACGTAGTCCCATCTGCAGCCCATAGGCTTTCTTGGCGTCAAGATCAAACGTGATGCTCTTTGGAGATGAGCGCATATGATGGTCGACATCGAGTAGGACACCAAGGGGAAGTCGTATGTCTTCGTGTTCGCTCCAGCTGACGTCGCCACCACTATTGTTGACCTTAAACCCTCCCTCAGGATTCCTATCGAATAGCGAAGTGGAAAGATCCTGGAACATGACTTTTCCCTCGATTGGCTTGCCCTCTTCTATATCCTCCTCTTGGATAATGACTGCGGGCATAAGCTGGGGGTATTTGGCATAACGCTTGAGATTCAAAGCGTCCTTCTTTCCCAAAGTGATTAGCAAGTTGTTTAAAACTTCCGTCTGACAATGATGACTAGCCGGGCCAGCTGCGATTGGCAAGTTGCTGAAAATACCAAGCCTCTGAGGATATCGTCCGGACCGCGCAAACGTGAGCTCGCACTTAGCCTTAGGGTTCGCCCAAACGTGTTTCAGCACGGGTAGAAGATCATGGTTTCTGTCACCTGCGCGATCTCCAGAGTCAAATCCGTCTGCATCAATCTGAACCCGCGACAACATGGAGTATTGCGATCCGATGTCTGTCAACCACTTGTCCGCGGACTTCTGCGGGTTATACAGGTCTGATCTCAACTGATTGAGGGCATTAGTGAAGAGGAAACTGTTTGAGCCGTATAAGAAACTCGCTGCTTCATGGTAGATCTGTTTGCACGACCGCAGAAGTGCGATGCCTTCGCCGAAACCGTGACGAAAGTCCTCCTCTTGGACAAGGTGCTCAATATCGTTCGTGTGTGCTTGTTATGATATGAATTTGCGAACTTCGAATCAAGGAGCATTGTATAACTTACCCTTTATGCTTTCAATTTCTTCAGCACTTAGATCCGCGATGGCATTCTGCTGATGTGCAATTCGAATATGTAGGTTACTGCCGTGTGCAGCAACCAGAGAGTGGCGATATGCCTCGCGGTCGTGAAGAAGCACGGGTTGGTGGAGCTTGAACAAGTGCTCGTAGACGTAGTTGCGAATCTCAGGCGACAGAGTCGCCAGTAAACTAGACACGGACGGGTTAGTTGGACCTGACATCATTTTGGGAATCTCCATGGCTGCGGGGGCTGGCATTGTGGCAAGAGTGGTGTCGTAAGAGGTGAGTAGGAAGGAGCTACGGAGCTGGAAGAGATTTAAGTTTGTAAGTGCTGATTTCGGGTGAAGAAGACGTGAAGGCGAATGCGGACGCGACTGCAATCTGCAGGTGTGTTTGTTTACAGTGGGCTAGCCATTCATACGCCTGCCATGCTGTTGCTTCGTCAGTATTCTTCTGCGAGCTTCCAATTGGTCCCAGAGCTCTCTCTTTCGTCACTGCGGACAGTGATGATCATGTGACTGGGCTTGGCATCCATCAGTGGCCGCCATACAACCACCCACTTGTAACTGAATCAATAGCTTCGCAGGAATCGCAAAGCTGCAATATGAATAGATCATAATCATCGAGATATGATTATATTAGGCCGGAGTAGAACTGGGTATAAGCGGATAGATTAGTATAGAGTAGGGTATATGCTGACAGCACACTAAGCGACTGCTTCTCCGTCATCAAGCATGTGAAAGATGTAAATAACCTCGACTAGTGAAGCTGTGCTGGGTCGCACATGCAGAGTGAAGCCCTAATCACCGTGAGAAGTCTAAGTCTTGGTGAGAGGATATTTGACCACCACCGCTGTTTGCTAGCTCGCTCACTCAAATTGCGCACAATTACTTACTTTGTTTCGAATCTTCTACAATCTCCCGTCACCGTCTTCTCCAGTTACATCGAGAACTCGGGAGCGTCATGGAAGGCTCAAACGTATTCACAGCCGGTCATTCTGCGACAAACCAGCCCCGCGACGACGGCCCTGCGGCTCGGACTGGTGTCACAGCTGAAGAAAATACCAAGATGAAAGACCCTGCCGCGTCCATTGCCACCAGCCTCCAAATCATCACGATGATGCCCCCCGAACAAAGACCCCACCACTCCAACTGCCACCGCCAGTGAATGCTCCACCGGACAGCTTCATGAGAACCCCATGGCCAAAGACCCTACCTCACCTGATGCAACAGCCTCGACCACCCGTAACCGCCACAAACTGAGTGCCGAAAAAGTCCTAGAGTACTTCTCGCGCTTCATCAAGGCCAACGTCGGTCCTCCCCCGCATCCCCGCTTTTATTGCCAGAGATCGCCGGTCCATACGCCCCTGCATGAGCGAGGCTCGTTTCCGAACGTCTGACGGCGCCATCCAGCCATTCTTTCGAGATTTTGTGGACCAACAACAATCGTTTGAAGACCGTCTAACTGAGGTGGACATACGCGCCTTGGTATTCTGGATCTATCTCAAGTACAACAACATCGTTGGCAACGCACAGGTCATAGACAGTCGGTCCTACAAGTTGGCGGTCATGGTCAATGTCGTTGTCACCCAGAAGATGAGTCTTCCCGCCCGGCTCGCCACTGGTTACATGGAGGAGTGGGTCGCAACGCTCTCAAAGACCATGCTCGCTGTCCAGGATCCTTGGTTCGATGTGAACCATGTCAGAGGGGGGGATTGACTGTGTCCTAGAATCAGCAATGATGAGTATCGTCGGCCTTGGAGTTGGAGATAGATCATCTTTACCCGTTAGGTGGATCGTCGGCTGCCATGTCCTCCGGTTGTTCAAGGGACGGGACATGCCTGTATCATTATTGATTGAAAAGGATATTCATGGTGGAAGTATGTCACTCCACGACGACCACTTTTACCTCTGGGCGAATATCATGGACGTGGTGTGCGGAGGCGAGTACGTCGATGTCTACGCCATGGAGATTACGGAGTTGCTTGTTAAGACGCCGCTTCCTTCATGCTTTCCTAGAGAATTGCGTGAACACATAACTGGACTCTAGTATGCCATGGTGTACACAGAGTGTGGAGGACTACGACCACGAAAAGACCGGCAACGATTCTACAAGACAGACCAGGCTTTGACACGACAGCAAAATTATAGAAGACCCAACAATGAAATTGTATCTTCTATATCTATCTGCCTCGAAGTTTTCTGGGTTGGATTAGTAGATCCCAGATCCAACCAACCCGTCAATCTCTCATGTCTCCTATTATGATAGAAACAATATCTAGTCAGCGAGTAACAGCGCGCTTGAGACACATATAACTACAAAGCTTGGAATAGCCGCCGTAGGAGTAAAGTGGCCTAGTTCAACATGTACAAGATACAGCCATATCCCTGGCACATGCCATTACCAACCATCCGGACTCTTAACTAAGGATATCCTGGCAACCTGGCGGCGCACATCCGGAATAGATAGACAGCGCACACTTAACGGCAAGTCGTGATCTGGTATAATCCGGTCGCTGTTAGCCCCGTATCCCCAGATACTTAGCACTAGCCTTTGGCACGGCATGCTGTATCCGTGCGCTATGCTACCGTCGTCCTGGATGTGAGGCTGACAGCTGTGGTAGTGAAATATCAAGGCTGTCTAACAGACGAGTCCCTAGGTATATACTTAATCGTGGCTATAAACCATGTGCACTATCATCGGCACACTCCGGACCACATCCGGGGTCCGAGTAAGTGTCCGCCTTGGAACTACTCTATTTCGAACGGAAATCGCCCCTGATTGATGGCGGCTCCTGGACTCCAACGAGGAGGAAGACGGTGGCAATTGAGCAATGAGCTACGAGGTAAGACAATTTGGGTGAGCCGTCAGCTTTGGAGGTTTGAGATGATGGTGTTATGTAAGAGCATGGCTGGGTGAGACGATTGATGCATACACGGCACGTGACCGAAAAGCCTACGCGGCCGGCTTGGAGGCCAGGGCATCCCCACCCTGGACACTCGCATCGACGGTGGGCGCTCCAAGCACTTGCAGAAGAAAGTTTGCACGCCGTTTCCACCCCTGCATTGCTAGCGATTTGGAGCACCAGGCAAAGAAAGCAGTCGCCGGCAACAGCGCAAGCACGGAAAGCAGCAGCAGGGATGGAAGACTGTAGGACGGCGAGCTGGGCCAGTCGTTCTTCGTGCATGCTTCGTCCCGCGGGATCCATGTTCGAGGTCTGCGGGCCCGGATATTCGGCGGACCTATTGATCTTTCATGCGCTGCGTTACAAGTCATCGTGTGTTGGGTACACGGAGGCAGGCTTTTGTAGCTGACTGACAGCGAAGAGGACGGCCTGTTTGGCGGTTTGGGGCGCTTGTCAAGGTCAAGACTATGCGAGGATGGCCAAGTTAAGTAATGGCTAGATGGCGTGGCCGAGGTCTGGTGCAGTGGCAGAAACTGGGGATCGTCGGTGTGAAAATGGGCTTTGCATGGCGGCTTCAGGGTCTGGTCCCTGCTGCCAACAGGTGTGGCATCTGTGAGGCTCCAGAATAATGAGCGAGGCCTAAAGGCGCATGTGCTGGCGGTGAGGGCCCTGGAAGGCAGCGTGTGAGAGAGCGAATCGAGCTTATATGCATGCCCCCCTTTGACTTTTGATTCCCGTCTTATATTTTCGCCCTGCCTGCTGCTCGCCCTCACCCTCGCCTCGCCTCGCCTCGCCTCGCCCATCCCCTTCGTTGGCGTGTTCCGGCTAACTGCAGCACCTTGGTCTCCGACTCCGTGCCGTATTCTCGTCAGAAACGCCATCTGCACCCTTATTCCGACCAAATTTCCCATCAAAACCACGCGGCCTTGATCTCCTACCCCATTCTGGATCTGCATAATAGCCCAGACGGCCAGCAGTCTCCGGCCTGTTTTGCTCCCACGCATTTGCAAATCACCATCCACCGGAGTCCCCAAGCGCAAGGCCAGCAAAGTCACCTGTCAGGTACCCGGGTACATCATTTCCCACACCGGTCTGACACTAGTGGGAGAGCTAGAGCGGCGCGGAAACGTGAGCAGAGAGGCAAAACAGCGGTCACGCCCGAGGTCAGCAAACCGACACACAGCACACCTAGGCCGACTCCTGAGCAACGACTAGAGTCAGGTAGAAGGAGCGGGTGAACTGGTCACATTTCGGCAACCACGCTTCCCTTTGACACCTTCACCACCACCACCGCCGCCGCCGCTTTCACATCTTGTTCAAACGACGCGCAAGCTACGAGCGATCGCGGAAAACGCAGCATTCACGCCTTTTCTTTGCGGCCACCACCACTCAACCAACCGCACCACGAACAAGAAACCGCGGAATCGCCACCCAGCATACACATACCTCTTTGAGTCATGCATCGCAAAAACCCCATCAGCGTGCTTGTCTACAACACACTCTTCCCAACGCCATCCCCTACAGACCCGCCGTCCTTCTCGGCCCACCTCTCCAAGAACCTGGTTGGCGAAGTTCGCATCGAAACCGCAAACTTCTACGGCTCCCTCGACACAATTGAAGCACGGTACCCCGGCCTCAACTACGCCTTCCAACCGCACCGGAAACGGCTGGGCCGGTTCCCCCACCACAAGCGGCTGTTTGAGGCATTTGACCGGCTAGGCCTGACGGAAGCCGAGATCCAGGGCTTCTGCAGATGGGAAGGCACGCTCTGGGCGCGGGAGCGATACGAGCGCGACGAAGGCGTACGGGTAGTCGACACAACGGGCGTCGAAATCGGAGCATGGGTCGACAGCCGAAGACAGTATTCACGGCATGCCAGCACGGCGGTCGGGATAAACGTGAAGACGGATATCGAAGTTGAAATCGAAGAACTGGAGAACCCCTCATCATCTTCATCGCACCACAACAACCACAACCACAACCACAACCACAATAACACGCACAATAATCATAATACCACCTCAAACGCCACAACCTCCTCCTCCACAACAACACCATCATCATCAGCGCCTCCACTCCGCCCCCAACACCCCTCACACACCATCACACCCCCCGCCCTCCCCCCACACAACAACCTTGACACAGAAATGCCCGACTCATCCTCAGACTCACCTTCAGACTCTGAATCCACAACCACGACCTCCTCGACCTCATCGCGCACCCACCACCTCAGCAGCTCCGTCGGCTTCAGCCTCAACGCGCGCCTGTTCCATGCCGCCGCCCTCCGCGAAGCCTCGGGCTCGACAAACATTCCCATGGACCCGGAGTGGGAGCAATACCTCAAGGAAGCGTCGGAGCGCGGCGAACTCAACATCGATGCTACGCGTGAGGCACTGCGGAGCATGGCTGGGCACATTGCGCAGATCCATCAGAGTAGTGTTGAGGCGGAGGGGAGTGAGGCTGTGCCGCAGACTTTTCAGGCACCTGCTGCGCCTGCTTAGGCCTGCGTTCAGCGGATATGATGAGATGAGGAGGGTGGAGTAAGGGATCATGCTGGTTTGCTCGCTCTTATCCTGAATTTGGCGTGTGGGTTTTTGCACCTGTCGTGTGTGTTGCGAACCGGGAAACGAACAGTTGGCGATGGAGCGGAACACGTTTTTTTTATTGCGCTATTGATAAGAAACATGACTGACTGCATTCTATTTCATTTTCAATTTCCTCTTCCCAATTATCTCCATTACTCTTATGCCTGTTTTCTCTCTCTGGTTGCTTCGTTCTCTACTTTAGTTCTTCATCCCCCCTTGTTCGGCTGTTGCTTTTTCTTTGTTGTTCGCAAATGCACTGCATGGCGTTGTATGTCCTTTTCTTGCCTTTCCCCCCTTTTCCCTCTCCTCCTTTCGCCTTCTTGTCAGGAGGTAGAATGAAAGGGGGTTAGTTCAACATTACTGCCACGTTGCTTTTTGGCCCTCTGTTTGGCGAAATCGAGAGCTAGCGAGCGAGCGAGATATACCCCAGATATGACATCGGCTGGGGGAAGGAGGAGGATATTGTTCTCGCCTGCTTTTTCAGGGAAGGAAGGGGGGTGGGGAGGCAATGGCGAATGGGTTGGTATTCCTTTTTTCTTTTCACTTTGACCACATAGATCTGCACAGGGAGTTTTATCTTCAATATATGAGCGAGCAATCAATGGAGAGAGAGAGAGAGATGTGGAAATGATTGGAATAGCATGGTATGGCATATAGTCGTAATTGATTCACGTTTACAAGTTCATAAACCTGTCTTGTGTCTTCGTTGTGATGCCTTGAATTGGCAGACATTAGGCAAGGGTGTGGCTCTTGCTCCAACCACCCTGGTCTTCATCTTTAGAGTCGAATGCAGCTAGTCATGCTTGCACAATGCCCTCCTTGACTCCTCAATCCTTCGAGCATCTTCCTGTCCGCAATTGGACTATGCATGCCGCTAGACCTTGTGCGGTCTGCATAACTTGCTCTTTGGCACATATGTTGTAGCCTGGCGTGCTATGCGGAATTCAACTCTATCGTCTTCCGAGGTTGCCAAAGCCAAAGCTGCCAGGAACCCTCTTGGTGCCCCTTGTAGTTCTACTACTACCACCCTCATCGTCAATGTCCATAGCGTCATCGCCACCCATACCCGTGACAGTTCGTTTGCCATTATTCTTCTCGTCGTTGGCCTGCATGGCTGCTTCAAGTGCACGCTCCTTCTTCCGACGCAGCTTTTCTCGGTCTAGCGCTTCCTTCTTGACCTTTGCAACCTGCGCCTCTAGGTCTGCTAGGGCGGACCCGCAGCGATCTGACCATAAGGAGAGGGTGTCTTGGAGGGACGGAAGGGAACCTGGGGCGAGGTCGCGTAGTGGAGAAATGGAGGTGACGGAGACGAGCGAGTGCGCGGGGTCGAGGGTGGCGGTGATGAGACCGGAATAGATGGCGGTAGTGATGAGTTCCTCGAGAGCGCGGGGGGTAGGCAGCTCAAGCGCCGTCATGAGGTGTTTGTACGTCAGAGTTTCGTGCGAATGCGAGAGTGGTAGTAATGAGAGAAGGAGGAGCTTCTGATGCTGCTGTGCTGAGAGCTTTGGTAGGTTTGGTTGCGCTGGAGGTCATTAGCAAGATGCAATCATATGTGAAGCTGTTCTTTCCATACCCTTGTAGTCCGCCCATGTTCCCCAGGCGAAGATTTCGAGAAGTGTAAGATGCGAACTATACTCTTCTGAATTCCTCAAGTTCTGGATATTTGGTGTCTGTAGCAATTCGGCGAATACATATGTGTTTGGCGCACTGGTGGCTTGCACGATCAAGTCGGAAGCTGCGCGTGGAGAAGTTGCCGACTTGCTGAGGGCGAGGAAGGGCTCGAGCGCGTTGAGGGCCTTGGTCTGCTCCATTTTGGTTGATTTTGGTGTATATAATCAACCGGAGACGTAGAAGATCAACTTGGAATGATGTTGGCTGATTGTGGTAGGCAGCTACGTACTTGAGGTACAGTCTTGGCGGTCGCGGTCGCGATTGCCCCGCCGCGGTCAACCCCCACCACGCCGTAACTACGGCGTGGACGCTACTTGGGGCACGAGAGCCCTTTCACTTCCCGTGAGTCCCGTCTACTTAATTTCAAAGGCTTCACAGTTGTCGGGCATGGCACCCGAAATAGGCACTTGACAGCACTTTGTTTGGATTGCGAAATTCGCGATATTAGTGCCCAGTGTCTTAGCCGGTCGATCAAACAATGAGTTCGCGCTTAGAAATACGATTAATGTCTTGGTCCCATCAGCACCATTGCGCAGCATGTATAAGTTGATAAGATGTATGCATTCCCATGGTTTGGTGGCTGCTGATGGGGCGCCTGTCAGGCCTTCCTTTGCGACAACGATGCAATTCACCATTGTCTACTTATATGTTTCGATAGCTTGGTATACAGCTCGGGACACCTGAGGCTCCACATGTCGCACCTAAGCATCAGGCAGGTGTTTTGGAGTCCGTCCGTCGCGTTTCAGTACGCCAAGAGGAAACACAATCGCATCTGACACGCGAAACTTCATAGATAATGACAAAGGCCTCACCTCACGTTTAGGTATTTCATAAGCCTCGTTTGGCACTCTCTAGACAGACAGTGCTTTGCGCCTGTCTTACAGCGCATCTACTCGTGACAGCTTGTCATCGACTTCGGGGACTTTGCCACAACTTGTCCACCTTCCTCAGCTTACGCACCCGGTCTAGCTTGTTTTCGACGACCCGCTGCGCTGGGCTTTATTGAGCAATCAGCCCCGGAAGCCTGTGGCTGCCGCAAGTCCACTCATCTATCGACATATTAATAACCTCGCCATCTTGCACTATCGGAAGCTGGCCTTCTTTGCTTCCTTTCGTAGCCTTTGTTTTCGCGACCGCCGTGTAATTCTCGGTCCGGAGCTTTTGTTCCCAGCCGCCCGAGTTTCCAGTCCGGAACTGCCTCCATCGATCGCCCCACGCTGACATCTTTGGGCGAGCACTGGTACGTTGTGGTTGCAATCATACCGAGATTAAGAGCACTCCGGAGCGCTCTTAAGCCAGCATGGCTCCCCCAACTACCACCACGACGGCGCATATGGCGACAACAACGCTCAAAGTCGAGGGCATGACATGCGGCGCATGCACATCCGCCATCGAGTCGGGATTCCAGGGCGTCAAGGGAGTCGGGAACGTGTCGATAAGCCTGGTCATGGAAAGGGCCGTCGTGCAACATGATCCCGATCTGATCACAGCAGATGAGGTCAGGGAAATCATTGAAGACAGGGGCTTCGATGCCGAAGTGCTATCGTCAGATCTCCCATTGCCACATCCGGACGACCACTTCCTGAGCGACTCGGAGGATGAGGAGGAAACTATTGGAAGCATCGCGACAACAACACTCTCCGTTGGCGGCATGACATGCGGTGCATGCACTTCCGCCGTGGAGGGCGCCTTCAAGGACGTAGCTGGACTAAAGTCATTCAGCATATCGCTACTCTCGGAACGCGCTGTAATCGAGCATGACACAACCATCATAACGGCGGAACAACTGGCTGAGACAATAGAAGACGTTGGTTTTGACGCAAAGGTGCTGGATACCGCGGTCGCGACAACAGGGCCCAAGAAGAGCAAGAGCCGGAAACAACAAAAGACAATGACCACTACCGTCGCTGTTGAAGGCATGACTTGTGGCGCATGCACATCCGCCATTGAAAGTGGCTTCAAAGACGTCGACGGTGTATACCAATTCAACATCAGCCTACTCGCCAATCGCGCTGTGCTTGTCCATGACCCCGCTAAGCTGACCGAAGACCAAATCGTGGAGATTATCGAGGATCGGGGTTTTGACGCCAAAGTACTATCGTCCGTAGACGGCAACATTCAACATTTATCAGCAAACAATGCTCCCGTGCAGCTCAAGATCTATGGACTCCCCAATGAGAACGCTGCCGCAGAACTCGAAGGGCTATTGAGGAAACGACCAGGAATCACATCTGCAACCGTCAAGTTCAGCAACTCAAGAGCCACCATCCAGCGGGAACCTCAAATCATCGGTCTTCGCGCTATTGTGGAGGCCGTAGAAGCAGCCGGATACAACGCTCTTGTGGCTGATTCGGAGGACAACGACGCCCAACTCGAATCACTTGCAAAGACAAAAGAGATCCAGGAATGGAGGCGAGCCGTCGTCTTCTCCGCATGGTTCGCAGTGCCTGTGTTCCTGACCAGCATGTTTATCCCCATGTTTCTGCCATTCCTCAACTATGGCGGTATCCGTATCATACCCGGTCTCTATCTCGGCGACGTCATCTGCTTCTTCCTTACCATTCCAGTTCAATTCGGCATCGGAAAGCGCTTCTACGTATCTGCCTACAAGTCGTTGAGCCACGGCGCACCCACTATGGATGTTCTCGTAGTTCTCGGTACCTCCTCTGCATTCTTCTTCAGCGTCTTCTCGATGCTCGTCTCCCTACTCGTCTCTCCGCACACCAAACCGACCACACTATTCGATACCAGCACCATGTTGATTACCTTTATCAGCTTGGGCCGTTACCTTGAGAACAAAGCAAAGGGTCAGACCTCCAAAGCACTGTCCAACCTCATGTCACTAGCTCCATCAATGACTACTATCTACGCCGACCCCATCGCCGCTGCGAAAGCTGCCGAGGGCTGGGATGTCGCCGAAGAGAAGCTGGATCGCAAGTCCATTGATGGGAACGCTGTCGAAGAGCGGGTCATTTCTACTGAGCTCATTGAAGTTGGCGACGTTGTCATCCTTCGACCTGGTGACAAGCTTCCAGCCGACGGCACAGTAACTCGTGGAGAGTCATACCTCAACGAGAGCATGGTCACTGGCGAAGCTATGCCGATTCTGAAGAAGAAGGGCTCACTTGTCATGGCCGGAACCGTCAACGGCGCTGGTCGTTTGGAATTTGTTGTCACCCGAGCTGGCCGCGATACTCAGCTCAGCCAAATTGTCCGCCTTGTCCAAGAAGCTCAAACTAGCCGCGCTCCAATTCAACGACTTGCGGATACAGTTGCCGGCTACTTCGTTCCCATCATCATCACTCTTGGTCTCGCCACGTTCATTGGCTGGATGGTCCTAAGTCACATCCTTCCCTACCCACCCAAGGTCTTCCTTGACCACGCTAGCGGCGGCAAGTTCATGGTGTGCATCAAGCTATGTATCGCTGTCATTGTCTTTGCCTGCCCATGTGCTCTCGGTCTTGCCACCCCAACAGCTGTCATGGTTGGTACTGGTGTCGGTGCTGAGCAAGGTATCCTCGTCAAGGGCGGTGCCGCCTTGGAGACTGCAACCAAGATTAACCACGTCATCTTTGACAAAACTGGTACTCTTACCGTTGGCAAGATGAGTGTCTCCAAGGCCGACATCCAGGGCGAATGGGCAAAGGGCGAGAAGAAGAAACTCTGGTGGACCCTTATTGGACTTGCTGAAATGGGCTCTGAGCATCCCATTGCCAAGGCTATCGTTCTATCTGCAAAGGACCACCTTCGATTGGGACCTGATGGTAGCTTCGATGGCGCTGTGGGTGACTTCGAAGCCATTGTCGGAAAGGGTATTACTGCAACTGTCGAGGCAGCCATGTCTCGCGAGCGCACTCGTTACAAGGTTCTCATCGGCAACACCACCTTCCTGACATCAGAAGGTGTCAACGTCCCGCACTTTGTAGAAGAAACGTCCGCATCCACAAATGCCAACTCACGAGGACGCTCTGCTGGTATCACTACCATCCACACTGCCATTGGCAACACCTACACCGGTACATTGAGCCTCTCCGATACCATTAAGCCCTCGGCCCGCGCTGCAGTACTTGCTCTCTCTCGTCTTGGCATATCATCCTCCATCGTTACCGGAGACACATCAGCTTCCGCTCTTGTCGTCGCAGCAGCAGTTGGTATTGATGCAGCTGATGTTCACGCCTCATCCACTCCTGCAGACAAGAAAGCCATGGTTGAAGATCTCCAGTCTCGTGGTATGGTCGTTGGTATGGTCGGTGACGGTATTAACGACTCTCCCGCTCTCGCCGCTGCAGACATCGGCATTGCCCTATCAAGTGGTACAGATGTCGCCATGGAAGCGGCCTCTATCGTCCTAATGACCAACACTGACCTTCTCGCAATTCCCGCCTCGCTCGTCCTCAGCCGCGCAATCTTTTTCCGTATCAAACTCAATCTCGCCTGGGCCTGCATGTACAACTTCGTCGGACTCCCCTTTGCAATGGGTTTCTTCCTGCCCTGGGGCCTTTCGTTGCATCCCATGGCTGCGGGTGCTGCCATGGCATGCTCTTCCGTCAGCGTCGTTGCTAGCTCTCTGCACCTCAAGTTCTGGACCAGACCTAGCTGGATGAAGGTTAGTGTACTGGACCCTAATGCACCCATCGACGACAGGGAAGCGGAGATGGAAAAACTGGGCGGCAAGGGCATGTTCAGCACTATCAAGGATTGGGTTAGTGATGCGTGGGCGGCCAGGAAGAGGAATAAGGAAGAGACTAGTTACATGCCGCTCAGGGATATGGGAGACCACTGAAACAGGTGGTTGTCATGATTTTGTTGTTATTCCTGTTGGTAAAGCGTTTGGATACCACAATTTCCTTGTCTGTTGACATGTCGCTGTTATTGTTAGTCTCCTGTCGATCTTCTTGTATAGCTCTTGGTTCGCATTTTTCTAGTTGACGAAATTCACATGTCAATACCTCCTGACCTTCATGCCGGTATGTGCCCCTTTTTGTAATTTCGGGTTTTTTTGGTCACCAAAAGCATAGTTATGCAACAGTAAGTTTGATATGCAAGAAGGCGAGGACTGCAAATCGGCAACCCATGTCTTGCCGAACAAATGTGGTAGGTTGTTCGTGTGCGCGTGATTGACGTCGCGGGCCGCGGCCAGGGTCCGCCAAATAGCGTCACAAAGATAAGCCAAGATGTACAACACAACACCGCAACATTATCTGCCGTTGCACAACTTCTGACTCTGTTTACGCTGCGTAGCTTTTAGCAGTATTCGCAAGACAGATGCGACCGTGAACCCCACCGGAAGATTATCGCCGCGTACCCCCCAAACGAGGAAGACGGTCAAAATGGGGCGGAATCGAGCCGTTTCGAATGCGTCGACGAGGAGCGGTGAGCCGCCTTTACAAGTAGGTATGGACAAGATATGAGCTTTGCGGTGCAGTGCTGACACCAGCTCTAGGAGCTGGGCAGCATGTATGATTACCTGGCCAAAGTGGTACTCTTAGGACCTAGTGGAGCAGGCAAGTAAGTTCCAGC
Organism: Pyrenophora tritici-repentis; assembly: GCF_003171515.1. NCBI lineage: Eukaryota > Fungi > Ascomycota > Dothideomycetes > Pleosporales > Pleosporaceae > Pyrenophora > Pyrenophora tritici-repentis. The sequence continues at coordinate 1,352,500 of NC_089395.1, forward strand.
GACGATAAGGCACAGCACGTGTCTATACTGCCGGCGCAAACGAGTAACAAGATTTGTAGGTCTTGCCTCCTCCATCGCTTCGTAAAGTCGGAATGTATATACCTCTCTACCTTCGACCACCAGACGCCTGACTAATACACCTCCAGGGCGCGTCCTCTCGAGTCAAACCATTGGCGTAGAATTCTCCTCCAAAATCGTCCACATCGCCGATCGCCGTCGCTCTCCTTTATCGTCTAGCTCGCGCAAAAGAATAAAACTGCAACTCTGGGATACAGCAGGTACAGAACGATTTCGCTCAGTGTCGCGATCCTACTACCGCGGCGCAGCTGGCGCAATACTGGTATACGATGTGAGTAGCTGGCGCAGCTTCGAGCAATTGCGAACCTTTCTCGACGACGCAAGAGCACTGGCGGGTCCAGATATCACCATCATACTCGCCGGCAACAAGAACGATGTCGAAGGAGAGGGGAACGGTGTGCCAGTACAAGGAGGGGTAAGTGGGGGCAGTCATAGTGGTGGGTACACGAGTTATAGCTATGGCAGTACTCCCGGCTCAGAAAGCGGGCTTTCGCCGCCTACGCCAGGGTCGCTATCAAGTCGCACGGCAAGTCTAAACGCCAATCTACACGCGTCCTATACCATTGCGCCAGAGGGTCGCGAAGTCCCAGCCGAAACGGCATCTAGGTGGGCGAGTCAGAATGGGATTCCGGTTGCGGTGGAGGTCTCGGCGCTCAATGGGGAGAATGTCGAAGAGCTGTTTAACAGGCTAGCACGAATGATCCTCACAAAGATTGAACTGGGCGAGATTGATCCAGACAATCCGGCTAGTGGTATACAATACGGCGATTTGGGGTGGGATGACGGTGGTGGCAGTGTCAAGAGTGGGTTTGGCGATGAAGGCGTGAGGTATCGCAGAAGAGGCAAGAAGACGGGTGGATTGAGTGAGTGGGAAGATGTGTTTAGGTTAGGTGGCCCGAGGCGGAGAGGTGGGTGTTGTTGATGCCTTGAAGTGTTGATCTTTTTATTGTCGATCGGTTTTAATGAGCGTTTGATATCTTGGTCATTTATTTTGCACATGTAGCGTACATACCCCAGAGTCTTTTCGGTTCATAGATGGGAGAGTAATTGGAGATGTTGTTGGCACTTATCTTATTGAAGAGTCTATGTTCTTTGATTTCAGCAGTATGTTCGTATGTGTGACTGTCCCATTGACATGACTGCTGGTGTGTACTACGCTTTTCGGAGCACTACGGCCCCGATCACATGTCAGACACGCCCGACGGATATTGAGGTTTGCGGCTTAGCGCGGTTTCATATGGATTTTGTTGTCGTGTCGTCATCCCGAAAACGCCGATGGATATCCTTGTATGCCGCCACGCGATCAACATTTCCGCAACAACGCGTTGCCCTAGATGCCCGCGGACGCGATCTAGACACTCGTGATATCGGCAATTCCGAGGATTTCGTAAAAAGGAACACATCTTCCATTGTCCAGAGTCTATAGCACGGGGAAACTCTACGTCTTTCGGCCGTAACACGTCCGAAACAATGGCTTTCTCATCCACGGCTTCGCCACAGCATGCATGTCACAGGCCAGCTCTTGTCTGGTCGCGTGCTTCCAGAGGGTTCCTGGCAGTAGCGCGATACGTTAGCATCGGCATTTGCGTCACCGGAATGTTTCTTCCATGATGCCATGTGCCTCGGTCACTACTTTCCCAAGTCTACTTGCGTCTGCTTTCGCTTTCTCGCCATTCATTCTCACGGCCTCGTATCTGTTGCCCCTTTTGACTTGATCGCAGAATAACGATCATTGCTTAACAATCATATATTCACACCCCACGCGACCGATCACACTGTCGTTCTCACGCGCGTTTAAGTCTCTTACCCGCGTTTTGCCCTCACGTCCGTCGATAGGAACAACGAGCTCGCTTGCAACCGCCGATATGACCTGGCTTCATCGGTTGAACCCTACACCAGCTTTCCCGGCGCATACGGGACCATACAAGGTCGGCTCTATAGACGTAGAAATACCCACAAGTGAATTGGAGAGTCCTACTGCCAATGCGCCACCTATGGATTTGCCAACGGTAGCCTTTCGTATATTCTATCCTTGCAAGCAGGACAGCAATGAGAAGGCTGTAAAATGGATACCGAACTCGCAGAGGGAATACGTCAGTGCCTATGCTAGGTTTTTGGGTGCTAGCAATGCATTTGCTGGTGTTTTATCGTAAGCATATCCTCTGTCTGGTCTGCGACATATACTAACTATACCAAGAGTAATGCCGCAATTGTTATATTATGTCACCATGCCCGTACACCAAAACGCTGATCTCCTCGCACCCCCACCAAAGTCCGATAGATGGCCCGTCATGATGTTTTCACATGGTCTAGGCGGTACTAGAAACGCATACTCGCACATTTGTGGTTCACTCGCTAGCCACGGGGTTGTTGTCGTTGCGGCAGATCACAGGGACGGTAGTTCACCTCTGTCTATCCACCACACGCCAGAAGAGAAGGAGAAGGTCAAGCGTGTACCATACAGGAATATTGCCCATAGCCCGAGCACCGAGGTATACGAAGCCAGAAACGAACAATTGCGTATACGATTATGGGAGCTGGGCATGATACATGATGCGTTGTTGAAGCTCGACGATGGACGGAAACTCACCAATGTCGCACAGGATCAGCCAAAGGGGAAGAACATGCTAAACATGTTTACAAACCTAATGGACGTACATCAACCGGGTGCGATTGGCTTTGCCGGCCACTCATTCGGCGCGTGTACAATGATTCAGTTTGTCAAATCAGTGTACTACCGACCAAAGGCACAGATCCCAAACTACAAGCCACTATACACACCAACCGAAGACTCGAGCATAGTCCGTCAGATTACGTCAGCCAACAGCGTCCACCTACTAGACTTATGGACGCTTCCCATCCAAAGCCCAGACACAGCCTGGCTCCGTTCACAGCCCATGCCATGCTACGACTCCAAGAACGGCGGCAAGAACCTTCTAGCAATCGCCTCAGAAGGCTTCTACAACTGGTCTTCCAACTTACGCGAGACGAAGCGCATCATCGCAAAACCTCCCGCCTCGCAATCACCCTACCCCAACCAGCCCGGCCCACACATGTTCTACCCCATCGCCTCTGCCCATCTCTCCCAAAGCGACTTTGGCGTCCTGTTCCCCTGGGTCACAACCAAAGCTTTTGGCGCAAAAGAACCCGAGCGCGTTCTCAGACTCAATACCCGCGCTATCCTACAGGTTCTGCGTGAAAATGGCGTTAGGGTTGCTAATACTAGTGCTGCAGACCTGGAACTCGAGGACACGGCGGTGAAAGATGCGAGTGTGGCGCAGGATAGTAGTATTCTCAGTCGGACTAAAGATAGTGTGCGCGGCTGGACTAATATAAGTGCAGATTCAGAGCAAGAAGGTAATTTGGTGGGCTCGCCCGTGGAGAGGGTGGGTAGTGGGGGTAAGGGGCCGGGGGGATGCGATGGTTGAGGGGGGAGGCATTGGGACAGATTGTCAAGGAATGAGTGTTTTTGCTTTGAGTGGGTTTTTGTGGTGCGGATCTTTTGAACAGCGATTTTAGCATAGCGGTGTATTTGTGGTTAGGGGACATACCCGGGCGAGGAACTGTCTTGGTAGATGTAGTGGTATATCTGTTGAACATACGACTAGTTCAGTAATATTTGAAAGCCGCCTGGGAGGTACGTTTTCACGTGGTAATGGAAGTGTTTTAATGTACGCCATGGAACTGTCTTAACATCTAAATCTTTTTATGTGGTGGCATAGTTGCGATAACTACAATAAATGTTCGCGTGAAAACTGCATGTGTCTGCTCATTGTAGCGGCTGCCTACTAAAACACTAACCCTTTCACTATGTATTATGTAAGACCTGTAAGATGTTTTTGCATGACTATATGCGTACCTATGTAGGCAGCACGATTCTTCCCCTTCATCGCGTGTCGGGTAGTGGGGACTAGTCGCAGTGGGGCAGGGATGGTTAGCGCGATTCTTGTTATGGCGAGCATTTCCAGGAAACTTTGTGTAAACCTCACACCCATTCTTTCGAGTCTAAGAAAAGAATGGCTACGCGTCTGCATGTATAAATCGCATATTGCCAATAAGCACCACATTATACCGCCGACGACAGATCTTAGCGTCACATGAGAGCTGAGTCACAGCGCGAGTAGCAGTCGGACCAACGTCTAGCAGTATCTATCAGGTTCCACAGATCATTTGCTTTTGGCTTCAAATTCATCATTCAACGCTTATCAGTTCTTTACCCCGCACTTTGTCGTGGTTGTGGCAGTCAGATATCTCGACAACAGCGACAACAAACGCTCGTTGCCACTTTCACTTGTCATAAAAGACACGGCCTGGGACACGCCATTCACCTCAACATGGCAGCGTCAGATCGTAAAGACTCAGCTGTGTTTCAGCCGCCAGCATGGATGCTCGCTGCCGCCGAACAGGCCAAGAAGGCAGCAGGCGAATCGCCACAAGAGCTCGCAAAGCAGGTGCAGAACAGCAAAGCAGAGATTGAGGCGAATGGCGAAGGACACCAAAAGAAGATGCGCGCGCTGCAGGGCAAGTTGTCCGAACTAGGTGCAGACAAGGACTGGAATGTTTTCAAGACCGCACAGGTTGAAGAGATAGGAGTCGTTGCGCAAGGAAAAACAGCTGTGTTAGAAGTCAAGCCCATGGCCATCACCACACAAGCTACTAGTAAGGCTGGAAAGCGCAAGGTTCTGGCACAGAAGCCAGAAGAACGGCGTACAAAGAAGGAGCAGGTACGAAAGAAGCAGAAGGAAGAGGCAGAGAAGAAGGCCGAGGGTCTTAAAAAGCAGACGAAGGACTTGCCTGTCAGTACTGTGAGAGCACAGTCTACAACCACAGGCGCATTGCAACCTGGAACGACAACTGCAACTGTACTCCATGAACAATCGACAAAGATGCCAGATACTATGGCCACTGACAACAACAAACTCGTCCCCGTCCCATCAAGCAACTCGTTAGTTCCCGCCACAGACGGAAAAGAGCAGTATCCCGTCCGGTCCACACTGCCAGACTGGTACACATCTATCCCTCTTGAGCACGCCAAGATGAAAGCCATTTCCAAGAAGCGACCCCAAGAACTGGCCACGCTCGACGGCCTCAAAGCATGCATGGCGCAATGCCAGACGGCCAACCCCACTCAACTTGCCAACCAATATGATAACCTCCGAGACTACATCCACAGGGCTGAGATTCAACTCCCAGTGACATGCTATCTCCTCCGCAAATCCAACATGCTTTCCCCCACAGCCGGCCTCCCCCTCATCTTCGCCGCGTCCGCTAACTTCCCCGATGACATCAAATCAGACGCCTTCCAACTGTATACACGCTGGTACAAGGGCGACTTCGACCAAAACATACTCCGCGGCATCGAAACTTCCAAAAGCAACACCCACACCGGAGACCGCATCGCACCCGCGTACCGCGAGAAATTCCCCGCCTCAGCAAAATACTTCGGCCAAGGTGATCTCGTGCTCGGACAATGGTGGCCAACACAACTGTGCGCCTTACGCGACGGCGCCCACGGCAACCCACAAGGCGGCATCTACGGCGAAAAAAACCAAGGCGCATACTCCATCATACTCTCCGGCGGCCACAGCACCACGGATTCGGACAACGGCGACGTCATCGAATACAGCGGCACCGAAGGAAAAAACTTTTGTCCCACAGACGTCACCAACTTCATGTTGCTATCCTCCAAGGTTAAAAACCCCATTCGCGTCTTACGCTCCAGCCACCTCCCGAAGAAGAATCCGTATCGCCCGGATAAAGGGCTGAGGTATGATGGCTTGTACACTGTCACTGGTGTTGTCGTGACCGATCAGATGACGGCGATGCATCGGTTTACGCTGGAGCGGTGTGAGGGCCAGGCCGAGATTCGGTATGAAGGTAAAGGGAAGAGGCCGACGCTTTGGGAGGTTGCTGCGTATGAGAAGTTGAAGGCGGAGTCGGCGTGGTAAGCTTGAGTGCGTGTTGGATTTTTCGAATGTTTTGCCTTGTACTGTTTGATTAGATGTTTGAATGACGGGTCATGGGACCCTTGATCTCTTGTTTTTTTCCTTCTCTTTTGTTTTCTTGCTTACAAAAGTTGTGTGTGTTTTAGGGTGGACAGGACGTATCGGCGCTGGGGTTGGATGTCTCATAGGGAGCTTGTGGCTAAGAAGCCGGTTGAGCAGACGCGGTCAGGTGATCAGGTCAAGCAGGCGAGACCAAGTTCGGGGGTAAAGGCGGTGAAACCGGGTGACCAGGCGAGACCGGATTTGGGGGTGAAGCCAGTCGAACAGGCGAGGCCAGCTTCTCAGGTCAATCAGGCGAGACCGGAATGGGGAGGAGTAAAACCAGTCGACCAGACAAGACCAGGCGATCAGGTCAACCAGACAAGGCCACGTTATCAGAGCTATCACCCCAACCAGCGGAGACCAACCTGGGGCGATCAAACTCGATCAAAGCATCAGTCCAACCCAGTCGACCAGCCAAAACCAGATCATCAGCCCAGCCCACTCCCAGTCGCGCCGAAAAAACCAGTCGACCAGACTCAGCCAGGCGATCAAGTCATTCCCACAAGGACACGTTATCAGAGCTACCAGCCCAACCAGCCGAGACCAACCTGGGGCAAGCCAGTCAACCAGCCCAAACCAACTATTCAAGCCAACCCACTCCCAGTCGCGCTGAAGAAACCAGCCAAGAAAGTCAGCTTCGCCGCCCTGCCACCACGAGTTGACAACAAGCCTTGGAGATGATTCTCGGAAGTGGGATACATTGATGGCGGCTGCAATGGTAATCAAGAACCAGGACGAGGACGAGGATGAGGACATTTGTATCTCTACAACCATTACCTCCTCAAGGGACTTTTCTGCAGCGTCGATGGAGTTTAGATGGAGTATGCGGAGTTTGGTATACCCCTCCCCTTTCGTTTGGTGTAATGTAGTGTAGTGTCTCAGTCAGAATCTGGGTAAAAAGTTCTCGGATGTGAGAATCGCTACGGCGTAGGACGAATAATGCATCTTTTGCTTTGGCACTCAGTGTGGTTTATGCGTGAATGGAAATGATCGAACAAGATGGGAGAAGACGAGACTGAGCGCTAATACCCATGACTGTATGTGGGTGTCTACTTTGTTTCATCGTCTTGTAAGAAACCAGCGGATTTAATCGATACAAACACCACCTAACCCACACATCTACTAATCATCTTCCTCGTCCTCACTTCCCCCCATCTCCAAATCCCCCTCACTCAAGTCCTCCATATCAATCTCCATATCCTCCTCATCGACCTCACTCTCCTCACCATCCTCCTCACTCTCACTATCCGCTTCTCCAAACTCCTCTCTCGTTGCCTTCCCACCCCTCTTCTCCGCCTCAGCCTCCTCCCTCTTCCGATCCTCCATTTTCCTCGCCTCATCCAGCATCTTCGCCTTAGCCGCCCTACTCTTCCTCTGGCCAGCGACAAAAGCACCGAGGGGACTCTTATCCCACTCCACATCCTTGAGAAAGCCCTCAACGCCCGCGCGGTTATTGGGTGCAAAATCGACTTTCGACCTCTTCTCCTCAACCCAACGAGTGTTCGCCTCTAGTTTCTGCACGAGCAGCGAGATAAGCGAGGAAACCTTTGTATTCTTATTCCCACTGCTCTTCTTCGTCGTGGCCTTGATCCAGCGACGCAACATGACGGTAACGGGGAGGGCGAGTTCAGGAAACGCGATATTCTTTGTCCAGAGAACGAAGAATTCCGCGAGTAGTTCGGCGACTTGTTCACCGACGCCATCTTGGTAGACGCGCGTGCGGAGATAGGCGCTTGTGGCGCGGATGTTTGTGGAGAAGTCGAGGGCTTTGAGGGTGCTGGGTTTGGGGGGTTTCTTCATTTCGGCCGAGTTGAGGACTTCGACTAGGGCGGGCGCGAGCGGGATGTAGGTCGATGTTGCTTGCGCGATGCGGAGGAGGGAGCGGACAAGCTGGAAGCGTAGGGGGAAGTATTGCGATGTTGGTATCAGACGCATGGCGCCGAGGGTGACTTGGACGACGGGGTAGATGAGAGGACGGAGCGGCGAGGGTTTGCCGGATTCTGCTTCGTGGAGAGACTCGCAGTGGAGGGAGATGACGCGGGACCAGAAGTCTAGTGAGTGGACGTATTGCCAGTTGTAGACGGTCTTGTATGAGTCCTTGGTCTTGTTCGTGATGCTAGTACGTAGATGGACGGCGAGTTGGCGGATGAAGCCAAAGCCTGATGTGTAGCCGACTGTTGGGTCGATTCCCCACAGCTCACAGGCAGTGTTCTTCATGAGGTTGATGCCCTCAACGTTGTGGACTGTGGTGTTTCTTGCACCCTTGACGAGACCTTGGTACGTTTGCTTCAGGACAGTCTCGCGGATACTTGGGTCTGCGATGACTACCAGCCGTCGCAGTACGAGGAAGGCCGACAATCTGGCTTCGTCCTTGTTCGCACTGTCTGCCCAGACGGATGCAACAGAGGCAATCACCTCACGGACAATCTTTTTGAACGAGAGAATGTATGGTAGGAGGCATTCCAGAGATTCAAGCGTCATCTGTATTGTCTTCGCATCGGATAGGTTCTCAAGTGAGTGATGTATCGAGACGGCGTGCGACTTGAGCAATGGTGTGAAGGTGCGGAACTTTTTCGAATCGGTAGGTACACGGCTGTTGTTGTTAGCAAACATACTGGTGACTCTGGTATGTGACTTACATTCTACCTCCGGCACTCTCCTTGACCGGCAAATGATGCTGTAGCACCTTGGGTACCAGTTGAAGCGCAGTTACCTGGATTTGGTGGTATACTAAACACCGTTAGTTGATATACAACGTAATCTGACAGACATCTTACCATTCGCATCAGTGATGGAGTACTTGTAGTTCTTTCCGCCGTCTTCGTCGTTCATATGTGCGGCAGAGCGGAAAGCTAGCACAACCTCCTTCATGGCACGCAGAGAGTGCTTGGACTCTATCGAAGCCTTCCACTTTTGCACAGTCTTGATTGTGAGCTCATTGCCAGTGTCTTTCTCCTCTACGTCGACCTTTTTCTTCTTTCTTGGGGTGGCCTCATCTTCACTGGCTGAAAGAGCATCAATCTCTGCGAGGTCGGCATCCTCGGCAAAGTCCAAAAGCTCTGCGTCGTTCTCCTGGAGGTATTTGTAGAACTCTGGGTCCTTCTCTGCCAGTCCGGCAAGCTGTTCCTTGTGCGCATCCATATCGTCACCCGAGTCGCTGTCCGATGCCGACTCGTCAGCGCCTACTGAAGCATCCCCCATTTCCTCATCTGAGCCCTCATCGGCATCCTCGTCGACTGGCGTCCGTTTTCGCTTGCCAGTCTTGGGCTTGGTCTTTTTCTTGCTCATCTCGGGTATCTGGAAGCCGCCCTGGAAGAATTGGTCCATGGACATTTCGCCAAGCTTGTCGTCGGTAGCTCCGTTGGTCTTTGGCTTCTTGCTGGCGTCATCATCGAGGTCGTCGGCGCGCGCATTGTCTCTGGCCTTGCGCTCCTTCTTCTTGGTGTCCATTTGCTTCCTCTGCTTGATTTTGGCGACATCTTTGCGACGCTTGATGACATCGCCGAGCTTGTCCTTTTGGAACTTCTTGGTCGCCTTTGAAACAGGCATCGCGGCGGTATTTTTCGAGGTAGCGACGAGTGTTGATGCAAAGACGGCTGAAGGTTGAAAAACTTGGGTCTCGAAAAAGTTCCCAGCGCTAAGGACCCTGCAACCTTAGCGCTTCCCCACGCTGCAGCATCGCCGACATGTGCCATGAACTTCGGATGAGAGCTGCACTTCACCGCGACCAGCCGCTAACAATTCGACATGTACAACAATAGACAACTCGCCTATGCGCCGACGCCGTACATACCGCGCTCCAATCTCTCTGCGACCATCAATCTTGACGAGGTATGACGCGCCTGGTCGTGCTGGCGCATGCGCATGCTCACTCCCCACTTAGGAGGCCAAGCTGTCTACGAACAATGCCGAACGAGACCTATACGACTCCCTGGCCGAGATTTATAGCATAATCATTACCTTGGATGCCATTGAAAAGGCCTACCTAAAAGACTCCATCACCGAAGCCGACTACACCGAGACATGCAGTCGCCTAATGAAGCAGTACAAGTCCAATCTTGCCAATGAGACTGTCACGCGAGCATTTGGAGACTTGGATCAGTTTGCGAAGGAATGGCATGTACGTCGTACGAGCTGGAAGTATATGGGTCGGACTGACGAGATCAGATGGAATGCCCTCGAGCTATTGAACGACTACGCGTTGGTATACCGGCCACAGTCGAACAGGGACCATCAAGACCAGCTCAGCAGGGCGACTTTGCTGATGCGACGCTTGTCGTCAATGCGACCGAGACCTTCATCACCCTACTCGACGCCATCAAGATTGGGCTAGTTGAAAAGGACACGCTACATCCCCTGCTCGTGGAGATTATACAGGCCGTCAACAAGGTCACCGATGTCGACTTTGAGAGCAAGGGCAAGATTGTGCAGTGGCTCATCACCCTGAATCAAATGCGGGCAGCCGAGAAGTTGAGCGACGAACAGGCGCGCGAGTTTCAATTCGATATGGACCAGGCCTATTACGGTTTCAAGACGACACTGAAGAAAGCTTGAGTGGATTCAAACATGTAGCTGGAAAGAAACTGGTCGCTGGTAGACTTCTGTACCCCGCACGGACATTGGTGAGTACCGCACCCCACCTACCAATAATTGCATCGCGCATCTGCAAGATTCCATTCAAAATGTCTATGCTTGATGGTATGGGATTTTGCATCGTATGTATACACATAGATTGGTGCTAAGCTATTTCGCAGTCCTAGACCTGCCTCAGATATATTCAAAGCCCTCCGCCAACGCCCTCCTCGATACCCTCAAACTCCTTACAACCGCTCCACCTTCCTGGGACCAGGTGAACAAGACAGACAAAAGCGACGAGAATGCACCGGTACAGGTCAATCCAGAAGGCGTCACGCGCTACCTCACAAGCATCGTGAGTAGCGATCTGCGGTGGATAGAGGATGAGGAAACCAAAGAGCGGATATGGGATCAGGCCAGTGCGAGGCTCAGTGAACGGTCCGGACGATCTGCCATGGGCACCATGTCGCGCACTTTCCGCATACCTACCTCTTCCGAGCCTTTCGAACTCAGCATTCACGAGCCATCCATGACTGGCGACGACTTGGGTCTGAAAACTTGGGCTGCATCCTATCTATTGGCGAAGCGTCTGGTCACATTCGGGCTGATTCCTACAGACGCCCAAGAGAGGCTTCAGGTTCTTGAGCTTGGATCGGGCACTGGATTAGTAGGGCTTGCCATGGCTGGCCTAGGTGTAGACGTTGTTCTGACCGACCTACCCAGCATCTGCCCGAACCTAGCGCACAATTCAAAGCTGAACCTTGACGTAGTCGCAGGCAATGGTGGAACAACCCGTACAGCCATTCTCGACTGGATGAATCCTACCTCTTGTGAACCTCTGGAGGACGACAATACAATTGGTGATGCTGGCCCAATTCCCGCAAAATTTCCCGTCATTCTTGCAGCGGATTCGCTGTACTCTCCCGATCATCCACGCATGTTGGTCGATACTATCGCTATTTGGCTCTCTGAGGATTCCAATGCCAAGGTCATTGTCGAGTTTCCGTATAGAGATGCCTATCTGCCTGAGATCAAGGACTTTCGCCGCCGCATGCTCGAGATAGGTCTGGAGATAGTGGAAGAAGGCGAAGAGAAGGGATTCGATGACTGGGGCATGTCCGGTGACAGCGAGGACCAAGACGATGCATCACTCGTGACCTGTTGGTGGTCGTGCTGGGCAAGGAAAATTTCGAATACTGGCTGAAATACCAACGCTCAATTCCGTACATTACCCTCTCAAATTACCGGTTATGGTAGGCTAAGGCCACGCGGTGAAGACCCCCACGCACTGGACACGCGACATCTGGCATGGTCAGTCGCATAGACACGGCGACCCATAGCGACCAGTGACTCGGAGCAAGACCGAGATATCCACTATGAGCTTCCAAGAACAGTCATGTAAGCGCCGGATAATTTGTACGGATAATTTGAATGCATCCAGACTCCCGCCTTTGGTGGAGGGGCAGCCTCCTAACCAGGCCGGGATAGCTAGCCGCGAAGCTGTAGCTTGGGATCCACCTTTTACTTCGTCATTAGCATTTCACGCGCGTGTCTTTATGTGAATCTTTGCAATTTGCTTCTTACCTTTTCACTTTCCCAATTTCTTGGAAAACAGTTTTTTTCGAAAAGGTACAATTGACACACATATCACAATGGCGACACAAACAGCAACCCAGAAGGTACGACTTTGCCCCGCCATAACCCCACTATGTGCCTTCATCATTATACGACAATCAAAACGTGAATCAAATGTACTCGCGACTAATATACAGTAGAACCCATCCTTCATTCTTCAAGCCCCAAACAAAGTCGTCTACGAAGACCGACCCATTCCTGAACTTCCCTCGCCATACGATGTCGTTGTCCGACCACGATGGACTGGTATCTGTGGCTCAGACGTGCACTACTGGGTCGAAGGTCGCATCGGGCACTTCGTCGTAGAGAAGCCCATGGTCCTCGGCCACGAATCCGCAGGTATCGTACACAAAGTCGGCGACAAAGTCAAGAGCTTAAAAGTTGGCGACGAGGTCGCCATGGAGCCTGGTGTGCCCTGCCGCCGCTGCATACGCTGCAAGGAAGGAAAGTACAACCTCTGCGCCGACATGGCCTTTGCAGCCACACCACCATACGACGGCACACTAGCACGGTACTACGTCCTACCCGAGGACTACTGCTACAAGCTGCCCTCAAACATGAGCATGGAGGAGGGCGCACTCATCGAACCCACTGCCGTCGCCGTACACATCACACGACAAGCTGGCATCAAGCCCGGCGACTCTGTTGTTGTATTCGGCGCCGGACCCGTTGGTCTCCTATGCTGTGCCGTGGCGAAAGCATACGGCGCAAAGAAGATTGTAACCGTAGACATCAACGACGAGCGCCTCAAGTTCGCCCTCAAGTTCGCAGCCAACGCCAGCTTCAAGTCGGCGCGAGTTAGCGCCCAGGAAAACGCACAAAACATGATTAAAGAGTGTGATCTCGGACTGGGCGCTGATGTCATCATCGATGCGTCGGGTGCGGAGCCTTGTATTCAAACTGCGATACATGCGCTACGTATGGGTGGAACTTATGTTCAGGTATGTTTTCCCTTTCTCAATCAATCATCCATTCAAACCCGATCTATGACGCATTACTAACACACACAAAGGGCGGAATGGGCAAACCAGACATCAACTTCCCCATCATGGCAATGTGCACAAAAGAACTAAACGTCAAGGGCTCCTTCCGCTACGGCTCGGGCGACTACCAAACTGCTATTGATCTCGTTGCTGGCGGGCGTATTTCCGTCAAGGAACTCATCACTGGTAAGGTCAAGTTTGAGGATGCGGAGAGCGCGTTTGCGGATGTTAAGGGAGGGAAGGGGATTAAAATTTTGATTGAGGGACCGGAGGGGCAGTAGATTTAACGAAAATGGTGAGGTGATGCGGGTTTTTATGTAGGAATGGGGATGTTTGGATCGATTGGTTTCTGCGGGACTTGTTGATGTGGGAGTTTGATAGTGGTGTGCGTGAAGGGTGGTGTACTTGATCCCGTTCTTTGCAAGTTGAATGGAATAGGAGAAGATTTTGTTGTCCACCTTTTGTCGAATAGCTATCTGTTGGTTTTATCTAGTATGCTCTACTTACCTTCAACACCCTTTCCCCCCCTCTCTCTCTCTCTCTAACTAACTAAATACTTACTTATCTTCATACGTGCACGTAGTTAGATGTTCTTCTCCCTTATTATCACTATCACACTCACCCTCTCCTCCCCCCCCCCCTCTTCCGCCCTACACAACCCACAGCCTACAACCCCTCAGCCCATCTATCACAAACCCTCTCACCGCCCTTACTACCTCACTGACATCATCACAACCGAACCCTCGTATCACGAAACACCTCACGTATCGTGACGGACCGATGATGATACAGGCCAGGCGCTCGAGACGAGGCCGTGAAAAAACAACACCGAAAAGTCAGCAAAGCAACCAACTAGGGAGAAGGAGTAAAGCGGCGAGGGACACGATCGGAAGGTGAAACTGTGAAACCGATTCGACGGACTGGGCAAGGCTAGGCAACGATGGATTATGATGGGCTGGGTGTGTTTGGGGGGTAGATGGGGGTGTGGTGATCGGTTTAGTAGTGATCGGATTATGATCAGATGGACGGGTGGGGGATAAAAAGAAGGAGAGCATTGGAACGGTAGAAGTGCTGGGCTAAGAGGAGCAGAGTAAATTAGACCAGAGCAAGTCCACGAGATACAGCAAAATGTTCGAGAACATCAATTATCATCCTTTTTAACAATTGTTTTACAGATCTAATCATGGATTTTCATCGTCGTCGTTCGTCGTTCGTTGTCGTAATCTTACAGAATGTTCACCCACCCATGCTATTCCTTCACTTGTGTGCAATCCAACACCAGAGCCCTCAGTCGCTCAGTCGTCCCGTCCCATCCCGTCCCATCCCTCAACAAAATTGCACATTCAGCACGAGGCAGAGCAGTGATCAAGTCTCACAAATGCCCGTTTTGTTTAAAGAATTTTCTTGTTTTTGTGTTTCTGGTCTTTGATGAAAGCTATATCGTCAAGTTTTTTGAGGACTCTTCGATTAAAAGTAGGATAGATAGGATATAGTGGTTATGTTAAACTGGTAACTGTGCACACGCTAAAACTCGTGATGATGATGATAATGATGCTGCTGAAACGCCTTGCCGCCCGGGAGGCGGCTAAAATACATCCCCGTTATATCGCTAATATCAGAGAGATGGGGGGTCCTGCCAGAGAGGGAGAGAGAGAGGGATGCGACATCTACGTGGACGGCGCATGGTGAAAGTTTCGGAGGCTAGGCTGGGGCTGGGTATAGTTGCGGTGGGTGGTGTGATGGTGGTGGGTGTGTTGAGAAGCGAAGGTGAGGGGTTATTTTGGCGCTGACGGGCAACCAGTCGACTAACTACGCGGAACCCTTGCGGGCCGAAGCGCCGCGCTTTGGTAGTGTCCAAGGTTCGGGGCAGACCACCTGAGCGACATTGTTAGCATCTGGTGATGTTGTGAGAGAGGAATAGAGCAAGAACGTACCTCGCCTTCGCTGTAGGCCCAGAAGTAGGCCACCATGCCGACAATGTAGTAGAGACCCGAGTTTGTGCCTTGATAGATGAGAAGCGCACATAGCGCACTCAGTGGGTAGATGATCAGTCGAGCCTCGATGGATCGGTGCAGTCCGCTGCCGGCGAGCAGCGGCAACGGCCATTCCCACGCAAGCCCGATGAAGCCGAGAATCATGTTGACGACTTGCAGAATCGGGAGCGGCTTGACGGCGCCATCGAGGTTCTTGGTGGCAAAGTCCCAGAAGATCTTGGGCCAGAAGAAGCATTCAAGTGCAGCTCCTATTTGATCTGATCATGCAAGTTAGTGTCTGGTTCGTATCGTGAGGTACATGGTGGATCAAACTTACACGCAGCAGCCGTGAGGATGACGAGGCGTGCCCAGTGGTTCTTGATTAACTTGCCCATTGTTGTGTGTGATCCGAGAGTCTTGATTAAAAAGAAAGGATACGAGCAAACACCGAGCCCGCGGTCGTATAAGAAAGTTGTAGAGTCAAGGAATTGAAGTTGACGAAAAAAAGAATGTAAAGGGAAATGTCTCTTCTCGACTACCAGTAGCCTAACGACAGATGAGCATCGACGACGGTTGGGTGTGGCGGGTCGGGTTTTGTTATAGACAATGCCTTGCTCGCAGCGGCGGGTCCTAGGGCTTAACGGAAACGGCAAAGACTGCTTGGGTGGCAGGCACTGATCGCAAGAGTGGATATGATATTGCACAGGCGTTATGGATGGCTGAGGCGTAGCCGAGTCTCAGGCTTGTTAGGTGTTCAGGCAGCTTGGTGTTGCCGTTGGGCTTCGCGACGTGAGGTGTATCAGTCTCTCTGGAGCGACAGCGGGAAGGTCCCCCCAAATGTACAAGAGGTTTATGCACGCAGGGCCTTGCCGTCCACACCCCGGTTGCAAATAGCTCGGCCTTGTGTACTGGGGGTGTGGTGCATACCAAGCCGCTTGACCCGCCCTGGGCTTGCGATTTGTGTGGTAAGACGGGTCGATTGGCTACCTGCATGCGATGGTAGCCACGCCAAAAACGGTGCGCCCCTCCAGCCCACCCTATCGGCGTCGATCGTCTGCCGCTTGGCACAGGTCGTGTCGCGTAGTAGTCATAGTTGAAGAGCTACGAGAGTGAATTCCAGCGCTCACGTGGTTGCGATGCAAATCTTGAGGAGCCTGGGCGTCGTTATTGGGAGTACCCGTTGGTCCGGCAAAAGTACCGGTCGGGCCTAGCTAAGACGCCATATCTTGTGTGTTTACTTATGGATAAGCCGTACATGTAAACGATCGCGGTCGTTCCTACACTACAAGCCGGTTCCCACGCTATCGCCTATCTACTTGGCTATTGTCCGTCGCTCATTTTACAAAAAGTAGCTGACGTAGATTCGAAACCGCTGTACAGGGCGAACAATGGGGCCCTCGGATCGAATGGGTAATTCTCCGCAGCCATGGCTCGGCAGTGTGAGCAAGCTTGCGGATGCCTCAGTCCCGGTTTTGCTCTGTGCCTCAGGATATCATACCGTAGACCGGGCGCATGAGGCTCAGCGATATGCATGGAAGATGATATCGAAGCTTGCTCCTAGCCTCCTCAGGCATGCTCATCAAACAACATCATACGACGGCGTTTACCTCAGGTTCTGCCTCGTGGCTGTCAATGCCGTCTAACAAGCATGACAGCTTTTGACACGAAACAAAGTGGTACGACACTCGTTCAGTATCAGTTCGCGGCCGAGGTCAAGCTTTTGGCAAGCCTATCGTCAGCTGGTTGCGTAGGCACGAGAGCGCGGGGGATGCTAAGGGATCTAAGGGATCTAAGGGATCTGTCGAGGGGGTGTTGAACAATGGCCTGATGATGTTTTCTGATCTGCTGAACTAATGTAGACTCGACGACAACCATGGCCAGCCACCCGTTCGTATGACTACATGTGTTTGTTGCTCAGTTTGGACATGGACAACCATGATAGTTGACTATATTGTTTGCTGGACTTGTCCATCAATATGGTAATACCAAGGTAGCCTTATGGATTGGCGGCTCACTACCGTCGGCGCACGAGGCCAGCCCTACAGGACACCAAGAACTAGGCCAAGCCCTAGTCAATACACTTCTTCTCGGCCTCGTATACCACACGCTGCACACCGCCTGTGATGTCACGGCCCTAAGAGCAGACTACTTTGGAGAGTCGACCATCCACGAGGCTGGCACTGGACATGTCCTGCCGTCACGAGCCGGTTCGATTTTAACGAGCCTAAAATAGAGACGAGATCTTGTAAATCTGCAGCCAGACACTGTGCAGCGACGGGCTCAACCTTTGTGGGGGTACCTGAGCGCTTGCAGCGGGGCGTTGATTGGCCATGCCATCAACGCCAATGGTCCGTCCGGTTAGCTCTTTGGACTCGGTACTACCAACCACGACGGAGAAGTGCGCTCTCAAATCGCACTCGGCGCCTCTAACGCAAAATGCCAGGAACGCCATGGCAGCCAAAGTGTCTGGATTGTCTTCCAAGTCTTGTACAGTAATAATAACGAGCGGTACCTGTTCGGGACCCGTAGTTCAGGAGCAGACCCGCCACCGCGAAGACCAGCTCCCCCGCCGATTGTCTGCCATCAACTTCAGCCATTGCATACTAACAGTCTGCCTGTAACGACGTTTACCCAACTTGGCGAACCACTGTAGCAGTGATTCATTAAGAGATAGTTAGCCAGCTCGCATCTGTTTCCTCACCACGGCCAGCCCCAACGTGCTGCGTTTCAGCACGTCGTCGCGTATCAAGTAGTATCCCCATCAGGAACTTGGACAGCACATCGGTCAAACCCGCCCCTTGGACGAGAATACCCCCCAAACGGTACCGCGACGGCCTAGCAGAGCCAGATCTGAACGACGTTGACAGACGCATCATCGATACGTCCCATCTAGGAGTCGCATCATCACTCGCATCTTCGCCTCATCCCCGCCACACCAAAACTCAGCCACGTCAACACGACGACGTACCGAAACGGCAGGCGCGTCGCCCAACACCAGCATACACTGCTCTCGACGCATTAGCCAGCGAAAATTAGGGCAACTTCGACGCTCCGAACATCTCCCCTAGTCCAGCGAGAAAACATGGTTCTGTGCCTGGCGCTTCAGGTCTGAGACGCTCTTCACACACTAGCCGCTCGCGCATAGGCGCAAACCCCTCCACCACCCTCAGTACTGCAAATTCACTCCCAAGGCCCATTGAGGTTTGGCGCACTCAGTCATCCATCTTAACGCATCTGGTATACGCTGCATTCCGGGGCATCGGTTTGAGCCACATCCGTACCGAACGGGCCCTGTCGGTTTCAGCAACGTGTGCCGCCTTACCCACAGGGCGCGGCTCTCACAACTGCCACCTGATCTGCGTCGTTAGGCTCGGCTTGTTCCAAGGCTTGATATTCTAATAACCTTGGTGCCCTGCCAAACTTGTGCCGTCCTCTACCTCCGCTCACTCACCTCCATTACATCAGTCCGCCACTCCCGGGACACCGACATTCTTTTTCTTCACTTCGTATCTGGCTGGCCGGGTCGAGCTTCGACTGGATCGTTTCTTTCCGCGTTGGGGTTCGCTTTAAACTCATTAATCTTTTTCCTAATAACCGTTGAACGGCAATCGGACTACATCGACCATCAACCATCGACCATCGTAACCATCTAGCTTTCCAAAGCATCACATATCAAACATGGGTGGAAGCTCAGGTGTATCGTTCTCGCGCCTGTTTACGCCTTCGAAATTCTTTTTTCACTTCTTCTTTTGGGGATTTCATTGGTTCCTATTCGGGTTCGGATGGTACGTCTTTCGTCTTTACATGTCCAACATGCTCCTAACATACTCGCAGGTACAAACAGGCTGCCGATGCGCGTCTAGCACCGCTCAACGCCCTACAGTTTTCAGTATGGGTGTCACGAGGTGCAGGTTTAGTCTTATCCGTGGACACCATGGTCATTGTTATGCCCATGTGCAGGAATATCCTGCGATGGCTACGACCCAAGTTTCGCGCTCTACCACTTGACGAGTCCATGTGGTTCCACCGACAAGTCGCCTACGCCATGCTTTTCTTTACCATTCTCCACGTCGCCGCGCATTACGTCAAGTAAGTCAAAATTAGTATCTAGACCAAGTCTCGACTAACCCATCCAGCTTCTTCAACGTCGAACGTACACAGGTCCGACCTCAAATCGCTCTCGAAATCCACTACACCGAAGCTGGTGGTATCACAGGACACATCATGTTGCTATGCATGCTTTTGATCTACACCACGGCCCATCACAGGATCCGACAACAATCGTTTGAGACGTTTTGGTACACGCATCATCTGTTTATCCCGTTCCTGCTCGGCATGTACACGCACGCAACCAGCTGCTTCGTCCGTGACACTGCGAAACCGTTCTCACCCTTTGACGACGCCAACTTCTGGACGCATTGCATTGGTTACGAGGGATGGCGATGGGAGCTTGTAGGTGGCGGCTTATACCTCTTTGACCGTCTCTACCGTGAGATTCGTTGCAGGCGCGAGACCAAGATTGTCAAGGTCGTTCGTCACCCATACGGTAAGCCAAGTTCAGGATCCCTGGTCGAATATCCCTGCTAACAACGAATAGATGCTGTTGAGATTCAATTCACCAAGCCCAGCATGAAGTACAAGCCTGGACAATGGCTTTTCCTCAACTGCCCGGATGTCAGCTACTACCAGTGGCATCCATTTACCATTACCTCGTGCCCCAACGACCCGTACATTTCGGTTCACGTCCGTCAAGTCGGTGACTTTACCCGCGCGCTTGCTGATGCTCTCGGTGCTGGTCAATCGCAATCGAAGCTTTACGACGAGCTCGACCCCATGGGTATGTACGAGATTGCGCTTCAGTATGGTCAAAAGATGCCTGCTCTCCGCATTGACGGTCCCTACGGAGCCCCCGCAGAGGACGTCTTTGAGAACGAAGTCGCAGTCCTCATCGGTACCGGTATCGGTGTCACACCCTGGGCCTCTATCCTCAAGTCCATCTACCACCTCCGCCTCAGCCCCAACCCACCCAAGCGTCTCCGCCGTGTCGAATTCATCTGGGTCTGCAAAGACACTTCATCATTCGAATGGTTCCAGACGCTGCTCTCTTCGCTCGAAGCCCAGTCTGTAGGCGTCTCAGACGGCGACCAATTCTTGCGCATCCACACATATCTCACCCAGAAAATGGACGTCAACACGGCGCAGAACATTGTCCTCAACTCCGTCGGCACAGACAAGGACCCTCTAACCGAACTCAAATCGCGCACAAACTTTGGTCGTCCAGACTTCCAGCGCTTATTCTGCGGCATGCGCGACGGTATCCTCGACCGCACCTACATGAACGGTCTTGAGAGCACGCTCAGGACAGAAGTCGGAGTCTACTTCTGCGGCCCCAACGTAGCGGCCCGAGACATCAAGAAGGCGTGTAAGCAAGCCGCTTGCCAGGAAGTCAACTTCAAGTTCTGGAAGGAGCATTTCTAGATGGTCGGTTCGGTTGTCACATATTTTCATGGGTTCAAGGCGTAACAATTTCTGCAAAAACAAATGGGTTGTATTATTGTTACAATTTTAGCCTCACAGACTCATCGCACATTTTTCTGGGTTTTTTTTACTTGCTGAGGGAGTAGTGTCGACCTACGGGTGCACTCGAATGAAACGTTTTTTTATTACAAAGTATGATCGTGGGGGGGATGAATATGTAGAAGAGGGAAGAAAGAAAGAAGCTTTTTGATACCATGAACATGTCCGACTTTCATCTCTCGTCGTTGTTAACATATTCGTATCGTGAAGTCAGATTTCTCAGCGCTGGGTTCCTCAGCTTCACTTTACCAGCTCAATAACATCTTCTCATTAATTACCCACACACACACGCCTTTCTTCCAAATCTACACACACACCTCAGGCACCTCGCATCTCGCCCAATCTCGCACCTCACACCACCAGCACGCCATCTTGCCTCCCTCCCCCACGACTCACGTAATCACATACAAGCACACACATACCTCAAGGATGCACAATCCACGATGCCCATCCTTCCATCTGTCTCACGCCACCGTCTCGATCGCATCAACGGGTACCTGAGCCCCGCATGCCTTTACATCCAGGTCCCTTGCTTTACTTTCAGGCCCTTGTGCAGTAAGTACTTACAGTACAGACCCTTGGGTTGCAGGCACCTTGCCGGTTGAGACGAGCAAGCCAGGCGGTTACGAGAGAGGACGACTATGTCTGGTGTGTCTCGGCAAGGTGCGGTTCCGTGCCAGGGGGTGCGCATGATGAAACGTGGGTGTGTGGGATGTGGGCTGGGCGGTGGGGGTGGGGGGTAGTAAGTAGGAGTGGGAGTGAGTTAGGGCATGGATTGATGGGAGGAGGTATTGAAGGGGTGGGGAGGGATGGGGGGTCAGGTGATGGAGTGGATGTAAGTATTGATGGGAATGTTATAGTGGGAGAGAAAGGGGTGGAATGTGGTGTGCGTAAAACGTAAAGTATGTGATGTAATACTTTGCTAAAGAAAAAGACTGTGATTGGAGTTGGAGGTGCATCATGTGTGCGTTATCGCAACGAACGAAAGCAATCGACCGACGCCCAAGGCCACCCACCCATCCACCCATCATACACTTACTTTGAAGCCATAAAGTTACTTCTTCTGTACGCGCGCGTTGAAAGACCAACAACACGTGTGGTATATCCGGTTTACCTACTAACTATACCATATATTCATATCTTCAGCCATTTCATTCAAAACAAACACAGTAAAAGTGACATAGCAATAAAGCATTTCAGCCATGCAAATTTAGATATCGTGCATCGAGTGGTTGTCGTGCAGGATATAGATTTGCGGCACGGTTTGGTAGCGCTGGGTGGGTATGATGGACATGCGGCGCGGGCGGTTTGGTAGGCTGACGGGGGGGTTGGGATTCTAGAAGGTTTTTTGCCGCTCACTGGGGATGGTGATGAGGACGGAGGATTTGGTAGTTGGGAGTGGGTATAGGGTTCTTTGGTGTTGCGTATGGTTGAGTTGGTGGATGTATGATGGGGTTTGGCCGGAGTAGATCGGAGTTTCCGGATTTGGGTATCGCGTTGCGCTTCGGAGGAGTGTGGCAGACATAACACCACTGTGTTGTACTTTGTCTTTGTCGTATCTAGGTAAAGCTAAGTCGATGAGCAGTGCTCTAGATTACGTCTCTTCAACAGGAATACGGAGACTTCCTTCCCCTCTTATCACAAAAAACGCGTGTAAGACCCATCTCGGCGCTCTCGCCGACCACAACGCACAGCACCAAGACTAAATAACCGCGGCTCCGCTCCGACAAACAACACATCATCCAGCAGCCACCCCACTCAACACCAACCCGGAAACATCGTGAAAAGCTTTTTCCCCGTGATCTTTCGGAGACATCAGCAACAGGATACACTACCAGAAGCAGACTAGCTCCTTCTCCATAGCTCCGGGCACCAGCTCCAGACCCCCCCGACTTCTAGACTCTGCAGCGCGACAGGTAGAATTGCGGACTTGCATGCGCTCCCATTCGTGGAAAGTATGGCCTGCGGTTGGTTGTGGGGTCTGGGACGACGGACGGGGGAGCTGTGTTAAAAGGGGGATTAATCACAGAAATGTCATGCCCCGCACCGAGGGTAAAGTCTGGGACCGCGCGCGCTGCCCTCTCGTATGTTGGAGGCAGACGGAATGGGGTAAACACAATTGCGGGCAGCTGATCTGTTGGCATGCCCTTTTTGGTTACGTTTCCTGTTTGATCTACGGGCTAGGTTGTTGTGTGGGTTTTCTTTGGCGGCCGCTGCCCGGGTGATTGTGAGCTGTTGTTATCTTCTTCTTAGGACCGTGTCTTGTTTCTTCTCTCTTTCTCTTTCCTCTTCCTCTTCTATACTGTACCTACATCCTAGCTGGGTATTTGTAGTTTGAAATATACACGAGGAATAAACATCACTGGTACTTATCTTTGCGAAAATGGCTACTACTACCGAGGTCAAGGCTAGCAAGGCGAACATCGGTGTTTACACGAACCCCGCGCACGATCTTTGGGTCGCGGAGGCGGAGCCCAGTCTGGAAGAGGTTCAGAGAGGAGGAGATTTGAAGCCTGGTGAAGTCTTGCTCAATGTCAAGAGCACAGGAATTTGCGGCAGTGACATTCACTTCTGGCATGCGGTACGTATTGGTGGAATTTGGAGAGCGCATGGGAAATGTATCCTAATTCGAATGATAGGGCTGCATAGGACCTATGATTGTAGAAGACACACATGTCCTAGGTCACGAATCCGCCGGCACAGTAATGGCCGTTCACCCCTCAGTTACCAACCTCAAGCCTGGCGACCGCGTAGCCATCGAACCGAACATCATCTGCGGCGAATGCGAACCCTGCCTCACTGGTCGCTACAACGGCTGTGAGCGCGTCCTCTTCCTCTCCACACCCCCCGTCACAGGCCTGTTGCGCCGCTACCTCAAGCACCCAGCCATGTGGTGCCACAAGCTTCCCGATAGCATGACCTTCGAAGACGGTGCCATGCTGGAACCCCTCTCCGTCGCACTAGCAGGAATGGATCGCGCAAACGTCCGCCTCGGAGACCCAGTCATTGTATGTGGCGCTGGTCCCATCGGCCTTGTCACGCTGCTTTGCTGTCAAGCCGCGGGCGCCACACCCCTCGTCATCACCGACATTGACGAGGGCCGCCTGAAATTTGCAAAGGAACTCGTTCCCAACGTGCTCACGCACAAGGTGGAATTCAGCCACTCGCCCACCGACTTTCAGTCAGCAGTACTCAAGCTAACCGAGGGCATCGAGCCCGCAATTGCAATGGAGTGCACCGGTGTCGAGAGCTCCATCAACGCGTGCATCCAGACTGTCAAGTTTGGCGGAAAGGTCTTTGTCATTGGTGTGGGAAAGAACGAGATGAAGATTCCATTCATGCGATTGAGCACTCGTGAGGTTGATCTCCAGTTCCAGTACCGCTACTGCAATACCTGGCCCAAGGCAATTCGGTTATACAAGAGTGGCGTTATTGACTTGAAGAAGTTGGTTACCCATAGGTTCAAGTTGGAGGATGCGGTTGAGGCGTTTAAGACGGCGGCAGACCCAAAGACCGGGTGCATCAAGGTGCAGATTCAGAGTTTGGATTAGGTGGTTGGTTGATGAATGTATATGAACGAGACGACGATGACGATGATGATGACTGTGGTGGTATATCTGCTGGGTGACTTGAGCATCTAGAGATACGGCGTTTTCTGAGGACTTTAGAAGAATTGATAGTACCCAAGTAACCATTCTCGATCCCTATCCTATGCCTCGCTCATGCTCCTTTACGGTAGTGAATACTCGGTGCTTTTGATTTGATCCACGCCGATTATGTAGTCTATGCCGGTTTTAGGCCTACCGATTTTCTGTAATGTCTGCCGATTTTGCAAGACCTATATCGATTTTGCAGGACTTGTACCAATTCTCTAGGACCTGTACCGGATTTGCCGAACCTGTCTTAATATTCTAGGATGTACATCGATTTCCCGAGACTTTTACCAATTTTGTGGGACTTGTACCAATTTTCTACGAGTAGATCTACGCCGATTATGTAGCTACACCGGTTTTTGGACATTTGGTTTTCTACAACGTAACTATGCCGATTCCCCGAGACCTGTAGTTGCCGATTTTTGAGTAGATCTACCCCGATTATGTAACCTCTGCCGGTTTTCTATAACATCTACCAATCTTCCGGGACTTCTACCAATTTTGCAGGTATCATGGTACAGTCAACCCGAGGCACCTCTAAAACTACCGCATCCAAAAGTCTGCAAATGATTACATCGATACAGCAAATTTGCGATCGAGGAGAACCACCAGCTTATAGGACTTGCACCGATTTTTCTGTGAGTTGATGTACGTCGATTATGTGGTCTATGCCGGTTTTATGTCTGCCGATTTTCTAGGACTTACACGGATTTTTGAGCAGATCTGCACCGATCTTACAGTGTACACCGATTTTAGACATAACCGGTTTTGATAACTTGCATCGATTTTTGGGTAGATCTACGCCGGTCTTAAGGTGTACACCGGTTTTGGGGCTACCGATTTGAGTGTGTCTACACCGACTTTTCGATCTATAACGATTTTAGGCCTACCGATTTTCATTAGTTGCATCGATTTTCGAGTGGATCTACGCCGATTCTGTAATACATACCGGTTTTTGACCTCTTATGTCTACCGATTCTGTAAAGCTTACACCGATTTTCCAGGACGTATACCAATTTTTGAGTACCACTTTTTCTCTGTCAAGTAACAGTTCTGACATTTATCCGATTCCCAAAACGCCATAACTTCACCCCATCATGATTCTGCGAATGAATCCACAGGCCATGTCCACATAGGAAAGCATCATGATTTCGTCATGTCGCGCAGGTCTGGTGGGTAGTGCGTTCATCTACGGTTTGGATACCACGGAATAGAAGACGTAGATCTATGCGTATTTCACGTCGTCGACGGATATAGGGTTGGATTCGTATGACTGGATTCATCTGCTTTATCAGTCAGCCACGAGATGAGCTTCGTCTAGGTCCAGAGTTGCCTCGCTACCACCGTGTTACTTGTACATGCAAGCATCGAGGTGACTGCCTAATATATCACAGAATCATGATGGTATCCGTGACATGGGAGTAACAGGGCCAAGCGCACGCTGTCTATTGAGCTGCGTATACGTGACTTGCAGGTGATGCGTAGAGTCTTTTGTTGTGGTCGCGAGGTAGGCTACGATAGATGGCTGATGAAATAGCGACTGCGTTCTTTGTGTGGTACGTGGCTTCTACTCTCGAGATAACAGGTAGGCATCATGCGATGGTTGGCGGAGGAGACGTCGCGATGTGCATGATCTTCGGGAGGTGCCACGCTCGCGCACTGGTCAGCCCATGATGACTGTATCAACGGTTGACTTTGCTTCTGACCGACACATGGCTTGGTACACCGAGGGAGCTCGCTTATTGCTATAACTGCGACAGGAGGGTTGGAGAAAGCACGAGGTTGTGTTGTATTGTGTTGTGTTGCGGATGTAGGTAGCGTGGTTCTCACATTCACTCTTTCCCTTCAGGGTCCACCATACGCTCCTACCCCTTCTCGCCACCTTATCTCCGATAAAAACATTGCGCTTTAGGTAATTTGCCGAAGTGTTGATCCTAGAGTTACTTCACGATGTTCCACAACGCGACCCCTTACCTTTTTGAGCACTAGCTTCTCTCCTTCACTACCTTATTCTTTACACATGCTCCGTTTTAGGTAACTTGTCTCGAGGTGTCAATTCTGGTGTTACTATAATGTAGTCTATATCGGGATCTACTACCTTTATTTACCGCTTCTATACTCTCCCTACTATCTTACCCTTTACTAACACGTTCCGCTTTAGGCAATCGTCCAGAAGTGTCGTTCCTAGTCCTTTACTATACTCGATAATGAACCCCTACCTTTCCTCTAGCACTCTTCCTTCTTTACCCTTTCCTTTACTAGGTATGGCCCGCTTTAGGTAATCGCCTGAAAGTGTCGATTCCGGTCCTTCACTATGCTCGAAAATCTACCCCTACCTTTCTTCTACTACTCTCTTCTCTTTTGCCATCTCATCTTTTACCTGTTCCGCTTTAGGCAATCGTTGAAAAGTATTGATTCTGGTCGTTCACTCTGCTCCAAAACCCACCTCTACCTTTCTTCGAGCACTCCTTCCCCCTTTCCTATCTGATTTCTTACAACTATACTCCTTTTTAGGTAATTCGCATCGAGGTGTTGATAATAGTCCTTCACCCTGCTGAAGACCTGACCCTACCTTTGTTCAAGCTTTTCGTCGTCTGAACTATCGTTGAATATGTGCCGCTTTAGGCAGTTTGGTCCAAAGTGTTGATTCCGGTTCTTCACTATACCCAAAAACCGACCCCTACCTTTGCCTACGCATTCCCTTGTTCTCAACTATTATTGAATATGTACCGCTTTAGGCAGTTTATTTCAGAAACGTTGATTCCGGCCCTTCACTATGCTCGAAAACCGACCCCTAGCTTTCTTTAGTCTTTTCGTCGTCTGAACTTTCGTCAAATACATTCCCCTTTGGGTAGTCTGTCCAGGAGTGTCGATTGCAGTCCTTCACTATCCTCCAAATCGCACCTCTACCTTTCTCTAAGCTTTTACTTCTCTCATATACTATTAGAGGTGGCCTCACAGAGCATCAAGTCGTCGAATGCTGTCACTTTCACCATGGTCTCATAGACATACCCGCTTTAGGCAATTCGTCGAAAGCGTTGATTCTGGTCGTTCACTGCCCTCTAAAACGCACCCCTACCTTTCCCTACGCATTTACTTCTCTTGAAAGTTACTAGAGGAAGCCTTGTGGAACACCAAGTCGTCAAATCCTGTCGCTTTCACCATGGCCTGATTGATATGTCCGCTTTGGGTAATCTGTCAAGATAACCATTGGTTTCTGTCCTTCACACCCTAAAAAACCCGACCCTACCTTTCTTTGAGCTTTTGGTCGTCTCAACTACTATCAGAAATCGATTTCAGATGTTCCGCTTCAGGCAATTCGCCAGAATAACTGTTGATTTCGGTCCTTCACTACCCCCAAAAACGCACCCCTACCTTTCTTTGCGCATTCAGTCAACCTAGGTACTATCAGGGGTTGGTTAGGAGCGTCCTTTAATGTTATCGCCTTTAATATTGTTCTATTTGGTAATCTCGTTGTCATTTCAACGTAAAGGTCATCCTCCACTGTCGCCTCAACTGCGCTTGGCACATGCTTCAATGAACAGCCACGCTAGATTCTTCACCGGTCACTCGAAAGAACGCGCCCAGGACCGATAGAAAAGCTGAGAGTGAAAGGGCTTTGGCGATTGGGCTTGCAGTACACCGGTTGCAAATCGTTACGGCCCGCTGGCGGACGGCATGGCTGTTACAACAAGCATATTCTAGGTCCATCTCCGCAAGGGCAGCAAGCAACAAGCAGCAAGCAGCATACAGCCGTAGCAAACTCTAAGCCTTTTAGTCCGCCAACAGAGTATTAGATATAACACCATCTCTTAGACATATGACTTAGACGTCAGCGGCCCGACAAACCTTCTAGGTAGGACGGCTTCTGGCTTGTCTTGGTCATCTCGCACCTTAGACCTGGCAAATTAAACGGCGCGCCATGTACCTGCAATATCGTGTAATAGTTCACGACGGCGGCAAAGAATCAATATACAGGCTGCCTCCCCAACGCTTGCGCGTCCATACGCAGCCACGGCCGCGGCCGACGGGATCGATATTGTGTAAAGACCACTGACACGTAGAAGCTTAATAGACTCTACCTGCAATGTTCTGCAGTATTTACAGGCAGATTGCCCTCAATGATTTTACCTATGGTGTGGTGTAATCGTTAGCCTCGTAGCAGATGTAGAAAGGCAAGGCGTCTAAGCTGCGCGTCCATAGTGGTGTCGCAGACGACACAGGCATCCTTGCGCGGCACAGAAGGGTACCAAATCTTGGCTCTTAAATTTGCCGTTATCCGCTAATGACCTGTGCGTTGTTGGAAAGTAATCGAGCAATTAACGCTGAGCGACTTGGAAGATTAAGAGCGATTGCCTACGTAGGCAGTCCGAGAGTCCAAGTAACTAGATAACAAAAAAAACTGCACGCTATTCAAAGCAAAAACAACGCTATGTGCGCCACTAGGATCACTAGGAAAAGAGATAGCGGAGATGATAACTTCTCGTAATCACGTCGTTTATCGGCATTGCCAAAGGGAAGCAAAAAGTCCCGCCTGCAGCATCTAGGTTTGGACCAGCTGCAGCCAATTCAGACACGGTACAAACGTTATTCAATCTAGCCGCACTCTTCTCTTTAATTAGAGAGGTGGAAAATGCATTATACTTGTTCGGTAGCTGTAGCATTGGTTGAGACGTCACCTTATCGTGCCTTAGTCTTGTACTGTACTATAGTTTGTGAGATTCCCAACAGCCATGTCGTTGCCGGTCTGAGGGACGTTGAAGATACTGTGTATGGGGATGCTTGCCAGACGCTCGGATAATACAGGAAAGTGACATTAGATGCCATGTCAGCTGGCGTCATCGCACTCCCAAAGTTGTTACAACCAACTTTGTCTCATTCGTCTCTACAAGTATGCGCAGCAGTCTGAGCGAAATGTATCCAAGATGCCTGGGTTGCTATGACATGACATTAACTTACGTCCGTACACGGCAGCTCCGGATGTCCCTGACTAATCTCTTCTGCGGACATTCTACTCGGACGAAAATGTACTCTAAAGGGACTCGTGGCCTTCTACACCATTGGATGCGCTGCATGAACATGATATATACACGAGGTTTTTCTCGTCGGTTGCTCGCGGTGAGTGGCCTATTTACTGTAGTTATATTTGGTTATTCGGGCTGGAGCTGTTTTCTGGTCATGGACTCCAATACTCCACTCCTACGCATTGACTTAATTATCCTTCTTCACTATTGTACTTTTCATCTCTTCTTACAAGTCAATTACTATGATACCTATGCGCCATAACTAGACGTAGGTATCGTGTTATCGGTCGCATTAGTCCAATACGAAAAAAACGGCCTGCGTTACTTAAGGGTCGAAAGTTCGCGGGAGAGCTCAGCCTTGGCCATAGATAGGAGACCAATCAGCCCTACGTGTGTCGCCTCTCGGATGCCGGTTATGAGCTTTCCGGAACCTTAAGAGCTGCTGCAGGTACGCACGTAAGATGGAACGTACTAAATAGGTAATTGCAGCGACGATCTTTCTTATTTCTCAAGCATATAAAGACTTCTTGAGAAAACAATGTTCAGTACCTATGCAGAATCTTTGTAAAACCCATTGTTTCCAAGGTTGTTCCATCTTATGTGCCTATCTGCGGTCTCTAATCGCACTCGTCTACAACCTATATGTGGTCCGCCCTTATAGAAAGCGGGATACCGTTGCGTTAAAGAACCCACTTCGACCTGGTTTCAAACCAATAGAATGCCGAATATAAGGCTCTTCACCATAAACAACCCGCAGCACCTCTTTAATACCAACATCGAGACATGCCACGCCAAAATAGAAGAAAGCGTCCACCATTCTTCGCAGCATAACATGCCTTCGCGATAGATGTTCAGGATTTTGCCATCGTGGTCTTTGGAGAAGGTTAGCTCTTTTTGCCTACTTTACAACTTCTTCATGCGTATTCTTTCCCCGCCGTGTAATGACCCCATTCCGGCGTCGAGCCCCCTTTATATGTGCAGGGATCGAATGTATCCTCATATGGTGGGATGCATTCCGGCTTCGACACGTAAGCGCTAGACCTGGGTAGCCAGATTATTTTCTCACCGGCACTTTCACAGCCGTGATACCGCATTGCAGGAGTATATATTCTGCCATAAGCTCAGTGTCGGAGGTGGAACAAAACTTTACTGCATCTCATTTCTCCAAAACATCCAAGTACAATGCCAAGCAACTCTTTCAAGGTCATCATCATTGGTGGTGGACCGGTCGGACTAACCGCTGCTCACGCGTTACATCTGGCCAACATCGACTTCCTCGTCCTGGAACGAAATGATGATGTTGCTGTCGATGCTGGAGCTAGTCTTGTGCTTGGGCCTCAAGACATGCGCTTCATGCAACAGCTGGGCCTGCTCGACAAATTGCTTTCGATTGGGCAGAAAGCAATAAGTAATAAATCATTTACGAAGGAAGGCAAAAAGTTCACAGACAGTACAGCCATCCAGATAAGTCGGGGAAAGTAAGTCGACTTCTTTGCCTGCTCCATCAACTGACCCAAGGTCGTCTGAATGTTGACTGACTTGCTTTTCTAGCTTTGGCCTCGAACCTCTCGCGTTCCATCGAGCCGACCTTGTACGAGCCTTATTAGACGCCTTGCCACAGAGCGCAAGGGATAAATACCTGCTCAGTCAGAAAGTCGTGGATGTCTCCACTAGCGACACCGGCGTAGTCGTTGTTTGCGCCAACGGAAAAACTTACTCCGGATCTATGGTACTTGGAGCCGATGGCGTGCATAGTCAAACGCGAAAGGCAATGCACAGGCTTTCAGCCGAGAGCAAATTCTCAGCGAGCCGGAATCCAGAACCGCCCTTCTCCGCCAACTACCGATGCTTATGGTCCAACTTTCCTCGACCATGCGAAGCTGGGGAGGCTACCGATACGCAAGGCAAAGACCGCTGCACTATGTGGATCACTGGCCGTGACCGTGGTTGGATATTCCTGTACGAGAAATTGCCACAGCCTACCACGGAGTCCAAGCGATATACCCAGTCCGAGATGGATGAATTCGCAGATAGCTTCGCAGACTGGCCGGTCAATGATAAATTCAAGATCAAGGATGTCTACAACAGCTCAACGGCAGGCATGGCGAACTTGGAAGAGGGCATACTCGAGCATTGGAGCCTGGGACGGATCGTGCTCGCCGGTGATTCCTGTCACAAGTTCACACCTAACGCAGGTCTCGGGTTTACAAATGGGATCCAAGACATAGCCTTGATCTGCAACCTGCTCCACGATGCTGTGCAAGCGAGCAAAAACCCCGAAATTAGCGAGCCTACTCTTCAGGAAATTTTCCAGAAGTACCAGGCCGAACGAAAAGCAGTGCTCGAATTCGACCGGGGCCTATCAGCTGTCGCTATTCGTGGCCAATCCTGGGCAAATCCAATCTACTGGTTCTTATACCGGTTTCTCGTGCCTTTATATGTTTTCCAATGGTTTGTGCAAACATATATTGTCGGTCCGCGGATGAAGCAAAGCAGGGTTCTCAGTTACGTCTTTGGTGAAGACCGCATCAAAGGTCGCATTCCATGGACGTATTCAATCTATGCGAAAGGGAAAGAGCCTTAGGAGGGGCGATGATTTCTTTTTTTGTAATAATAGATTTTCAAGCTCAGACTGTGCAAATGCTATTCCCTACCACTCCCACGGTGGTGCCCTCCTGCTCTGCTCACGCCGGTAACATGAATAACAAACCCTTGCCTGCTCCCGTCGGCATGATTGCCACTACGGAATTCTCACCTGCGCTCATGGCCTTGATTGATGCCTCCTGCACTCCGCGGAACTTGGCTTCCTCGCCTATCATATTTAGCTGCCCGCTCGCGTCTATCTTCCTTAGCTGCTGCTACTAATCCACCGTCGCCTTGACTGCCTCGCTCTTAAACGGTGCTCTCTTCCGTCCACTCTTTGTTTTCGCTCTTATCTGCTATGAACGCAGTCTACCTACGCAAAAACCGCCCGCTGGTTCTAATCGCCATCTTATAGTACCCGGAAAATATCCACTTCTGGCCCATCGCGATCCGGCTCTCGCGCTTCAACGCCTCCCGCAGTCAATCTATTGTTTACTTACGGCCCCTAGGGTTAGGTAGTCTACTGTCAGACTTAGGCTTGATAGGCGTTTAACGCGGTAGTCTGGCCATATTGTAGCGTCTTCCTCCGTCTCTCCATCGACACTAAGTTCTAGACCCACAGGATAGAGCACACGTGGTGGCAAGAGATAAGTGTATCCGAATGTCAATGAGGAAACTACCGGTTCAGGGTGGCGATCCACAACTTATACAGTAGCTACCTACTGTAGAGCCAAGAAGCCAGTTGAATTCAAAAGATGCCTAACGGCTTCCATACTCATGGAATTTGAGTTGCGCATACGAACTGAAAGCGTCCTAGATTGCTACAAGGTTCTGTATCATAGGATCGTAGATGATCGGAAACTTGATCTTGTGAGATGACTGCTGACAACATAATATTATGCAGAAAACACATGTGTCACTGTACCGCACATAGTCCAGTACTCGCCCACGTCATTCTGGATCAGATACTCCGCGACGCGACTCGCGACGAAGGAAGCCTTACCGTCTCACACTTGCTTGGCACCCACGGACTTCCGCCGTGAACGTACATGTCCGTGTATCTCTCGGCCGATGGGAGGAAGCGAGCGGAAAACAGGTCGTCGAGATCTGGAACACAGGCCAGACGCACCAGAAACCAGCTCATCTTATAGCCTTAGGCAGCATTGTGCAGTGGCAGCCAAACTGTATCAACGACCGAGCGCATCGTGGGGAACGCCACCCGCCACCGAACCATAGGTCAAGCACTAAGCCGCTATTGAATGCTGCCAACGTATAATCAATGGCTTGAAAAAGGCATGGGAAATGAAGTGAGGCTGGATATTCAGGGTCTCTGAAGTCGAGATGCATGCTCTATCAGGACTATGCGCATTGGAATCAAACAAACCGAGCAAGGCGATGGAAGGAAGAAACGCAAGATCGTGTATCTGCCAGTACCAGACCATTCAACAGGTCGGAGATACTAACAAACGCCATGCATAAGTCTACTATTCGTAAGATATGCAGAAGCCTAAAACCCCACCTGACAGAAAAAGAGACAGAAGAGGGCAAATCATGTTTTGTAAGGGAAAAGAAGACGCCGTAACATGACTGAAGCCCGGCCTAGCCCATATCCGATGTTAACCAGCCACTGGCAAAACCCTTCCTCTGTCTGCCCGAAAATAGGGATTTAGAGGGATAACCCCTGAAGACCTAGCGCCGAAACAACGACGTCTTACGCTGAAGCAGATAGCGAATGTGCACGACCAAGAGAGACCGTGTTCTAATGTAACCTCCGCAATTTAAGTTTCTCGTGACGAAGTAACCAGGAAAGAACAGGCAAAGAAGAAAGAATAACTTCACAGAAGCGCATCATCAGCTGAATATACACATTTCACAAATCACACCCTCAACCTTGTCCGCCGTTGAAGCAGCGGTCAGAACTCTGCATCCGCCCAACCACAGATGTGCGGCCCAGCGGTCCTCCCTAGCGCAAACGTCCCCCCCTGGTCCGCCCCGACCTCGCTCGCACGTCGCCGCCGATCACTCACTCCCCCCGGAACCACACTACGGAGCAAACTCCAGCCCAGTCCAACAGCAGCGCCTAGCTTTGAGGCGGGCGCGCTCCGCAAACAATGCAAGGACCCCAGGCAATTCCATCCCTCTTTCTTGTCAACCCAGCACCAGCTAGCACCAGCCAGCAGGGAGAAGGAAAAAGCCGGTAATAAGCTTCGGGCAAGGGCGGTGTGTACGGAACATGAAAAGTAGGGCAACTGGTAGCGAAGAGGGTAGGGTAAGGGTGTGGTTATACGTACCTGCCCACGCACCTGGGTGACATAAAATACTGGACAGTGGGGTAAAGCACCCAACAAACGTGTCTGGCGACTACAGTGGCCATTTTACACTAATATGTCCAGTATTTTATGACACCCAGGTGCACGCAACATCAGAGGACCCCAGCTAAGGTTTGACACACTCCACACTACAAGAAGTACCAACACGCAGCACCTAAGCCACGTGTGCGCGCGCTTCCTTCTTTACTCCGTTTTCCGTCATTCGCAAAACCCCGTCCCACTTCACACACGTTACGTTAATCTAGCCCACGTTTCCCCGTTTTGCAACACAACACACGACGCTCGACCAAACTTTCGCTACCCAAACCTAGTCAACCTACCTGTTTTTCTGCTACAAGCCGCTTTTCCGGCCTGTCTCTCTCTCTTTTCTCTCTCTCTCTCTCTCCTACGCTCACTCGCTATCATCCGCTTATCAGCCTTTCTCTCTTTTCCAGCCCGAGTTTAGCCTTGGCTTAACCCGCAACTAACGTGTGTTCGCCCTCGGGGCCCGGCCCGGTTTCGTAACGAGCGTTTTGATCGTTCGGTTCGGTTGGTTTGGCTGCGTCGTGTAGGGTTTGGCTGGGCTGCTGCTGCGGTTGTCGGAGAGGAAGAATAAAGGAGACTTGTCTATATGGTTGTTACGGCACGTTGACGTTTACGTTACGTTGTGCGACTTGCCCCCCTTCCATATATGTGCGTTGTCCCGTAACGCTCTTTTTTACCTTATCCTTATCTCTGGGGTGTGTGTTGTGTTGTTTGTATTAGTCGATAATTATGTCCTCTTTCTTTTTCTTGGCTGCTTTCCTTTGCTTGACGCTGGTGGTGTGCGTTGAGGCGTCGCCGGTGCAGTATCAGGAGCGCGATGTGGGAAGGGTTGAGCGTCCGCTACAGAGGACTATCGTCGTCGTAGTGTGTATATTGTATGCTTTTATACTTGCATTGGTTCAGGGTAAGTCGAGTCTTTTCACAACATATTGGGTTGCATCTTGCTAACTACGATACAGGATATCGCGCTGGTCGCATAGCCGGAAAACCACCTACCAAAACCCAATTCTCAGATGTTCTCGTCTTCGTCCAAGGCTTCGTCTGTACTGCTTTTGTATTCGCCACCGCTATGATAGTTGCAGGCTTGGGACTGCACACGGAGCCTCAATGTTACGCTGCGATACGTGTCTGCATCGCCATGTATGCTGCTGCAAAGATCCCACTGTACGTCACTACACCGTCCTATCCACTTTTCATACTAACCTCTTATTAGCTACCTCTTCCTCCTCGAGCGCGTCCACATTGTCCGCGCTCCCTTTGTCGACCGCCAGCGCGACCCCATCTACGTTGTAGGATCACTACTGACAATCGGCGGTTTCCTCGGCATAATGGGCTACCAATTTGTGAACCCGATGGCTGTAATATCACCTGACGACGGCCAATGCAGAATCGGCATTGAACCCCGCGCGGCTATTGCAATCATCGTCCTGGATACCGTCATTAACTTTGGTCTGACCGGCATCTTTGTATGGCAGATTCGCCCTACGCTCGCCTCGGTCCTGCCAGAGTTGTCGAGTGCGCCTGGTACACCTAGACTGCGAACCGAGTTCCCCGCTCGTGGATCCAAGCCTTGGATGAAGAGGACGCATCAGTTTATCCGTAGCTCGTCGCAGAACGATTTCAGGGTCATGTTGATTAGGAATGTAGTTGGGTCTGGATTCATGTTGATTGTCACGCTCTGCAACAACGGTCTTTTTCTGAACTGGAATTTCGCAAAGATGGGGCATGCTTGTCTGCTAATGTGCCTGACTGATGGTGAGTACACACACATTGATTTGCATTCTTTTTCAAGTGCTAATAATATCCACAGTTGTCCTCGGTATGCTAGTAACGCAACTCCTAACCATGCGCTCCGCCGTCCCAGACGCCTCTCTCCTCCGCCGCTCCTCCAGCACACCCCTCATCTCAAACGCCACGGGCTACGATCAAGAAGGATCCAACTTCCGCCGGCCCGTCCCCGGCTTCTCCGAACGCTCAGACTGGCTCATGCTGTCGACGGAGAAACCCGGCCCCGTCCGCGAAGTCATCGACGACAACTCACGCTTCAATCTCCGCTGAAAGTGTCGACGCTATTGCGCAACTCCTTTTGCACCACATGTCTACTATGCGCCTTCTGCAGCATATAAAGATCCATGACCTCATAGGCCGTTAATCGCGCCCACTCGCGACCCCCCCTCTCCGGCAATAAGTAATAATTTGCGTAAACCGGTGGCTCGTAGGATGTCGTTTTGCACTGACCTCTTTTACATTTGCCCCCGCATCCTCGACATTTCCAATCGTAATTCCCGTGGAACGCACCGGAGCTAGCTCTCCACCCACGTCCTTGGTACCGCTGCCACAACCGGTGTTTGGAGGCGTCGTGCTTACTGACATCGTACTCGGCATTCGTCAACATGCTATCCTGCGGTACACCGACGCGCGCATTGTTCAGGAACCAGGCCTTGTCATACGTCGTCGCCTTATTGATGATGTAGTCGCTGTCCGCCAGCATACTCTCATGGCACTCCTCGTCCGTCTCGCCGCGAAGAACAGTCGGAACACCATCGTCGGTGCACCGCTGGAGGAAACGCCTGCCATCCGGTGTCACGGCCCGCGAGCGCGAGATACGTACTTCGAGGTTCGTTCGCCGCACGTGGCGGAAGTAGAACTCGTTACCTGGGGGCAGGTAGCTGACGATGATATTGCGGACGCGCTCGTCGGTTTCGTTGCACGCGCCGATGAGGAAGTGGTGGCGTGGACGCGGTGGTAGAAGCGAGGGGTCTTCTTGCCTCACGCACTTTCCGAGTGTTTTGTGCAAGTCTTGTTCGTTCCAGTCGGGCATTAAGGTCGTGTGGATGTATGCTATGCGCGGCGGCAGCGGCGGCGGCGTAGCCGTCGTCGTCGTGGTGGTACTTGCGTTTTCGGCCATGACGTCTGCAGCAGCAACAAAGGATGAAACTCGCAGTCTGTGGATACCATCTTTTCTTTTCCTGATCCCAGGGGAGAAGGCAAGATATAAACAAAGGGAGGGTCTACGATTACAAAGTCATAAGTGTTTAATGGTTGAGTCATACATACACATAATACGAGGCTGTAATGTTTAATAAGCAGGTAGCGCATACGCCCTGGTAGAGGCTAGTGCTGTTGGTGGAAGGGCTAAAAGTAGCAAAGTGGCGCCCGGGATGGACTCACGCCCTTGTCCGCAAGCAAATGTTGGAAATTATAACAAAAGAAAACTTTAATTGTATTTTCTTGGTCCTCTGCGTGACAAATGTTTGAGAGAAGGTTGGTGATGGATGATACGACATATATGTACGACGAACAGGAAGAGTTCAATTATCAGCATTGAATTAAAAGGTATAAGAATATACACCTTTCACACCCTATACACGTAACAAACATCCCTCACATTCTGATATCCTGCAATACAGAAATACCTATCTAACCCTCCCAAACACCCAAAAGTAGAAAAACGCCAATCCATGCTCTACGCACTCAATGACCCACACCACCAGCAACCCAATTCATAAACTCAGGATCATCAGGGTTAGGAAACAATCCCCTATCCTGCTGCCGTTGCACCTGTGGTTGCACCTGCGGTTGCTGTTGCTGAGGCACCGGTATACCCTGATTATTAAGCTGCTGCTGCTGCTCCTGCTGGCGTCTCCTCTCCTCCTCCTGCCGTCGTTGGCGCTGCGTGCGGTAGTAAAGTAAAAAGGCCAAAGCGCCGCTTAGCGCCAGTATGATGAGGGACTCTAGGATATCAGAATCGATGTCATCGCCGTGGTAGCCGTCGCCGTAGTAGTCACCGTGGTCGTCGTAGTCCTCTGGTTCGTAGTCGTCCCAAACGGCTAATTCTGCTTCGAGGAAGGCGTTTACCCATTCGAAGAAGGTCCATTTTTCTTTGACCACTGCGGGGAAATGTTAGTTAAGGGGGTTTGTTGGAGATGGTGTAGTGGGAGTGGGACTTGCCTGGCTCTTCTTGGATGGACTTGATGTTACCGTTTGTAAAGGTGTTCCACCAGCTTCTGAATCGTAACTTGTACAGCGCCAGTACTACCGGTAAATAGGCTTCGCGAGGATTGGTTTCCAAAGCCATGTCGTAGTGTCTCTTGGCGAGATGAAAGTCCTGGTCGATACCGATACCGTTTTCGTGCATCCAGCCTAGATTCCACATGGCCTGGGCGCTTCTCATAGTCTCTGCTGCTGCTTGATAGCATGCAGCAGCCTTTTCTTGGTCAGGAGACGTGCCAAGGCCCATGAGATAGTAATCGCCCATCTTTATCATGGAGTCGACATTCTTCTGTTCGGCAGAGCGTGTCCAGTAGATAAGAGCCAAGAGAGCGTCACTAGCCAGCGAAGCCTTTTGCTTCATAAAAGGCATGAGCGAGTTGAGGGTAAAGCGAGGCTTGACTTGGTCAAGTAGGTAGGCCACATTGGCTTGTCCGACCTCGAAACCTTGTTCAGCCGCCATCATGTAGCTGACAAGTGCCGTCTCGAGATCACCATTTGTGTAAGCCTCGTTGGCTTCTGGGAACGATGTGGAAACAAGCTCGGCCTTTTCTGCGACGAGCTTGTAGTAAGCAGCCGCCACAGGGCAAGACTTGTCGCGTCCAAGGCCATTGTGCGTCATCTCAGCCAAAAAGTAAAAGGCCTCGAGATGTCCATGCCTAGCGGCAAGCTCAAAGTACTTGATAGCGATTGCAATGTCTCCCTGGTCCAGGAACAGCGCACCGAGTCTAACCTGAGCTACTGCCAAATCCTGATCTGCAGCTGCAGCAAAGAGCTCTGCAGCCTTGACGGGATCCTCTGGCACTCCAAGACCATTGAGGTACATTATACCCATGGAGTACTGCGAGAGTGCGTCGCCCAGGTCTATGCCACGCCTGAACCAAGTCTTTGCGATTTCGAAGCTCTGCGGCATGCCTTCACCTCGCATGAACATACGGCCAAGGTAGCCAGCAGCCTTCGCGGCCAACTTCTCGGTGGTGGGTGATACGTTGGCGTTGATCTTTCCACCTGGGGCCCAGTACATGCGAGCGAGCTCCAAGAATCGCTTCTTGGCCGCTGGAAGGTCTCGTTTCAGCGTCCGCGCGCCGTCGTAATTGAGCTTGGCAAGATTGAATGTCGCCCTCGCGTCACCCTTCCGAGCCTGGAGATCCATGTATTCAAACACGTCGTCGAGTGAAGAAAAGGCATCCGATTGAGCGCTTGCTACCTTGGCGTTTGGTCCCGAACTGCTTGCGCTTGCACCCTCGCCATATACCCCGCCTACATCGTCGGCGATATTGTATGATTCCCGCGGCATTGAGTGGCCACCCGGTGGACCAGAACGCAGGTAGGCAATGGCCTTTTTCGCAGCTTCCTTGTAGAAATACACGGCTTCCTCGCAGTTACGCGGGGTCGATATGCCAGCCGAATGCCTGTACGCAACGGCCATTTCTGACCGCACGTCGCCGCCTTCGGCACCAAGAGTGTAGTAAAGCATGGCTTTGGCTTGATCTTGTTTGGTTGCCCCACCAATACCAGTCGCATACATGAAGCCAACCATGTGTTGTGCCGAGGCGTTTCCGGTCAACGTAGCGAGTTCGTGGTATCGTCGGAATGCTTCGGAGTAGTTGCGCGGGTGCGTGTAGTTTCCGTAAAAGTTCATTTCGGCCAGGGTGAATAATGCATCGGGGTTCTTCTGCGTGGCTGCCTCTTCCAGCAGCGTGACGGCCTGGGACAGCGATTGACCAAGTTTCTTCGGCTGCGGGTTCGTCGTTAAGAGTTCCTGCTGTGGGGGTCCGTTCATGAATAGCAGGAAGAAGACCTCTTTTGCATAGTATGCGCTCGTGCCCAGGATGCCAGACTTCTTCTCGAAATTCCACCATGGCGCTGTTGCCGGTTTGATCTGGTGGAGCAAAGCCATAGCCTCATCATAGGCCAATACGCCCTGGTGAGGGTTCACACCTCCATCAGCATTCCCCCATCTTGACTTCCACGCCTCTCGACCCTGTGCTGACGAGCCCCGGTTGCCCGAAGTTTGACCCCCTCCAAGTGGTTTCTGGTGCGCATGGTCTTGTTCGTGCTCGGCATACGCTCGTGAAGAGACGCAAAAGAGCAGAGAAAGAAAAACTATGTGTCTAGTAGTCAGTCAGAAGCTACCGCAGTCACATGCGCAAGTGCATACCGAAGATCAGCGACACGAGGCGCTGCGATGGTGGCCTCATTGTGGGTATTTGTTGAAATATAAAGTCGTGGAAAGAAAGAGACTCATGGCGTCATGGCAAAAAAAGAGTAAGCAGGCGCGCGACAGGCCTTGGACGGTCCTGATGATATTGTTTGTAGAGGCCAGCTTTCCACTATGAAGCCCGGTGGCAGTTGCGCCTGCGTGGCCTGAGCAGCCAATGAGCGTTGACGTCACATCTGTCGCATGCCCGCGCGTTCAACTTCGTCCTGGTCTTCTCGGCTTCCTCTCTTGAGCCCACTGCCAAGCTTCACTTTTAATCGTCTTTGTTACGCGCTGCATATGTCATGATTCATATCTTGTTGCTTTTGCGGACGAAAGCCATCGGGCTCCTGGGCCACCCGACCAGCGAGCTCATCCCGCATTTGTAATCCGAGCATGCACTAACAGCCTTGCACGTATCATCGTGCTATGACTTATCCTCGCTTTCTCTCTCTAACATCATTTCTGGCGTGTAAATTGCTTTTGTAGTTTATTTCACATCTTCAAATTATGACCGTCTCAAATGACTCGGCAGAACGAGACCCTCTGCTCCAACGTCTGTCATCGCCACCCCTGTCTAGAGATGCCAAGGATGAAGAATCAGCCATTTCAACATCTAGAGGAGCATTTATCGTGGTCAATGTTGGTTTATTGATCTTCCTGCAAGGTAGGCTCCAATCTCCAGTCATGTTCATCTATCCATGTCATACATCTCCTTTTTCTACGCGTTGAACTCGTCATTTCACGCGTCTTGTACTATCAAGTGAGAAAGTAGTCAGACCAAGACTGACATCATCAGCTACCAACATATCTATACTCACCACGACACAATCATCCATCGCTGCGGATTTAGATGCTTTTGAGAATGCTAGCTGGTTTACGTCTGCATATCTCATTGCCATGTCATCGCTAGCTCCCTTGATGGGCAGACTATGTCAAATATTCAGCCCACGTTTGTGCATGTTCTTTTCTACCATGTTGATTTGCATTGGATTGATCATTACATCTACCTCGGTGTCATTCGGGCACTTCGTCTTGGGCCGAGTTATCACTGGAGCGGGTGGTGGGGGCATCTTCATTGTCGCTAGTATCATGGCAATCCAGATGACAAGTCCCAAACGAAGAGGATTGTACATGGGTCTTGCCAATACTGCAATGACAGTCGGCGTCTCGCTTGGAGCCGTAATTGCAGGTGCCCTTGAACCTAGAATCGGATGGGTAAGTTGTTCTTGATAGATCTTGCCAAGACCCAGCTGACGTCTGCAGAAACCACTCTTCGGCATCCAGGCACCGTTGAGTCTCATCGCCGGCTTTGGTCTCTTGTTTTCGATTCCAGCAAGCCATACATCCAAGAATATCAAGTATGACCATCTTTCGATTCGCGACAAACTTACCCGTATCGACTATTCCGGATCGGTGTTGTTGACTACCACGATTGTACTCTTCCTTTTCGGTCTGTCAGGTCCGAAAGTTCTTGCCCTACCTCTCATACTATCAGCACTCGCTCTAACAATCTTCGTGCTTAATGAAGCCTACGTAGCCAGCGATCCTGTCATCCCAGTCTCCGTTCTACGGTCTTGTGGGACCTTGTTGACCTGCCTTGCCACGACTGGCTTCATGATGGCTCGTTGGAGTATCCTTTTTTACACTCCAGTGTACGCGATTGCTGTTCGAGGATGGGCGCCCGCAGTTGCCGGATCAATTCTCATACCAACAAATGCGGGATTCGCAACTGGTGGGTTACTTGCGGGCGTCTTCCACATCAAGCGAACCGGAAGCTTCTACCTGCACACCGTCATCGCCATGGCAGTATTTCCCGTCGCCATGACCGTACTCGCACTCATATCAACGCCTTCAAGTCCCTGGGGTCTGTACGTCGTCATGGTCTTTGTGAATGGCCTTGCCACTGGTGCTGCAATGAACTACGCGCTCGTCCACCTCCTTCATCTCACACTACCGGAGATGCATCCGATTGTCATTTCTCTCCTTGCGACCTTTCGTGGCTTCTCCGGTTCGTTCGGTTCGGCGATTGGTGGCGGATACTTTGTTCGTGTGCTACACAAGTCCTTGGACAATGGCTTTGCGAGAGCCGGGTTGAAGAATCGCGACGAACTCACCCGAAGACTACTGGGAAGTCCTGCGTTAGTAGGTCAACTGGAGGGGAAGGACCGGGAAGTCGCCATCGGGGCTTACGCGGATGCACTCAAAGCATTGTTTCTGTGTGCTGTCGGACTGTCAGTCATTGTAGTGTTTGTACAAGCATGCACGGGCTGGAGGGAGCCTGAGAAGACTGAAGAGCAGAGAGCCAACGAGGCCGAAGAAGAAGACGGCGTGCCTGTCGGCGCTTGAGCGACACCCATATGGCGTATGTAGAGCAAGTGCATGTTAGGCTGAATTATATAGACCCTTTACTTTGTCTTCGATAACTCCCATATTTCAATCAAGACGTTGGGTACAGTTCTCGTCCTGCCCTTACCTCGCCCGCCCTTGTTGCGAATACCTGCAATTCAGTCCTTGTCCACATTTGAACCCGATTACCATGCATTTCGACGGCTCTGATATTGTCTGGGTGCAGGAACATTGTGCGAGATGTTTGTGTGCAGGCTCCAGGCCACGCTCTGTTGGCGACTTCTCATTTCTTCTGCAGCTATCCGCCATGCATACACGCCTCCCGCCTTCTCATTCCAGTACCTTCCATACCATATCCGCTTAGCCCCGGCCTCGCGTGGTGTGCTTGCTGTTGCTAGCGCACGGTGCCTCGC
Source organism: Pyrenophora tritici-repentis (assembly GCF_003171515.1). Lineage (NCBI taxonomy): Eukaryota > Fungi > Ascomycota > Dothideomycetes > Pleosporales > Pleosporaceae > Pyrenophora > Pyrenophora tritici-repentis. The sequence continues at coordinate 1,395,934 of NC_089395.1, forward strand.
GCCTGCCCATATATCTCTCACCTCTAATCAGCACCACCGCTTCTCCACCTCACCTCACCTCACTTCAACAACGAGGTCAGCCAACAGCAGCTGTACCAGCAACTGCCTACGACGGCCTCAAAAGCCTTAACACGTAAGTCTTCTTCATCTCTACACTTATACTCCCTTCTGCTATCCTGAGCAGCTGCTAGCAAAATTGCATGAGCACACAAGCGATTGTGAGTGCCAGCAAACTGCTCAGCGGCTGATACACAGACTCGACTGGCAAACTCAGGCTTAACGGCAATCTGTTTGCTTGGCTTCACTCTCACCTCGCCGTGGAAAACAGCTAACCTTGTACGAGCCCAGACTCCTCCCGTTCATCTTCACTCTTCATCATGGCCCGTGGTGCGTCTGTTATCCAGTCGACCTTGGTCTCCAACCCGTACCCCCCGCCGAAGCAGCAGCTTCCTCGCTATACGATCTGCGAGCTATGTGATCGGCAAATCCTCACAAAGGACTTTCATGGTCACAAGTCGTCAAAGAAGCATCGCGCTGCTGAAGAAGAAGAGCGCCAGGAAGCTGAGAAGGCCAAGAACCCCACTGGCTTTGGCGGCGATGCTGGCCTCGAGAGCAGCACTGAGTTTGGTGGCAACGCCGGATTTGGCTCCAGTAACGCCTTCACGACTGCTACCAACGGATCCTCGTTCAAGAACAACGGTGGCGGCGGCGACGACCGTGCTTGTTTCGGCTGTGGTTTGACTGGACATCAAAAGCGCGACTGCCCTCAGGGATCTGGAGGACAAGCATGCTTCAACTGTGGTGAGCTTGGTCATCGCAAGTCAGACTGCACTGCACCTCGCAAGCTCATGGGCGGCAGTGACCGTGTTTGCTTCAACTGCAATCTCCCCGGGTATGTTTTCTCTCAATTTGACTTCATGCATCTACTAACTTATTCAGCCATAACAAGTCTGACTGTACCGAGGCTCCTACTGGCGGTGGCGGTGGAGGTCGCGCTTGTCACAACTGCGGTGAAGAAGGCCATATCTCCCGTGAGTGCGACAAGCCCCGCGTCATGAAGTGCCGTAATTGCGATGCAGAGGGTCACCATTCCCGAGAGTGTGACAAGCCCCGCGACTGGAGCAGAGTCAAGTGTCGCAACTGCGACGAATTTGGCCACGGTGAGAAGCGTTGCCCTCTGCCTCCTGCCGAACCTACTGCCGGTGACTGGGGCAACGCTGGTGGTAACGCCGCTGCTGCATCCACTAGCAACTGGGCGGATGACAACGCTGCTGCATGGTAAGCTGCTCCAGTGGTTTCGTGCTTGCAGGGGGATATTCTATCATCGCCCAGCATACGAGACTTCTTTGACCGCTTTTTAATGGTATGAGTCTCAATTTGAGGCAATAAGAGCAAAAAGATTACGGTTAAGATTCGGAGGCAGTCTACGGACTTGCACCCAATCGGAGCATAGCAAGGTCATGTACAGCTAGGTACTCGTCACTTGGGGCGAATTATTCAGAAATGAAAACGAGTAAAAATGTGTTATGTCGCGTATGCATGAAATTCTGTGAGACGTGCAATCCTGGATCTGTAGGTCTTGATTGAGAATTGAAGACTTTCGCAGGGAACAGGACCCATGTAGCTCTCACAATCCTGAACTAACAGTTTTGGACCTACATCGAATACGTCAGTGACTCAGACACCCTCCAAGAGAAGCTATCTTCTATCCGAAACTAGCCTATACCTGTAAGATTTTACAGCCACATCCTAGATACGACTACAAAGACTTAATAAAACATCATCCGTACCAAAATCAGTATATTCCTTATCCCCTATCTTCTCTATTCGTCTACCAGCATTCCTGTTCCCATACCCTCCCACTCAACCAGCCATCACATCCCTATCCCATCCCACTCAACCCACCCCTCCCTACCCCCCATCTCCACCCCCCTCCGACCAACCATCTCCCCCACCCACCCCAAAACACAGCACTACTCCCACCAATCCTCTCCTTCAACTCATCCACAAGGTCATGAAACCGCCCATCCTGATACGTCCCCTTCCACTGCACCGGAACCTGTACATCGAAGCCAAGTACGACATCTGAACCTAAGGGACGGGGGTACGCCGACAAAGAAGACGCCGTATCGACAATGGGTCCGAAGAGCGAAACAAGCGTTTCCGCGAGTGTATCCGGGGTATGCTTAGTATCGAACAGATTCGGGAATCCGTCATCGTCGTCGTCGTTCGCTGTGGGAGAAGAAGAAGATGAGGAGGAGGCGGTGCCGAAAACATGACCAAAAGGTTCGGAGCCAGCGTCTGGGTCGCCGAAGAGGGCGTTTCCCGCGACGGAGGAGAGGGGCGAGGCTTTTATGCTGAGGAGGATGCGGAGGGTGGGGGATTGGGAGCGGCAGGTTTGGAGGGTGGAGCCGAGGAGTGTGCAGTTGGGGAGGGCTGTGGAGGAGGATAGGGGGGAGGGGATACAGCCGGGGAAGGGAGCGAGGACGGGATAGGAAGGGTCGTTTAGGGAGTAGAAGAGGGAGAGGATGCGGGGGTTTGCGCAGATGCGTAGGAGGGGGGTGAGATCTGTGTGGGGTTTGTGTGTTAGCTTTGACGTGTTTGTGGGGAGAAAGCACAGTATACAAGAGATGACACGAACACATGATGGGGGGCGTATAACATATATTTGCTATCCTAAATCAGACTAGAAAAGTGCAGTGCAGTGCTTTGGGATAAAACAGAGAGACCATCATTACGCATACCTTCGTTCGTGTCATGAGATAACCAGACAAATAATGAGAAAAACAGGGAACACACTCTCTCATCTCTTCTTTCTTGACACATCTCCACACACACACATTCTTCCTTCTCAAACGATACGAAAAACAAGAGACACAAAATCTCTAATAAGACTGACCTTCATACTCCTCCCCCAACCCCACCAAACTCCCATTCAACCCCTCCACCGGCACCGGCAGCACAGGCACCGCAACATCCGTCGGCACCTCCACAATCGTCGTCGTCGTCGTCGTCGTACTCGTACTCGTACTAACCGCCGTTCCCACCACCCCCGTGCCCGTAGGCGCAGCAACAGTACCATTTGCATACGGCGGAATCATAGTCATGGAACCATATCCGCCGTACCCATAATCATCAGCATCTGTATCCGCCGCCGTCCCAGAAGCACTAGCGAACGAAGTAGACGTCGAGGTAGGAAGGGTAAGCGGGAGCGTGACGTTTAATACGGTACCTGGGCTACCTGTTGCGTTTACCACAATAGGCATCACGAGGGTAGTGTTGGGGTAGATTGGGATACCGGTGCCCAAAGGTGCGGCGTCGGTGCTGAGCGGTGTAGGTGCGGAAGTGGAGTTTGTCCATAGAGGGGCTGCGGCGTCTGTGGGGAGGAGGGGGAGGCCAGTTCCGCTTCCTGTTCCGGTGACGAGGATGATGGAGGTGTATTCGGAGGTTAGGGTTACGGTGGTGTTTGTGGTGGCATTTACTGCGATTGGGATGGCGGTTTCGAGCGCGTTGGTGCTGAAGTAGCCGGTTATGGTTGCGGCGGTGGCGGAGGGGCCGGTGAGGGAGAGAGAGGTGTTTGCGGGATAGGGGGGGTAGTATGGGGACGGGGGAGGAGGCGGTGGAGAAGATGGGCTCGGGGGAGAGAGATGTTAATTGCGGTTGTCATTGAGCCGACGGGGAGGATGGAGTAGATATCGTTGGTTGGGCTGGGGGTTGTCTCTGGGTTCGAAGAAGTTACTGGGGTGCTGACGTCTGCTGTGCTGCTGCTGCTTGATGGAGGACCAGGCGGGGTGACGATGGAAGAAGAGGGGGTAACAGAGACGGTAACGGTAACGGTAGTTGCGGCATCACTACTATCAGGGTCGAAGCCGAAGAGACGAGCGAAGAAGTCCTTGACTAATTGCAATCCGGTACGCGATCGGAGACCGTCTTCCATCTCGTCAAAGTAGTTCTCCTGGGGCTCAGCAGCTACTGCCAGAGCTGCTTCAATGTCCGATGGAGATGGGAGTTCGTTTGTTGACGCATCTGGGGCGGGAAGTGCTATCGCATTGGCGATGCTGGCGGCTAGCAGTGCCGTGGTAAGCAAGCGAAGGGCAGCGCGGAGCTGGAGTGAAACATGACTGCTGCTCCTGACGCGAGAACTGTATGAACGAGTGACTGGGTAAGCGTGTTGACGATATACCATCATATTCGCATAGTGTTGGTATATATGCCCTGCCAAGCAAGGGAGATGGTCGACAACCGCAAGGCGGCCGGCCAGGGAGGAATGGGAAACTGGCAAAACGACCTAGCACCACCAACCCGACTCGCTGGGTAATTAATTTGTATGAAAGGTGGACGGACATAAGAATATTGGGGACAGAAAATTGGAGGGGGCAAGGGCTGTGTAACGATGGACGCGCTACTTTCGCGTTCCTAGCTCGTCATGTCCACCATCGCGACGAACATTCCACGTTTACAATTCGTGACCTCCCACATGCCATGGGAAGCTCACCCACGCATGAAAAAGCGAGGCTTGATTATGCTTTTACCGACCGTAAGCGCAGGGCAAAGATAACATGGTTACTTCGTATGATAATACTAGGGACTTGGCGCAGTGAATGTGATCACAGAAACATGCTCCCTTTTCACAATTCTAGCTCTTCTTGGTCGGCCTTGCTTCGGGTCGATATCAATTCTATGTCGCTCCAATTAAGGCCGTAACTTCTCCTGGCAGCGAATCCGGCAATTTGCTTATTCTGAAGCTTCTTTCTTCTCCCTTTGCTAGGCGTCGGCGTAACCGTGATGGAGGGAACAGATATTGATACTGAGAGATCCTTCGATATTGGTGTAGTTGATACTGATAAGAGGGGGACAGGTGTGGGCTTTGGGTCTTCAGTAACCATTTCGTCATTAGGGACGTGCTCAGGCTCTAGAACCGTCACCGTCGGAGGCAAAGTGGTCGAGACCTGTCTTCCTGAACTGGCAGTCATGTCCACGGCACTAGTGATCACGTTTGGTGTAACTGGTCCCTCACATTCGAGACTCTTGATGGAGGTAGACATTCCTGTCACGAATGGACTCGTTATCTCGTCCTCAGTAGTCTGTGTGTCCACTTGGCTGTCATCTCTGCTTCGTTTCCTACTTTCGCGAGCTATCCTGGTCTTGTGAAGTTCTACCATCTCGGCATCGTGGCGGAAGAGCTGGACATGGCAAAGGTCGCCGAACAGGCTCTCCATACTGACTTCCGGTGTCCATGTCTTCTCATCGACAGTGTATGGAAGGATGTATATGGGGCGGAAAACCTTGATGAGCTCACGTAATTTTGAATACGAAGAATGCCGACTATACGGGAACCGAATCGTCCTGTTTGGATAGCGCTCCGGTATTGAGTTTGAAGCGTGTCCTGATAGTACTGAAACGAGGCTCTGCAGCGTCAAGTCGTCTTGAGTGTCTTCGCTTTGTTTCTGTAAGTGAACGTCCAGATCTAACTTGCCATTTTCACCGAGGGCTTGCTGGAGTAATGCGAGAACCTCGCCAAGCGTGTTCTCATCGCTAATAGATGCAGCGCAAAGCTCCATCAGTTTGCCTACTTCGGCTGTCCCACCTGTCTCAAGTTCTTCTTTCTGATCCAAATCGCCCTTGCCACCTCCTGCACCAATTTCGGCAATCTCAGACCCATCGGCACGGGTGATTATCGGGATGATGTGCACGACTTTGTTGTCTTTTTCTTTGTCCATAACGTCACATCCCATCCTGCGCTCGCAGCTGTGTATGCGAACATTCTCCTTGGATGTCAAGCAGCCTGGCTGTATGCGGTTTCCATTTCGAAGACCACACAAAGCAGGTTCTTCGCGGATTTCAAGGCCAGACTCCCGAAGTGACTTGTTGGACATCGGGACGTCTAGCCCAGCTTCTCGGAGACCTCGCTTGTCCAACGTGGACAAAGAGCCGTATATGCGTGCTCGGTAGTCGTCCAAGTGGATCCGTGACCCCAAGTAAGTAGATAGTGCTACCCAAATATTCTCATACCCAAACGTCCAGGAGTGAAAGTAGAAGATGGTGTCGTCGGGATACTCATCCACTTTACTGAGTAACTCGCGGATGCCTTCTGCTTTGCTCGGAAACTCGCGGTATGGCATCTTCTTGGTAGCAAAAGTCGTATCCAGATACACACAGTCCAGTCGAAGATTTCCTAGTGTGTATGGTAGTAGCACTGGGTTCTGAACCAATGAGTTCACCCACCACGTCTCTGCTCGAATATCGCCAGTGTATAGCACTATTTCGCCTTTACCCTCGATGAGAAACATGACAGCACCAACACAATGATTAGCATCGATGAGAGTGACTCTGATGGTGTTGCCGGGCGCTAATTCTATCTCTGTTGGCGTATCCAAAGGAAGTGCCTTGGCCAACTTGCGCATACTCCGGTCATAGGTGACATTCCGACTCTCTAGAATGCCTTTGGTAAAGTTCATGCTATAGTGAAATTTTTCTAGCCGTAGGAGTATTTCTTTAGTTGCAGCAGAGTAGCATACAAATGGTGCGCGCAACGACTCAAGACCAGCCAAATGATCGGAATGAACGTGGCTCAAGAAGCACGTAAGAGGCGGTTTGTACTCTGGCTGTTGTCGAAAGTAGTCAATCCTGATCCGGGGGAATTCTGCAGGAAGCCGTTAGTGCGCTGACATCAATGAATTATGCGGCAGCCGACAGGCCGGCGGGAAACGGGTAGAAGTGTACTTACCAGCAACAATGCCTCGAAAAGTAGACATGGAGGGTAGGATGCACGACGAGTCAAGTGCAACATTTCCAAAACCCCAACATTGAGACTTCAGGGTAAGTAGCAGGAGTGAATCAGGTAAATGGCCGCAAACACAATGAAAGAACGACGCGTCGAGATTATCGCCATCGCAAGATCATTGCAAAAACTCCTCGTATTTTCTCATCTGAATGCAACGCCAGACCATGCATATGCCACTCTTTCTATACACACAAGACATTCATACAAAGCTTACTAATACAGGTCCTTCGTTTTCCCCTTCCACAATATTCACCAACCACACCCGCTCGCTAAGAATGCAATAGTGATGATCCGCCCAACTACAAAATTACTACTAGTACTTCTTCTTCCGATGCCTTACATGAGGATCCTGACCTTTGCGGTTCCTCTTCTGCCGGTCGGTTGGTGGTCGATAAGGCTCTTTGCCATATTCCTCACGATACAGACTAAGCATGTACTCGTCGACATGTCTCCTCTCCTTCTCATTGCCGTCCATGTCAAGATCTTCGTTTTCTTTCGCGGCGGCTGCGGCTTCGGAGGCGGCTCTGGTAGCATTCAGACTCTCGTTGAAGTCGACTTCATCTACTTGAATCTCGTCGACGATCTCCTTTTGTGCAATGGAAGCGGCGGTGCGATCTTCCGTGTCTTCTACACTGCCCATTACGCGAGCATCGCCGAGAAGACCAATCTTCTCACCAAGAACGCGTTCCATTGCTGCACCTGCTTCGTCGGTTGTGTCAATACCCATGTTCTCGTCGAGTGCATCGCGCCAGGTGACCCTGTTGAACGTATCGGTAGTAAAGTCACCCCTTTGAATGATGACGTCGTCCAGAAGACGCTTCTGGTTCGACTTTCGGAGAATGTTGGCCTCAATGGTGTATTCGCTGACGAACTTGTAGATGTGCACATCGCGCGTTTGACCAATTCGATGGGCACGGTCTTGACATTGCTTGTCCATTGCTGGATTCCAGTCAAGATCGTAAAAGATGACGCTGTCAGCACCCGTAAGGTTGATACCAAGACCACCGGATCGAGAAGAGAGAATGAAGCACAGGATGCGTGGATCGGTGTTGAAACGATCGGTAAGGATCTGACGTTGTTCGATCTTGGTAGACCCATCGAGACGCAGATACCGATACCCGTGGATGTTGAGGAACTGCTCAAGAATGTCAAGAACCTTTGTCATCTGTGTGAAGATGAGAGCACGGTGACCACCAGCTTGTAGATCCCGCAGAAGCGTGGCAAGCCGTTGTAGTTTACCGCAGTCGTACTGGAGAAGACGCTTATCGGGGAAGGCGATAGATTGACGGATGCGTGAAGCATGGAAGGGGTCTGGTTGATGTACTAGTTCTGACGTCCTGATCAGATCGACACCACGTTTGGACAACGTTAGTGGAGCCAGCTCCTCAGCCGCAACAGCAGGCGTAACGCATGTAAAGCGAGTGATGAGAGGCTCGAAAGCTTCAGCACGCTGTTCCAGTGTCGGGATCATGTCGTAGAAGTGTGTGATTTGTTGATCATGCCATTGTGAGATGACACCATCAGATCGTGGAGACCTAAATCCAAGAACACCGCGACGGCGCTTGACAATATCGTATTGAACGGCCTCTTCTTGTTTTGGTAGCATCTGCGCTTGACCAAAGCCATGGTAGGTTGGATATGGGGTATGATGCGGTCGGTATGGCACGGGCTTGGGTATCTTCTTTCCTTCCGTGATACCTCCAAAGGTGTAGTCGTGCCAGTCGACGGTGAGTGCGTCTATGATATCCTTGCCATAGATAGGCATAAACTGGGTACGAGCGCGAGTGAGGTTGAGACACGTTTGTAGGTGATCTTGGACGGCCACTTCCTCCCTCTTCCTCATAGCTGCCATGGTCGACTGTAACGACGTGCCGGGTTCAACTAGATCTTTGAGACGCCGTGATTTGCACTCAACCAGGAGGTCTTCCAAGGGCCGTGTGGCACGGATCTTATATGTACGTCTTGCATGGCCTAGCTGAGCTTGTTCGCGTCGTGCGAACACTAGATTTAGAGCGTCCAGGTTTACCAGCTTGTCTTCCATACCCTCTTGCAGGCGCTTTCTAATGAGAAGGTCTTTAATCTCGTACTCTGCAGGCACCGACTTGGGCATAGCCATCGACGTCACGATCGCTCGCGTCTCGAACAGGTCGGGGTGATTACAGACTTTTCGTAATGACATTAAACAGTTAATAATCGACATGTAATTGCCGGAGGACAAGATCTCCTTTGTCGAGGCACGACCCATGAAGCCGTCGTAGAGCTGTCGCTGCCGCTTGGAAAGCTTGCAGTAGACGACATGTTCATATTTGCCGGGCATTTGCTTCTCGACCTCTGACTTTAGTCGTCGGAGCAGGTATGGGCGGAGCACTTCATGCAGTCGCTTGACAATTTTCTGAGCTTCTGCATCGAGTTGTTGGCGACCTTGGTCAAGAATCTGTGATGTGGGATTCTTCAACGCTAGGGTGAACTCGTCCAGGCCAGCAATGCGGCCTTCTCCAGCAAAGCCAGCTGGCATGAGGAAGTAAAGCAGGGACCAGAGTTCGTCAATGTTGTTTTGCAACGGTGTGCCGGTCAACAACAGTCGTCGTTCTGTCCGGAGGTTAAGCATGGTCTGCCACCGTTGAGACTTGAAGTTTTTGATGTTGTGAGCTTCGTCCAACACGAGATACCGCCAAGGGCGCATCTTGAATGCTGCTGCATCTTGCAGAATGAGCTGATACGAGGTGATGACGACGTTGTACATGTCCTTGCCAGTGTTGCGCCAACCCAAGCGTTTCCGTTTTCGCTCGTTGATATCACCATAGTATGTCAAAATCTTGAAACCAGGCAAGAACTTCTTGAACTCCATCTCCCAGTTGAGCATGACACTGGTGGGCACCACAACCAAATGTGGTCCCCATATCTCATGGCGTACAGCCAGATGGGCCAAGAGCGATATAGTTTGTATCGTTTTACCGAGACCCATTTCGTCTGCCAAGATACCGTTGGTGTCAGATTCGTAGAGGTTCGCAAGCCAGTCCAAACCGTCGTGTTGGTACTCCCGAAGCGTACCACGCAGCAGAAATGGTACCTCGGTCCGTGGTGGAGAAGAATGGCGAGATCGGGGTGCGTTCTTGGGCTGTTCTGCAACTTCAGCTGAAGGCTCAGCAACCTCGACTGATGGGGCAGGCTCCGTGGTGTCTCCATTGACGTGCGCTTCTTGATCCTCAGCAACCGAATCATGACCATTGATGTGGGGCTTTTCCTCATCAACGTCCATTGGCGATGGAGACCGACCGTTCGTCTGTTCTGCCGATTTGTCCGGTTCTTCATCTTCGACAGCTGTCTTGGCAGCTTCCTTGAGCTTCTTGATGTCCTTGGGGGCCAGGAAGCCCATCATGCCCATATCTTCCTCCCCGCTTTCGTCATCATCTTCTTCAGATTCATCTGCCTCCTGCTCATTGCCATCAGTCTCGGACCCCTCATTGCTCGACCAAGCTTCGCTGCCCGACTCTGAGCCCTTGTCTTCGTCGTCAGAGTCCAGTAAAGCCTCATCAACCTGATCAAGCTCCACTGTAGCAGGATCAATATAACCAGGTTTGTTCTCATCCTCATTTTCATCGTCATCGTGGAAGCCGTTCGTATGGACTAATGGATTCTCAGGCAACTCATCGGGAGCGACAAGATCGAGTTCGGGGTCGGGCGTCGGCGCGGGAGTGCCTTCTTCATCTTCCGCATTCTCCTCATCAGAGTCTGGCTCGGCTTCTGAGCTGCTCTCCGGGAGATCAGGCAGTTCCCCATATTTTTCGCGTAATTGTTCGGCCGTTAGATTAGCATCGTCGTCCTCTTCATTCTCTTGTTCGCTATCTGAGCTTGAAGACATGACGTCGTCGTCGTGAGGTAGTTCCAAGTTGTTCGATGCCCCGCTTTGAGATTCTTCATCAAAGTCCCGGTCTTCGCTGATCAAGGAGGATGCTCCATCGCCCACATTGCGGCCACCCAGAATCTCTTGCGCCTGGTTAAACATGTCGTCCATGGCCTTGTGTCCCAGCTGCAACTGCTCCTCTTCCCACTTTGCCACACGCTCCTTGTCAATCTCGACCTTGACCAGACCCCACGCATCCTTGACGTCTTTCACAAGCTGCTTGTACCTTGTCACCTGTCGCTCAGCTTCTTCTTGCTCAATCTCATCCTGGCTCTTGCGCTTGAACTTGTTCTTCCAGAAATCGTATGCCTCCCTGGCCAGAATCTTGGCCGTCCGACGATGAAAAGCCTTTTCTTCCTTGAGCAGCTTGTTGAAGTGCACAGTGTGCGCGACTACATGATCCCAATGACCGTACTGTGGCGGAGGTTCTGGAGCGGCCTCGGGCGCATAGATGCTGCATCGTGTTTGACTCAACACACCATGCTCGGCGGCTTCAACAATCTGCAACCGACGCTCAGCCTCCTCTTCAGCCTTTTCCTCTGTTATCCGCAATGCCTCCTCGCCATCCAGTGGATCGTCTTGTCCCAACCACTCTTCCAGCGATGCGTACTGTGACTTGGGCGGGGCATGGTGGGGATGGCGATTGGGGGGATCGGGCTTACGTAGCCGCAAGCGGAGGCGCGGTGCTGGCATGGATGGGTTGGAGTCGTCGGGGGATCCGTACAGACTGGCGTAAGGATCATGCTCGTTCGATTCGGGCTCAGCGTCTATATCATCAGTCAATGTCTGGGCACCCCGCCTAGGTCGCCCACACCGCTTGCGCGAAGCCTCGGGCGACCCATTTGGCAATGCTGGCGATACAAGAGGGGAGGTTGTCGCAGCTGCAGGACCCTTTCTCTGGCGTTCCGACTTGCGCGCAGGCGTAACCAGGGATTGCGTGGACGCCTTCTTGATTAGGGTCGATTGTGCCTTCGCTTTCGGGATAGACGAGGGCCCTGAGCCATTGCGCGCCTCACGCTTGATGCCGGTCTTTGGTGTGCCATTCGTCTGCGTTGTCTTGCTTGGTCGCGGGGTCCGCTTTACAGGCTCTGGTGTCGGTGGTGCTGTCACCTTGTTCACTCGCGACGACTTTCGCATACCATTTTCGAATACCGTCGTCGGTCCATCTGCCACAAACGACTTCCAGGGCGGCGACACAGCCCGCGATGCCGAGCGACGCGGTGTGTTGTCTTCAACTTTCCGCCGCTTAGCGGGCCTCTCGATGACGCCACCATCATGTCCAATTACAGGCGCTGAATCATCTTCCTCGTTGATTTCAGATGCACCGTCTCGCTGGAAACCGTCTCCATTGCTTGCAGTGTCGGCTGCAGTGGGTATGTCGGTCGAGTCGCGTTGTGGGATGGAGTTGATGTCGCGATCCGCGGCGGTAACTTCTTCCATTCAGGAAGGGCGAAGAGGCGGCCTGGGAAGCCTGGAGACCACCCGGCGCGCGGCCAAATCGACATATATCAGCTCAAATCCGGTGTCGCAAGGAAGCCTGACGCGTGGTGAAGACGGTGGTGTTGTCGAAATTTGATTTGGGCAGCGCGTTGGCTTGATGCACTGTGATGTCGAGTGATGAGATAAAAAGAGAGCCGTCGATAATGTTTGGTAAAGGATCACGCTAAATACCGGCACGGGCGCGCATCATCCCTTTGACGCGAACAAGTGCAACTGCAAGTGCAAAGATGAGAAATTCAGTATTGGCTGAAAATATGAATGTGGCTGTCCAGGATCCCCGCCAGATGCTTAGGCCAGGCGTCAAGCTAATCCGTCGCGTATGTACACGGCTTTGGTGTGACATCCAATGTGGTAGTAGTATACGCCGTGCTGCAGAAGACCCACTTCTCCGCCAAGCCATACTGGGGTGCCGCAACTGAGCTCATCACGAACGACACACGATACCGCAATTCCACAAATCCCCGCATCCAAGCCGCCACGTACGAAGACTCCCTATCTGTATATCCTAGAGATACTCACAGCGCCGTAGCATGCTCTCCAGGCGCATTGTAGCGGCACGCCCGCTGGCTCGCACCATTGTCCCAGCCCGCCCACGCCCGCAATTCACCCAGATCCGCACAGCCCTCACAGCCGCTGAGAAGCAGGAGCTCGCAGACCCGAACCAGGTGCGCTGCCAATTTTGAAGGAAGGAGCGATGCAATGCTGATAGTCGCAGAATGGCGGCTACATCAACCCTCCCCCAGAGAAGCGCGGAAACCGCGACCCGTACGGCGATTGGTGGGACAAGCAGGAGCGTCGAAACTACGGCGAGCCCTGCCACGAAGATAACGATATCCTCGGAGTCCTCTCGCTGCATGACTACAACCACTTCACCCCTGGATGGGGTGCCGTTCTGTTGGGCATCTCCGTTGCGACTGTCTTTGGACTCTGCGCAGCAGTAAGCACCGTTTACCCCGACAAGATCAGTGTGCCAAAGACCTACCCAGGTGGCCTTGATGTTGAGCTGGGAGGCAAGGGCGCTGTACCAGTAAGTCAGATGATATGTATAACTGACATGTTGCTAACAATCAACAGGCTAGGAAGTCAGGTGAGACTTGGTAGATGTATATAAATGAAGTAAGACGTACATACTACCGGAATTACAATTCTCTTTTTCAATCATCAATTTCAGTGTCTACTTTTCTTAATCGTCGTTCTCAATATACTGTGACATCATAAGCTATCGAGCGAATTTCAGGAGGAGCAAAAGACGAGTTTTGTCACGTGCCTGTGATTGCCCAAGCAGCAGTACCCATTTAAAGTATGCAAATGCATATAGCTGCCAATATTTTGACAGCGGTATATACGGTTCTTATTCCAGCCTATGCAATGCACATCAACGGATTCTGCGTGGCGCAGTTTCACTCAGTGTTTACCTGTTAGTCACCACTACACACGGAGCACCCACCGTTCGCGCTAGTCGTCCCTCCCTCTCTTAAGTTCTACACCTGTTGAACTCTTCCAGTCTTCTGCACCCCACGCAACTTTCAACTGCTAGCTCTTAACTTTCAGGTTTGCGGCTATACATGATCAACATGGGTTCCAGCACGATCTACGTCGAGCCTATGCTTTGCCGCTGGCCTCCAACAAAACCCCTACCTACCGCGTACGGCGAACCAGTTGCCATAATTTCATTGGACAAGGTCAAAGGCAAGAAGATGGTCCTCCGCATCTACCGTGGGGTCCTGAGCCATTACGCCCCGGTTTTCGGTAAGCTCGTGGAACCCGAAGGCGTGTCGGAAGATACCATCTACCTCAAAGATGTATCTTCCGATACATTCAGCATCTTCATCGACTGGGTTAATACTAGTAACATCTACATTCCCAGCCTTGCGCTAGACGACACATGGCAATCTTTCATAGATGCTCACGAGTTCGCCAAGGTCTACGGTATCCAGGATTTTGAGAACCGCGTACTCGACGCATTCTACTCTACCCTGAGCAAGGCACCATACATCAGCTTTCATGCCATGACAATCGTTTACAACGGGACCGACGGCACTTCATAACTGCGGAAGCTGCTCGCTAGCTACGTCTTCAACCTCCACTATCACGGCCGTGCAATCTTCCAAGATCAAGACAAAATTCCCGGGGGCCTTATGTCGGACCTGTTCGACTTGTCGTCTCTGCAACAACAAGCAATGGGATATCTTGAATGGGCGTCCGAGGCCGAGCTCGAGGCCGAGGTTGAGACAAACATGCAGACTACCAAGGACACCTTCTGTGATATGTGTCACAACCACGGTGGTCGTTAGTCTGACGCACATGACCCTACGGCTCCTCTCAGGTAAGTGATAACTCCCGATTGTTGTCGACAACAGCTTACAAGATAACAGGGTCATATAGACTGAGTGACTCGACAAGAGCATCAGTACCCACAACGTCACTGTAGTGATAGGGATACGGCATCGACAGGTACTTCAGGCCATTGAATGCAGACGTGGACACTCCTTTTAGCGACCCCAGACGGTATACAAAGAGTATGGATGGCAGGAAGTAGATGACATTGAGGACTCCAGATAACTACAGGGAGTGATCAAGGAAGAGACGGTTATGTACTATCTAACCGAATATATCCTGGCTACTATACGATATATCTGAATTTGCTGCATGGTTTGAAGCTGGTGAACAGGGATTTCAATTTTCATCTCAAGGGACGGAACACATGAGGGTAGAATTACTGTAAGCTATCAAGTTCAATTTGTAGGGTTTCTATGTTAAGCACATGTTACATTTGTATGACTATCTTTATCGTGTTTAAGACATGAGGTAGTGAAGCAAGGTTGAATCAAGCAACTCAATCTTTCAGCTTCAAAGCCAATCAGACAACCTAGAAGTACACTCACCCTAGAGCTAATTGATCAAGTAATTCATTAATTCGATTCTAATCGTGAAGCCACAATCTAAAAGTATAGACCCATCCCCTCATTTTCAATGACCCCTCTAGTACCGCTCTCTCGGCGGCAAGGGCTTTAGCAAATCCCTCATCCTCGCATCAGACTCCTCCTGGAATAGCCTCTTCATTTCCCTAACCCCCTCATCATCCTCTTTGTCTTCTACTTCGTCAGACAAACTCCACTCGTCCTCCTCGCTCTTTCCCCTCCCCCCACCTCTTCCATACCCACCTCGTCCTCCAACCATTCCACTCCCAGGCCTCGGTCCATTACGCCACCCCTTTCCTCTCCTCATACTTGCCCTTCCTAAAAACCTTTGCCAAACCCTCGGATTAGGACTATGCCTCCTTCCACTCCTACCATCATCCGTATCCGTATCCGAATCCCTGTCGTGATGATCATGGTACTGGGCACAAACTCGTTCCGCCTTATCCGCCAACCATCCCTGCTTCCCCAGTCTGCCTCCCTCTTGAAAAGGTACGCCTTCCACCTCGGCCGCCAATCCCAAACAATCTGCCAGAAATTCCTTGGGGACAATGTCTAGCCTGGTTTGCATTTCTGAGGCGCTGCCGATCGCGAGGATGGTGCAGATGAGAAGATCGCGGAGGGGGGAGGGGTGCGATGTAGCGTCGTATGCGGGGCGGTTGAATGCGTACATGGTGTGGAGGGGGGTTATGGACGTGGTGGTGATGATGGTGGAGAGAATGGCGTTATGAAGGGGGAGGATGACATGGTCTTTGGCGAAGGTGAATAGCGGAATGAGCATGTGGATGGCGGGGGTTTGTGTGCCTTCGTCGATATACGTGTTGGTGTGTGGGTCGTCCGTGTCGCTGTTTCTCTCTTCGTATACGTCATCATTCATGTCTTTATCTATGTCTTCGCTTCTGCCTTCATCCGTGTCGTCCTTCGTATCATGGTCGTCGGAGGGGATGACAATCGTGCCAGTCTTCAGAAACGCAACAAAAACCGAGAACACTGCTGGCTTTTCATCTGGTAATGCCATTTCCTTGTTTGGGTTCTTCTGGTTCTTTTTAAGCCTATGCCATTGTTAATATCACATCCTTTGCCCCTTTTCCATCTTCAGATCAAGCCCTGACACAAAAAAAGCTAAAACAAGACAGTTACATACCAATCGCGGAAGCATCCAGGACAAGCCCGCACGAGCGCCGCTTCCACTTCAAACTCCTTACATTCACTACCATGGCCAACTTTGAAAATCACGTCTTTGCTGTTGGTGGTGAACACTGGGGGGACGTATGGCGCACAGCATGGCACTGTAATGGGTGGCATTTCTTCGATATGCGGGTGGTAGTGGGTGGGTGAGTGCTGGTATAGAGGGGTTTGTGGTGTAGGCGGCGAGAAGTTCAAGCTATATACCCAAGCGGCTTAAGCTGCAGAGTGCACGTGCAAACAAGTGAAAATGAAAGTGAAAGTGAAGAAGCACACGCACTTCACCCCAAGCATGTATCCAGCAACCGCAGTTAAAACATTCTATACAACACATTATAACCAGCACCTAGATATCATAAAGTACCTGAAAGTGTGTGTAAGCAACACCTAACAAGCGTGTCTAGCGACTACAGTAGCCGTTGTACACTAGTATGTGAAGTATTCCATGACACTCAGGTGCCTGCCGGTGAGATGTAAATATCGCGCATCCCAAGTCTTGCTGGAAGGAAGATCTTATATCTCGCGGTATTGTGCACGTGGTGCAGTGTAGCAAGCGCATGTGCGCACTTGGGGGGAGCAGGGTTACGTCATGGGATATACAGAGTTTGTGATGAGATGGTCACTGTGACTAGAAAGGAAAATCATGTGCTAGATTAGGGATTGGAAGAGCCATGTATGTAAGGACTACGCTTGGGGTGGGTTAGTTCACGAGGTGCATGTGATTTGTAAACTAGATTTGAACTTGAAGTTGAGTTCGATCGGTAGTATCTCTCTACGGATTTGAACAAGTAGTTACAGTCCTCCAAGGGTGTGAACTCTCTACGGCTTTGAACAAGACACGTAGTTCCGGTCCTCCACCAGTATGGAATCCATCCCAAATGTAGTATCCATTTCTCCCTGGAGCAAAGCCAGTGCATTGATGCTGTGTTCGGATGCTTCCACGCCGTTATCCGTCGCTCTTAGCCGTGAAAATCGGAACAGCGAGGTGATGCGCTGCCTTAATCCTCATCGGTTTTGATTGACTCCAAGTCATGATCGTGAAAATTCTCGCAGAGGTGATCTTTGGCGTTCTGAATATGATCAAGGCGCTGGCCCTTTGTTAGGCGCTTCAGATAGCCGACTCCTTGTTTATGCTCGTACGACATGTTGATAGTTTCCCACAGAATATCCCTGTCAATTTTTTTGCGACGAGATGTTGACATAGCAGTATCGCCATTCTCAAAGACCCATTCAGCTGACATCCGTCGCACCTCACTATCTTCTTCTGTGAGTTTGTAGATGGCCACGATGGTAGACGGAATCATCACGCCCAGCTCAACAAGATGGAGGTAGAAGGCATCTAAAAGAGCATTACCAAATTCGTTAATATCATACTCGTTCGAAAACTCGTAAGCCGTAGCCAGAGACTCCAATACCATGTGCGCGGCGAAGGTTGAGATGGCAAGCTCTCCTGTGTTCAGCCAGTAGAAGAAGAGTTCGAAAATATCCACGGCAGAGCAAAAAGGGGTTTTGTATTTATGGAGGTTCATAGAGCCTGTATCTCCTTTCCACTCATCTTCCAAACGTTTGCTGAACCAGATAGAAGAATGTTTCAAGACCTCACGGTAAACATGGAAGACCTTGTCTTCGAAGTCGTCACAGTCGTTCTCGACAGTCAATGCGAAGATTCTGTCGTAGGTGCTAGGCGGGAGCTTAGAGGGCCGGTGGCTGCAAGGTATGCGTTCGGCAGCGGCGACTGGCTGGGCGCCCATTTCGATCCAGTGTGCCCTGAGGCTGCGTGTCGCGCGCTGAGCGCTGAGAGATGTGCTGTACAAAGTGCCGAGTCGACAATTGTGCGGCCCCGGTGAAGTTGAAAAGAGTAGCGAAGCTAACAACAGAAGAGGGGTCAACAGATCCAAAGTAGCCAAAAGGCAACGAATAGACTAGCGCGATTAGTCCCATACATTGCTCCGTGCGTAGGACCTCTACGGTTGCCTGGCAGAGCAAACGGATGCTCAAGCTGTCTCAATCGGGACGATCTAGTGGAGAGGCACCTGGAAGCTGCACTGCCGGAAATTTGCCACTGTACATGTCAGCCTACACTTGCGCGAACGGTCGGCGCTTGATCAAGTACTGATACACGAGAGATATGATTTTTCAATTGATGGTGAGTGAGCGAGAGACAGAACGAAGAGAGCAAAAGCAAGTAAACTGAATCACACACCGTCAACACCCACAAAACGCCCCGACAGAAACACCAACCCTTGCATTAAAACATCATACATATTCATCTATCTACCTACAACCTTACCCCATCCATCCCCCATTCCCCATACCCCCATCCATACGCCTCACCCCCCACCTCATCACCACATACCCCATCATCACCAGAAAAATATAAAAACGCAATAGTAAGACATACGACACCATCCATCTCACAACCCCCCACCAAAAAAACGCCGAGACAGAACAACAGAAAAAAAACTCGCCTGCTCCCCA
Source organism: Pyrenophora tritici-repentis (assembly GCF_003171515.1). Lineage (NCBI taxonomy): Eukaryota > Fungi > Ascomycota > Dothideomycetes > Pleosporales > Pleosporaceae > Pyrenophora > Pyrenophora tritici-repentis. The sequence goes on from NC_089395.1 coordinate 1,414,703, forward strand.
GCTAAAGACGCCTGATCAGCCAGTTATAATGATGCAGAGGTATCAGACGAAGACGAAGAGGAAGATATTTAAAAAACGCCAAAGTAGAGTGTGTTGAAGAAGAGAAAGAAGAACATCTGCGAAGTAAAAAAAGAAGAGAAGAGAAGAGAGAACAAAAAGCACACTCTTTTTAACGTCTCGACGGGCCTGTCATACGTCCACCGCCAGAGTTGAGACTTTGGCGGACTATCATTTCTGCGGCTTGGGCGGCGGCAAGACGTTCCTGTGGGGGTATTATTAGCAGGATTCAGGACGCGCAAATGGATCAATGTCATACCTTTTGTCTACTTCGATCCTTGAGGTAGCGTTCCGCCTCGGGCCTCATTCTCAATATACGCAATATCATATCGTCATTGGGTTCGGCCTGTGCTTCTTTTCTCTTCTCTTCCTTGGCCTTCTTCATTGTACCCAGGTTACGTGACAGCATGACAGTCTTGTGTTTTCTAGTCGGCATACCAACAAGTCCCGCAGCACCACCGAATTGATGACCCATGGTGGGTGGTGCAGACATGCGGTTCAACCGTTGTGTCTGCTCTTGTTGTCTTCGTGCGCTGGCTGCAGCCATGGATTCAGATGTGCGGATGAGATCTTCCGTCGCCTCAAAGTAGAAGAAGTTTAGGTTTTGGAGCTCGTGGTATTTCGGCGACTTGAGAACGTCCATGGGTACACCCTCAACGTTACCGTCCTCATCAACTGCGTGGAAGAAGTCGAACAACATCTTCAACCACTTGAAAACGATGTCGAGCTCTTGTTGAGTCAACGGGCGCTGTTGTGATAGCTTGTCGGAAAGTGGTGGTACAAGTAGGGACTCTATTGTTGCCAAGGCCTCTTTCCACAATCTCGTCATGACCATGATCATGGCAGCATCAGTCAGTGTTTGCTTCATGATGGCAAAGTTCTCGTCAAAGTAGGTGAACAAAGGACCAAGTGCCGACGCGATGTCGTGCTGTGTAGGACCTTGGACAACCGACATGGGTCGAGCGGATCGGAAGTTGCCCAAGTAATTCGTTACTTTTGAGGCAACACCCTTGTTGAGCAGGGCATCAAGCGACCGGCGAGAGAGCTTGTATCCAATAAAGGATGAGAGCTGATGATGTTAGCTGGAACCATACACCAAATAACAATCTGCCTACCTTGTCCGTAATCTTCCGTGTCATGTCACGCTCAGTCCTCTTAAGTGTTCTGAATGACTTGCCAAAGTAGAATTGGATGTCGTCTCGCTCTCCCTCCATACTCACACGCAGCAGCAGGCGACCTTGTGTATCCAGATCGAGCCAGTACTCGCGGGGCATGTAGTCTCGGAAGTGCGATGGGTCTAACTTGAGTGATGTACGACCAACACAGTCATGATCACCCATGGCATCCCAATCCCAAATCGTGGCAACCACGTTGAGCGGACCGTTGGTGGTAATGTCGATTGTCTCATCCCAGCGTGGGTTCAGGTTGCGATAGACTACCCGAGTCTTTGCCAGACGCTTTTGGTACTCATCACCCAGAACAACATAAGGATCACTGAGTCCATTCATATCGCACGCCTTCAGGTCTTCAGCCTCGATGATCTTGATGGTAAAGACAAAGTTGTTGTTTCGCGGGCGTTGAGCTGGTGGCGGAGAGTATTTTTGGATAACCTCTGCACAAGCGTCTACACCAATTTCGCGCTCGAGCTTATCTAATTGCTGCATTGCATACTCGATGTTGTTGAGTTTGACAAGGGACTAGACTCATTAGTTTCGAACATATACATCAAACTCATTACTTACTTCTGGGTAAAACTGGAACGGCTCGACATTCTCCTTTTGGCTGTAAAAGTCCTTGACCGTAGACAACCACTTCTCTTGTCTTGTTTGATTAGCAGCAGCTTCCTGCTCGGGCGTAAGGCGGTCCATCTCTTTGGCGAACTTTTGCTCCACAAGCTCGCAGTATCTTGCAAGTGCGATACCAATCGATTTTGACACGGCTGTCATAAACTTAGCGTATTGAACGTCGTTATCCCAGTTCAGGGCAACAATCTGCTCGATACTCTGATTGAACGACCGGAAAATGTCCACAACTGAGACGCTGTGGCGCTCATCGTCCATAGGAATGGGATTCTGCGACTCAATCTGGAACTGGTCTGCCTTGAAGGCGTTCTCGACCCACCCAATCAAGTTTTGGTCTGTCATTTGAATCCATCTCCAGACAAAGTCCTGTAGCTGATCTTCAATGCTAAATGCAAAGCTCTTGTCTGGTAGAGCATCGCTGTGTATGCGACGAATCTCGACAAGCTCCTTGTACAAGTCGAATCCATCTTGTACTGGCACATCTTCTCCCTTGCTATGCGCAACATCCATAATCCGCGCAACCAGGTCTCGCGCATCGGCAGCATACGCAGGAAACATCTTCTCCACAAGACACATCATAGGGCTAGCGCCCATGACTTCAGGGTTCTTCCGATACCGCTTCTGTATACGCTCGCAGAGCTTAACCACGGCGCGTCCAAGCTCGATAACATGGAAGAATTCCCACTCTTCTTTGGTGTCGGGGATATGCTTTGCGAGAAGCTCACGATACACTTCACCAGCCTTCTGTCTCAAGCCCTGGCGTAATTGCTCAGTGAACTTGTCCATGTCTTCCTCTGTGCCAGGAAACGTGGGATCGTCGTAGATGTGGCTCTCGAGTATGTACATGACTGGCCCGAGCCCAGGCGGTTTGGGGTCGTACACGCACATCATCAGCTCATACAGTTCACGCAACAAGCAGTCGTGTAACGCTAGCAAGATCTGCTGATTAAGTGCATAGTCCTGAATTGTCCACTTGGACCGATCAAACAAGGATTCTTGTACTGGGATTTGACTCATTCGACGTGACTTGGTGTCTACTGGCGGGGGCTCCTTGACGTAGTTAAAGGCTGCGTCGAGAGTATCTAGACTGATTTCTTGGTCAATGTACTTGTCGCGGATGACATCCAGGAACAATACAAGACGCGAAAACTGAGGAATCCGCCACCTGACGGCTATCTCGTTCAAGAGTTCGGCCGAGTGCTTTGACAGTAGCTTGACAGGCGGGTCCTCGCTAGTTGCCTCGCTTGGTTCAAGTTCGGTATCCGCCAAGTCGTACGTCAATGCTTCTTTCAGGATCGCACGGTACGTGGCACGTGGATCTGTGGGTATAAAGGTATATGACGACGTGTCATTTGGGTCGTCTGAGATGTTGAGCCCGCTCATGTCCACGGGCTGGTCAATGACGTAGCTGTTCTCAGAGGACACAGAACCCTGCCTGGATCCACTAGAGAGGGGGTCCAAAGTTGACTTTGGCCTGAATTGTGGTACAGACCCGGGAGAACTCTTTGCAAGTTCCGGGTTGGACTGGATGATGGCTAGAATCATCTGCGAGAGGTCTGGTATTTCTTGATTCTTCCACGCCTCATAAGCCTCTTCGGTATCAAAGTCGTCGCTGTTGAGCGTCTTCTTTGTCATGAGACTCAGATGTGCCTGATAGGTCTTGAGATCCTGCAAAGCAGCCTTTTCAGTCCATACAGCCTTATATCGATCGATATCGGCTTGCACGTCGGAGTACCCAACAGCAAAGATGCGTGACACCACCAGGACCAGTGGCATATCTTTGACCTCATAGCTTCTTGGGACTTCCACTTCGACTGTTTTGCCTCCCGACCCGCCATTACGCTGATTCTCGGCTGCTAGATCCTGATCATGTACCAAAAGCTTCTTTTCCATGGTGGCCAGTCGATGGGCGAGTTCTGGGCGGTCCTTGGCCCAATCGTAGTGCACGAGGATAGAGCTAACGAGTCGTAGGAAGAGAGCAACATGTCGGTCCACCATGAGCTTCCAACTGTCGTCTCCTGGCGCCTTGCCTTTGCCCAGCTCCTTTGTGGCGTTTGAGTAGAAGATCAAGAGCAAATCCTCAACTCTCCTGTCCTTGTCCATGTTCTTCCTAAAAGACGGATCCTTGAAGGCGTTCAAGAAGACGGCAAACGTCCGCTTGACCGTGGCATCCTGAAACTCAGGCATGCGCTCTGTGCCCATCAGCACCTTTGTTATCCGCTTATCGAGGGCGGCCATGAAGTCGCGAGGGAAGCGGGTGCTCTTGGAATCTCTTATTAGAGAGAAGTCCTTCATGAGGTCGTTGATGGACGTCGAGGACCGCTGGACTTGCTTGGGCGCGGCAGGCACATGCTGAACTCGCTTCTGGCGAGGCTGGAGCAGATATGCCAGATATGCCACGCGGAGGGCGTAGAGGTAGGCATCTTGGGCGGATACGGGGCGCTTCCCACGGGCGGTCGCGGAGCCCTGGCGTTGCAGACCCTCTCGCGAAGCAAGGCTGTTTATGCGACGGTTGCTCCCCCCGGGTGCCCTCCATTGCAGAGGTCGTGTTGGGGATCAATTGTGTGGGTGCAGGAGTATGGCCGCAGTTGGGCGCATATCACGGCCGTCGTGGTGCTATGCGTGTTCGGGGGGCTGCAGCTGCCCAGCGGGATGACTTGGTGGGGTCGTGCCTTCTCTTGTGACTTGTCCGCAAGACCGGGACGTCTGCTTTCACGGTGTTGTCTGAATCTGGTCCTAGACCGAGATTTGGTGTTGTCGGCAGTATCTTTGGGCGTCGCGTCGTGGCTCGTGGCTCGTGGCTGACGGGCTGCTGGTGGCGCGAAGATCCACCGCAGTGCGTCACTTGTTGATGGTTTGCAGGGAGCCCGGAGCCCTAGATTGCTGACTGGGTCTCTCACGTCGCCATTGAAACAAAGCTTTCCTTAGTTTAATTACCCGTACGATTCTTGTTCTATGGCGCCATGTCTTCCCGAGCTATCCTACTTGCGCACCTACCGTGTCAGCTAACTACCGGCAAATGCCAGCAAACGTCACCCTCATATCGATAGCCGACCTTCGTCACATGCGACTTTCCAGTCACCCAATGTCACTTCATCGCATGATTGTAATACCTGCCTGAGGTAACTTGCCTGTGCCATATGCTTACAATGTACCTCTGAGCTCGGCACCTGGGCCCGCACATGAATGGCAAATGCACAAACTTCATGATGCCTAGGTAACTTGCAACGAAATCGGGTAGCGTGATTCCATCGTACCTTTCCATCTAGAATCACCAAGTCGCCACTGCCCTGCACAGTTTCGGCATGTAACAACACATACAACCCTCATCCATAGACGCCGCGACGTAAACAATTCACGCGTCTGAAACCTCACGAATCAGCCACCACCGCGCAAGACAAGCGCATCCACCACGACCCCCACCACGATGCCCGATTCTCAAAGCCCTACCAACCCTGCCGACCGGCCCCGCCTCACCGAAGCCCAGAAGAAGGAGAACCACATTCGCTCCGAGCAAAAACGCCGCGAAGCCATTAGAGAAGGCTTCGACCGGCTCGCCTCCATCGTGCCTGGCCTCGAAGGTCAAGGACGTAGCGAGGCCGTCGTACTGGGCGGTGCTATAAGACTCATGCGCGAGAAGATTGTGGAGCGCCAGCAGATTATTGCAGACGCACAGGCAAAGGGTGTGGATACAACGGGGTGGGAGTTGGACAAGGAGACGATGGAGGCGTGTGCTCGGCAAATGGAAAGGACGCTTGCAGAGGACCGACAAGAAGAGAAGGACGCAGAGATCAAGAGGGAGTGATATGGGGTGATAACATAAGTGACGTGCTGGTCGCGGGGTCGTGTACATATGCCGAGTATATATCGCATAGTGCGTGCTGGATACACATGACATGGATACCCGACATCCTTCAGAATATTGTTGTCAAGCCCCTACAATAAAACCCATAACCCAATATCATCACATCATACGACCACCCGCCTCTCCCACATCCCATGTATTCACCCACGCACATACCACCTCTTATCGATAAGCCAAATCCCCAAAATTATCTTTCACATGCCACACCCCCGCTCAAGCCCTACCAACGCAAATCCCCAAAACAAGAAGAATAAAGAAAATGGCCTTCAGTTTCGGCTTCTTAGGCGACGATATAGAAGAAGACCCAAACGACACCCAGCAAGACCAAAGCCAAACCCAACGCAACCAAGACGCAAATGCAGACACACTAGCGCCGCCCATCCCAGCCAAAGCACATGACTTTGATGCACTAGTAAGTCAAGTCTACCACAACCCATTTCATTGTAACCAGTCATATCTACACAAACCCAACCCCAAGACCATTAATCAGAAAAAAATGTGAAAATGTGAACATGTAGAGACGAAATCTAACGTAAAATATAGTTATCATCCCTCCCAGAAAAAATATCCTACTCAACCCTCAGCATCACCAGTCCAAAAGGCTTCACGGCCAAGCTACCGCGAAGAGAGTTATTCGATGTAAGGGTGCAGATTATGGCCGAGGATGACGACGATGAGGTGGGAAAGGAGGCGTTGGCTGGGTTGGATGTATGTATATATATACCCTCCTCTCTCTTATTATCCATTTTCCTCTCCTTATCATCCCTTTTCCTCTCATAAACCACCACCCCTAACACCCACACCCACAGACAACAGACCTCCGCCCAAACATCTACGAAGGCGGCTACAAAACCTGGGAATGCAGCCTAGACCTCGTGCGCTACCTTCTCGACCGCGGGCCCCGAAAAGACCTCGACGACCTCGTGCGCGTCGACCACGTTGTAGAAATGGGTTGCGGGAGCGCCTTGCCCTCATTACTACTTTTCCAGTACGCGCTCAGGAACGGGTTGGGCATGTATTTTACGCTGACGGATTATAATGCTGATGTGTTGAGGTTGGTTACTGTGCCGAATCTTGTGTTGGCGTGGCGGGCGGGGTTGGGGTTAGGGGAGCGGAGGGGCGTGGTTGCTGCTGCTGCTGGTGAGGAGGGGGATGACGGTGTTGGAGATGACGGTGGGGAGTGGGAGGACGAAGGCGAGTTACGCATAACCCCCCATCTACTCACCGCGTTCAAGAAGAGTTTGGAGGAAAGGGGTATTACGATAACACTGATCTCTGGATCCTGGACCCCAGTTGCGGAGTTACTTCCCTTGATCCCGTCAACACCCGAGATGAACACTTTCATCCTGGGTTCTGAAACGATTTACAGTCCAGCGTCGCTTCAGGCGTTTACGGATGCCATTGTGGGACTCATGGGTAGGGTGAGGATGGGGAAGACGGTGGTGGCGGCCAAGCGGGTGTATTTCGGTGTTGGGGGCAGTGTGGATGGGTTTAGGGAGGAGTGTGCGAGGAGGGGGTGTGTGGGTGTTGAAGTGGAGTTTGAAGGTTTGGAAGAAGGGGTTCGGAGATGTTTGGTTGAAGTGCAGATGTATTGATTGAAAGAATGAGTTGGGGACTATAGAAAAGGCGAGGGTATCTAGGTAGGAATGTTGGGGGGATGGGACTGGGTTATGGGAAAGCCAAATCAAAAATCAAACGCTTGGTCTCGTCGTTTATCCAAGAGACGAAGACAACATGTCCTTTATCGAGGTTTTGCGGTAATAGTCGTCGGACCATCGCCTATTTCCCTCCTTTCATCATCCCCCTCCTCGCCTGCATGCATGAGCTTCTTGTATGTTTCAGCCTCCACACGCATATGTTCGCCTCGGCTGATCTGCAGCCTCTCTATGCCCTTTCCAATAGCATTAATATGGTACTCCAACGGCAAATCACCCCTAAACCCCAGGATTTCAGGTGCTGCAACACCCTCCCTCAAATTCTCCAACTCGTCCTGAATCTCCTGGAGCTTGAGCAGGGTTTGAGTAACGTGCATGACAGCTTTCTTGCGGTAAGCGCTAATGTTGGAAAGAAGATTCAAGGCTTTTGCGTTGGCTGCGACGTTGGTCCGGTTACCACCTAGCTTTGTCCATAGAGAGGCCAAGAGTTCCTCTTGATTGCGTGTAACGGTTTGGTCGTCGCGTGTCGCAATCTCGAGAATAGCCTCTAGGCGATCGTCAAGGCTATTGAGGATAATGAGCAGAGCTTGTGCCTTGCTGATGAGCTTCGTGATCTCCTCCTTGTTCCTGCCGAGGTGGACAATGTATTGATCATAAATGCGTTCCTGAAGAGTTGGTGGTCCCGCTACGAATGTACCAACGACCTGGTCGATAACCCGCGAGGCGATGCCAGTGGATGCGTCTTGATCCCTGATGCCGGAGAGAACATTCATTGTCCATTGATTCGCCGCGACTAAGCGATCCGAAGCTCCGCCTATTTGGGTATTGAAGCGAGAAAGCTCCCTAGAGGCTGTATTGGCTGTGAGAACAAAGTAATTAAATTCGTTTTCCAATGCCTCGCGGCTTGGCAAATGAGAGTGCCTGACAAGGACGCGCAGGTCGCGGATTGCAAGCTCGGAATTTTTGATCGTGGCAGGTAGGGAGTAGGTATCCTTGGCTGCATGGACAATATCTTCAAAGCGACTTTGCACACTTGTGACTTCCTCAAAGTTGGCGTGGTGGCTTGAATAAGAAGTATCGCATGCTGTGATGAGGTATGAAGAGCCTGGTATCGCACACACTGGACCCATGATTACGTTGGAAACCGTGAAGCGAAGCATGCCGGAGGCTAGCCTGAAGCTGAAGGCTAGAATACCAAGGCCCAGCAGCACGCCTAGGATGGGTTTTATGAAGTATCGCAAGGCATAGGATAATACATCAAGAAAGTGGCCAATCAACGGCGCAAGGACGTTCTCCCAAAAGAGGCTTACGTAGTGCCATGGGCTCACTTCCTGGTGGCTATCGACACGGCGTTCCTTGAAAGAAGTAGGAGCAATACCTGAAGCGTTGGATAGACGGTCCGGTACCGTGTCTCTTCGCTTTCGCCGCTGAGGCTTCTGTGCGGGCGGCAGGTTAAACCCGCTCCATGAGTTGTCCATGGAAGGCATGATGAAGCTCGGCTCAAATGGATGTTGTCTGGGGCCCTTCTTGTCAGAGTGCAGATGCTGGGACTGGCTTGTTTTCTTTCTTTCTGTCGGCTTCCTGACTGGTGTGCTTTTTGTCTGCGCTGTAGGTACTGGTGGACTCTGTTGGTTACGATGACGTCTTGGTGTTGGCAGCGCTCGACGCTCTTGTACAACTTCTTTGTCCGAATCTTCCAAGTCCAATTCGCTAGCGCCGTCGCTTCCAGAATCAAAGGAACCCCCTTCGTCGGATACGTAGTCGGCTTCGCCCCAGCTGCTCCCTAGGCTGTGTTCTAGTCGCCGGGCATGTGCGCTCATACTTGGCGTGGTGGAATGAGGGTTGATAGTATGCAGCTATGAGGTAAAGTCGTTGGATGAACTAGGTCAAAAGCAAGGGGGGTTAATTGTAGTGTTGGGGAGCCCAATGCGAAAGATGATTCAATTGTTTTGATTCATGTTGTCTATGAATGTGTAGGAGGCTGGTAGAACAAGTCGCCACTCCCAAGTGTGACGTGGGGTCAATCGCGACCAGTCAGAAGGCGGGGCGTATTGGCCCAAGTGCGTCACGGGACGCTGGGTGCCTTCATCATCAGCTCGAACTCACAAAGAAGCCCTAACATAGCTCTAGCGCAATCTTGGGGTGCCAGCAACTCCCCGCGAGTTGGTGTTGACCTGCAGACGCGTCGACGTCATGTTAGGGCTCCCCTCTGCCAAGACGGCTAGTCTGCAGATGCATCTTGGGCCTGTGGACATGTCGAAATTGGAAAGTCTTCTCGATGCCGCCATTGCGCCAGCTTTCCGTTGTACTGCAAGCCCTTAGAAAAAGGCCGATAGAAATAGCAGGGACGCGCAAGTATGCTCGTGTTTTTGTTAGGAGCTGTTCGTGCTCTGCGCTGCAGCAATTGCAGCACACGGTGACTGTCTCATCTGAACCACCCACCAATGCGCAACTGAACACTACGACTGCTGCTCCACCCGCACCTCCCACGGATCACCGAACGCTTGCGCAGACCCATAATCTGTTCATTACATCGCCGTACAGTCCCGGTTCGCCACTGATCCTCCCAAATGGCGCCTACGTGTTCCAGAAACTCCAGTCATTTCTTCGCGCGCAGTACCCACAGTTCGGCTTTCAAGAAGTCATCACGCCGATAATATACAAAAAGTCGCTATGGGAGAAGTCGGGACATTGGGAGAACTATGCTGAAGACATGTTCAGTGTCCAGGGACGAGGGACAACCGCGCAAATACCAGAAGCAGAGGGCGGCGAGGATGGCGAGTTTGGGCTGAAGCCAATGAACTGCCCAGGCCACTGCTTGCTGTTCAGGGATGAGATCAAGAGCTACAGGGACTTGCCAGTCAGGCTCGCAGACTTCAGCGCCTTACATCGGAACGAGATCTCAGGCGCACTTACGGGCCTGACGAGGGTCCGACGCTTTCATCAAGACGATGCGCACATCTTCTGTCGGCCAGACCAGATCTTGGCAGAAATTGAGCAGACACTCAAGTTTGTGGCTATGGTATATAGGACGTTTGGTCTGGGTCCCTACAAACTACTCTTATCGACCCGGCCAAAAGACAACTTCATTGGCACAGTAGAGGAATGGGATCGTGCAGAAGAGCAGCTCACTACAGCACTGAACAATATCGGAAGCGAGTGGGCCATCAACGAAGGAGACGGTGCCTTTTACGGCCCCAAGATCGACATCATCTTGAAAGATTCAAACGGCAAAGAGCACCAGACGGCCACCATACAGCTTGATTTCCAGTTGCCGCAGCGATTTGATCTGCAGTACCAAGCATCACCCGAAGAGCTAGAGGCAGGATCACAGACGTCCATGGATGCGGGCCTTGATCCCACACTCCGCCGGCCGGTCATTGTACATCGCGCCATCTACGGTTCCATCGAGCGCTTCATGGCTCTCCTGATCGAGCACTACGTCGGCAAGTATCCGTTCTGGCTCTCACCTCGTCCCGCAATCATTCTCTCCCTCAACAATAATGCTGAAGTCCTTGAACACGTGTCTCGCGTTCAGTCCGTGCTATCAGGTCTAAAGGCAGCAGACCCACCATCACAAGTATCAACATCCTCGCCAAAGCCTCTACCTCTATCAACAATCCAACTTCCTGTTGATGTTGATACCAGTAGTCGTCCGCTTGCGAAGAAGATTGCAGAGGCTAGATCGAAAAAGTACAATCATATTATCGTTGTTGGTGGCAACGAGGTACAGACTGGCAGTGTTAATATGCAGGTCGTGAATCAGCCCAATCCTGAGGCGACGTTCCGGGAGTTACAAGAGGCACGTGGAACAGAAGTTACTGAAAAGGAGCAACGGAAAGGAGCGAACATGTCGTTGAATGACGCTAGGACGTATTTCGAGCGATTAGCTAATTCCTTCCTATAATCTACTACCCCTTTGAACGGCCATCAAACACATTCACCAATTCCTGCGTGACATCCCCTCTCGCACAAGAAACCCTATCAACCCGCCTAACCATGCCGATGATACCTCGCACAAAACCCCCCTCTCCTCACCCTCCTCATCCTCTCCTCCCACCCCTTCCCCCCCAACACCAATCCCCTCTCCCTACACCCCACCACCCAATCCACGAAAAACTCCCCCTCCAACGTCTCCAACACCTTCTTCCCCACCCCCTCAGCGCCCCTACTTTCAATCCACAGATCAACAAAAAGCCGCCTCATCGCATCGCCCTCGGTAGTGTATTTATACAGCACCGGTATCAGACATGCGTGCAGGCGCTGGGTTTGCATGGTGTGGGTGTAGAAGACGTCGAGGAGGGCGGTGGAGAAAAGGGGGATGAGGTGGTAGGTTGAGAATGTGTAGGCGGAGAGGATGAGGAGGGGTGTTGCTGCGTCTGCGTCTGCGTCTGCTCCGTCTGTGGGTCTATCAGTGAGTGTGCGTGCTATGGAAGTTGTAAAATCAACAACACCAGTGTTTATCCAATCGTAGAAAACCTGAAATGTAGCACTATTCACGTGTTTAAGACGCAGCGTGTTTGCACCGGATTCTGCAAAGGGGCCGTTTAGCAGACGGTCGAAGTAGCGTGAGCGGTGGCAGAGGAGGCTGCGGTAGATGTGGTAGGTCTTTTCGGAACCGGGGTGGCCGACGATTATGGTGATGGGGGTGTCGTATACGTTGCTGGTTGGGGGGGGTTTAGTGTTTGTGAGAGGGGGGTGTAAGGAGTAAGAGGGACTTACGCTGGTGGTTTGGGGGGAGGGGTACCAACATGGGATTGGGGACTGTCCGAATGGGTTGGTTGGAGAGGGCATGGTTTTCTGGGATTTTTTGGTTGTGGGATGTTGGTTTCGTGGCTGAGTTTGGGGGTTATATGTATAGTGGGTGGGTGAGTGGTACAAGTGACTCTTTGGGAATGATCTGGAAAGTGAGTGAACGCAGGAGCAGGTGTAATCGTTACAAGAAATACGAAACAAGAGGCGGAGAGTGAGTGCTAGGGCAAACTTTACAAAGTATTGGGTGTGGTGTTTGATGTAGGTCTGAGACTATGAGGCTGACCCATTCCTCTTGGGTATAAGAACTTCAGGTTATCATACATGTGGGCTGGAGCACCTCGGGGTACGATTAGGTAGCTGCACCGAGAGTAGCCCGTGACTTTTGAAAGACTAGTTGAAAGATGGTATTTGTCATTTCAAGAAGCAAGAACTCTATTGATGGATGATATCAACTATCATTACGAACGCTGCAAGGTATGACATATACACTATGCTCAAAGCTTGATCGTTACATTATAAAAGTCCAACCCAATAGCAACACATGCAACAGCAGCAATATACGCCACAAGTACCCCCATAGACTGCAGAACGCTCATATGCAGCGTCGGCATCGTCATGTTGACCAATCCAGTAAGCAGGTTTGCAACAAGGAAAACAGCCAGACCATTGCGATTAAAAGCGTAGAGAACGGTGCTGGTAGCATCTCGACTCCTCCGAGTTTCTTCGTCTTTAGTGATAGCTTTGTAGAGATTCGGGAAAAGGAAGGTCTCGATCGCGCAGCATATGGTGATTTGGTAGCTGTTGAACGACGAGACCCAGAGGAAGTAGGGGAGATTGGCGAGTCTTCGCGATACCGGTAGTCGTAGACCGTAATAGCTGGTTGAGAAGTAGAACAATACAGTCCAGAACACAGATGTAGTGACAAGCTTGCCAAGAGTAGCTTGTCGGACTTTGTCTGTGATTGATGCATCTTTTGGGATTTGCTGTTGTCTTGGTAGAGCGGAAGCACCCAGTGACTGGCCTGCAAGAAAGATGGCGAGATAGCCGAAGAAGGAGAAGATTCCCTCGCGGTTCTGGGAGAAGAGATCAGTTCGCGGGGCTACCAGGATGAAGGATCCCAGCGATGTCCAGTCTAGAGCAATCTCATAGATTGCTGCGAGCGCAAAGGAGAGAACAGCGTAGGAAGGCACCAAGTCAAATGCTGTTTGGAAGAGGGCAGCAAAGGGTGGTAGGAACCCTAGAGTGAAGAAGAAGTTCCAATGCACCCCGTACTCACTGACATGCTCGGCATAGTCCAGGCCCTTTACAGAGATGAGACGGATAGTACCAAGAATGAGGAGGGGAACGGCATGTCTGAGTGACGCCGTTAGCCGCTTGGCTAGTGGTTGACGGCCTGCACCTTCTTTAAGAGACGACCGCACAGAAACCACACCAGCAGTGAAGACAAAAGACCCCACACCCATATCCATGAGTGACGTACCCCAGTTCTCCACCTTCGCAAAGCGCCTAGGGAAAACACGGAAGTCGACCGCCAGGATAGCAACGCAAGTGATGACCATCATTGCGCCTCGATAATTCGTAATGAATGGCTTCACGGGGAGTGCATCTAGTTTGGAGTCCTTCTCCGCCTTATCAATCTTGGGTGGCCGCGGGGGATCCCTGGCTGTCGCTGGCTTCTCAAGGGCGTATATGGTGATTGCCGGTAGTAGAAGAAGCAGGTTCAAAGTCCACGGGGAGGGCGAGTAAATGGTGGTTGCAAACAACGTCGCTCCGCAATTGAGCAGGAAGTCGATGAAAAAGGCGGGTAATGTGTACGGTGTAAACAAGCGCATACGTGATTGTATCACAGACCATAGTAAGATGCTCAACTATATACATAGTTAGCAGGCGGTCATGGCTAGAGTAGCGGGTATGTGTACGGTACAGGCATTGCGAGCGAGACGCTATTGACGTCTGCTACGGAGCTCCCGGTGTGCCCCGACACCCAGGCCTCCTTCATTTGCTTATATGTTTTCGCCATGGTTCCACGGAGCGATTGATCGAGTTGGTCGTCGGCCTTGCGGTTGTCGATGGGGTGGACGCGTCAAGCTGGCCTCTCGTCAAGTGGAACACATGGTCCAAGCGTTGATGACCTCACACATCGCGACTTTCATGTCTCTGCCTCATTCACAAATAACCCGATAAGGCCAAAATTTGGAAACATGTATTATTATATACGCATTCTTTTATCCGTTGACTTGTGAAATGGGACTTGAAAGAGTTGGATCGTGGTGCACGCGGTTACTTCTCCAAGTTTCTGATCCGCTTTCACTACTCTCCATGAAGCAAACACGCTGTGTCTTGGACCCTTAATTTAGGAGCTACAAATAGAATTTTTATCCTTTGCCTGCAACACTTTGACCATACTGCTCACCACCATCAACCTCGACACTTGCCCATAACACACTGACACTTTGGTGAAGCCCCAAGCACATACTAACGTGAGCACTACAGACAGTAACGATACTATTTGTGTCGACCAGAATATGGTAGCTGGAGCAGACTCTTCACCTAAGAAGATGTCGTCGGTAGTCATGCCACGTCAAAGAAGCTCCGTACGTCCGAGCAGGATACCAGTACCGACACAATCTCCTCGCCGTAGTCCCTCGTCAACCAACGATCAGAACGCCGCCGAATTCTCTGAAGATGGCACAGAACATGCTGCCAGCCCGAGTTTGAGCAATTCGGAAATCATGGCATACCAGGGGATATTAAGCAACCAACTGGAAGCCCACCAGGTACATAGACTTCAACCTCCTGTCAATCATCCACTAACACACCATCACAGGAAACCGCTCGCCTAGATGCAGCTCCAGCCCCATCAACCATCTTCGACCCTACCAGCCTGTCCTTCTCCCAAGAAATCCCATCCAAACAGAGCTTCACACACCAAGAACCCCCAACAAACCCACTCAAGCCCAGGCGCAGCATTCTTGACTTGTTCCCAAAGCGTGACAAGAACCAAACCCCAAACCCCATCTCTCCGCCCAAAAAAAGCTTCCTCGGTGCCACCAAAGACTCCCTAGCGCGAGTCATACGCGGAGGGTCGAAACCGCAATCCAACAGCCCTGCAGTCACTGCCGCCGTAGACGAGCGACCAGGACAGGTAGATACGGAGAACAGACAAGAGGGGGAAATATTCCAGGTTCGTTCAACCCCTCCACCTATTCCTTCACAACCCCCTACTAAAACTTACGAAACAGTGTCTACTCAGAGCGGCAGAGTGCTATAAGCAAGCCAGCATCAGCGCAAAGCACACAGAGGCCTTGGCCAAAGATGCGGGGCAGAGTGCGGAAGCGGCGAGAATGGAAGTGGTCAAGATCGCCGAGTTGGCCAGACTTGTGGGGATTGAGGATGAGACTGTTACTCGGTTGTATGAGATGATTTGGGCTGCTGATGAGGCTGCACGGTTGGGGTAGGTGAGTGTGGGTGGGGAGCATCCGTGATGGAACGCTGGTTTGAAATTACATGATTGACGACTTACGATTCTACGACTGCGTGGGTTTCTGTGGTTAGAGTACTGGATATGAGAAGTGGGATGGAGGGGAGTGGATATCCTGCAGTTACGTATCAAGACGTACAGTGCAATGAAGTAAGATACCCAGACACATAGACCGATCGATTCAAATCATAACCCTCGTATTGTACACATGTCTCCATACCATGCCTTCACTATGCCCATTTCCATGATACGCATACCGGAAGTGAGGTGAGTTTTTCATGAAAGTCCGATCCATCGTCCTCAGAGGCGTCCAAGTACAGCCCGACACGTCGTCGCATCCCAAGCCACCACTTTCGACCCAATTCCCCACCCTCATATCAGATCCGTCTTCATCATCCATATCCACACCCAAACTCTTACATACCCCCAAACATACCCCCACCCCCACCGCCCTGCTTCCCCTGCGCCTCTCCCTGCATCTTCTCGCTAACCTTGACATTGACCTCGAAGAACTTGGATACGCAGCGGTCCAGGCACACGGATTCGCCCTTGTTCAGGTCGGCCTCGCGGTACGATGTGTCTATGCATTTTGCCGTGCAGGATTTGACTAGGCTGTTATTGTGTTAGTTTGGTGAGGGAGGGAGGAAAGCATGTGGGAGGAATTGGGGTAGGTAAAGGAAGGAAGAAGGCATCTTACCGACTGTACATGTCAGAAACCATGTCGATTTCCGCCTCGGCCTGTGCAATCTTTTGCTCCGAGGAGATTTGAGGTTTTTGACCGAAGAACATTGACATTTTGGCGGGTGTTTTGACGGTTTCTGGTTTGTGTGGTGGCGTGCTGTTTGCGCAATTGGTGTGTATGCGTGGTGGTGTTTGTCGTGCGTTGTTAGTGTGGTGGTTGTGCTTTGGAGGCGCTTGGTGACGGCGATGATGTCGTGCAGGTAAGAATTCTGGAGCTTGGACCACCGCCGCCGCTGCCGTTTTGCGGGTAAGGTATGCAGGGCTGAGATTTCTCAACTTCACATCTTTACATGCAAAGTCAGTGTTATTTTGCTGACAGCGAGATTCTCAGGTAAAACAGCGGTTGGATGCTTGTTTGCTACTTTGGTGGGATTTCAATTACTTCTGATCTAGATGTCATTCTAGACATCCTACAAATGCCATACAAGCACTGCTATGCTAGCATACAATCACATCGAACACCAACTTTTCGAGATGACAAAAAGGTCCTGGATTACCCTTTTTTCATCTCAATTCCATTGAAATGCCTTCCTAGAATCAGTTTCCAACGTCTGCTTTTGCGTGCAGGCGTTGTGGCGGGCGCGCTGGCCGCTGCAACTTTGACAGAGTTGTTACCTGGCCTTAGTTGAGAGAAATCTCTGCAAATGGCCCGTGCGCCAACTGATTTTAGATGTTCGATCGAAGGCACCCTCTACGAAACCGACAGAGCAACGGCTCTTCCTTAGGTATATATCTCTATTGCTGCAAAGTAATAGGCCTATATATCTAGATGCTACCTATACCCGAACGCCCTAAACCAACTCGATATACCGACCCCATATACCGAACCGCTCCAGCACCTGCTGTCACCAGCACACTCACGAGCAAAACACCGACCAGGCACTAGATGTATAGATCTATTATCTCTCTTGTAGATCCCTATATACAGACGCCTACACCAAAAGCCCTCTCCACCGAACGACCTAAACCGACTCGATATACCGACCCCATATACCGAACCGCTCTAGCACCTGCTTTCACTAGCACACGCACGAGCAAAACACCGACCAGGCACTAGATGTATAGATCTATTATCTCTCTTGTAGATCCCTATATACAGACGCCTACACCAAAAGCCCTCTCCACCGAACGACCTAAACCGACTCGATATACCGACCCCATATACCGAACCGCTCTAGCACCTGCTTTCACTAGCACACGCACGAGCAAAACACCGACCAGGCACTAGATGTATAGATCTACTATCTCTCTTGTAGATCCCTATATACAGACGCCTACACCAAATACCCTCTCCACCGAACGCCCTAAACCGACTCGATATACCGACCCCATATACCGAACCGCTCTAGCACCTGCTTTCACTAGCACACGCACGAGCAAAACATCGACTAGGCAATAGCTGTATAGGTCTATTATTGTTAGGTTATAATAGATTCCTGTATACAGACGCCTACACCAAAACGCCCAAAACATCGACTAGGTAATAGCTGTATAGATCTATTCTGTCTTGTAGATCCCTATATACAGACGCCTACACCAAATACCCTCTCTACCGAACGCCCTAAACCGACTCGATATACCGACCCCATATACCGAACCGCTCCAGCACCTGCTTTCACTAGCACACGCACGAGCAAAACATCGACCAGGCAATAGCTGTATAGATCTATTCTCTCTCTTGTAGATCCCTATATACAGACGCCTACACAAAACAACAGACAGACACTGTATAAAACTACAAACAATATTTCTTTTCGCAAAGAGCTCGCTGTTACATCTCTTTCTGTTCACCACACTGCTCTTTAGCACCCGCGCCAATGGAAGACTAGCTCGGAAATTGGACTACGCAACTATCCTCCAAATTGTACAAGACCTATAGAAACTCCATATTGAACAACATACATAGAACGGCTTAGCCAAAGTCCTACATAGTCACCGACTGATACAGGACTCTAATGGAAATATAATAATAATAATAGCATACAATCACAATAAGACGCTCTTGAATACTTATCCCACGTGGTGCAGATGCTTCACATTTCAATGAGCAGCTGTTTCTACAAAACTCATCAGACTACGTAATAGTAGCATATGCCTGTTCGGGTGGATGCCGGCTCTACTATATGTAACGCTCATATTGTATACTTGGCATGCGGCTGAGATAATTTTGGACACGAGTAGCTCCAGACATATGCTAAACGTTTTCTCAAATTGCCGACTTGGCGAAGATTATTCATACATGACTACAATGTGGATTGTATGCATCAAACATGTCTATTTGCTTCGTGACGTATAGCAATTTGGTGATAGGCTCTTACTGGATACGGCAAATAGCACAAGATGGACACAGTATTACACCAATGCTTCGTTTCGACATTGATTGGCTGGAGATGAAAACATTCAATGTTTCTACACGTAGTTTGCATAGTCGACTTGGACCATTACTCGAAAACGTGGCAGGGTGCGGGCAATGGAAACTTGGACCACTCATTCCATGAGACTCGTACGAAACGTGCCTAGAGTAAAGGGGACAGGCTTATGCAGCTACATCACATGGCGTGATGCAAACAGGAGCGGCTTAGCATTCTTACGTGCATTTGACCTCGGGATGGGGCCAAATTGCGCAGTCCGCAGTCGGTAGTCCGCTAGCGCAACCGATGCAGCAGGGGAGCACGGGCAAACAATGTGGATTTCGCCCGTTTGCCCGCCCGTCGTCCAACCATTGAACTCGCAAACCACATAGACATTCGGAGGAAGGTTGCAGAAGTGTCGCAGAGGGAAGGTCTGAGAAGTTGCAAGTAGGTTTGTGCCCATTGAAGCCCCCGTATTTGTCCATATGCGCGCCCTGGTCCCACCAGGCGCATACTCGTCGGTGCTGCATTTACCCCTCGACATGCCCCTCGAAAATTCTGCGACTGACAGAAAAACGCAGGTGAAGGAAAACGATCAGAAGAACGCAGCAGGTACTAGCGCCCTATTACTACTACCGACCCCACGTGCGCATTCTTGCAAACAAACCAAGAGAGCAGACGAGGCTACAAACGCTCTGCTCCACTCCAAGCCACCCCTCGTCCGCGACCCACCCCCTTTCGATCCTCCCACATCCGCCAATATATACTCACACTTCAACACAGAAATTTGTGGAGGAACTCAGTAAAAATGTCTTCTCTATCTCGCCGTGCGTGCTTCAAGTGCGGTAATGTCGGGCACTATGCCGGTAAGCCTCGGTCGCGCGCAGACCTGTGGCACCCGCTGCCATGGCACTATGGGGGGCTTTTGTCGCCAAATGCCACTTCCCAGAGTGACACTTGCAGAGCGCGACCACAGGGACTGCGCAAGTCATGTCTTTGAATGTACGCGACTAACGTGGATCTATAGAGGTGTGCTCTTCGTCTGAGAGGCTCTGCTACAACTGTAAGACCAGTCCGAGGACCATATGCGAACAATCACTGATATCTCCATAGGCAAGCAGCCCGGCCACGAGTCCAACGGCTGCCCCCACCCCCGCACCACCGAGAGTACGTCATTCCAACTTTACAAGATTTCTGCTGCTCCAATACTTGGTTTGAGGATTGCGCTCGTCCAATCTCCAAGACCAATCACATATACATGGAACGAATGAGGACTGACAGAGGAACAGCTAAGCAGTGCTACCACTGCCAGGGTGTCGGACACGTCCAGGCTGACTGCCCAACTCTGCGCCTGAGTGGGGCTGGTACGAGCGGACGCTGCTACAGCTGCGGTCTCGCTGGTCACCTTGCTCGCAACTGCCCCAGCCCAGGAATGGGTCGCGGCGCCGGTGCTCCCCGTGGCGGCTATGGAGGAGGCTTCAGGGGCGGTTTCGCTGGCGGCGCTCGCCCTGCCACTTGCTACAAGTGCGGTGGACCAAACCACTTTGCCCGTGACTGCCAGGCTCAGGCTATGAAATGCTACGCCTGCGGAAAGCTCGGTGAGTACACGCCTGATGATCGACCATTTCATGTCTGATTTGTATAGGACACATCTCCCGCGACTGCACCGCTCCCAACGGCGGACCCCTCAACACTGCCGGCAAGACTTGCTACCGCTGCGGCGAGACTGGCCACATCTCCCGGGACTGCACCCAGCCTGAGGTGAATGGCGATGCTGCCACTGCTGCCGCTGCTGCACCTGTTGTTGCGCCTGCTCCCACGGCTGCCGTTGCTTAGACGACGACCAAAGAGCTCGGCCAAGGCCCTCCATGAGTGACATTGTGGCGGGCCATCACATGTTTTTCATTTATCCATTATTTCATTACAACTGTTTCTACGCTTGTCAGCATCTTTCGACAAATCTCACGCATTCACGAGTCTCCAACGGATAAGAGAGAACTTCTTCACGATTCTTACGCTGATACCCACAAACGTTATCCCTTACTTCAACCCTTCTACCATTTTTCGAACAGACGACGGCTTGGCGATTTGGATGGCGCACCTACCTGTATACATGTACTTTGGGGTACTAAAGTTCTTGGATAGACGGGTAGGGCTTGCTATGTACCTGGAAGGCGGCTGTGGTGGTTGGGCGTGGAAAGCTTGGTTGGAGGGATTGAGGTGGTATGGAGGAGGAAGAGCGAAGCAGACTGTGATTGCCGGGAGCTGAGTTGGCAATTCTGCTTGTGATCCAGCATGTTTACACATCCTGGCTCTGCATAGGATATATGTTTAGTGCTATCTATCTGAATATATGCAGTCACTTTGGAACTGTGTCTTGTTTGTGCATTCGTTGACGGAAAGTGTTATGAAAGTGAGTTTTGGGAAGATGTGTGTACACGGTGGATGTGTACCACTGAATGTCGTATGAAACAGTACAGTTTAGCTCACTCTCGCAGGATGAAAGTGTCAATCATAGGCAGTCGCATGATGGTGGTAGCTCCTTCCTTCCTTCCCAGTTCCACCATGCACGGATTGTCGCGTAGCGCTCCTTCTCATTTGCTTTCTTCGTCATCTTCGTCTTCGCAAACCTTGTTTCAACGCTCATCTCACACCGTTCTCGTTCATTCTTTTCACATTCCTTAGCATTTGTATTCGCCTGTGTCGCATTTCTTCATCTCACATCGCATCAGCTATCACCTACAGCTACTATGCCCTCATCAGTTGCCAGCGACGACATAATCGACGACGTGAGTAACATGCCAGGTAATCGAGAACCATAAGCTGATTAGCTTCTTAGGACGGCTTTATCGTTGACATTGACGCGATCCAAGCACATGGCATCGGTGCTGTCGATATTGCGAAGCTCAAGGCGAACGGCTACTACACAATTGCTTCCGTGCATTCAGCTACTCGTCGCAATTTGCTGAAGATCAAGGGATTCAGTGAGATCAAAGTCGACAAGGTCAAGGATGCTATCGGCAAATGTCAGGTAGAGTACTGCACTGTGACACTGCTTCGACATATCATGCTGACGCTTCATCTAGCCTTCCGGAGGTGGCTTTCAGACTGCGCATGAGCTTGGTCAGCATCGGAAGCGCGTAATCAAGATCTCGACTGGCAGCAAGGCACTCGACGCTGTTCTCGGAGGGTGAGTCTATACTTTACGCACACCATATCCGCGTACTTACACACTACAGTGGCTTCCAGACGATGAGTATCAGCGAAGTCTTTGGCGAGTTTCGTTGCGGAAAGACACAACTTTCGCATACCATGTCTGTCATCACACAGCTACCCAAAGATATGGGTGGTGCAGAGGGCAAAGTTGCCTACATTGGTAGGTGACATCTTCTACCGAAGAACTCTTCTGACCATAACACAAGATACGGAAGGTACCTTTAGACCAGAGAGGATAGCTCAGATTGCAGAGCGATTTGGTGTTGATCCAGAGACTGGTATGCAGCCCTACAACATTATCAATTCATCAACTAACTACTCATAGCCCAAGACAACATCACATACGCTCGCGCAGTCAATTCAGAGCACCAAATGGAGCTTCTCAACAAAGTCGCCGAGTTCTTCGTCAGCAATGAGTACCGGCTCCTGATCATCGACAGCATCATGGCCCTCTTCCGTGTCGACTATACTGGCCGTGGCGAGCTCAACGAGCGTCAACAAAAACTCAATCAGTTCCTCTCAAAACTGACGCACGTTGCTGAAGGTAGGCGATAAAGTCGGATATGTAGTAATTCCACTAATTCTAGCAGAATTCAACGTCGCCGTGCTTCTGACAAATCAAGTCCAAAGTGATCCAGGAGCAAGCGCTCTGTTCGCTGGTGCTGATGGCCGCAAGCCGATTGGTGGTCACATTCTCGCCCATGCTTCTGCTACGAGAATCCTACTTCGTAAGGGCCGAGGCGAGGAGCGTGTCGCAAAGATACAGGACTCTCCGGGTATGTCAATTATTGCTGATTGTCTCCCTTCGCATCACTAATGCCAAATCAGACATGCCAGAGAAGGAAGCAACGTATATCATCACGAACGGAGGTATCAACGATCCGGAGAAGGTATAACAGATATGTAACGATCTCGCCGTTATCCACCTATGAGGTGTTATCTATGGTGATCAAGAGGGGTATGAATTTGAAGGACTGATGCTTTTACATGTTGTTACAACTATGACATGAAGTAATGCAAATAATCTGTAAGGATCAACGGTCGGTCAATTCTGCGCGAGATCTGAGTAATGATAGAGTAATAATTTGACTTTCATGCTATGTACCATAATTGATGGAGTGCATTGTAACAAGCGGTGGGTTTAAGAGGTGGTTCCTGAACTAGGCCGAGCCCTAGAGTCGTCGCCTATCCACCCCAAAGATACCTCGGTCCCCCCTCTCCCCGCATCCTCATCGCATCCCCCATCCCAAAGTATGGGGTAAACAAAGAGCGCGTCGAGCTTCAATTGAAGCCAAACCATCCACTACCTACTTCCTCCTCCCACATCTCCCATCTCCCACCCCACCCAATCCCCCGCACAATGTCTTCCACCCCTCCCCTCACCCTCCCCAAATCCTACAACGACCTCCCCTTCACGCAAATCCAAACCCGCCACCACGCCCCCGAACCCAGCATCATAATCCTCACCCTCCACCGCCCCAACAACCACAATGCCTTCACCCCCACCATGCGCGACGAAATCATCCACGCCTACACCCTCTTCAACGCCGACGACCGCGTAAAATGCATCGTCATGACTGGTCATGGTCGTATCTTTTGCGCGGGCGCCGATCTGGACGATGGGTTTGGGAAGGGGGTTCATGGGGGGGCTGATGCTGAGAAGGTGCAGGAGCATAGGGATGGGTAGGTTTTTTTCTTTCTCTGTTGTTGTGAGTGGGAGATGTTGTGTGTGTGGGTGTAGGTGTATGTATGTATGGATAGAAGCTGATACAGTAGTAAACGCAGCGGCGGACGCGCAGCCCTCGCCATCCACCACTGCACCAAACCCACCCTAGCCGCCCTCCAAGGCCCCGCCGTCGGCATCGGCATAACACTCACCCTCCCCATGAACATGCGCATCGCGCACTCCAGTGCGAAAATCGGTTTCGTCTTCGCCCGCCGCGGCCTCGTCATGGAAGCCTGCAGCTCGTACTTTTTACCGCGGCTAATCGGGCACTCGCGCGCCATGCAGGCGGTGACGACGGGGGCTACATACCCGGCGAGCCATCGGGTGTGGGACGGCTTGTTTGCCGAGACGTGTGAGAAGAGCGAGGATGTGTTACCCAGGGCGCTGGAGCTGGCGGAAGATGTGGTGCGGAATACGAGTGTGGTTAGTACGTATCTGATGAAGGAGATGATGTTTAGGGATAAGGGGAGTGCCGAGGGACAGCACTTGTTGGATAGTAGGGTGATTTATGAGTTGTTTGGGTCGCCGTAAGTTCTTTCTGTGGAGATTTCATGGTGCGAGCTAATAAAAGACAGAGATAACACTGAAGGGGTTCAGTCGTTCATGGAAAAGAGACCTGCGGTGTTTACTGGGACAATGGAGAATACTAACGTGACTGGGTATCCCTGGTGGATGCCATTGGATACATCGGCAAGGCCAAGGGGAGCACCGACAGGGAGGCCAAAGATCTAGACAGCATGTGTGTAGCATCGACAACCATTCGTTTGCATGACATCATTTCCCATTGCCCATCTAGTACCAGCTTGACTGCTGTAATCTGACATGGCTCTCTGAGATTCACTCCCGCTCTGACCAGCACCCTGAACAGCATCACGCCGCGACGACTCGAATGGAGGTATCAGGGATTTTCATTCGTTCCTAGTGTACTTCTTTTCGTGAAGCATGCATAACCGAGGGAAACCCATATCATCCCAACCCATCCAGACCGCACTCCGTAATGAGAAACACGCTTAGAAGAAAGTGGAAGGTCGGGTGGCGGAGAAGACCTTCTTGCCGGCCTTCTTGTTGATACGGTGGGGCAGCGGGAACTTGAGGTTCTTGGTGAGGAGCTGCTTGATGTATGGTCGGCGGATGTCGTCTGACTTCTCAACCTCGACGACCTTGAGAATCTGAAAGGATGTTAGGTAACACTCATATTAGGGATTGATTGTGACATACCTGAACGGACCTGAAACGCGATCGGTGACGGGCGGCCATGTCCTGGTAGAGAGCATCGACAGCGGCGACACGGGACATTTCACGGTACTCCTTGTACATGTTGTGGGTACCGGAGCGCGAGTCGTACTTGATCCAGATACCGAAGTTCTTGACCTTCTGGGGCTTCTTCTCGTGGATCTGAAGCGAGTCAGTGGTGTATTTGATCGTGCTTGCCTATCCTTGCGTACCTGGTTTACCGAGACGATCTCACCGTTGGCCTTCTTGATCTTGCGGAGCTTGCCAAGGAAGTACCAGAACCGTGACTTGGCGACGACCTCGTTAGGCGCAAAAATGCGCATACGGTAGATCTTGGGCGCAGTGTTGCTCTCGGTAGGCAGATGGCGCCCGATAATCTGGTATTCCTGGAAGCGTGCTGATACTCGTCAGTGCTGCTTCTACAAGTCAAGTGATCCATATTCCAGCAATTGCAGTCGATTCGTCAGCGTGGTCGGACGGTCTGAAATGGTTGGAAAATGTTCGTGGTAGCAGGAGGCGCATGCGATATTTGAGCGAGTCGACCTCCGCCGTCATCATGAGTCTTCAAAGCCTCAATCTGTCCTACGCCGATTGAAACAGCCCTGTAGCCCTCCTATTCTCTCTACAGATCCCCATCTCGTGCATTGTCGTTGCGGAAGCGGTGATTCGATTGCGCTCGCTTCGTTCGAAAATTCCTTCGGCTCGGCTGCAATTGCTGGACGGTGCGGCGGAGAAGAAAAAATGCTTACCCATCTGCGATCTGTTAGTAAACGATAAACTACTGTTTAGACGACGTCAACTGACCTTGAATGTGCTGTGAGGTTAGTACCTTGAGTTGAGAAGTTCAGATCGTCTGTCGTGGTGGATGCCCGAAATCCAGTCCAGCTTGTGGGCGCTAGCCGAGAACGGACCCACCAGCAACTTGGCGGCAGCTGCTAGGGACGTCGGCGAACAAACAACCCAAACACCGACAACTTCGCATTCAACCCAAACACACATCTTCGTGCCCGCAAGGACCTGTCGCAACATGCCAAAAGGCTGAAATTATACCTGGAGTTGCGTAAAACTACCAGACGCCTCGCGATAACGGATATCAACCTTTTGTAATCGCGACCCAGAAAGCGAACATGCAAGCCGCACTCGAACCCTTCCACCAGGCCTACGCCAGTGGGCTGGTAGAGCATGTCTCAGCCTTCTTTAGTCCAATTCCGCCGTCGCAAGATCCCGGTCGACTATATGAATTCTACCGTGCATCAAGCGAAGACAAGGTCGAAGGCGACGTGCGTTATGGGTTCAGGTACAACAAGAACACGCGTATGACCAACAAAGAGAGCGGTGCTTGGATTGAGATTATTACCTGTTTCTGGCGCGCCATCAATCAGGTTATAAAGGCGGATGAGGCAGCAAACCAGGGAAGACTTGGTGAACATCAATACATTGCTGTATATGATACATGGAAGGACTTGACCAGCAACCTCATCAAGCATATAACAGCTGGCGTGCTACCATCATGGGCCATATTCGTCTTGTACTCCACCGCAAATCATCTTAGGAAGATAGCTATCAAAGCAGATGAGCACTTGGCCAAATCGAAATCAGCAACACTCAACACCAGCTTCTCAGACGATATCGTGACCACGGTTCCTCAAAACCAGAAGCTCGAGGAGGCAGCCAGAGTGTTTAACAGGATATTCGCCCTTTGCCTAGGTGACAGGTGTGCATAGTCCCGTTTCCCTTGTTTGAGCCTTTCTTACTTGCCCATAGGAACCCACACCCTGTAGAGACGCGCAAGTGGGGTGTTTACTGCATAGCCAACCTCCAGTTCAAGACGTACTTTAAGGTAAGATTGGCAGAACCTAGTGATTTTTGACAGTGACTAACATGTACGTGTGCAGTTGAAAGCCATTAGCCTGTCGAAGAACGTCGTACGATCGATCGAAGCACAGTCCGACCTACCTCCCTTTAAAGACTATCCGCGAGCGCACCAAGTGACTTACAAATACTATCTAGGGGTATTATCATTTCTGCAGGAAGATTATGTCAAGGTATGTTGGCAAGTTGGCTAGCATTCGACTTGGACTAACAAGATCCAGGCAGAGATCAGTTTGCAAGAAGCATGGCGGTCTTGCTTGCCAAGTGCTCAACATAACAAATCGTACGTTTCATTGTTCAAGAGGAGAATTACCGAACGCTGACATGTCCAGACTCATTCTCACATACCTCATACCCTGTCGCCTCATCACACAACACATTCTCCCGACCGCCGCCCTTCTCGCTGAAGCCCCTCGTCTAGCACGCATATTCGGCCCTATTGTATCATGTATCAAACGAGGCGATCTTACAGGCTTTGACAAAGCTCTCGCAGACGGCGAACCCGAACTGGTCAAACGGCGTATATTCCTCACCATGGAGCGAAGTCGCGACATCACCCTGCGCAATCTCCTCCGCAAAGTCTACCTAGCCGGTGGCTACGACGAGCTAAAAGAGGGACAAACAGAACAGCAAAGAATAAGGAAGTCACGCGTCCCGATAGCAAACTTTGCGGCCGCGCTTAGAATGGGCACCGCAGGCGAAGGCAGCGGCCAGGTCTTGGAGGATGAGGAGGTAGAGTGTCTATTGGCGAACCAAATCTACAAGGTACATGCAGTCTACCACTAAACTATCAACACCTGCTAACAACAACGCCAGGGCCTCATGAAAGGCTACATCTCACGCGAGCACAACATGGTCGTCATGAACAAAAAGGGTGCATTCCCCGGAACAGGTGTCTGATGCCTAAACTTCTGCCTATCCTTACAAATGTAGCACCCATCAGCCAGCTTCGGCTGCCTACCCACCAAGCCTTCTCACTGGCTACAGATGCATGTGCACGCAGCCTCGTAGCAATACAAGTGCGATCGAGATTCACGTGGCTGTTACCTCATCAGCCAGCTAGCGTAGCGTGATGTAACGGAAACGATAGTCTAAAAAATCCTATCAATGTACACCATGTCTGCGCTCTTTGTTATTCATGCCTTCCTCTTTGCGTGTGTTGTAAGAGACCGACTATGTCGTAGAACTTCTAGTCGCGGTCAAAAGCTACAGGTGCGTCGTCGCCGCTTCAGCTGATGTCGCGTTGTAGGCTCCTAATTCCCGTTGGTCATGGTCATCGCTGCTTCATTTGTGGATAAATTGTCTAACAGCACAACGGAAAAGTGAGATTTGTGCTGTGGGAAGTGGAAGGTAGGTGGGTGGGGTTTATTGTGAGGTACCTGTGTGTGAAGGGGGAAGGGGTGTTGGGTAAGATATGTGTGTGGGTATATGCAGTTCAACGAATTTTGGTCGACAATGGGGGCGCTGAACGGCTCAGAACGATGCTGTTATTCTTAAACTTATGCATGCTAGCATGGCGGTTCACACGGACTCTGTGAGCTTCAGAAGGCCGCTCTTTATCCTTGTAACGTACTAGGTATTTGAGTCCTCCATAAATCACAAACATCACCATGAGGACCCAAAAGACGGCAAGACGTGTAAATGGGAGATGCTCTCTTGAATGCAATTTCTATTCGTTCGTGCATCAAAGGCTATCATTAAACCGCGTTCAAAGCGAAGGAAGAAGATCAAGACTATCTCGATACAATCTGAGGCCGCGATATCGCAGACAAAACAACCAAGCAAGCGCCCAAGGTAAACAACTTTCAGCGGCGCAGCTGTGACAATCTAATGGAAAACTTCAACTTAAGAAAAGAGCAAGTGCGATGTTTTTTTCGTGTCTTGATATGAGAAGGAAGAGAAAACCCGGAATTGACGCAGGCCTGCACACTCGTACAATCTTGGAGGCCGAACCATAAAAAGGGAATAGAAGAAGATGGAAATTCTGCAAAGCAAAAGGATATAAGTATAGTACAAACACTTGGCGGAAACGAGTGCCAGAAAGGTAGGGATATCAAAATGCCATGCGGAAAGAAAGACGTAAACAGAAGACGAAACCGATGTGGGAGAGACGTAGCCCTGAGGCTCATCGGGGAGAGTACATGTACAGGTGCGTTAGATGCCAAAGTCATTGGGGACGATGCGATGGTAAAAGAGATGAGTAGGAAGAACAATCGAGACACGTCGACAGCAGCTACTGCGCAGAGAGGTCGTCCATGTGGTTTACCATGGCAACGAAGAGATCGAAGAAGAGCTTGCCACCATTCTCCATTTCAACCTGCATCGTACCACTGCGCTTAAACGTGTGTCTAGCTCGAATGATGAGCGCAAGATAATGAGCACGAAGCTTCGAGTCGGTGTCTGGAGTATTGGCGTAGGCGTAACGAGCAGATGTCAAGACGGTAGAACACTGGACACCAGACTGAAGACCTTGTTTCTTGAGAGCCAGCTTCTTTAGCTCTTGGAGTCCGTATTTGTCGGCCTGGCAGTAGATGACTGTGTCTTTTAGTACGGGACCGGTTGGTGATTGGATGACTGCTTCTTGCGTGGCGGTGCCGTTGTCTTCGAGGTTCCAGCTGTTGCGCTTCTTGTTGTACTCCATACGGGGGTAGTAGTCACCCTTGTAGAGGTACTCGAGGATTGAAGAGAAGACTTCGGGTTCTTCGTCGGGAAGGTCGATGCGCTTGTTGGTGGTTTGGAAGAATTGGCCGTTGCAGAGGGCTTGGAACCAGGGAGAGTGGGAAAGGACATCTTCGTGTGCTGCGAATAAACGTTGTTCGCGACCGACTGATATCGTGATGATCGCGCTATTATGCATGTCAGTAGAGTGTGGAAGGCGGTTATGATATGTTAAACTCACCTTCCCAATGACGGCGATGTTTGGTTGGACTGTGGTGATGATGTTTGAGCATGTTGTGCCAGTCTCTCTGCTCTTCTTGATGATTCCTTGAACGATGGGTTCTTCTTGGACGATTTTGATTTGCTTGCGCGATGCTTCGAGAAGCTACCTTCCTGGTGTCGCGTACGGTTGGATGACGAGAACATGATGAAATAAACGAAACGGGTCTCCGTTTAGATAGAAAGAACGTGTTGATGGTGAGGTGTCGTAAATACTTATACCTGCAATGATGTAGGCAACCGGATAACAGAAGGAGATCAAGGCAACAAGGCAAACTGGGCGATAGCAGGCAAGTACTGTGTACTGCAGCCGTGTATATATACCCGACTCCTCACAGGAGGCCGCTATCTGGCCCTCTACTGGGGTGGGTGTGAATTAAGACGCGATTGGACGCGTAAATTTGACCTAACGCGTAAACGCGATATCACATGTTTGCCTAACTCATTCGAGACGTAAGAGTCAGTCCGGAGGACGGAGGCTAAGCCCAAGACATGGTCCAAGTAGCACTTGTGCAAGGTTGTGAAACAAGGGCGGAACAAAGAATCAATGTCGCTAAATTGGCGTGGGCGGAATGGCATGGCGTTGGCAGTCGAGTAACTGGACTTGTTCGAGACTGACGGTCAATAAATCACAACCATACTTGGGACATGTTGCGCGATGCTTTTGCTGGATAATGTCGACACCAACACACACTATGACGGAGTGATGAGATGACTGGTCGCATCCCTTGCGCAAGGCTGCTTCTTCTCTCGGTACAGCCGAAGCTTTGGCCAGGGCAACCCAGAAAAGTTTGGAGAAAAGCAAGCGACGTCGCCGCCGTGCAACAGCCAGCGGCCGTTCATCGCCACCATGGACGAATCATGGAGATGCGTCCGGCCTCCACAGGCTCCATCAAAGACACCCTCTGCCGTTCCCCTGAGGGGCAATATCGCGTCGTAGGCCCGATTGACGTAGAAGCTGAGAAGGAGACTACGATCCGTCTCCGCGCACTCATGGGATTCGCGGCTGGAAAAAAGCCAACTCAGCATTCATGATACGGTGCCTGATGCTGTGAAATTATGCGTCGTTGATCCATTGAGCCTCGGGGATGCGAGGAGTTGAGTGGGTGGGTCGCGACCAGGCATTCACCCCTCATCGCGATTCTGCCGCGTCCTCACGTTACCAATTAGCCCCTAATCCGGCTTAACCCGTGACGCCACCTGGCGCCCAACGGCTTCGCAGTTGTACACATCCGCAGCTCATCTCAGCTACTACAACCTCGTCCTTGTGTTTTTGTTTTGCTCCAGCTATGACACAATCCGTTGCAGACGTGCTTGAATGCGCGCATGTGGCAATTCACAATATGCGACAGTTGATTAAACCCAGGTCCCTCGATCCTGCCCGTACTCAGCTACCCTTGCGAGGTTCACCCGCCAATACGCTAGACCTGTCGCCGCACGTACTTCATACGAGTGCCAAGATGAGACGATAACTGAAGGCGTATCGCTACAGTCCTTTGTTCTCACATCTTTGCTGGGGGCTAAGCCTTGTATTCCAGCATTACGGATCAACTAACAATCGCGCTTGTGTCCTTCCCAACTGCGTTCGATACTTGCTCCTGGAATTCGTTGGAATGAATACTCGCAGTGTTCACGAATACAGACGGATTCCGGGCTGCTCGGATTATCGCGCTACGCCCTCCAACTATTTTCCATCTTATATTTTTCAACCTGTATGCTCATTTCTCTGGACCTCCGAACATGAGTAAAACTAAGTCTAGCTCTCAACACATACGCAACTGTTGTAAGATCAATGTCAGCCCATATTCATTGTAAATCTTTTCACTACTGTATCTACTTCACGCTTCTCACCGGGCACCGCATCGTACCCACTGCGACATTTATCGTCCCTCTTGGCAGTATGCAGTTCTAACACATGCTGTGCGCCCGAGTGCATGCGGATGCTGTCGGGTAACGTGCTACCCCGCTCTGTCGTTACATATGAAACATTGGATACCTCCTTCACTGCAACCTCCATACGATTGTGGCGCCACTGACTTGCACAGCCACTCTCATTAGAACGGCAAACGGTCAATCTTGACTAATTAGGCTTCATTCACATACATCCGGTCTTGGCAACTGTCGTTTGTTTCCGGCACAATGTGCCCGACTGCAGGGGTGTCACTGCCGTTATTACAAACCCTATATTGCTGACTCCACACTCTGGCATGTCATTTGAAAGGCTTGGAAACTTCAACAATCTTCACTCCCGGCTCTCTGAACATTTGGTTGACTGAGAAAAAGACGGTTTTTGCGACATGTGTGCGTTTCTTGATATGCATCCAGCTTGCGGCGCTTGTTACATTCCTCAAAGTAACACAGCACAGCTACTTTTATCTTCTGAAGACTAGTATTATACGTTTTGATCGCACGGGCCGATTCTTGAATGGTTCCTTCGGAATTCGATTCAAATTCCCTGCTCTATATGGCAATTAAGATACGTGGGGACACTGACATTGCTTCATTGACTGTTCTTCACCGGAGCCAGCAAACGCTGTCCCAAGGCTACTGACCATTGAACTTTGATGCTCCTACCACTTAGAAGCGTCGATGAATCGCACACGGCCTGTCGTACTACACAGAAATGGTCACTTTTCGATATGAATGGCAAAGACGGCGGAACATCGTTTCCTAAACAGTGGTCTCTCGCCAAGTATCCTATACTATATACCAATGTTTATTGCAAAGATACTTTCTATGGATTCGCCCCGCATTCCGCTTCTGTCTAAATAGACAGGTCAACAAATACAGTGGTATTGGTATCCACTGTCAATGTGCAGCACTGAGTAATAGACATCAAATACAACATAAGAGCTTTGGATTTCACGGCGAATTGAGCTATCAAAAACCACACCATGATTGGCAACATCTTCTCCAAAGCCCTAGTGGTATCACTACGTATCTTCTCACGCAACTCTATCAGCCCCCCCACAAACCACCGCAACAACCCTCGAAGACATCCAAAACTATGCTCTCACCAACGCCTACAAAGTCCTCGACGGCACCCTATCCGACGGCCTAACCCGCTCCCCAAACACAACTTGCACCAAAGCCACCCTCGCAATCCGCAAAGAATTGTCCTCTCCCCTCCCCCAAATCCTAACAGCAAACTAACCCCCACCCCAGCGGCGATCTCACCCCCCTCCGAACGCAAAGCCTACACAACAGCCGTGAACTGCCTCCTAACCTCGCCCTCCAAACTCCCACCCACACTCTACCCCGGCGCCAAATCCCGCTACGACGACTTCACCGTCGTCCACATGAATATGACGCCCACCATCCACTCAACCGCAAACTTCCTCCACTGGCACCGCTACTACATCTGGGCCTACGAATCCGCGCTGCGCACAGAATGCGCATACACCGGCTACCAACCCTACTGGGACTGGTCGCGGTACCCGGACCTGCTCAACAACAGCCCCATCTACTCTGGCGACGAATACAGCATGGGCGGCAACGGGGAAGCCGTCGGTCCCCACGCGAATCTAACTCTCGGACCGGGACAATCGTTACCAGCAGGACCCGGCGGCGGATGCGTAACCACAGGCCCCTTTGCAAACCTAACAATCCACCTCGGTCCCGTTTTCCCAACCGTAGATACAAAGTTCAACATCCCCGCCAACCCGCTGGCGACCGGCTACGGCGACAACCCGCGGTGTCTTCGTCGAGATGTTTCAAACTTCCTCACTACGAATTATCTCCAACCGCAACACCTCGTCGAGCACATCACGTCTAACGCCAACATCTCCACTTTCCAGGATACACTCCAGGTAAACCCGTCGAACAGCTTTGCCGCGCTGCATGTAGCGGGGCATTATAGCGTCTGGGGCGACCCCGGCGGCGATGTTTTTGTTAGTCCCGGTGAGCCTGTGTTTTGGCTGCATCATGCGCAGGTGGATCGGCATTGGTGGATGTGGGCCATGTGGCGGGAGGGCGAAGTGAAGGAGAGGACGGGGATGTATGAGGGTGAGTTCCTTATCCCTTTTCTTTTTGTTTATTTGTTTGAGGGGGTGGGGAACCATGACGATGTGAGTCAGTGCTAACGACAGACTGTGTTTGTAGGCGGCACGAATTGGTTTGATCTGAATAGCCGAAGAGGTACACCAGAGGACGAGCAGGAGTTGAGTGTTGTGGCGCCGGCGGGTAAGGATTTTATGAAAAGCAGGGACTTGTTTAGTACGACTGCGGGGCCGTTTTGTTATCTGTATGTGTAGATTGGGGGGGATGGATGAATGGTTGGTGTGGTATTGTCTGTCGTGAAGCCAGTTTGAAAAAGCTCGGTCAATATCATATAATCGATAGTTCCGGACTGTCGTGTTTATAACTACATATCTCAGAAAAAGAGAGAGTGTGTGAGGGAGAGCACAGCAACACAAGTAGCGAAAAGGTCGAATTCTTGCATTTCATTATAAATTTTCAACGCCCACGAATGATTCAGGTTTTTGATGTCTTTGCCTCCATGATCCAAACCCAGGCTCCTTGACTGCAATTCAAAATCGCAGGGTTATGCTAATCTTACAGTAACAGTGAAAATGGTATCAAATCGCCGCCACCACAAACTCCCCCCTCCTTGCTTCCTACATACACTACATTACACTACGCTCCGCTCAAGCAGTGACTTCACCCTCAGCAAACGCCCTCCCAATCTCCCTAGCAACACCCAGTCTCAAAACCGCAATAACATCCCCACTCTTCGCGCCCTTGGGAAAGCCTTTCCGCCAATCCCAACCGCGCTTGCTATCGTCGATATGACCGTCTTTAACCAAAACAGTCGATCCCTCCATGCTCTGACCGTCCTGGGAGCCAAAGTCCGTTGAGCCTATCAGCGAATATTGGCTCGACGCCGTTGTCAGATTGGAGGTGGATTTCGAGAGTAGGTGGTGCGGGTTCGGTAGTTGTTGGGAAGAGTGTGGATCATGTGCGGAGAGGAGGGTGGTGGAGAGGACTTCTTCGCATTGGGCGCGGATCATACCGGGGGCGGTGTCGAAGTCTTCGACTGCGGCGAGGAGGTCGTAGAGGTGGCGGAGGGTAAGGGTGCGTTTGGGTTGGTTGACAAAGATGAGGGCTTCGCCGAGGAGAGGTAGGAGGACGTCGACTTGGACTACGGTTTCTATCTCGGGGTCGTACAATCCTCCTCGGATGCTGGATGCGGCACTCGCAATTATGACCATGAGCGCATTGGCTGCAGCCCGTTTCCGAACCATTGGTCGGTGGGCCGACTTTTCCCCAGCCTTCAGCAGAACCTCCTCATCTCGTAGGTCAAAGTACTTGCGTATTGTCGCGTAACCGCTGAGGTGATTGGACAGAAGTGAGGCAGCATCCGGGTCCATATTGGCGAGGTTTGTCAAGGTCTGCTTAGGTGAGGTGATGAGCGAATGCAAAGATTCGTCAAGTTCATCTAGGGGTGGGTAGGCTATTGACTTGACTAAGCAATGCGCGACCAGTACACGGAGCACCTCTTGGATCTTTTGGGCGTCGTGAGCGCGGGCATAGTAAAGAAGTGTCTCGCCATAGCTCTCGGTATTTACGCGGAGGTGGTCGGCGTATTTCTATCAAGGTTAGTCTTTGTTTTCACCAATTACACGCAAAAGCTTACCTGGGCGATTGTGACGGCGTGCTGCGCAAGACCAAGGTCATGGCACAGCTGGCTGATCTTGTCGACTCGTGCGGACGACTCAAGAGGCAAGTCGTTGAGTATCCGCTCGATGCGTTCGTTTGCCGCTATACTGTCATCTAGTCTTCCTAGAATCTGTACGGCAATCTCCCATCCTTCTTTTGAGTCCTGCCCTTCTTGACCAACCAATTGCTCCTTGGACGCTAGTAGATTTGCATAGGTAACAAGTAAATCGTCTTTTGTCACGCCCTTTGGTTCTTGCTGTTCGGTGTAGCTCAGAACCATCAAATCGCTCTGGTCGAATTGATCCATCAGGCCTTTTGCGTTCGAAAACCACTCTCCGACACTGGCAAGCTCTGCGACTGCGGTAGCTATGGTGAGCGACCAACTCTGGAGGATCTGGAGAACTCCTTCCATGTTGTCGTCGAAAATGCAGGCTACACCAACCTCGAACCGGTCTACAATATTGACACCAAAATCCTCATCACTATTGGAGATTACCGCCGCCAAGGAAGCCGACAGTCGTTGACAATACGCTTTGATCGGAGTGACATCGACCTGGCGCACTCGTTGTGACCGCATAATGGAACGACGACTGGCTGCAAGACTGCCTTGTGGTTGATCCTCCTCCTCTCCGTTCCACCAAACGCCGAGACCGATTACCGCTTCAATCCAATCTGCTGATAATTCGAGAATCTCTTGTTCATTGCCTAGCAGGAGCTGATACATTTTCCCAAGGTTCTCATAAATGGACCAAGGTACTTTACTTTCGGCTTTGCGACTGGCCACGCTGAGTTGGAAGCTTGCCTGATTTTGTGAGATTCCAAAGTGTGCGGCCTGGAAAGATTGCGACATAGCGTGCCGGCTTGCGCTCTCTCCTTCTGAAAATTCTTCCAAATCGACATAAGTCTGTTGCACACGCTGTCGAAAGATGGTCCAGTCGTGTCCCTTGATGTCCCAGTCCTCTGATGTAATAGCTGGACATTCGCGAAGAAGGTCAAGTGCTTGACGAACTGCATGGTTTGCGTATTGCAGATGTTTCCCACTGTATCCGGTGCCACCCAGCCCATCAAGTTCCGCCGTCTCGGCGTGCTGAAGCTCGGCACCCTGTAGTAGCTTCAAGGTTTGTGAAAAGTTGCCCCGGACGACAGTGATATGTACAGCCTCCCAATATGAAGGATGCCTGGAGTAACCACGCGTTTCTTTCAGTACATCGTCCACCTCGGAAACACCAGAGAATGTGCTATTCAGCCAGTTGAGCAATATCCTTGGGATTGCAGTGTAGTGTTTCGACTCGGGGCGTGCAGGCACGAGTGATAGGGCTGAGGCTCGTTGGGTCAAGTCGAATTGCGGTGGATGGTGCAATGTCAGGAGAAGCGATGCTAGTCGACTAGCGTGCAGGATTTCTGTTGCAGACCCAGAACGGCTTGATGTGGTGGTAGCCCGAAGATTTGATTTGGATGCTGTCTGCCATGTTTTGATCAGCTCCTGGGCGACCGAGGCGAGCACGTCAGTCCGCTGTGCGGGTGTGTCTGAGTGAAGCGACTCCATGGCCCTTTCGATCAGGGTCTCTGTCTCCAGTATGACCTGATCCGATTCCTGCAGGGCTGGCTTGCCATTGTTCGACGCGAGGCCCTTGGCAAGTGCCTGGAGATCGAATTGTGTCTGTTTTGCGCCTGGTTGTACTAGTGCAGGGAAATCATCGTTTGCGCTTGTCATGGAGGCGACGGACTGTGCGAATCTATTCTGTGTCTTGTTTCGCCGTGATGCAGAGGGCGGGTCTTCAGAGTCTTGGTCTGAATCTTGGTCGCGGCGTCGGTCGTCCATGTCGAGTTCCTCGTCGGAGTCGCCCTCTGCGTCTCCGTTTGGACCATCGTCGGATGATACGCTGGGTACGCGAAAAGTGCCCGACGTGGGACGGCCTCGCTGGACTGGCGGTCGGCCTGAGGTGGAAGTGCCTATTGAGCCAGATCCAATGCCTTCGAAGGAAATGGGCTTGGGCGGTGACTTGGGCGGCGAGCTTCCAAACAGAGAGGTGGCGCCAAAGCCGTAGCTATTCGGCTTGTCGAATGTCGGGCGAGTCGTGCTGAACAGACCTTTGCTCATTGCCGGCGGCGCTCCCCTCGGCGTGGGGTAGATTGATTTGTCGGGCGGAGGACCTGCAGGTGTCGTCGATGGCGCATCCTCCCAGAACTTTTGACTGTCGTAGGAGTTGCGACCGGGGGTGGAAGGTGGACCGCTGTTGCGAAACATTGCTGCCGTGCTGCTTCTGCTTCTGCTTCCTCCAGCTGTTGGACAAGTGGTAGGGATGTTTGGGCAAAACCAATATCAAGAGCACTTGTAATTTCGGCGCCCTATTTTGGTATCACAGGCTGCGCCTCATCTACGATGCGGTG
The DNA here is from genome assembly GCF_003171515.1 of Pyrenophora tritici-repentis. Lineage (NCBI taxonomy): Eukaryota > Fungi > Ascomycota > Dothideomycetes > Pleosporales > Pleosporaceae > Pyrenophora > Pyrenophora tritici-repentis. The sequence continues at coordinate 1,452,443 of NC_089395.1, forward strand.
TCGAGGTGAGATAGCGGGTACGTTTGATTGTTCTTTGTCTAGCTCACGTCGCGGTCCATGCAAAACATAACATTCTGGGGACGAGCTCGCAGCGACGCGCCTGAGTCAGCCACGGCTTGGCGCGTGCTAGCATCGGAGCGGCGATACTGTTGCTCCGGGGAGGGCGGGAAGCCGGGGCATGTCCCAGCAAGTCCCAGCAAGTCCCAGCCTGCCTGCTGCCTGCTTGCTTCTGCACACAATTTGATTGCAGACCCGCCCACCGCCTTCTAGTCGGCGACACACGTGCGTCCTGTCTTCACGACACCCATGCCCATGCATGCCAGATTTATCCCGCCTCCTGACCGTAGTTGAGTTGTGCTTGTTCCTGAAGCCACTATCGCAAGTAGACAGTCGCGTCGAATCAGACCATAGCCATCCCACAACCCCGCTATGGACTGAAAGTGGTAAATCAATATATCATCACCTGGGCACCGTCATTAAGCCTTGATCCGAGGCGTGATAGACAGGGGTGGTTTGCTCGGTAACGCTCAAGGTTTATTAAGGTACCCGATACTAGAGGGCGCCGTCGCCAGCCTTTGCCAGCAGAGTCCAGCCTAGCTTACAAGCAGCTGACGTACCGACCGACTCAAAAACAGTGCCAGCCCGCCAGTCTACCACCCGCCGCTTCCGTTCTCTGACCTCATCCCACACTCCGCCTTGCCTCCGTACGAGTTTTCGTACTCCCGGCCTCCGAATTCCTAATGTATAATTCTGCCGGTGCCCCCTCGTAGTATTCTGCCCACCTGTGACGTAGTGCGTCCACACCCTACCATTGCCCGCGAACATGGCGCTCTGGGCCAAAACGAAAACCCAATCCAAGACTGGCTTTGACAAGGTCTACGGCTGGGTCGATAAACTCGGTGCGCCCGTCAATCGCTTATCAAACAAAGTCGGCTCAGAGGCTTTTTGGCCTACAACGCTCGACATTGAGTCTGACAAGGCCGCGAGAATCCTCAAGAGTTTTTGCAGTACGTCAAGTCTGAATGCGCGCCAAATGCTACTAACACGCCCGCAGAGGATGGATTTTATGAAGAAGAAGATCGTCCCGCAATTGCGGGTATTCCTCAAGGAAAGCAAAAGGTACTCAAGAAGATACCAACCAAGGTGATACAGAATGCAAAGGGCCTCTGCATCTTCACCACCATGCGCTCAGGCTTATGGATCTCTGGATCTGGTGGCGCCGGTATTCTAGTTGCGCGCACAGAAGATGGTTCATGGTCGCCGCCCTCGGGTATCATGATGCACACTGTCGGTGTGGGATTCTTGGCGGGTGTCGACATTTACGACTGTGTCATTGTCATCAACAACGAAACCGCATTAGAGGCTTTCCAAAAGATTCGATGTACGCTGGGAGGTGAAATCAGCGCAACTGCAGGTCCAGCTGGCACTGGCGGCATGCTCGACACCGAGATCCACAAGCGCCAATCACCACTGTTCACATACATTAAATCGCGAGGTTTCTATGCTGGTCTTCAGCTCGACGGTACCATCATCATCGAACGCACCGACGAGAACGAGCGCTTCTACGGACAGCGAATAGGAGTCAAGGACATTTTGGCTGGAAAAGTAGGTCATCCACCGTACGAGATACGGAGACTCATGGCGACGCTCAAGTCGGCTCAAGGCGACACGGATGTGGACGAATCCTTGATACCAGATGAAGCACCGCCAGCAGATTTTGAGGTTACAGGTCCTGAAGACAAGACATTTGGTATTCCGGACGCCGTCGATCCTGACCCGTATGGTGTACTAGCGCTGCAAGAAGCCGGCTTGGAAATTCGAGAAGCAGGGACGCATACCCGACCCACAAGCGAACAATTCGAGTTCAAACCTAGTCCGACGAGTCCCATCTACAACACCTTCAGAAATTCCACATTCAGAAGAAGCATAGACCGATCGAGCTATGGCGGCAGTCAGCGGTCGAGTTGGCGCATGAGCACCATTAGTAGCATGCTTGATCCTCAAACTCCTACGACTCCTCGAACCCCAACGGTCGACATGAGTACGCAGACTGACGACTTACCACCTCCTCCGACTGTCAAGAGGGCGACACCCTCACTACCTCCGAGAACAAGCGTCGCGCGCATGCCCACTCCCCCCATTGCAGAGGTACCAGAGACAAGGATCGAGGCGGCTACTCCGCCACGAAAGCAAACTAGTGAAAAGCAACTTCAACAGGCCACACCCACCTCTGGCGAGGTAAAGACGATCAGCCCCGCTACAACCCCATCCACCGGCTCGCCCCGGATTTCAATAGCGCAGGAGATTCACCACGAATCCGACTCCGAGTCGGACGAAGAAAGCGATGACGAAGATGACGCTGATGACGATGAAGAGGAGATTGAGGAAGAGCCAGTCGTTCACGAGATTCACCAAGCCCCAGCCCCACAAGCCATCCGCGCGCGCGTGATCCAGGTCGCGAAGCCGGTTGCTCCGGCCCTACCAGTCCGCAACCCATTCCGCAACCGCATGTCGACCAATTCGGACGGATCGTTGAACACATCAGCTGCACCCTCCCCTACCGTGGCGAAGCACAGCCCCGACTCGATCCCTTCGCTTATGCGCGGTGATTCGACTTCTTCTCTATCCTCTGTAGAAGACAGCAGGTTGGAGCAAATTGGCAACCGACTCAAGCCGAAGAAGTCGCACGACCAATCGCCTCCAAACGAGAAGGAAGAGAAGGAAGATGTCCATGCTCTTCCAGAGTCTCCCATGAGGAGCATTCCAGGCGGGTTTGAATAGATTTGACTCCTTCATCTCAAGGCTGACTTGCAGTTTACTCGCGCATTGCTCAGTCAGCACTATTTTCCGCCACGGCCTGATTCAGATTGGATGACTGCATATGGCGCCATCTGCTTTGTAACACTTTTCACCTGGGCTGCGTGCAGCCATGCTTCTACAGTCGTTACGAGTTATGATTCCCCTGATACCAATTCTTGCTTTTTGCTTGGCTCCTGTATAGCATTCTTGCTTTACGCTTGGCTTACGCATAGCTATTCTTTATGGATAATGTATCTATTTTCTTTTCGGTTTAACCACCAATCAAATGTAAAATCATTCATACACAAGTGGTTGAATTAATAAAGTTGAGGACGTGTTTGTCATGTGATGCGCCTTCAGTCTGGTACTGGTGTCTTTTGAGCTCAGGGCCCGTGACATCCCTGCCAAAATTTCGTGAACCCGAATCCCCACCAGCTCAGTTGCGCGCATACGTGTGGACGATTCCATTACACACACAGCATTGCTGCTTGCTTGTATTTTCCAGCCTCGACATATTGATCAAATATTGCGATCGTGATATACCCAAGTCACCTTTGCTCTCATTGTAGACTTAACGGCAACCTTCGCACCACCCGCCTACTCGACATCGCAATGGCACCCTCAGCGGCGACCAAGCCGCGCAAGGCGAAACCGACACCAAAAACCGTCGCAGACTTCACCATTCTTCCCCTCACCCTCACCGCACTCCCCGGCCTCCTCGCGCACTGCAATGATGCAAAACACTACATCTACGTCAAACCGCACTCACCCAGCATACCGACCGCCTCGGACGAGCGCAGCCTCTTCATCACAAACGTACCCATGGACGCAACCGAAAGTAACATGCGCGCGCTCTTCCAGGAACAACTAGGCGGCTCCATGGTCGAGCGCGTGGATTTCGACGCCAGTGTACCCGCACAGCCCATACACAAGCGGTGGAAGAGCTCCCAGCCCGCCGCTACTACAGAAGACGCAGAACAGCGGGGCAAGAAGCGGAAAAGAAACGACGACGCAGCCGTCATCGCCGAGGGTGTAGTCGAAGACGCAGAGTCAGCGCTTCCCCAGCTGTGGAACCGCGAGGTGAGGAAAAGCGGGAGTTCAGCCGTTGTCGTCTTCGTAGATAAGAAGAGTGCAAGGGGAGCGTTGAGGGAAGTACAAAAAGCTGTCAAGGAAGGCAAGACCGTGAGCTGGAAGAGTAAAGGAGAAGGATTAGGCGTTGAACGTACGTCCCCATCCCCATCCCCATCCCCATCCAACTAACCCCCCTAGGTTACAAAACCCACCTCACCCTCCAACACCCACCCCCAACCCTCCTCCAACCCTCCCTAAACGCCTACCTAACCCAATTCAACGCCCTCGAGACGCTCCGCAATAAACTCCGCAAAACAGCCCGCTCCATCCCCGACGAAGATGGCTTCGTCGCCGTTGTCCGCGGCGGTCGCGCCGGCCCCGCTAGACTGGAAGACGCAGAGCGCAAGAAAGCAGAGCTGGATGAGAGGAAACGCAATCATAGGGCTACGGATGACTTTTATAGATTCCAGAATAGGGAGAGGAGGAAGAGGGCGGAGGGGGAACTGAAGAGGAAGTTTGAGGAGGATCGGAGGAGGGTGGAGGGGATGAGGGGGAGGAGGGGGGTTGTGAGGCCGGAGATTTAGTTTGAGGGGGTTGGGGGTTTGGGCAGGGAGGGGGAGGGGAGTGGGTTATGAAGGATGTTATGGTATATGCGCGTTTGAGGTTAAAATGGTATAGCGGTGGGATGGATTGTAGTGTTATGTGAAAGATGGAGATATCCATTCAGTTTCCTTCGGAAGAAGAAAAAAACAACCAAAGACGCGGTTCTTTATCCTCGCTTACGTGATGATTGGACGTCCGTCTGACGAGTCGTTCGCTCTATTCATCACGTTCATCATGGAAATGGTCAGATAGGTAGAGTCCTGTCTGCCAGACATTCTACAAATAGGATTCCTACCCCTGGTTCAAGTAGGGAGGAGAGGATTTGGGGTATTACAATGATACGTTTTGGAGTTTAGTTGTTGTGGGTTTGTTGGTGATGAGGTTTGCACTCAGTTGACATTACATGCACATGCACATGCACACATGAAACAATAGAACGTGAAGATGAGAAATATCCATTCAATAACTCCCTAAGAGAGAAAGAAATTACAGCCTACGTGAAAATATCCATTCAATAACTCCCTAAGAGAACAAGAAACTAAGGAGCCCAGCAAAACATGAAACTTTCCCAGACTAACACGCCTCATTCTCATCCGAACCGAAAAGAGCAAAGACATCAAGAACCTCGCATACCCATTTCCATCCCAACTAAAAAGGAAAAATCGTCGTAGGAACGTGGATGTGGATGAATCTAGGTCATCCCACAACCAAGCAAGTCGTGGATGCAAGTCGGATCCGTGATGGTGCCACTCCCATCAGTCCTATTCTTATTCCCAATCCCATTCCCAATACCACATTCCGTACAGCCATTCTCTTCTTCATTCCCATTCCCAATCCTATTCCCAATACTCCTACTCCTACTCCTACTCATACAGCCATCAGGCGACCCACTACAACACACACCACAACGCATATACCGGTCTGCATCTGCATCTGCATCGCCATCGACATCGACATCTCGACGGTGCCGTGCCAGACTACTCAATTTCCAACCACCCAAACAAGAGCAGATAGGACACGATGAGGCTTGCTCCTTGTGCTTGACAACAGCCGACGTAGGTTGATTTCGTACAAGCATCTTCGATCGACCGCGCACATGTAGACCCGAGAAGTGGGTTTCGTGGTCCATGGGGGCGTCTGACGGGGGGGCGGTGGCAAAAGTGCGCTTGTTGGTTGGTATCCCACGACGGACGTGAAGGCGAAGGTGGGGGGGAATTGACGAGGCAGCTGGTGTTACTGTATCGGGGGTTGGGGTTGGGGCTGACCAGTCCCCGTCCTGCCAGTTGAACAGGGGATAGTTAAATTGGGGCGGGCGATCGGCACCTGATAGTGCGAGGCTGTCCTGAATAGCTGCCGTCGCATGGTAATCCGCCGTCGCGAGGTTGACAGTGCGACGGCGGCGAGAAATTGAGTCCGGCGGACTGGATTGCAGGGTATGCAGTTTCTCCCAGACAAGAGGCGATAGACCGCAAGGGAAGGTCTCGGAGGCTTTGAGCGTGTTACACTCCCAGTACAGTTGTTTGCCGAGATGCAGGAAGCGTCGGCTCAGTAGCCGGTCTTGTAGGACCCAGGCGCGTGTATCCCAGCTAAAGTTTGGGGAGGCGAGGATGCTTGATGGGAGCATGGCCGAAGCTGGTAGTCGGACTGTGCTCGTGGTCTCGCCTGCTATTACCTTGAATAAAGACGGAGCAGGGTGAGGAGTCGTGCCTGAAAATCCTATTTCGGTGTTCTCAGACTCGTCGTCGTCATCATCGTCGGCGCCTAGCTGATCGAGTACGACTGTGAGTGCGGCATTACGGAATGTCAAAGACATGCTCTTGCATTCGCGTTCCTTTTGTTGCCATGAGTCTTGGAGAACACAGAGTGCATCCAACCAACAATATCTGTACCCGAGGCGTTGGGCGGCAGATATGCCTTGTCGTACCGTGTTGGGCAGTTTCTGGAGATCGAGTTCATTCTGCATATCCGGTAATGAGCTGCTGGAAAGTACTGGCTGGTTGAAATCCCAGACATGACTCAATGCCACATATTCTACTTGCTCCGTAGTAGGTTGGAGCATGTCGCTCTCGACAATGCGGACGTAAGGCCCGGATTGGCCATCAGGAAGCATGTCAATGAGACGTGTAGGTAGGGCGCTGAACTCGCTCGTTGGCACATGGTGACAAGCGTCGTGCGTGTGCAGACAGTCTTGTAACCACGTCTTTGCACTCAAAAGACTGTCACTATAGGGAGTCGGGTCCCTATCATGACTATACTGCTCGAAGATGTCTTCATGAGCAAATGCTTCTATCCCTCCATGTTCTTCGTCTGGACCGGGGAATGTCGCCTTGTCGTTTGGCCAGTTGAGACAGCATGGCGCTGGAGTAAAGACCAGCGTTAGCGATGCTGCGTCAGGCCGATTGTCCGGATTGGCATCCATCATCGACTGAATCGTACGCACAACCGTTTGCTCTGTCGCATTCTTTGCAGCGTCCAGGAAGGAGGATAGCTTCTGCTGTACTCCAGGCACATCTTGCCAATAGTACTTGCCTGAGCGTCCGCTGAACTCCTTGCGGAAAGCTGTCCAGTCTGTGTTGTCTTGACTCAATGGTAAAGATGCCATTTCTGAAAAGACACAGCCCAGACTCCAAATATCGGCCGCTTGTTTGCGAACGAAGCCTTCAAAGACCTCGGGTGCAACATATTGGCGTGTTAGCGGCTTCGACCCATGATCATGTGGATCTTCTGCAGAGCTGACACCGAAATCGCAAAGTATCACATGTGGAATCTCTTGATCGCTTCCGACGATGAGGATGTTCTGAGGCTTAATGTCCATGTGTTTGACAACAGGGCGTTGCTCATGGATGTACCTCACAGACGACGCAAGACAGCCGAACATCTTGACGACCGTGTGGAGCAGTGTGGCAGGCCTCTTCGACAAGGGTCGTTCAAGCCAACCGGCAAGTGTCGTCTCGGCCACAGGTGAAATCAATATCGACATCTTGTCGCCCTTTGAGTAGGCTCCAATCAAGCGGATAATATGTGGATGACGGAGCTTCTGGAGAACACTCACTTCCTTCTTGAGCTCCTCGAGAGCCGTACGATCGCGATTCTTGAGTGTCTTTCTCACGACGTGTAGGCCCGTTTGTTGATGTATGACTTCGTCGACTGTACTGAAGCCACCGGCGCCCAGGAGCTTAACACTGAGGAACGATCGTGACTTCTTGGGAATCTGCGGTATATGTAAACCAACAGGCGATCTTCCCCTAGGGATGATTTCCGTCGAAGATTCAGGACACTGGGTATCTCTACCCGCTGAAAGGCCTTCCTCTGAACGGGTTGGGAAGTTCAGCAATCTCGCGCCAAGAAGCGGTTCTTCGGGCTCTGTACTAGCCCTGGAATACTTCCAATGGGGATGTTCTGCAAGACGACCCAACGATGAGGACTCGTATTCCTCCTTTATGGGCTGGGCGATAGCATCTCGGGCCAAAGTAGTTGCGTCGTTGTCCTCTGTTTGAACGCGTTCGCCTTGTGACACAATGCCGTTGGACTCAGGTGAGGTCGATGACTGAGAAATGTTCGGCGAAAGTGTAATGGGTTTGGTAGGTCGGTCCGCACAATACAACTGGCTCTCACCAAGCTGTGAGAGCTGGAATTGGAAGAATCCGCCTTGTGGTTGTTGGCCACTAGAGCCGCTGCTGCCGCCGTTGTTGCCAAAGTATTTGGAGCTGTCGCCACGTGGATCAAAGCGCGGTGGTTGGGAGGATGGCGCACCACCGCAGCCGTCACCATTTGAATGGTCGTCGTCATCGCCGGCAGAATCGTCGTTGTCGTCATCCTCCTCATCGCGCCAGTCAAGCATACACTTGCCCTGCTTGAAGTGGTTGGCGATGTGGTCGATTCGCTCTTGTCTGGACTCAAATCGATGGCGACAGAAGCCGCACTTGCGTGGAAACTCGGTTTCTGAGTAAACGGTGCTCGCCTCGTCGTAGTCCTCTGGGTTCATTCCGGAGTGAATGTTCCGAAAATGCTGCACGAAATGGTACTTTCTGTAGCATGGCTTGACGTGCTCGACACCCTCGCTGGTGCACAGGCTGCATACCCATGATTTGCACTGTACCGCAAACAATCAGCAAGTTGCGATACGAATAGGAGAAGCCAGACTCGAGAGTGATACGCTGGTGTTCTTGAGGAAAACTTAACCAACGTAATAATATGATTGCTTCGCAATGGATGGGGTGAGAGTACATACCGGATAGCCTTCCTCCTCATTTCGCTTCCAGTCGTTCTTACGGCCATATCGCTTGCCGCATTTTCGGGTGCACTGGTAGATTTTTTGGGGGTCCCTTCTGAGCAGTTCCACATCATCGGTAGGCGTGCAGCGCTTCTTGTTGCCTCGCGAAGTAGTGACTGACTGCACAGTCGTCGTGGCTACATCGTCAAGACTAGGTGACATCTCAGGGCTAATATTGATCTGTGGAGGCGACACTTGGGTGAGTTCTGTCTGGTAAGTGGGGTCATGCCAGAATGTGTTGTCCAACGGCTGCTGTTGGATGAGAAATGTTTGTGACTTGTAAGCTGAGTCGCTCTGACTGCCGTCCATGCCCTGCTTCACCAGACGACCGAACCAGTTCCGAATGGCTTCTTCGGACTCTCCGGTAAGCTGGCTAAGAGAGTCAATATGCTTGTCGCTATATTCATTAGTTGCAACCTCTTGATACTTTGACTTTGACTTGCCTCGGAAGGACATTGTACTTGTTGAACCAAATTGAGCAAACATCTGCCGCCTCGTCTGTCAAGCCCTCTGATGATGTAGATGGTGGAGTCGGTTCCATTGACCAGGAGTCGATTGCTGTCGACGGTGTAGGGAATAGGGGAAAGTCGAAGCCTGCATGTCGCTTGGCCTGAGGGTACTCGTGTGTCTCCTCAAGTTGGAGTGGTCGCTTGCCGAGCGCATTGAACTCGCCAGGCATGCTGTTGAAAGATTGCATGGGTGTAGAGAGGAAGGAATTTGTCGCAGGCTGCATGTGTGGTGTGAGCTGTGTGTTCCATGCTGGGGTCACCGAGGTATCATCCAAGGACTGTTGCCTAGTTAGTATACGTGCAGTATATAACCCAGGACTACCTCACCAGACTATGTTGCATATCAAATGAGCTCTGAGTATCGAACATGGCGGGAGCGAAAGAAGACGCAGCGGTCGCGATCGCGGATGTGTCGATCGCTTCGTCGCCGTAAAAGAAGCCAGCAGTGTCATCCACTGACTTGAACGCCGGAAAATCCATGTTAGGGTCAAAGGCGAAACCTGCGCCCTGATGATCCATGACCAGGTAGTTACTCTGTCGTATAGAATGTAGTAGTTTCCGTCAAGGGCGGCGTTATGGTCAACACGCAACAATACTTTGTGTCGTGGGCTTAGCAATCACGAGCACCAAAAGTGAGCGAGTATGATGGAGTATGAGTCTTCCCGAGCCTGAGGCCCTGTCTGGTATTTTAGATCAAAGGGCGCTGCGCCCACGAGATGATTGCGTTCGCAGGTCAGAGTCATCCATGCAGCCCTTTGGCGCTGAAGGGCTGATGGAGATCCAAGGTTCAGGCCACCGGTCAGGCCAATAGTGGGGAATCGCTATAACTTTACCACGCCGCCAAGGCGGTGTTTCGGGCTTCTCTAGGAGCGACGGCGGTCTATAAAGGTGGCTTCCAACTGTTAATTGTTAGACTAGCATAATACTTTTTGTGAAACAAATGTTTCTAGTCTTACACTTTCGCCACAGTCGTGTGCTTGAAGATAGTAGTTGGAATTCCCTCTCGAAGCGGATGGGATGAGAATGAAGGTCCCGCACCCGCGAGAGCGCTAAATTACTATACCGCCCTTCCACTTCGCAAGGGCGCAGCGGCGACTAACAAGGCTAGCGCCAATAAAAAGTGGGACGTGTGGCTGAGTTTGCGCACGCAGCCACAAGGCGCACCACGAGGCCCACCTCCCGCTTTCTACCCCAGCTTGACGATAAATGGTCCTTGGTAAGACGTTGAAATTTGGGATTGCGTAGGCACATACGTTTACGATAGTTATTATTCCCCTCAACTTATTCGCTGTCGGCTTTGACACCGTTATAGTATCTACTCCGGTCCCCGAGGTTCTCTCCGACGAACATACCTAGGTAGTTGGGAGAACGTCCGAACAAGTGGCGTGGTGAGCTTAACGATCAGATTCATCTCGGCACGAGCGTAGTATAGGTGAATTCAATACCGCTGGTATCTGGAAAGAGTATGATATCTCAAAGTACCTAGGTACCTAGGCAGCTCCGTAGTACGAGTTTCGTCCGACAAAGGACGAAAAAAATGAAATCCCCCTGACGACCCACGCTACGACGCATCACCCGAAGATGAAGTAGGTATACAATTAAAGGATAATAAAAAGCCCTACAAGCACGCCCACTAGACTGCTGGCTTCAAAGCGAAGCATTGTCCATGACTAACCCTGACACAATCTCTCCTCACGAGCTGGTGGAGGTAAACGTTTCTCTCCTCGTCACCCGAGCGAGTCCAATATCTGCTTCTGTATCCACTCTAGCAGGTGGACTGAACTGAGCCTGTTCCTGTACTGTACTAGATGGAAAATGTCTGCCGAGCCTCCCAGGTTGCTGAGGAGGTTGCTGAATCGATGCCAGTGATATGGCAGAAGAAGCTGGTTGTCCGGAAGATGGCGAAACAGTTCCACTGTCCACCAGCGGAGATACCAATGAGTCTTTTCGCAGCCGCTCGCTCCTTGTCTTTATAAAATTCATGAAGAGAGATACGATATTGACGTTTTTGTACATTACGTAATAAAAGTTGCTATAGATAATGTAGACGAGGAACGTTTTTCCGGCCGTTCTTCTCATCTCCGGGATGTTCACGCCAATACCTATGAAGACGAGCAGACAGCTCTCAGTTAGGCAGTATATGGATGTGTGTTTGGCTATTCGTTTTGCTATGCGTGGTTTGACATGGTCAATGGGCGTGGTGATGAATTTTGGTGCATCTGACTCCAAATTGGACTCTAATGGATTGACTACTTGTTCGATTCCAGGGTGTGATATTTCGTGGGCTGGTTGAGTATGAGTAGAGGACGAGTTGTCCTCGATTACTATTTGTTCCGGTTGGGGTCCGTCAGATGTATGCGTGTCGTCGCTACTGGTCTCTTCATTGTTATTATCCTGACCATTAATCTCGCGGATGGATGCTGTGTTGTTCCTGGGCTCATGGTCGTGTCGCGAGAGTTGCTCTACAAGGTAATGGCATTAGCGTGTGTGCTGTGACACGTAAACATCATGTTTGCTTACCATCCGACATCTCGACAGCCGCCAACAATGTCAAACCCAGCAGTCCTACGGTGACAATCTGTCCAAATCCAAGGATCTGAAAACTTTTTGTTGGCTTTAGTCCACCAAACCATACAGCCTTGATGATACGGCTAATCCCGTAAGCGATCGCCATCAACATTCTGGGTATTTGATGTAAGAATGCATCATAATAATCCCTCAGAGACAGAAACTCCAAGGTAAGCCACACTTTGACCCGTAGCTTCCATGATTCACGCCCATCGTACCGATCTTCTTCTAAAGCGGTAGCTTGTTCATAAACCTCGTTTTCTGAGAAGCCTTTTGGGTAGAAGTAATGGATAAACCAGGTGGATCCAGCCTTGAACAGGTTGTCTTTCGCGGAAATGAGGTATAGATGTATAACAGCTTCAGATTGGTGCCAGAACAGGGCCCAAAGGAGCGTGAATGATTTAAACCATCCGAATTTGACCGTCTTGCCTATATGCGGCGCTTCGAAGATGCATTGTAGGTTATTTCCAACATTGAGTCTCTTTTGAAGTTCGACTGAACTGTTTTCTTTTGTACTAGTATTTACAACGAAAGCAAAGCCGAAGAGGACCAGGAAACCAATAGTGAGGACGACTCGGCAATTTCTCACAAGTTTGTGGTCAAAGAGATACCTTCGCAGTACTTTGAGTGAGACTGCATGCGTAATGACAGCTAAATAAGCAAGGGAAACGACAATGTTAAACTCATAGATGGATATATGACAGCGACTGGCAAGTCCCGCAATCAAGACTGCAATACCAGTCATAAGCTGTTGATCACCCAAGACGACGGCAAGGCCGGTGACGATCCTTGTTCTTCTCTTCTGCTTCGCGGTTGACTCGAACAAAAGGTCGGATTCGTCGAAAGGTCCAAGACGCCTTTTAAGGAGTCGTAGTACGTAGTGGTCAGTAGGTGTCAAAATGTCAAGGGGCAGGCTTTCCTGGAAGTAAGCCCAGATGACGACAGCGAAGAATCCGATAGCTGAGAAAAGAAAGGAGACAAGGACCTGTGTATCAACTTAGTAGAGAGACTGTAAGTTTCTATATAATTTACTTACGCCGATGCCAGCGATGTCTGGATTGATGTCAATTTCGGTATCGCAACCCTCCATCGGTTCGCTGGAGTAGCACTTTTCACAGTTGAGAGAACTTCCACAGCTACCCATATTGTTTTTGGTGTTATGTTGTTTCTGAATAGGCACTTTGATGAGCTTCTCTGTGCTTTTCAAACTCGAATAGATGGACGAAAAGATGAAGCGACAGCGTTTTGGCCCCCGGCAAAAGTAGATCAGCCAGTCTGAAAAAAGACAAGAACTCAGCAAAAGGGAGGTCACAGGAGGCGTCGGTAAACGCTCAAAGATGTTGCACGAGTAAGGCCGTCAGAACTCTTGTAAGCAGAAGATATTCGAACCATTTGTACCGGCAGTGGTTCAGCTATGTGTTGCGCACGACTTCTCAGCCTTCTCAAGCGAACACACCCGAAGGCTGAACCGCATACATATCGAAGCCACCAAAAGGCACCTGTGTGATCGGGTGTGTTCGCAACCTATCATTACTTTCCCGCTTGATAATGCGTATCCTTGTTGGATTGATAAAAAGGCTTGTCGAGCTGAGATAAGTGAGCTGAGGAAATAATCGGCTTACATAATCGGCTTACATAATGGTGAGGTGGTGAAGAAGGCGCACCCGCAAAGTGCGACAGCACCGGGATACCTACGATCACGTGTCCATGACGTCATGACAGACTTTTGAATGTTGGTGGAGGCTGTGCCACCACAAGAGGTTGCAGAAAGAAATGGTTCGTCTGTAGCCGGCAGAAGTAAAGATGACGTGCTGTCAGATCATTATTTGTATATCGTCTTGTATGATGATCTTGCATGGAGATATCCGGTACCAAATAAAAAACTCTGGAATGGCCCATGAAATGACACCAAAAACATCAAAAGCAAGACCGAATCTTATTATTTCATTCATTCATTCAAGTCAAAGCAATCGCTAAACAATATAGCAAAAAAGCTTGCCAACCCATCCACCTACTCCTTACTCAAATCCGCAATCTGCAACACAGCCTTACCAAAGTTCTTCCCCTCCAGCATACCCAAAAAGCCATCAATCGCATTATCAATACCCTCCGTCACGCTAATCTTGGCCTTGAAAGTACCGTCCGCCAACCACTTCTGCAGCTTCTCCTGGTGCTCCTTTGCGTGCTTGGGACCCATGTTCTCGTCTGCGACAATGAAGCCGCGAATAGTGAGGCGCTTGGCAACCACGTTCATGAGGTTGCGAATGGGGTATTGTTCTGCGGGCTTAGTGTTGTACTGCGAGATCATACCGCAAGCGATGATGCGGCCGAAGTTGTTCATGGCGTTGATGGCGGCTTCGAGTTGTTCGCCGCCCACATTTTCGTAGTAGATGTCGATGCCGTTGGGGGCGAGGCGGGCGAGGGCATCTGCGGGTTTTTCCGTCTTGTAGTTGAAACCCGCGTCGAAGTTGAGTTCGCTCTTGATGAAGTCGAGCTTCTTGTCGTCGCCGACGCTGCCGATGACGGTGAGGCCCTCGTGCTTTGCGAGTTGGCCGACGAGCTGGCCGACGGCTCCCGAGGCGGCCGAGATGAAGATTGTCTCGCCCTTCTTGGGTTGGCCGATCTCGTAGAATGAGGACCAGGCGGTGAGGCCGGGCATGCCTAGGGGGCCGAGAAAGTACTTGGGGTCGAGGTTGTAGGGGTTCTCAAGTTTCCGGCATCCGGCTACAAGGTCCTTGTTGAGGATAGAGTACTCCTCGATCGGAGTGACGCCGGTTGTGATGAGCGTCTCGCCTTCCTTAAACTTGTCGCTGTTGGACTTTACAACCTTGAAGATGGATCGGTTGGTGATGGGCTTGCCCAGCTCAAAGGGAGGAGAGTACGACTTTGATTCTGGGGCACGCATGCGTCCACGCTGGTAAGGGTCGAAGGACGCATAAAAGTTCTTTACTAGCAGACTGCCCTCTGGTAGGCTCTGGTCGAGGTCGATAGGTCGGTCCTCAATGGTGAGGTCCTGTCCCGGCTTTGGCCATCCCTCGGGAATCTGCTTGAAGATGAGGCCCTTGTTCTGAACCATTGTGAATTATGTGCTTGGTGTGTTTGGGTATAAAAATGAAGCAATTGGGTATCAAAAGACAATGTTGAAAGGGTAGTGGAATTGGGTTGATGAAGGTTGAAAAAAGGCAGCAACGAGCACCTAGATATACTCCAGCATGTAGCAACTAGTTAAAATTGTGATTTCACCGCCGAGAGAAAGACCCTGATTGCATCATCCAGAAGGGGCGAAGGAGGCGTCAGGCAAAGGCTAGTCGTAACACTGCATGTCGGGCAATGACGGGCAAAGTGTGCAATCCGTCCGGTTCTGGAAGGGAGTGGAAGCCATGCTTCGGTCGGATATCTCAACACGGAGCACAAATCTTGTAGCAAATGCAGAACCTTCGCGACAACGTTGAACAACACGAAGCCATGACGAGGTTTGCGCCGGGAGTGGGCCGTATCGGGCAAGGCGGCCGCCAAGCTGAAACTATGCCGAGGTAAGTGGGGTTGATTGGTAATGGAGGGGAGTTTACATTTCTCAGCGGTAACCAGCTATGGTAGGTAGAGTGCTGAATGGAAAGCTTGATGTGATGGTGAGATTAGTTATTCTAGTCGACATGGCATTTCCAATCTGTTTCAGGCTTCGGCGCCTGCTTACCATTCGGCCCTAAACACTACGGACGCACCGCAAGCACCCTCGGCCGATTGTTCAACTCCCCATGTAATGCTGTTGATGTGTTTGTATATTGTTAATCCTACTAAGCCTGTCTAATACGCCAGCTGAACGCTTCATATACCATGAAAAAAATCTTCTACCTGCTTAGTGAGCTTGGGAAGCTCAGTACCGAACAATTATTCATCGCCCTCTGTGCTATCCACAAAGAAGTCGTCCCCTTGTTCTTCCTCGGGCACCATGACCTTCTCAATGAGCTTCAAAGTAGCCCGTAGCGGTAGCCCAACAACATTATCATACGATCCTTCTATACGCTCGATGAGTATGGACCCGCCAGACTGAATGCCGTAGCCGCCTGCTTTGTCATTGCCGTCGCGTGTTTTGACGTATGCGAGGATAAGTTCGTCGGTAACTAGGTTATGTTAGTCCTCATTCAAGGCCATTGCGGGAGGAATGTTTACCAGTAGGATCAAATCGGACCGTCGTCTCCTCAACATGGGTTTCCATCGCATAGCCAGGCTCGACAGCCGATTCCAACGGTCGCATCACCGCAACAGCCGTCATGACCTTGTGCTCGCCCTGATCTCTCAGCATCTTCAACATGGACAGATGGTCCGCCTCGCTCCGTGGCTTCTCCAGTATCCGTCCATCGTGTGATACTATTATTGTATCTGCAGCGATCAAGATTCCCGGTTCACCCCTCTCTGCATTGTTGATCTCCGTTCTGTAGACATCGTGCGCTTTGGCGGATGCGGTTTGGAGCACGTAGTTCAGGGCGCCGAGAGAGTGGTCTAAGTTCTCTGCGAACTTGGAGGGGACTACATCGATCTTTGTCAACCCGACCTATCTGGAATTAGCTGCGCCTTCTCTGAAGCACCAGGGGTAGTAGTACCTGTGCTAGAAGTTGTCTCCGCCTTGGTGATGCGCTCGCAAGCACAACTCTGGATCCTCTCAACTCATTCAATGCGGGCAAGTTCAGCGGAGGAGGAGGACCTGGTGGTGGTCTCCTGGCTTGTGATGCTGATCTGTTGTGTGCTAGTGGTGACTTTCGTGCATCTTCATACGACGGTGGAGGTTCCGACGGGAGTAGCGGCTCCTTGACGTCCATGGCGACTCCTTGACGATGGATAACGATTACGGCGTGATTCCAAGCTTATTTTTCAGGGCGATGGATTCGAGAGCAAAGATGCGCGTCCTTCAGGGGCGTTGTGGTGTGTTGTGGTGCAATTGGAAGTGTTTATTTGGAATAAGAGGTCTTTGAGTTCGTCGACAGGCACGGCCCGGACGACGCCACTGATGATCGGCGCGGTCGGCTTCCTCGATTGGTCTCACTAGGAGACTACATCAACACAAAACAAAAAACAAGACTTCAAACCAGCAGATGCAATACGTCAAAAAGTCTTCGACTCAACATGCACCGACTTTTTGATTGATTGTATACCTTCAGAACAAAACGTGATACTCATGAGCACACCACTAATACTACTGAGTCTATTCTAGCTCGGACTGATCTCATACTGAGCATGCAGGCTATTCCAACTCGCCAATTATTAATACCGTTGCTTCTAGTTCAACCCGAATTAGGCCAGGTTTTCGTTGAGAGAACTGTGTCGAGGGTGCTTTGGTCAGTCTCAGTGATAGCGACCGCCCATACTTTTTAGACAACTGGAGTATTCTACAAACAAAAAGAGGCTTCAACGGAGAAGTTCCAACGTTTTCCCCAATCCTATAAGCAAGAGCATCATTTCGACGGCGTTTCACTCGAAGATGAGGTACACCGTGAATAACTTCTAGCTCACCGCGTGTATTACAGTCCTACCTCATCTTAGCAACCAGCATGCGGAATAACTATGTTATTGAATCAAAGTTTGTAGGTACAACTCGTCTAAGCGATAGATATTCCCATTCAGTCTACTATGATAGTTTCATGATGCCTAGTAGAAAAGCATACATTGGAAGAAGCAAGCACCAGGGACTGACAGCTCATGAGCACACCAACTCGTCAACAGACATGACCCGCTGCACGAAGTCCCTCGCATCCATTCCCAAAGCGACCCTACCATTCTGTTAGCACAATTCATCTTGCGCTGCTTGGAAATACTCTTACAGTAACATTAATCACGTAGAATGTGACGAAGAACAGCGAATACCATCCGAAAGACCGAATCCAATATCGTGGCCGCGGCTTAGGGTAGTACCTATCCCCCAGCCAGTCAAGCAGGGGTATAGTGACGAAAGAGTTCATCAAAGCAGCAAAGAACATGACACCTTCCATGAACGCTTTTTCGTCTCGGGCATTCACGGTAAAGAAGCTTAGGGAAGGCGGGATGTGCAGGGTGTCGATTTCAAATCGTGAGACGGTGACTGCGAGGGCGTGCATTGCTGAGAAGAAATAAGACACGTTGGCCTCATCGGGAGAGGCGGCGGGTGGGTGCATGGTGAATTGGGGTTTGGATGTTGCGGATAGGATGTTGAAGTGAAACGGTGGTGATTTTGCTCATGGGTTTTGTACGGAGGGCGGGATTGTGAACCATGGTTGGGCGGGTCAGTCGACCAAATCTTCTACATATTGCCGAGTAAGTCTTCCCGGTAATTGTAGTAATTAAAGGCTACGATAAATCACATCACAGACCGCTTTGGACTGTCTCCCGCTACACAGGAAACGTGGGCCAAGTGTGACATCTCAGATCTCAGATAATGCAGCCGACGCCGATCGCTTTGGTAACTCCCCTCAATCCACAAAAGGTAACCAATCAATCCATCATTCTGCGCAGAATCGTATTCAGCATGGCGTCCCGATCCAGTTGAGGTCTTTGACGTGCAAAGTCTTCCCGCCTTCCCACAGCTCTCACCTTCTCATTACACGTGATCCCCGTAACTCAATACCTGACCTGGGCCTGAGGAAGTGTAGGCGTGAACGGCGCATTATAATACGGATACATGTTCCGTTCTGTCATTCTCGCCCCCCATTTATACATATCCTCCTCGGTCCTATCCAGAATCCCATGGAAGAAAACAAAACGACACTCTCCAGCCACGACCTCCCAACCCAGATATGCCTTGGCAATCTTCAATCCCATATACGGGCCACGAACAAACCCTAGCTCAGTATGCGTACCCAATTCGTAAACTTGTCCCGCCTCTCTACCATCCAGGTCGACGACGGTACGAAACTCATGGTCAATCCCCGTTATGGCAAACTCCAGGCCAACTGGGCTTCCGTCATGGCCCCAGCGATATCCTAGTCGCAGAGTACCAGCGCTCCACGTAGCCGCAAATTGCTCTGTCCAGAGGTGTGAATAGTTGTGCTTGTGGAATACCATCCAGTCTGGTGAGTACAGGGTGTACTCGCCGCGAACTATGTTTTGCGGCACGTCGATGACTGGGCCGTCTGTGATCTGTGGTTGCATTGTTTGGGCGAGATTATTTAGGGCGTACATGAACTCGTCGAAGTACTTTGTTGCTTTTGCGTGGGCCCGGTGGAAGGCGTGCATGGGAGTGCGTACTGGTTGGGTGACGACTATTTTCTCGCCTTCGCTCTCGGTCGTGGAGTCGGCTTCCTTGATTTGCTCCTCTTCTTCGATGCGGTATCGGCGCTGTTATCCTGATACTCTTCTTCTTCAGCGGAGCTCATCTCCTCCTCTTTAATCTGCACAGGCGTGATGGCACGCGACTTCTGATGATACCGAGTACGAAGCGGAGTGCCAATATCACGAGGGGCCTCGGTGTCAGTTCCTTAAACCTCGTCGTCTTCATCTGCCTCGCTCAATTCCTCCTCTTTGATCTTCACGGGCGTGAAGGCGCGCGCTTTCTGGTAATGCTGAACATGGCGTACAGTGTCAATGTCATGACTGGTCGCGGGAGCAGGAATCACCTGCTTTGGAATGGTGGGGAAGTAGGTCCTCAGGTCGCCATACTTCTGCGTTGCTGTTGCTGTTGCTGTTGCTGCAAGCGATTAAATACCTCATTCTTCCTAGCCATGCTATATAATGCGCTTACTCTTTTTAGCCCGTCACCTACGCTTGTTTGGGGCCATGGGAGCCATTGGGTCGTGCGATGTTGTTTTGATGGCGAGCTCGTGAGTTCAGTCGGGTCTTAGGTAAGATGAAAGGTAATGACGCGTACATGCTGGCCCCGCGTGAAGGAGACCTACATATATACGCGTCAATCACGCGCTCATAGTAAGAAGTTGATATGGGGGGATGTTTCAAGATTTATTGAATCGGTTTGAGGTATTGAGGTGGTTGGTGAATTTGGTGGGTGGTTGGGATTGTCTTGGTGCAAGGTAGACTTGCGAAACTCTCTCTTTCTCTTGCTATTGTACAGGAAAATCTAGTAATCCATGTCCCAAGCATGAAATGGGTAATGGGCCTCCGTGTCCGAGTAATATGACTCCTCACTATCCGTATCTATTTCCCCCTTTTTGGGGCGTATCCGTGGCATCCTGCTTCTCTTGCTGTGCGTCATGGGAGTGCGGTCGCCGTCAATATGCCCTTCACAATCTTCATCGTAGCATGTCTTGTTGTTGTGAGTCGCGGAACGAAAAGGACCCCTGTCAGGTGCGTCCCAGTCATAATACTGTCCGCAGTCGATCCATTTGCCCTTCTTCTTTGCCCATTCATCCTCTTTCTCGATTTTGGTCTTCTCGCTGAAGACGCCAGTGAAAGTGAAATCCCCAACCTCCGCCCCATTAACGGCCTTTGCAGGAGAAGTTGTTGTCATGTATCCATTGCCGCAGAAGGTTATTTTCAGCATTATGGTTGCCCCAGTCCGTTTCCCGTTGATACTTGCCTCGGCGAGGTGTAGTCTGGAGTGGGGAGAAACCGAGCTTGGAGTATAGCCAGACACGTTCCAGACATATCCATCGGGCATTCCGTAAAACGTCATTTGTCCAAGGAAGCCATCATATCCCGTCCCGTGCTTTTCGTCATGATGGGTGATGGAGAGTTTTCCGCGATTGAATTTGACCTCATTTGGATGTCCGCACATCTTTTGTTGGAATTTGAGATAATCGGTGGAGTAGAGATGCCAGTCGCCTTTTAATTCCTGGATAGATAGATCCTCGCCCTCCCCGATCACTTTTTCAAGCCAGCTGATCATTGCTTTACCCTTGGACGAGTACTCTTTGTGCTTCTTGTAGGAGCACTTTCGCCTATAGGTCGCCTCGAGTTGGTAATCAGAATCGTCATCGTCTATAGGTTCGTCTAGCAAATCAGAATCACTATCTTCGTCGCCCGGGGCGATAGCAACACGAGACTGCGACGAATCGTTGTTGTCGTATTTGGCGTACATGTTGTCGCTGTCCTCAGCATATTCATCAGGCTCGGGATTTTGATTCTGAACAGATGCTGTGCTGCGAGGCTCGTTGTAGTCATGGATATTTGAGGTTCCTTCTGGTGGAGCTTGGTGGTGATGTATTCGACGTAGTTCTGAAAACAATCGATCTAGCTCGGGAATATTATAAGTAGCTATAGTAAAATAGATCGATGAAACTATGGTGAACTCCATAAGCTTTTTGGCGAGTGGTGATTCGATGTCCTTGCGTTTCTTGAGTTCCTGATAGCTTCGCAAAGCAATGGTAAAGATCTCGTAACGATCTGCATCATCGGATACAGCGACCCCATCGATGTTCAAATCTAAGATATGTAAGTAGTAGCTTTCCAGCCATGCAGGTAGGTACAAACAGGTGCTAAGGCCCACCATATCCTTATACCATCGATCCCGGAATTTTTCTGTTGCCGTCAGTCGCATGTCATCCCGAGGTCTTCAAGAGTTATGTCCACTTACGGATTGTCGCGGCATCCATCGTGAGACTATCCATCTTGAGGAGTAAAGCTGTGCACTCCCAACTTCAGATCGAGGGTGGGTATGATGGTCACAGCAGCCCATTTGGTTTTCGTGATAAGTAGTATCTTGTCTCCATAGCAACCTCGGATCCCGTTCATAAGTAAAAGTTTAGACAGGCGTTTCATGCATCGATGTTACGCTAATTGCATGGAGGCGGTGGCGCTGGGCGGGGTTCAGCAAATTCCCTTGGCTATATCAAGCCAACCCGCGCAATTTGCTCTACATCCAGTTTTGCTTTTTGTTACGTATCTCCTCATGTGGTATACCAAAAAGCAACATTTCAATTTATCCTGCATCTAGGCGTGCGCCACCAAAACACACTTAGGCAATTATTGCCTGCCTGTTGATTAACAGCCAGAGAGGTTGGGGAAAGGATCTCGCACCAGGCATCGGATATATCCGTCCACTTCCCATGGCTTTGGTTGTTTGGATGAGTGCCCTAACTAAATTTACCAGGCGAATCTTGTATTAATATGGATCTGGATCTGGACCGGGGCACACATCTCACTTCCCAGGGATCAATCCATGTTACGTCATCTCATCGCTAAAGGCGTTCTTGCATAACTGCGTCCTGGCGTCTAATGTTCCTGCAAAATGTAATGATGCCCTCATTCTCACCACATCGCGTCGCTGGGAACTACATCAACATTTTTTTCATATAGCATGTAAACGATCCCGCGTTTCAGCATTCCCACGCCATCTGCGGATCTCATGGTGGCATTAGGATACCCATGACCCGGGAAAGCCACTCCTTCTCCTGATACCATGGAATATATACCATCGACACCGATGAACTCATCTTACTCACACCCGCCAATCGCCTCTGTGGGTGTGCTCACCTCGAACTATTCCCATTGTCAATTGCAATGGAACTTGTAGTAGAGGCCGAATTGCTAACACCCTGTCGATGCGCAGCTGTCTAGATAAGCAAATGCTAGCGAGACATGACGTCTAAAAGCACACATGACACCACACATGTACAAGGAGGAAATACACGTTGATCACCTGCTCGAGAACCAACCTAATTGTAGTGAATACCGCCATAACGTCATATATGACTTCTAAACCTACTTCCGTACCCGATGTCTCCCACCACCCTTCATCGCTTACTCTCACCCCTGTCTATCCGTATACATAAGCCTATCCTTCTCATTGAACACACTGCCATGATCATCGGATAGCCGGCATTTATACAAGGGATGAAGACGAATGTCAGTACGATAATCGGTAGCGAGGCCACCAAACGCGTCTCTCTATTTAGCCACCTCGTCCTTTCTGTCTGGTGAACGTGTAGCTTTGTCATCCTTGCTGTCTTGGCCTCGAGCTCGCTCAAACCACATCTTTCGCAGATGGTCAAACGAATCGCTGCTTTCGAGCGCTAGTCGCAACTTGCTTTGAAGGTCCGCGGGCTTGGGATATGTCTTGAAAGGAGGACCCTTCGGTCGGTGAGTGTTGTCTCTGGGAACTTCATCTCCTATGTGAAGTTCGCGGGATAGAACTTGTCGGGGCGTAGCGGCCGGGGGTGGAGGTGGAGGTTGACCGCTGTCTAATCGGCTTGAGTACTTGCTAACAAGCAGTAGTTCCTTTGTTGCGTATGATGGGATGAAATGGCAATACGGCGGCTCAACCTCTGACTTGCAATGCGTAGTTTGGGCAGTCTGCTTCGGGGGCACGTCCTGGGTGTGACGCTGGACTGAAGGCCTAAAAATTGGGGCTGTTGCAACGAAGACTTTGTCTTGAGACTTAAGTACCAATGTAGCGTCCTCATTCTTCCTTTTCTTTTCAGGCGTGGGGGTATATGTAGCTGCGCGTGCATTCAGGGCAGGAGCTTTGTGGCGGTGGTCTTGCGCGATTGTCGCTATATCCCCTTCACCTTGCATTCTTTCGAGCTTTTCAAAGAACTCTTCGGATTGCGTTGGATCTGCTCTGTATCGCATAAAGCTGATAGCGGCGAGGGATATATGGAATCCCTGTTCTAGCTGACCGACTCGGCACTTCTCGAGCTTTTTATCCACCCAGTCGTTTACAGTTCGGCTCCAGTACACTGTAGGATATTAGAAACCGTACAATATGAGTGTTCAGGTAAAATTTTACATATGCTTACGTGGTCGGTCGGCACGACACCCAGCAACAGATGCCATTCATCATGTGGGACGTTCTCCTTGCCGTTTTGTGCCGTCGGGTGATGTTGTGACTGTGATTCGTGCTGTACTTGCACTGGCATATGCACTGAATTTTGCGATACAGGGGTTTTAGCGTCATGCGGGTGTCCAAAAGGCGCGTAGTTTAGCAGCCCCAGTAGCTGCTGTGTCTGTCCGCAGGAGGACTGAGAATACTGGTTTGGGTACGGATAAAGTTGTGGGTTCTGCTTCAACTGTTGCGCTTCTGAAGCAGGATATGTGGGTAGCTGTGGCAACTGTTCGTTTTGCATGTGTTGCTGTGCGGGATGCTGATCTTGTGGCGTATGAGGGTCTCGCCTTGATACAACTGAGTGTTGGCTGTGCATCGTTATGATGAATGAAGCCTGCTGTTGCTGCGATATATGAGATGCGACCCAGCTACCTGAGGAGGTGTGATATTTGTCAAGGCTCTCGACACAAGCGTGACTGCTAGATGGCGATAGGTTCAGTGTCCAACATGACGATATTCACCTTTATGCGATACCTCGTTCTAGTATTTCCGTTTTGTTTGTATGACTAGAACATTGTTGTGTCTTCTCATTACATTCTTGTACATGTTCTCTTCTTTCAGGCATTGGCCGATTTTCACTACCAGGTGAGGTTTCGCAGCGTTTGATCTGTATGCGCGTGTAGATTTGTATCAGTCCGAGGGTATGCGGGGGAAGAGACCGGATACGTGTGTGCCATGATGATAATGTGCGATGGTAATGACTGAAAAAGTGAGGCGACACCAGGCAAGTGACAGCCTGTGGGTTACCTTGCCCTCTCATCCAAACTCCAAAGTCTAGTGCCACGTCCTACAACTTAATTTCGACAGTCGCCTATCATCAGAAATTCATGATAGTTTGGAGTGAGAGTTTCCGGGGGTAGAGTACATGGTACAGTACAAAATAGCAATTTATTTGACGAGCGGACGAGAATTTGTGAAGAGAGAGTTGTAGGACACGATGGCATGTTCGGCACGTGTGTGTGTGTGGATATCGCACCAGACTGGGATATGCTCGCTGGGATCGATGTGGGGACAGACAACACTGCGCTAATGCGGCTACGGCATCTAGGGACGCCTCCTGGGACGTGCCAATACCGCCGAACGGATGTCGCAATTCTTGGTATCGATTACGAATGTTAGCCACACTTCACACATCAGAACTGAGTGCACGCAAAAGACAGGCGTATAGACGCACATCGTCCTGTTCCATATCCGCACGACATGAGCAACTTGATATAGCGTTGGAGCCATCGACTGGCACTCTATATCGAAGACTACTCACAAAATACAGCATTTTGCAACCGGAACCACCCGGCCAAGTCCAACACCCCACGCGATCTGCGATCGCCGGGACTGGATGATATCTCTCAGCTTTCGCCAGCCCAGCCCTAACAAGCTCAGCGCTTTGCTCGTCCCAGCATTACCAAGTCCTTGTCTCCCTTTGCCGATAACAAATATCTCGCTCAACATAAGCACGCCATGGTCGGGTGGTTTCCAGCGATGTCAGCTCTTTGTTGTGATTCGCACGGCGTGCCTCACCAACTAGCATTGTCCCTGCCAAGTTGTATGTGCCGTCTTGACGGTCGGTTGTTTCTTGGAATACGACAAGCCACAGCCTTTACAGCTGTATCTCCGCCTGAATTCGAAAATCATAGCGTAGTCTGTCCTTCTACGCCATCTCAGCATATGGCACCATTTCTCCACGGGATTTTTCATACAACACCCTATAAGACTGCTCCAAATTTCAATGATTCTACATGATTCTTGCACCCCCAACACCTAACCACCTGCAGGCGAATCCATAAATTGCCTCACCTTCTTCTTTACAGTGCTGTCCCATCGGCGTACCAACCCGAAGAAACGCCGGTCAGCTGATGGTCAGGGACCTCCCTTCAAATATCATCAACTCTGTCCTCCCTCTGCACGCCACCTTACCCTGCTCGGCATCAGACACGGCTTGGAGATACTGCAAGGCTGGCTTGTCTTGAATACAAGCCTTCCAAAAACTAGGGTATAACCACTATCACGACTACCTGACATGGCAGCAGCTGGTAAGAATGCCGCCAAGATCCTTGGGATAAGCCTCGACTACCGAAACGAGCCCGAGGTTCCTAGGGCTGGTTCAAGCACCTTTGTGGAGACTTGTGAGTACCACAACCGTCAATCGATACGCAGAACTGAAGAAAGGAACAGATACAGAGCGTGAGCCGACAGCACGGGAATGGCTTTCGCAGTTCAAGCCATCAGCAGCTGCCATCAAGCGTTACACAAGGAGCTTGTTTCCATTCCTCGACTGGATATTCCACTACAATCTGACATGGCTGTTCGGAGACTTCATCGCCGGCGTTACAGTTGGATTTGTTGTAATACCTCAGGGCATGGCGTACGCTTTGCTAGCGAAATTGCCTCCTGAATATGGTTTATACACCAGCTTTGTCGGGTTTATCCTTTATTGGGCATTCGCTACGTCCAAGGACATCACCATCGGTACCGTTGCCGTCATGAGCACCATTGTCGGAAATATTGTCACCAAGGTCCAAGAAAAACAACCAGAGATTCAAGCCGTGGACATTGCTAGAGCACTATCCGTCATCGCTGGCTCAGTTTTGCTGTTCATTGGTCTTGCACGATTAGGCAGAATTGTCGAAATCATTCCTCTGGTCGCAATCAGCTCATTCATGACCGGGGCCGCAATTTCCATTGGAGCTGGTCAGGTCCCAGCACTTATGGGCATTACTGGGATCAACACTCGTGGACCTACGTACCTTGTGATCATAGACACTCTCAAAGGCCTTGGACGCACAAAACTCGACGCAGCTGTAGGCCTAAGTGCTCTTGTAATGCTCTACGGCATACGCTTCTTCTGCAACTTCATGTCGAAGAAGCAACCGTCCAAGCAGAAGATATGGTTCTTCGTAAGTTTCGCGCATCCGATGGCAGCTTGCAAACTAAAATTTCTTCTAGACTAGCACGCTGCGCATGGCGTTTGTTATTATGCTATACATCATGATCGGCTGGCTTGCAAACAAAGACATCAGAGGTCTCCATGATGGGAAGAACGGTGTCAAGCTCGCGAAATTCAAGATCTTGGGTCACGTGCCTAGAGGCTTTCAACATGCTGGCGTGCCGAACATGGATACCAAGATTATCTCTGCCATTGCTCCTGATATCCCAGTCACAGTCATCGTCCTGATTCTCGAGCACATTGCCATATCGAAATCGTTCGGACGAATCAACAACTATGTCATCAATCGTAAGTTGTTCTAACATCTGTATCTTAACGAGTACTAATGCTGTACCTTAGCTTCGCAGGAGCTTGTAGCAGTCGGCTTCACCAACGTCATCGGGCCATTCCTGGGAGCCTATCCTGCCACGGGATCGTTTTCGCGTACTGCTATCAAGTCGAAAGCAGGCGTTCGTACTCCGCTTGCCGGAATCTTCACAGCGGTCATCGTCCTCTTGGCCTTGTACGCCCTAACGGCTGTCTTCTTCTACATTCCCTCGGCTGCACTCGCAGCCGTCATCATCCATGCTGTTGGAGATCTCATCACCGAGCCCAATGTCATCTACCAATACTGGGAAACCAGTCCTCTAGAGGTCGTCATCTTCTTCGCGGGTGTCTTTGTCACCATCTTCACGAACATCGAAAACGGCATTTACGTCACGATCGCTGCTTCTTTCGCCCTACTTTTATGGCGCATGCTTTTCACACATGGAACTCTACTCGGAAAGGTGAAGATCTGGCGTGCCACCCCAGACACGGTAGCCAACAGAGAGGGCAGCGACTTCTTACTGGGACCAGATTCCTCTGTTCGCGAAGCATTCATCCCAGTTAGTCACAAAGACGGCTCAAATTCTCTCATCGATATCGAGTCTCCATACCCTGGTATTCTGATCTACCGCTTTACCGAGGGCTTCACATATCTCAACCAACAGGGCTACATGGACGAGCTCGTACATCACGCGCAAACGATTTCCCGCCCGACTACGCTTGACCGGTACTCCAAAATTGGTGACCGGCCCTGGAATGATCCCGGTACGTCGTCTTGAATTGATTAGTCCTTTTATACAATACTGACTTCATGCGCCAAGGTCCGCGTCGTGGAAAGCCTATCAACACAGATGATAACCGGCCAATCCTCCGCGCCATCATTTTGGATTTCAGCGCTGTCAACCACGTCGACGTCACATCAATTCAAGGTCTCATTGACGTACGCACACAACTGGATCGCCATGCCGCGCCTGAAACGGTAGAGTGGCACTTTGCATCTGTCAACAACCGCTGGACAAAGCGTGCGTTGACGACGGCGGGTTTTGGATACATCGACCGCGAACGTTTTGCCGCCCGCCAACACTGGAACCCAGTCTACAGCTACGCACCTTTGGTCAATGCCACCCCCAGAGTGCATGACCCAGAGGCACAAGACGAGATTCGCACCGTCGATCCAGAGAAGCGCTCGGCGGCTGTCAAGGTCACTACTGTTCATGGACAGAATAGGCCGTTCTTCCACATCGATGTGCCGGCAGCTGTTGAGAGTGCTATAGCTAATGTGCATAGTAAGCTGGCAAATACCAGCTCTGGAAGCTTTGAGAAATCGGAGTTTACCACCAAACAGGAGTAGGCTGGGACGAAATGGGTGGTATATACGTATATCTTTTGAATACATACACACTTGTCTTTTCACCATGATGCATGTTTCCAGAAGTCATGGACGACTGCCTCAAGATCCTCATACTAGCACCCCTTAGAAGACCTGGCTGGCTGAAATTATCACAGGATAGATTTGCGTCGCATCAGCCTCAGCTCCAGCATAGACTTTTTCCTCAATGTTGTTTCGCGTTATCGTGAATGGCGTGACGAGGCGTCAACAATAATGGTGATGAGCTTCGTAAGATCAGAGGCGAGAACCTCAAAGGAATAGGGAGATTCGAAGGGTCGAAGAGGCGTTCGCGTCCGCCATTGTCCTATGCAGCGTATATTGGAGGCGGCTTTTGTAGACTTTACGTCATCGTCGAGTTTCATGTCGCAGACAGGCGTCCATGGCTGCGCGCCTTCTTTTATGAGCAAAAGGAAAACACGCACATGTCACGACGCCACGTATAGCAGGGTTTTCTATGCCGTCCACAACATGATCGAAACATGGTGGAAGTTAAATGTATGTTGTACGCCATTCGGCAGGCTTTTCCAACATTGATCACACTCGTATCCAGCTCCGTCCTACAAATAGTAAGCCGCAGGAGAACTGCGGAACCGTCCAAATGGGTACTAAAATGTTTCAACACTTGGACGTATTAATATACACCTCATGCGCCTAACGCATGCCCGTGAACAAGAACCGGGACGCTGGACAAACGGCGAGGCAGGTTCCCACAACTGGTGCGAGCAGCGGACGGCGGAAGGGACGGACAGATGGTGGGGCTTACTAATTGAAACGCTAGAAGCCCTATTTGGAGACAGCATACGCAAGGATATCCAAGTAGCAACTTCATCTACTTTCTCTTTCCATCTTACATGTCTAAATTACATGCTCCCTTTTCGCATCAATGCATACGAATACGGCCGGAGTAGACAACAGGTTCTAGTTAGACGATTTGCGCAGACTGAGATTGACTTCATCTGCATGCCAGCACGATCTCCAGCAGTCAGGTAGTTTGGTTGTTCCCTCCCGATAACCCCGACGGTGGACCGAAAGGAATGACGACTTGTACAAATTAATTATCGCACCCCAACCAATGAGCGCTCCTTTCCCAAGGAAATCCAAGCTCTCCGCCCTTCGCTAGTGATGAATATCGGTATGATTCTGAAACCGCGCTAAACATTCCCCATTGTGCCCCATCGTCGTTTTTTCCAACAACATCATTAATCTCTAGGGTGTGAGGGCTGACGACACCTGTTGTACCACCATAGGACATGTAATCTCTTTGTACCGACAGCTGACCCCAGCCCGCAGGCTGGCACACTCAAGCTTTCCTGCGGAGCTTTTATTAAAATCTCGTTTGTGCACCCCGCTGCCGAGTCCTTTTGCCAAATCTCCGCGCCACTCGGCTTTGAGCGAACCCTAGTACGCTTTGCAGCATGTAAGCAGCCGCAAAGCCGCCGCATATATGAAAGTCAATCTAGATAGCCATGTTTTGCAACACCGAGAATCACTATAAGCAAGTCAGTTGGATGTGGGCGGGTTTCTTGCCGTGGCCACACATGTTCGAGCTGCGTCCGCGTTTGTAAAGGCGTTGATTACGTATGTGGGCGTTGGTGTGGATCCAGTCTTCATTTCGGTTAGAGGAAGCCGTACAACCGGCGGAAGTAGATGAAAGGTTCATGTGCGGTACTGCAGCCACAAGCCGGTAGACCAAGTTGAGACCGTTGATCTCTGATATGATATTGCGGCGACGCCATGGCTGGACTGGCCAGGCCCAACAGCAACAACGTGTGGGGTGCATCTACGTTATATTGCAACAACTGGGGCTGTGAAGACACCCTGGAGATATAAATTGATATCCCACAGCTGTCTTGCCATTATCACGCTCCCTACGATCCTCCTTTTACTACCCTCCTTCAGCAAAGCTACCCTAGACTCGCTTGCCCATTATGGTGTCGATCAAACAAGTCGCTTTCTTTGCCCTGGCATCCGGTCTCGCAACCGTTGACGCCCAATCCACCGGAAAAACGACCCGGTACTGGGACTGCTGCAAAGGTTCATGCGGATGGTCCGGCAAGGCCAACGTGAATCAGCCCATTAGAAGCTGCGACAAGAGCGACAACCCCATTGCCGACATGGCAGCGAAGAACGCCTGCGACAATGGTGGCTCGGCATACATGTGCACAAACCAGATGCCATGGGCTGTCGACGACAACACCGCCTACGGCTTTGCGGCTGTGAAGCTCCAGGGCAAGTCTGAGGCTGATTGGTGCTGTGCTTGTTATGAGTAAGTCAACACTCCCCTAGATTCTTATAAAGTATCATGCTGATTCGCCTTTCTCTAGATTGACCTTTACATCTGGCCCTGTCTCGGGTAAGAAGATGATTGTTCAAACCACCAACACTGGCGGCGACCTTGGCGACAACCACTTCGATATCGCCATGCCGGGTGGTGGCGTTGGCATCTTCAACGCCTGCACGAACCAGTGGGGCGCACCTCCAAACGGTTGGGGACAGCAGTATGGCGGTATCTCAAAGCGATCCGACTGCGATAGCTTCCCCGCGAAGCTCAAGGCGGGTTGCCAGTGGAGGTTCGATTGGTTCAAGAATGCTGATAACCCGAGCGTGTCGTTCAAGGAGGTTACATGTCCATCGGCGTTGACGTCCAGGACTGGCTGCATCAGGAAGTAAAACATGTCGATGCGATGGATCTTCAGGGGATCAGCTAAATCCCGGGCGTATGACGTCTATATGTATGAATTCGTGTTTCGTTGTATATAGTTCTCACAAAAAGCCATGTTGTAAATGTGTATGGATCATCGAGGTTGGAAGCAAAGAAATGGGTGACCGTGTGTCTGGCGACCAGAAAGTCGGTGTGAAGTCTTCGTTCTAGTTACTCAGAAGGATTTCCTAGGCAAACTCCGTTACGAATACGAGCTCGCGATGTATGTTCCAACTCGTCATGTCACCGTACCCTTCACGTAAGCGTGCACATGCTAAGCGTGGAATCTGTATTTTCCGTCTGACGTCGGAGCACGATCTCCGCTATCTCGAAAGCAGGAATTGATAGACACGGAATGTCCAACCGAGTGACAACTGAGTGACAACTGAGTGACACCACGTGCCAACTCAAAGTACGAGAAGGTAAACGGACAATGCGACGCTGCGTGAGAGCAAGTGCAGCGGCAGCATT
Source organism: Pyrenophora tritici-repentis (assembly GCF_003171515.1). Lineage (NCBI taxonomy): Eukaryota > Fungi > Ascomycota > Dothideomycetes > Pleosporales > Pleosporaceae > Pyrenophora > Pyrenophora tritici-repentis. The sequence continues at coordinate 1,483,824 of NC_089395.1, forward strand.
GTCATGTCAATCAAACCACGACTCAGGTTTCAAGGTTGCAGCTATTGCCGGTCTCAGGAACCAAGAGAAGATGGCATTGGTCCTCGACGTCTTGGGCATTAAACAACGGCAGTCAGGTGTCGCAAAGGGGCCCCGTGCTTTGTATGCATATCCCCGCCTCCCGCACTAACAAGCATCACTAACCTCTCGGATGAGCAGTGAGAGAGGATACCCCATTTGTCGACGCGCGTTCCAGCAATCATGGTGCTGGACCCTGAATCTAACTTTCCACAAAGAGGGCGCAAAAGAAGATCAGCATTTTGCAATGTTGCCAGATCAAGCCGCGTGAAACAACCATGACGTAACGTCACGCTATGACGAGCTAATCACGTGTCCGATGCGGTAAGCGCACAACTCGTGCCCCAGGTTACCGCTGCGACGGCTCTCTAACCGTCACCTCACTTTGGACCAGACGGTATGCACCCCACACGCAACCACGCCTCTCAGTGAAGCTATGCAGCGGCCCGCTTGGTTGTGCCAACACACAGAACCAGTCCCAAAGCATAGACATGTAAAGTGTCTCCTGAGGTTTATGATAAACCCCTCTTGTACGGTCATGACACGCCGCAAAGGGGCCGGCGTAGGATGGAATCCCCACCGAAGGCATTGATCGCCGCGCCGTCTCGGAGACTTGCGCACACAGACTGCCAACAGGCGATGATCGTCGCAGGCTACAAGTCACTCAAGAAGGCACACCTTCTCCCTTGATTCTTCTGACTGACATCTTTCCTTATCCTATACGAACGACTACTGCACCCCGCTTTGTCAGACCGTCATCATCCGATGGCTACGGCACTGCTCTCACATTCTCTATCAGACTACTAGCGAACATATATACACTCTCCTTCTCTAATCTTTCTGCATCTTTTGCGACCACTATCATTTTTGCATCGCTAGACTGTGTCCGGATACAGCCCGGCGCTGATTCATGCTCCGGTCTACCAAGATGCCTCACCGCTCCGTCCTCTGCCGACTTCTCTTCTGCGCCATTTTTTCCGTCTCGGTCCTGAATATTTTCACCAGAGCCTCTTCGCCGTTCTTCCATCAAGACGGGAGGACGTATGCTCAGAAGCATACCGAAGAACTCTTCTGCCCACACTCCGACCTCGCCGATGACATTCTAATCGTCCTGCGGACGGGTGCGACTGAGTCGCTGGAAAAAGTGCCCGTGCACTTTCGTACCACTTTAAGATGTGTTCCCCACTTCGTCGTACACTCGGACTTGGAGGAAGAAATCGAGGGACATGCTGTACATGACGTTTTGAAGGATGTCACGGAAGAGACGAAGAAGAAACAAGATGACTTTAAGCTTTACCATCAACTACAAGAGCATGGACGACGTGGAGTGCACCAGAAAGTCGAGACATCCATGTCTGGATCGTCACAGGGCGACTATCTACGCACGGACAATGCCGGCTGGCAACTAGACAAGTGGAAGTTTCTGCCCATGGTGGACCAAGCGCTGAAGGAGAAGCCCGATGCGAAGTGGTATGTCTTTATTGAGACGGACACTTACCTGGGTTGGAACAATCTCCTGCAGTACCTTAGTCAGTTTGATGACAGCAAGCCTTACTACATTGGAAAGCATCTGTTCATCAAAGACGTCGAGTTCGCCTACGGAGGTGCCGGCTTCGCCCTCTCCAACCCCGCTATACGAAAGGTGTCGCAACAACGATCGACCAAGGTGAGCGAATACGAGGAATTCACCGCTACGCACTGGGTGGGAGATTGCGCCCTAGGCAAGGTCCTCGAAGACGCAAAGGTCCCACTATACCGCGCATTCCCCCACTTCCAAAGCGACTCGCCCGCCACGCTCAACCCAGCCATCACCAAGATCGACCGTGGTCTGTGGTGCTACCCGGCCATAACCTACCACCACGTCTCGCCCGCGGAAATTGAAGAGCTCTGGGCCTTTGAGCAAGACTGGTACCAACGCCACCCCATCCTCCTCCGCCACCGCGACATCTTCACCGAGCTTGTCCGCCCCAAAATCGGCGCCTCAGTCCTCGAATGGAACAACATGTCGGCCGATAAAGAATACAACGCCCACGACCACTCCGCCGTAGACAACGAACTCGAGCGCAACGCGTGGAAGTCTTTTGACCACTGCCACGCCCTATGCGAGGAGCAAACCGACTGTATCCAATTCTCCTTCAACGAGGGTAGCTGTGGTATCTCAACTACTTTTAAGCTCGGCTACGCTAAACCGCACACGCGCTTCCGCAGCGGATGGATGCTCGATCGTGTCGACGATCTTTTCAAGACGCTCGAGGCGCAGTGCGGTATGCGGGATTGGTGGGCGCCGCAGGAAGAGACGCAGCGCGAGTTGAAGATGAGGAGGAAGAGGAGTTTACCTGCGCCGAAAATTTAAATATGTCGGCGAGGACAAGTACGAAGCATCATCATCATACACCCAACATTACCACTCACGGTACCTTGGGTCGGCGTTTTTAACAAGGAGAAAGGGGGTTTTTGAGGAGTTTTTTTGTTGTTGTTCTGCACTTTTAGACATGTGATACCCCCCTAACCAACTATAACACTCGCTAGCATTTTTTTTTTCATATATATATATCACTTGTAGTTATGTGGACAATATAGCATAGGCATAGCATAGCATAGCATTTGTGTAGCGTATAAAGCAAGATTTTTGATTAGCTAGTTGTTTGTGTGTGTATCTGTGTGTTGTGACTAGCTTTGTGCTGCAGTAGTAGGAATAGGAGTAGGAGCGGGAGTTTCTGCGTTTACTTCTACTTCCGCATTACCGTATACTCCTTCTCCTTCTGTTCCCACATCCACATCCACGTTCGCGTTCGTTGTGTCCGCTGCTTGTTCCGAATGCTGTTGTTCATTTTCCACGTCCATTCCTTGTTTGTCGTCCTGCTGTTCCTGGACTTGTTTCTGGTCGTTTTGCTGCTGAGCGTCGGCATTAATAGCTTCGGTATACAACACCCCTTCCCCCACAACAGCAGCGTCGTTGACATGTAGATCTGCGGTTGCTGTTTCTGCATCTGCACCCATATCCACATGTCGCGTGTCTTGCTCTGCACCCACGTTTCCTGTATCTTGTGTCTATGTCTGCGTTTGCGGTTCCTCCTTCTGCATCTGTTCCTGAGCCTGGGCTTGGAGTCTAATCACCGCCCCACCGCCCACACCAGCGTAAACACGTTTCTCCCCCCCTTCTTCCCATTCGCCCCCATCGTGCTGTTGCTGCCATACCCTCTCCTGACCAAACCCCCGTCCTTGCCCTGGTCCTTGGTGTGAAAGCTGGAATTGAGCAATCATCGCAGTAACATAATCCCACATACCGCCGATGTTGGATTTGTAGTCTGATGGTCGTCCTTCTCCTCCTCCCAAGTCTCTCATTGTATCAGTAAACGCCACCGATTCTCCAACCGAAAAAAGAGGAAGAAATATCCCCACACCACTAACGACACATAAAACTAACACAACAGCAAGAACCAGTGTCCGCCGTATGCGGCTCGTTCCGCCGCTGTTTTCACGACACCGTTCGCGCTCACGCTCGTAGTCGTGGTCGTAAGCTGTTCGGTAACGGGGGCGGCCTCGCGTGTAGCCTCCACTTCCACCTCCCCTTCCCTTCCCTTTTCTTTTCCGTAATAGTGCTGTGGAAGCGACAGTGAAGACAGAAGTGGTGGAACCGTCTTCGCACGCGGAGAAGAAGAAGAAGAAGAAGAAGAAGAAGAAGACGGGATATATTTCCGCGACAACGGCGTTGGAGTAGAAGGGGCAGGAGAAATGGACGTTGATGTTCCGGTCGACGAGGAGGTGGTAGAGGAAGACATGGCTGCGTGGGCGAGTGCGGTTATAGTTGTTGGGTGGGTTGTTGAGATGCGGTGGTGTTGCATTGGAGATTGCAGGGCTTGTACGGGGGTTTGTTGGAGGGAGTGAGGGATGGAAGATGGAAGATGGGAGGGTAGGAGGGGAGATGTGGGAAATGTGTTCTTACCTACATGACAGAAAGGGACATGAATGCCTGTATGGATGAATATAGTAGCAAGGGAGACAGAGACACACCACACCATCCCTAGCTATCTTACATTCCTCCCCTCTCCTCCTCCACCCATCCACACACATACAACGTCAAGATTGCAAACCTCACACACCACACACCAGCTGCAGAGTTCTAGATTTCCAAAATATCGTACTATTACACTTACATAATCCATCGCATCGCATCGCATCTTGCCCGCCTGATGCCATCCATGATGCCAAAAGAAACGAACCGAAAAAACTCAAAAAAGACGGGTCAAACCAGCAAGTTCAAAATACAAGAGTAAAGTACCGTAGAAGAACAAGGAGATAGATCTCCGCTTTTCCCAGCGCAGAAATCTTCGTCTCGATGGAAAAAAAATGTTGTGTGTATATGTGGTTGACATCATCAATCAGTCGGAATACAAAAACATATGCAAGCTAGCTGCACAGCTATGCAAACCATGATTAGAAAAAGACGGCAGCGGCAGCGGCAGAGGAAAGAATAGAGACGACGATGATGATGATGATGAGGATGATGATGAGAGAGAGATGGGTACATATATATATCCCACCACACCATACCAAGAACCTCCTCCCCCCTCGAAAAAAAAGATATATCCACAAAAGAACCATAAAAGAAAGAGAGAGAGATGCGCATCCATCGCTAAAACAAGAAGAAAGAGAACAGAACCGCTCACTCCACTCAATGCCGATGCCGATGCCAATGTTAATCCTCCTATCCAATATCCCTCGTCCAATGTCCAATGTCCAACCAGGACCGACCCCCACGTTCGCTGAAAACCAAAAACCCCCATGACTAGCTATCAGCGAATGGAATTATGAGTAAAATGATGCAAATGTTACTTGTGAAACTTTATCTAGACCAAAAAAAAAAGATGCCAAAATTAAAGCAACGGGGGAGAGACGCTGATGGAAATGAAATCGCACATCACAACGCAACCGCCGTAGCAGAACTATCATGCTTATGCGGATCATGATGATGATGATGATGATGCTCCGTGGACGTATCCGCATACGCTAGCAGCGCTTTCGCATCATCAAGACCCGATATCGCTAGCCCCTTTTCGTCTTCTTCCTCATGAATGGTGCTTTCCTGCAGACTTTCCTTTGCGCTTCTCCGTTCCGCCGCATCCGCAGACGCGTTGTCATCTTCATCCATGAGGTTAGGGGGCCGTTGGCGCATCGCACGCGCCTTTTCGAGCGATATGGTTTTTTGCTGGTACGTCGTGGTAAAAGGGAGAGCTTCGTCGCGGTCGATAGTTGCCTTCATTAGCGCGGCCATCCAAAGGCGGCCGACGGCGAGGTTGTCGACGGCGAAGTAGTGGACGATTGGCTTGGTGAATTGGACGCCCTTTTGGAGACCGGCGCGTGGGGGGACGAGCTTGAAAATGAACATGCCTGATACGTCTCCTTCGAGGCCAGGGATACCCTTTGCGCTATCGGTAGATGCGGTTGTTTGCAAGGTGGCGTTTTGAGGCGATGATGGGGATGAGGCTGCGCCTGTTAGCGAAGCATGGAGTCCTGCCATCCTCTCGTTGTTTGCGGGGAGAACACGATGCGATGATATGTCGATGAGACCTTTTTCTTCCGTGTCGTTTTCGGTGTAGTAGTACGCGAGACGTCGACCACGCAGCACAAATAGCCGGCTTTTCCACGTCGTCATAAGGCTCGACGACTTCTTCTTCATCCAGCCGCTGTAGTCGCAGTTCTCCATGGCTTCTTGTGGGGTAATGGCCAAACGACCCTTGAGATATGCGCTTGTGCCGTGTTTCTTGGCCTTTTTCCGCCCGTCCTTGGCTCGTTTGCTTGCGTCGACTTTTTCAAGCTCAAAACTCTTTGATAGCGAAGTCCCCGACGGTGTACTTGAGCCAGTCCGCGAGGGCGACTGCATTGGGGAGTCTTTATTTGGAGAGATCGCGTCTGCGGTACTGATGTGGGCTTTTTCTCCACCAGTGATTGCGTCTGATATCGCCCGTAGGCCCCTGGATTGTGAACCTTTTTTGCTGCTAAAAAAGGAGCGAGTATGTGATTGTGCAGCGGGTGAAGGAGATGCGCGGCCTGTACTTGAAGTTTCGCTACCGGGCATATGAGGCGAGTTTGCAATGGCGTCGATGCTGTGTGAGTCGTACGCGAGCTTGGTTACTGTCGGATGCATTTCGCTCGCTGGCTTGAGAGGCCGTACAAAGTCATAAGCACTGGAGCGATCACTCTTGATGCTAGTGCCGTAATATTGCTTGGCAGCGGACGAGACTGGACTGTGTTGCAGGGCTGAGTCTGCGCTGCCGATTCTGCTATGGCGTCGGTTGTAGGAGAGACGTCGTCCAGCATCTGTGGCGTAGCTACCGGACCGCGAATGACTCGGGCTATCTTTCTTGCGCAAAACGTTCCTGTTTTTTCGGTTATCAACCTCGCCGCCCGAGAAGTAGCCCCTGTCAAGCTCTGACGTGGCCAGCCCAGCTTCGTTTTGGTCCAAAGCGATTCCGTTGGTGCTCGAGGCATGGGCGTGATGCGACGAAGACGGTCTTTTTAGCTCCTGTGGGGTTTTAGACGAGGATCCCATGGTCCAGTTGCGGTCGAACGAGGGCATTTTCTTATGCGAAGTGGGGGGATGCAGACGAGGGCATCTTGTGCATATGTGGGGCTTGGGTGCCTTGGTTCTGGTTGTAATCAATAGACGAGTGGCGGCGCTGGTGATGCATGCTTCGTACAGAGGCGGCCGAGGGTCGGTTCGGCGAGCCCATGGTAGGAGAGGCAGGAGTATGCTGAATAAGTGGAGAAGTGGCTTCGATAGTGGAAGATCGGCCGGCAGATGAGGCTGCACGCGGGATGTGTTGGCGATTCGTGCTGCCACGAGAGCCCATGCCTTCGCGCAGTGTGGGTATTCGAGGGGAGGACAGCACCCGTGGATGCAGCTCTGTTTCTTCCAGTTTCGGTGGGAGAGTCCTCAGGGTCGCCTAGGGCGGGCATTGTTTGGGCGAGCTGGGCGGCTTCCTTTGCGCTCTTGACCTCTGATTGGAGCGCATTGATCTTCATCCACGTTCGCAGGCGCGGTCCCATGGGTCCCAGTTCAAACTCTTGCATGAAGATGAAGTTGCGGTCGACGCCCAGCAACGCCTCGCCGTCAATATCCTGGTCCCTGAAGACATTGCAGTGCTTCTTCTCCACGCCCACATCTTCTAGGTATTCTGCCACGCGGGCAGGCGACCATGTCTTGACCTCCTCTTCCGTGTGCCAGTTTTGCTCCTCGTCGTCCGTCTCCTGGCCGTTGATGTAGGATAGACGGTGGTGGCTGCTGTATTCACTACCAGAGTCGTTTGCGCGCAATTCCCTCCCAACGGCGCTGTGACGCGGCGTGTTCATGCCGGTAATATGCTCGTCGATGACGCTGAGCGTCTCGTGCATGACGGGGCTTCCTATGGGCTCGGGGTCTGGCGCAGGCTCCCCGTTCAACGTCATGCTGATGCTGCGCTGGCCATTCTGCACCGACGCCCTGCGCGCTACATCGGTTCCCGAGGCAATGTGAAGGGGTTCAGTGGGTGCCGACTTCAGGGGAGGAGGGGCACTCGTGGCAGCTGGTGGCTGAGACGCGGCTGGTTCAGAGAGAGCCATACCGGGAGGACCCAGCAATTTGTCGTCGTGCGTAGACAATTGCGAGGGATTGCGCGAGAGCATGGTAGGAACGGGCGTGGGCTTTGGCGCCGGGCGCGTGTAGACTGGTAGGACGAGTGAATACATGGGCACATGATGAGGGAGTGCACATATCAGGGTGCATGTAGAAAACATGTACATACCTTCGGGGAAGAGGCCATTTTCGCCCGTCTCCGTGTTCTTGCCTAGGAACCAGCCGTCGCCAAAGTCGTCGTCGCGCTCAATCAGCTCGATGCGGTCCCCACGGCGCAGGCTCAGCTCATCAGGGCTCCGGGCCAGGAATTCATCTGCAACCACATGTCAACAGTTGAAAGCGCAACATGTACTGCATCGTGATGCAACAGCGGGGGTGAGGGGTGAACCTACGCACTACGACGAGGGTGTCGCCGGGCCGGCAGCTCTCGGTGTGGGAGCGTTGGGCCATGCTTGTCAGCTACGGACAAGACTTGTTGGGTCGGTCGTGGTTGCAGCGCTTTAGGCACGCTGGTGGGTGGTCGCATCCAAGGGCGGCAGTCACCTGTCAGTAAAGCTTCATCTCGTAGTTGACCTGTACGAGTCGGCGTCGGCGTTGGCGCGGTCGGCTGCCAGGTGGGCGGGCCTGTTTCGGACTCCCGAGCGCAGGGACGTACTGTTAAGTACTGTACCTATTGCTGACTGATGGGAAACAGTCGGTGCGGGGGATGGTGTCAATGTCGATGACGGCAAAGAGGGTGCTTGTATACGACTCTGTTATCGTGGCCTGCTATATTTGGGTGGTGCGAGTAAAGGGCCAGCGGAGCCAGCCTTGGATGACTAGCCCAAAGTGCTGGCCTGGCCGTGGCTCAATAGGCGACAGGCGTTAATTACACTGCATCGCCCCAATTACCTTGTATGCCCTACGTACCACAGCACATGACTGCACAGATAACCACCGTAGCACATGATTAAATCTCACTGACAACCCATCATCATGAAAGCCTCATGTGCGGAATGGCCCGAATGACACCAACACCGAGTGCGAGTCGTGCTAGCTGCAGCGGCCATTGCAGTAGCCCAGCCTAGCAAATATCCGACTGTCCCGACTTTGTTCGCGAAGATTCGTCAGTCGATTGACATGTCCGTGCGTAGGGTGAAGAAGGTCTCCGCATTCCTTTGCTTTGCCCTGCCCTCAACCAAGTGCATTAGTCGCCTAGTCGTCATGCGCTATGACTCTACCCGTCCAAGATCCGAACTGACTGTCCGATCACAATACGACAAACTGCCACTACCTATTCGAATACGACATGAAGGCGTCCCATTCGACTGTGCCCAAACCCGATACACGTCAGCCAACATAGCGCATTGGCTGCCTCCAAGACGGCGCTATGGTACACAATCGACTGCCCCCCCAGGACAAGAATGCCACGGCCCAGACCCTCGACTATGCCCTGGGCAACCTCGGTGGCCGGCGCAAGAGCTGGATGCTACCGCCTGGGGGAGGAGGGGGAGTAGGGGCATCAACAGTGGCAGTAACAACAGTAACAACACCAACAACACCCGGAGCAACAGGAAGAGGCGCGGCGCCCATATCTTCACCCATTGATCCCGCAGAACTCACGACAAACCCTCTTCCTTTCAAGGTGCGCGGTCGCGTAAGGCCGAGGAAACATGGCGTGCAGTTGCCCAAACGTCCCACAATCAAACCACCATCCAGGCGACAGTCGGAATCTGTTTCCAACTCCACCTCGCCCCAGCTCCCAAACGTCACGGTCCGCCACAACAGCGCCAGCCATGCGCCATCAGGAGTTAATAGTGTCTTTCCCTCGCCCGCCCCAAGCGAAGAGAACATGGGAAATGCGGCCGCGACACCGACTACGGTAGCTGACATGTTTCAGCCAATGTACGTGCCGGATACACCAACTGAAGCCGCTTCCATCGACACAGCACGCCGTGAGAGCCTTGGGAATGTCCAGCATGACAATATGCCTTCTACAACCACAGTTCGTCCAATGTCAACACACGTCAGCAGCCCAATAGTCGAGCGCACTCCATCCGTTGGAGGCCATGCAAACAACCAGATGCCGTCGCCACAGTTGGCACAAGGCGTGCAGTTCCAAGACCCCCGCGCCAATAGAACACCGCCTCAGCCACATCCGCCCTTTGCCCCCCCACGTCCCTTGTCCCGGCCTTCGTCCCGGCCATCGCTACCCCCACCCTCTCCTGTCGTTGCGCAGAATGCTACTGTTCCTACGCCACGGTCCACCCCACAAATACCCTCAATAAGTCCCCACGAATGGTATACTGTCGACGACTGCCGAAGGCTATTGGATGCTTTCTGTCCCCCCTCATCGGCAACGCCAATAAATAACCTCAACGGGCTGAGGATGAGAGTTTTACGCGATGCTGTCGAGAGTGCTGACTGGACCTATCTTACCATGCACCAGTTCTACTGCATGTTCACTTATTGCCCCAACCAACTGCCACACTCGGTGAGGAACATGCCGGACTTGGAGGTTGCTATTGATGTCATGGCCCAAGCACTTAGCAACAACATGACGCTGACGCCCTTTTACCTGCAATTCTTCTCAACCTTTCCTTACCACGTCAATCACATTGCCAACAAGTGGCCACAGATGTTCAATCACTAGATTGAATGTTTTCGTGACTTTGTCAATCACTCGGCCATGTTTGAATTGCTGAGGCAGTCATGTGAGACACGTATGTGTCCCCCTCTTGCGCGAGAACTTGCCATCAATCTTAAACTGAACTCTCTCACCTTCCAGCGTCTCTTCTTCCTCTGTATTATGCGGCGCATCTGGCCCGTCAACGATCTTGCGATCAAGACTCCATTTGAGGAAAAAGCGCTTGCCATCTTTTCGCAAAACCAGATGTCGTTTCGCCGACAAACGTTGGGACAGCATCAAAACCAGACAGAAGGTCAAACGTACGAAGCATTTGCTTCTGCACTAAAACAGCTAGTCGAAACGCTTTCATTGGCCGGCCATCAAAATAGTGTGTCTCCACTGCAGCAACAACAACAGCTACAGCAGGAACAGCAAAATCAGTACCAAGTGCAACGAGAGCGGCAGAGGCAGTATCAGGAACAACAGCAACAACTACATCAAGAGCGATTGCGTCAAGACGAGTTACGTAAAGCACAATTGCGGCAGCAGCACCAGCAGTTACGACAGATATATCAAGAGCAACAATTGCTGCAGCAGCAACAGCATCCACAAGAGCAAGCACGCGGGGAACTAATACGCACGGAACAACAACATCAAGCTCCACTGCAGCGGGAACGACAACAGCAACAGCAGATACAACAACAACATCAAGTACTAGAGCAGCGGCAACAACTACCTCCAGGTGTGTTTCGACCAAATTATCCGCTAGCACAACTGCCACCTCCATCTGCTATTCTTCCATCGCAGACGCAACAACAGTCTCCGATTCATCAATTCCAACCGGAGCCATTGAATCTTCGGCTTCCACCGTGGCCGACTTCAAATCCTCAGTTTCAAGTTCAACAGCCTGCAACTCCCCAACTTCCGACGCCACAATCTGCAGATTCCCAGGTTCAAGCGCCACAATTTGCAAATCCTCAGATTCAAGTCTCTACAAACACACACGTTCAGCACAACTATCCAGCATCATTTGGCAACCGCCCTGAAATTTCGCGTCTCAATACATCATTCAATCCGCTGGCCGTCATCCAACAGTCCCGTACACGGCCTCGGCCTGTTGCGTCAAATTCACGAGGAACGCCTTTACTTCCACCTGCAGGATGGCAACAGCCTCTACAGCGAGAACCTAACCCTGTGCGCTTCAGTCTTCATCAAGCTAACCTTCAAAGCCCAGTACTGCGCGCAAAGACCATTTCGTCGCCTCTCTACATTTTTCAAGATGGATTTATGAGGCGTCCTGAGCGACCATCGAACCCCAGCCTTTCAGTTGAGAAATGGAATTTTACGGTATGCCGTGAAGACATGAATAGGCTTCCACGATCAAACTGCGCCGGAGGTGAAGTGGCCAGGGAAATTGACCAGAACAGTAAACTCATCCGTCTGCGTTGCATCAAATGGGGCAAACCCGAAGACCCAAGCGACGCCGCCTGGGCAGCCGCCGACACCAAATGGATCCCACGCTCCTACTTCTCCTTGAATGGTCACCACCTCGAACAACGTAAAAAGCTGCACCACGGCAAAGACATGCCCATCGACATTACCGATCTTGTCACCGAAGGCGAAAACACACTCGAATTCACCGTCCTAACCTCAATCAATGACACAGCCCACCACGCCTACTCCATCGGCGTAGAAACCGTCGGCGTCGCAACCCACGACTCGATTCGCGGACAAGTGACCAACCAAAACTACGTGCCCTCTGAAAAAGTCCTCGCCGCCATACAAGACCAACTCTCCAAGTCCACGAATGACGATGACGACATCGCCGTCGTTTCAGACTCCACCCTCACAATCACCCTCTTCGACCCCTTTTACCAATCCCGCTTCTGCGACATTCCCGTCCGCGCAAAATCCTGCCTTCACAACAATTGCTTCGACCTAGAAACTTTCTTATCAACGCGGACGCGCAAGGCAGACGCATCGGTGGCGGACCAATGGCGTTGTCCAATTTGCAGGGGTGACGCTAGACCGCACACGCTGCTTGTGGATGGTTTTGTAAAGGAGATTTGTGAGGACTTGCCTAAGAGGGGGGTTGGGCGGTACGAGGGCGGTTGTGGTGGAGAAGAATGGGAGGTGGGAGCCGAAAAAGGAGGTTAGGGAGGGGGTTTGTGATGATGATGTTGAGGCTAGGGATAGGGATAGGGATAGGGAGAGGGAGAGGGAGAAGAGGGAGAGGGAGAGGGAGAAGAAGGAAAGGGAGAGGGAGAAGAAGAGGAGTTTTGTGCCGGATGATGTTGAGGTTATTGATTTGTGTGATTGAAAAGTTGGTTTTTCTCGGCTTACTTGGGCTGGGATGGAATGGGATGGGATGGGTTAAGGTGCATGGTGCATGGATGCATGGGTGGGCGTGCGATGGAGTTTTGAGTACATTTTGATTTTTTTTTTGGCGGGGCGGGCATCATCTCTTGTTTTTGATGCAGGCAGGCAGGCAGGCATCTTCATGGGTGGGATGTTCATGTTCATGTTACGTGTATATACCCCCTTGGTTCATTATTTCCCTTCCTATCTTCCTTTTTCTTGTTCTCATTTCATCCACCTCTAGACTTTCTTTCTTTCTTTCCTACTGTAATACTTGCATCCTTGGGAACGAACGAAACCTACACATAAGATTTTAATTTAGACATGTACGTGCACCAAGCAACAGAAGATGGAAATGTATAATATTGAATGCTTTTTCGTTGGCGAATTGGTGTGGTGAGGTAAGAGTTGTGTGTAGATGTAGTTACTTCGAGAGAAGAATTAAAATTAAGATTAACCAACAGTTCTGCGTTTTCTGCGTGTGTAGCTGGTCTGTTTGTTTGTTTATTTTACTACTCAAGAGTGAAGTGGGGGCGTAGATAAGTAGGTATTGTCTCGGTTTGTTTTGTTCCTTCATGTCGTCCCACCCACGACGTTCATGTAGTTTTTGTGATAGAAGGGGATATGTACTAGATGGTCGTGTCGTGTAGTCCAAGTCTGCGTCTGCATATTCTGTCTTTCTCAAGGGGGAGGGGGAGGGCAAGAATGCAGGAATGATAGTTTTTTACATGTTTTTGTAGCTTCTTCGTCTTGTTTGTTTGTTAGGGTCGGAGGCATTTTCCGTTGTTTAGTGCATGGAAATCACAGGTCGGGGGAGGTGAAGTGGTTGTATGTGTATGAATAAATTGAATGAATGGGTATATCGTGCTAGATTAAAAATGGCCAACTATATTCAACGTCATCTCGACGGAATCAAACAAACAAATAAACGTCTCAAATCTAATATTTATCGGATCGTAAGCGCCGGCGCTGACTAGTTGTCCGGGCCAAGTACGTTCGTACAATGGTCGTGAAGGGGAAGGGAAAGGAAAACGCCCATCTTGGCGTTATACTTACACTTACACTGACATGTACATGTCAACCCCATGACTTCTCTCCCCCCTTCTACCACGTGTCGTGAACCCTGCATAGATGACCACCACCACTCACCCATCCTCGTTATCAAAAACCAACCTCACACTCCTCCTCGCAATCTCACTCCCCTCGGCCTTCTCATCCATCAACCACCACAACCTCCCATCCCCACTCTTACTACTCCCCCGCCCTACTCTTCCCCCTACTGCCTACCCCCCCCTCTACTCCTAACCACCCTCTCCCCACCCAGTCCAACCAATCCACCAACCCCACTATCCTCTCTTCCCAACTCCCTCCTCTCCTTCTCCTTCTCCCCCGCAAGCATCCCCCAAACCCCCAAATCATGCCAACTCGGCAACGCCGCGCCAGCACCCACATCGCGCAACAACGCCGGCAAGCGCCCGAGATCCATGCCCGTACCCAGGAGAACAGAAGCCACGTGTTCGATTTTCGCGGCTAGCAGCTGCCACGCGCGGCCGTGGCCGAGGGGCCCGATGGAGGAGGCGTGTGTGGGACAGGCGGCGCAGGTGTAGGCTTGGAGGTAAGCGTGGGACATTTCGTGGAGAAGGGTTGAGAGGCGTGACGATACCGCCGCCGCCGCTGTTGTTGTTGTAGAAGTGGATGTACGGTGTCCATGCGTGTGCGAATGTTGTCCCCGCCATAAACACGGATGCAGCAAAACCTGTGTCCCCAACACCCTGTTAAAATTACTCCTCCCAAAACTATCGCTACACGCTTCACTCAAATAGCTGAAGCCCGCGCTCAGCGTCTTGTTATGCGGCGGTACGCAGCCTGCAAAGAAGACGGCGTTGAGGTGCGAGAATAGCGTCGCTAATTGGTGCGTGGAGAGTGTGTGCCGGAGGTTTGCGCTGCTGAGGTGCGGGTGCCAGGCTGTTAGTAAGGTGCGCAGTTTCTTGACGGCTACAGTGGGCGAGGCGGATGGGTGCAGGTAGGTTGCGTCGAGCCAGGCGATGTGGTGTCGGACTAGGGTCATGGCTTCGTAGGTGCCGCCGTGGAAGCGGAGGGTTAGGGTAGGGAGGATTGGTGTGGGGGTTTTTAGTTGGAGTGGTGTTTGGAAACTTCTTGTTTTCTTGGTGGATGTGGTGGATTGGGAGTCTTGTGGTGGGAGGTCGCGAATTGTGCCGTGGGAGGCTGTGGTGCTGATTTTGTAGTATTTCGGCGCGCATTCGTCGCAATTGCAGAATACATCTTCGTCTTGGACTCTTTGTTGGAGATGACGGAGTGTGCGGGGTGGCTCTGGTTTATGTTGTTGTTGTCGGACTTTCTCGCTCGTTGTTGGTGTTGGCCGCTTGAGGATGCGGTCTTCGATGAAAGAGAGCTTTGGATCGAGCGCAATGAGTGGCTCGAGGAACGGGAGGACATTTTGCCATCGCGAGGCACCATAACAAGTCTTGCCCTCTGTTTCGTGATTGTCACCATCTGCCGATGTTGTATCTCTCCCTTCCCTCTTCGACTTCGAGCCACCAAGCAACAATCTCGCAATGCGGCGGACGGGATGAAGACGACGTCTCTTCTTCTTCTCCACACAATTGTGTGTGGCCGTCGTTTCAGTAAAGGTCGATGATTTCCCCATGGGGACGGTATACGCAAATGCAATCAAGACCAAACAAAAATCGAGTTGGAACTATATCGCTATGATGAAAACATTGAAAGAAGGAAAAAAGAGGAATGGGAAAGGCGAAAAAGAACCAGAGTCATGATAGCCGTTCTCCACCGGAAAGCCCCATCCCCACCTGGGCACTCGAGAGGCGGTAAGAGGATAAGATTGAAGGATTCGGGGATTGACAACAGGGGTTCATTCCTTTCGTGTCGGTGTCCATGTGCAAAAGCCTTGGGTGCGTCGTGCACAGACACGATTCAGAAGTGGGTTTGGGGGGACATCGATACGGTGCATGCTTGTGCGTAAGCCCGACTCCAACAGACTTTCCGACTATCCTGTCACGTCAGAATCTGGAAATCTCCTGCGGGCAATCTCCAAGTCAGCTGAGGAGAGAAAGTTGTGGTTTTGCTGTATGTATCATGCGTTGTCCATGTTGCGTGAATTGTACA
Source organism: Pyrenophora tritici-repentis (assembly GCF_003171515.1). Taxonomy (NCBI): domain Eukaryota; kingdom Fungi; phylum Ascomycota; class Dothideomycetes; order Pleosporales; family Pleosporaceae; genus Pyrenophora; species Pyrenophora tritici-repentis. The sequence goes on from NC_089395.1 coordinate 1,499,606, forward strand.
AACCACGACCACACCGGCCATTAGCCACACCGGACCGATTATCTGGGATTCCAGCAGCAGGGAGCCACGTGGATTGCAGTCTTGCCCATGCCCAGGTAGGTGCCCAATTGTGCATAGTTTAGACCCAGTCTTGGCATTTCGGGGGTTGCCCTGGACGTTTACCTTACTCTCCTACTAGCCGGGACCCGGTGAAACGTCGTGCACGTGCACCCGGAATCGCGGCATGCAGCCGATATCGAGTCAGCTCGTTCGGAAAATGGCACGCAACTTTATCGTCTGTCTATCTGTCGTCAGGAAGAGGAAGAGGAGAAGGAGGAGGAGCGATTGCCACATCTCACACCCCCGAGTGTGCGCGGCATGCGCGTTCGTTCCCGCTTCCGCGCCGTGGCAAATCGGCCTCACTAAACCGCAAAACTCTTTTTTCTTCGTCTTCGCTCCAGGGTTCCTTCCAGGTTCCAGGATCAAAGGTTGAAGGGGATGCGACGCGACGCGACGCGACAATGGGGCGTTGTGGAAAGTACCAACCGCTAGCGTTTAGGTAGTGAGGCATGCATCAGGCAGGGCGTCAGGTTGTGAGGCTTACCAGTCCAACGGTATATGTCTAGGGACCCCCTTTCGCAAGGTAAGTTAAGGGTCCAGCTCTAACACACACCACACCACACCAACTCTACGCAGCTAGCTAGTTAGTTAATCCCCACACGTTATTGATAACGACTAAGGTATTTCAAACGCGAGGAACGCGTATCTAGTTAACCCGCGCGCCAGAGGTAGGTAGGCGTCGTGTCGTCTTGGAACGGTTTTGAGACTAGTTTGATTCGCAAACAAACTTTTGCATCTGCATCCTTGCTAAACATTGCCATGTCGTTAGAGTAAGTAGACTCTTGGTGGGGGTTGTCGTCTCTGCTTTACCTACCGGCTAGATAGTCGACACAGCGTTGGCGCGCATAACTATACAACGACGAGAGCTAGTTATACCAACTCACTCGTAAAATAGCATACCCAAACCCCCAAACTAACCCAATGTAAAAATAGCGACGATTTACCACATACGCTGTTTTAAACATTGCAGATATTCCTTATACAAGCGAGCAAGCCCGTTATATCGAACCATAACAAGTTAACCGTACACAAGCGCAAAACTCCCAAACCCTTCATCTTCGGCAAACGCAGCGCGTGTCTTCCTGCAATAAGAAAATAAAGCACACGTAACCGCACTGCACTGCCACATCCCATGGCAGCCATGTTCCTAACAAGCAACGACATGGGATTCTTCTTCGTGAGGCGCAGTCTGAGGCGCAGTCCACATGTCAAACATGCCTGCTTGTCTCAGGTATTTCTACCTACTGCTGAGGTATTTTTTTTCTGAGACAAACCAACTTCCAGGGTAGGTAGGTAAGGTAAGCTAAGGTAAGGCATGGTGTACCTTGAGGAGATCGGAGATCGGAGATCTGCTTTTCAGGGACAGGACACTAACTTGACGTTGACTCGGCTTTAATCCGAGCACGGCTTCGCGATGCACTGGAGAAAGCTGGGGCTACCAAACGAGGCGCAAGCGCGTGCGGCATGGGAAAGATGAAAGATGGATGGGGGATGTGTTATGCATGTTTGGTGTTTTATCATGCCAAGCTCAATGCGTTTGTGTGGGTGAATCATAGTAAACTTGGTGGAGTGAGACGTAGATGCTGTTGTGTTACATCCAGCCGTGGATTACACCTATGTACATCCCGAGGCTGTTGTTGTGGTTGTACGAAACGAGGGTGGGTTTGAGGGTGCGGGGAATGGGAAGGTGTAAACTAGACTTGCTGTGTAGAATGTGTCAGGTGTTTTGGCAATGAATTTGTTTCTCTGTAGTCTAGGGATGTCTTGCGTTTCTTGAAGGCTTGGTTTATTGGAGGGAATGTAGGTATGTATCCTTTCTTGCCCCGCACGATAGAAAATGCTTGGTTGGTACATAACATTGAGTTTCTTCCTTTTCTTTGACAAGCATGATTTCCTCAAAGATGCATCCGTCCATGTCCTTCCAACCACCGTGAAACCAAACTTGCATTTCCATCACGACAACGTTCAAAAGGCGTTTAAACAACCGCAAGTGTAACCATATTTATTCCTATCTTTGATCAGTAAACTTCAGCGCCAACATGTAGACATGGACGTACGGAGAGAGCTTAACGCCCAGGGGGGCACCATTATAGATCTGGCGAAAGCACGGGCACGTTGCATCTTTGAGTTCGCATGCTTGGGTCGTGTATCTGCCCTTGGCATCTCTAAAACACAAGTTAACAAAGTATACATGTAGACGCTGCAATGTATGCTACTTACCCGTATCTACCACATTTTGCGTTCATGCTTGCACAGCGACGGTCTTGGCTGGCTGTGCATAAGCCATCACCGGCCCTGAACCCCCATTTTTCTTGCGCGACGGCTGCAGACGCGAACAAGGCAAATAATAGTGGTGATAGCTGCATAATATGGGTCTAGATTAGGAACCATGAAGTGTGTGTATGTGAATTGTGGTACTTGTTGGAGGTACCACTCGACTGGTTGAAGAGATGGAACGAAAGAAGGGCAGTGATGCGGTGTAAGTACTCCTCTCCCCTGAATTTCGGATCTCTTCGGTGTATTCAGATGGGTCATCTTTCACTCATCGGGGTGTTGTTAGTTCATCTCTCATGCTTACGGCGGCCGGCCATCGGCCATCAGCTTATGCCTGGCTATGACGCGTCTTTGTGGTTTTCGAGTGAGTCTTCAAGTTCTGTAAACGAGTCCAATACACTACTAGAGAACCATGAGAACAATTCATGAGCCCGCTGCTGGCACGATAGGATAGGAACAGAAAAAAGACGCGTACTGTACGTTTCTTTTCTTCTTCCGCAACACTCCAACGCTACCCTTTGAACAGCAGGACCGGGCCGAATACGTACGTTTGCCTAGGAAAGGCGGTACGTGCTGTACGGTGAAGGCAGATCGAATAGACGGCCTCGGCTACGTGTAGGCAAGCTACATGTTCCCGCATCCGGTGCTGAGGCTCTAGGACAAATGGACGGCGCCATGTAAGGCTAGGACGGCGGGTGTGGACTCGCTGTTTGCGTGGCAGCGGCGCAGGGGCTGCCAATGTCGGGGAAGCCGGAATAGACGCATGGAAGCTTTCAGGGGACGAGCTGGCTTGGGGGTGGCTGCGGTAGGGTCCAGAAGATTCCTGTGAGGAGCTGGATCAAGTGTGCTCGGAATGTTGCTGAAACGGTGTCCAATCACATACAGCAGCTCCAAGGCTCCGGGTATCCCAAACCGTGGCGTTGATGGCTTTCATGCAACAGTCAGCCACGTCTGGCGGGAGTGCGCCCTGATGCTCAATGGAACGATCAAGGGATCCAATTAGCAATCGGGGCAGACCCACCGTGGAAGTGGCAAACCAGCGCAAGCGGATTAGAGCCGAGATTAAGCACTCGTTCGCATGTAACGTCAAAGCGGATGTGACCCAAGACCCGCTTGGTGTGGTGACTGAGGCATGCCGCCACGACCCGGGACATTGGGTGTAGGGGATCAGAAAGGATGATAGGATCAGCGAGGCCTAGAGTTGAAAACACCGGCTTCGCAAATTTCATGGCAAAGAGGGTTGATGGTACTTCCCGGCGCACAGTTTCACCAAACCCGTGGGCGACGCAGTCTTCAGACTTTATGGCTCTGGACTGCGTGTGCGTGGCATGTCGAAGCATCATGTGCACTGCACCATTGCTGGCCTAGGGCTACCAGGGACTAGCTGTGGTTGACGGCGTCGAGTGTTGCGCAACCAGAGGCCATGGCTGGATGGAAATAAAAATGCGAGCTGAAGACTGGGCGTTTCCGGGTTTTGGTTGAGCGATCGGTCCCTTAGCACGTTCCGTCGCGCCTTCTGGTGGTCGATCTCTTCTCCAGATTGTCGCGGCAGCGGCATGCATGGTGCAAGCTATTGAATTACATCGGACGTGAGAGCGGTGCTTTTGGCTTGGCCGTGTGAGGTCAGAGGAGTGATGGATACGAGTGGTGACGTGCCATCAATCTCGACGAGATGCGCATGCAGAGGGCAGAGGCCAGGGAACAGCCTGAACAGGAGGGAAGCAGTCAGGCGGAGCCAGGATGTGGGTGCCAGGATGGCTGATGCGGAGCATGGGGGGTTGAAGAAAGTGGCCTGCGAACCAGCATTGTGGTCCCGGCGCCTTAGCTTCGCCTCCCAAGCCGCCTTGTGCATTGCTCAGCGCCTTATAGCAGCCTTTGGCCGCCCGCTTTGGGGGGCCAATATCAGTCGTGGACACGTCCAAACATCCAAACAATTTACAAAGGTTGATGATTGAATCATCTACACACACATCACCATCCATACCAGCACACGACATTCACAATGGCCACCATGTTCCGTGCCTTTTCCTTCAACCCGCCCGTCTCGCCTGCCTACTCAGCCTACGAGGCCGAGCGGGCTGCTATGAATGTGTCGCCTACGTCAAGAGCCGAGTCGCCCAAACACATGTTGAACCGACCACCCACGCCGCCGTGCACAATGGGCGACCTCGCTGCCCAACTCAACCAGCAGTGCCTGCGCATCGACACAAACACACGATGCTATCCCAACGGCCCTCTGACGCCCGCCAGCGACGACGACGACGAGTGCGCATCGCCCACGCAGGAGCGACCGACGTACTCGCGCGTCACTGCCTCACTACTGCGCATGCAGCGCCAGTGCAACTCGCGCATGCAGTGCAACTCGTCGCACGTGCGCGACATTTCCAAGCTGGTCAAGATGATTGAGCACCAAGACCAGTGCACAGTCAGCGAGTCGGCGTCGGCGTCGGCGTCGCGCACCTCTTCAACCTCATCAGCGTCGACATGTGCGTCAGCCTCATCAGCCTCATCAGGCGAGGACGAGGGCGTCAACATGGAGTACGACATTCCCGTCCAGGGCATTGAGACGCTCGTCAGCATGCCCGCATGGCGAGCAGGCGAATACCGCGACACGTGCATCCGCGTCACCAAGCCGGTGCGCATGCGCAAGCGTTCGAGGGAGAATGCTGTGTGTAAGAGGCGGTTGTAGGCGGCCGTCGTGGCACCTCTGTTGGACATTTGATTACATGCATAGCGAAGGCGTTTTGGGCTGTTACTACAGATGCACTATACCACTTGATCTTTGACAACATGGGAGCTCCCTTTGGGTTGAGCATGGCGTTGGCTTATTTACAGTAGTCATGTATAACTACATATAATATAATTACATCATCATCATCTTCTCGAATTACCACGACGTGCTTACTGACCCACCACTGCGGGCACCCACGTGATGAATGTCACCGCGAACCTCAGCACTGGTAAATTGGCGACATTAGCGACCCACTTGAGACTTTTGCTGATCGTCAACAAGCTCTATGCATCCTCCCACTCCCACTACCCACGACTACCATGTCTGTCCGACGAGCGCTGGCGCCACGCTCAATTCATCTGCGCATTGTCCCCCGCCCGGCCAATCTGTCAGAGAGCCGTGAGATCTTCCGCGTCTTGCAGCGCTTCGGCGAGATTAGCACCTTCAAGTATCTGCGTGTATGATTTCCTCAAAAGCTGTATCAAGTGCACGGCTGACAAAGCCAGTATGAATACCAGAACCCCGCCGACAACGTCGCTCTTGCCATCTACAGCGACCAGGCATCCGCCCAGCGCGCCCTCGACGCCTCGCCCATCCGCTTTGCCCTTGAAAAGGTCATTAGCCCGGAATCCGAAACGAACACACCCGTGACCCCCACCGAAGACGAAGACGAAGACATCATATCGACGACCTCGCAAACACCTCCCAAACAAGGCATCGACGAGATCCTACGCCCGTCAAAGCTCCTAAACCGCACTTCAACCACGACACGCAACACCAAGCCCGCCCCGACACCCCCACCCATGCCTTTTGAGCCCCTCTCCCCCCGCATACAAAAGAAGTCGACAAAATGGTTCCAAGTCACAATCGACCGCTCGCGCGCCGTGCACCAGGACTATATTGAACGTCAGCCCTTTTGGAAACAGTTTCACCCCATGAAGAGCATGGCACAGCTGGATCTGGCAAAGTCTGTGCCGCACATTGGGTTGAGCGATGTGAGCAAGCGGCCGCCGAATGCGCACCGGACGCCCAATCGGGTGCTGAAGACGATGAATGAATATGTGCAGACGAGGATGCCTACTTTGAGGCAGATTGTTGAGGGTGGGGAGAGGGAGAGGCAGTTTGTGGAGAGGCGGGCTGGGAGAAGTTAAGAGAGGGATTTATGAAGGGGATGTATTGGTACAGGAATATTCGACACTCGGCGCATTCGACGCATTCTCTAAGGCGCGCTTCACTCATCTACCAAGCCCCACCGCCCCACCTCCTCCAACGTCGGCCATCGCAACAAGCTATTCCAGCGAACAGCCACCGTCGTAAATCGGTCATTTGATAACGGAAATCCGAGATATGCTTCAGTGGCACGCTCGGTCGCTTTGGCTATCCGTTGCCACGCTCCTCCATGCCCATCTAGTTGTCCGACATCCTCATTGTATGACGCGCAAGATTTGCAGGCGTAATGGTCCAAATATGCGTGTACCAGCTCGTGAAACAACATGCTCAAGCGATCTACAGCCCGTCCGTTTAGACCAGCATAGTTAGTTGTGGTTGGGTCGCATGCATGCCCCACGTCGAGTGGATTCATCGTGATCCTGGAGGGGTTTCCAATTACGGTAGGTTCACTACACTTGCCGTAGAGATAAAGACCGAGCTCGGTCCAGGAAAACTCAAACCGCATCTCATCGACCGGTGTGATCATGAAGAAAATAGTCGCAAAGATGCTTAACAAAGCCTTCATCTCCCACACTTCTACGCATCGAGCGTCATATTGACTCAGCCTTTGCAGCACAGCTGTCTGCGAAGTGTCTCTGAGTGTCGATCTCCACCTGGCAAGGGCTTCCAACTGCTCGTTTGTACCGTGTCTGGAATGCTCATTTAGGGTCTCCCACACCTCCTGGCTCAGCACAAGCACATGGTGGCTTCTGAACTGTAATGGGCGCCGTATATGTGTGGGCCGGTTTTTGTTATTTATCTCATGATACTCGACTAGGGGCCGCTCGCAATTTTTGATACAAGCATGTGCAGCATGGGCCTGCGTTGGGGTTCCTGTGTGTCTCAAGGCTTGGTCGTGCTCTTCTATCAGTAGATGGAATTCTGCAACATTGTTCCGGCGGGGTTATTGGTTGGACCGCCTCGAGATATCGTATGCACTTGAGCCGCCGGGTGTTGCTTGCATTGCGGGTCTGTTCCTGGTGCTGATGAGGATTTGTATGAGTCAAGGGGGGAGTAATCAGGGTGGTTTATACTAGGAAAGGAAGGCCATCTTTCTGAGTAGCTGAGACATTTTCGTCAAGATATGGAAGACACTGGCATGTCTTGGTTGTAGTGAAAGAACTTTGTCTCATGGCGTAGAAGACATTTGCTTGCATAGCAGGAGACATCTAAAACAATCCAAGGCAGATAACTCTAGAAGTTGTGTGATTCAATCTCATGCACGTAGTGCGTACTTTGGAAGACTTTAGACATGGGAGAAACTCGGGCAGATACGAATGGGATACTTTGACATGTTTCTTCAGTGTTTGTCTCATATATTCTATGTCACACAAATGAAGTGCCTTATGAAACTTGTCCGCAAATTGTTACTGCCCTGACACCCACAAAGGCACGCCTACCTAATGCCTGATTTCAGTAGTATACCGACGAGGAAGTCGCGATGGTGACAGTCATGGCTTCATGACGTTTGCCAAGAGTCCATAACGGCAGCCACGACAGTCACCTCCACACTACACGTTGAACACATACCGAGATACTTACAAACACTACATAGTAACGAAACTATTTCAACTGACAAAAATAGTCCAGCATTAATGCAGGCTTTGCCAGTTACCAGCAAGTTGCGAGCCGAGCAAAGGGTCCCCAATACCCGTAACGAACCATGGAACCAAACCCCCACAGATCTCGCAAGACTTGGCAGCATGAGCACTCGAATTCCATAACATCCACCTCATCGACGACCCGCCGGCATCTGACTACGCTATAATGGGACGATTTTCCAACCCGTTTCAATCGCATCGCGTCCCGCCTACCAACGCAACAACGGCCGACGCACCCACATCAGCGCTACCCACGCCACCTGCCAGTACCCAATCGTCCGACATTACGCTTCCCGAAGGACCCAACGAGATACGAAACTACGTGCGCGGAGCCAATAAACAGATCCAATGGCTCCAGGAGTGTCTAGCCAAACTAAGCAACTCCGATATCACGCAGGTCAACGAGATCAAGCGAGCGCTCAAGTCTACGCATCGGGGCCTGGAGAAGGTGCATATTGAGCGGTGTCCGGGACATGGAGAGGAACTCGAGGCCTCGGTTGGGTATGTGGTGAGGTATGCTTGGCGGACGTATATGAGCGCGGTGAAGCTGGAGGAGAGGATGAAAGGGGTGGGTAAGGGTTCGCCTCAGCTGTTCTTACGCGACAGGGCCGAGGATGGAAAGAGGAAAGATAAAAAGGTAAGTAGGGATCAAGAAGGCCAGGAAGTTCGCAACGGCAATAGAGATCGAAAAGGCAAAGACAAGAAGGTGGGTTGGAATCGGGAGGTCCAGGAAGTGCGCGGAAATACCAAAGACCCAATAAAAAAAGACAGGAAGGTGGAAAGAAATGACCTTGTTTGCGACAGTAGAACTCGCGATGGAAAAGACAAGAGAGGGTATATGAACAATGAGGTTCAGACTGTTGGCCTCCCGACCAGTGAGGAGAAGATGAGAAGTGAACGGGAGCCGCCGGCCAAGTCTCGACGATACCTTGAGAGAGACGTAGAAGAGCTCTTCCTCATGTCTGGTGCTCTTCCCATTGAAGATGGTGCGACCTCGGCTCCAAGTCAAACAGCAGAAGCTGACCCATTAGACGCTGTCACGATCCTACCACGCACTTCCTCCCCCGAGTTACCTCCTGAAACCCCAAGAAACCTCAGCGTTGTAGAAACAAACCCGGAACAGATTCCACAACCGAGGCACGAGGTAAAGAGGCGGTTACAACAAGAAGAAGACAACTCATCCTTTGAGCTGCTCGATCCGGACAGAGTGCGACGGGGCAGCTGTAATGGTTTCATGATTACGGAGATGACCATGAGAGGTCTTCAAGATCCTAGCTTTGTGTTGCCTTATCTGCACTACATGAAGATTCACGAGCTGCGATGCCTCAAGGAATGGTTGGTCTATACGGGTAATGTCATACAGTCGCAGCCTGTTAGCCGTATGGAGAAGGTGCTTCTCTGCATGCAGGTCCTCCAGAGCGGCTGTCGATATGAAGCTCTGGCAGTGATACACTCCCGCTCCCCCTGCCAAGTCAAGGAGTCGTGCAATGAGGTCATGCAGGGCCTGTTACACTGGCATGCACTGACGGTCAAGGATCAAGACATAGGAGACCAGGCCAAGTCGCTCATTCTCTGGGGAATTTGGGACAGATACTGCGCCTCTGACGGTCGAGCGGGCCTCTACTTTGGTTTCAACTGGACGCAACTTGCAAAGGTGCTCGTGGCCCTGAATGTGTACATGGGACGCTGGCGAATGCAAGGCAGGTTTGCCACGGACGGGCCGGCATTCGCGTGGGGTAAATTCTTCGAGCCAGAGACACAAGTGCCGGATGGAACAGAGACGGATGAAGAGCAGCTTTGCAGCGATCTGGACGACGAGAGCTTCGACGGATCCCTCTGTTAAGGTGAGTCGCCGGGGTATGCTGAGAGACAGGGCGCAGGCAGACAAGTAAAAGGCTCGTTTCGGCATTACGCAGGTCCGTACTCAGGAACGCAACACGCACACGCACACGGCAAATTCGGCGCGGAAAGGTGGCGCACGTCTGGCGTTGGTGGAGAAGGAAGGCTGTGCGTAAAAAATGCAGATCCACTCATGCACTATGTCGAGATACCTCCACCACTGTGTCGCTATCGCAGCGGCACTTTGCATATCGGACGGCATGGAGTAAAGCTCGTCGCCTGAAGGCTGTAGTGCTGGTGTCTGGTGTTTCACGACGATCTTGGCTCCCGGCGCGGCGTAAAGCCTCCCGCGCTTACAGCAAATGAAATGCTCTCGTGTAGAGTCTCACACGGACAATCGGCGCCTCTTACACGATGATTGAGGCCAATTGCCGAAGGCCCATCGAAAAGCTGCGGTACAATAAAGCACCGCAACAATAGCAAAAATAGCCAATGACGCTCAGGAGAAAGGGTTATCGGAAATCGGCAAGCGCCGTTTGTAGTTTAAGGCTCGTTGACCAATTAGTGATCCCCAGGGAGCATTCCTGCACTAGACAACTCCTTAAATCTTGCAGGGCTGCACCCCGATTGCTCTTCATCACCGAGTCTCAAAACACGGTTCTGACGCTCCCTTGAACGATCTTCCCCTCGTTTGCATTTTCTCGTTGCGAGAGTCCGCTCCTTCAGCCCCAAGCATCCCAGTCATTCCTTGATACACCACAAACAGCGCGTCTGGTCTACGCGCGATACCACGCTCTTTGAACACAAATCACTCGCTCACAAACCATCTCGTATTTCAAAAATGAGGTCATTCGTATTTCCCACGGCGGCGCTTCTTGCTGGCCTGATCTCGACGACGTCTGCGCAAACTCACACTGACTGTATGTCTTCTATATGAGATATACATGTCGTAGGTACTAATGTCCATCTGTAGGCTACCCGCTCAACACGACAGGATGTCCGGATATGGAGGCGCTTGGTGGAAACACCACCTTCAACTGGAACAAGACGGGTATTCCCAATGACGGCAAGGTCTGGAAGATGCCCAACCAGGGCAAGATTGACTGGGTTGAGAAGGGCGCAACCTTTACTATTGAGCGATCAGGCGACTCTCCCACAGCGAACTCTGCCTTTTACATGCTTTTCGGTCGCCTTGAGATTGTCATGAAGGTCGCGACCGGAGTGGGAATCATCTCCAGTGCTATTCTCCAGTCGGAAGCGCTTGATGAGATTGACTGGGAGTTCCGCGGCAACAACAACTCGATCCTCACAAACTACTTTGGAAAGGGCGACACATCGACTTATGACCGTGGCAAGGATTACATACTCGACTTCTCACCACAGGAGGATTTCCACAACTACACCATCGACTGGACCAAGGATCGCATCGAGTGGTGGGTCGACGACAAGCTGGTCAGGACGCTCACGCCGGCAGAGGCCCGCGACGGAACACGTTACCCGCAAACGCCTATGAACGTCCGTCTTGGTTCGTGGGCTGCAGGTGACCCAAACAAGAACGACCCCGGTGTCGTAGAGTGGGCTGGCGGTATCACCGACTTCAAGCAAGGCCCGTACACCATGACGATCCAATCCGTTTACGCGCAAGACTACACAAGCGGCGCCGCCAAGTACTCCTGGGAGGACATGGATGCATCTGGTAACTGGGAAAAAGTCAAAGTGCTCAAGTAAGTCATCTACGCGTTCTGAAACACTCGACGCACATAACAAAAAAGCTAACAAAAACCTGCAGGGGAAAATCCGAGGTGCTTGAAGAAATCCAATCGCCACACGGCGTCAGGAACAGGTACAAGGCGCTATCCAACGGCGCAAAGATTGGCATCATCGCCGGTAGCTTGGGCGGAGCGGCGCTGGCTGGAGTCATTATTCTTTTCTGCTGCATCAAGCAAAGGCGCGCGGGCAGGAAAGAAGCTCAGGCTCTGCTTGCGGAGGAGCAGAAAGAGGCGGCCGAGCTCAGCGAGTACAAGGCGCAGATGCAGGCTGGGCGGTTCGGCATGGGATCGCACAACGTCTAATAGCCGTGGGACGAGTCATGTTTTGCGCATGTGTACAATCTTTAATTGGAGGGGGTTTCTTTCTGATTGGCAGCTTTCTTGAATACATCGAGCCTGCTGTTTTTCCTTGTCATGGTCGCGTTATGATTGTTCTTCATACATATATACCCTTGTTGCTGTTTCTACTCACAGGCAAAAGGCTATTTCGTAGTTTTTTAGTGGACAAATGCGATATGGCTTGATGTCATGTTTGACTATTGCGGCTCTGTTGCATGACTACGTAATGGTGGAGATGCGAGGCTCACATGTGCATGTGCCTGGTTGGTTTCTCCAGAACTCCGCCGGAAACCTTGGAAGCATGTGGCACGGCCAGCACCGGCTAACTTGTCCTACCTCGGCCCCTCTGCTTGCGGTGGACCGGCCTTGCACAATCCAGCGATTGAATATTGAAAGACGAATGCCATAGCCAATCTCTTTCCAATTATCCATTATCGCAAATATGGCTTCTTTTTCGAGATCACTCCGACCTCTCACTCGCGTTGCGGCTGCTTCGTCACGGTCGCTACGACCAGCAGTCCGCGCCGGGCCTCAGTAGGTGTTCAACAATGTAGGCGATGCAGTGCAGCGGACTAATGTGAATGCCGTACTAGAATACGATGTCTTTCGTCGACCATGCCGCGCAGAGAAGCCATCGATATCTCAGATGTACCGCCGACGCCCATCACACATCTCTCCGAGACGGAGACACTCATGGGCGACTCCGTATCCAAGTTTGCAAACGAGGTCATCCTGCCCAAGGCACGAGAAATGGACGAGGCCGAAGCAATGGACCCAGCTATAGTAGAGCAACTCTTCGAGCAAGGCCTCATGGGTATTGAGATACCCGAAGAGTACGGCGGTTCAGGCATGAACTTCACCTCTGCCATCATCGCGATTGAAGAGCTGGCAAGAGTAGACCCCAGCGTCAGCGTGCTATGCGACGTGCACAACACACTCGTCAACACAGCCATCCTCAAGTGGGGGTCCGAGAAGCTCAAGAAGGAGTGGCTGCCCAAGTTGGCAACCAACACAGTCGGATCCTTTTGTCTGTCCGAGCCCGTGTCCGGCTCCGACGCCTTCGCCCTCGCGACAAAAGCCACACGCACAGACACTGGGTACAAGATCAGCGGCAGCAAGATGTGGATCACGAACAGTGTCGAGGCAAACTTCTTCATAGTGTTTGCCAATCTCGACCCCAGCAAGAAGTACAAAGGCATCACTGCGTTCATCGTGGAAAAGGGAACACCCGGGTTTGCGATTGCGAAGAAGGAAAAGAAACTAGGCATCAAGGCTAGTAGCACTTGCGTCATCACGTTTGACGATGTCGAGATCCCGAGGGAGAACCTTCTGGGCAACGAGTTTGAGGGTTACAAGTACGCGATTGGACTGCTGAACGAGGGGCGCATTGGTATCGCTGCTCAAATGACTGGTCTAGCTCTGGGAGCATGGGAGAATGCCGCTAGGTAAGCCCCGCCTCTCCCACACACACACACACACACACACACACACACACACAAACTAACCCCCCACAGCTACGCCTGGAACGACCGCAAACAATTCGGCACCCTAATCGGCGAATTCCAAGCCATGCAACACCAACTCGCCCAAGCCTGGACGGAAATCCAAGCCGCCCGCGCCCTCGTCTACAACGCGGCACGCAAAAAAGAAGCCGGCGAGGACTTCATCACCGACGCGGCCATGGCCAAGCTCATGGCCTCGCAGGTGGCGGGCAGGGTGTCGGGCCAGGCGATTGAGTGGATGGGTGGCATGGGGTTTGTACGCGAGGGGCTGGCGGAAAAGTACTTTAGGGATAGTAAGATTGGCGCGATTTATGAGGGCACGAGTAATATTCAGCTCACGACGATTGGGAAGGCGTTGCAGAAGAGGTATACGAAGTAGAGAGTGTGAGGGATGGGAGGGGGAGGGGTGGATGATTGGGGGAGGAGGCATTCAAAAGAAAGAGTGCTGCGTGTCTAAGTACATGGAAGGTTGAAATATACTTGTATCAAAACATATCACGATCATCGCTGATACTCCCTCCCTGTATGCACATCAGGCTCATCTTTTCCTCAACCAGGGCACGGCACGGCGGATGTAAGATATGTAAGATGTAGATCTCGGTTCTATGGCCGTCGTGCCGTCGTCGAATCGTACCGATACACAATGAAGATCAGAAGTAAGAGCGGAAAAGCTCGGTAGTGTACCAGATTACTGTGTATGTCATTGTTCCGTGCGTGGTGTGGGTGAGATAAGGTAGTGGGGTCTAGGGGTCTGGAGACTTTTTGGTCCTGGGGAGGGCTGAACCATTAGTTAGTACACCCCTTCTTTTTCTTCCTTTTTTCTTCTCCTATAATAATACAAGTTGGATGGTAGAAGACGTTACAACATAGGTGAAGAGAAAACGTAGAAAGGGGATTATAAAATTAGATTGAATAGTTATTGAATTAGTGTGGTAATAAGATAATAGTGAGTGTACTTGAAGCTTCGGAGATGACGGCCGGTAGTCGTGAGATTTGCACGTGCTTAACGTGTCTGTGCGCGTGATGCCCATAATCGCGTGCCGCACACCCCGCAACATCAACACCAATCCACCCTTACCACTTCAACCACCCATAACTCCACAACTATGAGTTGTATCAACGCTGCGATTGAAGCTATTGAATCGCGTGATCCCGGAGATAAATTTACATACTCTGAGGTTGCGCGCCGCTTTGGTGTTGATCGCTCTACGTTGTCGCGACGCCATCAACAGATCCGGGGCTCAAATGAAGCCAAATCACGTAATCAGCAACTCCTTCACCCACACCAGGAGCTACAGCTTCTAGAGCACATTGACGAGCTTACTGAGGCTGGCTTACCACCGACGAGGACTATGATCCAGAACTTTGCTAGTGCTATAGCCGGAAGGGCTGCCTCCCAAAGCTGGGTGACGCGCTTCTTTCACCGTCATCCCGACGCGATTATATCACGTTGGTCAACTGGTTTGGACCGCAATCGCCACCGGGCTGATTCTGTATACAAGTACGAGTCGTACTTTGATCTACTATCTACTAAAATGGCTCAGCACCATATTCGGGCGCAGGATGTATATAATATGGATGAGAAGGGATTCCTTATTGGAGTGACGGGGAGGAGTAAGAGAGTGTTTAGTAAGCAGAAATATGAGACTGGGGGCTTTAAGAAAGTGATACAGGACGGCAACAGAGATTGGATCACTGTTATCGCTGCTATATGTGCTGATGGGAGTACGTTACCGCCCGCGATTATATACGAAGCTACTTCGGGCAACATGTACGCCAGATGGGTTGATGATATCGCAATTGACGATCCAGTCTACGTTACCTCAAGTCCCTCAGGGTGGACCAATGATCAGGTAGGCCTGGCATGGCTCGAACAGGTGTTTGATCGCCATACGAAGGAGAAGGCCGGCAATCACACACGCTTACTCATCCTTGACGGCCATGGGAGTCACGTTACTATGGAGTTTATTGACTACGCGATCGCCCACAATATTATGTTACTCGTACTACCCCCCATAGTACCCATACGCTGCAGCCACTCGATGTGGTAATGTTCAAACCTCTGGCAGCCGCGTACTCACTCAGCTTGCAGCACTACCTCCAGGCGAGCCACGGTCTCTTAGCTGTGAGGAAGGATGACTTCTACCGTCTTTTCAAGCCTGCCTGGGACTCCTCTTTCATTAAGAAGCACGCGTTGAAGGCATTTAAAGCCACTGGGATAGCTCCTATAGATCCCGAAGTAGTACTTAAAAAGTTCCGAAAGTCAACACTAACAGCACCGCCGCCACTAGTGAACGTGAGTAGAGCTACTATCACGAACCTCATTAATCAGGCCTACGATCCGAGCTCTATTGCGGCCAACAACCTCTCAGACATACTCCTCCGCCTCCAGGCTGCCAAAGAGATCGCCGAGTACGAGAAGGACGCACTGCGCGCGGCGCTACACGTTCACCAGAAGCCCCGCAATCGGCACGAACCTCCCTAGATCTACAGCAGCGAAAAGCGTTCCATTCAGGGGCAGTTTGGTGGTCGCCGTGCAAGCTTCGAGAGGCCCGCTTCAGGCAGCTAGTGAAGGAGAAGGAGAAGGAGAAAGAGCTACTTGATAAGATAGAGTTGAAAGAGGCAAAGGAGAACAACAGGATCTATCAACTTAAGATCAAAGAGGCAGCGCGGGCGGCGCGTGAGGAGGCAAAGAAGGTGCGGGATGAAGCCAAGGCTGTAAAGGCTGCCGAACTTGACGCCAAACGACGCGATCGCGACGCTGCAAAGGCTATACAACAACCCCAATCGGGCAAGCGTAAGGCTTCAAAGCCCGCTGCAAAGCAACAGCCAAAAAAACGACGCGTGGGTGGTGCTGGCGGTGGTACTCTGGCTGAGGTGGCTGCACCGGCTCCCCCACCAACAACCACCCGACGCGGCCGGGCCGTCAATACTCCGGCAAAATATAGATAGACAAAGTTGTAGAGCTACGTCTATAGATCAATACACCGGAAAATCTCGCGATAATAGTTATTGTACGTGGCTGCGCAGCCTCAACTTTGCCGTCGTCGCGATATTGGTGGGGTGTGCGGCACGCGATTATGGGCATCACGCGCACAGACACGTTATCGATGGATGATGCCATCACCGCACCTCGACTGCAAGTAGTTTAGCCCCGCGGCCGCATCGCTGGGCTGCAGCAACATGCATGTACATGTGAAATTATTGATCGCTTGTGGATACACGACAGACGACGACGACGCCTGACTCGGGCGGCAGCCGTGTTCTATGACAGCTGCCGGTAGTTGAGCTACTGCGCGCTGCGCGCCTTATGGCACGCAGGAACGACGGGCCTCAGCGCTGGAGCGGAGTCCACCTTCTGATGGGGTGCATGTGCAGGTGCATCAGTCCATGTCTCCCCACCCTTCTGCTTCGCTCGACCCACCGGGACTGACCTCGTCGTTGGCATCATTCCAGCAGCCGGGCCGCAGGCGCAAAACACTCAACAACGGCGCCTTTTCTGGAAAGACTAGGATCTATCCATGTTAATTGGAATCCACCGCTAACGCTTGTACCCTGAACGAAATATCTGCAGAAAAGAACCATGGTTTGTTCGCTGCTGCTGCTACTGCTGACGCCCGCCGCCGCCGTCTCTCCTTCGTCATTGCTGCTGTGACGGGTGTGTCTCGCATCTTTCCGGCTGTCTCGGCTTGCAAAAGCCTGAGGCTGCTTATTTGCGTCCAAGCCAGCGTCTCTTGTCCTACCCTATAGTCGAATACGAAGCCTACACAAATCCTGTTCTTGCCTATTCCTAACCTCATCCCTGTTCTCTCCTCTCCTTCCAGTCCCGCTTCTCGCGTGACAGGCCCACATCGCACCACGATCTTTAGCCCTACCCGTCTCTTATCATCGACGCCAACGCACTCGGGCTTGTTGGAGCAGTTCCTCAGTGTGGTACTAAGTTTCGACCGTTTTTCTGCCCTAAAACGCCGTTTGGTCACCTCATGGTCGCATAACCTAACCACAGCCCGCCCGCCATGGCACCCGGATCCAAGACTAAGGATCTGGACCGTCCAAATGCTAATATTCGTACCGCATCTGGTTTGGAGAATATACTCCCCGCAAGTTTCATCAATATGCAGAAATGTGCTGGCGATATTCCAAAGGACGCCACATCACAGCCGTCCTCGCGTGCCATGTCGCGAACTCGTCCGTCTGCTACCCCGCTCTCCGGTTCTAGCCTATCGCGGTCCGTATCGTCCATGACAGATAGCTTCATGTTGGATCGTAGACGCTCTCCTTCAACAAAGCCTCTGCAATCTGAACATGATGGCGGGGAGAACTCGGAAGTCCCATCTCCAAAAGCGGGAGATGCGCCCACCGTCATATCAAACTGGGCGCACCTTTCTTACATGAAGACTCAGCGTAATACACTACGTGCCGAACTGAAGGCACACCAGATTGCGGGTGCTGAAGCGAAGCGATCCGTGACATCACTACGTCGTCTTGCCTTTCGCATGGCAGTTAACATATCAGTCAAGGAGAAGCAGATTACGAACACTGCTCGAAACCTTGCTAGGAGTAGAACAAACAGCTATCTCGAGGGTAAAGGTGCGCAGAGGAGGGTGGATGAACTAAAGAGGGCGTTGAAGATTGAGGAGGAACGGAACAAGGAGATTCTAGAGGCATTGGAAAGGGCTTCTATGTTGACCCTTGAGTGTGAGTGTATCGGATCTCGGCCTTAGTTTTGCTGACTGAAATGATAGACTCGACTCCACAAGATGAGCCTCAACACCGACCAGAACACAGCTTCTTCTCACCACCTCCGTCCCCACCGACGCGGTCAAGTGTGCCAGGTAGTCCAATCAGCGAGCCAAGGACCCCAACACGGCCGTCTCCGTCTCCCTGGAACGATGTCGATTTTGAGCTCACTCCTCGCATCGGAAGTGTAGCTGAGATACGTACGTCCGATAGTCGTTTGATACGAGCGAAACGCGAGTCGGATCGGGCGCTTGCCGTATGTCGACGCCGTATCGAACAGCTACAACATGAATGTGAAGAGAGTAGAGAGGATAGCAGATTCCTCGAGATAACTCGGGAGGGGCTAGAGCAGGAGATACGGAATTATCAGTCTCAGATCGCTGTTCTGGAACGCTCAAGGTTTGCCGTGGAAAAGACACTACAGTCCACCAAGTCTCAACTTTTCACAGTGATAGACTCAGAGGACAGATTGATACAGGAGCTGCAAGCCAAGAGCGAAGAGCTTGCTGCCTGGGAGGGAAGGGGTGGTGATATGCAAGGCAGGATTGATGCGTTGCAGAAAGAGAACACCGATCTGGACGAACGCCTCCGCGACCAAAGCGCTCAAATTAGAGAACTTGAGATCCGTACAGCTATCCTAGACGAGAGCTTACAATCATGTCGGAGCAAGCTTGAGGCTGCCGAATGCTACGAGACATCCCTGCAAGAACGACTGACCGAGAAGGAACAAACATGCGAAGGCTTGAAGAAGCGACTTGACCGAGGACGGCAGCACGTCGCTAGTCTGGAGCAGAAGATCACCGGCTATGAAGCCGATGCGGCGGAACATTTGCGGAAGATTGAACTCGATGGACATGACATTTCAGAGCTACGCGAGCAACTACAAAATTCGCAAATCATGAACCAGAACAATGAAAATGCATTGGCAACTTTGAAAGAAGAGATGGAGGTTCTACAAACCAAGTTGCAATCCGAAAGCGATGCACGCGATGCCCTGGCTACCGAGCTCGAGACGATGCGGACTGAGAAGACTGGTGTGGAGGATGAGTTACGTGTCATGACAGAGAGCTGGGACCAAGAAGCAGCAGCCAAAGTGAAGCTCTTGGTTGAACTGGAGGATCTGCGCAAATCGTACGATACTGCCGAAGCTAGTCTTGTACAAGCTCTCGGGCGCATTGAGTCACTGGAAGTAGCCGATGCCACTGCTCAGGCTACAGCAGAAACGCTCCGAGCTGAGAAGTCCAAGCTTGAGGCAGATTTAAGGGACACACAGCAATTACTCTCTAAACTGTACGAGGATGTGCAGACTAGAGACAGTGAGATTGCTGAACTGCAGTCTGCGAAAAAGGACTACGAACAGAGGCTTCAAGACTCAGAGCAGCAGGTTTTGTCTCTCGCAAAGGAGCTGGAGCAAACAAAAACTGTCATGAGGAAAACTGACGAACAGCATGCTGCGGATATGGCAAAGAGCGATGAACATTTGCGTGAACTTGAGTCGTCAATTCTCAATCTCCAATCAGCTTTGGCTACGTCGGAGAAACTGGAGGCGTCTCTACAAGAGGAGCTACGTCTTGTGCGAGACTCCAAGGATTCTGTTGAAAGCGAGCTTGGTGATGCTATGCGATCAAAAGCAGAGCTTCAAGATCGGGTTGACTATGTTCAGTCACAGCTCATATCGACAGCGGGCGAACGCGACGGTCTACAAGCGAATGTTACAAATTTTGAAGAGCAATTGAGGACTAGCGCAGACACCCAAGCCAGTCTTGAAGAGCAACTCGCGGCTATCACTGATGAAGGGGCGTCACTCAGATGTCGCGTGTCAGAGCTTGAAACGGAGCTCGAAGACCATCGTGATGCAAAGTCAAAAGTCGAAGAGGCCTTGTCGATTGCTCAGATGGATGGTGAGGCATCTGGTACAGAACTGGCTGATCTCCACGCTCGGATCGAGGAGTCGGAAGCTGCCACACAAGAAGCCCAGGCAGGTCTCTATCATGCTCTCCGCTCAAAATCAGATCTCGAAAACCAACTTCAGTCCGCACGAAACAAGCTGAAAAAGGTTGAGTCAAAAGCCAGTGATGTGCGCTCACGGCTCTCTACCATTCATGAGGAAATGGTGGAACTGCGACAGTCCAAGGAGAAGGCCGACAAAGACTTGAAGGTTGTTAGTGCTGCTCGCGATGCACTCGACCAGGACTTACAACACTCGCGGTCTCAGCTGCAGGCAATCCAGGCAAAGGTATCTCAGCTCGAAACGAGACTATCGTCCACCGAAGAAGAGCTTGAAGCTATGTGCCGAGCCAAGGCGGCGGTCGAAAAACGTCTGAAAGAGACTCTGGAGGCCACTGCTGAGCTGAACAAAGAGCTGGATACGGCTCGTAAAGAGAACGCTGACATGCGAGACCGACTCGACAGCATGACAACATCTAATGCAAATCTGAAAGAGGATCTTGTCGTGACTCGCTCGCAGCTAGCAGAGATTGATCTAGAGAATACCCATCTCACGTCGAAATTATGCGACGCGGAAGAAGAGCTAGATACTCTCCGCCAACTCAAAGACGATGTCGAAGGGAGGCTTAGTGAAGCGCTAGCAGCATCGACAAATGCAGAGCAGAGTCTGGCGTTGACTCGCGCCCGTCTCGAAGAACTTGAATCACGAGACTCTCGCATGGTTGCAGAGCTGGCTCAAACCAGAGCGGAGATGGATACCCTGGCAAAGACCAAAGTAGAGTTGGAAAGCAAACTTGATGCTGCTGAAAACAACACCGGATCTCTTCAGGCCGATGTTTCCAGCATGCGCTCACGGATGGCCGAACTTGAATCTAACACCGCGACCTTGCTTTCTCAGCTTGCAGCAAGTGGGAAGGAACTAGAAGAGTTGCGATCATCACGCGCTCTTCTTGAAAGCTCTTTTCAAACTGCTTCCGCCCGTAGCGGTTATCTTGAAACTGAACTGCACGCTGCTCAGATGCGGCTTAGTATTGCTGAGGCGGAAAGTCTCGAAGCGATGAACAGGTTCCTCTTAGCCAACAAGGAGCTAGCCTCTCTCCGTGATGAAAACGTAAAGCTCGACACGTCTAGAAAGGAACTGCTAACCCGCCTTGCAACCGCAGAGGAAGAGTTGAATACTGCGCGCGAGAACAATATCCGACTCGGAGCCTTCCTAGAACGTGTGGAGTCAGACATGACTAAGGCTCAGACTGCAGTTGAAGAGACGGAGAAGCGCTATCATGAGTTTGTGCAAAGTGCACAAGCCAAGCTCGAAGCCGCGGAGAGCTCCAAACTACGATTTAAGGACCGGTTGACGGAGCGAAACAACGAGCTTGAGACGTTGATAAACGAAAACTCCGACCTTCACCAACAGATTGGTGACCAGACACGCGAACTGGGTGCGCTTAAGGTGGGCAAGGGAAAGCTGGTGGAGGAGCTATCCAAGAAAGAAAAGTACATCGAGGAACTCGGTTCTTCTGCGGAGAAGCGGCTGAAGTCGATGAACTCTGCGTACAACGGTCTCAGACAGAAGTTTGAGGAACAGCAGAGCCAACAGCGGCGGTTGGATGATGACCATGAGACCGCCCTTCGCCTGGAAGCAGAGCTAGAGAAGAAGATGACTGAGATTGAAGAGATGCATCACAACCAAGAAGAACCCGTCGCCTCCTTTGCCGCGTTAGAGAAAGAAGTAGAAAACCTCAAAAACGACAAGAGGGCTTTCGAGAAGCTAGTCGCGACGCTTTACGAGAAGATGAGACACCTAGACGTCCTAGACGAATGGACCGAGCAAGGCGAAACCAATCGCGCTGGCTCACAACGCCACATCACCATCCAAGATGAACCATACGACACTGCTCCGTCAAGCCCCATGTCAGCTCATACGCGGAGTTCTATAGGGTTGGGATTACATATCAGCGGGCAACACGATAGACCTGTGACACGTGCTAGTACCATATCACACCACGACGAAGACGATGCATGGACCAGACAGATAGAAGAAGCGCGCATGCAAAGGAACGAAGCAGCCCTCCTCCTCAGCGGCATGAAGAAATTCCGCGACAACCTCAAAAAGACCCTGCGAGACACCGACGCTCATCTCCATCGTCTAGAAAAAGATATCAAAGCGTAAGTCGCCCCCCCTTTCCTTATGACACAAACTTGAACTAACACACACACCCCCACAGCAAACACACCCCCAACCTCCTCCGCAAAAAAAGCCGTCCCTTGAACTCGCCTACCCCCGCCACCTCCACCGCCATCGCCATCGTACCCCAAACTCCTACGCGCCGGAAATCCTACCACGGCTTCGGCTTCTCCCCCAAGTCAAATCATAGACATGGTAGTTATCATTTTCCTCCTTACTCTGAAACCCCGGTGGCGGCGTCGTCGTCGTCGTCGCCTGATCGACCAAGGACGAGTCATGGTATTAGGGGTAGACTTGTTGGAAGGAAGAGTGTGGGTGATGAACTTGGTGGGGGTGTGGGTGTTGATGGAAAAGAGCATAAGAGGAGGTGGAGTCATGGGTTGAGGGGGTTGTTTGGTAGGGATTTGTAAGGGGTTTGGTTTGGGTTTGGTTTGGTTTCTCCCGTGTTGAGTTTTGTTTGGGGGGGGGGGGGGGGTTTGCCTGGTGTGTATGGGGGTTTGGTGGGCATTTCCTATGTTCTTTTCACTAGTGTGTTAGGGTTAGATTGGGTTGTGGGTTGTAAGAATAGGCGTGGGTGTATACTCATTTCTAGGGTGGATTCTTCTGCTTCTGCTTTCTTTTTTCTTTCGTTCTGGATACGGTTGTTTATTCATCGTACACACCATGGTGGCTACCGGTAATACATGCTGCCGTCTTTTTCTTATTTGTCCGTTTGTTTGTTCGTTTTGTTAATTGCGTTTGGGATGGGCTGGGACATTGATATGGCATAGCTATTACTCAGGTGTGCGTTCTCTTTTTTTTCAAGTTAGGATAAGAGCGATGGTATGGGTACAAGGGGGTTTATTAGTAGAGCATTGTAGAAGTGTAGAATGAGAGAATTGAGTTATGAATCTTTTGTCTGTCAGGTCTTTTCGGTGATTCATCTGGGTGAATGGAGGGTAGGGACGGGGGTGATGACGCGTGTGAGGGGGAGGGGGAGGGCGAGAGTTTAACGGAGGAGATGCAGATAGTGTCGGATCACAGATATCAACGATATCTCAGCCATGCGATCGGCTGCACTGATCTCGGTCACGCGAGCAGGCGCACTGGCATCAGTCACGCGGACAGGCGCACTGATCGCGGCGTCCGAGCAGCGCTCAGACCAGACCTCCTATATCTAGCTCTTCCATAGTTAAGACAATCAATCAGAACCATCACCGAACAGAATGAATTCCTAGTCATCGTTATTTTCCTTTCAGCACTAGTGCTACAGCTCTACCAACAGATAGGGCTATCATGTTGAGAATCTCATACTACCTAACTTATACACCTCTCCATGCGCAGTGTAGTAAATACCCCTTTGTAAGCCTGCGTGGTTCCGTGCGAGCTAGTGATGACGGTATAGATAAAATAAGAGTGAAAAAGCTCCGCAGTTACTCTCTTCACAATTATGCAATTGATGGTTCTTCATTCTTCCCCCTGTAGTCTAGCGCTTACCTACAGGATCTACAGGATGGGTACTTTATCTTTGTTATTCATCACACTTAGTTTTCCAAAGTCAATTACTGTAAGTTACTCAAGCGAATGAAAAAAAATAGCACAAGTTAGTATGGGGATGAATACGGCTTGGTGGCAAAGTTTGTAGATTTTATCGTATTTCTCTCTAGAATCTCATACCACGGCCGAAATACCCAGCTGAGCGTGTGAACATCAGCAATCCGTGCTATCATGCATTGAATTGCATTTCAAATCCATGCTGCCGCCGGTTTTTGCGCCAATGTTGTCGCGCCAGACAAGTAGCGTTTAGGCGTCGCTCGAGTCATCGTCGGCAGCAGCCTCAGCAACGGTCAAGGCAATGCGATCGAGATCGCGCTGACCCTGAGCCGTAATGCGACGACCGCCAGTATTATCATCCAGCTCCAGAATCTGCAGCTTGGCGAGCGCCTGAATGGCCTTGCGGTCGACGCTGCCGCTACCGTTGTAGTGATGGGAAGGGCGCATTCCGCGGTTCTTGCCCGTGCCGTGAACTTTTCGGAGGCGACTGACGCCGACTACATGTTGTTAGTCTGGGATGAATGAAGCGCCGGGAGGGTGGTGCATCATTTACCAGTCTTCCTCAGGTAAGAGGTGGCGGGCAACAGCCGCGCAGCGAACGTAGAACCAATCCTGATCCGAGGGCGGAAGTTCCTTTGCATGACCCGTCTTAACTGTATCGACCCAGCCTTTGCAGCAAAAAACGTTAATACCTTTCTCTCTCATCGCATGCTGCATCGCGTGTGTAGATGAATTTTCTCATTCTTGCTCAAAACATACCCGGAACAGGCAATTTGCCTTGGCGCTTCAGAAACTGAGCATACGCTTGTATGAACAGCTGCGCCTACAAAATCGACCCCCTTTCAGCAAAGATTTCCGTCATCAGAGCCTTTTCAGGCCCCTCACACTTGCACACTTACGTCGACGTCGCGGACTCCAGTCATCGTGATGGTCCTGGTCTGTGTAGTCCTGTTATCAGCAAATTGCCCGTTATCGCAGCTCGCGCGCGGACTTACATTGGCGTTGAAAGCTGAGTATGGTCTAGAATTAGGACTGTCTGGACAGTGGTGAAGCACAAGAAACGTGAGTGAGAGAAGAGCCGAGCGTGTGTACGCGGTAATTTTTGATAGGTCGAGCTGTGCACCTACGTGACATATTGTGGTTTTCGAAATACCTTGAGCCGCCTGGATCTGGTTAGCTTGGTGCCCAAGAACATCAACTCCCATAGTAATTTGTTAGTAAATTAATGCAGCAGCCGTTTCCCACCTCCAGAAGCCCATGAAGCTAGTCCTGTACTCTAAATCGTTCGTGTATAGCGTTTTGTTTGTGTGGAGCTTGTTGCGAGCTCAATCTAGCTGCTGTTGGGATGCCGCCCAAGCGCCAGCGTAAGCCGAAGCAGCCATTCGATCAAGGCGTTAACCCGTCCTCCCAGAAGCGTAGAGCGCCAGCAACTAGACAAAATCCTACCCATTTAACGCCTAAACGTGTCCGCCGTGAGGCGCTGCCGTCGCCTCCAGCGACTGCTCCGCCGCGCCGTCAAAGCCCGTTGTCCGAGCCTGAGCTGCAAGCCACCCAAACAGCTGCCTCCGCGCAAGCTGAAGATATCGTTGGCGAGGATGAGGATACTTTCGAGGATGGAGATGGCGATCCGCTGCCTGAGGATGAGGATGAGATCGCTGCTAAGGGCGCTGCCGGTAGTGTTGAGGATGAGGGAGAGCCAGCGTACCGACGTCAAGAAGGCACTCCATGGCTGCCTCGCTCATCGCAAGCGCTAGAGGATGAGGTTAATCCTGTACTGCGCGTTAGGTGGAGGGCTTGCCTTGGTGGTGATATGGAGAAACACTTTATTCCTGAAGCTGCCGATAGCGAGCACGGCGTACGGCTGTACTCGCTGCATTTCGACGACCTATGGCAGTGGGTAGATGACGTTGTTGCAGAATTACGGCCAAAAAGAGCGAAGATCTCATCTGTTTGCACTGTTGTTTACCCAGCTAAGCAGGCCAAACGCGAGCGCGCGATAAAGCGATTGCGGCGAGGTGTTGATGCAACGTGGAATAGCTTTCAGCGCCTTGTTGTAGAGGTTGATAACTATGTCAGCGAGCCAGTAAACGTCGATTTCGAGCTCATCTTGGCTGAAATTCCAGGGGAGCAGCAGCCGTTGCCAACGGTTGTCGACGGTCCTCGTCGACGCACCGCAACGGTGATTCAAGAGGAGGGGCTTGCTGGTGTAATAGCAGCTGAACAAGCAGGTAGCGGGCATGCTATTGCTATCCGGGATAGATGGCGCTGTACAGATACCCATTGCGAGAACTATCCTTATTGCTGCTGGATGGCGCCAACAGCGAGGCAGCCAGCGCGCTTCGAAGATCACCTCTTTGTCAACGGCAACATTATCTCCATGTGGGCAAGAGCAATTACAGCGAGAAGGGCAACGTACGATGAGCCATCTGATGATGTACGGCTTGCAATTTTGAGAGCAAAGGACCTGCGGGTGCATGAGAAAACGCGCAAGTTGCGGGCGGCTGGAGATGGCGACGATGATATCAAAAGCTTAACAAAACTGCTCATCGTTGGACAGCTTGAGCGGATGAACAGGCAACCTCAACAGGAGTCTAACTTGCAGGCAGCTGCACCAACGATAACAAGAGCTGAGGTATCTAGTGCATCTCAGTGGGCGCCTATCCGATATGATCATGAGCAGGAGATTAACGAGCATACTAGTAATTTCTTTAACTACCTTAAGTTAAAATTTCCTACAGTTGGAGAGGACATTAACGAGCTTTATAAGACTCTTGTTATTGACGGAGCTATGGATATCAACCTCTTGATGCAGCCATCTGGTGATATCTTGAAGTTGTGGACGCAGCATTTCAAGCAGCCTCCTGGCTGGTTTTTCACGCTACAAAACACTGCAAAAGAATGGCAAGCTGGGTACCAGGGTCTCACAGATCGTAACTGGAGACGAGTCGAACGTTGTAAGAAAAGAGAAGAGATTGCGCGCAAGAAATTGGTGGTTGAACCGTCTAGCAGTGTTGTGGAGGATGATGGCGAGAATGCTTGAAGCTTAGTGGCCTGAGCGTTTTTGGTGACAGCGGCCCGTGCCCGCTATAGTGTTGAGGTTTTTCAGGCGTTTCAAATGCGCTGCAACAATAGTCTATTTGGATAGCCCTATGTACAACACTACAACGTTATGCGATTATAACAGGTTAACTTCCTAAGATAGTTCTATATGTATAGAAATAGCTCTTATTTTTTTAGAATTATTAAATCGCTTTTGTGGGTTGCGCATTAAGGTGTAATCGTTCGCATTTGTATGGTATCATCTACCTATAGAAACGTACTGTGGCATCCATTTAAAAGCACAATTAATAGGGATAGCCACACCTATGGAACCAGCTTCTGCAGTTAATATTACAGCACACCAGCTGCGCTGCATACTCAAGAAAGACCCCAAAGTCAATGAAGTTCTCCGCTTGCGCTGAATTCCTTTTCATCCACCCCTTGAGCTGCTTAAAGCTCTTCTCGATGGGGTTGAAATCTGGTGAGTATGGCGGCAGATACTCAAGGAGTACTCCAGCACTTTGGCAAAGCACCCGTACACGCTCTGATCGATGGATGGAGGCGTTATCAAGCACGATTACTGAGGCTGGCCCTGGGTGAGGATTGCAGAACGGCAGCACTTGAAACTCTAAGAAGTCTTCTAGGATCTCAGATGTAATCGCGCCTTGAAAGATCTTATAGCTTATGTAGCCATCTATCGTCATGGCTGGCAGCAGCGACCACCGTTCTGATCGCCTGAAGCTGTGTGATAGCTCCACCGGCTCCCCGATTGGAGACCAGCCATACTTGCGGTCGCCCGTACGCTCATTGCAGGCGCTCTCGTCCAACGCAACGATCTGCTCCGCCTTATAGTGTTGCGCCATCCTGGCAAGATAGAGGCGGCGGAGTGGCTCACTCTGCTCCTTTGCCCGCTTTGTTGCAAGCTTGCGAGACCATCTCATCTTCTCTAGCTCTCGGTAAACGCTCGCAAGGCTTATCCTAACGTCGTACTCGTCGTACAAGAAGTCCCTCATCTCATCCATGTATGCGCCCGGTGAGCCATTGAGGTATGCCTGAAGGCCTTCGCGCTGAGCTTGCCGGAGTATAGATGGCCGCCCAAGTCGAACGCAGCGCGGCGGATAAGGCACGCCCCAAAACTCTAAGCTCAACCTCAGCTTTGCTACTGTGTTACGGCTCGCACCTGTAGCTCTAGAGATGGCTCGATCACTTTCGCAGGCAGCAATTCGGTCGAGGATAGCCTGGAGAACAGCGGGCTGCAAGCGGTGGCCGGTGCCTGGCATCGCGATGAGATGGGCTCGAGAAAATTGCAACACCAAAAACGCGAGTCAGTAGAGGCGATCGCAGCAAACAATGAACTTCAAATACGTTGTGGGTGTTAGAAAGCGTGGCTGCATCGATTTACTAACAAATTACTATAGGAGTTGATGTTCTTGGCCACCAAGCCAACCAGATCCAGGTGGCTCAAGGTATTTCGAGAAACACCCATAACAAACTCAACACCCCCAAATCTTTACAGTACTATACACCCACAACAACCTATTTAAAAAAGCTAAAAAATTAAAAGTATAGTTACTCTCCTCTTAATAAAGAGTAAGCTGTTTTAATTTTATAAGATTTTAACAGCGTTATTGTATAGTTATAGGGATAGAGAAAAAGTAGAATATCTAGTTTTTTATGTTACCTAGGTGTGTGTGTTAGTCTCACATATCTGCCAATGAGGAAACGACTGGGCCCACCAACTTCAGACTCCATTAGTATTAGTAAGCTGAATTTGTCGCTTCATGTCGAACTGAAGCCTGAGGGCCCAAACCACGGTACTAGCCAGACGATGCCTTCACCCAAAGCCAGGCCAGCTAGAAAGCATCAGAGACCTGTCTTCGATCAGGAGACGCAATTAACGAAAATCTGTACTGCTATTGCAGCCAAACGTCATGCGAATCCCAAGTGGCAATTGTCGGTGCCGACCAAGCATGCGCAGCCAGACGGCGACACTGTGAGCTATTTCAGCCGCTTATGTACAATCCTGTAACGTGCATCAGTACACGGCTACATATCCCGAAAGGCTTCACTGCTGACGGTGGATGCTGGCGACGAGCCTATCGTCACACATGAACAGACATCAGTCAGCGACAACTGCAGCAAAACCAACGTTTCCCAAGGCAAAGACACTACGCATATTCGACATGAGGCTTTGGTGCAAGTAGAGCAACAGACGAGACCTGTTGAAAAGCTCTCATCCCTGCAACTGCACCCTTTATATCGCAGTCATACCCGATCTGATAATAACAAAGAGTTGTCTCCGAGCATGCATGAAGAAGAATACGGCTACGATGCAGTTGATGGAACTTAGGGAGATGATAGTGAGCCAGAGGAGGGTGAGATAACGACTGACCATCGAGACCTAACCCACGCCCTTCGAGATATCAACTATGATCAAGGGTGAGTAGGGCAATACGTTTCCTGTTTTTGGACAACATTGTTTGAGTGAGCTTTATGACATATCACAGATTTTCCTCTCTTCCCCGAGCTTTCCTTGTCCATGTAAAGCTATTGAAACACCCTGCCCGACTCACGTGTAAGAATGGTAGCGTTTTGCAGACAGTGCACCTCCCATCTCCGCGTCGCGCAGCCGGTATGAAATCGCGGTCTAATTTCTCAGCACGGCACCATCTCTCGGGGCCCGTGGTCTGCCATGGGCTCTACCGGTCCGTTTTCGACTTTGCCTTTTTCGTTAGATTCTGTTTTGACGTCGCACACGTATCGAGAATGCCTCGTGCATTGACAACGGTTTCTAGCCATTCCTGACACCGCTTTTTTAGGATTTCAGCGTTGGAAGGACTTGCATCTGCGATCACATAATGGGTCGCTGGACTACCAAGCGTCAGAGAGCTCTGCTTGGGCCACTGTCATTACACTTACGGACGTGCTACCACCATGAATTAATTACCGTACGAGCCTCACGTAACCTTCCGAATATCTCCGAGAAAGCAGGCGGGCGAT
Source organism: Pyrenophora tritici-repentis (assembly GCF_003171515.1). Classification (NCBI taxonomy): domain Eukaryota; kingdom Fungi; phylum Ascomycota; class Dothideomycetes; order Pleosporales; family Pleosporaceae; genus Pyrenophora; species Pyrenophora tritici-repentis. Next base: position 1,529,413 of record NC_089395.1, read on the forward strand.
CTTGTACTCCTTCAAGCTGGCATGGCATACATATGTAGGCTGGTGGCTCGTCAGCGCAGACTTGGGAACAATCAAGACACTAGCGGGTTTGTTTCCTAATATAGGGTGGCACGAACCTTGGAGTGATCTGAGACATGCTTAATTAGGAAACAAAACCGCTAGTGTATTGATTGTTCCCAAGTCTGCGTCAGCGTGAGCATAGTTGTTGGCCAAGCCACATGAAAGGGGTCTGCCCCGATTGAAGTTAAATAAGCCTCTCTATCATTCCCGCGTTCTGCTCAAGCCTCGCCACTAAACTTGTTGCGGTTTGTGAGGCAAGGGTATTGCGCATGTCACGTGCGTTGTCCTGGCGCTCCTCCCTCCCCTCCATGAGCACCTTCTCCCCTCACCAGCATCAGAGATACGTCATGTAAATAGACCCTGATTATGGCTACATATAAGGTGGCCATGACAGCACAACAACAACAGAACACAATATACTCTGATGACTGCCTCGCGCGGTTACACTTTAATTGACTGCATTAACTGCAACAAAACTCGTACTTCCGATCAGACAATAAGACAACCCTCGTTCAACTCTTTGACCTATACGATGTTGCTTCAATCGCAGATTGCATTCGTCTTTTGCGCTATTCTGGCAGCTGCTCCAGTTATCCATGCGAAGAGCGTTGTAGCCGATGGTCCTTGCAATTCAGATGAGATTGCCGGTTGTAAAACAAAAGGATATGGGTGTTGGAGGTGGAAGTAGGTACATTCTATTGTCTACACCAATCCGACTAATGCAATTTTAGAAACGCAGGCGTTATATGCATGGATGTTCTTCAGATTTGTCACGATTGCAGTACGGGCTTTGATGGTAGGGTCCTCGAAGCGTACGTTTTTGTTTACATCCCCCGTCTGTAGCTATAATCTCTAACATAAGTAGTAATCGGTTCGGTTATGATTGCGGTTGCGTTAAATAGCCAACCTGCTTTTCCTCAACTACTCGACCCTTTGTATCATCCGACAAGACGATGCGATATTCATCTCGACATCCCATCAAGCATTTGGACAAAATAGCGGCACCGTCAAGTCAGCCACAACTTGGGAATGCGCTCTCTTAGTTCACACTAGCCGTTTAAATATATACTCTTCAAACTATCTATTCTCAGGTTCTGCTCTAGATGTTGTTATGACTGTGTCTGTTGATTTCGAGGATCAAGGGCAGAATTGTAGGCCCACACGTTCAACGCAATGCTCGATGGTGGTATCTTGTACCTCCCAGCTAGTAAGCATAAGCTAGCTGTAAACGCTCATAGCTTGCCGCTGTATGCGTTAATGATCGGAGCAACTAAGCCATACTTGCACCGATATTCGTGGCTTACATTAGTGAAGAAGGTAACCATGTCACAGTATACGCGGCCTAGACTCCTATTGACCTAGACTATCTTGGCTTTGAGTCGGCCAAGGTGTTTAACGTACACCTGTCCGTCTCCTACCTCTCTTTCTCCTCAATCCAAATCAAACACTTTCCCAAATCACAACAACATCTTAGTGTTCCTATCTTGATTATGCTACCACAATCTCTGGGTCTATTTGCGTTTTCCGCTTTCGCGGCAGTTGCGCAAGGCGCAAGTGTTTCACTGGATGCACGCCAGGGACTCAAACTTGCATGGATTAAGGGCGGGTGCAGCACTGTAGAATTGAATTTCTGTAAAACACTAGAGACACAGTGGCCGAAGAAGGGAGTCGTTAATATGGAGTGTTCAGTCTACACGCAAGCATGATCTAACCTCTACATTGAACGTTTTGTTAACCTACAAATAGAGACAAGCCAGCCGGAAGATTGATCGGACCTATATGCGAGGAAATTAGGGATACAGTAGATTGTCTATGTTCGAGTGGTCGCTCCGGTCTTTGGCTTGCGAGGTAAGCATTTTCTTTATACCCAGACGTTTTGTGGCTACAATTACTGACAGAAGTGAAGCAATACAGAGGGTTTCCAGTGCGGCTGTCATCCGTGATTCCGAACAGGGCATGGCTAGAAAGTAAGCTAATGTTTGGTATACGTACGCTGGTGACATTATGTCAGCATGGGCACGGAGGGAAGTGGTCCCTTGATTACACCGAACTATCTTAGCTTTGGAGAAGGGGACGGAGCATTTAAGAAGCCGATTGATTCTCAGTTCAGGCAACGCAACTTGCGAATTCAGTCCACACAAAATCAACATTCTGTTCAGTCTCTCTTCAACTCACACCATGTTGTCCAAATCTCAAGTCCTATCTGCCTTTGTCGCTTTCACGGCAATTGCGCAAGCTATGAATGTGCCGCTGGATTCGCGCGACACCCCGGGGATTGCCTAGAACGTGCGCAATTGCTCGCCCGAGGAAGTCACTTTCTGCAAAACCTATGCCACAAGTAGGGGAATCGGCTTTAAGAGTTGTCAAATTCTTTCGTAAGTACAATCCGACGTCTACATATACCTCGCTAACTCGCATTTAGACCGTCATACAATTATCCAGGTCCTCAGAACCCTGTATGTCTTTCATCGAACAGTTGTACAAATAACTGTCCGGTTCAAAGGGGCTATAATGTTGAGGGTTATGTCCCTATGCCGTAAGCGTTTCTCTATATGTAGAACCTGTAGGTACGACTACTAACGAACCTAGGAATACACCTGGCTACACCTGCGCTTGCGGTTATGCTGGTGAATTCGGTGGAATCTAGTTGGATAAGGCGACTCGAGTTCATAGCGGCATTCGACGGAGCAGTTGGATTTGATCGTGTCGAGATTGGACCAGCATCACCATCGGATACTCTACACCAACCATTCTCTTCTCCATACAATCAATCAACATGGATACAGGACATTGTCTAGACAGTGGCATCGTGTTTCTCGTGATGGACTCTATTAAACTATGGAACAACCGGTCGACGACACGCATGCGATGCGTGGGTGTTTCGCAGCACCTGTCTCGCGTCTCCCAAGGGGCGGAAGCACCGGGCGCAAATCATCTGAACACGCGAAGAGATCTGCCGTGAGTGTGCCTGGCGTAAGCGCCAAGATGCGAGATTCTCGTGTCTGAACATGGGTGCAAGTATTGGATCGTGTTGGTCAAGTTACGCGAGCGATTCGCGGTTGAGTTGCTGATCCGTAAGCACCGAGCTCATCCCACCGCAAAAGACGGTGACGTCCAGCTGGAAGCAACTGTGGCGGCGGGCCGATATTGCCTAGCGAGATGGGGGACGATGTGCACGCAGAGCTAGTCAGAATGCTATACGAAGCCTACCAATGGAAAGGCTATGAATAGAATGTAAAGCTAGAGCCCGTCAACTACATATCAATGACGCTATTAACGCAGGTACACCAGTTGTTAGATATACAAGATAGAGCGCGTCGTGCCAAGAGAGGCTTAACTGTTCACCAAGGCGCCAGTTCTCACAAATTCCTTTAAACAAACCACTAGTAACAGACGGGCGGCGATCAAGCCCTCTAACATATGCATATCACTGTACAGTAGAAAGAATTCTCAAAAACCGCTTCGTCTTGTGGAATGTCACCCAGCGCATCGGTCCAGCCGAAATCTCGGATTGTAGCGTTTTATCCGGGTTTCGTCGAGCATCGCTAGGAATATAGTTGTGGCATGCGCACATTCTGTATACTCTATTACATGCAATCTTCCTATTGAATACGTACTTGAAAAAAAATACAACAAGTCAGTATGCAGTCGCATTCTTCTATGTAACATGTTAGTTGCAGCCGTTGCGATAGGTTGATGATGAAGGTGGAGAAACGTGCGTGAACTTGTTGTATTGGAGCTACGGGAGAAGGGAGAATATCTGTGGTGCGCGCACGGAGCAGCTGACTAATCAGTGCCTGGCCAATCAGAGCACGGGAAGCCTGATTCACCGTGAATACTAGTGAAGGCTCTCACCGCGTCTCGACAGTTGAACATGTGGCAAGCCAACAGCGATTCAGAGCCATCGAGCACTCTCATATCGTCCAGATAAATCAGTGTCGCGATCACCAACTATTACGCAAGAAAAGACATGGTTTCGGCATTGGCTAATCGTGTCCGAGAAGTATCCTTGTTAGCTTCTGTTGTCAACAGATTCCTGCAGAGTATCTTCCAAAGGTGTCGCGCTTCCCCGCATTAAACTTCTAGAAGTCCATCAACGGCCCCTTAGACAAGGGTCAAGGGTGCATTGTGAAGGCTAAGCCGAGTTGCGAAATTCTACATCTCTGGGTTCTATCCAGCACGAAGCCCTGTGCACTGGAGCCGCAGTCTTTCGAGATCTCTTATGTGCTTCCTAGCTGATAAAAGCATCTTGGGGCCCTTGTAATTAGAGTGCAGTACCAACATGTACAACTGCCTCGCCGGCATACCTTGGTGGATCAATATTGTAGAGTGTCGTTTTGATCTTGCATCTCAATTATTCCCGAGTGATGCCGCATTAGACCCTTCCAGACCTCTGACACGAATAGTGCACTTGGTTAACGATGCACCTTAACCCGCACGATTGGGTGAACTACTCATTGCTATACAGCCTATCTCACGTCATCGCTAGGATTGGCATTTGATAATCACCGCAACATGCTTAGAGCATCTTACTACCGACAATTATAATAAGCACCAAGAAGACAGAGTTTATCTGCAGATCTGAGAAGCGAGCATGCCTTGCTGCTAATGGTTGATTGTAGACTAACTTTACGAACTTTACGACATGACTTCCACCTTGAACCATCTTACTTTACGTACCTGCAGCCCAGGTAATGCATAATAACTATGTGTCAGAATATGGGCATATTTTGGGTGGTGGACAAAATCCGGGTGTTCGGAGCTGTGGATTCTGTGGATCAGTTAAATTAGTCAGCGCGCACAATCCACCGCGACCCAACTGATCGAACAGCGTTGGACAACAGAACAACACGACATCAGACCAGAACAATACAATCGATCCCCATCATATTATTATACTATTATCCCCGTCTTTGATAACCCATCACAATCTGACACTATGCCACATTCTTGACCATAAATATGAGCGGAACAGCCTTCTATAGCACCAAGCAACCAAACAGTCCTTTACAGATTACCTCTTTTCTAATATGAAGAATATTTTCGTTATCGCTACTATCCTGCTTATTCCTGCGGTTTTCGCTGCGCGAGTGAACCCTACTGTAATCCTGGACTTACCGAGCTGCCCGAGGCAATGCCCGCTTTCCTGATGCAACACCAAAACTTCAACACGCGATAACTATCAATATGAGCTCAATCGAGGCTGCGCTTGCAGCTATAGAATCGCTAAAGCCTGGAGAAATGCTTATATATACTCAAATTGCAGCAAAGTATGGTGTTGATCGCAGAACGCTCGCGCGCAGACACCAAGGCGCTACAATCTCACGAGACGCCTAAGCTCAAAACTTACAAGCGCTCCACCCCCAGCAAGAGAAGGAGCTCGTACGCTATATAGAGCGCCTTACAAGGCAAGGCCTGCCTCCCTCACGGCCTATAATACGACGCTTTGCTTCAGATATCACGAAAAAAGAGCTAGGAAAAGGCTAGGTTGATCGCTTTATCCAGCGCCACGACGTCCATCTCATCTCACGCTGGGTGACTAGGATCGATCGCTCACGCCACCAGGCTGACTCTATATCAAAGTATAGCCTCTACTTCGAGCTTCTACGCAGTAAGCTCAGCTAATACGATCTTGAGCCTCACAATATATACAATATAGATGAGAAGGTGTCGGATCGTGAGTATCGGTAGAGACGTCGGCTGCTGGACACTTCGGCCCGACTTCGGCCCACCTTGCGCAGAGCTTAGGTATACCTTCGTAGCAGCTATGTTCGTAGACAATCAATCACCATCACCGAACAGAATGCATTCCTAGTTATCGTTATTTCCTTTCAGCACTAGTGCTATAGACCTTCCAACACTGATCAGTGATTGCTTAAGGCGATCACAGACAGCAAGGTAGAAGAGACAGACCGCATCTTCGACGAACTCCCTGACGCACGACGTTATACTCCCGGGAGAAGATTCTGTGCTAAGAACAGAGCGAGGCAGAGATAACACGAAGCACTCTTAACCTCCCTCTACAGCTGCTGGTTTAGCTTAATCCGCGAACACAGAGCGCGTCAGCAACGCAATACAACTCAACCGTACGAGCGTCTCCGGACGATCCGATCACGTACAACAACAAGCGCTGGCACGACCAACCAGCGAGACAACAACACCGACAACGCGTCAACACCCGCTAGCAAGATGGCGGATAACCAAAGCGAAATAAGCTCTGCAGACTCTGCTGAAGCTCAGAATCAACTACAGAATGAGCAATCAGAACACCTCTTAGACTCACCATGGGCCAAATTTACCGCGGAACAACTTATGGAAAACTGTCCATACACAGTTGCACTCAAGGTCATCAATACAGCTCTCTGGGGTGTACCCGCACCGGCGGACGCAAATGAGACACACGCAACAACGTGGGTCGCTAAAGCTATCCACGACTACAATGTGTCAATGGCCTGGGACGATGACCTCTTCATTGACTACAAATGGGACTTTGAAGGATGGACGAAGGAGCTATTTAGCAAGGTTGAGCGTGGTACACTAAGGTCTCTTAAGAGTGTGCTACGACACCGGGGAGTATACACTGGCAACAATCACGCCAGGGTGGCGGACTCTCTCTACAACATTCTAGGTATAGAGAATACTCTTGAATGGGAACCAGCAGAGTTTCGAGCCATGAAATTCGACCAACAGTCCGAAGCGTACCAGCGCCAGCAGAGCAATAAACGCCAACAGGACACTCAGCACACAGTCTATCCAGCTGTACAACAACCACCGCAAGTACAACAACCGCCGCAATTACAACAACCGCCGCAATTACAACAGCCACCGCAAGTACCACAGCCGTCGCAATTACAACGACCGTCGCAGGGCGAGCAACAAGAGCAGTATAGAGTGAGACAAGGCGTCCAGAGCCGTTCCCAAACAATAGAGCCACAACAGCCGCTACACATGAGCGGTACGCTGGAAGGGCCTCAGCATCGACAACTGTGGGAGCAGGCCGCGCAGCCGCAACAAGGGCGTGCGCAACTACAGACACGGCCGCCAGCGACTGCATATCGCGAAGTCACGCCATTTCCGCAACAGCCAACGAACCGCGTCCCTAACAGACCACCCGAACTACCATACGACCCGTACAAGACGCTACCGCCGCGATGGTCCCGCAACGATCGACTCGACGCTAATACGATCACGCAGTTCTCTAAGCTATGGGACAATAGCAACAAGTATACAGGGAATGCGTACGATCTCCTAGACGATAAGATCAAGATCTTCTTCAGCATCTGCTGGCAGGTAGATATCCAAGAAGAGCAGTTTCACGCAGTGTTTCCCCGTATCCTTACCGGACGTGCAGAGACATTCTACATACAGGTTGTAGAGAGAGATGACAGCTTTGCTGATGCGTACATGGCAATCAAAAACCACTTCGACCATGACGTCCATCACCAGCACTACTACACAGACTGGACGACTACAACCTTCGCTCGCACCCGCACAGAGAACCCCGACAAGGGACTACACGAGGTTCTGCAGATCCTGCTTGACAAGCTGCAGCTATGCCAGCGTGCCCTTGGCAAGAACTTTGAGGGCGAGGATGCCCTACGTACCACTGTCATCAATGCCTGCCGAGGAGTACCAGAGCTTGAGATGGCACTGTTCAAACCAGCCACAATCTGTGAAGGACTCTTCTCAGACCTACGTTCTGCAGTTGAGACACACCTTGCACGGCAACACACTGCCCAGATGGTCACAGAGGACCAATATTACTTAGATCGCCGATACAACGGCAATGGAAGAATCCGAGGTGGATCTCGAGGTGGAGGAGGATTCAGAGGCGGATCCAGAGGAGCATATCGAGGAGGCGAGCAGCGCGACGACAACGGACGAGGATTCAAGCCACGCTGGAGGAAGAAATGCTTTGTTTGCCAGAAGGAAGGATGCTGGTCTACCAACCACACAGACGAAGAGCGCAAGGCTGCCCGTACACAGTTCTTCTCTACGCTATACTTTACAGGTACACAGCCCCCAAGGACTTCTCCGTACATCTTGCAGAATACGAAGGGATCGAGCACACTAGCCAGTACAATCAGAGAGGCTGGAGAGAGGAGGAAGACTGCGAGGATGACGACGATGACGACGTCGCGGAAGCATACCTTGAACACCAGTTTTTCACGGAGCAATGCCTTGCAGATCAGGCGTTCTTGCACCACATCTCTGGCGACGACGTATACCGCCAAGACGCGCCATCAGCGCCAGCGTCACAGTTCCTGCTTGAAGACCGCTACACAAGATCTGTGTACCAAGGGATCCTACCGGATACAGGCGCTGCCAACGTATCCACAGTTGGCAAGGAGCAGTACCTTGCACTCACAAGGGAAGATCCTACAGTTAGGATGGATACGTCTACAGCAGGAAAGGCATCTATCAAATTCGGCAAGGGCGAGGCTACATCATCTATTGGCACTGCACAGGTCTCTACAGACATTGGGACGATCAACTTTGAGGTGCTTGACGCACCTACACCATTCTTATTGTGCCTTGCAGACATGGACAGGTTAAAGGTCTACTTTAACAACACCACAGATGAGCTAGTCCAGGGTGACGTACACATCCCGGTGATTCGCAAATGGGGACATCCTTGGTTCCATCTGAACAAAAGAGAGAGAGCAACTGTGTTCCTGACAGAGACAGAGTTGCGACGGCTCCATCGACGATTTGGACACCCAGCTGTCACGCGACTTGTTAAGCTCTTAAAGGATGCTGGCTATAACGACTTCGAAGAAAGAACCCTAGAAGAAGTCACTAAGTTCTGCCACCACTGCCAGCTCCACAGCTCCGCACCGCGCCGATTCAAATTCACTCTCAAGGATGATCACCACTTCAACTATGAGATCCTGGTGGATGTGATGTACCTGAGCAACAAACCTGTACTGCATGTGGTCGATTCCTCAACAGCGTTTCAAGGCGCGAGGTTCCTTAGCGCTATCTCAGCTAAAGAAACATGGCAAGCACTGCGGATACTATGGATCGACACGTATCAAGGACCACCAGACATTATCACGCATGACGCAGGCACTAACTTTGCAAGCACAGAGTTCCGCGCAGAAGCAAAGATCATGGGAGTCACATGCAAGCAAGTACCTACGGAGGCGCACTGGTCTATCGGCAAAACTGAGAGGTACCATGCACCTCTACGCCGCGCATGGGACATACTCTATGCAGAACTCACTGACACTATGTCCGACGACGCGATTCTCCAGATGGCTGTGAAGGCTGTCAACGATACTGCTGGCCCCGATGGACTAGTCCCGACGCTACTAGTCTTTGGAGCGTACCCACGAATGACTGCAGAGTCACCGCCATCCCCGTCAATGGTTAAGCGCAGCGAGGCTATTCAAAAGGCGACGAAAGCCCTACGCAAGATCACGGCAGAGCGCCAAGTTGCAGACGCCTTGAACACCCGCAATGGACCAGCCACTGCAGACATGCTCGCGCTCCCACTCCAGAGCGAAGTCTTAGTATGGAGAGAGAGTGATGGCTGGAATGGCCCGTACAAGATCGCCAGTACAGATGGCCACAACGTCACTGTTGACATGGTCAATGGTCCAACGACATTCAGATCCACTGTCGTCAAGCCATACTACAGACCGGACCACCTTTGGAGCGACCCCGATGCGCCACACGCGCCGAATGAGCCGCATGAGCCGGTAGCAGTACCACCGGCAGTGCAACCACGCAGGAGAGGCCGCCCTCCAGGGTCAAAGAACAAGCGGAAGGCGCACGCGTACATCACCAAGAAGGAGCAGGACGATCTTGAGCTAGCTATCAAACTACGTAACGATGGAGTGATCACAACCTCAGGCGCCCCCTTTGAAGCGTCTGATGACCAAGAGATCAGCGACCTCGTAGGTCGTGGAGTCTTTAAATTTGAGCAATACGACGAGAGGCTACACAGCAAGATCCGGATCTTCAAGTCACGCCTAGTACGTGAGGTCAAGGGAAAGACAACCAAGCCCTATGAGAAATCCCGCCTAGTTATCCAAGGCTACCAGGACCACGGCAAGGAGACTATTCTGACGCAATCTCCAACCATACAGCGATGTAGCCAGCGCCTGATTATGTCGCTGGCGCCCGAGATGGTACAACGCGGAATGAACATCGAGCTCCGTGACATTACGCAGGCGTATCCCCAGGCGCAGACAACCCTGAAGAGGACGATACTCGCACATCTTCCTACTGAGCTAGTCCATCGATATCCAGAAGGCACGCTACTCCATGTGATCAAGCCGCTGTATGGAATCGCTGAGGCAGGAGTCCACTGGTGGACAACGTATCACGGACACCATTGCAAGGAACTGGACATGGCAACATCGACGTACGACCCATGCCTATTGATCACGAACAGCGACGACGCAGGCATCTTCGGCATCGTTGGCATGCAGACAGACGACACTCTCATGCTCGGGACACCAGCGTTCTCGTCACGTGAAGAGAAGAAGATCCAGAAGGCAGAGTTCAGGTCAAAGCCAAAAGCAAGGCTGACACCAGAAGTGCAGTTAGACTTCAATGGATGTACACTCACGATGGACGCCAGCAGAGTCTTGACCCTTAGGCAGAAAGGACAAGGAGGAAGGATCAGGCTTGTGAATATCAGGGCACCCGACCGCGCGCAACAGTACACCGAGCAGCGCGCCCGCGGAGCGTACATCGCATCAACATGCCAACCAGAGGCGTCATTTGACCTGTCCGTCGCTGCTCAAGCTCAGCAACCATCAGACGAGGACATCAAGGCACTCAACAAACGCCTGAAATGGCAGATGGAGAATCTTGATCGTGGCCTGCGCTACGTCACTGTCAATCTTATGGAGGCCAAGTTGATGGTCTTTGTGGATGGCTCCTTTGCCAACAACAAGGACCTCAGCTCACAGCTAGGCTTTGTCCTTATGCTCGTCAACGAGTCTATTGACGTCAACACCTTCACAATACAGGGCAACGTGATCCACTACAGCTCTACAAAATGCAAGCGCATCACACGGAGCGTACTGGCCTCAGAGATCTACGGCATGGTCAACGGCTTTGACATAGGCATTGCAGTTGCAACCACGCTGAGGATAGTTACAGAACGACTTAGACTACCTGCAATTCCCTTGGTTATCTGTACAGACTCGTACTCCTTGTACGAGTGCCTAGTAAAGCTTGGGACGACGAAGGAAAAGCGTCTCATGATCGACATCATGGCGCTGCGCCAATCATATGAGCGTCGCGAGATCACGGAGATCCGCTGGATCAATGAGGGATGGGTGCAGAGGCCGACAAGCTTTGATGGCTGATGCTACACACAGTTACCATCAACACATACTGTCACTACCGATACAAGCAGAGTTACTAGCTACCCAGAAAGAAAAGACTTCCAGTGTCGGATCGTGAGTATCGGTAGAGACGTCGGCTGCTGGACACTTCGGCCCGACTTCGGCCCACCTTGCGCAGAGCTTAGGTATACCTTCGTAGCAGCTATGTTCGTAGACAATCAATCACCATCACCGAACAGAATGCATTCCTAGTTATCGTTATTTCCTTTCAGCACTAGTGCTATAGACCTTCCAACAGAAGGGCTGTATGCTAGGAATACTTACTCGCTTAAAGCGGGTGTTCAGCAGGAGGCTATATGAGGAGGGGAAGATCAAGGCTCACATCTAGGATAGTAATCGGGAGTAGATAACCCTGCTGGCCTGCATATGCGCTAATGGATCAGCCCTTACGCCTGCCCTAATATATTAATCAGCCTTAGGCTTAATACAAGACACCTAGCTGCAGGCTCTAAGACCTAAGGATCAAGTATATACATCCTCCTCACCTTCTAGCTAGACGAACAACGATATAGGACTATCCTAGCTCAAACAAGTGTTTAATTAATTTACGAAGGAGAAGGCAGGGCGAAGCTATTAATTACTCATCCTTAATGGCCAGACTCCGCAACAATCAATCGGATCGGCATGATTGATTCCTATCTAGGTTAAAGGCTGCCTAATGAAGTAATTCTTTAACCTATATAGGAATCAATCATGTCAATCGATTGATTGTTGCGGAGTCTGTTAATGGCCATAGATCTCATCTCACGATAGATTTTATTAAGTACTGCGATCGGAATAGAATCCTCCTTGCAGTATACCCTCCTTATTCAACTTACACGCTCTAGCCGCTTGACGTCGTCATGTTCAAGCCATTCTCAACAGCCTACTCAAACTAGGTAGCTGCGTTCATAGAGAGGTGCCAAGGGCTTACATCTATAAGCAAGAGGGACTTCTATCCTATGTTTATGGCTGCCTAGGAGATCTTATTCAAGGAGGAGACTATAATCAAGGCTTTTAAGGTAACTGGCCTCTTACCTCTCAACCTAGAGGTGATACTTAAACGATTCAATCAGCTAGCTCAATCCAGCCATTTAAGTAATAGCGACTCCTTAGCCTTAAGCGCCTTAGACTAGCGGAAAACTGAGCGCCTTCTACGCAAGGTAGTAGGTAATAAGAGTAATCCATGAGCTTAAAAGCTCAGCCGAGCCTTCCACTCTATCTCAGTTCAAAAAACACTAATTAAACACGAGGCTTAAGGCCTTATGCAGGCTCTTATTAATGAGAGGCAGTGTAGAAAGCGAGGCAAGACTCTCCCTCTAGAGGCAGGCGAGGACTATTACGGTGGGGCTGTATTCTGGTCTCCAAGGAAGGTAAAGGAGGCACTTGATCGCCAGCTCCAATAAGGGCTTAAAGAAGAGCGACTACAACACCAGAGAGCTAAGGCAGCTCGCCTACGTAAAGTGAAGAAGCAGGAGAAGCTTTAGGCAGCTCAACAGAAGTGTGCAGTAAGAGCAGCAGCTTAAATAATAAGGCAGGAGGAGAAGGCTCGTAAGGCTGCTAATTAAGCCTCACGACAGGCAGCCCGTAAGGCTTAACAACGACCCCAACAAGCTCAAAAAACTACTTAAAGAGGCAAGAGGAGCCGCCTTAATATAGCTACTAAGGCAGGTTTAAAAAATAGAGCAGCTGCGCAGCCTCAGGGTAGTGGTGAGGCCTCGGGTGCTGCAGCAGGCCCACCACCATCTCAATCACGACACGGCCGGGCGATCAAGCTCCCAGCAAAATATAGATAGCTATATATATCAACCAATGCCTCTAGAACTCAACTCTAAAAAATATCGCGATAATAGCGATCGTACGTGGCTCAATAGCCTCAAATCAAGCTATTGTTTTGGTGTTGGTGAGCGGGCATTGCCCCGGGCAGCTCGGTATTCCTGGAAAGCAGAGAGTGAGTGTTATATTGTTGGTAGGCCTTGTACGATCGTACGGGTGAATAACAACAACGAGGTTCTTCTGGTGACTGGTATTGGTATTGTGGTAGAGGGATAGCCTCAATAGTCAGAAGAGAGGCTGCCGACCCGCAATCGGTAGAGAGTAGAGAACAAGAAGGTATCCGAACAATAAACGGTAGTATTAAGAATGGTGTACGATAACTGTCGAGCTCCTCTACGCGGAGTCGTCCTAAAATACTCAACCCTAGCGCCGATTACCTAACGCCGAACACGTGACAAGCTACTACACCACATTTTCCTCCCCAGCCTCCAGCTTGGTCCCCTCAAGCTGCCGAATGCCTCTCAAAACTATCCGACCCGCTTTCGACGACTCCTCCGACTGTCTCGCGATGCCTGCCGCAACCTGCAACCATGCTGCCTTCCTGACAAACACTCGCGTTTGCTCCTCCACCTCCGAAGCGCTCTTAACTAGTCCAGGCCAGAGGTTCTTGTTGAAAGTCCCTCCGCAAGCCCACCGCTGCCTTCAACTGCTCTCTCACCTTACAACCACGGCAGCGATCGCCTCTCTTCTTCCCCAATAGCTGCTCGGTGATGCTAACCTCCCCAGCCTCTTCTGTCTCCCTTACTCTGTGTCGCTGTCCCCGCGCGCTATCCGGAGGCGCCGGCTTTGCCCTCCCCTTCTTGAACCTTCCACGATATTTCCTCGGTTTATCCCTCCGACTATCGTTCGCCTGTCTTGCTCTCCTTCGCGGTCCTCCCCAGCCTGAACATCTCTTGTCTGGTCAGCTCTTGGCGTCGCTTGCCTTTGTCTTGGCGCCGTAGGCCTTGCCATTGGCAATCTCTCGGTCTCGGGATACAACCGCAAGCGCCCTCGCAGCAGGCTATCTTCTAGCTCCTCCGGCAGTTCTTCGAATTTCTTTAGGCGATCAGCCCGAGTTGTATTCGGAAAAGCAACCTCATTTAGATCCTCTAGCCGGTAGTACCCTTTATCTGCCTGCGCCTCCCGAACTCTGTATGGACCTCTCCACCTGTCATCGAGCTTCCTATCCGAGCTCTTGTCGATGGACTTAATCGCGTCCCAAACTAAAACTAGGTCTCCTACTTGAAAGGGCTTCGGCACGTCCTTCTTAGCGTTGCGGCTCTCCACAGCTTCTCTCCGAAGTCTTCTCGTACGTTGGACTGCTTCTTCCAGGTTCTCTCTGCGGAATTGCAGCTGCGTAGCTCTCACCGCAAGAAGATCGGCATGGCTCCGAACTTCGCTCCACGGTAGGCTTTGCCACGTTGGCACTACAAGTTCAATCGGAAGGACCGGATTTTGACCAAGCACCAACTGCGCAGGTGAGAACCCGAGCGGTCTTCGTAGCGACACTCTCTCGGCCCACGTTATTGCTGACAAGTTGTCTATCCACAAGCCCGGCATCTTTGCCAGCCCATGGATAAAGCCTTGATGACCTCTTTCGATAAGCCCTTGCGCGCGCGAGTTATACGCGGAGGCTTGAACCCGGTGAATACCAAAGAGCGTAGCCAGCGACTGGACTACTGACTTGTTCTCGGTTCCGCCGTCTACCGAAATCCTTTCGGGCACACCCCAACGACAGCAGATCTCTTCAAAGATAAACTTCGCAACTGAATCGGAACTTGCTGTCGAGAGCGCACGAGTCTCTGGCCAGCCCGAAAGATACTCTCTTGCAACTAGCAGGTAGGTCCTGCCGCGTACCCTCGGCATGTGCGTAATGTCGACTGTCCACCAAGACCACATTGCCCGAGAGTATGTCGAGTTAAGCTCTGCTTCTTTCCGAGTGCCTCTCATCGTCTGGCAGACCTTGCAAGGCCCGAGCTGCTTCGCTACCTGTCTGTACATGCCGTCCCACCAATACCGCTGACATACAGCTCCGAACGTCGTCTGGATCCCTTTATGGCCTAACCGCTCGTGGATTTCCTGGATTAACGCTGCCTGTAGGTCTTCTCCGTCTACCACTCGGCGGACTGGCATAGCCTTGGTAGCTTTCCTAAACAGGTGTCGGTCTCGCACGAAGAAGCGCGCCGCATTCTTTGTCCACTTTCGCCGTTCTTGACCCCGAAGCCCATCTGGTCTCTTCAACGTCCGCAGGAACACCGCAATCTCCTCCGACTTCTCATCGTACTCCTCTGTGAGCAGCTTCCCAATCGTCTCTTCAGTAGCCATAACTAAATTTGTCTCCTCATACCTGTTTAGCACCCGATCGATAAACGGCTCTAGGTCATCCTCGTCTTCCTTTGGCGGCGTCCACCCCTCAGGCTGCGGATACCTCGATAGAGCATCGGGGATAACATTCTTCTTTCCTGGCACGTGGACAATCTCGAATTCCCACTGAAGGATAGTCGCAAGCCACCTATTCATCACAGAGCCTGGCAAATCTGGAGACGACCGATTGAGCTGCGCAATTAGCACCTTTGCGTCTGTTTCCACTCGGAAGGGGTGTCCATAAAGGTGGACCTGAAAGACCTTCAGCGCCCAAACAAGCGCTTTACACTCGAGCTTTGTGGAGTGGAGCTTCGACTCTGCTTCGGACCACAGCGTGCTTTCAAACCTTATTGTGTGGCGACGGCCATCCGGACCAACTTGCTCCAAGTGAGCCCCTGCCCCGCGAACTGAGGCGTCCACGCCGACAATCAAAAGACCGCCCCGATAGTTAATCGCCACAAGCGCTGGCGGAGAGGTAATCGCTTCCTTCAGAATCTTCATCGCATGCCTCTGCTCGTCTCCCCAAATCCACCTAGCGTCCTTTCGAAGGAGCACGAAGAGCGGCTCTGCTTTCAGCGAGAAACAAAAGATCCATTGCCGATAGTAGACAACGATGCCAACAAACTGTCGGACCTCTTTTACGGTTCGGCACTCCGGCCACTCAAGGATCTTTCGGACCTTATCCTTCGCAGGATGGCGACCGTCCTTGTCAACTTCATACCCTACAATAGCCATTCGGGGAACTCCCCACCACGACTTCTTTCCTGAGACTGTGGCCTCGGCCCGAGCGATGTCCGTAAGGACCTTATCCATCTGCAAAGCATGTTCGAGAACAAACCGACGCACACCATCGAAAGCTTCCTCTCCTCCGTAGTCGTCTCGAGGCCCTGCCACTACAATGTCATCTACAAAAGGCGCTGTCTCCGGAAGGTGATCGTGGAGGATCTTCATCACCGCCCGAACAAAGACCGCCACAGAGTTTGTCGCGCCCATCGGGAGCGTGCACTGTCGGTATAGTCCGTTTGGCGTCTGAAAGGCTGTCATGTCCCTACTAGACGTGTGCAATGGTATCTGGTCATAACCCGAAAACAGATCAAACAGAGCGTAAGTCCTCCTGTTTGCGAACCTCTCCGAGAACTCATCAGCAGATGGCGGGATATAGGCGTCCCTTAAAGTCACGGCGTTGTATCGTACAGCATTGTTAATGAACCGAAAGTCCTCTGGTTTAACTGGTCGCTCAATCTTCGGAACAAGAAAGTACTTATTGCGGTACTGCCCGTCGCCATGCTCGAATGTCCCTCGTTCTGCCCGTACGTCCACCATCGCGTTCACAATCGGCACAAGCTTCTTTGGTAACGGAAAGTTCTTCTCTTGCCACGCGGTGTGCGGAATAGTCCGAATCTTGTACGGAGGCTGTACATCTTCGTGGATTTGCGACATGTGCTGAAACTCCCACGCCAGCGCATCCTCTCGCTGGAACATAAGCTGTTGGATTAAGTGAACCTCATTCGGACGGAGATCTTCGCCAATATTCATCTTTCGAAGACGCTCCGGGTTTAACCGATGCCCTCTCGGAAACGTTGCTGTACGGACATAGAAAAGGTGATCAAATGGGCCAATGTCCGGTCCTCTGAGTGCTATTCGAGCGGCTTGACGAGCTATTGCGCGCTCCTTCCAGTCCTTACGCCCGAGATCCATCGGTGCGTCTTCTCTCGGTATGTCCACAGGCTTTACTTTATCGGCGACTCTCTTGTACAGGGTATTTACTTCCCCCGATAACCTGTCACGCGACAGACGAAACTGCTGCCTTACTATCTCCTCGAAGGACCTCTGCTCCTCCGCTGACAACACCTGCCCCGACTTTCCCCCTTCCCGGCGGTCCAGCTCTTCCCCGAACAACCATCTGTACTCAGGCATGCGCGCAAACCAGCGCGCTACCCGCATGTCACTCGGTATAAGTTCTGGGCAATACTCCTCCGCCGAGCACACTTCCCCAGTAAGCGCGCTCGCTATCCTTTTCCCTGATGCTCAATCGACGCCGCGTTGGCTGTAGGCGCTGGGTCACACCCTATAAAAGAAACTTCACGCCGACCGTCCATCGACTTGATGTAGCAAAGTGTCCGACCAACAGTGTCGAACTGTATCTGGAGACGCGCCGTTGCGCACCATGGTGTCCCAAGAAGAATTGCTCTCCGTAAACGTCTCACAATCCGAAAGTGCGTTGGCACTATAATCCCTCCAACTGCAATTGGAACCGAATAAGCTGTGCCTACAAAGGGGTCCATCCCTCCATCGGCGGTTATCATGCCCTGCTGCAATTCGGGAGGCAGACCCGACTGATCTAGCTCAGTAATGTAGACATTCAGCGCTCTCGCTGTCGAAAGCCGCATAACGTTCAGCTGCGAGCCCGTGTCAATAAGCGCTCGACCCATACCACCGTGGAGAGACACCCAGCATGTCGGCAACTGTCCTTTCACCGAATACCGCTGCTGCTGTAACTCGCCCTTTAGTCGCGCTTCGGAGGGCATTCTCGATTGCGCTTCGACGTAGCCGTCTTCCTCGTCACTAATCTCGTAGTTTTGGAAATCGTGGAGCTCATTGGCTTCCCCGACTCCCACTCGGTCAATTTTTCGGCTGCGATCCATCTTCGGACACAGCTGCGTCAGAATACCTTTCGTAATAACCTCCGGTTGAGAGCTCTCAGTCTCCACCACACAAGTATCTCCAGAACCCCAGTCATATAATCGCTGGACTGCCTCTTCTATCGAACCATCTTCATCACTATCAGCTTTTTCGTCATCAGATTTATTATTATTAGCTTGTTGGATCTCCATTGTCTCTCCTGAGCGCGTTTCGTCAACCTGAAAGTGCACACGCGGCCTACGCGCTTCCTCGAGTGCTTTGGTCACTGCCGCAGCTACTTCGGGAGACGCTAATAAATCGAGCTGCCGGATCCCGCGGACTTCCTGGTTTAACATTGCCTTTGCAAGTACCGTCGGTGCTGTGTTCTGGGCCATCGCCGCAAGGTCTTCGGTCGTCGGTATGGTCACAGGTGCGAAGGCTCGAGAGGCTTTCGGAACAGGCGCTGGTGCAGGTATAACATCGTAGTCCACTGTGGCGCTCCGACTGTCTCTCTCGCGCGTCCCGTTGCTTATCGGAGTGTCAAGACGTTGTTGAACCTGAGTTTCAGGCACCTGGGAGTCGTCGATCTCTACTTGGGCTCTATGCCTTAGCACCTCTGGCTCCTCTTCGACGTCCATGTCTTCATAGCTGCTCGCGGTCCGACTGCTCTTCATCCGAGGCATGCCTGGCTTCTTACCAAGGCGAGCTTCACGCTCCCGCTGTTCTTTCGCCAGTCGACCAGCCTTCGTGCGCCCATCTATGGCGTTGACTTCCGAGTCGTCTTCGGGGTGCAGTACTCTACAAGACACGGTTTCAAGGAACTGCGCAGCTGACCGAAGGGCCATCGTTTGCCTCGCCATCAGCTCCGCTTCCTCGCTTGACTCTACTGTGTAGCTCTCGCCGCTGTTACCAGTCTTTTCAACCTTAATAGGCCTTCCTGCTGCGTCGAACCAATTTGGGAGAACTTCTTGCATGGGCCGCTTTAGTTGGTCATCGGTCACCTTGAAACGCTCCTTTAAAGACTGAAGTAGCCACTCGAGAACCTCACTCCCAAAGGGTTTCGGCGCAATGCCTCCGCCAGGGAACATGCCCCAGATGTCTGTCGGGTAGGGTCCGAAGTAGTACCGGACTTGCTTCCAGCCATTCGGTTGCTCCTCGCTCCGGGTGTGGCACCACCGATTACTCTTCAGAAGGTTCTGGTCCGGACAATTCGCGATAATGTGCCCTTCTCTGCCACAGCACCTGCAGCGAGCACGCTGCGGCTCTCGGTTGCCTGCGTAATGTACGCCTACCTGCGGGTTGACTATTGGTGGGTAGATTGACTTGAAGCTCCCGTCATTGCGTTCTAGTATCTCCGTGCTTACCCGGTGGGGTCTTAGCACAAGCTGCTTGTAGGCCTCTGCGTAATTCTCTGGCTTAGCGAACAGTCTTCGGATCCCAATATTGCCCTCAGCCATCTCGTTGAACTGTTCTATAGTCATCGACAGTCCTTGGAAACGCTGGATTAGATCCTCCACAGCCTGATCAACTTTCGGAGCAGCTGCCTTGTCGGGCTGAGCAGCAATCGGAAGAATCCCCGGAACACTCTGCCGAGGGGCTTCTGAAGGTCTCTTGAATGTCGGGATAGACTCTTCTACTACTCCTGCATCGCGGCGGGCTAGTCTCCGGCTTGTCGAACTGTAGTCAGAGTATAGGGCACTCAACCCCTCCTCTTGCGCTTGGTGCTCACGGACAAACTGGTAGATCTTCTCAATCTTGAACGAGGTGACGTCGTCTAGACGCGGCCGATCATCCTTCGGCATGTGGTGCATTACTCGCTCCATGTCCTCTATAGCCAGGCCCCGGAAGAAGAAGTGTCCTTTCTCAAGCTTTGCGACTTGTCCTCGGCTCTCCGCAGCTGCAAAGTAGGTCACAAAGTTCTGGTAATATTCGACAATTCGGACCGCAGGTTGTCGTCGCTGCACCTCCTTCACGTAGTTTTCGATGAAAGCTCGGGTACCTCTCTGCCGAAATTCATCCTGCCCCGCATACAGCTCTCGAAGCTCCTCCTTGTACTCCTGGTAGCTCTCTATCCCATAGTAGCTTGGCAACTTTCGGATAAACGCCTTATACTTTTGTGTGCAGAAGTATGGTAGCTGCTTCTTCCGAAGCTCCTCTGGCCAGCCCACTCGATCAGCTTCGAAGTCGTACTCGTCTAAGAACTCTGAAATGTTCTCTCCATCAAAGCGTGGCGCGTGCACATCGTGAGGCTCTAGCTTGCCTAGGTACTGACGATAAGAGTCACGGGCTGCAGGTTGTCCAGGCTCTGCCATTAGGATTGACACAGGCTCCTCGCTCTGTGCTGAAGACGTCTCGGACGGCATATTATTCGATAAAAGAGACCTGCTCTGACTGTGTCTTGGACACTAAACGTTATTCCTCTTCTCTTGTTCTGAATACAGATCCGCTGCTTCCGGACTCCCGATTGCCTCTCTGAGACAGGTTCCTTCCCTCTCTTCCGATGTCCCTTCACCGCTTTGGTGAAAGTGCCTCCTTAGCACTGGGCGTTACGCTCTCGCCTACTCCTATTCGGCTGTACGTTGTGCCGGTTCTGCAGTCCTTCTGCAGGTTACCACACCGCTCCGCTGACACCGTAGAGACTCCCCGAGAGTTCCGCCGCCTTGGCAAACTTTATCGAGAAGCGCTCAGAGTTCAATGGGGTCCCCGAAAACTCGTCGTGGGTCTCTGCCCCTCCGACTTCTCCTCGAAAACAGGTAAAACAAAGAGGTTTCTCTACTACTCCACCGATAGACCGTCGTGTCCCCCTGGTTAGGTCACCAAAAATGTGGTAGAGGGATAGCCTCAATAGTCAGAAGAGAGGCTGCCGACCCGCAATCGGTAGAGAGTAGAGAACAAGAAGGTATCCGAACAATAAACGGTAGTATTAAGAATGGTGTACGATAACTGTCGAGCTCCTCTACGCGGAGTCGTCCTAAAATACTCAACCCTAGCGCCGATTACCTAACGCCGAACACGTGACAAGCTACTACACCACAGTATTCATTCTCTACGAACATAGCTGCTACGAAGGTACACCTAAGCTCTGCGCAAGGTGGGCCGAAGTCGGGCCGAAGTGTCAAGCAGCCGACGTCTCTACCGATACTCACGATCCGACATATATAATAATATATGACTACTAGACTAACTCACCACGTATAGTGGAATTCTTGCTACTGTACCGGTACAGGTTCTAAAGAAGATACGCACGGTGTCATTCAGGATTGTTGCGAGACTCACACGGGAGTCACCTTCCCTGACTATCCTCGCGACGTTAAGGGAAAATGGGATGGGACGACCTGCAGATACTACGATGCTGACGTAACCTACAAGATTTCGGTACGTTGCTTATCTTTTAACATTATAAGGCTAACGTATCTAAGATCTATGACGCTATTTCCGGATTCGCCAAATGCTGCCGTCATATGCCGAGCATTGCCATGAATACAGCCCCCCACCCCCCTGCAAGATCGTGAGACCTCGCATAATGAAACAATGCATAGATCTCCCGCACAATCAGAGTATTCAGGCAAGTATAGTCAAAGTTGGTCATAATGAGTTGGGATTCGCTAGATGGCTACGTAATTCAGACGTTATCTCGTAAAGCTATCGAGAGCTGAGAGCCAGCACAGCCCTGATGCGTCATTCAAAGCTTAACCACAATTGACTTGTTCCACTTTGCGAGCTGGAATAGATTCACCGATCTACTTGAAGCTGCCATCCCTTGAAAAGCACCGTCATCTGTGCAACAGTCGCACGGCCCCGGGTCTCTTGCGATGCTGTAGTGAAAGATGTAGATGAGGCAGGCAGCTATTTGATCCTTCATTCAAATCATGCTGAAAAGCCGACGGCACGCTTGGACACATTGATGTCGACATTGGGGATCTTGGGAATGGAGGGGATGTTGGGAAGCTCGAGGGAAATAGCCTCTGGGTCTCGTTTAGCGCGAACCTCGTTGCCGTTTTCGTCGACGAGGGTGAGACCAGGGTCTCGCTTAGCGCGGATCTCGTTGCCGTCTTCGTCGACAAGGGTTAGTCCAGGGTCTCGCTTGCCGATGTTTATCTTGGGGAGAGATGGAAGCTTGGGAAGGTCGACGGAAGCATCAAGATAGACTGAAGCCGGGTCCCGCTTGCCGATGTTTATCTTGGGGAGAGATGGAAGCTTGGGAAGGTCGACGGAAGCATCAAGATAGACTGAAGCCGGGTCCCGCTTGCCGATGTTTATCTTAGGGAGAGATGGAAGCTTGGGAAGGTCGACGGAAGCATCAAGATAGACTGAAGCCGGGTCCCGCTTGCCGATGTTTATCTTGGGAAGAGATGGAAGCTTGGGAAGGTCGACGGAAGCATCAAGATAGACTGAAGCCGGGTCCCGCTTGCCGATGTTTATCTTGGGAAGAGATGGAAGCTTGGGAAGGTCGACGGAAGCATCAAGATAGACTGAAGCTGAGCCTCGCTTGCCAACATTGACCCCAACCTTTGGGATCTTGGGGATGGATGGGATTTTGGGAAGCTTGACGGAACCATCGACAGAAATGGCAGCCCCGGACGCAGCAACGAAAAGGGCGGTTGCGGTGAGAGCGGTGGAGACTGAGAAGATGTTAGTTATCGAATGTTTGCCTCGAAGAAACAAAGAGGGCAGCTTACAGTGCATGTTGATGGTAGTGAAGAGATGGGAATTGTTGTTGTGGAAATGAAAACTTGGATGAATGTAGAAGTGAGTCACAGACTGCTGGATTGTTGAAGAGAAGTGATGCTGGATGATGCTCCAATTCTAGCAGACATCAGGTCGCCTGATATACTTCTGAAAGCCTGCGCGAGGAATGCAGTCATGATGGTTGCATTGATACTGCCTCTAGGCGCTTTGACAGCACGGTGTTGTTGTTTCGAGTGGATTAAGGCGCGGTGGCGTAGAAGGTTGAGGCTCTGCCCAGGTTTGCCTCAGTTTGACGCCCATGCATCTCAATGCGCGCTAAACAGCATCAAAGATACTAGCGACGATAGCAACTTTGGGTTGCATGATATAGAAACCACATGTTGACAGGTGTTCGGTGTAAAATAATTATGCCGATCATGTTTCGGGTTTCGAGCTAAGTAGTTGTGACACCCGCACGGTTTGCGCCAAGCAGGCTTGAATCAAGACTCATCATGAACGGCTTGAGGAACGGTACTGTAGACGCCATTATACTCGCGACTTGGATAACTTGTCCAGCAACAACTACGCGCCATATTGCATTGAGAAGGTCGCCGTTCGGCGGCAATGCGTAGATGTAGTAAACTTGGCCCGCACAAGCAAACATGACGCTGCGTTTCATATAGTCAGTGACGTTTCTCTCTTTGAGTAGATGTGCAAACGTGAGAAGTACATTATACGAGACCAGACGCCTATCAAGAGGGTAAGGCGCTTCTCGGGAGAAAGCTGCAACGGAAGGACCATTAAGGTCGGTACGATGGCAAGGGCAAGGTCGGTGACTATGTTCATAGAGGCAATAAAGATTCGTACTGCACGCTGCCATTTTTTAGTCTGAGATAACGATGGCGTGCGTAACGGGACTGACTATGTCGATGCATTGCGGGTTGGTGATGTTTGAACGATGCTGTGATGGACACTGGAACGCGATGAGAAACACGGCGCTCAACCCCCAAAACACCGTGATGGCGCTAGTACCGTACAGCATCCGCCGATGTGTGGTGAAGGGGGTTGCAGCGTCCAGAAGGATAAGTAGTGAGCCTTTTGCTGCAACTAGCGACATCACGCTGAGGATTTCCGCGCTGTATAATGCCTGTTACTCTTAGCGTGGTGCTCGGACAGAGAAGAGGAGTTTTCACCTTCCAAGCACGAAGAACTGTCTCCCTCGACAAACCAGTTTCTGTGTTCCCAATCACCTGGCCAGCAGGACTAAGCAGAGCCGCGGACTGTCCTATAGCTAATACCTAATATGGCGTGTCAATCGTAGGTCACTACTCTGCCGCCCAACGGCTTACCAATGCAGCCAGGAGAACGTAGTCGGCTCCGATAAGACGCTTCGACATAGCCGTCTTTGTCGCAAATTGCGCTACAACAGCCGATATCGAGAAGGAGAGAAACAACCAAGCAAGAATTTGGATCAAGGGCGACGCGTGCTCCTCATTGAAGGCTGGAGGCTTCCCAACGTCCATTGGACCTCGTGTGAGTAGCATGGTGGTAGTTTCGAGATGGGAACTTTGGTATTCACGAACACGATGGTAGTGCAGTCCGTGAGAACGAGGTAGTAGCGAAGACCATACCTCCCATGCGTTATCTCTGTGCCTCATTCCAACACATGCTCATCACACTATAACCTGAGCCCTTTGCGAGTGACCGTATAGCTGGGTATTGGCATCATCTTCCGCAAGACTTTCCATGCAAGTATTTCTGCATATTCTTAGCTGAATTTACCCCCAGCCAGGTATGTGCAACGAGAGTTCCGCTGCAACGCTGCATAGGCCTTCGGGTGTACGTCCACAAGTGCAAATAGATCATCGTTCTGGAGTTTTGAGATGACCCCCATTAACTACGCCGCAATAGCACAGACGCATGCAACCGCTTTCGCATACGCGGCGGGGATGTCGCTTAAGTAGGAGATTTGTGTCGCATCCCCGCGGAATCGTCTTGCCCACACACCAGTTCGCACAAGAAGGTGTCCTGAAACTTTGGCAGAAAACCCGCAGGATAGTGTCTAAAGATGACATGCATCAGGCGTCGAGGCTTGTGAACCAGCGCCGGCGCATTTTTGGCCCTAACTTAGGCTAACGTAGCGCGCGGCTCGGTGCGAACATGGCCGCCACTCCGACTGTCGTCGTGGCCGCGCCATCTCGGTTGGCTATCACTATCATCCCGTGGGATGCGACAATGGAAATGATCTCCGTTTGCTCAAGGATTCGACTGTTGACATGCAAGGGGTGGAAATCCTGTCAAGTTCCAGGGAACATGTCGCAGTCATGATAACAGCAGATTGTCACGAGATGTGGATGCAGTCGCGGCCATGCAGAATGGCGTCTTCCGTTTACAACTCCGTGGGAACGTTATCAAGCATACTACTGCAGCTTTGCGGCACGGCATCTAACCTGAACGATGCGTTTGGCGGATTAATCTAGACTGGTCATCGCACATCCGACGTCGGTAACGGCACCACTTTGACAGCATGAAAGAGGTTAGTTCCCCCTCATCACACAGTGGGTATACCTTCTTTATGCCTCGCACGAGTCGCAAATTACCCCTTTGTCTTTGACAGTCCTTTTCCTTCCCTCTACGCATAGCAACTGTAGCTATGGAACTCAGTAACCGGAAAGCCGAAGCAATCGACGCTTCTGTCGTAGAAGCCGACCAGGATGGGTACACTCGAGACGAGAGAGACCTGGTTCGCCTGGGCAAAAAGCCAGTTCTGAAGCGCAATTTTGGCTTCATGCAGATCCTGGGCTTCTCGTGTACCGTACTGGTGACCTGGGAGGGCATCCTCTCGTGAGTTTAGGCAATGAAGCCAAGACAATAGGGACCCTGCTCATTGACTGTGCCTCAGTGTTTCTACGCCAAGTCTACTGAACGGTGGTCCAGCTGGTGTCTTCTGGGGTTATCTCCTTATATGGATCGGCTCCATTTCAGTCTATACGGTACTATCCGAGCTGGCTTCCATGGCACCAACCGCAGGTGGACAATACCAGTGAGCGGCTGAACCCGTGTATCAATCCTTTCTTGCCGCTGACCCGTCCGCAGCTGGGTTGCCATGTTGGCTCCACCTTCATCCAGGAAGTTTCTAAGTTACATCACCGGTTGGGTAACGTTGATTGGATGGCAAGCCACAACTGCCTCGTCGGCGTACCTTGGTGGATCAATATTGCAGAGCGTTGTTTTGATCTTGCACCCTGATTATTCCCCCAAGCCGTACCAGGCTATGCTGCTCGGATGGACAGTCCTCGCCTTCGCGGTGATCATTAATACCGTTGGTAGCAAGACGCTTGCTCACTTTGAAGGGTTGATCTTGATACTCCACGTCCTTGGATTTTTCGCCATTCTCATTCCCTTGGTTTATCTAGCACCGTAAGCAAACATCCGCCTAAGAGACATGTGAATGATGTGCTAACTTACTTGCCCGCGAACCAGACACAGCGATGCATCAATCTTCACCACATTTGTCAACTCAGGTGGCTGGTCAACTCAAGGCCTTTCTTTCATGGTCGGACTACCATCGTCTGTGTTCGCGCTTGTCGGTGTTGACTCATGTGTCCATGTAAGCCGTCCAAACAATGAACAAGTACATCATGTACATACTGACCGCAACACAGATGGCTGAAGAAGTCAAGGATGCGTCGAGGGTAGTACCAAGAGCTATCCTGATCAGCGTCTTCCTTAACGGTGCTCTCGGCCTTGCCATGATGGTGGCCTATCTTTTCTGTATCGGCAATCTGCAAGACGTCCTGGAGAACTCAGTGACCCTCGGATATGCGTATCTTTACGTGTTCCTCAAGGGCACCGGATCGCCTGGTGGTGCTATGACCATGGCCTTGCTCATGTGGTTTCTGGGTGTTTGCTGCCTTGTCGGTCTCATGGCCGCTACTTCCAGACAGATGTGGTCTTTCGCAAGAGACAATGCCGTCCCGTTTTCGTCGCAGGTGACCAAGGTATGATTTCCGCTGAGCTCACAAGCGCTGCTGAAGCTGATTGTCCGCACAGGTCCACCCCAAGACACGGATTCCTGTCACAGCCATCTTCATCACAGCTGCAATCTCGATATTGCTATCCTTTATCGCTCTCGGGTCATACGTCGCATTCAGTAATGTCGTCAACCTCAGCATTGGTGGCCTCTACGCATCCTACTTCATTGTGTGTTCCTTGCTTCTCGGGAGACGCCTGCAGGGCATAAGTGCATACAACGCGCACGCGGCGCTGGTGGGGCCAGATAGCCTGCAATGGGGTCCCTGGAAGGTGCCGGGTATCTTCGGGGTGGCCAACAACCTGTTCGCATGCTGCTACCTCCTTGTCCTCTGGTTCTTCTCTTTCTGGCCAGGATCGGTCGAGGTCGATGCACAGTCTATGAATTTCAGCTCAGTCACATTTGGGGGCACTGTTCTTTTCGCAATTTTTTGGTACTACGTCAGGGGTAGGAAGACGTACAGAGGCCCGATTATAGAGGTGAGTTTAGGAAACTAAGGAAGAAAAGCTATATGAGCGTTTCATCCTTTCATATAGGTTGTCTGGTAGTAAGACTTACAGTCTTGGTAATATCCTGGTGCGCCCAACACCGAGGCTACACCCAAGAGCACGGCACCAGTGAGAGATCTAAGATAGAACATTTCGATTTGTCAAGAACGTTGACACACCACAGCTACTTGTAAGAGATGACTTCATATTATATACGCCCAATACCTGTGGATTTAGAACAACATGATCGTTTGCATCATCATATCCGATATTACAACCACTCTAAGCTCTCTACTTGCTCATTACAAGTGCTCAATATTTCTCAAAAAATCGACAAGTGCTATTCGCTCATTGTGTCGCGTTCCACGATGGCTGTTTGGGTAAAACAAGTTGTGGAACCAGGGTCGCACTAAACAAGAGAGTAACTATCGTTATGTGCCATCAAGGATGCTTGTTCATATGTGTGTGGGGCGTATAATTTATCCAGCCTCTGGTGCCCTCAGGGGTTATTCGCAGAAGTAATTAGATCGCAAAACACCCCTTCTATTCTAGATCTGATACCTAGCCAGTAGACGGCAAAGGTATAGCGGCTTTCCGGCTTAAAGCGTTGCGCACGATGTACGAGAATTGAGCGTTTACCACCAATCAACTTCGCTTTGGGGCAAGCGCGGGCCTCCTACGCCTCCTACCCCGCAACGAACTCCTCCGCCATGCGCGTCACGTCAAAACTCTCCGATATCCGTACGCTAGCTATCATTTTGCCGTGACCCCTTTTTGGTCATGACTGTACTTTGGTCTTCCCCGCACTTCTGATCATCGCAATCAGGAAGAATTCGTATGACTACGGGTATATTGACGAAGAAAATACGAAATTTTGCCGGCGCAATGTATGAAAACCGGGGAGAGTCAGGTTGATGGCTCCAACCTATACCCAGTTTCAGTGGCTAGAATTTGACCAGTCATGCACTCGAAGCTTCTTTTGCTCTGCATCACCTTTTGCGCCTACACTGCGCACGCAGTGGACTTGTATGTCTCTCCGAATGGCTCGGACAATAATGCAGGAACAGCAGCCGCGCCTTTCAAAACCCTCACTAAAGCGCAGCAAGCTGTTCGTAATCAGATTGCTAGGACGGCTAACGAAAACATCACTGTCCACGTTGGTGCGGGTACATATACGCTTCCAGCGCCCCTCAAGTTCACATCCGAAGACTCCGGCAAAAATGGTGTCACTGTCAAATGGGTTGGGACGGGTGCCACCATATCAGGTGGACTCAAGATCACCAACTGGGCAGCGGGATCGAATAGCGTTTACTCCGCAAACGTTCCGGTGGGCCTTAAATCGCGAAACTTGTACGTCAATGGGAAAGCTTCCAACTACGCACGCAAGAAGATCGCAAACCGAAAAGACTTCACTTACACGAGTACTGGTATGACATGGACTTCAAGCACATACGACTGGCTTTCTTCTACCCCAGGGATAAGTGGTGCAGAGATCCGCTTTATCAACTCTTTCGCAGACCGCTACGCACCTATCAGATCGGTTGGAAACAAACAGTTGATCATGAAGCAAAACACATGGTACAACCAGATTTGGGGCTATGATACTGTTAACAAGAACAATGCGGACTTTGGTGTTTGGGTGCAGAATGCTTTGGCACTCCTGACAGAGGGTGGCCAGTTTTATCTTGACTCAGCTGCTGGCAAGATCTACTACAAACCGCTCTCTGGGGAGAACATGGCAAGTGTAGACACGTATTTGGGTCTTTCTGAAACGCTCATTGTGATTGGCGGAACTTACGCGGATCCCGTTCACGACATCTCGTTCCAGGATCTCAACTTTGTAAGCTTGAGCCCAGGCTACTGTATAGAGTCACCTCTGACATGAATCACAGGCTCATACCACATGGCTGCAACCTGCCAACATCGGATATATAGATCAGCAGACGGGAGGCAGCATTTGTGAAGACAAGACGTATGACTCCTCCAACTTTGAGTCTACCCGTCCCAATTGGTGTCAAATGCCATCTGCAATCCAGATCAGCGCAGCTAAAAACATTGTCTTTTCTGGTGGAAACTACGCAATGATGGGCGCTGGGGGTATCGGTATTGGCAACGATGCCAATGCCCATATCACTGGTACTGGGCTTGGAGCAAACAATATTGCGATCAAAGACGGTTACTTTACGCAGGTAATGGGCAACAGCATTACTGCCGGCGGTATTCGAGCCGACGCACATCATCCAAGCGACGCACGCATGACGAACTCGCGCATTGAGATATCCGGCAACATTTTTTACAATGTTTCGTCGCTATTCAGTTCGACAGTGCCAATTCTCGCCACATATGTTCAGAACTCCCTCATCTCGCATAACGACATCTACATGACTCCTTACACTGGCATCTGCATTGGCTACGGCTGGGGATCTAACGATGCTGGAGGTAGCTCGGAGTACCAAAACCGCGGACTATACAACTATCAACCAAAGTACACGACTCCGACAACGTCGATGAACAACCGCATCGAGGGTAACTTGGTCCACGGCTACGGGTACTCACACACTGACCTTGGCGCAATATACACTCTTTCAAAGAGTCCGTCGACGTATATCGTTGAGAACTATGGCTTTGATTCTAGCGGCTTCGGTGCTTACACGGACGAAGGCTCTAATTCATACCTCATTCAAGATAATATCTTCCTCTCAAACGGCATCTGGTATGCACGCAACGGCGTCAACACGGCAAACAACACCATTACTGGTAATTTCGGCAAGACTGGGCCAACTATCTCTGGCAATACGATTGTTTCGGATATTTCCAAGATATCTGATGCAGGGAAAAAGATTGCGCAACGCGCTGGTGTTCTCCCTGAGAAGCGTGCTGGTCGACCAGTATCAAACCCCCCAAACTAAAGTACCAAGGCGGACGGGCTACTGCTAGGACTATAGTTTAGTCCTAATCCCTAGAGCTCCCAAAATCATTAGATATACATGATACTTTGTTTGAATTCTTGTGCGATCGTATTCAGAAAATGACTTGTAAGCGCCTTCTTCGAAGAATGAAGGGCGATAGGTGGGTGTAGGTTATGTCGGTTGAGTGGGTGACTGATTGCTCGGTTTGAGCCGCTATTGCTCCGAGAGGGGCGGCGGGCTTGGCGAACACCTGTCGCGTTTCCCACCATTCCTGATGCGCTCCCCCCCTACTTTACCACCACCCTGGTGTCATAAAATACTGGACATACAAGTGTGAAAAAGCCACTGTAGTCGCCAGACACGTCTATTAGGTGCTTACCCACACTGTCCAGTATTTTATGACACCCAGGTGCTATGTCAATTGAACCCCAAATGAATCTCAGAATGAGCGTTCAGGCCACCTCCACTTCATCTTGGAAACCCACACTTTTTGTCCCCAGAGATTTGCGAGCTGATGTGGTGTGGCGCGATGCCGATTGAGCTATTTTTGTCGCAGCGTCGTAAAATCCCTGAGGTCCTGGCTGCTCCACATCCAGGCTAGTGGCTATTGGACAGCCTCTATAACAGCCCCGGAAAGAACAACGAGTCTGCGCGTGCTCCATCATTGCCGCGATTACCAGAAGATGCTCTCCATCACAGGCGCTGGCGATGTTTGCCACTTACGTGTGATCGTTAACGCGTACCAATCCAGGCTCCATCGCCTTTCCTAATGACCATCGTGGACAACAAGATAGCCTACGTGTATACCATGGCACGGGCCGAACGTGTCATGCTCAAAGTACGTCGCTTTTCTTAGATCGACTTTCTTGGTGGGTGGGAGTCGCTTCAATATTGCACGAGGCACTGTTTCGTAAGAGAATCAGAGTAATTCGCCTCGTCACCAAATTTTAATTAAAGTTCGAAGAAGAAAGGTAAGTACAACTTCCAGGCATTCTCTATCTACACATGTTCTATGCATCCCCTGTCTGCACGTCCGCTGCGCGTCCTATATTTACACAATCTGCGCCTTTCCTATCCATGTCTTCTGCGTATGCCTCATTTACAATATGGCGGTGGCGTTCTCGGCCACGATATCAAACTCGCCCACATCGAAGAGGCTATGGGGGTAAATAACGTCGGCCCTACCGGTGTAGTTGAATGTAGGCCTAGATTTTGTCAGCAGGCCATTCACAAACAGAACTAAATAAAGCAAAAGTGCGACTCACCTTGTCTTGCCATCTCCAACCTGTACGAAGCTGACAAAAATCTGCGAGGGGTTGCTGTCGCTGTCCCCGAGTCTGGTGCTGAGCTTGGCCGCGACACCGTTGTTCTTGGGGCCCGAAACGATGTCGCAGTCCGCGTACCAGTTTTCGAGCTTGTAACCACCATTCTCATAGCCTGAGCATCTTGCCGAGACGCCTGCGATGTTGTCCGCAGACGGAATTGTCACGTCGAAGCGGTAAGTGCACAGAGAGCGGATGCAGCTAGCATCCCATTTGAGAACCTTCCAGTACCAGTTGTTGGGGATGTTCGTATCGCGCTCCTGGAGGGCGACGGGTGATGCGAGCGCAGACGCGGAGAGGGCGAGAAGAGCGACGAATGAAACCATCTTGAATTATCTTGTTAGGATGGTGATTGGATTTGGTGCGAGAGCGAGTGAAAGGAGTATAAGGCAAATGAGGTGAGATTGGGTTGGATGTCGACTTGGGAGCCGTAGAGTGCCTCCCTTATATACCGTTCCTCGATGCTTCAGGTTACTTCATCATAGTGCGATGACGGAGTGAAAGGCCCATGCGCGATTCGTATAAGGTCGCATCTCGGCATCTCGGCCTTGTGACAAGTGTACCTAGACCCAACCAGAAATCGCTCGTTCAGAGGGGTAGGTGCTGCCCGTAGATCTCGCACTGTAGGGGTTAGGTCGCCCCTGCTAGGACCCTGCAAAGCCCCAATTATTAATTTTGGGGAAGCGGAAATACGATGCTACCGCAGTAAACGTGACATCGGCTAAATCCCCCGACAGACGTTAGCCTATTTTTAGAATCGCATGTGCGACCACACTTGTGGTTAGAGCGTCTCTCGCAATTGCGCATAAACCTCATTACACTCTCCCATCGTGGCCTGGGCCTTCGCACTATCCAATTCTGAGGCCCCAAAATATCTCGTATCCGCAACTCGTATACGATGTGAAGAGACTTGACTCATGATCGTTGTGTACTATAAATACCCCTCATACGTCACTCGCAAACAATCAATTACAACTTTACAGGAGCCATTATACAAGTTTTTGAAGAAGCTTTTTTTCTTTCTCCAGACTTCACCAATGACTGCGCGCTACAGCCGGCGCGCTGAGTGAATACCGACACATTGGAAATCAGCCGACGATACACGTTTCCGGGCACACACCGCTTGTCAAGACGAAACGCAATTCGAGCTTACCCATATGCTGTTCGGGAGCAACTGCTGCCGTCGACAAATACCTCGTTGGTCCCAACGAATTACCGTCTCACTGATCTGCAGGATTGGTAAGACATACGAGCTGCACTGGGCACTACGGGGCCAAAGTTCATGAGTGCGTTGCCCTTGAATCCGATAGGTACAGAGCGGGCCATGCACCATCTCTACTGTCCCTGATCAACACAGTTCCTTTGGGGGAAAATGACAGTCTGCATAGTCAATTATCTAACGCTACCCGAGCTCCAATAATCTACAGATCTAGCCACCGTTTGGTCTCCCTTTTATGATCCTTTTTTGTTTGTCTTGCCTGTTAAGCGTAGATTGATAGACCAGCTACATTTCTGTATAAAGCGTCAACATTTTGTTGTCATAAAACGTCCCTAGATAATCCGAACATGTAGTACACCCAAGTGTGAGATCAGTTCAAGCTCGGATAGTCGCGATATCGGTATAAAAGTTCTTGCAGTGGACCAAGAAAGCGCCCATAACTCCCACGGCCATAGCACAATCATTATGGGGTGACAGACGAACGGCAAAGATGATATTGTGCTATTTTGAGGCAATGGTGGGTAAAAACTGGAAAATAATGAGCTACCGAGTCTCGTAAAGATTGTGTACCCATCTGACATAGGCTCCGCCACTTCCCATTTGTCGCGACGAGAAAAGCGTCTTTCCCCATTATCACGAGTGTGAGGTTGCATCTTCGTACTCACGCCACATGCATGTAAGAGTGGTAAAATGGATGTGCCCCCGAATATCGACCGCTACTTCGTGATCTGCAGCGCTGCAAAACGGGGACCACATGTGTTGTGGTGACGGCGTCCAAGGACATCTTAGGGCGCGGCCTGTAAGTTGATACAGTTGTAGAAGAGGTAGACTTTAGGCTTTAGAGGTAGAAGTTAGACGTTAGATGTACAGGTAGATTTTTAGTCGTTCCGCGGCCCAATATCCGGGGAAAGCACATCTGTAAAGTGTGTCATGCTAAGCTTTTCGTACGATGGCAGCGCCTGAGCGAGGTAGGTGCAGCAGAGTTGGTGTTATAGTGAGATACAGTCGTCAATCTTTCAGCTACAGTACACTGTGTCTGCTGTGGGCATCAGTGCAATCGCTCTGTTGTTACACACGGAGCTCAACACGTTAGCAGGACAAGATGCCATATCGGTCTACGACCCTAGTGAACACATCCTATGAACCCAGCTGGTTTATGGGTCTTTGACTGCAGTTCAGCAGAACTTCTGTAGTGGCGTAGCGTTGTGAAGCGGCTATGCGCTGCGAAACCCTGGTGCCCGAACCGCTACCTACACCAATGTCCGCCGCTGTCGGTCAGTGCACAGATCCCGAGTGTGTCGTTCACCTCTCATCCGCCGTAACCTACGCGATAATCAACTACATTATAATATTTCAGTAGTATGCGCTATTTAGTAGTCAGGTACGTTAACTCTTTACTTATCTCTAGTAATATGAAGCATTAATCTATGCCCTCTTGGAGCAATATTGAGCCGATCCTCAATCTCCATTTCCCATGGTTGCATCTCTGGACCAATATACAGCTTTAGACCTGCACGCATGATTGTGCTTACTGCTATATATAGCTCCTCCCATGCTAGGTTTTGCCCAACGCAATTTCGACGACCGACACTAAAAGGAGTCAAGGATCCTTCCATCGCCTGAGCATGAGAAGCAGAGTCAGGTAGAATCCATCGTTCAGGCAAAAACCGATCGGGGGTTGGAAAAATAGTAGGGTCCCTGTGGTGTAGCCAATTTTGCATACCAACCAGACTCCGCAACAATCAATCCAGATTGGTCAGATTGATTGATTTGATTGGTCATTTGGAGTTTTTACCAACTCAATCAACTCAATCTAAGCTTTTCAAAATAGCTAATCAAATCAACTTGCGAAGGTCAGATTGATTGATTTGATTAGTTAGATTGATTTATTATTAACGAGTTGTAAGGCGAGTAGTGTCGTATTAAGAGAAGGTTTTTGGTGTTGAAGATAGTTATCTTGGACCCCTATCTCGCTTAGCTTGTGATCCCTGTCGGCCGGGCAAGCCAGTCTCTATGCATTCACTTCTCACCAGCTAGCTCTCCTCTTATAGGACTAGCTCCTTCTGCTTAGGGGCTAGCCTCTTCTAGGCTTCACCCCGCACCTATATAGCTAGTCCTTCGCTGTTCTTAATACAACAACGATTTCGCTCACTCAGTTCCCTAATAATCCCTTACACACAACACTAGTTGCCTAGCTACCTATACAGACATTTTTCTTTAGTGTTTAGTATCGCCCACGATGGCCAAACGCTCTCGAGTTCCCACCAATACTGCTGCCGCCGCCGCCGCCGCCAAACGGGCGCGCCTATCAAGGCCCTCTGTCCTATCTCAGCGATCGCTGTCGCCTCAGGAAACCCTTGGCGCCGCCGTAAGCCAGGCCACAACGTTTGAGTCGCAATTTTTCGAGTCGCAAACAGAGGAGGAGGGTGCGGCTGAGGGCAGCCAGGCTGGTACAGCAGCAACAACAGAGGCTAGTGTTGATACAGAGCCTGATAATGGCGATAACTTTGACGGCATTAACTGGGATCGCCTCCCTCGGTTCATGAAGCCTCTTACAACTGGGCGGCGCGTCAAGAGTTGGATCTTTCAACATGGATATCGCGTTGTTGAGCTCTACGATCAGAATCGAGTGTGGTTTGTATGCAAATACTGCCACATCCACAAGGTCATTGACACTGGCGGCAGTGGAGTTTTTGACGTATCAAAGGCCACCTCCTCAGCTGCAGCTCATCTTGGCCCTCAGAAACGAGGCCATGGCTTTACAAAAGACGGCCTGAAGCCTCGAAGAACAGGGCAGCAACTCTCTCTACGACAGACGCTGGAGACTGGTGTTGCAGTCTCTCAAGAGGCTGCCAACGCGATGGGCAACTTCAACATCCAGCAGTTTCGTGAAGTTGCAGTGTTCTGCCTTCTTGATAACAACTTGCCAATGGAGCTACTTGCAAGGCCGTCCTTTCGCGAGATGATTAGCCTTGCAAACCCAGAGGCAGAGGCAGCTTTGTGGGTAAGTCCTCGCAGTGTAGCTACCTACGCAATGCGCCTCTTCCAATATATGCAGCCACAGATTGTCTGCGCTCTGTCAGAAGCTGCAAGCAAGATCCACATAAGCTTTGATGGTTGGACGACAAAGGGTGGCAAGCGTGGATTCTTTGGAGTCGTTGCACACTTTGCTAACGCCTCTGGAGTGATACAAGATCTCCCCATCGCCCTCCCACATCTCGCAGGCTCTCATACTGGTGATGCTATCGCTGATACAATTAAAAAGACGCTCCAAGAATACAGTATTGGGAGTGATAAACTCGGCTACTTCGTCCTCGACAATGCTGCAAACAACGATACTGCAGTCTCCTCGCTCGCCCACGCGTACGACTTCAACGCTGCTCACCGACGCCTCCGCTGCGGCCCTCACACGCTTAACCTTATTGGCCAGGCAATTATCTTTGGCAGCAATCAAGAGGCGTATAACAACAACAACGACGAGCAGCTCCAAACAGAGGAGGTGTACATGCAGGAGTGGCGTCAAGAAGGGCCCTTAGGTGTACTTATCGACGTTATCAACCATATAAAAACGCCTCAACAACACGAAATTTTCCGAAGCTTCCAAACCGCCGCCAACGCCGAGTTGCCAGCTAGAGAGCGCCTCCACGTACTTGAGCCTGTGAAGCCTGTTGTTACACGCTGGAACTCTTACTACGCTGCCTTCAAACGCGCAACTCAACTCCAGGCAGCATACAACTCTTACGCTGAGCACTACATTAACGCACTCTCCCTTGAAGATCGCCGCGCTTGTCAACGTGGCAATAAACTCCCTGAAGCACCTAGTTGGATGAGATCAACAGGACTTACAGCTGCTGATTGGGCGGTGATAACAGAGTATCAGGACTGCCTAGAGCCGCTTAAGCTTGCTACGGAGAAGCTTGAGGGTCGCGGAAAGGCAGGCAAATACGGCGCTATATATGAGACTATTCCTGTATTTGAATACGTACTTGGCGCGCTCGAAGCCCGTACGCGCTCGTACGAGCAAGTTGACTTCAACCCACCTGATGCGCCTGAAGATCACCTCTTTGTTAACCTCCGCGCCGCCTGGAGTAAGGCCAACGATTACTACAACAAGCTCGATCGATCGCCAGCATACTACGCTGCTACCTGCCTCCATCCATACTACAAATACTACTGCGAGAACAGCTGGGTGGATAAGCCAGAATGGCTAACATCAGCCAACGCTGGCTTCCTGCAGCTCTGGCAGTCGTATAAGCCTCAACGTACACGTCCTCTATCTCAAACAACTGCAAAACCAAGGCATAGAGGAATAGATGATGTGATTGGCGCCCTCGTACGGCGCAACAAGGCTCAGGTAGAGGCTGCCCACGACGATGAGTACGAGCGCTGGAGAACTCAAGAGCCAGAGTGGACAAGCGAACAGTATCTTAGCGATGGCCACCCAGTCAAGTACTGGATTCAATTACGCTCAAAATACCCGTGTTTAAGCCAGTTTGCGATTGATATACTCACGATACCAGCATCTAGTTGCGACTGCGAGAGGCTCTTTAGCGAGCTTGGCGATTTACTTGAGCCGCGCCGGCGAGCTCTTGGCAGCGAGTTACTTGCTGCCCTTCAGCTTGTACGTTCGTGGAGACGAGCTGGCTTTGACGGCTTGTACAACAACGGTGATGATGAAGATAAGTGGAGTGACGTCAAAGATGAGGAGATTGTACAACAGTACGATATAGAAGGCTGGAGTACAACACCATAACCCCCTGTATACTACTTCTTAGCATCAATCAGCCAATCAACCAATCAATCGCAATCAATCTGCTCAAAAACCCTAACAATCAATCCGCAATCAATCAGCAGCGTCGCCGCAAGCTAATCAAACCAATCGACAACCTTAAGATTGATTGATTTGATTGTTGCGGAGTCTGATACCAACAATCGTTCCTTTAGGCAAACTATACTCGCCTAATTGAAGTGGCTCCAGAAGAATGCGGGGAAGTGTTGACACGATAGTTGGGAAGAGCCGGAAGGTTTCTTTGATGACGACATTCAGGTATGGATCTTGTCGCATGGCGGTAACGTCATCTGCGGGAATCGTTCTAATCGTGTCCCGTAACCGCTCTTGAACATGAAGATTTTCAGGAAGTGAAAGCGCATATAGAAGGTAAGTCAACGTCGATGAGGTAGTTCCACTGCCAGCAAACATGTAGCCCATCGCCTCTTCAATGAGCTCCTCATGGCTTAGTCGGCGACCAAGGAAAGTATCGATATCGGTAGCGACGGGAGACAATAAGTACTTGTTGTCCGCGGATGATTTTTCCAGGAAGTGATCTACCATGTTCCTGGATAGTTGTTCCCAGATTTGGTGACTGCGATAGGCATTGCCTATGAAGCCTGGTAGTTTAGTGCCAAGACCAGTTGACCCAAGAAAAGGAAACAAACTCTGCGGGAGAAAGACGAGAGCACTCCCATCCATAGCACGCAAGAGCTCCAACGAGGCCCCCATACCATCTATCCCGTCAAAGTCCTTTGCGAAAGCGGCTTTGCAGATTGTTTCCAGGCTGAACAAAGCACACAACCTATATGCATCGGCAGTTCCTGAGGTCGAAGAACCAGCTTCAGAAATCAATCGATGTACAAGAGTATCCGCGTTCTTTTGGATCAAAGGGTCTAATCTGGCGATAGAGTTAAGTGCATATGGTGGACTACTTAGTTTCCGGCGCGCTGCGTGCTCGGAAGGGTTTCTATACAAGTGTTAGAACCTTTACTGGTTATGACCATGGTCGTACTTGCGTCATCTGGAAAAGGTTATGCTTTCCGATCATCTTAACACCGTCGTAGAACGAGGGGTCTTTTAAAATCGTCTTTAGGTTGCAATACATCGTCCGTATATGTCTCCAGTCTGCAACGGAGACTTCATTGGGGCCGGTGCGGACAATGGATCCGTATTTGCGATGGAGTTGCTCAAGTTCCTATACAAGAAGCGTTGTCAGATATTAGAAATAGTGTCATGATGGTTTTCGTGAACTCACATATACTCGACGTGTTGGTTGGCTTTGCACTAAGTGCGTAAAGGGAAATAACGATAACTAGTAATGCATTCTGTTCGGTGATGGTTCTTGTTGATTGTCTACGAACATAGCTGCTACGAAGGTATACCTAAGCTCTGCGCAAGGTGGGCCGAAGTCGGGCCGAAGTGTCAAGCAGCCGACGTCTCTACCGATACTCACGATCCGACACGACGGCCCTTTAATCCCTGTATGGCCATTGGCCATTTTGAAAGGCAGGCCCGGAAAGGTCCGGGCACGTGTCTTAATGGACTGAGGAGCAGACATCGCAGAAGCTATACACAATCCATGCATTAGCCAAAGCGTTAGTTGCGCGTGCAATAGCGCTAAGGCGAAAGGGAAATAATGCCTTACAAAGAACGTAATATAGCATACGCTTAGCACTACAGCCAAGCTAAGTACTTCAAAGCGCGATATGCTTTCGCTGCGAAGAAAGATGATAGCCATGAATTTGTTGAGCAGGTCAACAGATAAAGATGGAAGTAGAGTTGAAGAAGCTCGGGACAGCTATCAGCCAATTGAATAAGAGGTTGATTTAGTTAGTTGAAACTAGATAAAGCAACCAGTACTATTGCGCAAGGAGAGCTCTATACTTAAGGTGTGAAGTAAGAGAGTCTTTGCGAAGAGCCATTTCGGGCGTTTCCTTCGACGAAGTGCGCCAAAGTAATCCGGAGATAACTGCCGATTCAGATTTACCTCAGCCAGCGGACTAATGTACATACTATACGGTTTGGCACGCGGATCCGGAGGGATTGTACAGTACTACAGATGCGGGATGCGGGATGCGAGGCTCTGGACTGTGTAGCTTGTTAACTACGCCGACACTAAGACACTACAACGGAGGAAATATTGAGCCGCTTACCGGCCAGTGAAGCTCTTTTACTAAGAGGTGAGCGTCTTG
This sequence comes from Pyrenophora tritici-repentis, assembly GCF_003171515.1. Classification (NCBI taxonomy): domain Eukaryota; kingdom Fungi; phylum Ascomycota; class Dothideomycetes; order Pleosporales; family Pleosporaceae; genus Pyrenophora; species Pyrenophora tritici-repentis. The sequence goes on from NC_089395.1 coordinate 1,569,221, forward strand.
TTCCAGCTTTGAACTAGTTTGACGGAAGTCTATCGACTTGTTGAATATGCCGCGATGCTTAACCGAACATGCATAAGACCTAGATCTGTCTAGCTCCCCACATGCGCTTGAAAAGTTAACCCAGCACCTCGCACGAGTCTACTCTGACGAATCAATAGGCTAATTTCATGCTCAATAGCAGTGTAAGGGGCAATGCTCGGGGAGCTATCGCACAGGTATACTGGAGTTGTATTCGATGGGGAAGAGAACCACAAGCTATCTCGTGCTGAAGGTTATTCGTACGCTGGCAAATGGGTCGGGGTGTGGTTGGGGTTGGGTTAGAAATTTTGCGACCCCAACCCAACCCCAACCCATTTGTCAGCGCCAAGCTTAGGGTTGGGTTGGGGTTGGGTTGGGGTCGCACGGACCATGGGTTAGGGTTGGGTTATAGTAAAAAAATTGCAAGATGTATAATATAGATTTCAATAAAAGAAAAGTTTATATAGTATCACAGTAGATTAACACAGTGTAGCATTAACTAGTTTCATTTATAATATACAGAGGCTTCGCCAGCTAGCATTTAAGCACGTGTATCTAGATATATCTTATAATCTAGAGAAAAGCTAGTAACTCGCGCGCAAAGTAGCGCCTAGCCAATTGAGAATCCTTCTCTTGAATAGTAACCCTCTTTGCGTGAATAGCATTGATGTTGCAGTCTATAAAAGTTATTAAATGAAAAATAGTATAGGGTAGATAGACTATACCCTCAAAATAACCAACTAAGAAAGCTTCTGTAGCTTCCTGAAGAGCTTCGATTGCAGATCGTTGAAAGCGGATATCGGCCTTGTGCACCTGTGCAAATTCGCGCACTACGCGGGAAAAGGGGAGTTTTCGCAAGAGTAGTTCAAAACCTCTCTGGTATCTCTTGATTTCCCGTAATGCGACAGCTAAGCTAAATTAGAAAATAGCTGTGATAAACGACTGTGATAACCTACTGCCTGCCTTAAACTTGCGCTTCTTCTTAACAGCTACAGGTGCCTTTCGCGTAGACTTTCCTGCTACTTGACGTCTAGCCTTACTAGCAAGGGCCTTCTGAGCCGGCTTGCCGCCAGTAACTGTCTTGCCATCAGGACCACCCCGGCCGGCTTTACCGGTGACCTTAGGCCGTGGTTTTGTCCTTGCCATTGCGTAGTAGAGTAGATGATGAACGTAGGCGACGTATGTGATTAATTACTGTGATAAATGTGGTCGACAATTAAGAAAGTAGTAGGCTGAAAGAGTTAGGTAGCTGGAAAGTTTGGGCGACGGCAATTTCCCGATTTCCGCACTAGTAAAGGCAGCAGCGCACGGACTGCATGACGTAATTTGCTGTTTCACGATCGCATACAACCATTTCTGTTGCAAAATCAGTAGCGAGCATATCATACAAACGTGTTAAACTGCTGTGATAAACGCCGAGCTCGCGCATGCGTACAGCCCAAAAATGAAGGAATCATCGATGTGTTGATCATTTTGGGTAATTTCCGCGTTTTCGCGCTAGCGCAGGCAGCAGCGCACGGACCATTTCTAGGTGAGCATAATGCTGTCTACCCATTTCTCCAGCCCCTGACGCCCAGTAACTCCCAACACCTAATAACTCTCTTTACTACATTGAAAACACCCCATTTACAACAGCGCATTATCACAGTCCCCGCCATGCCTGTCGCGAAAGAGCAAGTCGGCGACGTACCTGAAGGCCTAGTTCCAGCCATCAAACTTGAACCTCCGCCTGGGTTCGAACAAGATGAGTGGGAGCAGCTTACCGATGTAATAATCACAGCCATTTATCACAGCTTATGCTAATATAAGCAGGGATTTGCGTGTGAAGCTGACGAGATTGACGGTATCTTAGATCAAAGAGGTAGTGGGGGTTCACGAAAAGGCCGACCTATCAATTTGAGCGTCCCCTATACTGGCTCTCTGAGTGGTAGCGCCCGTGCTATTGCTCAACGTGAACGCAAAGCTCTTTTCGATAAAGAGGAGAAGGTACTTGAAAGCGTTAGAACAGCCGACCGCTCCGCGAAGTACCAACTGAAGAAATCGCTTTTGCAACAGCCTAAGTATAAATTAGCAAATAGTGCTAGACAGGCTAAGCTGCTAGAGAAAGAGTGGGATATACTTTCAGAGAAGCGGTTTACCCAGAAAAAGTCTGGTAAGTTATCACAGCTGTTTATCATAGACATCTGCTAATAGACTATCCCAAGTGGCGAAGGATATACTAGCAATACCAATTGCTCAGGTTGGGGTTGAAAGAGTTTTCAATGTTGCTAAGGATGTTATTGGTAGTCGGAGGCACCGACTATCTGCCCGGACAATACAGCAGATAATGGTTCTTAAGGATACAATATCTCAAGAGGAAGAACAGGGTCTAGACTACCTAGTTGCTCAATTAGGGGAGGATGGAGAGCCAATTGACGAGGTTAATGATCTTTTTGAGCTTCCAGCCTCGTTAGAGCATACCTTCGATATAGATGAGGAGAACCAGACTACAGAAGAAGAGTCGGAGGAAGAGGTCCAGGAGGAGCGTCAATTGCCACCTCGAAAGCGCCAGCGTCCTCAGCGCTACCGTGATAATTAGCTGTGTTAATATATCTCGTTTTATGTATCTAATATATCATCAACGTGTACACATTATCTTAATTAAGTGTTGTTCCGTTAAAGTACCCAAAAAATATAACCCAACCCCAACCCAACCCAACCCAACCCAAGCCCAACCCTACCACTTGGTCTGTGCGACCCCAGCCCAGCCCTAACCCATGGTCTGTGCGACCCCAACCCAACCCTAACCCATGGTCTGTGCGACCCCAACCCAACCCCAACCCAAGACTGGGTATACCCAACCCATTTGCCAGCGTAGTTATTCGGAGAGCGGCTCGGAATAACCTTCTGCCTATGGACTGTGCGGATGGTCTAAGCGTCGTTCGGACCGAGATATCATCGAGGATTCACCAACTGGGCTCTAGCCCATCACAGTTACATCTATACTTAACGTTACTATACTACATATATTATGTTACTAGGGCTAACGCTAGCGTAGCGTGCAAAGACGCAGCACCCTAAACCTCACACAAAAACAGCACACGGGGGTAGCACAAAAAAGTCAATAGTCTAGGACTAACAGACGAGAGAAATTTCAAGGTTTCTGTGCCACCCCCTGTAAGTGGGGACAGCCGGTGGCGCTTATGCAACTAATATGCCCCCACGCATAAGAAGCGAGAGGTTTTTAGTGTCGGATCGTGAGTATCGGTAGAGACGTCGGCTGCTTGACACTTCGGCCCGACTTCGGCCCACCTTGCGCAGAGCTTAGGTATACCTTCGTAGCAGCTATGTTCGTAGACAATCAGAAGAACCACCGAACAGAATGCATTCCTAGTTATCGTTATTTCCCTTTCCGCACTTAGTGCAAAGCCAACCAACATTTAGAGTAATATCCTGCTTTTCTCCTCTATTCTCTTTGTCCTTCTCCCAGACTTGTCAACAATCAAGCCGATCGGCGGCTTGATTCCTATCTAGGGTTGACACGAGCCTACTGTAGGGACGTGCACACCTAATTAGGAATCAAGCCTGTAGATCGGCTTGATTGCTGACAAGTCTGCCTTCTCCTCGCCGGCCTCTGATTCTAGTGCGCTCCACAACGCTGGGTTAATAGCACGGTATAACTTTCTCCACTGCTAGGGTGCTATTGTGTTCTTAGGAAGGGTATAGTGTAGTAGCCATATAGCCGAGGTAACCGAATAAGCGATAAAGAGAGGCAGTGGCGCATTAGGGCCTAGTTTAGGGATAATACAGCCTGCGCTGGGGTATACTGTGGTGTCTAGAGGGCAATACTTTGTGCAAGCATCTTCCTTTGCCCCCAGGCAACGCCAACTTTCCAGTAACTTGTCTATAACACACACGCAACTTGCGGACAACCTGTATGCAACTTGCGGACAGAGTCCGCAACAATCAAGCGATAGGCAGATTGATTACCTGATTAGGTCTGTCACGGACCAGATAGTGATCTTTCGAGGCCTAATCCGGTAATCAATCTGCCTATCGCTTGATTGTTGCGGACTCTGCTTGCGGACAACTTACACGGAACATGTCGATAACTTGCATGCGACTTCCGGACAATACATGCCCGCAACATGCACATCGCTTTATCCTTTGCCCTTGGGGGCAAGCATCTTTTTTCTTTATATCTTACGCTTGACCCTCTTTTGTCTAGAAAAATGTAACTTTAACCCTACGTTAGTAGTACTGTTTAGGCCTCTAGTATCATCTCCGGGCCCTTCAATGGCTGCATGACGAAGCAAATAAGCACTGTACGGGAATGGCGAAAATCTCCCACTTGGAGGCTGCATCCAAAGATACCCAACTTACATCAATACCCCACATCACTTGTGCAAACGGAAGCAGCATCCCCGATTGCCTCATCAATCTCTAGCAAACCATCATCCACCACACTTCGCTAGCTACTGCGGCAAACACAACCGTCTTCACGCTATCAACAACCCCTGCCCCATATCCTTCCCTCCCCTTTGTCCCCTCCCCATACCCTCCTTCCTATCCGCACAACCCCCTCCCCCAACCTACCATGCCCTCAGACAGTCCCCTATCCGAAGATTACTCCTGGCAAAAAGCAAAACCCCTCTGGATCCTTGTCATCGTGATCGGTACCCTACTCGCCCTATACATACTGTACAAAATCACACGCTGCATACTCCGGCGCTGGGAAAACACTCACGCCCGCGTCTCCACCGCAGGGCCGTTGGGCGGTGACGCTGTCGATTCATCAACAACTACCCCACGGTGGGACGATGCCAGGGCTAGGGAGAGACATAGTGATGGAGAGATTACAAGACCCGCAACAGCGGTAACACGACAGAACAGTTCCAACTCTATTCTACCAAGGTATGAAAAGTTCGATGAAGATGGCAAGTGTAGGGAGGAAGTCAAGGTAGAGAAGAGAGGGCGGTATACTTATGCGCTGGGGGAGAGGTTTGTGGTGTGATGCGATTCTCTTGTCCTACCTTGTCGACCTGAGTATTTGTCTGTGATAGATTGGGTACACGCGGTTTCCGGCCTGTGTTCAAGCACGTTGGGGGAAGATGCTTGGAAGTAGATTGAGCGACTTTTGTATCTTTGTGAGGTAGCAGAGGGGGTATTCCAGAAAGCCACTATGTCGGAAACAAGATCTCTACGTCCCTCTACCTCTTCGAAACATGCACACAAGATCAAACCCGTTATGCTACACTAGGACCTCTTGTACTTACGCCATTCTTCAACGCGAAACCGCGCCCGCGTTTGACCTTCTACTTTGACCGTCCAAGGAGTTCGTTTGTTCGAACAAGAGCAGTGGGGCAAGAGAATTAATTGCAGACGGGATGTCTCGTTGTCGAAACAAGAAACGCCTTGATCAACTATCGCACCGGTGATCCTGGCAGTCTTTGGCGAGAGTGAGGTTGAGGGAGACGAGGTGGCCCGCAGTTGTGAAGTTCATAGTTGATCTCCCCGTGCACAAGCATCAAGGAAATTAGTCAGGTAAAAAGGGGGAGACAGAAAGAGAGCTCAACAGAAGAAATTCTTTTGAAGATCCGGAAGAAAGTATTTTTTATATACATACATCTATATACAATAGAAAACAACACACACGCACAACATGACGTAAAATGCTTGTCTATGTGTGCGTGCGGTAGCGGCAGCAACAAAATTAAAACTACCTTCCCGCCATGCTAGCGGCTTCCGCGCCGAACCTCGTCATGCCCCTCAAAACATGACCCCACTTATAAAACGCAAACAGCGAAGGGATAAACGCTAGCGCCAGGAAACCAGGCAAACTGCTCGCCCAGTGAATTCCCAAATTCCTGTACAGATCTGCGCCGAACAAGGGGAACACGGCTCCTGCGATGCTGCGCAGGACGGTGCTGGCGGCCAGGGCGGAGGCGGCGTAACCTTGGTACGCATCGACAATGTAGTTTGTCAACGACATGTACAGCAGCACCATGCCGAAGCCGAATAGGGTGCCGGCGGAGACGCAAATCATAAAGGGGAGCTCGGGCGCGTTTGTCCATGCGAACCAGAAGAGGCCGATGGGGAGGGCGGCGGAGCCCAGCATGGCGGGTGGGAGACGGGCTTCAGGTGGTGCAGCGCCATTGCAGCGGAACACGACTCTTGCGTAGCGCTTTTGGTCGACGAGGGCGACGTAGACGAGCGAAATCATGATGCCAACGATGATGGCGAGAAAAGGAAGAGATGCCACGCCTTGTGGCCAACCGCGCACCTGCTGGAAAACAATGGGGTATGCCGCGAACAAAAGAAACAGCGTGCCGTGAACAACGGAAAGGAAAAGCGACAGAAGAGTGACAATGGGCTCGTAGATGAGCATGATCCATGGGCGCAGCGCGCCAACGCGGAGTTGCACCGCAATCGACTTTGGTGCGATGCCAGCGACGTCGTGCTGTTTGCCCGTCTCGGCGGTGAGCCTGGTTGCACGACGCTGGAGGAGGACGGGGGCGTACGTCTCGGGGAATGTGAGGATGAGGACGAACCAGGTGGGACCCGAGACAATGGAGATGAGCATGGGGATGGCGCGCCAGCCGTACTCCTTGACGAGGAAGCCGCACACAATGGGTCCGAGGTTCTGGCCTACGAGTCCGGCGAGGGTGAAGATGCTCATGACTAGGCCACGGTCCTGTGCGGAGAACATGTCTGCGACTACAGCGGGCGCGACGGCTTGGGTGAAGGATCCGGCTAGGCCGCCGAAGAAGCGCAGGGCAATGACGACGTTCATCGAGGATGAGAGACCGACGAGGCCGCTGAAGGCAACAAAGGCACCAAAGGTCATTACGTAGAGGTCGCGACGGCCGTAGACCTCGCTCAGAGGAGAGAGAATGAGGGCTCCGACTGCGAAGCCAAGCACAAATGCTGAGGTAGTGAGGAGAGCCGTAGTTTGAGTGATGTGAAACTCGGTCTTGAGCTGTTCTGTGCCTGTGAGATAGTTAGATGATGGACCGAACAAAACCGAATATCCTCATACATACCTTGAGAGAAGCCCGACGAGGCAATAGAAACCATGAAGCAAGCAAATGCGAGAAGCATGGCGTTGAACCATTTGCGTCCCGCGGTAAAGTTGAGTGGGTTCTCAACATCGTCCACTTCCCAGTTGACAGCAAATGTCTCCATGCTCACCACCTTGCTCGCCTCCTCCTGGGCCAACTGTGCCAGAGTGACCTGGCCATCAAACCGATGGCTTTGCCATGAGGGCCGTCTTTCCACGTCAAACTCGCCCGTCCAGACGCGCTCTTTGGTAGAAAGGTCACGCTCCAGCCAGGTATCTCTTTTGCCCTGTCCAATCCAGGCTGAATGTCGAGCACCCCCCGCCTGTGGAAATGGAGGGGGGAAGAGTGACGAGTCCATCATGGCACTCATCCGTGCCGCACGACCCTCTGTATCGAAAACGCTGACGACGCGCTGATCAGACTCGACTGCCCATGGCATATATAGCGCGTCGACGTGGTCTCCGGGTTGCGCTGACGGCCATAATGTGTGACGTCTGTTGCCCTCGATGTCCTGGAACCGTGAGGCCCGCCATGAAGCTCGATACATGGCTAGATATATGTGATGACGATATGGAAACGATGTTTATCAGACGTGAAAACGTCTGGCAGTTTTGTTTTGTTTTGGGCGTGTTCAAGTCGAACTGGATAGATCAAAGTGCACTGCACTTGCTCAAAGACAATAAATCGACGAGCAGCAAGAAGACCGAGCTAGCGGCAATGACATGAGGAAATTACTTTTTGGACAGAGGCGAAATAATGAAGGAAAGGTTCAATGAGGTCGGACCACGAGGTTCATGGAATCAAAAGGTGATCATGACTTGGCGGGACCTATATGCATTCCCGCAGCTAAATGGGGGCGCCCGTTGAAACATGGCATTGGCCTGCTTGGGTGCGCGGCCAGCTGCCTGTGGGACACAAGCCAGCGGGGCTCTGCGGCTGCTCTAGTTGTTTGGTGTAGAGAGTGGATGAGGCTCATGCAGCCTTGTTAGCCAGGGCATGCACAGCATAGAACCACACGTCCGAGCTAGGGTACCTAGCGTTTGATGTGCACGTCTTCACAAAGGAATGACGTCCTAGCTGCCCGTTGTTGCTGGTAGTTAATAGTCTTGACAAAATATCCGAATGTATAGCGCGAGCTCGACTTGGGCGACTCATTTACTCCCTTTTCCCATGTTGCTGTAATGAGGGCTGCACAATGACAAGCCCAGCTGGTGTACGTGAAATGAGGAAACGGACAAGTGATGTTCTAGATCAAGCGCCCCACCGGGGGGTCGCTGGTTTCCTAATGAGGCCGCCAAGTCCTCCCAAGCATAAAGGCTTGGAGGAACGAAGACGTCTTACTAGTCAGTATCTTCCGATCGGCTCTCGGCCGCTGTCTACCGATCGGGTACCTCACCAGAACGATCCCACAGGCTGGAATATAACAGGCAGCAATTACAGTAGACGCTTTACCTTGGGATAGCCTTACCAGCTTGATAGGCGTACAACAACTCACCGTAGGCGCTAGAATGCCGCACACGACAAAAAAACAAATAGAGTTCTTGCGAACGCAACATCGCAATAGAACATGCGCATGCCAGATGCATTATGCCAACCGGCGCAAAAGAAAACCAAAACAAAGGCTTTAGAAAAAGCTCAGAGGGAACATGTTGATGCAAAACAGGAACACGACTGGCATAGTTAAGTGGTCAATAGCAGGAAGCTGTCGACCTACCGCATGAGCGAAACGAACAGAAGGTACAAAGGGCGGCGGTAATTGCAAACGTAGCGCGCATGTAGCGTGGCTGTCGCATTTGAGACGAGGTGTTTGGGCGCACCGTGCGCGGGCAAAATCCCAAGTGCCAGGTCCATCCCACGGGACGTGAAACGCTAAGACTCACCAGCTGGCCGGATTGGGAAGGGAGACCCGTTCCGCACGCTGCGCAAACGGTCTTGTACTGAACGAGATAGATTAACCCCACGTGCGAGTAGCTCGACGTCAGTCGTACAGCTTCATGGCGCCCAGCTGTGAATATAGTAGGGTGCTAACTCGAAAGTCTCTACGTGCTACCTATGCTGAGACGGGACAAGGCGGACGGGGACGGCCGAGATGTGTGGCGCATGTCGTGGTACGTATGCGTGTGGAAGGTGGTGTAGATGAAGGAGGAAGCAGGGAAGAAATGAGGAGAAAGAGGAGATGGGTGTAAGACAAACGCGAGATGTTCAGTGATGATACAAAAAAGCAGAGTAGTGGAGATAAGAGTTTGGGACTTAGTCAGCGTCGCGCGATACGAGCGCGGTTACACGTATCGATGAATACGAGATCTAGATGCCATCGTCACTGTCAGCGTTTGTCAATGATGTGTCAATCCTAACTTACCATGTGAAATAGGTCAACTACCTTTCTATTCATTTCAGTCCCTTCACACCTCTTCAATGGATCAAGAAATCATCTTAGTACTCTGCATCGTCATCCTCCTCATTCTCATCATCCAAATCATCCTCACCCTTCGCCTCCTCATATCCCTGCACCCCACCCCACCCATCCGCCGTATAGACGAAGAAGATCATACTCTAGCTCCTTCATGTTCAGTACAGCGAGACTGTAGTAGACGGACAAGTGTAGTTTCAATGCCTTATGCATATGCAGCGAGTTCCGTGTATAGCGAGCCAGTGTCGGATAGGAACGCGGCAGTTTCTCCATCGCGAGAGTCCGTCGCGTATAAGAAGGGCACCGACAAGGAAATAAGACTGCCGAAACAGTTGAACGAAGATAAGAGAGAAGACGTTGTCATGAAAATATTCGGTAGGAATTCTGGCTCTACTATTACCTCGCGACCAGACAGAGAATAAAGAGAGAAACAAATCCCACCTACGCATCGTCCATACCTAGATCGAACAGCAAGAACTCAGCCGGCTTGTCACCCACGCTTTCCACCCGGACTTGCTCGCCACCCTTGACACCCTCAATAAACGCGCCATCGCCTTCACCTAGGACCAAATCGCCAATCTTGATCTGTGCACCCCCTTGCTTTGGCTGTGTGCGTCCACCCATGACAACATGCGCAAACAGTTTCCTCGGCCCCTCGGCAACAACATCATGCACGACGCTCTTTCCCTTTGACAAAATGCACGCATCCATGCTCAGATCCGCCTGAAGGCCAATAGCGCCCTTGCTCTGCTCAAGCCTGTCGGTCGACTCCATGATGCGCACCAGCTTGTCAGTCTTGTCTTGATCGGTAAACTGCTTAGTTTCGTAGTGCGGCTTCAGCCCCCTCTTATTCGGCTTGGCCCAAATCTGCAAGAAATGCACCTCGGACTCTTTATTGCGGTTATACTCAGAGTGGCGAATTCCCGTGCCGGCACTAGTAAATTGCACCTCGCCGCGTTTGAGGTTCTCCAGGTTGCCCATGCTATCCCGGTGTTCGAGCACGCCATTGACAATGTAGCTGAAGATGAGGAACTCGGCGTGGCTGTGCGTTCCTATTTTGCCGGTAATGCATTAGTTTTTTGGTAAAGCGTATGAAAATGGCGCCACAGTTTGCACACGTACCAAAGCCGGTGCCTGCCTTGACCCTGTCCTCGTTGATCACCCTGAGCGGGCCAAAGCTCTCATGCTGGGGGTCAAAGTACGAGGCAAATGAAAATGTGTGATAGGTATAAAGCCAGTCGTGATCCGCGTGTCCGCGTTGCGACCATGGGCGCTTGGTAACCTTCATCGAGGTAGGTGCAGCCGTCGACATTGCGCGCGCACTCTGCTTGACAGCGAGAGACGACGAGGACAAAAAGAGATTGCGAAACGTGCTTGAGAAAGCCAGGATGACAGCAAAAGCACAAACAAGCGCTGCAATCGTCTTTGTATGTGATGAATAGGACGAATGTGGCGTGTGAGGATCTTCAGGGCGGGCGTTGTCGGTCATTATTAGAGAAGCAGTTGCAGCATGCCCGCTTTATACGTGGATTGTGCATCGTCCAAGTCGATTATTTTTCGCGCGCAAAACATGTGCATTTACAATGGGTGACAAAGACGCGCGAAAGAATTAGTACGAGGCGGCGTTGAAGATGCAAGTAAGCAGATTATTAATGCATGACGGAATCATCCCTGCTTCTTGATCAGCTGCACGTCATTCGCTGCTTGCCGAGCAAAACGTGCCGAACGCCGCTACCACTAATCGGCAACGACTTTTCAAGAGTACTGAAATGTACCTGTTTGAGTAGAACACGTGCCTACAATTGTGAAGTAAGAAAGAGCGTGGGATTTGATAGGATTGCAGCCCTGCGGAACTCGACACCAAAACCCTCAACATCATAACACCGAAAACTACGTTATTACATCATCAACACCACAACACCACCGATCAACACAACCAACCATGTCCCTCAAATCCTTCGACCCAGACGCCTTCATGGCCGCTTGGTCCGATGAAAAGTACTCCCCCCTCCACACGAACAAGACGCTCTACCAATGTCTCTGCGAGTCCTTCGGCATCGACCCCAAAGATACTTATGTCTACCGGGCCATGGCTGAGACGACGTTGTTGCATATGCAGCGGGCAATTGCGGCGGGGGGACAGAATAAGATGCTTGATTGGTATCATGATAGTGAGGGGGAGTTGGTATGTTCTTGATTTTTTTTTGTGCGTGTTTGAATTGTAGTATAGATGGGTAAGTTGGGTGGCGGGTTTGTTTCACGTGATTTGACCAGACGTTATTCTTCAATGTTGTTTCCTTGGGCCTGGTATCGGGTTTTCTTGTATTGGCTGGGAATGACCTGGGATTGTACACCGTCTAATGGTGTGCACAACTTCTTTGGTTTTTTTCTTCACCAGTGTCCAACATCACCGTATACTTTTCATATTACACCTGGTGTAATAAACTATTCCCCATGTTCAACTACCCCATCTCTATATATAGCCGTCTTTTGTATCCAACAGACCCCTTCCCTCTCCCATCTTACAACTTCTATGCAACCCCATTTAAACCTAGCTAACGCCCACCCACAGCTAACACCACCCCACCCTACCCCCTCCGAAATAACTGCCTACACCAACATCTTCGCCCCAACAGCCTCCCTTCCCTCATCCCTCCGCTCCTACACCCACAACGCCAAACCAGGAACTCTCCGCCACCTCGTCGGAACGCACCTACTCTCGCACCTCCACCTACCCTCTTCCTCCCCCTCCTCCACCACAACCACAACCACAACCACGCCGCCCCCAGCCCTCCTCCCCAAAGCCCGACCCACCCGGCATCACAAAAACCCCTACCTCTCCCTCTGGACCTACACCTGCCACGCCCTGCAATGGTGCGGCCCGCACCTCAACACGGCCAAAACGCGGTTCAGCCACCACATCCTCCCCGTCTTCTACCACCACTTTGGCTGCGTCGTTCCCTCCTACGCAGCGCTGCACACGCTGGCGAAACTCAGCCTTCCCGCGCGCCCGTCAAAAGAGGCCGTGCGACCAATCCTCGACATCGGGTCTGGAAACGGGTATTGGTCGTATATGCTACGGACGTTTGATATCAGTGGGTTGACAGGCGGGGGTAGTGTGTCGAAGAACTTGGATGTTAGAGCTGTGGATAGTATGGCGAGTGAGTATCGGGTTTATTGGGTTAGTGATACGGTTGTTAGTGATGGGGTTAGGTATTTGAAGGAGAATGAGGGGGGCAAGGGGTGTGTGCTTTTGCTTGTTTATCCGCAGGCGACGACGGATTTCACGGGGCCGGTGATGAGGGCGTTTGAGGGTGATACGGTTGTCGTGGCGGGGACGCAGTGTGGGAATGGGTTTACGGGGTTTACGGATGTAGTGGTTGATGCTTGGGTGGAGAGGCATTTACCCGCTTTTGAGATGGTGTTGAAGATGCCGTTGCCGAGTTTTGCGGGCAAGGACGATGCTTTGTTTGTGTTTCAGAGGAAGTAGGTTGTCACGGTGGAAGCATCTTAGGCTGGTGGTTTTGTTCATGCAGCATCGTCATAGCCGCTTACAAATTCATCATGGTATTTTCATATACACTCATCGTCATCCATCCATTCAAAAGCAATGCCGTCCCATCCAGTCTACCACTTAGCCTCCTTCTTGGCCAAAAACGTGTTGAGCACAGCGACATCCTTCTCCAGCGCACTCAACCACTTGACCAGCTCCGCCTGCACCTTTGCATCGTCTTGACCGAGCTTGTTGTAAAAGTCGCGGCGGTAGGGTGTAGCGCTCATGGCGGCGCTGAAGATGGGCTTGACGATGAACGAGTGGTGGGGCTTGAGCGTGTTGCCGTAGGCGTCGCGGAACGAGTCTGCGAGCTCTTTTTCGTTGTTGGAGATGTTGTGGCGGAGGGCTTGGGCGGTGAAGTCGAGGCCACTGGGAGTAGGCTGTTAGTATAAGAAGGCGTGGAATCAGAACACGTCCGAAACATACCGGTTCAACCAGACGAGTCCTTCGGTGGCAGTGTGCTTCTTCTCCGCGAGCTCGTTGAGAACAAGGTCCTGGAGAGTCTCGGATTGGGCGGGTGCTTCAAGCTGCCTGTCGCGGATTTTCTGCCATTGGAATTAGTATGCGTCGTCTTCTTTTTCCCGCAGCTTTCTAAAACGAACCTTGATGTTGCCACTCATGTCACTCTTGACCGGCTTGAACGCCGCCGAGCCCAAGACATCGAACAGCGTAAGCAGACTCTCCGCCGCCTCAAGGAACTCAGTCGTGGGAATAGCACTATCCTTTGACTCGTCAATGGGAACGTCTACGAAGCTCTTCTTGAGCGTGTCGAAGAAGGTGCCGCCGGGGGGGATTTCAGCTGTCATTGTGAAAGGTGGTCGTTGTTTTCGTAGGTAGGGATTGGAGATGGATTGAATTGGATTGAATTGAGAGATGGAGAAGTCAAAGATGAAGAGGATAGAAGGTTATTATGGGAAAGGTGGTCTCGGCCCTAGCGGTGAGCTATGGTGCTCAACACGCGTGGCTTTGGTGGGGCAATGCAGCTCGTGTGAGCTAGCGCGGGGAAGGCGCGACCAGCAACGCATCAGGGTCTGGGAAAGAGGGGCATGCATCGACCGCGCATTGCTAGTGATGAACTCGACGTATGCCAACCCGATTTACCTTTGGTGATGCTCACCGGCCGAGGGAGCCTGATGGTTACCCGCAGATGGAATCCTGGGCCCGGAAACTATGTCCGGTAGGTGTAGTTGAGTTTGCGGAGCTGTAGATGACGACACCAAGATAGTATATCCAACATAATCCAACATCAACCCCATACAAACAAACAAGCAAACAAGAACAAACTCCCTGCTAAAATGCCATCACACATCCATTGCATGCACAAAATCCACCGCATCGCCTGCATCCCGGGCGACGGCATCGGCATCGACATAACAGACGCAGCCAAGCACGTGCTCCACGCCCTCGCCACCACATCCGGTGGTTTCGAATTCGACTTTTACACTTTCGACTGGAGCAGCAAAAACTATCTCGAGCGCGGCTGGTACATGCCTAGCGACGGATTGCAGCAGCTCAAAAGCTACGACGCCATATACTTTGGCGCGGTCGGCTGGCCAGACGTTCCAGACCATATCTCGCTCTGGTCCCTGATCCTGCCGATTCGCAAATGCCTCAATCAGTACGTTAATGTGCGGCCGACGCGCATCCTGCAGGGTGTCGCGTCGCCGCTGGCAAACTGTAAGAGGGAGGATTTGGATTGGGTTATTGTGCGCGAGAACTCCGAGGGCGAGTATTCTGGTCAGGGTGGTGTGTCGCATGAGGATGGGCCGCATGCGGTTGCGACTGAAGTCAGCATCTTCACTAGAGTGGGGATTGAGAGGGTGATGAGGTATGCGTTTGAGACGGCACGGTCGCGGCCGAGGAAGAAGTTGACCATGGTGACGAAGAGCAATGCGCAGAGGCACGGCATGGTACTTTGGGATAAGGTGTTTTATGAGGTTGCGAAAGAGTACGAGGATATCGAGATTGACAAGATGCTCGTCGATGCCATGACGGTGCGCATGACGCTGCATCCCTCCACGCTCGATACGATTGTTGCTACCAACCTCCATGCAGACATCTTGTCCGACCTTGCGGCAGCGCTGAGCGGATCCATTGGCATTGCCCCGTCGAGTAATCTCGACCCTGCGCGTGCCAACCCAAGCATGTTTGAGCCCATCCACGGCTCTGCGCCTGATATTGCGGGCAAAGGCATAGCGAATCCCGTGGGCGCCTTCTGGAGTGCAGCGGAAATGGTACGATGGTTAGGCGAGGACAAAGCCGCCGACGGGCTGATGAAGGCGATTGAAAACGTCACCGCAGCAGGTATCAAGACCAAGGACTTGGGTGGAAGCGCGGATACAAAGACCGTGACAGATGCCGTATGCGCTGAAATCGAGAAGATCTGCAAACTCGAGTGAGCCATGCAGCCACGTAGACACAATAGAATACAATCCATACCTTTATACCATCACTCCAAAAACGCAGCAGGAACCTCACTCCTCCCCTCGACAACCCTACTCCCCAACCGCCTCTCCGCCTCCCCCCTCATATCCCCCACATCCCTCCACCCAAACCACCCACTCCAAACCCTCACCGCCTTCCCTTGCACAAGACCTTTACTAACCGGCCCAAAGAAATTGCTATCAAGACTACTCCTCGCATTATCCCCCTCCAGCCACACATGTCCATACGGCACAACCACCCTAGCCACCTCCTCCTCCCTTCCATGCACAACCGACCCAACATCCTCATCCAAAAACCCATCCGGCAATCCGCCCAACCTACCCTCCCTAGCCGCAGGGTCAAGCGCGTAGCCCCGCGTTGGATACACAGTGTCGCCCTCGACGGCGATGACGCGTTTAATCCCCATTTCACCCGGTTTATGCGGTTTCCAAAACGTTACGACGTCGCCGCGGCGGATGCTCCATTTATAATCTTTCTCGCTTGCGGTCTTTCTTTCTCGCGCACCCGGTATATAGCGCCGTATGAACACGGATTCTGACGAGCCTGTCTCGTGCGTGTGCGGGTTGAGCGTCGGTGACATGGAGGTGCCGCGTACGGCTTGGATCTCGAACAAGTAGTCGCGGATGAAGAGGAGGCCAGAGCACAGGACGATGCCGTTGATGCCCCATTTTAGCCAGTAGCGGTGGGGGGAGCCGAGGGCGCGTTGGTCAAGCCATTGCGATTGAGGTTGTCGTGGTGCGCTGGACTTGGTGGGGGAGCGTGAAGGCGGCGGCGGCGCACCTCGGGGGAGGGGTTTTACGGGTCGGGTGGGTAGAGCTGGTTTGACACGTGGGATGGATGCTGTGCGCGGTTTGGTGGGGAGACGGAGCGGTGGTTTAGGTGGCATTTGGGAGGATTTGGTGCAAGGTCAAGATTGTGGCTTCCGATTCCGAGATCAGCGCATCGGCGAATCCTTGTCATGCAGGGCGATCGACGTGCGATTGCGACATGTTCAATTTCATACACATGCATTGCCAAACTATAACAAACTCAAGATAGAGATAATCTAGCTTACTGGCAGCTATAGTACAGGGACATATCCACAATATGCAATCGCTACCATACATGGTTTCAATGCTCGTCAAATCCATAAGCTAATCTACTTGGGGAATCTACTTGAGCGCCTTGATGACAGCATCGGCATACTCATACGTCTTGGCCTTTCCGCCGAGATCGCCGGTGATGGTCTGTAGTGGGGTTAGCAGACGCTTCAATGTCTGGAAAATCTGACGTACCTTGCCCTCTGCGAGCACCTTGAAGATAGCCTGCTCAATGTTGCTGGCCTCGGCGGTCAAGCCCATGTGTCGCAACATCATGATGGAGCTGAGAAGGAGCGCCGTGGGGTTAGCGAGCTGCTTTCCAGCAATGTCGGGCGCGGAACCGTGGACAGCCTCGAAGATGGAGCAGTTGTCACCAATGTTGCCCGAGGGAGTGAGACCAAGACCACCGATGAGACCAGCGCACATGTCGGAGAGGATGTCTCCGTACAAGTTGGGCATGACGAGCACCTTGTCGTTGTATGGGACGGGGTCGGTGACCATCTTCAAGCAGGTGTTGTCCAGGAGTTCGGCGTCAAACTCAATGTCGGGGAACTCCTTTGAGATTTCGCGGGCGGTGCTGAGGAAGAGACCGTCGGACATCTTCATGATGGTGGCCTTGTGCACGGCGCGGACCTTCTTGCGGCCAATGTCGCGGGCGTGCTGGAAGGCATATCGCAGCACGCGCTCAGAGGCCTCGCGGGTGATGAGCTTGATGCTCTGCACAACACCGTCCACCACAATGTGCTCAATGCCAGAGTATTCACCCTCGGTGTTCTCACGGATCAGGACAGTGTCGACGTCGTCGTAGGGCGTCTTGTAACCGGCGATGGATCTGCAGGGTCGGACGTTGGCGAAGAGGTTGAAAGTACGGCGGAGCGTCAGGTTGAGCGAGACGTGACCCTTTCCAATGGGTGTCGCAAGCGGGCCCTTGAGGGCAACCAAGTTCTTCTTGACGCTGGTAATCGACTCGTCGGGAATCACCGTCTTGCCGTCCTCGTTGAGGCGCGGCGTCACATCGACCGACTCCCACTTGATTGGCACATTGGCAGCAGAGTAAATGTCCTTTACCGATTGCGCAATCTCGGGACCGATACCGTCGCCCTCAATGAGCGTGACCGAGTACTTGCCATCGCTGCCCTTTGTGCCGTGGAACTTGGCAACTTCCGAGGCGTAGGTGCGGGCAGAGACCTAGACGGCATTAGTCATGTTGCCTGGTACAATCTGTCTGACAGCATAGAGCACGCTGGCCGTGTTATCAGATGGTCCCTGCAAGCTCACCTGTGACAGCGCGGGCGCCCACCTTGCTCGGGTCGCCTGGCGCAGACATTGCCGCGACGGTGCGGCGAAGGAGCGAGCAGCCAACATGGTGAGGGTGTAAGAGTGCAAGTGCTACCCAATTGGACTGCGCTTTGGTTGTAGCAGGTAGGTTGAGGCTGGTAATCGAACGGCGGAGGTGTTGCGCAAAGCTCGGATACAGAAAAAGAAAGCTCCACCGGCCGCGGGCGTCTTCGTGCGACAAACCGATCGCACCCGCATCCACACTGCCATTCCTCGGCTATCAACCAAGTTTCATCCATCGGCCAAATGTCACTACTTACTTCACCTTGCTTCACCAGATTTAGACGTCTCGTCTTGAGATTCTCATGCAACAACGGTCCTGTGGGCGTTTCTTGTTTTCCCCTCCAGATTTGCGCTGGCTTGGCACCCCACCATGGCTGAGCTGAGTTGAGCCTCACATCCAGCCAAAATACTCGCCATTAGATATTCGACACTCTTGCTCATATTGTCTCTGTCTTCGCAGCCTAGTCTTCTCCCTGCGCGCCATCAACTTATTTCCCTCGCGAACTTCTTGCAACACCCGTCGACACTTTTCCTCGTCAAGATGTTTTCTGATATTCACAGCCAGCGTGGGGGTACATGTGTGCATGACTACCATCGTGCCTAGAACGCTGCTCATGAATAATGCAACAATGGCACCATCTGACTTGAGAGGCATGTTGGATAGTGGAGATGCTTGTGTTATATTGTAGATGATGGAAGGTTTACCGGAGAGGATCGAAGGCGAAACACAACCATGTCGGTTTATGTACACGGTCCTCCAGCTGATTGTGGACAGCGGAGCGGATGCAAGCGAAATAGTCTGGGGTGATTGTGGAGATCCAACGGGCGGACTACGGTTGTGATGAAGTGGTTTTTATGCAAACAGTGAGATGCGATTTTGGTGGTTTCATACTACCACAGAACGCGACGTTGTGAGCCAATGGCGCTTCTTAGGTATTTTAAAATTTGATCGAGTGTTACGAGTACGTTGAGAGTTAGACTCATCGTTATGTTGCATACGATAATCCGAATCGATCATGTGTGTTGGTGGATTCAACCGTGTTGACAGTCAGTCACAGTAGTGGGATGTTGGATTCAAAGTGACAACAATTAGATAATATAACATGTGTTAGAACAAGGTCTCCTCTGGTGGTATGACTACCATAGGCGACCGAGTAGAGGTACGAAAGGTAACCCTGTATTGGATTGAACTTCACTAAGAGCTATTGTTCTATCTACTTGTTGTTATGATGATCTTAGGACGTACATGACAGATCATCATTCCGCGTCGGTCCTTCTGCTCGGGCTTACTCCACGAACCTCACCTCGCCGACCTGGACTGAACCTAACATATTCTTAACAACATGTAAATATATGGTAAGTTTCACTTCACAATGTTTAGTGTCCATGTAATGTTAGGTGAGCTTTTGCAGAATTCGAACGTGTAAACCCTTTTGCATCCTTTTTCTTTTCTTTGTTTGGTGTGTATTCTCTAATTTGCAAAAAAACATACTTTTTGTTGAGAATACAGTCCGTAAGTGACTTGGTGGTATCAAGCGGAGGAGTAGTCACATGATTGGTGACACGTGCAGGTGGGTCCTAGCGGGGAGCTTGGACGCAGCTGCACGCAACACGGATCTACGAACGTGTGAATAGCTCCTTAGTCAATACAATACGAATCTGTACCACCACTACCGTTGTGCCTTAGAGAGCGCTCTATTAGGTAGTCATACTACTACTAATAGTGCCAGCTTCTCAATAGGTTATGAGCCCGGTTGCTCGGTGCTCTACGATTCGGCGACCCACCAGATCAAGGTGATCTGAAGCCACGAAAGTCGAGACGAGCTTCTCGCACACGGAAGACGAGACGAGCTTCTCGCACACGGAAGACGAGACGAGCTTCTCGCATACGAAAGACGAGACGGGCTTCTCGCATACGAAAGACGAGACGGGCTTCTCGCACACGGAAGACGAGACGAGCTTCTCGCACACCGAAAACGAGCATACGGTTCCAGCTAGAGAAAGCTGAAGGGCGCAGACGCCAAAACGTTTACAAACCCACTAAACACCCCCTACACCTCGAAACCACACACAACTACGGCATTTGACGCGTCACAGACAGTCAAAAGCACAACCGCGAAGATGGGCAGCGACGACAGATACGATAAGGAGCCTAAGATCCCAAAGCTGACGAAGGAGAATCACGAGAAATGGTTCCGCAATAACAAACTGAAGCTGAAGGGAAAGGGAATCTTCTACACTATCGAAGTCACGAAGCACGCGTACGCCTGGATTGCACGACATGGAGCTGGCACCTCCACATCAACTGCCAACACCTCTCAAGACCCGGCCGGCACTGTCAACCCTACAGAACAAGCAAGCGTCCTAGGCCTGACAAGCGACTTCGAACGACTGGGAGGTACATGGAACGCTGAAAAGGCAAAGGAATACGACAAGGATGAGGCTAAGGCACTGTTCTACATCACAAACAGTCTCCTTGATGATGACGACGCTCTCGCAGACGAGTACGAGACTGCATCTGCCCTCTGGACCGCACTGAAGGTCAAGTACTCAAAGACTGATCAGTTGACAGCCAACAACATCATGACCAAGCTTCAGAACTTCACCTGGAAAGACGAGAAGGATGTCGACTACACGTGGGCAAAGCTAAAAGAATACCGCCGCAAGATTATTGCAGCTAAGCCTGCTGCCAAGGGACTCTACAATGATGAGGCACTTCTCCAGATCATGCTACGCGCTCTTCCAGAAAGCTACGGATCAGTAATCGACTATCTCGATGTCCAGACCTCTCTCACGGTTGACGAAAAGATTGCTGCACTCCGCACGAAGGAGCTGCGACTGAACGACACGGCTGAGCATGCAAATGTAGCATTCCCGAAGTACCGTCACCCGAATGACCATAGAAGCTCGGACTCCTCGATGCGCGACCGCCCCCGTTCTACATCGCCTGAATTAGGCCCATCCACAGGATGCCTCCATTGTAAGGGAGAACACTGGGCCCGAGACTGCAAATACAAGGGTGAAATTCAGGAATTCGGAAGAAAACTTCGAGAGAAAGACGAAAGAGCTGAGAGACGCGCAGCCAAGTCGAAGAGACCTTCTAGAAATGAGAACAAGAAGCGATCTGACAAACCTGTCAAGCCTACAGTCAAGACAACCTCGAGGCGCAAGCATGGGTACGCAGCCAAGAATCAGGATTCTGACTCTGGAACGGACAATGGCTCCTCAGGCACGGACAGCGAGACCAGCCACGAGTCTACATCCGTGGAAACAGAATGTACGCAACACTGCCATATCTCTGCGGAACAAGCTAGTAAAAGCACACCGGCGAACTGGATTGCTGATACTGGTGCTTCATCACACATGACTGACAAGAGAAACCTGTTTAGAGGACCGCTAAAGCGCACGCCGCTCACCACTATCCAGGTTGGGGGAGGATTTCTTCATTCTACCCAACGTGGTACTGTTATGATGAAGGCACTGGATGGGACAACAGGATTACTCCGAAAGGTTCTCTACGTACCTAAGCTCGGCGTGAATCTAATCGCAGCAAGACGGTTGTGTAGGGAGGGACTTCAAGGCACTTTTGATGACAAGAACATGTATTTTAAGGACAAATCAAGAATCGCAGTACAAGCAGCACAGAAGGACGGTCTGTACATCGTAAGCCACATTGCAAGCAAGTACTCAGGAAAGGCGTTTATTGCAGGCAAGACTCGGACCGACAGCAACGATCAAAGCACTGCGGAGGAAAGTCAGGAGACACAACCCGAGACACAATCCGACCAGGACCCAGACAAGTCCACGAAGAAAGATCGCCGGAACTACAGGCTAATGCACAGACGGTTTGCTCACTACGGCCCAGCAATGCTACGAAACCTGTATAAGGTAACGACAATTGAAAAGATTAAAGTACCCCCAGCCCACAGGCGCTTCTGTGACCCATGCCTTAAAGGCAAGATGAGGAATAAGATGAACAAAATCCTAGCAGAACACAAAAAGGAGGTACTAGCACTAGTATCTCTTGACTTAGCTGGACCGTTCCCTACATCACTCCGCGGAAATAACTACCTTATGCAAATAATCTGCAACCACTCCCGAAAGAACTGGTCGATACCACTGAAAACCAAGGACCAGGCTATCCTAGAGCTACGCAGATGGAAGGCAAAGGTAGAGCTCCAGACTGGGAAGAAGGTGAAGGCCTGCAGATCAGACAATGCGCCAGAACTAAAGCTTGTGATAAACCAGTGGGAAACTGAAGACGGGGTTCAGGCCGACTACACCGTAATTGCGAGCTCGAATCAAAATGGACCAGTGGAGCGAAGCATCCAGACTGCCGAACACGCAATGAGGGCAATGCTCGATGATGCACAACTTCCTATTGAGTTCTGGGACGAG
Source organism: Pyrenophora tritici-repentis (assembly GCF_003171515.1). Classification (NCBI taxonomy): domain Eukaryota; kingdom Fungi; phylum Ascomycota; class Dothideomycetes; order Pleosporales; family Pleosporaceae; genus Pyrenophora; species Pyrenophora tritici-repentis. Next base: position 1,591,505 of record NC_089395.1, read on the forward strand.
GCCGCTGAGGCTGACGCCTACATCCGCAATAGACTGCCAACAGGACCGCTGGTCGAGGGAAAACCCACGTCTCCAGAGCAGGTATTCTCAGGGAAACGCCCAGGCGTAGACCACGTACGAGTCTGGGGGAGCAAGTGTTACACCTATCTCAATCCAAAGACGCTGCCAGCGAAAGGGAGATTAGACAAGTTAGTGCACCGTGGTCGAGCAGGCGTCTTTATGGGATATTCTGAAACTACAGACAAGCAGTTCAAAGTCTACTCTCCTGACCTTGGATATACGCATAGAGTTAGCGTCATCCAAACTAATGAGAAGGTGCCAGGGGGAAAGATAGACCTGAACTTGAGAGTCAAATCAGGTCCAATGGGCACATCTAATGAGCTCATCCCACGGAAAGCCAGAGGAAGACCAAAGAAGAACCTAAATCAACTAACTAAACCCGACGCCCTGGATGTTGATATTGAACTGCCGCCATCATCGCCGCCATTGCCGCCGCCATCATCGCCGCCACCATCGCCGCCATCACCGCCGCCA